>NC_134310.1:4440000-5805000 GCF_949628215.1 Phalacrocorax aristotelis | reverse complement strand
TCAGCCCCAACCATCCGCCTGCATGCCGCTGCTAGGGATTTCACAAAAAGTAAGGGAGAAAAAAAGAGGAACAGGAGGGCTTATGACACCTGTATGTCCCTGGGGGAAATACCACGGCTGCAGGACAGCTTGCAAAAAAGCAGCAGACAGGATTTCTGCTCCCCATGCAAACCGACACGTGAAAAAACACCTCCCCGGGGTGCATGACACTAACTGGCATCACCCAGCGAAAAATCTTGAACAGCAACAGAGCCTGGATGCTATCAAGAAGCTGGAAAGGAGGCAGAACCACCTCTCGATTTGCAGCGTGTTGAGCCTAAGCCAGGCTGATGGGACACATACAGCAGTTACCTACGAAGTCTAGTCACAGCCGCATTCAGTTTTGGGTGGCAGACAGCGTTAATGAGTTCAGGGAAGAGTCAAGGCGAGTTCTCAGGCAGGTTTACAGACAGAAGGGAGATCAAAAAAGATGCTGAGCTCAGGCAGGGGCTCAACTCCATCAAAGGGAAGGCAAATAACCCTCTTCCTGGCTTGGAGGGGGCAGAGGGAGCCCCATGCAGAGCACGTTTAACAAGGACAGCGTTGGCCAAGTGAAAACTCCAGCACGGACCTAGCGATAGCTCAGTGTACACAAACATCAAAGAGGGAAAGGAATAATTGAGAACACTATAAACACGTGTTTTCCTTGCTAATTTGAATACTAGGAAAAGCTTAGTGGCTATCAGACCAGAGCACAGCATCCTAAGGAAAAGGAGAGCGGGAACGAGCGAACAGACATCCATACGGCTGCCAGGAGCAATGCGGCAATGCTGCGCGGGAGCGGATCGAACTCCTGCTCCCGCATCGGCTCCTCCAAGAGCTCTGTGTGGGGGCCTTCCCCACCTCCAGGCACTCCATCATGCTTCCAGCCCACACAAGACAATGCTGAACCTTTTTTGTTTTGCTGCCCATCATTAACACTTGCTGATGCTCAGTTCAGAATGGCTTAAATGTGAAACAACCTTCCCAGGACTTTGCTTTTTGCAAAGTTTGCCGTTACTCTGCAGATGACGCTGTTACTATTACGCAGTTTGCTTTTGCTCTGCAGGCGACACTATCGATGCATCGCTGCCGCCTTTCTGCCCTGCAGGCAGGGCAATAGGTGTACCAAGAATTCCGGCAGATAACATTTAGATTATGTTATCCCTGTCAAGCACAAAAGTCCAGACTCCCTTGGTCTTTACAATTTGTCCAATACAATTAGGAGGAGCTTTACTGTGAGAATAGCTGCACCGACATCTGGCGCTCCAGCATTGGGCCTGCCCAGTGCCCCCTAAGTCCACCCAAAAGCATGTGCGCAGATGTATGTCAGCAACAAAGATGTTTTCTAAATGCTTCACCACGGAGCTATACAGTGAAGAAGATCAGTGTGGGGTGCTGGAATCCTTTTGGCAAGAACAGCACCTTCTTACGCAGTGGATTTGCTTCGTACGTAGATAATTGTTTACCATTTTTCTGCCTTTTTTTGTCATGAAGGTGGCAAGATTAAGTTTAAATATAGCTAGCGCTGTAAAGCCAAAACAAATTTGGTCAAGAAAGTTGTTAATAAGTTATCACTGATGAATAAAGTCTGAGCCAACAAGAAGATACAGCCTGGTTTTCAAGCTCTAGAATGAATTATGAAGCATTTTCTTAATTAGAAAAAGCCCTTTAAAGCTTTAATCATGCAAATTTCATCCTCTGTCTGAAAGACAGAATTTCATTATGGAGATGAGTTTAACTTTTTTTTTTTAGCAGAACAGCAGTCTAATTAGTGACAGTATCATGAACTTTATTAATAGCCAGTTAATACAAGATAGGAAGATTCTAAAATTCCCAGTGGCTTTAAAAGAAAAATGACTAGTTCTATTAATCAGATATCGGCAACAAAGCTAATGACACACGTCATGGGCTAGAAGGCTTTTCTTGGAAGCATGAGCAGCCCAGACTCTCTCGATGGACTCTCCATCTGCTGCAAGAGGTGCGGCAGGGCAGGTCCCGGACCTCGGGGGACCGCGCGTGTGTCCCCCAGGACAGCCCCAGCACGATGGGGACGCTCCCGCCTGCGCTCTGGCGGGTTGAAGGGCTCGCCAGCCCCCCCAGGCACTATCAGCAAACCCACACCCAGCAATGAAACCCCGCAGCTGCCGGAGAGGATCCCAGGAGCTGCAATCCCTCCAGCTCAGGCCAAACACAGCCCTTTCCTGTCAACAGGAACACGTTCCTGAAAGCCATGGGATCGCTGACTAAAGGGATGGGGGGGTGAGGGGAAGAGGAAGGGGAAACCTTTTTAAAAAAAAAAAAAAAAAGAAAAATTTAATTATCGCTTTTATAATCATAGCAAGAGGTCAAGAGGGGCTGAATCTTGCACCAAGCCATGTCACACAGGAGCTTATGAAAACAGAAGTTAAGTGATGCTGTGGCACTTTCCTAGCCTGAGGAGCCCGGACCCTTCCTGATCTGCTTCAGCTCTGCAGAGACTCACCTTCTCCCCAGGGGGGAAGGCTGGGACACAGCCACGGCAGTGGGGGGACATAGCTCGGGAGGCAGCAGATCTGCAGGGAAGTCACCCCCGCTGACAGGAGCTCCAGCTCCAGGGCCCTGACTTCACAGCTCAGGCTGATGATTTAATCAGCACAATTAAAAAGACAGAAAGGACAAGTGCAGCCCTCTGCGATGCAGGAGTCTTGTGAAACAGCATCAGTGTCTAGATGCATCACTGAGTTTCCATGTGAACGAGTTCAGCTGGCATTACAAACCCAAGACCTTCTGGATTACAGATTTATTTTATTTCTGGTCATTTTGATAGTTCAGCATCCTGCTCGAGAGCAGTGCAAACCAGCAGCCTTCTCTGGAAGGGACAGCAACATCACTGCAGGCTGCAGCAGGCTCCAGTCTTGTAATAACCCCTCACACCCCACCACAAACAGCCTCCCCTGCCCGAGGGGCATGAAGCCCACTGCAGCAGCCTGCGGTTCTGTTTTTTACATCGGTATTTCTGCAGTCTCAGGCAGAAGGAGCTGCCTGGCTCCCAGCACAGGCTGCTGTCCCTCCAGTTTCACCAGCCGGGGCTTAGACGGGGCTGCGAGCCCTGGCAAAAGGCACTGGCATATGTAGGGATGGGGGAAGAGAAAGAACAAAAAAAAAAAAAAAAAAAAAAGGTGCTAAAGAAATGAATCAGCTTTTACAAGCCAGCCTGCCTGATGTCATCCCTCTTTTGCTCTTTCCCAGGAGGAAAGTATTGGCAGGGAGAAGGGGGAGGAAGGATTTCCTTCCACTGCGTCCAGAAACCATCCCCCTCGGCACTGTCCACTTTCAGCAGTTCATCCATAACCTCTGAAAACAGATATATTTTAGGTATTTTAGATCATTTTAGACAGAAAGCCCCGAGACAGGCAGGCAGGCATCGCCACGCAGAACAAGAGGACGACAAGGAATCAGCATTCCTAATGCCGCACAATCCCCCCCCAGCCCTGAGTCACGTATCCTTCCTGCATCCCAGATTCCCCCAGCTGCAGACGCGGGAGAACACTTTCCCTGTTTGACATCAGAAACAAGGAGGGGAGCAAATGAAGCAGGGTATGGAGAGGTGGGGTTTTCCACCCCTGTTTTCTGTCCTTGCCTTCCAAGAATCTGGGTCTTGTTACTCTTAATGCCCAATGGCTGTGAAACCAATCTTAAAAGGAAATTAAAAAGCCACGTTAGAGTAACCGATGCAGAGACACGAGCCATCCCCTGCCTGCGACTCCAGACAGGCTGAAGAATACTGAGGAAAGCTGGAAACTGCTCCGTTACGGGGCTGCCCAGCTCAGCTCCAACGATTAACCAGCCGAACGACGTCGCCAAGCCAGGCGTTTCATCGACAACCAATTGTGCAAGAAAAGGAGAGGGAGATAATATGAAAATATCCTGCACACAGTCACTTTAGCTAGACGTGACAGCAGGCATCTCTGCAAGCATTCAGTCGTCATCATCACCTAGGCTAGAAGCGGCATGCGCTGAAGTCTAGTCCCCTTCACTTGGAGGTTTGCCGAAAGCAGCGTGTGTGCGTCCTCCTCCGCTTTTTCACCTGCCATACTGGAACACCCATCTCTGGCGACACCAAACTGCTCGGGGCTTCGGGCGAGGATGATGGCTACTGCCGAATACGACTCCCTCCTGGATGGAGCCCGGCTGGCAAGCCGAGCAGGCGGGACGTTACACTGTGCTCGAGCAAATCCAGCTTTCCTCCAGCCTCAGCAGCAGATTAATATTAAAAGATAAACTAGGGAGGCTGCAGGGGAGTCTAGCCCAGGTTAATATTAGTAGAGCTAACACCAGGTGCTGTGGGAGGGAAGGGCAGGCTGGCAGGAATTAGCAAAATTCCTTGACTCCCCAGTCCAAATTCCCATTTATAGATAAGGAACTTAGAGCCCGACACTGCCAACAACCTGCCCCAGGAACTACCTACTCGCCATGCCATTGTGGCACTCAGTCCTCATCCTGCCTTCGTCAAAGCACAACCGCCACCGTGGCAGAAAACCTAAGGAGCAACCCGCACCCAGGATCCCCTCCTGCTCCTCAGACCCTGCTGCTGAGGAACGGGCCAACTCGCTTGCCGGTGGCACAGCACGGCTGTGCAAAGAGAACCAGAACAGCTCAAAAAGAACATATGAGCCCAAAATAGCACCGCAACCCCACCTCTGGTGCCTGGTTCCTCTATTGGCAGCTCCGGGTGCTCTCCTGGGTGAAGTCTCAGCCCCAGTGCACCATCAAGGGCTTCCCCAGGGTTTCATCCATGGACAGTACAGGCAGCCCTGGCCAACTGCTGCCTGCACATGCTCGCACCTCTTGGCTTGGCTTTCTGGGAGAGCAGAAAAGCCACCGTACGGAGCATTTTGTGTCCACTTTACTAATTGCTGGAGGTTAAGACAAGTCAGCATGAAGTTCTCGTGCCACTGCAGAGCAGAGACTGGCCTTTCTGGGGGTTGCGCTCCCACTTTAATGTCTCTGGGCACTGGCACTGTCCCAAGAGCTTCAACTCGCATCCACTGGCCAAAAAGCTGCAGCAGGTGAAGATCTAGTAGATCTAGAAGATCCTAGAGGTAAGGAAGACATTTTTCACAGTGAGGGTGGTGAATCACTGGCACAGGTTGCCCAGGGAGGTGGGAGATGCCCCATCCCTGGAAAAATTCCAGGTCAGGTTGGACGGGGCTCTGAGCGACCTGATCGAGTTGAAGATGTCCCTGCTCGCTGCAGGGGGTTGGACTAGATGGGCTCTAAAGGTCCCTTCCAAGCCAAACCAGTCTATGAGTCTACGGTCTCTCTGCTGCTGCAATAACCGCCCTGCAGCACAGTCAGCAGCGGGAGCACAACCCTCTGCTCTCCCAGCTCTGCAGTTCCTCTCCAGCCCCAAAATTTAAACTCTGGCAGCAGCAACTTTGAGAGAAAATGTACAGATGAACTCGGGGTGTGTCAGTCTCCACCAAAGTGGGAGTGAGCTAGAGCTGGAGGGCAGGCACAATCAAAACCATCTGCAGCAAGACAGGGCAGTGACAGGCAAGCTCTGGCCAGGGAGAGGGGCCTCGCGGATTTGCTTTTCCACGTGGAAGGTTATCCTGTACACTGTGCTTCTCATTTCTCTGCCAGTGGGAGATCCTGTGCTGCACAGCACATCTGCGATGTCCTGAGAAATTCACTGCCCAGCTGCATACAGAGCAAAGGCTGCAAGAGGAAAGGCATGTCATGTCTACAAGAGAAAGCCCCAGAGCGCCAGATGCTAGGAGGACTAAGTTAACACACACACCCAAAAAAAAAAAAAACCCAAAAGGTAGCTGTTAGAAGGTATCAGCTGGGAAAGGGAGGAAAAAAAAAAAACCCCGTATTTGAAAGCACAGCACAAAGCCACCACAGAAAGAACCTCACCCAAATAGACATAAAGGAAATCCGAATCCAGCGTGAGCAAGAGCAAATGACCACAAAAGCAAAAAAACCCCAAAAACACAAAAAAATAGGAGAAACGCCATCGCTGCCCACCAGCTGCGCTCTGTCCCCCGTCACCAAACGGTCCCTGCGCAGCGCATCTAGGAGCGGATTCCTCTGCCTCAGCCTTCTGAGCAGAAGCCATCGCATCGCAGCACCTGGGCACCAAGCTGCGGGGAAGGGAGCTCTTAGGGTTCATTAACAGCTGGCAAGGAGGAGTATGGAGCTTGGGAATCGTGTGATCCTTCTGGGCTGAAATGGCTGTCTGAGGCTGCAGAGCACATCCCAGGCTCTGGGGCCAGGCAGAAAGCAAGCGGTAGATATTCCCGTTCAAAAATATCCTTGAGAGTCATCAAACTCAGGAAAAAGCATGCATGTCAAGGGCTTGCTAGTTTTAATTAGCACTCGCCTCTCCCCCTCTCAGAAAATGGCTTTTTTACGTAGCATGGGGAGGAGGAGGTTGCTGGTCTGTGTCTCAGGCCAGGACTCACCAGGCACAGCAGGGCATGAGCCACTGCTTGCTGCCCTGGTTCCTAAGCCCAGGCAGGCCTAGCAAGGTTTAGGCTTGGACCACGCAGGCTTCTGGAGCACATTAATCCTGTTCAGGATGACAGTGGCGCCCAGGGCTGAATACCAGTCTGGTTTAAAAAAGCAACGCTGTCTTCCCTTGCTCAGGCTGAGCCTGCTCCCCCATCCGATTTTGGCATACAAACCATGTCTTGTGTCCCCATAAGGGCCCTGCTGTACCCAAAATGACAGTATTTGGCTCGTTCCGACTGTGCCCTGGTCACCCGCCGAGCCACAACTGCCCAGAGCAGAGCAGCCCGTCAGCCCTGCCTTGCGGAGAGGGACGCTCCCCGCACCCATGGTGCAGCACCCAAAATAGCCGCACCGGGAGCCACGGCGACACCACACCAACATGGGCTACGGATAAGGGCACCACACACCGCTCCCCACGTTAGAGCCGTCCCCCGCGAGCAGCCTGTGCTGCTTCTCCTGCCTCCACGCTGCCAGGCAGCGTACAAACCCCAGGTCGAGAGTCCTGCTGTCACAGAGGGAGGGACGCATTTATCACCACCGTATCACAAGAGCGCTGCCTCCACCCTAGGGCTTGTCCCTTCAGACCAGCGGCTGATAAACCTGCCGGTGCCAGGCAGGGCTGCTGCCCAACACACAAGTAGCGACAAAGCCACTTACACTCAATAAAACATCAGATTCGCCCAGGAAGAGCGCAGGCAAGCGCCCTGCTTGTGCAGCCTGCCCTATCCAGGGGTTAATGTAAAGTTTTGCGGGCTTTTAGGGCTTATACCGGTCTGTATAAAAAAGGAAATGGTGCAAATGAAGTCATTTCTACACCACAAGGTTCCTGCAAGTTCCTGAGGGGACGCAGGTGGATCAAGGCTGGATGGCACCTGGAATCAGCCAGCCTCATACCTGCAAGCAGGGGCTGCACCGGGACTTCCCAACCTGCTCCCAGCTCGCGACGCTGGAGCTCAAAGAGGTTGCTGTTGTTGTTTCTCCTCCTTCCTTTTGCAAGAATGTTTTTCTACAGCTCTTTTTTTAAAAGAACATTTTGCTGTGAACTAGCAAAACCTGTTCTGGACGCACACACAGAACTGCTCACCATCTGCAGCATTTGCCAGTGTGATTTTTTTTGCAGGATACTATCTCGGCTCTCTCCTGCGTGTGGGCGCCCAGCTGCCTCACCCAGGGAAGACGTGGGCCCGCAGGAATCAGACGGCAGAAGCCCACGAGCCAAGCCCTGCTCCCTCGGGCTACGGAGGAGGCTGAACTGGCCCCCTCATTGCGCGGGAGGCAGGGAGGATCCCGAACCCGCCGCTCCAGCGGTGCCGAGGTCCTTGCAGACCTTGGTCCCGGCTCCGTTTTCCTTCAATTAACAACAGACGTGGAACAAAACATAACATTTTAGGAAAGATCTTCCACATGTTTGGTTTTGGCAGCATCCGATAGCTTTAAGGGAGCCAAAAAATAACTAATCCTCCTCTCCTTCAGCCAAGGGGCAGCTGAGGAGTGGGACCAGTGGAGGGAAAGGGAAGGAGGGTGGAAAGGGAAGGGAGAAGAGGAGGAGGAGAAGGCAGAAAAATGGCCAAACTGGAACCAGTCACTCCCAGGTTCCAGTTAAAGCATCCCTAAAGTGTAGATACCTGCGTCCCCATCTGCGGGACGCTACAAAGGGGTGGCAGCGCCTCCAAGAGAGGACCGTATCCCTCTCATCCCTGCAGAGCGAGTCACTTCACCGATATTGGCACAAAACCTCACACCAAACCCAGCTTCCTTGGATTAAATCAGCTCCCCAAACCCTGCGGCAACCAGAGCCGCAAAAGAACCTGCAATGCAGTTACAAATGCACCTTATCTCCCAATTTAATACGCCACCAAACGCGGCCTAAGCACCCAAGTGAAGTACGTGCACGCGCGCACGAGAGGCGAGCGGGCCACCAAGTCTGCGCATTGGGCAAGTTACTTCTCCCTGGACAGCTGCGCCGGTTTAATTTTTCCACAAGCAGCCAAAATGGTTCCTTGTAAGAAAAGAAAGAGACACCTGTAACAAAAAAAAAAAAAAAAAAAAAAAAATCACAAAAACAACACCAAAGACCACATATGATTTATGTTTTTCTACTTTTTTCTACTCTTCCCTACTTCATCTGCTATGATTTCTACTGTTTTTTATTTACTATAAATCCCCCCAAGAAAGGCTTCATCAGGTGTTTTTAAAATGACATTTTTAGACTTTAGGAACACGCTACTCCTGACTCATCGTTGAGCTTTCACCTCTAATTGCCCCACGACACCACCACAGCACATCCGCACCAGCAAAATCCTCCCACTCTGAGTTTTCAGCACAACCTTCCCCCATGGAAGTCGTAAAACAACCCCCACGACACTGGGGTTTGTAAGAAAGGGGGTGGGGAATGACTTCAGGAATCCGTTCTTTTGCTTTGCTGTTTAAGCAAAATGCTTTTTCGTAAACACGGCCAAGAGAGGAGACAACTCACATAGCAAACACTTAAACTGAGCTTAAAGAGGTTTAAACTTTGTGCCTGGAAAACACGGTTTGTTGGTAGATCTGTACAAAATTCCGCTTAAATTTAAAATGGGGGCAGAAAAGCGACAACTGGGAGCAGCAGAGGAGTATCTGCAATTCCAGAATCGTTCTAAAAATACATTTTAAAAAGTCCCAACCGTTAATTTCAGCTGCGTTCGCAAGCAGTGGGAGGGATAACTCTGCTCGGGGGGACTGGGAACGGCCACCCCTCGCGCTGAGGGTGTTTATGAACACCGTTCAAAGCAGATTCCCACATCTCGGGGAAAGCTGCAGCCCCCCAAGCTGCAAGGAGCCACACCTCGGGGTCCCACACAAAGGATCTTGGCTTTAGGACGACACAAACTCACTGTTTACAGCTGGAGCGATCAATTACGGGATCAATTTTCACTTGGCCAAAAAAACAATCGCACATCTGACCAGTTTTTTCCAACATCCCCCGGCCGTTTCCTGTGGCTCCCTCGCCAACCCCAAAATCCTGCCGCCAGGAAGCGGGAGCTTCCCGAGGTTGGGCTGCAGCTGCCATCGAGGTTACCGGGGCCGGTGACTCCCAGCTATGACCTCGAACCCCGCATAGCTGCCACCTTCCAGAGTTTTTCTCCTAAAATCCCACTTTGCTTAGGAAGTCCGAGGGCATCAGGGCTGTTGAGGTGCTTCGCCGCCGCCAAGCCAGCGTCCCCCCGCCGTGCTGTGGGCACGGACCGCTTCTGGGGAAGGTGGGCAGCGCATCCCCACCGTGACACCCACCCGGATCCGGGGCGCAGCCAGTGCCCGAAGCCCGGGACCCTCCGATTCACGGTGGATGTGTTTCTGTGCTGGTGTCCCTCCAGCACCAGGGGTACGGGACAGGTCTCGGGACCCCCCAGGCTGTATCCCCAGGACCCCCTTGGGGTCCCCCAAGGGTTTGGGGAGGGGCTGAGGGGGCCACGACGGCACCGTGCCCACACGGGGCTGGTCCGGCCCGGCCACGGCCGGGGGGGTGGAGCATGGGGACACCGAGCCCCGGGACGGCCAGAAGTCAGCGGGAGGGGAAAGCGGGGGGTGTTGGGGGGCACCTGGAGAACGGTGGGCTGCTGGGGGAGGTGCGAGACCAGAGTAACGGGGGGTACCGAGCTGGAACTCCGGGCATTGGCGAGGGAACACCGGGAGAGCGATACCCGGCAGACACCGGACCGGGATACCAGGAGGGAATAACGGCGGATACCGGAGCACCACCGAGCCAGCCCAGGCGGAACGGGTGGGGGTCACCGAAGGGGAACAGCAGGCGCCAGTAAGGGAAGGCCGGGCGCCCCCGGGCCGCGGCGGCGGGTTCCCGGTGCCTCACCTGGCTCGCTTTATAGAACTGCTTCTTCAGCCCAGCCACCGACATCCTGCCGCCTCTGCCGGCCGCCACGGGACGCCTGGGGGCGGCGGGAGGCCTCGGCACACAAGAGCCCGGCCCGGCCGCTGCCGCCGCTTCCGCCGCCAGGAAGGGCCGGCCCCGCCCCGCCCCCTGGCGGCCCGGCGGAGCGCCGCCACCGGGCACCACCGAGAAACGCGCTCGCACCGGCCGGAGCGCCCCCTTCCCGCGCCACGTGGTGCCCCCGCGCCCCCTGCCGGCGGGGCGGCGCCGCCGCGCGTTGCGACCGAGCTGGGGGGGTTGCTGCGTCGCGACAGCGGGGGCGGCCGGTCGTGCTGTGCCCTGTCACTCCACCACAGACTCGTCTTTCTCCTGCACCGCGAAAAGCCCCGCCGGCAGCTCTGCAGCTGTGGCGCGACGCGACTGCCCGCAGGGAACGGGTACCCGCCACCCGTGCGGCGACAGCCCGTCCTGCAGAACGCGCCCGGTGCGGGGGCAGAGCGCTCCGCCAGAGGGAGCTCCGTCCCTGAGGCGAGGCGAGGAGCGTGGGGAGAGGCGGCGGCCGCGCCGCGGGCGGAGCTGGGGACCCACAGCTCGCGGGGCTCGGCCCTCACCCCTGCCGGGCGGAGGGGCCCAGCGCCGCCTCAGCCAGGGCTGCAGGGAGGGGACAGCGTGTGGGACACCGGGACAGCCGGACAAACCATGCCGGGCAAGGATGTGTGTGTCCGTCCCTCTCAGGACTAGCTGTAGCACCGGGGGGAGAAGCGCTGTCGGGGACTACAACTCCCAGAACCCCCCACGGCAGCGTCTGCGCCCGCGCACAGCAGCGGCGGTCGCTCATTGGTCGGGGTGCTGCCGCCATTTCGCTCTTTGGCTCGGGCCCCGCAGTGGACAGCGCGGTCGGACGTTCTGCCCCTCATGCCCAGTGTTTGGGGAAAGGCAGCTCTGACTTCTCCGGAGCCTGTCCCAGTACCGCACTGCCGCTGCCCCGGTTCCTGCCCGGCGAGCAGGCCTGGAGCCCAGGCGTAAGGTCCCAACAGGCACCCCGCCGGCTTGAGTCCAGCTATCCAATCAGCGCCTTCAGCGGGTCAGACTGACAACCGCCGCTGCCGGCCAGCGACGGCCGGTCGCACTAGCCAATCGGAAGGCGGTGGTGAAGCCGCGAGCTGAGGCTCCCTCCCACCCTGCTCGCGAGACGCGGGCGGGAGGGGGGCGGAGCGGACGGAAGGGCGGGTCATGTGGGTCGCGCTCCGCCTATCAGCGCGGCGAGGTGCAGGGTCGCTCCGGCTCCCGCCAAATACGAGCGGGAGCCCCCGGGGTGGGACGAGTCGGCCGCCGCCGCCGGGGAGCGGCGGGAGCTGCGGTGCTGTGCCCTGGCAGGTAGGCCCGGCCCGGGGGCAGCGCAGTGGGGCCGGGGCGCGGTGTGTTTCTGGCGGTGGTTGGGGTGCGCAGGGCCTTCCCGGGGTAACAAAGGAGGCCCGGCAGCCCCGGAGCCGGCCCCGGGCCCGCCCTGCCGCCTCGCTTCTTCTCAGCCTCCCCCCGCTCCGTCCGGCCCTGGCGGGGGGAGCCCGGCGGCCTGAGGAGACCCCTTAGCCCCCGGTGGGCCCTAGTCCTACCCTTTTGTCTCCCCACTGGGGAGAGCTGTCGGGCCCTGGCCCTGCGGTGCCGGTAGCTCAACCGGAACGTCTCTCGGGTGTTTATTGATTATGGCTTTTTTCCCCCCCCTCACAGCCATGGAGTGCAGAGACAAAGCGGCCATTCCTCCGCGGAAGCTTGTACAAGGTAAGGCTGCAGAGGGAGGGTCTGTCACCTGGCGCGGCGTCAGCCTGCTAAAAAGGTGTCAGACCTGATTTTGTGAAAGCTATTGGCTTTGCAGTAATAACCTGACCGTAGCTGGCTGATCTGTTTAAATTCTTGTGCTTAAGAACTAATAAAATAACTTAATATCCATCTGGATTCTGTAAGGCCTTCAACACGGTACCCCCCAGCATTATTCTCTTTAAATGGGGGAGATAGGGGTTTGATGGGTGGACTGTCTGATGGATAAGGAACTGGCTGGATGGCCCCATCCAGAGGGTCATGGTTAATGGTTCTGTGTTTAGATGGATACTGGTGACAAATGGCATCCCTCAAGGGGCCATACTGGGACCAGTGCTGTTTAATATCTTTATCAATGACATAGACAGTGGGATCAAGTGCACCCTCAGCAAGTTTGCAGATGACACCAAGCTGAGTGGCGTAGCTGACGTGCCAGAAGGACAGGATGTCATCCAGAGAGACCTGGGCAAGCTGGAGAGGTGGGCCTGTGAGACCCTCATGAGGTTCAAGAATCACAGAATCCCAGGTTGGAAGGGACCTCAGGGGTCATCTAGTCCAACCTTTCTAGGAAGAGCACAGTCTAGACAAGATAGCCCAGCACCCTGTCCAGATGACTCTTGAAGGTGTCCAATGTGGCCAAGTCAACCACTTCCCTGGGGAGATTATTCCAATGGTGACTGTCCTCACTGTGAAACACTTCCCTCTTGTGTCCAATCGGAATCTCCCCAAGAGCAACTTGTGTCCATTCCCCCTTGTCCTCTCCATGTGACTCTGTGTAAAAAGGGAGTCTCCATCTTCTTTGTAGCTACCCTGTAAGTACTGGTACATGGTGATGAGATCCCCTCTAAGCCTCCTTTTCTCAAGGCTGAAGTGAAGAAGGCCAAGTGCAAGGTCCTGCACCTGGGCCAGGGACACCTCTGGTATCAATACAGGCTGGGGGATGAAGGGATCGGGAGCAGCCCTGTGGAGAAGGACTTGGGGGTACTGGGGAAGAAAAGCTGGACATGTGCTGGCAATGTGTGCTCACAGCCCAGAAAGCCAACCATGCCCTGAGCTGCATCCCCGGCAGCAAGGCAAGGGAGGGGATCCTGCCTCTCTGCTTTGCTCTGGTGAGACCCCCCTGCAGCACTGCATCCAGCTCTGGGCTCCTCAGCACGGGACAGACATGGGCCTGTTGGAGCGGGGCCAGAGGAGGCCACAAAGATGATCCAAGGGCTGGAGCCCCTCTGCTACGGGGACAGGCTAAGAGAGTTGGGGTTGTTGAGCCTGGAGAAGAGAAGGCTGTAGGGAGACCTTGTTGTGGCCTTCACCGTGCTTAAAGGGGGACTATAGGAAGGGTGGGGACAATCTCTTTAGCAAGGCCTGTTGTGACAGCACAAGGGGGAATGGTTTTAAACTAAAGGAGGGTAAATTTAGACTGGATATAAAGAAATTTTTTTTTGCAATGAGGGTGGTGAAACACTGGCACAGGTTGCCCAGAGAGGTTGTGGAGGGTTCATCCCTGGAAACGTTCCAGGTCAGGTTGAACGGGGCTCTGAGCGACCTGATCTAGTTGAAGATTTCCCTGCTCACTGCAAGGGGGTTGGACTAGATGGGCTCTAAAGGTCCCTTCCAATTCTGTATTTGACTTCCCTTCTCCCCAGTGATTTGTATGATGTGACTAAAATAATAAAATATTGTTGTTTCAGCACGGTTGCCGTTCAAACGCTTGAATCCTGTACCAAAGAAAAAATACGATGCAGATTCAGAAGTCAAAAAAGTAAAGAGCTCCCAAAGTGGTTTCGGTCCAAGTAAGGATTCCTCCCTCGAAACATCGCGACCGTCCCTGGACAACATGGAGAATGACTGCCAGCTGGATTCAGATGTGAATTTTTCTCCAAAACTTGTTAACGGAAAGGGTCCGTTAGACCATTTTATACAGAAAAATGCAAAAGATAGCACAAATGAAACTGTAATTGTTGGTGACCTGGTGAAGGACACTAGTCATAGACTAAGTGAGGATGTAGACCATGCTAATTTTGATTCAAAAGCATCTTCATCTGTAGCTATAACTAACGGCACGTTAGGAAAAGGGATAAACCAGTTGAGTTGCCTGAATTCCGCTCAGACTAGCCAAACGGATGATTCAATGGAGACTGATGCACGGTGTGAAGTTGTAGCGAATAAAGATGAAGATTTGTTAGATGGAATCCGGTCGCGTTCTGGGTTAGCAGAGTGTAACAATGGGGAAAGCACGAAGGTAAACCAGAGCGAACTGAAGGATGTCATCTTTGAGGGGAAGATGCCTGTAGTGCTCCTGGAGGACATTATGACTGCAAAGTCTCCCCAAGTTGCTTCTCTGGATGGAAGTGTCACGTCAGAAAATGAGACCATGGAATCATCTCACGAAGGAGGCTCTGGACTTACCAACTCCTCGCTCAGCTCTCGCTCCGTGAGCTCGCCTGAGGCGCAGCCTGCTGCAGAAATGAAGAGAAATACTAGTCCTTTAGCTGCCTCAACACCCGTTAGGAAGGTTTGTCTCTTTTCTTGGGCTTTTATAAAAGCTGTGTGTTGCAGATAGGCTGTATGTCTCCACATGCTTGTAGTGAAAAGGATGAATAGGATATTCACAAAGGTTGTGAGAAGGTGGTGTCAATTTATTAATTACACAACTGAATTATTGCCCTTTTGAATCATCCTTTAAATCCTATAGCTAAAAGCTTTAAACCTTGCCTGTCTTTGAGCTGCTGGCATATTTGCATTGTGTGAATGTAACTTTAAATTCTGTTACAGGTTCATTTTCTATTTTTTTTATGAACTGCTCATGAAGTGCATGCCCTGGGGCTTAGCGTTTTGATAACTGTGATGAGGACAGTGTCCAAAAGCAGTTCTGTCCATTAGGTGATGTTTTACAACCTCTGTTCTCTCCTTGGTGAAGCTGCTGTAATGACTGTGAAGGACATTACCCCAGTACCTGTTAATGCAGATACTTTTCAAGCTCTGAATTTCTGTAACCATGGTGTAGAAAACATTTTAAGTTGAAACCACAGTGCATCAGTGGAACTGCAGGTCTGTACGTGAGGATGGAGGACGAGTCAGGCGAGCCTCTGTCTCTCTGAACCGAGTGTATAGAGCTTGTGCTCTCAGCCCTCTTGTTACGGGCATGCTATCGAGGCTGGGGAGCTGCTTTGGGGAGAAGTCACCCCACGTGCAGCCCTCCTGGGGAGGGGCGATGCTGTTGGGCGGTGAAGGCTGGAGCACAGGAGAGAACACCTTGAAATTAGCTCTGTCTGAGCTGGTCAGCTGGGATCTTGGTTCCAGTGTAATACCGCTGTTCCAGCAAGAGACCCTAAAACATGATTTTTGGTGCTGCGTTGAAGGGGAAGCTTCTAAGGACAACAGTATCTGTGCAGGTGGCTGAAACACGTGGCTCAGATGCCTGTTCACCCAACCATTCTGGGGAATGGGTGAGTGGAGGTGTAACATGGAGGTTTCTCGGGGGGGGGGGCACAGTCACCCATGGTGAAACCTGTGAAGCAGAACAGTCCTTGTGAATGTGCTTGGGTGCTGTAGCTAAGCCTTGACTACAGTTAGGCTGGACTACCAGACCAGTGCATTTGTTTTGCTCAACTATGTTATTAGAGGGGAAACTGAGGAAGGTGTTGAGGGGTGGATCAATGTTGTGCTGTCAGAGGTGGAGAATGGAGTCTGTGGCTCAGGTAAATGAGGGTGAAGGGGTGGAGTGGCTGGTAGCCTTCCTCCTTATGCCATTTTGAGCCTTTTAAGAAAGATTTTCACCAACTATCCCCTCAGGGTTTAAGGAATGACTGTCCCACAGATGAGGAAAAACCTGGCTGGCCTTGAAGAGGTATGGATGAGTTAGCTGGGGCTTGGAGCTCGTGATGTAACAGGTCTTCCATGACCTCTACTGCGTGCTTATCAAGAAAAACGAACAATTGTACTGTTAAAGCTCGCAATCTTTCATCTCTAAAATAAATACATAAACTCAAGGGGCATAAAGTATTTCCAGTGTAACAGAGCAAACAAAAAAGGTACTTGACTCCTGATGTAATACAATAATGCAAACAAGTCATTGGCTTCCCATGGTGTGAAGTGAGGTAGGAATAGCTCTCATGCCGCTAGCCAGAATGGGAAGCCTGCACCTTGACCTATACGGTTGTCTGTCCTGGCATGTTTGTTTTCCTAGGTGGAAACAGCTCCGATGAACTAAAGTTCCCAGTTGCAAGAACTCTTATTTTGTGTCAGATAAATACAGAATCCCCTGATACAGCTTTGCACTGGGTCAACTTAAATGGCTGTGAGTATAGAAAATAAAGCTGTTGGTCTGTGTTAGTCTATTAATCACAGGAATGAACGTGGTACCTTATACTGCGAATGGCAGGAGAAGGAAGGGGCGGATACAAGAAACTGAGCCATAGCGTGCTGAAATATTGACAAATTAAGCCTTTGGCCAGTCTATGAACAATGCTCTTAAATGTAGAATACCTTTTTTCCCCCTATAAATACCAGCTTTAAGAGAAATGAGAAGTGTGACCTGTTGGGAGCTTAGGGTTGATGTGCTGATATTAGTGGAAGAGCGAGAGAGCGATGATTAAAAGAAGGAACAGCGTTAAAATATGGGTAACAGTCCCTGTATTCAGGAAGTTACATCTAAATATCATAGTAAGAGTAAGTGGTAGGAGGGGAAAAAAAAGTTCAACTTGAAAGAAGTGACTTTGCTATAATTAAATGTCCTCTGTTGTGCTCTCATGATTTGGAACAGCTCTAGCTTCTGTTTGTTCTTCTGCACGTGATATTCCCTTGCAAATGATACTTTAGAACTGAGTAGACTGGAGGGATGTTTATGCAAAACTTAATAACACGAGGACTTAATGTAAATGAAGCATTTCGATGAGTTCAGGCTTAAATGTAAATCAGATTAGATGTGCTTGAACTGTATTCTTATATCCCTTACTGAAGGAATACTTAAGTTGCTGAATATACTAATCTGCAAGAACAATGTTAATATAATTCAGGTGAAGCTTGCTGTTCTTTTAGTCTGAGTCCTAGTGCCTTGTGGAAAGGGAATGATGTGGATCTCTAAAACTTGCATTTTGTAATTCCAGGTATCTCAGAAATTCCACAAAAGCTCGGCAGAGAAGGAGAAGCTGAGATTGCAAAGAGTAAGGCATTTTCACTGACATAGAAAGTTAACCTGCTGTGCTTTTGCGTTGAATAGTAAGCAAAGCCCTTTGCGTTTCATCTTAGTCCACTTAGAGCATCTCTTTTCCTGGTTTTCCTCACTGATGAATATGGAAGAATCTTAATGCATGCAATTAAAGTACTTGTCTCATTCCAAAGCTGCTTAATGCATGCGTAATGAAGTGTGGGTGGCCTGCACTGCATTTCTGTGCACTTTGGTAAGAGATTAAAAACTGTAAATGTTGCTGACTGCTTGTCAAAATGCTTTTGAGATTTTTTTTTTTTTTTTTCAAACCCTTCCTGAGAGGGTAGGTGCAGCCTGCTAAGTGGACAGATACAAGTGAAATCTCCAAGAGCCTTCTATTTAAGGCTGGTTCCTGCTTCGTCATTCTCGCTCTTCCCGCTTTTAAGCCACAAAACGGAGGGTCTGCTCTTCGTTAATAAGTGAGGGAAATTGGCCGCTGCATTTATGGCTTGCTGAAGAACCTGTTGGATGCCACTGCTGGAAACGCTCAAGCTCCCATGTCTGTTTGCTTGAACGCAGCTAGTCAGCAAATTCTGTTCCATAACAAAACAGCCATGCGATAATTTTGCTGTCCATTCTGCTTTCAGTCATAAGATGCTAAATACAGAGGAGGCTGATGGATCACACAGAGTTCTTGCACAGGCAGTGCTGTACGAGTGGGCTTTGCCTGCTGGAAAATTGGGTGTTAATTTAACTGCAGTCGGGAAGGCCTGTGCTTATGAATTCTTATTGTGTTTCTTTGAGTTACTAACTCGGTGGGGGACTGTTGTGTGTTTTATGTAAGCTATCTGGTTGAGCCTGCTCCCGAGATGCTTACTTTTTACAGTGCCCCATATAGAAGTCCAATCTGTTGTGTTCTTCCATTCTACATGTATGTTAAAAATAGCAGTAATGTGAGGGAGAGATGAGAATGGAAGCTTTATTATGCTAAAAATTAAACAGACCCGCCAATCTTGCTGTTATCTTCACACCGCTTTCCAAACCACCCAGGAGTCTTTCACTGATTACCATGACTCGGTTCTGACAATACTGGGTGTTTTTTTTACCGTTGGCAGAATTTTGTGTGTTGGTTGCCTTCTGCAGTTAGTTGTGCGTTGAGGCGCTGTTCAGTAAGCCTTGATGTTGCCAAGAAGAGATTTGAAATAAATAAAATGAAACTGAAAACACACAGTGAGAATATTTGTGTGTCTGAGCACAGACATACCTGGCTTCCTGGTGAAGTCACCAATGCCTACAATGTAGGGAAGCTATTTTTCTTGAATTTGTCACTTTTAGTAAGCGTTCCACATTCTCCTTTGTGTTACTAGACCCTTAATGAGAATTTTGGTTGCCTTGGGAGGAAATACTGTGAACAGCAACGTTTTCAATGTAATCTTCCCCACGTTGTTCCCCTGGTGCCCCTTAACTAAGCTTAGAGCGCCTGGTGTTGTCTGATTATCAAACGTGGACTAACACAAGTGACAATATTTTTGCGAGCTCCAGGTCCTATGAAGTAGGTGCACAACCCAGAGTTGGAGGCTCACATTACTGCCCGAGGTAGTGAAAAACAATCAGAAAAGCCTTTATGGGTTTAGTTCAAAATCGGATCAAATTCACTTTTCAAATTTATACTGTGGTAGCCCTACATTGATATAAAAGGATGAAAGCTTAGCTTAGGATGTATTTCCAAAGAAAGTATTTTAGAAACAATCTGAAATCTTCCATTAAATTAAAAATAATTTTTACAAATTTCCATATAATTTTCCATAATGCTACACTGGTAATGAGGATGACTCAAGTATAAAGCAAATAGAATACAAAGCTTTCCTTGATGCTTAGAAAATGGAAACGCCTCCATTTGTTAGGAGAAAAGAACAATTAATGCCTTCAGAGAGGCGGTGCGAGGTAGCTCAGCTGGCTGAGGCACCAGGTAACTGCGGTTAATAACCTTGTGTCCTGTGACAGCTAGAAACGATGCCGCAGGTCGAGCACTGGGTGGGTGCAAGAATCTAATCTAGTGTCTCAGATTAAAAAAAAAAAAAAATTCCTTATTTTACTCAAGGTTTTTATGCCAGCAGCTATTACTGCGTACAAAAAGACAACTTGCTTAATGGCTTGTTCCTGACCCAGGATCAGGAGCGCGCAGACAAGCTGCAGAAGTTGCAAGCAGAAAGGGAAGAAAAGGGAAGGCTGAAGGAAGAAGCAAAAGCTGCGAAAGAGCGAGCCAAGGAGGAGGCAAAGAAGAAGAAAGAAGAGGAGAAAGAGTTGAAAGAGAAAGAAAGGAGAGAAAAGAAAGAAAAAGAAGAAAAGGAAAAAGCTGAGAAGCTGAGAGTGAAGGAGGAGAAACGCAAGGAGAGGCAGGAAGCTTTAGAGTAAGTGCCTTGGTTTCTGCAGGTCCTGGGGGGTAATGTGTATGATGTGAGCACCTTTCCATACCCACCTTAACTGTCCCTTCTAGGGGCTATACTGGTCAAACAGCAGGTGCCTCTTGGTCACAGGATGCATTTTAAATGCTTGAAGGACACTGCGCCAGCCCTTAGTCGCAGCAGTACCTTCTGCTTGCAGGCTGACCTGGGCCTCTGGTTTGAAATGGCTGAAAAGAGCTGTCACGCTCCACTGAGTGACTGGTCTTGCTTGTACTTTTGCAATTCGCTGGCACCAGTGCCCTGTCTGTTGAGGAAGTTGCTTGTAACTTGATAATACCATAAATACCTTCTCTTGGCATTGAGGGAAACTTGGAGCAGCCCAGCTACTTTGTGGTGAAAACGGGTCAATATTTGCTCTAGAAGGAATTAAGAGAGTCATCCGCAGGCTTAACCAAGTATGGTCCTTGACTGAATTAATAGATTATCTTCTTGCTTAGCACCGTAGGGTCCTAGTCAAGGTCTGGGGCTTCTTACCTCTTTCTCAGTGCAAATAAACACTTCATGATTTGTGACAATTAACATGGACTTTATATTAAAGGGCAAAACTTGAAGAAAAGAGAAAGAAAGAAGAGGAGAAACGGTTAAGAGAGGCGGAAAAGGTAAATGCTTTCTCTAGCTTGTCTCTAAATTCTTCTGCTACAGCAAAATGATGTTAATGGGCTCCCTGGCGCTCTGCCAACGGCTGCAAAGCCGTTCACAATGGGGCTGCCGCAGCTAGTGCAGCTCTCCAGGCAGCGTACCCTGCCTTGGTGCCCCTCCCGAGGTCATGCCACTTGGGAGTGAGCGTGTTGTTTGGGATGCAGCCTGTCCAACCTGATCCGGTGGGGCTACGTCGTCCAGAATTCTGGTCCATCACTTTCATACATGTTGGTGTCTTTGCTTTTACCTGTTAAAGTCTTCTCTGCATTTGTTTTCCCAACACCAATGAGTGAACTCTATCCTTTGTCTCCATAATGATGCTGGAATCCACGTAGGTGTGTTGGAGAAGACAGTTTTTTGTTGAGTTACAGGAGCTGATAGATAACTGAGCTTGGCTTTATCCCTCACTAGATTTGAAGTTGGGTCATGCACGAGCTCACCTTGAATTAAAGGCCTTGTCCTACCTTTGTGTTTATAATCTGCATTTTGATTCTGATTTCAGCGTATTAATGCACAGAAAGCAGAAATTACGAGGTTCTTCCAGAAACCAAAGACTCCACAAGCCCCGAAGGTGAGGTATTGCTATTCCTGTGTTTTCTTTGGTCTTTTGTTAGTTGTCTTCTAATGTAGACACTGATTTCCTTCTGATCTGTCCTTTAGAGGTTCTTAGGTGGACAAAGCATTAGTAGTTCTTACTTCCGAATTTTGAAAGTGTAAAGGATTTAAAGAAAAAAAAAGTCTGTGACCAGAGCAGAGACTACAAAAGAAGTTTGTAGTTGCTTTAGTAAAAATCTCACCTCTGTCTTTGGCTGTGTTGGCTGTAAAGACCTAAATTCCCTTGAGAAGATCTTCCTAGAGTTTCAGATAGGAAGGGTTTAACCTGAGTCTTCACTCAGACATCAGCAGCTGGTATCGTGGTTCGTTGTGTATCTGGAATGTGGTGGTACTGCAGCTTCTCAGGTGTTCAGAACCTAACGATCCTCACTTCATGTTTCAGATTCTTGCTGGCTCGTGTGGAAAGTTTGCTCCTTTTGAAATTAAGGAGAATATGGTCTTAGCCCCCCTCTCTCGTATTGCCCTGGATCCAGACTTCTTAGAACAGCTGGATAAGCTCCTGCATGCACAGAATAGCAAAGCTTCTTTCTTGAGGGATCTAAAGTGTCGTGAACCACATAAAACTGGACCCACTTTTGTCAGTAACAGTGCCGACATAGTAAACAGGTTAGTCTGCGTTTTGGGGGGGTTTCCTTCACTTTTTTTATATAATGAACTGCAGAATGGTTTCAAGGTCTTATTTTAATATCGGAGATGATGGAAAGATGGAGCTTTTCTCTGAATACTCATTTTGTATGAGAATCGCTTCCAGGGGGAGCGGTGTGTTATGACGTAGCTTTCCTTCATTCCATACAATGCTTCTCAAATCCTTCCCCGCAGGAAATCTTGCATCTCAGGCAGCTGCCTTTCAGCACTGGACACTACTGGCCCTTAGTGGTGGTCGTCTTCGATAGTTTTAAAAAGTGAACACACTGATAGCTAAAACAGAGGTGCTGTTAAGGAGGGAGGTGGCTTGCCTGGAGCTCATGTTCTTGCAAGCGAATTGGGAGTGCCTGTTCTAATGAGCTCAAGCTCTGAGTTGGGATTGTGGCTGAAGCGAAGTTTTCTGTAAGATGTTGTCCTGAGCAGCCGGAGAGTGTTCTGTAAGTACTGAAGATGGTCTCTTGTTTTAACAGTGACGTGGTGGTAGTGGATAACTGCAAAACAGATGCTGTTCCTGAAAGGGGGAAATTTGGTAGAATGAAACTTCTGCAGTTTTGTGAGAATCACCGTCCTGCATACTGGGGCACATGGAACAAGAAAACCACTGTGATCCATCCCAGGAACCCTTGGTCAAAGGACAGTGTAAGCACCTGATAGGCAGCGTGGTTGGATTCTTTTCTTTCTTTATGCTCTTGAAGTGAATATGTGGTCGGCTCTGGGATTTCTGATCCACTCGCGTGTTCCCTCTTGCTGCTGAGTTTCGAAACCCTGAAGGGGGTCTGGTGTCGTGCTTTCAAATTATTTACAGAAATGGCGTGTTGGCATTTCTTCTAGAAACTACTGGACTATGAAGTAGATAGTGATGAAGAATGGGAAGAGGAGGAACCTGGAGAAAGTCTCTCCCACAGTGAAGGGGTAAGGATTCCACATGCTGAAAAATAACTTCCTGAACCAATTTCGCTTGTCAGTGTAATTTCTAATAAGCAGAGTTTATTTTTAGGATGATGAAGAGGAGGGAGAGGATGAAGATGATGACGATGGGTTTTTTGTACCCCATGGGTACCTATCTGAAGATGAAGGAGTGACAGAAGTGAGTGAACTGGGTGTCACTGGATTTCCATCTCTGTTTCCAATGAATTGTGTAATAAATACTGGCAGAGGAAGAAAGCGTGTAGTCTTGGCAGTGCCGTAACTCCCCTCAGATCTGTATGGTTCAGGAGCAGACTGCTGTAGCTCAGGGAACACGGTAAAAAGCTGGGTTTGAAAAGCTTTTGTTTTTCCTGGAATAGATGTATCGAGTTCTTTCTCACCTGTGGCTTTAGGAGTGTGATCCAGAGAATCAGAAGGTTCGTCAGAAGCTGAAAGCAAAGGAGTGGGACGAACTGATGGCCAAGGGGAAGAGGTTCCATGTTCTACAGCCCGTGAAAATTGGCTGCGTCTGGGAAAGTGCAGGAAAGGACAGCGGCACAAATGCAGACCTAAAGGTTCTCCAGCAGTTCACAGCATGTATCCTGGATTCACCTG
The DNA here is from genome assembly GCF_949628215.1 of Phalacrocorax aristotelis. Lineage (NCBI taxonomy): Eukaryota > Metazoa > Chordata > Aves > Suliformes > Phalacrocoracidae > Phalacrocorax > Phalacrocorax aristotelis. The sequence continues at coordinate 5,781,770 of NC_134310.1, read as the reverse complement.
TTGCAGAGGAAGAACAGCAGATACAGAAATGTAGCAAAAAAAGAGCAAAAGATCAGCAAAGTAAGACCTGAAGGATTAAATAATTGTACCTATGCAGTGTTGTACTCTGCTTTGGAGAGAATAGATTTTTGTATCGAGTGTCAAAATCAGAATGACCTGTTTATGACAAGTCTGCCATCCAAGGAATCTCTACGAGAGTTCTTGGAGAGGAGTTTTCCAGCATCGTGTCTGGTATGGCCTCAGTTACGCTCTCCAAAAAATCTTGCTCTAGATAATCCAGGAAATAAAGCCAACAAGACTTCAGTAGGCTCAGATTTAGGACTGCTTACTGGAAGTGCTCGAGCTCATTGACCTGTTTATTGTTCAGGGGGAGAGGATTTAGTTTGTCTGACAGCTTTCAGTACTGAGTATCTCCTGTACCTGATTAATGCAAGGATGTCAGTATTGCACATAAAGGCTAGAACAGGGGTTGAAGCTTTCCCTTCAGGGTGTCATTATCATTGGGGGTGACTTTTCTACGTTAAATTTAGCTCCTGTTACAATCCCATACCCAAAATTAATCTCGGCCTATTTGTCTTCTTTCTGGAGCGTGTGTACCGTTAGGTTATGCCAGCCTGGCTTTTCCTGACCTCTAAACAGTCCTTCCCCACAACCTTTGTGTATCCTTTTTTTCTCTGCAGTCCTTGGCCAGCTTCTGCCTCTGCTGCACGGTAACGTGAACGGGAGCAAAGTAATCATCCAGGAATTCCAGGAGTGCTGCCGGCAAGGACTGTTCAGTGATGTGACTGCAGCCGCCGACTGCAGCGACACGAGCCCTGCGAGCCCCCATGCCTCCCGGCCACAGACGCCTGTTGGCGAGGACAGCGGCGTCCCTTCCAAAGCCAGGCTAAAGCGAATCATTTCCGAGAACTCTGTGTACGAGAAGAGACCTGAATATAGGATGTGCTGGTACGTCCACTCGGAGGTGCTGAAGAGTTTTGATCAGGAGCATCTCCCTGTCCCTTGTCAGTGGAACTACGTCACGCAAGTCCCTTCTTCAGGGAAGGAGGAGGGTGGCAGCGTGCCAGGCGTGGCTGTCCTGCAGACCACCCCCATGGCGGTAAAGAGGAAGTCCACTGGAAGCATGTCCATCACTAAATTCATGAAAAGGCCTCAAGGTGCTGAACAGGTGAGTTCCTTTTGAGGTGCTTTTCCCCATTACAGAATGATGGGAATGTAGCTGTGCGTCTTCAGCAGGTGAGCGTCCTGGCATGCCTCCCGGGTTGGTCTAGATCTGCCATGCGCAGAGTCAAAATATTAAGCTACGGATCTTCGTACAAAAAGACCCTTTTTGTGGGGAAAGGAGTGAAATTACGTGACTCTAAAGAGATGGGTTTCTTTTGTGCCTCTCCGGCTTGGCCTGTCTATTCCATCTGAAATGTTGCTCTCCTGCTGTTCTTCCATTTTCTGCTATTTGGCAGTGATTGCATCCAAGCTGTGAATAGTTTCTGAGTGTCTGCTTGGCCTTGGTTTTACAGTTGTATATAATTTGTATGCAGGTTTTTGTGTGTGTATGGCTGCCAGATGTATAGCCTGAGCTGGTGATTTACATCAGTTGCATGTTGTACGGATTAAATGTGGTTCATAAGTGCTGCAACTCAACCCATAATAGTCTGTAAAGTCTACGGCTTATGCTGTCATACATAAAGCTGAATTTCAAGAGCTGTTTTAAAAAAAAGATAATAGTTCATAGCAACAAAATGAGATGAATTTGGAGTAGTTGCTACTCCAGCTCTAAGCTTTGTTGTGGTCTTCCTGTTGTTTGCTTCTGCGTTTCAGGGCAACCACAGGTAGTATTAAGAGCTTAATCATCCAAAAGGGTGACTGAAAAGTGTGCGCTGGGTGCTTTAGCTGTGTGATGATGCTCTGTCATGCATTTCAGACAGGCTTTGGGTCCTGAAGGTTGGTGTTACCGACTGTTTGCCTCCAAACCTACGGGTAGGACAGGGTTTGCACTGTCAGTGGATTTATTCCTCATCCCCTGTGGACAAGGGGGTGAGGAAAGAAGCCACAGACAAGGCTTTTTATGTTTTTCCTTCCCACTTCATTCTTGGCTTCTTTGGCTTTTCTACTGAAAAAGCTCTGCATTGAAGTATTGATAGGGATCAGAGACTTATGAGAAGCTGTTCAGCCCCCAAACTCCATCTGCTTGGGTGTTGGTTTTGTTTTTTTTTTTTATACACTAAATAAAGGCAGAGATAAAAATGTCTGCTTGGCATCCATGGGAAATTCTGCTTATAACTGACTCCTTGAGCAGAAATAGCGAGACAAAGGCTTTTAGTAGAATTATATCACCAGCCTGAATTCTTCAACACTCTCCAAAAGCACAAAGCACCTTAAAGCTGCCCTTGTGAGGTGTGGTGCGGTACAGCTTGGAGCAAAGGCATCACAGTCCTGAAAGCCTTTTGTGCCTGACATCTAAATCAGCCCTGCTCAGGTATTGAGATCCCATACTTCCTGTCAAGCGAGGCTGGAGCTTGGGGAGAGCCTAGGAACAATGGGTAGGTCAAGGCTGCCAGGTTCTCTACCCGCGGCACGCGTTACTCTGCCATGAAGCTCGTGCCAAGACTTGTGTAAGTAAAGGTGCTCTTACATAAACTGTGGAGAGAGGAGAACTCGGTATTGACGGGGGCAGTACCTGCACATGTGTAGGAGGAGGGGAATATTTAGCCCAAGAACTGTGTCTTTAATGAAAGATGTAAATTTAAAACTTCTTCTCTTGGAACAGCTTGTAGGGGGTGGGGACCAGGTTCTAGGTCTGAGGTTCTCATTCCACAGTTACAGTTGGGGTTAAAAAAAAAAACAACCCAAAATCCAAAACCACTTGCAGCTGTTCAATGCTGGGCAACTTCAGTTTGTGTCACTTCTTGTATTCATTTTCTTGATTTAAAATTAGTAGTTTGTGCTGCTCCCGTGGCAGAAAATAGGGTCACCAAGGGAAGAACTGTTGCCCCTCCCTGAAGAAAAGCTAATTGGCAAAGGTGAGGAGGAGTCGGGGGAAGAACATGCTTCAAACTTGACAAACAAAAGTAATTTTTCCATCTTCAGAAGGAAGAAAGCATCCAAAATAATCGGGGGGGGTGGGGGTGGGGGGAGAGATTTCCCTTAAAAACAAACAAACCCCACAACAAAACTGAGTCAGATTTCAACTACGGTTTGAACTGACTTTGTGTAGGCTGTTCATCGCATTGTGTAATAGCAAAACATCTTGGAGCAGAAGCTCGGCATGCTTCCTGCTATACGTGCCACTGCAGATGAGGCCTTTTATCAAAAGTCAGTGTCTGTTAAGCCAGGGGTTGCTTATTTTTCTTCCTTACAAATATGCCCAACTGATCAGGCTGTGCTGCGAGCTCTGCTCGTGAGGAGGGCCCACGGTAGTCCTTCGGAGCGCTGGCTGTGCTTGGTCTCGCACGTTAGCACCGTCAGCTTGCTGATACGTGGCTGGTACCTTTTCTTCCCTTAAGGCTGAAGCTGTGGAGATGGACGGATTTCAGGCAGACACTGAGGAAGATGAGGAAGAGGATGACTGCATGATTGTGGATATACTGCCAGGCAAAGGTGGGAAAATAAATTGATGGCAGTCTCTTGGCAGATGCTCGCTCCCGCAAGGGAGAGTACGACAGGGGGAACAGTGTGTGGCTAAACCGGTTGCAGTTTTTCTGCTGCTTTTTTCACCAAGCCTGGTGCTCTTTTCTCTAGATGTTTTATTCTAGGTAGTTCTCTGCTGTTTGTTTTGTTCTAGATGCTTCTTTGCTATTTACGGTCTTCTCTAACCTGCTCTTGCCCTTTCTTCCCTTCTCCCTCCAATCGACTAAATAGCGCAAAATACTTGTGACTAGCATTGGGCTGCCGGCGTTACCCTTTTTTGTCTGGTAAGAAGCGAACATTGGGGTCAGTATCAGCAGATCCACTAACTGCTGGTAAACGTTGTGGAGCAGGGCTGGGCTCTGGGGTGTGCGTACTCATGTTCAGAGCCCTTCCAGGACTGACAAGGTCTGGAGCGTTAGCTTCCCCTCTGCTGCCTTCTTGAAGCCTTAGGTGCAGGCTGAATTGTCTGTTCTGAAGGGAATAACATCAGATAACCGAGCTCGCAGGTGTTTCACAGGTGAGGGCTCTGATCAACACCGTGCAGCTTTGCTCCAGAATCTAAGCAGTTGCTTATATTTGTGTCCCGGTTATCCCTTGGAAAAGGGCTTTCAAAGCTCCACTGCCACAGCATGTCCTTTCAGGCTCCAGATTCGGAAACAGTGGGATGAGGATGTGGAGCAGCTCCTTTCATCTCAGTGAGGTTTTAACTATGTGTACTTGATCATACAGATCAGTGACTGAACACCAACCACATGATGTGCATTCAGCTCCTCTAAACCACTTTCAAAACCTCTGAGCCCTTTCTTAGCTCGCTCAGAATAGAGCTCTTTCACAATGCTCCTGGCACAACCTGAATTAAGGAAGGTGGGCGTTTTTGTGTTGGGCAGCTCTGCTAATTGATAGATAAGGGCTTGTGCATATTCCCAAAGCCCTAAACTCTGTAGAGTTTGACCCATTCTAGACGTATCTGGGCTCTTTCCATCTCAGCTGGTGCCACGTTCCTCCTCTCGCCTTCCATAACGCACAATGTAACTGTTTGACAAGAAGCTTTGCATTTAATCTTAAGCTGCTTTTGCTTATTACAAGACTGCAGTGAGATGAAAGCCTTGCTTCAGGTTTGTAATCTCTTGTTCTGAGGATGGGCATGCTGTTCAGTAGCTTGCCTTCCTCGGGCTTTGTTGACACGCGTGCAGCTGTATTTGTTTAAGTCTGCCCGAGTCTAAAGCACTGAAAAGATTATGAAGATCCTTTTTATGGTTGAAGTAATTTTATTCTGAATTGATGTTAACCAATATTAAAAGCAGTTTTTACGTAGTATTGAAAAGGGGACTTGCAACAGATGGGGGCACGCAGCTAAGGTAGATAAAGCATATAGTAGTCAAATTCTACTAGATTAATGAGGATATTTTAAAAACAGAACAACCATCCCCACCCAAACCCAACATATTTTCTACTTTGCAGATTCGACGTTGGCAGTTACTGAAACAGCTTCAGAATCCAGTGGCACACGAGCTGCTGCTCCCCAAGGTGCCAGCGTGCTCAGCCCATCTAATAGAGTTTGAGACTTACATGCCTACTAACTTCTCTGTATGTATGTAGAATGAGTTAGAAAATTTTAAACCTTGTGTATCTTTGAACAAGATACTTTAAAGTATTCCATATTTCTTGTAAAGAGAAGACAGCACTTTGTTCTGCTTCAGACCAGATGGAAGCTTAAATTTTTTAGTTCTAGTTTTTAGCTTAAAAAATACCACATATTAATCTGTCCTTAATAAAGCATTATTGAAATTTTGATACTTCTTTGTAATGGAAGGTATCTAAGTTATCTCTAAAATTAGTGGAGGGATTTTGAAATAAGCTTATTGTGATGCCACTGAGGGAATTACTCTGTTCATAATGTTGTATAGCATGGCCGTGGGTATAAATGATGTACAATTATATTTGAATTTATGCTATCTATATCATCCTGTTTGTGGTCTTACTTGCTACAGAGACAGCAGCAGGGCTTTACCTTTGGAAAAGAAAAAAAATGCACCGTTTCTCCTATTTTGGGATAGGCCAGTACTAATTACCTATCAGGGTAGATCATTGGGCTCCTGTACGCACTGTTACAACAGAAGCCGTATACATAAAAGCTGGTCTCTATCCCACAGAATAACTTTTAAGATTGAATATAAAGGACTGAACTAGTGTCAAACTTGTTTATGTATGTAACAGACTTGCTGGGGCTTTTAACTTCAGATGGCTTGTGAGTTGATGAATTAGTTACCTAAAATATTGGCTGTAGTTTGAGGCTTAATCTCCCACCAGTGGGCAGCATAAACAGATGTTGCTTGTTGTCAGTCTCCTGCTCTGTCCCCTGTTCTGTCTGCAGGTGCCAGGAAGTGAAAAGGTGGGTAATGCCACAGCTGCACCAGTAACACCAGCGCCAGCCCCGGTGCTGACTGGAGCTCATCTGCATTTCAAACCTAAGACCAATGCGATTCAAATAACTTTGAGTAGAACAGAGTCTTAAATATTCCATTTAATCAGACTAAGCATAATCTTATCTAAATATATTATCTCCAATAGGAGTTACAGTGCACACAGAAGCAAAAGGAAAAGCTGAGTTCTAAGCCGAGCCTGATATCCAGGCTCAATCAGTTGGTAATCCAGCCTAGTACTAGCACCTAATCCCTCCTCCAAGGGAGGAGAGGGGTGCTTCAGCATGGTCTTGGGAACACCTCAAGCAGTCACTGCTAGAAGTTAGTTTATAAAGCCACTCAGAACAGTCCTGTAAGTGTCTTACTGGGCGAGGTTGCCTTAATGTATGGCTAGTGGAGTTGTGGAGGTGACCGCAAGGTTGGTGTGACATGGCAGGATCTAGACTCCCACTCTGCAGAGCTAAAACAAAGTCATTTCTGAGGTCACGTAGCTGGAAGCTTGTCGTGGTTTAGCCCCAGTCAGCAACCAAGCCCCACGCAGCCGCTTGCTCGCTCCCCCCTGGTGGGACGGGGGAGAGAATCGGAAGAGTAAAAGTGAGGCAACTCATGGTTTGAGACAAAGACAGTTTAATGGGGAAAGCAAAAGCTGTGCACAGAAGCAAAGCAAAACAAGGAATTCATTCACCACTTCCCATGGGCAGGCAGGTGTTCAGCCGTCTCCAGGAAAGCAGGGCTCCATCACACGTAGTGGTTACTTGGGAAGACAGCCACCATCACTCCCAATGTCCCCCCTTCCTTCTTCCCCAGCTTTATATACTGAGCATGATGTCATATGGTATGGAATAGCCCTTTGGTCAGTTTGGGTCAGCTGTCCTGGCTGTGTCCCCTCCCAGTTTCTTGTGCACCCGGCAGAGCACGGGGAGCTGAAAAAGTCCTTGACCAGTGTAAGCGCTACTTAGCAACAACTAAAACATCTCCACGTTATCACCGCTGTTTCCAGCAAAAATCCAAAACATAGTCCCATACTAGCTACTACGAAGAAATTTAACTCTATCCCAGCTGAAACCAGGACAAAGCTCCAACAGTCTGTATGGGGAAAATGAGGGAACAGTCTAAGACCAGCGGTACTGAATCCACTCCCCTTTATTTCATGTCAGTGTCTGGACTCTAGAGAGAACTTCTGGTTTCAGGGAGCTTGCTGGCTGCTCCTCGCCTGATGCCTGAATGTCTGCCATGACTGCTGCGTCCCAGGCGAGCGTCAGGAGGGCTGAGGGCACCTGGGACAGAAAAGGCCGTGTTATTAAGTGATAGCAATGTTATACTTTGACCTCATAACCTGCTGTGTACATTCACAGACTTGGAAAAACTTAACGAGAGCACTTTGACTAAAAAGGACAAGCCTGGATTTCTGCAGGAGCTCCTTAGGGGATGCTGCTTTGGGCTTTCTGTCAGTAGCCTTGTGCTAGAGCTGCGCTTGTCTCGCGGCTGCTGCCTTCCCTCTTTCCCCAGTGTGGATGCTAATGCTGTGATAGAGCTGATGTCAACTACTGCAACCCACGTTTGCTACCAGAGGCAGGTCCTTGCAGTTCCTTCCAGACAGACCTCCTAGCCTTGAGCTAGAAGCCTTCAAGCAGGTACTTCTCTAAGTTACGAGCAGTAGGTGACTCTGACAACCTGAAGACCCCTTGGGAAAGTACCAGCTATCTTTTTTTTAACTCACCAGCCCACATTCGTTGAAGGCCAAGTTCTCATCAGTCAGTTTGAGACCTCCAGGTCCCCACAGCTCAAAGGGCAGCCAGTCATTCCTGAGTGCCTCTCTCACAAAGTTGTAGAGCACAGATACCAATTCTCGTGCATAAAAAGTCCCTGCCATGAGAAAACAAGGTGAGATATTGAGAGTCTGGCATTTACCAAATCTAACCTTTTGTGGTAGGTTTCGTGGGGCTCGCATACTGATGCTAACTTTATGAACTACTTCAGTGACACAGCAACAGCCTGATTCAGCTGAGAAGTATAAAAGCAGAATCCCCAAAGAAAAATATGACTTTAATTGTTGCAAGCCCCTGCCAGCCTGTAACAAAGAGTTGGGAAAGCCTGAAATGATTTCCAGAGTTCAACTGCAAAATTTGAAGAGGATTTATACTGTTGTATAGCCTGACACCACACAGGCAACCTCATGCCGATTACTATAACAAACTGCTCTAATGAGTCCAGCTTGCTCGCCGTAGCCTGGGAAGAGCACGCTTTAATTAACAGCGCCTTGAGATTCTTCCCTCTCTGCTCAACCCTGGCTTACAGTCCCAACCCGGTGCAGGTGGAGGGCTCAGAGATGGGAAGAGTTCTTAAAGAAATATTAACCCACTCTGGTTTTTGTTGCTTTATTCTACCAGCTGTGTTCAGCACACCTGCTTATTATTCAAGCTCTTACGCTACAAATATTCTCAGAAGCTTCTGGGGTTGTACAAAGACAAGGTAAGAAGTCTTTTTACCTTGGAGGATGTATCCATCGGGAAACTGGACTCGCAACAGGGTGTAGTTGTACTTCTGCATTTCCCTTTGCTCTTCTTTCTCTCGCATGGCTCTTGTCCTCAGCATCAAAGCCTTCTCCACTGCTTCTGTCCTTTAGAGAGAAAGCCATTTTTAGCATGAAGGAGAGGTACAAGACTCTCAGCTGGCACCATGTCCCCCCGGGCAGTCAGGGCCCTCCTTCGACACCTACTCACCGGAGCCGTTGCTCTCGTTTGATCTCTTCCACAGTGAGGTTGTAAAAGTCATTTGGCAGCTCAAACCGAGGGGCTTCAGGCGATGGTTTAAATATGCAGAGCTGGCGATCCAGCTGGGCTCTGACAGGCTTGGAGCTTAAAAGCTGTTCTTTGTAGTCCTTGAGGTTCTCCAACTTGGTCAGCATCTCTTCCTTCAATACATAGTACTCCTCCGTGGTCTCTACAATCAAAAGGACAGGATTTGAGCCTCTTGTTCGTTACGCAAGTAATGTATGAAATCTACAGGCAAGGATCTCTAGAAAATGTAATGCCTTAACAGGGAAACTGCAGGGTGAGCGGCTGTTTCTGTTACAGCCTTGGATTAACAGCCTTTTCTACAGCCTGTGGAGCTCTCTCGGTGACCAAAGCTGCCTCCCCTGGGATGTCCCACCACCACTCAAACTCCTGACTCTGCTTTAATACACTGAGATTTCTTGCCTTGTCCTGGAACAGGCAGTGTTTTTGTCTCAAACCCGATAGCCTGGAAAAATCTGTGTATCCCTTCCAGGCAGCTTATCCTTTCCTGGAAGAAAAGGGAAGAATTTAGATGTAGTCTGCTCCAGGCAAGGACTTTCCCAGGCAGAGCACCTGCAGGAGTCTTGACCTCACCTGGAACACTTTGTTCTGCAGTTTGATTTTCCGGTACTTCTCCTCCTCTGGATGGAGATAGATATTATCCAAGTATCTGCAGAAAGAAGAATGCACTGCATGGATCAAAGCAGGCACTGCAGGACACGCTACCCCAAGGTGTGAGAAGAGACTGAGAGACCTCACAGTATTTCTCACAGATAAAAGCTGATAAACTGAGGGAAGTAAAATACCTCCATGTTTCATGCCTGTGCCAGACAGAAGATGGGGGTGGCTGACCTCAACCAGTAGCTCCCAAACCTCTCGGACCAGTGGACCAACTCTTAAAACATCTCACAGATGCTGACCTTATTTCCTAACTAACACTTAAGACTGTTGGAACGTTTGGCTTTGGTTTTTTTCAGACTTTGCCTGGAGCACAGCAAGAAAATCCACCTGCCTGCCAGCCTTGCAGGGGAAGGACAAGCTACCTCCGTGCTCAGTCCTGCTAGCACAGTCCACTTACTTGGCCATGGTCTCCACGCCCACGCGTACTTTCTCCCAGTCCTTATTGAAGGTGTGAATCTCCATGATCGAGGCAGCCACCGGGTCTACGGAGAAACACTGCAGGAGAAGGAGAGAAGCTGGTCGGGGGGGAGCTGACACTACACAAAGGGAGGTGTGGGTCTGTTGTGGTTTAACCCTGAGCAGAAGCTCAGCACCATGCTCCTTCCCCCACAGTGGGACAGGGAGAGAACTGAAGGGTAAAAGTGGGGGAAAAAAAACCCGTGGGTTGGGCTAAAACCAATTTAACAGGTAAAACAAAAGCTGCGCATGCAAGCAAAGGAATTCACTGCTTCCCAGTTTAGCCATTTCCAGTCTGTAATCAACATTGTTTTCATCCCAAATCCAAAAGATGGCACCATTCCAGCTGCTATGAAGAATATTAACTCCATCCCAGCCAAAACCAGTACAGGGCCAGAGCTCCCAGTCTCAGCATTTCCAGCAAGCTGAAGAGGGGGTATTTGGACAGGCATCTGTTCATCTACAGCAGAACAGACTTGCCCTTTGGGAGATGGTGGAGATCTTACAGGGAGAAGGCAGTGCTCGAGGGGACCCACACCGCAGAATGAGGTAAACAGGAGGAAGGGAAGCTGTGCAGCTGGCAGACGTGGTCCTTACCGCCTGGATGGCTTCTCTGATGTGCTTTTCCTTTTTGTCTTTCTTTACAACAGCACCAGTCAACGGGCAAATGAAATAGACCCCTGAAACGGAGAGGGCAGCAGCCCCTTCCTGGTCCAGCGAGCTGAGGTCCTAAAGGAGGCAAAACCAGGCACTGAGCTGAACCCTGGCAGGTTTTGTGGGCTTTTTTTGGTTGTTTTTAAATACCCTGGCACATCTGCACAGGACAGGGATAGCAGCAGGGGACAGGGGATGCTGGTTGGGAGAGCAGCGTCTCTCATACCTCTTCCTCCGCAGAGAGCCCCTTCTCGCTGGCAGCTGCCTCAGCCATCAGCTCTCTTCTCACTACGAGACACAAACCCCAGTTACAGCAGTGCCCAGGATGGAGATTCAGCATATCCCAGAGGGCTTCAGACCACACAGCGCCACCCTGGGGAAGCAAACACCTACCCGGGCGCTCTGTCCCTGGCCTGAGAGTCCGTGGGTGAGCGTGACCCCACTTGCTATGACACTGAAGCAGCCGCAGCAGCCAGCTGCGCCCCACAACGTCCTCGAGAGCTGCACCCAAGCACTTGCCTACCTGGGGCCTCCCTCTCTGTCCGGCCAGCCCCACTGTCTGGCCACCCCCTCCCTCCCCCAGCGAGCTCCTACCCTGGTTCTTGATGGCCTCCTGGGAGGAAGGCAGCTTGGCCTTGGGCCTCAGCTCCATCCGGGCCAGCGCCGCAGCCGCCGCCATCTGCGCTTCATCCGTCGGTGCCTGGCGAGGCTTTGGCGCTGCTTCGGCTTTCGGCTTCTCCTTGGGGACCCTGGGCAGGACGGAGCAGCAGAGCTCAGGAGGAGAAGGGCTCCGTGATCCCGCTCCTGCCCGCTGCCACCGCACCAAGACACCGATGGCTCCCACCCGCCCAGGCCTGGACGTGGATACAGACACGAACACCGACACGGAACAGCAATTACCGCCCCGGGGAACCGGTGTGGCAGCATCGCTGCCCGGTGAGTGTCAGCGGGCCGGCTACGGGACGGGTGGCTTGGGAACTGCCATGAGCCTTGGCAACCAGTCCCCGCAGCCGGCGGCATCGGTCCCCGGCCGGTATTCCCGGGGCGCCTGGTCCCGGTGTCCCCGGTACTGGGTGGCAGCAGGCCCAGGGCAACCGCCGGGCCCGTGGGCAGCGGCGGCCGGGTAGAGGGGGCCGGCTTCCTCCTGTCAGCCCCACTGCTGCCGGCAGCGCCCGGGGACGGCGCCCACCCCACCCCGCACCCGCCGTTACCGCAGGGTCCCCCAGTTACCGGGACGGCTCCGACAGCTTCTGACCGGGCCCCGCTGTCTTGAACTTCAGGTCAGCCTTGATCTCCTGGAAGAACTTGCGCATGGCGGCAGGGACGGGACGGGACCCGGACGGGGATGGGGACCGGGACCGGCGCGGCGCGCCCCGCACGCGCCGCTGTCACCGGAAGAGGCGTGTCCTCACCGGCCCTACCGCCGCTCTACCGCCACTCTATGACCCCTGCGGTCCTCCAGGTTGAGGCCTCTTGGTTGGGGGCTGTGTGTGAGGCCGGACCCCCAGACCACCTCTCCCCCAACCCCCTTCCTTCACGAATTCCCTCCCATAAGGCCCAGGGCAATCCCTGCTCCTCACCAAAGCTGCAGGCGACGTGCTGGATGCTGCCCCATGGTTGATGGAACTGCTGGGGTTGGCGAAGGCTTTTGGGGTCCCCCAGCCCGGCCCCTCTCGACCCCCCCAGCGTCCCAATCGCCTGGAAATCATTCCCAGTGGGTGGCATTTTCTTCCAGCCCAGAGCTCTGGCTGCCACCCCACCGCACGCAAGCGGCTGCAGGCCAGTGCAGGCAAGGAACTGTTGCACTTCCATGGCCTCACAGAGAAACCAGGTTGGGTTAAAACCAGGTCTAAAAATAAAGCAAGCATCCAGGCAGACTCTTTGCACTGTTCAGCTCCAGCTTAGCCAGGTTGAGTTCAAGTTTTAAACCCAAAGGTGGGTAAAGCAGGTCTAACACCACCCCCCACCTTGCCCCAGGCGGCTCTCACTGGTGGCCTCATCCCTGGGACCCCCCCAGCTCCCCCAAACCAGCCCCGGCCTCAGCCCACCCCGCAGCCCCTTGGCCTCAGGGGAAGCCCCCGGCCGACTCTGGCAATGCCAGCCATGTCCCCAGGCCAGGGGGCAAGGTGGCAGCAGTGGACAGGGCAGGGTGGGAGCTCGCCCTGGGGTGCAACACACCCCACACACACCCCTCCCCCCAAAGTCCCCATGCCCCCCTGCCCCAGGGCCCAGCCTGGCCTTCCTGTCCCTATGGCCGCTAACCCGGCTGCTCTGCATGGCCCAGACCCTGGCCCACAGCCCTGGCCCACACCCTATAGCCCAAGCCTCCCCCCCTACAGCCCTGTCCCCCTCCCTATAGCCCTGGACCCTCCCTATAGGCCAGCCCCTTCCCCACAGACCTGGCCCCCTCCCCATAGCCCTGATCCACACCCTATAGACCTGGCCCCCACTCTATATCACTGGCCCCCTCCCTATAGCCCTGGCCTTCACCCAACAGCGCTGGAACCCTCCCTATAGCCCTGGCCCTCACCTTACAGCCCTGATCCACACCCTATAGCCCTGGTCCTCACTCTATAGCCCTGGACCCCCCCCCAGCCCTGAACCCTCTATAGCCGCGACCCATACCATACTGCCCTGTTCCCCCCCCGGCCCCTCACCCCAAACACGGCCCCCCCCCCGGCCCCTTCCCCGCCCCCCTGGCCACGCCCCCCCAGCACCCCCTTCCTCGGCGCCACTGGCGGCGCGGCCCAATCCCGTTATCTCGCCTCGCCCTCGCCTCGCTCCCATTGGGCGAGACGGAGGAAGGACGCGGCGCCGAGCCAACGGGAGCTGGTGCCGCGGGCGGGGGCGGGACATCCTGCGGGCCGGCCCGTCCCCGCCCCGCTGCCCGGTGCTGCCCGCGGCCTGGGCCTCCGCCGCCGCCGCCCCGCCCCGCGGCCGCCATGCCGCACAGCTTCAAGCCCGGAGACCTCGTCTTCGCCAAGATGAAGGGCTACCCGCACTGGCCGGCCCGGGTGAGACCGCGAGACCGCGCTGGCGGGGGGCGGGGGGGGCCGGGACGGGGGACCGGTACCGGCGTGGGACCGGTACTGTCGCGAGGTGGGGACACGCACCGGCCCCTGTCTCCGGGTGGGGGGCCCGTACCGGGATGGAGATGCCATAACGGTACCCGTACCGGGATGGGGGACCTGGAACCAGCACATGTCCCGGGATGGGGACCCGGTACCGGCACCAGGGACCTGTAGCAGCACCCATACCGGGATGGAGATCCCGTAACAGCACCCGCTCCGGGATGGGACCTGGCACTGGTACGGAGCATCCCGTACTGGGATAGGAGGTGCCATACTGGGATGGGGACTCGCTACCAGCACGGGGTGTCCCATACCGGGATGGGGGACCCATGTCGGGATCTATCCTGGGATGCAGGCCCGGTACGGGCGTAAGGGAGCTGCACCCGTACTGGGTTGGGACGTCCCGTACCAGGGTGGGAGCTCTGGTACCAGCACCTGTACTGGGATGGGGACCCGGTACCAGGATGGGGTGCTCCGTACTGGGATGGGAGGTCCCATTCCAGCATCCATACTGGGATGGGGACCTGGTATGAAAATAGGGCATCCTGTACCAGAATGGGAGATGCCATGTTGGCACCTGTACTGGGATGAGGGCTCAGTGCTGGGATGGAGGTCCCCTGCAGGCACCCATGCCACGATGGGGGCCCAGTACCGGGATGGGGTCCTGCACTGGAGTGGGGGGTCCCACACCAGCACCCAACCAGCACTGGGGTTTGATCCCAGGAGGGGGGTGGCCTGTTGGCACCTGTACCAGGATGGAGAAACCCAGACTGGGATGGGGGTCCAGGACTGGAATTGGGGTCCCATGCAGGCACATGTACTGGGAGGGGATCTTGCACCAGGTTTGGGGTCCCGTACTGGCACCCTCACCGAGGGGGAGAGGGGGTCCCACACTGGTGCCTGTACCTGGGGTACAGGGATGGGGGAGACCTGGGGGACCCCTTGCCAGGAGGGTGTTTGATAACCCCGTGCAGGGGCACCTGGGACCCCACTCCTGACCAACGGCACCCTGAGCCCTGCCTTTGGACCCACACCCAGGGGACATCCTGACCCACTTGGGGTGACCACACGGGGCCTCAGCCCTGCTTCACCCACCAGGACCCCCGGCCTGGGGACCCTCTCTCCTGCTGGGGTGACCCTGCCACCCCCCTCCCTGCTGCAGCCCTGGCATTCCAGGCACCCCAACCCCACGGGGGTGTCCTTCACAGCCCACCTCCTGCCCCAGCACCCCAGCAGAGTCCTGCCCCTTGCTCTCCATCCTCATCCTCCCACTGCCCAGCAGGGCCCCATCCCTCCAGAGACCCCCACTCCCCTTCCCAGCCTGGATGTCACCCACCCTCTGTCTCCCACTGGGGACAGCAGCAGGAGGCCTGAGTTTGGGGAGGGGTGGGGGACAGAGCCGGGGTCCGGGGCTGTGTCCCTTGGTGGGGACGAGGGGGATACGCACGCTGGGGACATCGCCTGGGTGTGCCACGTGTGGGGGGCTGCAGCTGAGCGCTCGCGAGGGGCAGGATTGGAGGGTGCCGGTGCGGGTTGGGGGGGGTGTGTGTGGATGGGGCGATGGAGCGTGTGTGGTAGGGGACAACTGGTCCTGCCGGCCGGGTGACAACGTTATGCTGTGGTGGTGCTTGGGGGAGGCCCGGAGCAGCAGGCAGAGTGGGAACCAGTGGAGGATGTGCTCATGAGGGGAGCGCAAGGCAGCTCAGGGTGTCAGATGGGGGTCTGCAATGGTCCCTGGCGGCAGCTGAGGGCAAGGCAGGTTCATACGCTTGAAGGTGACTGATGGCAAGAGACTGGCAGGTGGAAACCATGTGGGATCGGGGCCGGCAGGTACCGGGGAGGCTCAGGGTGCTGGAGACGACGATGCTTGGCCGCACCATGCCGTGAGATCTAGGATGCTGTCCCCACGCTGTCGTGGCTGGCCTGGCGCTGAGAGGACTCGGTCGTTCCAGGAGAGCCCTTGCGCTGCCGGCATCTGCAACCCCTCCTGCTTTAGCTCGCTTGCTCTTTTGGGGAAGGCTTCACCCTGCCCCGAAGACCTCCCCAGCATGCGGGGCAGCCCCTGCAGACCCCGAGGCTCCCGCCTGCGGCTTTGCCTGCAGCCCAGACCACATGGAGCAGACACACGGGTGCTGGAGCCGCGCGTGGGAAGAAGACAGGGTGGCCCACGCGTTCCGCTGGCAGCGGGGCTTTTCCTGCGGCCAGTCTCCAGCCAGGAAGGACCCTCAGGCCACCCCGTTGGAGCAATCGTCCCCCACCCTGGGCTGGAGGGGGCTTCCCTCGGGCGTCCCCCCCGAGGCGGCTCATGCGATGGATCTCTGAGGAGTAGCACAAGGCCTGTGTTTCCCTGGGCGCTGAGCCCGGCAGCGGAGAGACGACCTCGCGCCGAGCTCTAGCCGTAGAGCATCCGTGCCGGATCCCTTCTGTTACTCTTCTAGAGATCCCGCCGGGCCCTGATGCTGCAGTGGGACTCTTGTGCGTAGCAAGGTCCCCATCCGGGTGCTTTCTTGCCATGCTTGCCTCCAAGCGGGTGCGGGTACCGGAGGCCAACACTGCTAGCCGGGGCTGACGTGCCTCGCAGAGGATGTGCTCAAGCCACTCTCTCTGACCACCTCCTGCTTTGGGTTTCCTTTCAGATCGATGACATCGTGGATGGCGCCGTGAAACCCCCACCGAACAAGTACCCCATCTTCTTCTTCGGCACCCACGAGACGTAAGCGCTGCCTCGCTCCCCTCTCTGGGCCTTTGCCCCGCTGCCTCTGCTACCAGGCTCACCTCTGCTTTGTTTCTCTCCAGCGCCTTCTTGGGCCCTAAAGATCTCTTCCCTTATGAAAAATATAAAGACAAATATGGCAAACCAAACAAGAGAAAAGGCTTCAACGAGGGATTGTGGGAAATCCAGAACAACCCTCATGCCAGTTACAGTGCCCCTCCGGTGAGTGCGGCCTTGTGTGGCGGGGGGCCAGCAAGGACGTGGGCTGCTGGTGCCTCCATCTCTCCTTTCCTCCGAGTCGCTCTCCTTTTTCTGCTTCTCATTGCTACGGTGCCTACGTGCTTCCAGCTTGCAGATCGGCTTTCTCGGGGTTGAAGTAGCTTCCCTTCCCTGCCCTCTCCCTTCCTGAGGGAGTCAGCCCTCCTCCTCCTCCTCCTCCTCTGGAGGAAGATGCCTTTGCCCCATCTTCAAGGTGGAACCGGGGATGTGCTTTGTGCTGCTTGCCCAAAGCACGGAGGATTTCGTTGTCAGAGCGAGAACTTGAGGCTTGCTTGTCCCCGGCTCCCGGACCTGCGCGTGGAGTATTGGGCAGTCCCCCTCTTCATCCGTTTCTGAGGTCCTGAGCCAAAAGCCGCTGGGCTGCTCCTTCAGCGGGCTTCAGAGCAGGCTGGGAGACGGCTCTTTGCTGTCAATTGCTTGCACGGGCATTCCGTAACCATAATTGTGTGATAAAATTTATTGTATAGCGATCTTCAAAGAAGGCGTCCAAAGCAGCTTCATAGGCAGTTGGTCTGAAGAGGCAGAGGAAGGTTTTTAAGGTGAGCTACAAGGACAAGGTGGTCTAGAGGTAGGCAGGCTCAGGGAATGAGCCCCCCCGGCTGTGCCGCTGCCAGTGCAGGAGAGAGGATGTGGTTTGAGTAGCTGTGGGAGATGGTTGGACCCAAGACTGCAGACGTAGGGTAAGGCGAGACCATGGAGATGCTTGAAAACCTGGAGAACAACTTCAGCTTATTGGGCGGGAGGCTGGTGATGGTGAGGGAGGCAGCACCCGCTTTGTCCAGGGACTCCACCGTGAATTCCCAGCAGGGGTAAGAAACCTGTTGGTGAAGGGCCTGCTGAGGGATAGAGGCAACGCCAACAGCCCCAGCAAGGCTGAGGGTTCACCGACACCAGCTGCATTTTGTGGCCAAAATACCTGGAGGAGCAGAAGAAGAGACTGAAGTAGAGATCTTTCTTGGTTTTGTGACCTAAATGAAGGAGGTGCCAGGAACAGTCAAGGACAAGGAGAGGCTTTCCAGCAGGAAGCCCCAGCATTGGAAGAATCCCAGCTCTAGGAAGTCCCTTTGGTGCAATGCCCTTGTGTGAGGAACCTCGTGATGGGCTGGTGAGAAGCCAGGAGACCTTCCCTCTGTGGGAGTGGGGGAGCAGGACACAGGAGGTCCCAGCTGGGAAGAGTGGTGGCCACCACGCCAGACTTCTTGTGTGGACCTTTCCCATGGGGAAGGTGTGCGATGCGCTGTGGGGTGAAGCCACCTGAGAAGAAAGAGGCCTGTCCCGAGTCGAGGGTTGGTGGCCAGCCCACCGGAGGAGAGTGGCTGCTCCCTGACGCTGGCAGAGAGGCTGAACCGAGCCACCCAGCCCTGCTTGTCTGGCGCCGTTAGGGCAGAGGAGGGCTGGGGTCCGCTCGCCCAGGAGGGGCTGTCAGGTCTAGGCTTCTCCAGGGGTCTTTAGCAAAGCGCAAGGATGGGGAGGAGAAAAGAGCGAGGCAGCAGCAGCGGGTGGAAGCCGAGCTGGAGGATCCAGAGGGAAGGTGTTGCTGGTGATCTTGGGGTGGTGTGTGAGGGGCCTTGGGAAGGGGGTGCAGGGGAATTAGAAGGGGGTCGACTGAGCGTCCTCATTGAAGGACTGGTCACGTTGTCCCTCTGCCCCAGAGCCACGCTGAAGGGTTCTGTGCTGGGAGGGGAGGCTGCCCCACGCTCCTCTGCACGCACACCTCTGCTCAGCGCTGCCATCCATTGCTCATCACCCTTTTGTGCCCCTTCTCCTCTCCCCCCTGATACGCCACAGGCCCCTCGGGCGATAACACAACTCTCGTCTCCACTGTCTTTAGCCTGCGAGCTCCTCGGACAGCGACATTCCTGAGAACGACCCAATGGGGGGAAGTGATGCAGGTGATGATGAGGAAGATGCTGCCATGGCTGCAGTCACCACGGAGAAAATGGAAAGTGATGAAGACTCGGATCGAGGCAGCGACCACAGCGGGCGCAAGCGAAAATCACTGGCTATGAAAGTGAGTGTGGGCTGAAGTGGTTCCACGCAGCAGGGATGGGAGGGTGTCCTGGTCAGGAGGGTGCTGATACGGTCCATGGGTCCGCCACTCTGCTTCCATCCACTGCGCAGCATGTCAAACCCACCGTGGCAGGAGGTGGTGAAGAAACCAACTCCCTCTGGATATGCCAGTGGGAAATGGGGTTCAGTGCATCTTTGGGGATCTCACAGCTGTCTCGTGTTGTCTGAGATGGTGGGACGGCCCAGTCCCGGTGTGGTTTGCAGCCTGGAGGAGAAGCCAGAGCTATGGATCTCTTCTGAGTGCATGTGGCTGCTCTTGCAGGGCCAGTCGGGAAGAGTCAGGCAAAGCCCTTTCCCAGCGAGTGTTGGCTTTCTGTGGTGGGTGGAGGGGCAGTGGGCTTCTCTCATGTTGTTACTTCTTGGATATCAGATGCCAGTGGCAAAACGGCCTCGGAAATCCTCCAGTGACCTGGATCAGGGCAGCCCCTCCCTGACAGAAGAGGAGAGCTCAGAAACGTCTTCCGAGTCAGAAAAAAACAGTGACCAGGTAAGAGGGTTTTGGGATATGGCTGGGAAGGCTTTGGGATGGAGGCTGGCAGGATGGTGGGTAAAAGGCTGTAGGAAGAGCATCACCGTCTCGGGGGGCGATGGCTTAAGGAAACCTGCCTGGCTTCTGAAACTGTCGTGAGACTGTTCTCCATGTTTTCCTATCTGTCTTTTCCTCCAGGACTTCACTCCCGAGAAGAAGCCAGTGGCCAGGGCTCCCCGGAGGATGCCGGCAGGGGGGAGGAAGAAGAAGGTAAAGGACCCCTAGTCTGCAGTGCAGTGGGAGGGAAGCTGGAGAGGAGTCTGGGGTCTGTGCTGGCTGGAGCAGGGCTGGGGGGTGGCAGAGCTCTGCCCTGGGTGTGGGTTCAGCACTAGGAGGGACCTTGCTGATGCCTCAGTGACCCGGCTGTGCCCTGTCCTGCTGTGTTTCGGGGCACGCTGCTGAGCCGCAGCCACCCCCTGGTCCAACCCCACTCTGTGCCTGCAGAAAGTGGAGTCCAGCTCCGACTCAGACTCCAAAGTGGACTCGGATTCAGAAATGGGAAATGCGACCGTGGACATGACCAAGTCGGACTCCAACTCCGATTCAGACTCGGATGTGTCTGTGAAGAAGGCTCCACGGGGCCGGAAGCCAGGTAACGCCAAGGAAGCTTCTTCACTGCTGGCTTCCTCAGGGGACTGGAGAGCATGTGAGGCTGGGGGCTCTTGAGGCTCAGGGGTCCCCTTCTGTTGTGGACACCCTCCAGCCCATATCTGAACCTGTGCCCCCCAACTTGGGGCTGTTTTAACAGAAGGACAACCAGGGCCTCTGCTGAACATCTCCCCGTTGTCTTGCAGCTGAGAAACCCCCTCCCAAGCCCCGTGGCAGGAAACCGAAGCCCGAGCGTGTCCCGACCAGTTCCAGCAGCGACAGGTGAGATCAGCTGGGACGCTGCCACCCTTGGGGCTGGGCTGGAGGGTCACCCACCTCCCCTCCGCACAAGGGGACCAAGCATGCTCTGTCCTTTGCAGTGACAGCGATAGCGACGTGGACCGCATCAGTGAGTGGAAGAGGCGAGATGAAGAACGACGGCGGGAGCTGGAGGAGAAGAGGAAGAGGGAGCAGGAGGAAGAGATCCGTCGACTCCGGGAGCAGGAGAAGGAGGAGAAAGAGAAGAGGAAGGAGAAAGCAGAGAAGGGCGAAGAGGTGCACTCAGACTCAGACAGCAGTGCAGAGGATGAAGTGGCCAAAAAGGGCCGGAAAGGTCGTGCCAAGGCCCCATCCTCCTCAGACTCGGAACTGGAGCTGGAGAAAGAGGTGAGTACAGAGCCGTGGGGAGCTGGGGACAAACAGACAGCCCATCCTCTCAGGTCAGCAGGGACCTCAAGGAGTGACAGGGACCTGCTGTCTCAGTCTTGCATTACCCTGTGGTGACCCACAGAGCGCTGGAAAGGGTTATGTCTGTAGACACATCCGCGCCCTGCAAAAGGGAGCTCTTCCGGCCCAGGACACCCCATCCTGCTACTGGTCTCGCATCGCCACGATGTTCTCCCTCCCACCACAGTCATTGGATTTGCTTTGCTGCCCTCCCCAGAGCCTAGAGGAGCATCAGCTGGATTCAGCTGAAGCACAGGGGAGGGTTGCAGAGGGCTCATAGGAGCCACGCTGCCCATGGTCAGAGGCAAGGTCACCCTTGTAGCCTGGTGAGTTCCTCCCTGCGGAGGAGGAGCCAGGAAGGCAGCCTGAAGATCTTGATGTCTGGAAGGACGCGTGGGTCTGCCAGTTGGGTACTGCAGGCTGGGTGGGCCACTGTAGATACCAGGATATTTACTTTTGGAGCAGCACACCCCTGTGCTGCAGCCCGAGTCCTTCTTTACCCTGTGCGGGGTTTGCCCCTGCACCCAAACTGACTTGCAGCAGTGGTGTGATAGCCACTGGATCGTGCCCAGTGGGGGCCGTGGCACTGTCTCCCTCCTGCAGCAGGGAGGGCTCTGCCGCTCTCGCCTGCATTGTTCTCTCCTCCAAGGTAAAGAAGCCGGTGAAGAAGCAGCCCTCGGAGTTGTCAAGGAAACCGAATCAGAAGGAGAAGAGGGGCCGAGCAGAGGAGAAACCACGGAACAAGTCAGCATCTCCCCTCCCTACATCAGCGCTTTCTTCCTCTGGGGACAGGGCCGTTCCTCTGCTGCCCAGCCCTCCCCGGCTGATACCCGGGGTGGGGATGGGGCCTCCCCATGGAGCTGCCCCTGGGCCGGCAGCACCTGTGGAGGGGCTGGGCTGTTTCTTCCCCTCCTGTCTTCCACAGCTGAAGGGGCTGGAGGAGGTGTCAGGGGGCACCAGGCTGAGCTTCCTTGGTGTTTTCCATCTTGCAGGGGAAGATTCTTGGGGTATCGCTTTGGGACTCTGCCTTTCTGCAATCCCGGGAAGATGGGGCATGGGGGAGCTGCTGCCTCAGGGCTCCCACCTGCCTGCGAGCTGGGAGATGTGTGTGAAAGCATGGGTGGAGCATGGCAGGGCTCTGCTGCCTGGCTCACACCGTTGGGCAGGCCGCGGGGATGCGCCAACACGTGCTGTCACCCTTCTTGTTAGCCCAGCAGCGAGCAGGTGGTTTCACCTGAATGATCTTACCTCTTTCCTTTTCCTCCCACAGACCTTTGAAAGTGGAACGAGGCCGGAAGAAATCTGATCTGATCCACGAAAGGAGGATGGAGAAGAAAAAGGGTGAGAGCTGTTGCTCATTGTCACAGAGGGGAGGAGAGGGAGAAAAGTGATCCAGGGTTGGTTCCCCCATCCCGAGGAAGGGAAGGAATCATTCCCACAGGGTTCTTTCCCAGCACTTCTGTTCCCACCATCATGTTGGAAAGTATTTACAGGGTGTGCAGAGACGGTGAGCTTCCCTATATACATCCCCTCCCAATCGTGGCGCACACCGACTCATCCTCTTCAGAGAGGCCCCCCTGGGGCTGTGTTTGACTTTGGAGATGCAGGAGGAAACCAAACCCTTGCTGGGGGAGAGGTCCCGGGCTCCAGGCAGTGCTGTGCTCTCCTCCGGTGGGCTGATGCCTCGACCTGTCTCTCTTGCTGCTCCAGAGCCCACAGTTGAAGAGAAACTTCAGAAACTTCACAGTGAGATCAAGTTTGCCCTGAAGGTGGATAACCCGGTGAGTGCCCAAGAGCGTTGGGCTGGCCTGGGATGTCCCTGCTCATCGGGTCCTTGGCCACTGCACCCAGCTGCGATACCTGGGGGTGCTCAGCCTGGCTGAGCCTCCTCTTGCCTTTCTGGATGCTGGGTGGCATCAGAGGACCATGCTCCATGCAGAGCTGCCCCAGGAGCCCACAGGGAGACTTCCAGGCAGCTTCTGACCTTTGTGCCACCCTTGCAGGACATCAAGCGGTGTCTGAATGCCCTAGAGGAGCTGGGCACACTCCAGGTCACCTCTCACATCCTCCAGAAGCACACTGATGTGGTGGCTACGCTGAAAAAGGTAGAGCAGAGGGCTGAGTCCCTGCCTGGAGCGAGTGAGGAGCGTGCTTTGGTCACCCCAGCTCTAAGGGCATCCCTCCTCCCTCTTTCTGGTGCAGATCCGTCGCTATAAAGCAAACAAGGATGTGATGGAGAAAGCTGCTGAAGTCTACACCCGGTTGAAGTCGCGCGTCCTGGGACCAAAGATGGAGGCGATCCAGAAGGCCAACAAAGCCAGGCCTGAGAAGGACAAGGGGGAGGCGGAGAAGGGCCAGGAGAAGCTGTCGGGAGGGGAAACACGGAATGAGAAGGGGGAAGAGGAGACAAATGCTGGTAACGCTCCCTGCACATCTCGGGGTGGTTCCCTGCTGTCTCTGGGCACGTAACGATCCGGGGGCCCTTCATGGGGCACAGCACATCCTGCTGGGGACCAGGGACATGAGCAGGGGTGGCTCTTGGCCTCGGTGGCGGAGGGGATCGGCAGCCATGCATGGCACCTCCAGTCCTTTGTTTGCTGGAGTGCCAAGAGTGGTAAAGGACTGAATATTGAACACTTGTGGCAGTGAGAGCAGAGGGCAAACCTCAACGCCCACACCCTGGCTTTGGGTGCCTCTGGGCTGATTTTTGGGCCAGGACGGCTCCTCACTGCCAGCTTGAGCACTGGTCCAAGGCACCAGCAAGACGGAGGAATGCGGAGACGCCCTTGGACGCTGGCTCAGGCTCTTGCGCAGGCAGCTGGTGACTGGGATCTTCCACCCTTGTAGCCGGGTGCCTGCCTGGGGACGTCCTGGTGATGTTACAAGAGCTTTCCTGGAGGAGCTGATGGGGAAAATCCGCTCTGATGCCCGCCTCTGGGCTTGGGGGATGGGGTCTTTGGGGTCTTTCTTCTAGCTGTTGGCATCAGGCTCAACCTGGGGTCCCCTTGGTCTTGGCTGTGTGTCCCTTGCCTAAATGGGGACAACCTGTGGCCGTGGGTCCTCAGCTTGCCCGGTCCCTCGTGGGTCAGTGTGGATGAGGTCTGCAATGGTGACCCAAATCTCTGAGCCTCTCTCTCTTCCCTTTAGAGTTGTCAGGTCCTGTGAATGGTGAATCCCTGTCCCAAAAAGCGGAGGGCACAGAGGAGAAGGACAAAAGCCAAGGGCTGGGAGCCGGAGAGCCGGAGGCATCCGCCGAGGAGACCCACAACAAGTGAGTGTGCAAGGGGCAGAGCTGGGGGCTCGGGAGCTCCCCTGGATCTGATGCGTGTCCAAGCTGGGTTCTCACATGGATGGTTTTGGGGGCTCTCCGGGCTTGGGAAGGAGCCTGAGGCACAGGAGTCGGGCTGCCGCGGGCAGGGGAAGGCAGACAGGCGGGGAGGCGCTTGTTGAGATGCCTGTGCTCTCCCCCAGCAGCATGCAGGACTATCCCAAGGTCGAGCGAGCCGGACCAGAGTGGGAGAGGGCTCGTGGGGAGTCAGAGGCTGTGGATGACGTGGAGGAGAGCTGAGGAAGCAGCTTCTGCCTGGAGGAGGAGGTGGAGGGGCTACGAAGGGAGACCGGCCTCTGCCTCATGCCGTTTGAGTTACGTCACTAAGACACACAGTAGCTGATGTCCTAGGTCTTGTCCTGTGCCCCCAGCCCTGCGAAAGCACTGACCGTAGGGGGGCTGTGCTGGTTGTCTGTATTTGTCCCCTCTTTTTTCTTTTTTTTATTCTTTTTTTGTTTTGTTTTTCTTCCTCTTTTTTTTTTTTTTGTTTGTTTGTTTTGGTTTTCCCTCCTACCTAATTTCTTGTGATTTCAACCGACATGAAATGAATATAAAGGGTTTTTTAATGAAAAATACAAGGAGCCCTAGTGTCTGTTTCTTGAGGCATCGCTGACTGTGAGGAGGGGAGAGCAGGAGCATCCCCCTGCCCGGGGCCAGGACTGGAAAATGACCCCACGGGTCCCCCCTTCCCTCGGGCCCTGGCCCACCCTTCGAGCCAGGACCAGGCACTCACAGGTGTCCCTGCCAGGCCCTGGGGAGGGGAGCAGACAGCCAGACGAGGCTGCTTTCTGCTTGATTTTCCAGTGCCTGTGCTGGGCTCTGCCTCGGCCATGGGGGCTTGTTGCTGTTGCCCTGAGCCCCTTTCCCCGCCATCACCTTCTCTCTGGCCAGAGGCAACAACTGGAGCCAGGTCCTTCTGCTCCAGGGGCGGCAGCAGGGCTGGGCACCAGCTTTTGGGTTAAAAACAGAGTGAAAATAGCATATTCTCTCTCCTATCTCAGCCAGGAGGGATTGAACTGTGGCGGCATCCTGCCTTGTGCTGGGCAGCATCTTTGTCTGCTCTTTTGCAACAAGCCGAAGCTTTTGTACATGTAAAATAAAGATGTTCCCAGCTCAACCAGATGCTGCGTCCTTGAGTCCTGTTTGTGCCGTGGCGGAGTAAGGATGCCTCGACCCTGCTTTGCGGCTGCTGTTGCCGTAACTCTGCCCTGGGGAGAGGGTTATATTTTTTCCCAGGGCTGTTTTCATGCTCCAGCCCTCCGTAAACAAAATCCAAAATAAAAAGCCCCGTGTGCCTCTTGCCCAACTGCCGGGAAGCGGGGGGGGGGGGGGGGGGGGGGGGGTGGGGGGGGGTGGGGGGTGGAAGAGATGGGTGCTACTGCCCAGTGCAGCGCTGGGGCTCAGCCCCATCCTCAGACTAGGAAGACATGGGGGCAACCCAGACCCTGATGCTGGGGAAGGTGGCTGGGGACAGGGGGATGTGTCACCACCCCACAGGAGGGGCTGGTTAAGCCCTGCACTGCCCCAGCAAGGAGCCTATGTGAGACCCCTCCCTCCTTGGGACCTCACCCTGGGTCAGGGGAGATTTAAAGGTGGATATGAGGTCTGTCCCCACCCCAAACGCCTCCATTGCCTTTGGCTGTTGCAGCCCCCATCAGCACAGGTGCCAGCATGGCAGGAACAGAATAACACCCAGACACGGACATGAAGGTGAGCAGAGTCATGTTGGTGCCACTGAGGACACAGCCGGGTTTCAGACCCTTACACTGCCCAGGGGAGCAGCTGTGGCTGGTTGAATTTGGGGCACCCCAGGTTTGGGAGTGCAGCAGGGTGGTGAGTGGTGCCTCTGTGCCAGCAGCCTCGGCGATGTCCTCCAGCCATGG
This sequence comes from Phalacrocorax aristotelis, assembly GCF_949628215.1. Classification (NCBI taxonomy): domain Eukaryota; kingdom Metazoa; phylum Chordata; class Aves; order Suliformes; family Phalacrocoracidae; genus Phalacrocorax; species Phalacrocorax aristotelis. The sequence goes on along the minus strand of NC_134310.1, from coordinate 5,755,965 downwards.
CACCAGCGGGTGCAGGAACAGCAGCAGCGCCTCCCAGGTCTAGGCTACCACCTCATGTCCCCGGGCCACCACAGCCCCCAGCAGCTCCCGCATGGCCCCGGCTCAGCTGAAGGTGCTGTGGACCACGGCCATGCCATGCTGGGCTCGCCATGCTGCCTGCTGCAGCAGGGCTGGCAGCTGCCCGACCCAAGCCCGCAGCAGCACCAAGGTGTCCTGCAGCCGCTGTGCCAGCATTTGCCTCACAGCCAGCACCCGCCCCGCTGGCAGCATGGGGGTCCTGCACCCCTCCACCGGCCTCGCCTGGGTGCTGGGACAGGCAGAGTGTGGGCAGGGGCTGCCTGCGCTTGGTTCCTGTGAGCCCACATATTGCCTGGCTGTTGCAGAGCAGCTCTTCCAAGCCTTGCTGCACAGTCTTCATCTGCAGAAGGAACAGCACCATGAGCACGGGGGTCCTGGGCACACCGGGGGTCCCCACCCCAGCACCACGGAACGGCAGCTCTCACCACATTGAGGATGTGCTGGAGGTGGGGGGTGTCCAGCCACTTCTGCCAGAGCTGCTGCACCAGGGCCATGGCTCAGCACCTGGCGTTGCCAGAGAGGGAGCCGAGGGGAAGGAGGCTGCTGTGCTCAAGAGGTGAGGCCGAATCTGGCCCCTCTGCAGCCCTGTCCACTGCGGGGAAAGAGGTGCTGGAGACGGGGCGCTGGGGTTCCTGACCCCAGCAGCATCGCAGGGTGACAGGGATGTGGACACCCACACCAACATCCCCAGCAACATCCTGGGGTCTCTCACCCACCTGCCTCTCGCCCAGGGGCAGGTAACAGTTCAGCCACTGCCAGGATGTATCCAGCGTCCGCTCCATGCTGTTGAGGAAGAGCTGCCCCACCGTGGGGCCCAGCAGGGCACGGAGGATGGTGGCCATGACCAAGGGGATGCTGGTACCAGTGTCCTCAGGGACCCCAGCTGCATGGGGGGAGACCTTGGGGCAGAGCCTGCAGCAGCCTGGGTTTACACAGGGGCTGCCGTCAGACATGCACCCTGGGGACACCACTAGAGTCCCCTCCAGGGACCTGTGGGACCCCAAGCAGGGGCACAGCCCCCAGGGACAGGGTACCTGCTGGCATGGCTGCGGGGTGGTCTCATCCACAGGGTCCATGGAGGCTCTGCCTGCAAGGGAGGGGGGCACAGTGCTGATACCCAGGGTGCAGGTGGGTGCCATGGAGCCCCAGTTCCATCTGGGGGCCCAGCTGTGCCTGTGGAGTGGCCAGGGGGAACCCATGCTGGCCTCAGTGCCTGTCTCGTGGGCATGCAGGGGGCTGCTGGCAGGATGGGTGGGCACCCGGCTCATAGCAGGCTGTGTGGGGTGAGGGGCTCAGCCATGCCAGGGGGACCCCCACACCCAGCCCCTCGCACCAACCTGCTGCTGCCCAGCACCACAGCCTGTGGTCATCGCCGCTGGGGGGGTGATGCCCTGGTCTGGCGGGACAGAGAAGGGTGCAACCACATGGGATGCACAGCCCAGGGGCTGCCTCTCCTGCCCAGCAACCCAGACCCCCACACGCTCCCCTGGGTCCTGCTGCTGGGACAGGGGCTGTGCCTGAGCCCCCCAGGATCAGCTTGCCTGGGCCCCAGGGCTGGGGGGACCCTGCTCCCAGGCCAGCCCTGGTCCCACCTCCTGCTCCCATCCTCCCACACTGGGTCCCCACCAGGGCTGGGGACAGGCGGGGGGGTCTCACTGGGCTGTGGGATATGGGGGTCCCCAGGACTTGGGGGTAGCTGTTCCTCCAGAGCACCCCCTCCACTCACCCTCAGCCATGGGCTCTGCTCAGGGGGTGGGGTCTCAGCACCAGACTCTAATAACTCCAGTAGAAGCCCCAGCCCCTGTGAGGTCACGCAGGCCTATGACATCATCACTCCCCAAGCCCTTACTCAGGGTGGGATGCAGCCACCCCCCCAGAAGAAGCTTCAGTCCAGTGCAAAACTAACCAGAGTTTATTGCTTCATGAGCCATCCCCGATCCCCCAAGACCAGGGGTGTGAAGGCACTGAGGACAAGAGGACTTGGGGGATCCCGGTGGGGGCCAGAGGTGACCCCAATAGGCACTTGGGGGATTGAAGGCACGTTAGTGCATGTCCCAGGCACAGGTGACAGGGCTGCACTTGGGGCAGGCAGGAGAGGTCCCTTGTACAGGCAGGCACTATGGTTGCAGGTAAGGTGGGCTAGGCTGGAGTTAGTAGACGCTTCTATCTCTGCTTGGGAAAGGGGGAGAACCAACATCACCCCACCCCAGATGATGCTACTGCATCGCCAGGTCCACCAGGCGCTGGCCCGAGGGGGCGAAGGGTCCCACCAGCCAGGTCAGGGGGGTGTTGTGGGCCACGTGCTCCACCAGCTCGTCCATCAGCTGGCGAGCTTTGGTGGCACGAGCATGGCTTGGGCCAGCACGCTGCCCGTCACGTCCTGGAGGGAGGCGGCGGAGGTGAGGGCTGCCCGTAGCTCCTCCACGTTTTGCCAGACCTGCCCCGCCGTGTCCTGGATGGTGGCAGGGAGGCCCTGGAGGCTGGACACCAAGGGCTGGCAGGAGCTCTGGAGCTGCTGTGTCAAGCCCTGCAGCAGGGCCAGCGTGCCCGACTCCACCGTCTGCAGGGGGACAAGGGGGTGGTGAGGGGTGTGTGTGGGACACCGGGTGACCCCAGGGACCCCCTACCCTCCACCTACCTCTAGTGGCACCAGGTCCTTGCCTCCACCTGGTTGCTTCTTGCTCCACTCCAGCCACATCTGCTGCAGCTTCTCCTGCCCTCCTTGCAGCTTCTGGTCCATGCCCTGCTTGAGGTTCTCCACCTGGGAAGAGAGGCAGAGGCTGCCATGGGTGGTCTGCCACGGCCCCAGGGTGGTGTGGGGGGACATGGGGATGGGTCCTACCAGGTCGAGGGTGCACTGGAGCTGGGCCAGCACCTCCTGGCTGCTGCTGTTGCTGGCATTCTGCAGCTTGCCCAGCGAGTGCTGGAGGGCTCGGTGCCGCAGCTTGGCCGAGAGGGAGCCCAGGTGCACGAAGTAGCTCTGCTGCTGCTTCTGCTGCTCTGTTTCGAAGCCCTCCATGGCTGTGGCCAGCTTAGCTGTGGGAGAGGAGCTGCTGAGATGGCCCCACCACCAACAACCCCACACAGAGCCAGCACTGCCCTGCCCAGGCTCTGCCCACCCCTCTCCAAGAGGACCCCCAGGCCATGACACATCTCCAGAGGATTGCAATCTTCTCCTTACCCAGCTCCTCATCCGTCATGGGCAGGTAATGGTCCACCAGTTCCTCTGACTTCTCCAGCACGGAGCCCATCCCACTCACCACCATTTGGCCCACAGTCGAGCCCATGACAGTGCTGATGCGCTGCTCACTGCCGACTTGGTCAGCTCCACGCTGCCCTGCACGGCCCCTTTGGTCATGTCCATCACACCCGTCACCCGGCTGGTCACCACGTCCTTGGCCCCAGCCACAGTGCTGGTCAGGACATCCTTGGCCCCCATCACCATGGATGTCACCAGCTGCTTGGTGTCCCAGATGAGCTGGTTGGGGGTTGGACAACCCTCTGTTAAGTAGCATAGAGGAGGGAGGGAAACACAATTGTGCTTGCCCACCCCACTACCTTCTCTGTAGGCTCCAGCTTGGTGAGGATGGGCTGGGCCCCGCTAACCGCCGTCAGTGTCTTCACCCCCTTTTCGGTGGCATCGCAGACGGACTTGATGTAGGGGTGGCTCTTCTTGGTGGAGGCGTAGGCGGTGGAGACCATGTCATAGGCAGAGCTCACCAGGGGCAGGTTGGCCACGCGCATCCCAATGCTCTGTGGCATGAAGGGGTCAGGATGAGTGTGTGGGGTGATGGGGCACCAAATCTCACATGGGATGGGGGGCACTGTGTGCTCCCAGACCCCCAAGGATGGCTTTGGGGTATTCTGAGGATTCTCTAAGCCCACCCAAGGGTAGGATAACCCAGAGCCCTGTCCCCAAGTAGGGACCCCCTGGACACCCCCACCCCAACCCCTCCCTTTGCCCCCACTGACCTGCTGCTCCTCTGCCTTGGGCTGCGCCACCCCGGGCTCGCTGCTGGCCACGGCGGTGCTGCGGGGGAGGAACCGTGAAGTAGGGTCAGACCCCCCACCCCAACACCCCCAGCACGGGCGTACCCCACGTCACCCCCTTCCAAAGGACGGGGCAGCCCCCAGCCAGTTGGGGCCCTTCCGGGGGGGGGGGGGGGGGGGGGGGGGGGGGGTCCGGACCGGGCTTACCGCTGGAGGTTAGGCTGAGCTCCGAACTCGCCCCGCTCCCTCCCCGCCGGCCTTTATAGCCCCGGAGCCCGGCCCCGAGCGCACGTGACCGGGTCCCGCCCTACCGGGGCCGGCCCGGGGCGGTCCGGGGGCACCGACCGGCCGGGAGCGGCGCTGCCCGGGGCTGCAGCGACCCCCTCCGGGACCCCCGGGATCGGGCTGCACCGATCCCCGCCACCCCCGGGACTGGATGCCCCCGCACCAGGCTGCACTGACACCCCCCCCCCACCGGGGACCGAATCCCCCCGAGACCGTGTCCCCCAGGCCGGGCTGCTCTGACCCTCGGGACCCGACCTCCACCCACACCCACCCCCCCGGGCCGGATCAGGCACCGACGCCCCCAAAACCCACCCTCCCCTCGGGGGGAATCCCCAGCACGCAGCTCCCGCTGTTCCCCCACACCTGGCCCAGTGGAGGTCAGACTGGTCCCAGTGGGTGCCGGTGGCAGGAGGAGGACGGACAGTCTGGGGGACCCGGTGCCACCCCGCGGGGTGCTGTGGCCATGCTGCACCTGCAATGTTGGGGATACCCCAGGCCCAGCCCTGCCACGGGACGCGGCGGTGATAACCAGGACGAAGTTCACTGCCACATGGCTGCGGTTCACAGTCCAGCCGCCCCGGCACCCCGCCGGCACCCTTCACCCCAGCACCCCACCGCCACCCTGCCGGCACAACCCTCCCCATGGGGTCACCCCGCCCCCCAGCTCTGCCGCCCCTGCTGAGCCCCACAGCGAGCCCAGCACAACGTGGTGGCTCTGCCACAGCTGGCGCTGCGGGCTGCGAGGCAGATTAAGGCCTAAAAAGTTGTTTTATTCCTCTTTAAAATGCTTTGAAGCTGCTAAGACAAGAAATCCTCATGCTCCCCAGGCTCGGGGACACCATGGGGAGCCCTGGACCATGGACAGGCAGGGCTGGGCACACACTGTGCCCTCCGCATGCCACCATCCCCTCCCTCCCCAAATGAGTCCCTGGCTGCAGCATCAGGGGTCCCATGCCGGGTCACCAAGTCCATCGTCACCTCGACCCCAGTGGGGATGGGGTTCGCTGCTGTGGGTGGGTGGGTGCTCCCCCAGTTTGGTGGTGCCGGGGCTCAGCGCTGGCTGCAGAGCTGTGGGGGACCGGGCACCTGGTGTGTGTCCCCCACGGTGATGCAACCCTCCCATTTGGCCATTTCCACGGGGACATCCTCAAGATACTCCACCAGGGCGGGGGCGAAGGGTCCCACCAGCCAGGGCAGGGGCGCATGCTGCCCCGCATACTCCAGCAGCTCATCGATGCTCAGCTGCGCCCGCGTCACCGTCTCCCAGCTCTGCGCCAGCACCAAACTCGACAGGTCATGGAAGGAGCGGGTGCGGGAGAGGGAAGCCTGCACGCCCTCCACGCCGTGCCGGACATGTCCCGCCATCTCCTGCACGCTGCTGGGTAAACACCGGGCGCCGGCGGTCAGGCGGGTGCAGGCGGCGTGGAGCTGGCACAGGAGCCCGCGCAGCATGGCCAGCATCCGCACCTCCACCTGCAAGGCAGCCGGCGGGCAGCAGCGGCCCCGGGGTGCCGTGCTCCCCTTGCCCGGCTCGGAGCCCCATACCTCGGCATCCTCCACGGGCACAGACCCCCACCCCATACCTTGATGTCCCCCACACCTTGCTCTCCTCCATGGGCACAGCAACCTGCTGGCTCCACTCCAGCCACATGCGGTGGAGATGCTGCCGGGCACCGTACAGCGGCCCATCCATGCCCTGCCGCCCCTGCTCGATCTGGGGGAACAGACAATGAGGTTGCAGCACACTGTGGGGCGCCAGGCTGGCACGGGGCTGGCACGGTCCCCACTGCATCCTTACCAGCTCGAAGATGCGGTGGAGCTGGGCCAGGACCCGCTGGGCACTGTGCCGTGCCCGCTGCAGCTCGGCCAGCGAGCACTGCAGGGCTCGGTGCCGCAGCTTGGCCGAGAGCAAGCCCACATGGACAAAGTAGCTCTGCCACTGTCTCTGCCGCTCCGGTGAGGCCACCTCGACACCCGCCACCACCGCTGCAGGGCCAGGGGGTGAGAACCGTGTGGCTGGAGCATCCTGCACTGGGCACCGGAGCATCCCACCGCTGGCACTGGGATGAGCCTCCCCGAGCTCCTCACCCCATCACAGGACGCAGGGGTGCCCCGCTGCAGGATGCTTGGCCACTGGGTCATGTGGAGGTGTCACTAAAAAGCCAGGTGGCCTCTCCAGTCACCTCTGCTGTGACACGGGGCCAGCTCTGCCCACTGCTACCTCATGCCGAGCTATAAATAGCCGGGGTGGGTGGCGCACGGGGCTATATTTGCTTTCTGGTTTCCAGGTGAGAGTTCACCCACAGCCGCGCCACGTCCCCTGGCTTTGGGTTCCCGCCGGGCAGGGACCGTCCCCTGTGCAGCGTCATGGTAGCCCTGGGCACCACAGGGGGCTCGGCAGTGCCCTGGCTCTACAGAGCTGCCTGGGCACCACCGTGGGGGGCTAAGCAGAGGCACCAGGTGCAAGCGATGCCGGGGTAGTGCTGAGCGATGGGGTGGGGGTCCCAGGGGGGCTTGGCACCCTGAATTTGGGAGATGTTTTCCGGCCCAGTGCGGTCAGCACTCATCCAGCTCCTCGTCTGTCCCAGGCAGGTATCGCTCCACCAGTTCCTCCGATTTCCCCAGCACCACGTCCACCCCCGTGGCCAGCAGCTGGCCCACACGGGAGCCCACCACGGTGCTGACCCTGGTGCTCAGCGCCGAGCGCGTCCTCTCCACGCTGCCCTGCACTGCGCCGCGGGCCAGGCCCACCGTGCCGCTCACGGTGGATGACACCAGCTCCCTGGTCCCTGCCACCACCTGGGAGGGGACAGCAGAGGAATGTCTAGTCCCAGCACCTCACCGAGGACTGGACCCCCTCCAGAGTGACCCCCAGGGGAGACATTACCCTCTCTGGGGGCTGCTGCAGGATGGGCAGCTTCCCCTCCAGCTTATCCAGCCCTTTGCAGGCGTATTCATTGGCGGTGGAAACTAGAAACGTGAAAATAGAGGGGTTTTAATATCCTCCTGCCTGACAAGAGCTCTCCTAGGACCAGCTTTTTGGGTACCCCAAAGCCGCGGGGTGCCGCCCCCCCCCAGCCCCACTCACTCTGCGGCTCCAGCTTGGTGAGGATGGGCTGGGCCCCGCTGACTGCCGCCGCTGTCAGCGTCTTCACCCCCTTTTCGGCGGCGTCGCAGACGGACTTGACGTAGGGGTGGCTCTTCTTGGTGGAGGCGTATGCCGTGGAGATGGCGCCACAAGCACAGCTCACCAGGGCCAGGCTGGCCACCCGGCTCACCACGCTCTGCCGTGGGGGAATGGCAGTGAGCTGCGGCCCCCAGCGATGCCTGCAGCCCCCCCCCAGCCTTCCTTGCACCCCTACCTTCAGCTCCTGCCCGTCCTGTGCCGGCGCGGTGTTTTCGGCTGACGTGGCAGCGGCAGCTGCAGTGGGAAGAGAAAGATCATGCATGGGTGGCTGAGCCCAGCGTGGACCTTGGGGTGGCCAAGCCACGTGGCCACCCCTCACCGTGCTGAGGAAAGTGGCTCACAGTGGGGCTGAGCCCCCCAGCATGTCTCTCCATAGTCCCTACCCCTCTGAGGGCTGAGACCCACCAACTCATGACACGAGTGGGAGGCAGCCGGAGGCCTCCGAGCCACTCGAGGGAGAGTCACAGGGGGTCTGGGAGGAGTTTGGGGTCAGGGCTGACCTCCCATCCCTCCGATATGTGGTTGGGTTGGGTCCCCCACCCCTCCTTGCGTCCCCCCAGCCCCATTTGGGGCCGAGGAGGGTTTTTGGGTGATTCAGCCAGAAGCTGGGCTGGATGTGCCTTTGGGAAGCCTGCGGTGGGGACGTGCCACTGGTCACCCTCACCTCGGCCGGGGCAGCCCCAGGTCCCACCGCAGGGAGCGGAGCAGGGAGTGGAGCGGCCGGCAGCCCCCTCCCAACCCCACCCCAGCAGCGTCCCTGACCCTTGGGGTGTCCCACTGCCACGCGGCTGCACCCGGGGTCCCGCTGGGGACAGGGCAGCGTCCCTGCCCCGCTGCCCCCCCCCAGCCTGGCCCTGTGCACCCCCGGGGACAAGTCCTGGGGGGCTTTGGGGGGGCCTGCGGGCGGGTCCGGGGGGCGGTGCAGGTCCCTGGGGGTGTCCCCTTGGGTCTCGGGGGCCAGGTCCCCGGGGGGAGGCAGGTACCCCCGGGGTCCCTGGGGTGCTCCGGGGCACCCATCACGGGGGAGGGGGGGACCGGCAGGGGATACCTGGGGACCCCCCCCCGACCCTGCTGTCCTGCCTGGAGCTGCAGGGCTCTCAGCAGCCCCTGCCAGCCCCCGGAGCTCTCTCGGGCCCTGCGGGGCCGGATCCGGGCAGCCCCGGATCCCCCCTTCCGGGACCCCCAGGCCCCCCCACCCGGGACCCCCGGACCACGCCCTCGGGCCCACCTTCCACCCTCCCACTGCCGCCACGTCCCGCGGACGGTACTTACGGGGCGGGGGGGGTGGTCTGTCGCAACCCCCGGTCGTGATCGCGAACCGCCGGCCCCCGCCCAGCTCCGGATTCATAGTTGGTGGCGGGAGCAAATCAGCGAAGGGGAGGGCCGCGCCTCCACCAATTAGGAGGAAGGGGCGGGCCGAGGGGGGCGGGCTTTGGGGGGTGCCGCGGCGTGGGGGGGGCCCACATGGGGCCGCGGGGGCCCGATCCTGCCCGGGGGCTCCGCGACGTCCCGCGGCCCCGGGGACATCTGCGGGGACACCCTGTCCCGAGTGGGCGGCCAGGGGGCCTCGAGCCACCGCCCCACGGCAAGTGTCCCCACCCTGGGTGTCCCCATGCCAAGGAACCCAATGCCGGGTGTCCCCTTGCCAGGTGTCCCCATGCCAAGCATCTCCATGCCAAGTGTCCCCTTGGCATATGTCCCCATACCAAATGTCCCCATGCCAAACATCTCCATGCCAAGTGTCCCCAAGCCAGGTGTCTCCATGCCAAGCAGAGTCCTAGGCCTCCCCCAGCCCCTGTGGGTGCTCGGGCCAGGGGACAGCAGTGTCACTCAGCAGTGAGCAATGCCGGAGGGTGGGAGAGGGTGGTGGGCAATCCAAGGGGGTGACCCTGTGGGGGAGCAGGCTGGCCCGGATGGGAACAGGCCTGGGCAGGGGACACAGTGGGTATGGGGTGGGCATGGGTGGGGGACATGGTGCCCATCACTGCCTTATCCCCAGGGACTTCATAGGACAACACACAGGAGAAACTGTGATGGCTCCAAGTGACAGCATTTAATGTGCCCTTGTGGGGTGGGGACAGGGACATCTGCCAGGCGGGATGGGGACAGGGACGCAGGACAGCCTGAGCCAGGTGGGATGGGGCTGGGGGCCGTTGGGATGGGCATCACAGGATGGGGATGGGGCCATCAGGATGGGGACAGCTGCACCCCTGCCTGTTTCCCTAGGATTGCTCGTCTTGGCTGGGGACAGAGTGGCCAGGAGGGACGTGACATGCCCAGGCACCCAGGGTGACACCAAACCCCTCGCCTAGGGGTTTGGCGGGTCCTGCTTGGTCTCGCAGCCCGTGTCCCCAGCCTGGCCGATGGCGGCCACCTCCTGTCCCTGGTAGTGTGGGGGCCTTGCACAGAGGGTGTCGTGGGTGGCGCTGAGCCGCGGGGCCGCCTGCTGCAGCAACGCCAGCAGCGGGCACTCACACACCCAGGGGTTACCCGAGATGTCGAGGTCCAACATGGGGCCGGGGGACCGGGGGGGCAGCTCCAGTGCCTGCAGCCGGTTACGTGCCAGGTCGAGGACACGGAGATGACGCAGCGGGGTGAAAATGCCGGCAGGCAGCGCCCGCAGCTCATTATCCTGGAGGAAGAGGAGGCGCAGGCCGGGTGTGGGCGCGAAGGTGGCGGGCGGCAGCGTGCCCAGCCGGTTCCCCTCCAGGTCGAGCTGCTCCAGCGCCCGCAGCCTGGCCAGCGCGCCCAGTGCCAGGGATGCCAGGCGGTTGCGGGACAGATCCAGGCTACACAGGGAATGCAGCGGGCGGAAAACCTCCGGCGGCACCTCCACCAATGCGTTGGCAGCCAGGTCGAGCCAGTGCAGCCGGGGAAAGTGCTGGAACCAGGCACGCTACAGCGCCTGCAGCTGGTTCCCCTGCAGCACCAAGTGCTGGAGGTGGCCCGTGGTGGCGAAGATGTCGGCAGGGAGGTCGGCCAGGAGGTTGTTCGTCAGGTCAAGGACACGCAGGGTGGGTACGGGCCGCAGGAGGACTCTGGGGAGGGTGGCGAGGCGGTTGGAGGAGAGGTGGAGCTCCTGCAGCAGAGGCAGCCCGACCAGGGCGGTGGGGAGGAGGGTGTCCAGCGCCATGAACTCCACCGAGATGGCCAGGGTGGTGGGGGGCAGCCCGGAGGGGAAGGTGCTCAGGGTGGGCTCTGTGCAGATGAAATGGGTGGTGTTGGGTTGTGGGGAGCACGGTGTGGCAGGGCCCGGCTGCAGCAGCAGCAGGAGCAGCAGCAGCGGTAGCAGGATCCAGCCCGGTGGCATCATGGTGCTGTGCTGCGGGCAGGCGGACATCGTCTGAGGGTTGTGCAAGCCCCACCGCTGCCATCCCGCTGCCAGCTCTCCACCGCGGGGCAGGCAGGACACGGCTGCAGTCAGGGCGATGCCCTGACACCCATGACCCCCTTCCCTGGCCCCACTCTGAGCCCCCCAGGCCTGCCCTTACCTTTCCAACCAGCCGTGAGGCTCCTCGGGGACTGTCCTCCCTCCTCGGTGGCTGACACCCGGGGGGGGGGGGTGGTGGCTCGGCCTCACATGCTGGTTGGGAAATCACCGCATTTGCTGCCAGCTCGCAGGGTGCCAACATCCGGGGCAGGGTCAGGGTGCTGGCGTCCCCACATCCCCATTGTACCCCACAGCTCTTGGGGGACACAGCACTGACTCCCCTCTCTCCCACCCTCATCCCTCTCGGAGACCTTATGGGACCCCACCACCCAGCACACCGTGGGCAGCATATAGTGCCGTACACCCGCACGGGGGAAACTGAGGCACGGCACGTTATGGGTGCTGGGGAGCGGAGGGCCCCCGCGTGGCACCCGCTGCATCATGGCAAAGCCGCGCGAGTGGCTCCGTGGCATTACGAGCCATGGCTGGCGGCTGCTGTGGGCTGAGCACGGGGAACTCGTTGCATGGGAGAGGGGCTGGGAGTGGGTGGTTCTGGGTGCTGGGGTGTGGGTGCTGGGGGGGGTGAGCACAGGGGAATGGGTAGAGGGGTGTGAGGGCATGGGAGGGGGTGAGCATAGGGGTGTGGGCACATGGGGTGGGGGTGTGAGCACAGGTGGGTACACAGCGGCAGGTAAGCATGGAGGTGTGTGGGTGGGTGGACAGGGGGTGGGGGCATGCAAAGGGACATTGTACACTGGGAGTCCCTGGGCAGCCAGGCCCTGTATCCCCCCCCCACCCCTGTGTCCCACATCACCCACCGCCAGCACCCCAGTGCCTGGACCCAGCCGGGGGTCCTGCAGGGGTAAGAAGGTGCCAAGGCAGCAGTGGGGGAGTCGCCTCTGGTAAACGGGCGTTTATTGGGGCCGCGGGGGTACAGACCGCGGGCGGCCGCATGCATGGCCGCGGGGGGGGAGCGCCCGCTGCCCCCCACCCTATTTACAGCCTGCCACCCCCACGAGGGCCCGCCACCCCGGGGCTGGGCAGGGGTGGCACCGAAAGGGCACCCTTTGCCAGCAGAGAGTGGGTTTGGTGGGGATCTCCCCCCCAGCCCCAGCGCTGCCCCCACACCCTGGCTGTGCTTTCCAGGAGGGGGCTGCCAGAGGGGGGTTGATGAATGAGGCCCCCCCCAAGCTGGCAGTGGGCAGGGGTTGACCCCAGGCCGTGGGGGGTGTGCCCCATCCCCAGATAACACACACATTTGGGGGCCCCCCACCCCCCCACACCCCAAATGCTCACCATGTCCCATCACCGCAACAAACGCACCTCGGTGGCACCCCCTGGCTGGGTGTCCCCAGGGTGCTGCCAGCACCCACAAACCCCCCCCGGTGCCTGGCACGGCCAATAGGTCCGAGGGGCTGTGGCGTGGGGGGCACAGCCCTGCTCTGCCTTGGCTGTGCCCATGTCCGTGTGTCCATCCTGCTGCCTCCCAGGGATCCCCCTCCCAGGGTGCTGCAGGCCCTGGGTCCAGCCTGGGGAGGGGATGGGATGGATGGAATCCCTGCGACCCAGGCAAAGCAGCCGGAGCGTGGGGCACTGCCCCATGCCAGCTGGGAACGCCCCCAAACCCCATCCGGGGGCACCCAGGGGGTGCCTGTCCCCCACGTCTGCCCATGCAGCATCTCACCCTGTGCCCGCAGCTCCTGCCTGGCCACCCCTCCCTGTCCCCAGGGAGCTGGAGGACCCCATCAGTGCCCGGGGGGGGACACGCATGGTGGAACCCTATTTTCCCGAGGGAGTCCGCTCCATGCCGTAGCGCAGGAGGTGATGCAGGTCCGTCAGCGCCCGCGGGGGCCCAGCGCCAGGTGCCCGGGGTGCCGTGCCGTGCCACCCGTAACCACCCGCCAGCGCCTCGCTGCTGTTGAACGTGTGGTTCCTCTTGAGGTGGGCAGCGGGGCGGCCCGTGCCATTGTTGGCATTGAAGTTCAGCTGCTCGGGGTGCCAGGGCGGCCCCTCGGAAAAGTCTCCCCCCTCCCCACTGGGTGCCGAAACCACCCGTCGGTGATCAGGGCTGGGGTGCGGCGTGCTGGCGAAGTCACCGTAGGAGCTGCGGGGTGGGCGGCGGGTGCCGGCGGGTGGGTGTTGCCGGGTGCAGGGACCCTCCTGTGGGTCCCGACCCCAATGCCCATCACCCGAGGAGTCGCTGAATTCGGCCTCCAGCTCCTGGTCCACCAGGATGGCGTGGCAGGAGAGGGGGATACCGCGAGCCGAGCGGCCAGAGCCGGCGTGCAGCCGACCGGCGCCAACGGTGGCAGTGCCAGATCCACCGGGGTCCCGCAAAGCGGCGTTGATGATGTTATGACTCTGCTCCCAGGTGCAGTTTTGGAGGGCGCCGGGGCAGCGTTTCTGCTGCAACGGGGTCTGCTCTGGCGTGGGCAGGACCCCCGAGTCCAGGTCGTGTTGGATGACCTTCCCCAGCTCCTTGGGCCAACCGTTGGGCATGAGCGGGGCCAGCAAGGCGCCGGGTTGCCTGCTGCGCGCCCGCCGCTCGCCCAGCCGGCTGACGCTCACCACCGACTCGCTGTGCGCCAGGATGGACTCCTTGTCCTTGCGGCGTGCCAACTCCTTGCGGTCCCGGTGGCTGATGAACCAGCAGACGCTGAAGCCGGAGATGACGGTGCCGATGACGAAGGCGGCTACAGAGGAGATCACCAACAGGTTCACCGATACCAGCCCGTCCGGCTCATCCACGAAGCTCTCTGTCACCAGCCCTGGGTGATGGCGGAGCGGGACGTCAGGGGACGGCTGCCATGGGAGCCTGGCGGTGCCACCGCTGTATCCCCGAGCCCCATCCCTGCCCCACACTCACCCTCGCACTCGCCCAGGTGGGACGTACTGCTGCCGGTGATGTCCTGCTCGAAGGCCACCCTGGGAGGGTACAAATTGGGGGGGTCAGCTGGTCCCAAATAGCTGGGCAGACGGCTCCCGTCTTGCTTCAGCAAGCGATGAGTTTGCTGGGTCTCAGCAGTAGCGAGGGTTGCAGGAGCTGATGCTCTCTGGGGAGCCCGTGAGACTCTGCTGTCCCCCCTGCCCCATGTCCCCCAGCATCCCCCTGGGCCTGGCAGCGTTACCTGGGGTTGGGCTCCAGGAAGATGCAGGAGCCCTCGGGTGTCCAGCCGCAGTAGGGATCCTGGCTCCCGAGGCAGCTCCTGGCAGGGAGCAGCAACATCAGAATCAGCCTTGACATGGAGGGGGACGACACCTCGGCCCCCACGAGGCCCTGCACCACAACGTGCCTCAGTTTCCCCTAGCTGTGCTCCCAGCCATACCAAGCCCTTCCCAGCTGGATCCTGGGACAGAGCAAATTCCTGGGATGTGAAGGTAACCCCTCTGCCCATGGCCCCGCCCTGCAGTGACCCCTGCCCACCCCGGGGGGCATCTGAGACCAGCACACTCACTTCAGGCAGCCCGAGTGCTGCTGGCAGCGAGCCACGGGCACCCTGGCCACGCACGGGGGGAAGGCCAGTAGTAGGGATCCAGCTGCCTTGTCCAGCTCCAGCCCCAGGAGCCGCCGCTCATCCTCCGTGTCCCGGCCACACCTGGGGACGGGGCAGAGCTCAGTGTGGCCCCAGCCCTGGTCCCCACCTGCCCACCATGGAGCTGGCCCCAGCACAGGCTGGTCTAGAGGAGGGCATCTCACTCATACCCCTCACCCCACTCACCCACCCACCCACCCCTTGCATCCCTCTGACCCATCCCCTCCAACCGTCCATCATCTTGTCCATCCATCCATCCCCAAACACCTCATTCATCCTCCCTGTCACCCTGCAACCATCAATCAATCCCTCCCTAAACATCTTATCCATCAACCCACACCCTCGCATCAATCCAACCACCCCCATCCATCCAACCACTCATCCATCCACCCACCCACCCACCCAGCCGACCAACCACTCACTCTCCCACCCATCCACCCACTCACCCAAACAACCATCCAACTACCCACGCACTGACCCACCCACCTATCCAGCTACTCACCCAACTGTCCAAGCAACCACCCACCCACCCATCCAACCACCCACCCAAACAACCATCCAACCACTCCCCCACCCCAGCACCCACCTCCCAGGGTGGTAGGTCTCAAACTCCTCCAGGAAGACACTCTGGCTGCCGGGAAGGGTGGGTGCAGGGCTGGTGCTGGCGTTGGGCTGGATGAGGAACTTGAGGACGGTGCCCGTGCTGGAGCCCAGGAAGACCACAGTGTGGTTGCCCCACGGCCCCGCTGCATTGTCCACCACGATCTTGCGGAGCTGGTACCTGTGTGGTGTGAACACAGCAGGCGTTGGGGCATGTGGGAGCCTGCGTGTCCCCAGGTAGGGGGAAACTGAGGCAGGGTGGGGGGCTGCGATCCCCCGTGGGGATGGACAGGCTGCGGCTGGCCCTGAGCAGGGAGTCCGTAGAGAGCGTGAGGGGCTGTGCAGATCCCAGATGGAAACTAGTCCAGATCCCAGCCAGGACCCAGCCCAGGTCCCACTCAGGATCCTGCCCACATCCTGCCTGGACCCAGCCTGGATTCCTCCCAGATCCCACCATGGAACCAGTCCAGATCCCCCCAGTCCCTCGGCAGGATCCCAGCTGGTTCCCAGCCCCACATCACCGTACCCAACCTCGTGTCCCCATCCCCAGCCCTGCATCCTTGTCCCCAGCCTTGTGTCCCCATCCCAGCCTCATGTCCCTGTCCCCAGCCTTCTGTCCCTGTCCCCAGCCCCACATGCCCTTCTGAAGACTTGTGTCCCTGTTCCCAGCTTCATGTCCCCAGCCCCAGCCCCACACGCCCAGCCCCAGCCTTGTGTCCCCATCCCCATCCCCATGTCCCCGTCCCCATCCCCATCCCCACGTGCTCATCCCCAGCCCCACATGCCCATCTCCACCCCTGTGTCCCCGTCCCCAGCCCCACACGCGCCCCAGCTGCCCTGCCGGCGCGAGGCTACGGCCCGAGAGCACCGCTTGATTAATTCCCCATCAAGCAGCAATTAAGGCAGATTTAATTAGGAGGAGACAATCTCCACTGCAAAGTTTAGGAGATTTATCAGGTCTCTCAGCGCTCTCCTGACACTGGCACGCACGTGCAAGGGCAGCATGAGAAGCTCCAGCCAGCACCCACCAGCACCCGCCAGCACCCCCGCCCCTCCCTGGGCCAGATCCTGCCCCGGGGTGCTCACCGGCTCATGGTGCGGAGGATCCAGGGCACGTTGCCCAGGGACGGCACCGCCTCGTCCATCAGCGGATGCGTCTTGACGAAGTTGAGGATCTCGTCGGGGAAGGTGCTGGAGGAGTTGTAGCGCATCCCCGGGGACGCACAGCACCCGGGCCTGCGGCCGCGGCACAGCTCAGTGTCCCCATGGCCACCCGGCCTTGTCCCCAGCCCTGCCTGTCCCCGGCCCTGCCAGTACTAGTCCTGGCTGTCACTGTTGCTGTCCCAGTCCCTGTCCCCATCCCTGTCCCTTTCCCCATCCCCACCACTGTCCCTGCTAGCACCAGCCCTTGCCAACCCTGTCCCTGTCCCTGTCCCCATCTCTACCACCCTCCCTGTGGGTACCAGCCCTGATCATCCCTGTCCCTATGCCCACTCCCATTGCTCTCCCCGCAGAGACCCCAGCTGTCCCTGTCCCCACCCCTGTTCCCACCTCTATCCCCATGCCCCTTCCTGCCGATCCCAGCCTGGATGTCCCCATCCCTGCCCCCACGGCACGTCGCTCACCGGGGCTTTGGCACCATGTCCTCAGGCACGGGTGTCCAGATGGATTCGGGCGATTTTTGCTCCCGGAAACGTCCCTCAAAGACAGCGGCCACTTGGGTCATATCAAAGGCACAGACAGCCGAGCCGGGGATGCTGGGGAGACGTGGGCATGGCGTGAACACCTCAACCCATCTGCCATGTCCCCCACAGCCTCCACAGGCACTGGGGTGCACGGAGGGGTCCCAGCCCAGCCCCAGGGGTCTGACCTGTTGGTAGGTGTGGAGAAGACAGCCAGCACCACGGGGCGGCCGTCCAGCTCCAGGATGTCCGTCACGGCTTGGATGACGTTGAAGTAGAAGTGTGAGTCACCCGGCACAGAGCAGTTGAGCCGGGCCTTGAGGAAGGAGGTCCACTGCTTCTCCAGCACCCGCTGCGAGCCCCCCATGTCGTTCTTGCACACCCGGGCCACCCGGGACACCACCACCTATGAGATGGACACCCATTACCACCTGCTACCCAACCCCAATGACCATCCCCTTGTCCCTGTCCCCACCCTGGGTATCTTGGGTCACCGTGGGGTTGTCTCCCACCTTCTCCAGATAGTTGAACTCCATGGCGATCTCCCGGAAGAAGAAGTAGACGTGGCTCTTCCATTCCACGGCGTGCACGAAGTAGGGCTC
The DNA here is from genome assembly GCF_949628215.1 of Phalacrocorax aristotelis. Classification (NCBI taxonomy): domain Eukaryota; kingdom Metazoa; phylum Chordata; class Aves; order Suliformes; family Phalacrocoracidae; genus Phalacrocorax; species Phalacrocorax aristotelis. The sequence goes on along the minus strand of NC_134310.1, from coordinate 5,738,578 downwards.
TGTGGGGACAGTGGCAGAGTCAGGGTTGTCCCAGGATGGTGTCAAAGGGGATGGGGACCGGTGCTGTGTGGCACATGGTGGGCACCACACCACAGGAGGCACCTTTGAACCATTTGGAGTCGTGTTTGACGGTTCGGAGGGTCGGGCTGTCCCCGAGGCTGCGGTAGATGACGGCATCAATGGCCAGGAAATCCGTCACCGTGGCGGTGAAGAGCATCCCCCCTGCATGGGAGAGGGGCATCAGCAGGGCGTGGGGTGAGGGACAGCGGGCAGAGCGCCTGGCGTGGCTTCGGCAGTGCCACCGCTCACCTGTGAAGAGGGCCACGTTGGCGTGCTTAGGGTCATAGGGACACCGGGCCATGCCGCTGATGTTGTCCCCGATGGGCTCCAGCGTGTCCATCTATAGCGGGTGAGACGGGACCGTGAGCGATGCCACATGGGCAGCGGGGTCCGGGCTGCCCCGGCGGTGCAGGCAGGAGCATCCCCTGCCCACGGAGCCGGTCACCCGGACACAGTGGGGGTGACACGTGGGGTCCCAGGTATCTCCATCCCGGCGGGAGGATGGGTGACTCACGCTGTAGTTGGCGCAGACAGGGTTGAAGGCGTTGGTGCCGCAGACAAAGAGCAGGCTCTCATTCCGCACCAGCAGCACCTTGATGAAGTTACGGCACTCTGCCTGTGCCGGCGAGAGGGGACCGTCACCCCTGGGCTCCCAGAGCCCCCCTGCCCCACCTCTACGTGCTCCCACCCAGGCCTCCACTGCTGCGAGGGTCTGGCTTGGGGGTTGTTTTCAACCCAAAAAAGGCATTTATGGGACCTGGAAATTGGATTTCTGCCAGATGCTGGGCTGTGCCTGCCCCGATCCATGTGCCCCAAATAATTAATTACAAACCCAATTATCCAAGCAGCCAATAAATCACAGAGACACAACCGCTGGCAGGGAGCGTGGAGGCAGAGGGTGACACCGGGGGGGACAGGGTGGCTTTGTCTGAGTGACACGGGGTGCAGAGGGTGCTCAGTCCCCACCCGGGGGGTCTCATAGGGTGCGGACCCCCTCTCCTGCATACCTCGTGTTTCCCCTTCATCCGGCAGATGCTGATGTCATGCTGGTTCGAGCGCCACGTCAGCTTCTGGGGGCGGGGAGAAAACCCAGCATGGGGCTGGGGTGAAGCCAGCAGCCCCCCCCAGGACGCCCCAGCACCCGGGGACTAGGCACTTACCCGGTGGTAGCGCATCTCGCTGGCACCAGCGGGCTCCAGGCTCACGCGGTAGACATTGTCCCTGGGGAGGGGGACACGGGTGTCACCTCCCTTCAGGGCTCCCAGCTGCGATGCTGGGGGCACCCCGGGGATGTGCCCCCCAGTGAGGCATGTTAGGTGGGTGCGGGATCCACTGCCACCCCACTGGGGAGATGTGGGGTGCTGGGGTGGGCAATGAGCATCACCAGGGCAGGGCCAGCCCCACCAGAGCCTCCCAAGGTGCCCCATGGCAGATTTTGGGGTGCCCCAGGGCAGGTAGTGTGGTCCCTCCCCAGCAAAGAGGGTTGGGGTGGGTGTCAGGTGCCAGGAGGGTAGTGTCAGGAAGGGAGGCTTTGGGGTGTCACGGTTCGGACCTGTCCCCGATGAAGAGGGTCCGGTTGACCTTGAGGATGCGCTGGATGTTGAGGTGCTGGGTCCCCCCACCCTCGGGGCCAGCTGGGTGGCTTGTCCCGTGGCCCACGAAGACGGCGTAGTGCTTCACGTCTTGGGGGAACACACAGGGAGGGTCAGCTGCTGGGGCACCCCCACCCACCCTGGCTCCCCCAGCCAGCCAGGGCACCACACTCACCCAGCCCCGCCCATGGGTGCCCCCCTCCTGTCTTCACCCCAAAGCACCCCAACACCCCTTCCCATGGGTGCTCCCCTCCTGCCTTCACCCCAAAGCACCCCAAAACCCCTTCCCATGGGTGCCTCCCTCCTGCCTTCACCCCAAAGCACCCCAAAATCCCATCACCTCTCTGTGCCAAGCCATGTCCCCCACCTTACACATTGATGCAGCACCCTGACCCCCAACCTGCACCCCCGGAGACCCCCTGTGTGGGTACTCACAGTCCTCAGGAGCCACAGCGATGGGGCTGGGCTCCTCAGGGAAGGTGCCACGGGCTGTCCTCTCCACCGCGAGCAGGAGCAACAGGACGAGGGGGACACGGAGGGGTGGCCCCATAGTGTCCCCCAGCACGGGTGGGCACCCACCGCACCTGTGGGCATGGGGAGAGGGTGGGAGGGGAGGCAGCACCCACCCAGATGCCTGCATTCCCTCGCCATTACGTGCCACTGACCCCCTCCTCCCTGTAGCACCTGCACCCCAAACCCATCACCAGTGCCGGGGTCTGGGGCGGGTGTCAGGGGGCGGGTGGGGGGCTTAAGGCGCTGGCGCTGGGCTGGTGCCAGCAGCAAGGGGCCGGCACGGGATGCGGCTGGGATTGGCGATAAGGAAGCGAGTCCTTCCCCGGCTGAAGAATTTCAAATATGCTGGGAAAAGCGTCCCCTGTGCCCCCGCCGAGCCGCCCCCAGCGCCTGCGTGGCTCCGCACTGGGCCTACTGGGCCCAAACTGGGGGTTTACTGGCAGCTCACCACCAACAACCCATGGGGGAACAAAGGCCGTGTGTGGTGGCATGGCAGGGCTGGGGATATGGGGACATAGGGGAAGCCAGCGAGACTCTGCCCCCATCCAAAAATGCCACGGGGAAATCCCTGGGGACACATCAGTGCACCACGTGCCATGGCACCCCCACCGCCGGACAGCCCCAGTGCCACGGCCACCCTCCCCACACCGCACCTGGCCACTGCCACCGCCCTGCCACCTGTCCCCGTGGGGCAGCGGGGACAGGGCTAGGGCTGGGTAATTAGCAGCCAGGCAGAGATTTAATTGATTATCAATTCCGTGAGAGCGGGGAGCAGGTTCGATCGAACCATCGCCCTCCTGCCGCCGCGTCCCCTGCGGCGAGCTGGGGGGGTGACATTGTGCAGGGCTGGGGGTCACGGCGCCTGGACGCCGGGCGGTGCCAGTGGGGAGACTCGACCTTGTCCCCTCTGTGGTGTCACCAGCCCCGGGTGAGACCCCGCACTGTCCCCATCCCGGTCCCCTCTGCGGTGTCACAGCCTCTGGGGACATCTGACCCTGACACCGCTGTGTCACAGTCCCTGGGTAGGACCTGACCCCAGTGGGACCTGACCCTGGCATCACAGCCCCTGGGGACAGCTGACCCCATCCCCATGGTGTCATGGACCCCAGGGACAGCTGACCCAGTCCCCACAGTTTCACAGCCCCCAGGGGCATCCAACTCTGTCCCCACAGTGTCATGGAGCCCAGGGATGTGCAACAACATCCCCATGGTGTCACAGCCCCTGGGGACAACTTTCTCCATCCTCACGGTCTCACAGCCCCCAGGACATCCAGCAATGTCGCCAGGGTGTCAGGGACCCCAGGGACACCCAACCCCATCCCCACAGTGTCACAGTCCCCAGGGACACCCACCTTCCCAGTGGCCTCCCGGGGAAGGCCCACGCCACGTGGGGCCGGGATACCCAGCCGTGGAACGGGGCTGTGCCTCAGTTTCCCCACTTGCCCAAGGAGCAAACAGCACCACCCCTTATTAAATTATTTTATATATTTCTATTAAAAATAACCGACGGGTGCCTGCAAGAGCAAACCATGCCTCAAAGCCTGGCACAGCTGAGCCGGCAGCGCCAGCGGCACAACCATGGCACAACCACAGCAAACATCAAAAGTAACCCAGAGGTTTGGTGTTGCTGCCGAGTTCATGCCAAGGAGTGGGATGGGGGAGATTTTTCCTCAAAAAAGAGAGAAATGAGCTGCTTCTGGAACACGCAGCTGCAGGTTTGTCACCCACAGCACACTGCCACCGGCCCGGCTGTGCCTGTGGTGTGCCGTGGGTGACAAACCAGCCGGGATGGGCCCCGTCCCCTGGGTCCCAGCCTGGAAATTCCAATTTTTTAATCTATTTTTTGTGTGTGGGCTGTTTTATAAAAGCCATTAACAATTTAATTGCTGTAATTAACTTCTCAGAGGCTTTTACCACCTGAGCTGAATTAGTGGGCTCCCCTAATGCCCCCCCCCCAAGCTTTCCCTTTAAGGGCTGGCTGCTGGAGGCTCCGAGCCCAGCCTCATTACCCAAATGAACTGTCCCGCTTGGGTAATGATGTCCTCATGCTGTAACTCCCCCCAACACTGACCAACACCAGCAACATCCAAAAATCACAAAATTTAAGCATTCCTTTGGGGTCCCTAGGCACTGTAGGGAAGGGGGACCCCAAAAATCAGCCCAAGGTTCAGCATATATCAGCCACCTGAGAATCCACCCACGCCGGGTGGGATTTAGGGCGCGGGGAGGTCGTGTCACTACCTCAGGCGCCTGTAACCCCTAGCGGGGGGGGCTGGTGTTACCGTCCCCCCAGCCTGCGTGGTGACAGCGAGCAGACGTGGGGTAACCGGAGCCTCTGGCGACATAAATGCCTGCGATTGTGCAGGCGAAGAAAAGGCAGCGAAGGAAGCGAGGAGGAGGGGGCTGGTGGGGAGAGGGGCACGGCACAGGGACGGGGGACAAACAGGGACCCATTCACGGCGGTGGCGGAGGAGAGGGGACAGACACTGTGCTGGTCCCCAACATGGCTATGGGGAAACTGAGGCAGCAGGTAGGGACAGGGCGGCCGTGCTGGGGTTGCAGTGGGTGCTCCTGGGGGGTTGGGGGTCTCCAGCCAAGATGTCTCCGACACTGAGCGGCTGAACAGCCTCAGCCATGTCCCTTGTCCTTGTCCCTGCTGGAGCCCCTTGCTCTGTGCCTCAGTTTCCCCATTTGAAAGTACCCTCACCCTCTGCACACAAATCCCGGGCGGGGGGGCAGCCCCCCACCCTGTCCTCCCCACCCCAGCCCTGCAGCATCTCCCCCACCTCATGACACGGGGGTGATGGGGAGGAAGGGAGGACAGCCCCCCAGTTTTGTACCCCCCCCAATGCCCTCATTTCCAGGGGCTGATAAAGGGGGACTGCAGTGATCCCCAAGCACAGTGGGGTCCCTGTGAACCCAAAGAGGGGGCTGCCAGCCCCCTCCCCGTCTGCTGGGGGGGATATGCTGCCCCCATTCTCCTCCTGGGGATAGGAGCCCTTCCCCGTGGTGTCTGGGCATGGCTCCTGCTCCCGCCCCCCCCCCCAGCACCCTGCTCTGCCCACCTGAGCTCCGCTGGCCACCTCCGCCACTGGCCCTACAGCACGGCCACTGCTGTCCCCACCACTCGGGGGGGGGGGGGGTCCCGGATGCCTGGGTCCCATAGCTGGGGGTGGGTGTCCCCCCCACAGGCCGCCCCGATGGCACTGGGGGCTCCGGCGTCCCGAAAGCAGCTCAGCTGTCACGTAATCCCCCCAGGGACCCCCAGTGGAGGGGGGCCTGCGCCCCCCACCCACGCCAGGTGGGAAGGTAGGACTGATGTCACCGTAACCGGAGCCACCACCCCCCCCGGCAGCTGTCACCACAGCCGGGGACTCAGGGGGGGCTACCCATGGGACACCCCGAGTGGCACCATGGCGTCCCCTCCCAAAGCATGACGGGGAGCTGCCGGTGCGAGCCCACCAGGTGACACCCGGGTGACACCCCTCCCAAAGCCGCTGTGGGGACAGAGGCACCGCGGTCCCCCCCATCCTCACCAGCCGTCGCCGCACCCAGAGCTGATCCCCGCTCGGCTCGTTCCCGTGGGATCCCCGATTCCATCGCACTGGCTCAGCCTCAGAACATAAACCCACTAGAAAGGCACTGGGAAAGTGGGGGGACACCAGCCCTGAAATCCCTTAAAATACATCTTTTTGGGGGGAATAATGGCAGCGGCAGCCCAGTACAACCAGCCACCAGCCCCTAATTCATCAGGGTTCGTTAGGAGGCATCTGACGAGAGGCATGTTATTCAACCCTCCCCGTACGGGGGGGCCACCGTATTATCTCAATATCTGAATCCCTTCCCTTTTCATAGGGCTAATGCTGGATTTTATGTGCTGTTTGGGGTAATTTCCTTTAGAAAGTACCAAGCGCCAATAAGCAATCAGCAATTAGATATGCTAATGAGGCTCTTATAAGCAGCATTAAGGAAAATGCCCCCCTCCATGCACTTGCCAGCCCCCCCGAAATGCAGCTCCCAGTCCCCAGAGCATCCCTTGCTCTTCGGGGTCACACAGGGGGGCACCCCCATTGCCATAGAGGGGGGGTTTGGGGGTCACCAGCAATAGCACCCCCCTGAAATAGGCTGTAGAGACAACACCCCCCCCAACCCAGCTGCTGCTGCTGCCAGGGCTGGGGGGCTCAGTGCCCCCCCTGGGTTTCCGTTCCAGGGCCGGTTCAGATGGCAGAGCCAGGAAGCAGCTGTCCCCATGGCGGGGATGGAGCAAATGTCACCCCGGCCACCTGGCACCGCGGGCTGGCGCTGTCCCTGTCCCCTGCCATGTCATGTGTGCCCCCCCCCCCGCCAAGCTGCGCTCCCTGCCCTGCAGGCAGTCAGCACCCCCAGAGCTGGGGGGTGCCAAGAGGGTTGGGGGGACCCCAGAATCGGTGGGGTCTGCATGTGGGTGACAGGGATGGGGGGCCACCGGCATGGTGGCGGGGGGAACACACAGCACCCACAATTTACCTTGGCGCTTCCGCGGCCCCGCCGGCGGCTCAAATGTCCCCCCAGGCCTCCTGCTCCGGTTACCAGCTCCGCTTACAGCTGCCATTTATAGCCCCCATCCCTGTCCCCTCCCCATCACGCATGAACCCCACCCAGGGTGGGCACCCAGGCCTCCTCCAGGCCCCCCCAGGACATCCCCAGGCATCATGGGGGTCCGACCCCCCAACACGGGCTTTGGGGATGGTGGGGACCCTGTGGTCGCTTTGGGTGGCTTTATTCCCGCACCCGTCACCCACTGTGGGTGCCCAGGGGTGACACGAGCTGCTGGGTGCTGTCAGCACCTTCAACACCCACCGGGTGACACCCTTGGGTGCTGGGTGCCCCCGGCACATCCCTTCCACCACACCAGGGCAGTGCTGGTGGCTGGCCAGAGCCGCATGGTAATTTGCATATTAAATACATACTTATCTGCATATTAAGGATGGTTTCCTATCGAGGACGCATCACACTTCATGCCAAAACAAACTCATGGAGAGGACAGTGGGGGTGGCAGGTGTGCCCCCCAAAATTCACAGCCCTTGTCCCCTGTCCCCAAGCACATGGCTGCTCTGTCCCCCCAGTTCACAGCCCTTGTCCCCTGTCCCCCCAGGGCACATGGATCCCCCTGTCCTGCTGAACCCCAGAGGCACGTGTCCCTACAGACACACATCCTCCCACGTCCCTCTTGTCTCCCCGAAGACTGTCACCCCCACTTGTCCCCAAGGGCACTCATTCCCTTGTCCCCAAAAGCACTCATCCCCCCTTGTCCCTCTTGTCCCCCCCAAGAAAGCCATCCCCCTTGTCCCCATTGTCCCCAAAGTCACACATCCCCCCCTTGTCCCCAAAGGCACTCACCCCCCCTTGTCCTCCCCAGTTTCCCGTGCCACCCCAGGGGCACTGTACCCTCGCCGGGTCCCCTCAGGCTGCCCAGCCTCACCCCGGCACCCCGCTTCAGCATCTGCCTGGCCCCAGGGCCGCCCGGGCTGTGGGTGGCTGCAGACAGGTCCTGCCGGCTGGAGCAGGTCTGGCCACTCTGAGTCACCACTTCTGGTCTCATGCCGCGTTTCCCCATGGCGTGGGAAGGGGGAACCCCCTGCTCCCGTCCCAAGCCTGGCCACCACTCCTGGGAGCCCCCACCCAAAACCCTGCCAGTCCCCTGGACCACACCTCCCTTGTGCACCCCAGGGTGCCCCATGCCCAGGGAGCCCTGGCCCCAAGGAACCATGTCCCCAGGGAGCCTCCATCCCCATGGCACCCATATCCCCAGCATGCCCCATCCCCAGGGAACTCTGTCCCTAGGGTGCCCTCACCCCAATGGAGCCCATGCCCCCAAGGAACCCTGTCCCAGGGTGCCACATCCCCATGGAGCCCTGTCCCCATGGAGCCCTGTCCCCATGGAGCCCCATCCCCAGGGTGACCCCATCCCCAGGGTGACCCCATCCCCATGGAGCCCTGTCCCCAGGGAGACCCGTCCCCAAAGAGCCCCGTCCCCAGAGAGCCCCATCCCCAGGGTGACCCCGTCCCCATGGAGCCCTGTCCCCAGGGTGCCCCCATCCCCAGGGTGACCCCATCCCCATGGAGCCCCCATCCCCATGGAGCCCCATCCCCAGGGTGACCCCGTCCCCATGGAGCCCTGACCCCATGGAGCCCCATCCCCAGGGTGCCCCCATCCCCATGGAGCCCTGTCCCCATGGAGCCCCATCCCCAGGGTGACCCCATCCCCATGGAGCCCATGTCCCCAGGGTGCCCCGGCCGCACGGAGCCCCGTCCCTGAGCAGGCAGAGGGACACACAGCTCCTGGTTCAATCCCAAAACCCACAGGCAAACCCATCTCCGCAGGGGAGACCCTACAACAACAAACCGCCGCGTTTATGCCCAGCTCCAAGCGGGAACCCCGCAATCACAAACGAGGGCACGGAGCCCCATCATTGACCAGACGGAGGTTGCTGTACGCACCCGCACCCGTCAGAAACAACCCCCATCCCGAGAAAACAACCCTACAGTAACAAACCCACAGATCCCAGCAGCCGAGGAGAGCCAGAGGAGCTGGAGGAGGTGCTGGAGATGCCATGAGCGAGCGCTCAGCCCCTCAGCCTGCTCATTTTTTAAGCTTTAATAAAGTTTAGTTGTTGATGGTGGGTTTTATTTCCATTTTGGGCTCCCCCCTGCCGGCCGTGCTCTGCTGCCCTGCTCCAGCCGGGAAAATGGGGCTTTTAATTGCTCCAAGCCCAGGCGTCTCAAGTTCAGATTTCTACGCTTCAGAACACTTATTTGTAGTTAAATAAGATTAAATATTGGCTTGGTCAAAGAGCATGGAGAGGAGAGAGGGGTGTGGGCAAGCACTGGGGGGCTGAAGCTCCCGGGGTCCCCCCAGGGCCCCACTGTGTGCCCTCCCCAGCATCACACTGTCCCCAAGGTGATGGTGGCCCTAGAGCTGCCAGCGGGGTGTGTGCCCTCCCAGGGGGCCCACTCTGCGACCCCACTCCCCTCCTCCGAGCCACCCACCCCCTGGGGAAACCAAGGGACGGGGACCCATGGGGACAGGAGCCACGGCCAGATCCAGCAAACCTGCTCCCGGCACAGCCAGTGTGCCAGAAGGGTGGGAAGCGGCTGCCGGTGCCGTGGCATGGGCTACAGCACGTGAGCCCAGCATTCGCCTGGCGGCCTCCTCCTCCTCCTCCCCCAGTGAGGCTGCAGGCTCCATTGCACCCTCGGGGGCACCCTGAGCCCCGACTGGGCTGTGGGATGCACTGGAGCCGGACTAGTGTGGGTGCTGGCGCTGCGGCACTGCCAGGGCATGGGAAGGGACGTGGGATGGGATGTGGGATGGGACGCAGTATGTGGCGTGGGATGCGGGGTGCAGGGTGGGATGCGGGGTAGGATGGGATGAAAGATGGGATGCAGGGTCGGATGCAGGACACAGGATGGGACGTGGGACGCAGGCTAGGATATGGGATGGAGGCTGGGATGTGGGATGCAGAACAGGATGTGGGACGGGGTGCAGGATGGGATGTAAGATAGGATACAGGATGGGATGCGGGACACAGGATGAAGGATGGGGGATATGGGATGCAGGATGGGATGCAGGATGGGTATGCGGGATGCAGGATGGGATGTGGGATGCGGGACGGGATGGGTATGCGAGATGGGATATGGGATGGGATGTGGGATGCCAGCGGCAGCACGGAACAAAGGGCCATTGTTTGCGGGCGCGCGCCCAGCGCTGCCGCCTCTGCGCTCACCGCCGCGCCGGAAGTTCAGGTGTTTCCTCGCTGCCCTCGAAACAGCTCCTTGTTCTCCTGCCAGCGCCGGCAAAGCCTGCTCAGCCGCGGGTGCCCGCCAGGCCGGCACGGCCCCGGCCCCCTCCCACCGCCGCCGCATGCTCCCGGCCACCGGCGCCACCAAGCTCACACCAGGACAGGTGACAAAGGTCCCTGTCCCCGGGGTGGCCCTGCCAGATGTGCCGGGTGTCATCTGTGTGCGGGGGGGTGTGCATGGGGCGTCACATGTGTGCAAGTGTGTGTGTGCACCGTGTCATATGTGTGCGTGCAGGTGTCAGTGTGTGCACCGGGTGTCATGTGTGTGCACCGGCTGGCACATGTGTGTAGGTGTCAGCATATGCACCAGCTGGCACACGTGTGCAGGCGTGTGGGCACCAGGTGTCATGTGCATGTGCCGGTGTGTGCGCACCGGGTGTCATCTGTGTGCAGGCGTGTGTGCACCACGTGTCATCTGTGTGTAGGTGTTGGTGTGTGCACCGGCTGGCACATGTCTGGCACATGTGTGTGCTGGTGTGTGTGCACCAAGTGTCATGTGTGCAGGTGTCAGCATGTCGTGTGTGTGCACCATGTCATGTGTGTGCAGGTGTCTCTGCACGGGGTGTCGTGTGTGTGGGTGTCTGCACCGGCTGTCATGCATGTCAGGGGCGTGCAGGGGTGGGTGTGCACAGGAGCGGTGTGCGTGTCTGCACACAGGGCTCTGTGTCTGTGTGCACACATTGGGCTGTGTGTGTGCGGCTGTTGTGCACGCATGGCGACACGCACACATCTGCAGGTAGGGCTGGTGTAAACATGCACATGTGTGCACAGGGCTGTCGAGCACATGTGGCATGTGCAAGCTGCAGGGGCTGTGCAATGCACCTTGCATGTGCACCCTGGCTCTGACTGGGGTGCTGCAGGGGGGCGGAAGCAGAGCACCCCCACACCAGCGAGGCCTGACAGCCCCTCCCAGCCCAGCCAGGCAGGATCAGGCCCTGGGCTGTGCTCCCAGGCTATTCCCACCGCTGACCTCATGCCGTGCCGGCTCACTGCCTGAAAGGTGACACGAAGGATAGGGCGCAGCCGGTGCCGGGGCAGCTGCCGGGGTTATTTGCAGCTCCATGCTCCCTACCTGCTGCCCTGGGCAGGATCCGGCCCCGCGCGGGGCAAGGACAGATCCCAGCTCCCAGCCTCCCAAATCGCCTTCTTAACGCTTCCTAATTTCCCGGTGCCTTATTTCGATGTCCCCCGGCGGAAGATGATGGATGGGGCTGATAATAGAAGCCAGTTACATTCCCACTGCCCAAATTGGGGCCGGATTGGTCTCTCTGGGGGGCACGTGGGTGCTGCCACCGCTGCCTCTTCCCATCCCGCCCTCCTCTGGCACCGTGGGTTTTTTGCGGTGCTGGGATGGGGGCGGCTGCCACCCACCTCTCCTCATCCCCAGCTACTGCAAAGCCACATGCTGTCCCCCGCTCCGTGCCTCAGTTTCCCCACCCAATGCCCTCACGTCCCACGAGCATCCGCAGCCCCGTTTCGCCCTGCCGAGGATGTGCCCACAGCCGCCGCTCCCCCAGGGCCACCACATTGTGTCCCCCTGCCCTGCCAGATCCATCCAGCACCAAACCCAGCACGGAGCTCGACCGCGGCGCGGCCGGGGTTGATGAGATTATCCCGGCAGGTGGGATTACACAGGAAAGAACGGGGGATTAGCCACGGCACGGCAGCACACCGCCACTGCCACAACCACAGTTGCGGCCGGCCTCGCACGTGGGCCGAACTGGGAGGAACTGGAACCAAGGTGTGAATGCCAAGCCTCAGGGCTGGGGTCCCCTGGGACCTCCTCTGGGGACCAGTGGCTTCACCAGTCACTCTTTAATTAACCGGCTGCTGGGAACCGGCACAAAGAGACAAGAGGGATCTTTTTTCCCCCCCTTTTATTTTTTTAATTTGACAAAATTGTAATTAAATAGGGAGTAAAATCCTGTTAGCACAAGGCAGCCCCGCTGGGATCTCCTCTGCATCAGACGATCGCTCTTCTCCCTCCTGCCTTCACGAAGGGAATGGAAACCTCCATCACCCCACCGCGAGGGACGCAACTGAAGCCTGAGGGTCCCTGGGGATGAGTGGGGGGTCCCCAGCACCACCGGGTCCCCTCTGTGGTGGGGCTGGGCACTTCCCGGGGTACAGCAGCATCCTTTTGGATACAACGCTCCAGCATCCACCTCTATCGCCATCCTGGGGATGGCGGGATGGGAAGAAGAGACCCTGGAGCCCCCTCGGATGTAGCACCCATGACACCAGCAGCAATCAGGTTATGATGACTCGAACAGGTTAAAGCAGGCGCAGCGGCACAGCCCAGATGGAACCGGGCTTGCTCTTGGTTTTCTTTACTACTGTTTATGTTGCCAAACGCACGCTGGGTGCCACCGCACCAGCACCACCATGAAACCATCCCGTCTGGGCTGCTCGCCTGGCACAGAGAGAGGCATGGGGGAAGCCACTGGTCTGCACTTGGTAGGAAAAAACCTCACCAAATCCAATGCCAGGAAATAGATACGGCTGGAGCGGCCCCGGCGTGGGAGACACACCAAGGGGCCAGCACAGCTCAGCCCACTGAAAAATTAAATTGCGTTCAAACTGGCAGGTTTAATTAAAAATACTCGAGCTTGTCTAAGGATACAAACTGCGTCCAGCACTGCAGCAGGGATCTGCATCCAGCTCCGGTACCCGGCGAGCATCACGCCGGCATGGGCCTCCTGGCCAAGCTGAGCCCTCCCAGCCCTGGTATGGCAGAGCTGGTGGGGAGGGAAGAGCCCTCCCAGGAGTCACTGGTTTAACTGGGAGGCCTCCCAGAAGCCACTGGTTTAACTGGGAGCCAAACCATCACGTGGCATGTGCAAAGCAAGCTGCAAGGGATGCTGGCTCTGAGGGCTGAGGGGGCATGTGAGGGGGACGGTGACACCCAGCCTGGCGCGTCACCACGCTGCCCCGTGACTTCAGGCTCCTGGCAGGGCTTGGAGGGCTGCAAAGCCACCGAAAACCTCCTGCTTTAGGGAGAGCACTGGGGTCCCTGCAACCCCCCCTCAGCCAGGGGCAGCTCCGCCACCGACAGCGGCGCACCCACACGCGTGCACACGCATGCACATGCATGTAACACGCATGCATGGCCACCTCCAACCCACTGCGGTCACCGGGCAGCGCAGCCCAGTTTGCCAGTGGCTTCGCCACTGCCGGGGGGTTGAATTTGGTGATTTCCCTTTGTTTATGTGAACGGCAGCAAAACCACCTCGGGAAGCGGCTCCTGGGGGGGCGGGAAAGGAACCGTCTCCCCCACCGCCAAAACGCCGGCGGCACGGTCACTGCTGGTGGGGGCTGAGCTGCCCCTCAGCATCCTCAAAGCCTGAATCTCATCCCCTCAGGGACCATCTCCAGCTCCCCCCATGCACAAAACCTCCCCACTGCAGCCACGTGCCCCAGTGACAGCGGTGACCCAATTCCCGTGTCACCCCAGGGACTCTGCAAAAGGGGCGTCTCGGCGGGGCTGGGACAAGCATCGCTGCCTGCGCTCACCTCAGCACCTGCCTGGATCCAGCCCCCGGCACCCAGTGGGGACACGCACCTGCAAACACCCCCCATGGCTGGGTGTGGTGGGGGGGGCACACCACGCTGGCAGGGTCCTGGCACCCAGGGCCAGATCCTGCACCCTCCGGCTGTGTGCGGAGCCGTGAGCTGCCCTCTAGTGTCACCAGTTCAGGCCCTAAATCATGGCTAAAATTGCCCGGGGGGGTGGTGAAGGAGGGCCCCCCCCAAGCCAGTGCATCCCTTCCCCACAGCTATCTCAGCATGATGGGACAGGGGGCTCAGCCATCCCCCCCAGTGCATCCCCGGAGGAGGATCTGGCCCCTCTGGGGCAACCCTGGGACCAACCCAGAGCCGAAGAGATTGGGGTGAAGGCACTGGAGTGGGGAGCCGGGGGAGGACAACCTCTCCCAGGCGCTGGGGACAAGTGGACATGGGTGTTCCCGATGGGGGGGGTGCTCGTGGCAAACCCCCCACCCTTACTCCACAGGGTGGGTGGAGGGGTCAGGTTCAGCACTCAACACGGGGGGGGGGGCGGTGTCCCCTCTGCTGCTTATAGTTGTATTTGATGGAGGGGAAACTGAGGCACGGCGGGAGGCAGTGTTCACCCAAGGTCACCCCAAGCTGATGGCACATTCCTGCTGCCCCCCCACTCCCATGGGGGGTGCTGGGCCCCCCCAAAGCCCCCCACGCTGGGACAAGGCTCCCCAACCCTCCCACCCCTAGGGGGGAATCCAGAGGGGCTGGGCAGGGCAGGTGGGGGCTCGGGGTGGGGGGCAGCACCCCAACTGCTCTGGGTTATGTGGGAGCGAGGGAGGCCAGGCCTGGGGGGGCCGGAGTTGGGGGCTGGGGTTGCCCAGGGCACCCCACAGAGAAGGCGACAGGGCAGGATTTGGGTCAGGCTCAGAGCCCCCCACCCTGTGTTATTTTAGGGTTACCCCCCCAAAATCCACAGATGGCACGACAGTGCTGAGCCCCAAAAGGGGGGATGGGGCCCCCCAGCCCTGCTGGTGCTGCCTACATGGGGGTCCCCAGCCCTACCCTGATGCTGGAGGGTGCCAGCCCCCCTCCATGCACAGCAGGTGCCCCACTTTGGCCAGGCGTGGCCCCACCATGGGAAAAGTTACAGCTCCAGCGAGACAGAGCTGGGCACCCCCCTCAATTTGTGGGGGCTCTGCCCCCCGCAGCCCTGCAGTGTTATCGTGGGGGGGACCCTACCATCAACCCCCGAAGGGTGAGCCCTTGCCGCTCCCTGCTGCCCTTTCAGGGGCTGCATTGGCTGGGCCCCCCCATTTCAGCCCCTCCACTCCCACAGCCCAGCAGAGGCTGCCTGGGGTGGGGGGCACACACCAGGCCCCCTCCTTTTCCTGCCCCCCCCAACAGCAAGCCCTGGCTGCTTCCCAAAGAGGCGGTGGAGGCAAAACGGAGCCCGATGAAGCAGGGACACCCCCCCTCACCCCCAGTCTCTATCCTGCCAGTTCAGAGGAACCCCCCAGCCCCTTGTGCCCATCACCGTGTCCCGGGGCTGGGGTGCTGGCCCGGGGTGCTGATGGGTGGGATGGGGATGTGGAAGGGGACAGGAGGTGGGACTGGGTGCTGGGTGGAGGGGATGGGTGGGCCAGGTACGGGATTGGGGTGCTGGGGGGGTGCTCAAGGGTGCGGGGGGGATGGATCGGGGCGCTGGGTTGGGGAGAGATTGCGGCATCAGGGTGCTGGGGGGAGACTGGGGTGTGGGATCGGGATGCTGCGGGGGGTGCAGGGTGCTGGGGGGGGCATGGGGGTGCAGGACCGGGGTGTGAGGAGGGTCTCCAGGGTGCCGGGGGTGGGCTGGGGGTGCAGGATCAGGGTGCCGGGAGGCTCGCCGGGATGCCAGGCTGGGCTGGGGGTCCGGGCGGGTGCCCAGGGTGCCGGAGGGGACTGGGGGGGGAGAGGATTGGGGTGCCGAGGGGCCCCCCCGGGGTGCTGGGGTGGGGATGGAGATGCAGGATGGAGGTGCTGGGGGGGGGGGAGGCGCGGCGGAGGGGGGCCGCAGGGTGTAGGGAGGGAGAGCAGAGGAGTGCGGACTGGGGGTGCTGGGGGTACCGGGGGGTGCGGGGGGGCCGGGGGGCCCCTCCAGCCCGTGACCCTTCAAGGTTCCGTCCGCTCCGCCCGGAGAGCCGCTAACAAAAGCGCCGCTTCCCAATGCAGCAGCCGCCGCCGGCGGGAGGGGGGAGAGCTGGGGGGAAGGGGGGCACCCCCAGTTCCCTCCCATCCCCCGCGACCCCCCCCCGGGAGGAGACAACCGATGAGGGGGGTGGGGGATAAACCGGAGGGGAGACCGGACCGCATCGCTCGGGGCGGGGGCACCGGCCGCGCTCTTACCTCGCCGTCCCGGGGAGGGGGGGGTGTCCTGGGGAGGGGAGAGGGGGGTCCGGGGCACCGTGCACCTGCGCCCACCGGCAACGCGGCCCGGCCCCGCTCGGCTCCGCTCCGCTACGCCGCGGCGGGAGGCGCCGGGGCACCGGAGCCCGGGCGGGGCGGGGCCGCGGGCGGCGCTGGGGGAGGGGGCGGGGGAGCTTTGGGGGGGGGGGGCGGGCCGCGGCCGGGCCCGAAGCCGGGCCCGCTTGGTGGCTGCGGCTGCACATGGGCCGCTCCGGCAATAACGGCGCTGTCGGAGCCGCCGCCCCCGCCCCGGGGAGGCGGCCCGGCCCGGCCTCGGGCCCCCCCGCCCCCGGCGCGGAGAGGAGGGGACAGGCGGGGGGAGTCGGCCCGGCCTGCCCGCCCCCACCCCGGCAAAAGGGCATCCCCCTCTCTGCCTTCCCCGGCACGGGAGGGGCTGGGGCTGGGACTGGGACCGGGACCGACCCCCACCCCTGCCCGTCCCCTGCCTCAGTTTCCCCCCTTTTCCCGGCATGGAGAGGCGGGGGGACCCCGTGCTGCAGCCTCGCACCCTTCCCGGGAAGGGGATACCCCCCCTTTCGTTGCTGAGCACATCCCTGCCCCCCCGCCTCAGTTTCCTCCTGCAAAAGGGCTCCCCCCCGCCTCCTTCCCCTCCCTGGCACTGGAGAGGTAGCACGACCATGTCCCCAGCCCCCTGCCTCAGTTTCCCCTCACACAAGGGGGTCCCTGTCCCCCCCTTCCCCTCCCGGCACTGCCAGCCGGTGTGACACCCCCAGCCCCCGCCTCAGTTTCCCCTCGCACCGAGGGCCCAGAGCTGCTCTATGGCCCACCGGCACTGCCTGACTGCAACGAGGGGAGGCCAAACCTCCTCACCCCAGGGTGCAGGGGATGCCAGGGTGGGTGTCGGGGGGGCACACCAGGGGCTGGGGCTGACACATGGGGTGGGGACTGAGCGCGGCAGGAGAAGGTGCTTTGCTTTCACTGCTTCCATGCTTCACCACCGGTTCCCCCACCACCATCTGCTTCCCAGCCTGTTTTAGCTGAACTTTCCCAAAAAAAAACCCAAATCAGGCTAGTCAGAAATAAACCATCTGCCCCCCACCCCGGGCAGATGCTCAGCACAGGAAATCTCAGCTCAGCCCCGCCAAAGGTGCCGGGGTGCGCCACGGGCAATGCCACCGACCTCCAGTGTCACGGCTCTGCAGCCGCTTGGGTTTCCAGAGAAGCAAAGCACGGACCCCGCAGAGCTGCCGGTGCTGTGGCAGCACGTCTCCTACCTGCCTCGGTGTCATCGGTGCACTGAGTTGTGCCCAGCGCTCAGCCTGCACTGGCAAGCAGGAATTTTCTCACACCACTGCCGGTGATTCACCTCTTCCTGTCTCTCCTCCAGTCCCTCCTAGTCCCCGGGGCAGGGAAGGGGACAGCCACCACCAGGGCAGGGGAGACACTGGGCTGCCCGTGCTGGAAGGGGGAGTCTCCAGGGGAAGGAAACCATGGCTGTGACTCAGCACCTGAGTCACCGTCACCAGGGAAACACCGAGGGGACACCGCTGAGCCCCTTGACCTATTCACACAACCCCCCAGCCCTCAGCTCCCCGCGCTGGCCAAACTCAGACTAATTAAGGCTAATTAACACTCCTCTGAATTAATTCCTCCCCAATTCTCATACATCCTCCAAGCATCGCCAACATACTGTGGCACCCCAGCATCCCATGGTACCCCAACATCCCATGGCACCCCAAGCACCCCACAACACCCCAACATCCTGCAGCTGTGATGGTCACAGGAATTCTCACGGGTAGGGATTTTGGCCGGCAGTCTGGAAAACTGCAGTTCGGGGAGGGCTATTCTCGTCTGCAGCCTCTGTACCGAGATTTATTCCCAGGCTGTGGGGTTTATTTGACCTTTCGGAAATAGAGTGAGTTGAAGAGGAGCTAATTGGCTCGCTGTAAATCCTGCAGCCACATGTGTGATGAGCAGTGCCAGTCTCTGATGGGGGGACTGTCTCCCAGCTGGCTGGAGGGGGGGTTAAGGAGGAAGGTCAGCCCCCATTTGTGTGCACCCCGCCAACCTCGTGCATGCTGAGCACGCGGGGCAGCATGAAGTGGAGCTGCGGCCCCCCAGGCCTGTCCCAGCACACCTGCCGCCTCCGGCACAGCATGGCACGAGATCCCATGCCACGCACCCCACCCGGACACCCCTGGTCCCCTGAGCCCTGCTGGGGCCCAGGCAGGGGTTTTGGGGAGCAGTGCCTTCACAGTAGCTCCCATCCTCACTGGCAGAGCCCCTGGATGAGGGCCCTGACAGGGTCCCCTCCCCAGGACAGGGGCCCCACCCCCCACCCACAAGGTGATGTACCCCCAGCAGCACCCTGCCCTCCTTTCCTCCCAGCGGGGAGGGCGCCTTGTGGGGGGAGGAGGACACAGGGCTGGTCCCCAGAGGGACCTGGTGCACAGCGGGCCCAAGGGGACAGGGACACTGGCTGTCCCACCACACCCAGGGGGGTCCTGGCATGGGGCATGGCTGCTCAGGGGGGTCAGGCACCATGGCTTGGGGGTCCTCTCCTCCCCGTGTGGAACCAGCCATCAGCATAATTTTTGGGGGAACATCCCCTGCACCCAGCCCCAAGTGCGCCCACCCACCCACAGCCCTCCCTGGGGGGCTGGGGGGGTGCCAGGCAGGGCACCCAGCTCTGGTCCTGCCAACAAACCCCCACCCCCCCGCACCCACTTCCAGCCCTGCCCTGAGCAGCGACCTTAACCCCAGCTAATTGCCTCACTCCTAATTAGCCAGCCGCTGCTCGCCGCCTGCCTGCACCTGCAGGAAGGCCCTGCCTTAAGGGCTCAGCAGCCCTCTTAATGGGATGAACTGGGCAAACTGGGAATCGTACAGCATCGTCCCAGGCTGACCCAATTCTCTCCCCTTGGCCAGGCACCCGCAGCACTCAGCGCTGTGTGCTGGTGCAGGGATGCTCCGGGCACAGGGGCACCCAAGGGTTGGGCTGTGCCGCAACGGAGGCTGGGAAGATAAAAAAAAGCTGGACTATGAATAGGAGAGAGACAGATAGAAGGGGGAGACAATTCCCAACAAGTTGTTCTCTTAATTCTGCCTTATCCCAGCCCAGAGCTCCTGGTGTTTTCCTGCGCCTGGATCCAGGAGCAGCAGCTGGCTGCCGGAATAGGGAGCGGGGTGGGGGGGTGTCAGCCCTGTGCCCGTGGAGTGGGTGCTGCTCCGGAGGGATGGCTTCCATCTGCCCTTGGAACTGCCTGGCCCTCTGGAGGGTGGGGACCCTGTGGGTGCTGCTGGTGTGGGCCAGGGGTTGGTGTCTAGGTGGGGAGGGTGCAAGGCAGCACAGGCACCCATGGGTGCTGCACGTGGAGCGAGGTGGTGCTGAGGGTGTCGTGGCTGGGAAGGTGGGGAAACTGAGGCACGCGGGGGGATGCGGTGACAGCAGCACGGTAATGGGGGGAGACTGGGGCAGGGCTGAGCGCACACGTGTGTGCATGGCTGTGCTTCTGCATGCATGTATGCACGGGTGTGTAAATATCATACGTGCATGTCTGCCTGCTTCCATGTGCGCACGCATGCACGCGTGCGTGTGTGTGCCTATGTGTGTGCACGCCTCCGCATGCACGCCGGCGTGTGCATTCGCACACATGCACGTGTGTACATGTGCGAGCGGATGTGTGCACACGTGTGCACACCCTGCAGCGCAGGGAACGCGTCTCCCTGGGCTTTCCAGCTGCAGCCGAGGCTGCTGGGGCAGGCGCCCGGTGCTGGCTCGCTGCCCCCAGGCTCTGCGGCGCTGGGTGCCGGCGGCGAGGCCGTGCTGGCAGCCCTGGCGGGCAGGCTGCCCGCACACAGGCCTGCCTTTCAGGCACCCCGCGCTGTGCCAACGTCGCCCACCTGGGCCGGGAGCTGAGCACCGCACCACAGAGCCGCCTTTGTGCCGCTGGGCGGGCGTGCATGGATACATGCATGCGTGTGCGTGTGTGTGTGTGTGCGCACGCATGTCCCTGCATTCACTGGGCTGGGACCATTGCAGTCGCCCCCCAAACCTCCCCAGCTGGCAACGGCCCCCTCAAAAGTACACCACTGGGTCCCCAGCACCTGCCACCGGCCGTGGCTGTGCCTGGCCCTTCCCCAGCATGCCGTGGCGCTCGGGGGAGGAAGAGTGGTAATTAAGTTAATTTGCACATGCAAATTATCCTCAGTTTGAATCTGTTAATTTTATAATTTGATGTTTAATGTATATATCTGCTGTGTTTTCCCAGCCAGAAACCCAACATTTTCTGGGTGCTAATGAAGGGGGCTGTACTCCAGGGGCAGGGGAGAAGGACCCCACGGTTGCACAGATGCTGATGATGCACCAGAGATTAATCGCCACAGTAATGAGTGCACCCTGTGATGTGGGTGCCCGGCAGGGCCAGGAGAAGGGGCTCACCCAGCACCCAGGCGGGCTCAGCCTTCTCCCCGCAGCCCTCGCCCGCCCCGCGTGGCAGCGGCCGGGGCCGTGCCGCAAACCAGCAATTTGAGTTGGGTTTAAAATATCTACAAATCACTACCTGTCGGCAAGGCTGATGCTGTCAGGGAGAAGGTGAAGAGTTGCTGGGCACAGCTGCTCCTGGTGTGAGGAGGGGAGATGCTGTGTACTCATGGGGCAGCCCCAAAAATGACTGAATTTGCCCCGTTCTGGAGGCAGCACAGGTCCTTTCCATCCCTTCTGCCAAGGAGGTGTTTTGGGATGTGGGTGGTGGTGAGCTGAGACCTGGCAACTCATGTCACCCAGCTGCCGGCCTCTAAGGGACAGAGGGGCGTGCCGGTCTTCGCGCTGCAGGGCCACCCATGGCATTCACAGAAGCACCCGGCTCCCTGGGGAGCCCAGCACCCGCTGTCAGCACCTCGAACTGCAGGGCCCATGGAGTACACGGCATCCTCACCCTGTCCCATCCCACCCCTGAGAGCTCTGCCGGCTCATCCCCAACCCTGAAAGTCCTGCCTAAAGAAAGGGGAATGCAAAAACTGGGGCTGTGTAGGCTGTGCCGAGGCTGAGCATCACCCCAAGGCTGAGCATCACCCCGGGGCCAAACATCACCCCAAGACCGAGCACTGCCCCGTGCCACAGCAGCCGCGGGCTGGCAGAGGCCGACAAGCCGCATCCCTGTTTATCTGCGGTGCTGGCTGAGATTTTGCATATGCCAGATTTGCAGGTTCCCTTTGAAGCTCCGGCTGCTGCCGGCCCGTTTCTGCCTCGGCAGGGATGAAGCGGTTCCCCACAGCCACCGAGCTTGGGAAGGATGCTGCCACCCGCCTACCTGGGGCTGGATTGGGCCAGGTGATCACTGGATCCCCAACAAGGCAGGGAGCAGCCCTTGGGGAGCAGGGGAAGGTGACGCCACCTTTCTAATGAAAACTAATTGCAATTAATCCCATCTCATTGTTTACTCGGGGCTGATTTAAGCACATTTCAGGCTAGACTGAGCAGTTGAACATTTCTAATGTATTTTTCTTTCTGCTTTAATGACCTCGTTCCTGACACTCTGCTGTCGTCTCCCTGCTCCGGGAGAGGAGTGGTAACTTCATCAAGTTCATTTGGAACGAGAAAAATCCTTTGTGGCTGCTCCAGGGGTGGCCAGGAAGGAGCTGAGCCCCCCTCGTCCTGTGGGGACCTGGCTTGGCCCGGTGCTGGCCAGGACAGCCCCTTGTCCCCATGAGCGTCACCGAGCCATGGCCATCGCTGGGCTCTCCTGTCCAGCTGTTCCCCAAAGCCAAATCCAGCTGTTCCCATAGCCAGCCCTGCACAGCCCCTCTGGCTGCCCTCCCCATGATCCCAGGGCTCTCCCATCCAGGTGTGCCCCCATGACCCCATTCCAGCTGTTCCTATTGCCATCCCAGGGATCTCCATCCAGCTGTTGCCCCCATGTCCCCAAACCAGCTGTTCTCACTGTTACCCAGGGCTCCCCCACCCACATGTGCTCTTGTGAGCCCAGTCTCTCCCAATCCAGTTGTTCTCCCTGCAGTCTACAGGCCCTTCCTCCCAGCCATCCCCACACCCCAGCCTGTCCCCACGTCCCCCCTGGTCCCCCCTCAGCCTCCCACTGAGCCGGGGCTATTTTTAACCTCCCCTTCAGCTCTTTCCTGCTCCACGCAGAGCCAGTGACTTTCACAACCTCCTTTTTCCAACCTGGAGACTTTCTGTTCTCCTCCCTCCCTCCCTCCCTCCCTTCCTCCCTCCCTCCAGCAATGAAGTGATGCCGGGGGGGCCCAAGGAGGTGCCCATCTCCTTGGGTCCCTGCTGAGGGGCTTTGCCACACTCGCCTTCTCAGAAGAGCCATCTCCCATCCTCGCGCCCCCCCAGCCTCTCCCCTTTCTCCCCACCAGGACAAAATTCTTCAGGTTTCCATATCCTGCTGAGGAAGAGGAGCAGAATTAAGGCTTTCAGGGTGGGCGGGGGGGGGTTGCCTACTGGGCTGACAGCGCGGTGATGGAGGGGCAAAGGAGCATCCCTCCAACACCATCCCTCTGCTCCTTTCCCCACGTCCCCCACCTTGGCTCCCACCCCATGCCTCAGTTTCCCCAGCAGCCCAGTGCACCGTGACCAAGGGACCCCCCCAAACCCCACCACCAGCACCAGTACCCCCCAGCCGGGCTGTCCCCATGGCAGGCAGCCGGTGCGGATGCCACCAGCCCCCCGCCGCATATGGATGCCCTTTGGCAGGGCGGCTCTTGCCAGGGAAGAGCCGGCCCCGGCAGTGATTGTGATTTTCCCCTCAAGCGTGGCTAATGCTGGTGCTCGCTGGGCGGCACAGCCAAAGCCAAAGCATTTTTCGCTCCCCCTGGGGTAGCTCAGGCAACACCCGCTGCAGAGACAACACTGGGAGGGGGATCGCCTCCTACACCAGGGAGAGAAAAGAAATCACAAGAATTTCACCCAAAATAATGGCACCAAATCAGAGCAGGCTGCTGCTGAACCCATCCTGCAATTTATTTGGTTTTTTTTTTCTCCCCTCCATCAGCTATTTTCCACCTTTCAGCCCAATCCTGAAGCTCTGATCTCCCCTCCCTGAGAGGATAAAACC
Organism: Phalacrocorax aristotelis; assembly: GCF_949628215.1. Taxonomy (NCBI): domain Eukaryota; kingdom Metazoa; phylum Chordata; class Aves; order Suliformes; family Phalacrocoracidae; genus Phalacrocorax; species Phalacrocorax aristotelis. The sequence goes on along the minus strand of NC_134310.1, from coordinate 5,715,592 downwards.
CTGGGAGCGGGGAGCAGGGGACATGCACAGGGCTCTGTTCCTTGAATTCACTAAATTCAAGGACAATCAGAGTCGAAGAAGCTGCTTTTTTAAATTATTATTTATTTATGCTATTATTACAGTGAGTTAGTAGAAAAAGATGCTCTCCCAGCTTTGAAGTGGAGCAAACAAACTGCCCTAAATGGTTAAAAAAAACCCAATTAAATGGTAAAAATCCTGCCCTTCCTCCCCGCCTAAGGACTGGAGTTAAGGTCAGCTCTTTCCTTTCCTTAATCTGTGATTTTGTACCTTAATAGCAATTTTCCCTTGGCTGCCAACTGGTTGGTAAACGGCCTCTTTTGTCTTTAGCCCTTCCTTTCCTTTCAGTAAAACGGAATCCTATTTTTTTTTCGGTGTGTTATCTATATGCCGGGGGTGCGGTACCCAATGCCACGAGTTGGGGTGATGCTCTGGTACCTGCTGCATCCCAGCGGGGCGGATGAACCCACACCGGGTGCTCTCGGAGCAGAGGGGCCAGTTGCTTTGGGCATCAGCCCGTGGCTTGTTTAACGTCCCCGTCTGTCACCGCGAGTGCCCGGGACGCGGTCCAGTGAGTGGTTTGCGACGGTGAGTGCCAAGCCAGCACGCTGCGGGTGCCTGGCAGGCATGGAGAGGTTTTGTCGGCGTTTCCCATGGCCAAGCATCACGTCGATGCGTGTCCCCAGCCCCGGCACGCTTTGTCCCCAAAGGGGTGCCTGTGCCAGAGGGGGTCCAGCACCTCTGTGGGTGCATCGCACCAGGAACGCTCCCCCAGCTTTGGCTTCCAGCCCCTGAAGCCAGATCCTGCATTCCCCTGCCCACGGAAGCCTTCGGCCTCGCTGCTGCCCAAGGCTTTGCTCCGATCGATGCTCCAGCCTCTCTTAACACCTCGCAGGGATCGATGGACAAGGCGGGGAATTGCCTGCACCAGAGGGACATGGCTAATCCCTCTGGCAGGGCTCTGCTTGCAGCCGCTCGCCTTAACCCTGCCCGTGCCGTGGTGGTCACCAGGCTCTCTGGCAGCGCCACCCACCTGGTGCCCATCACCATGGCTTCTGGGCACCACTGCAGTGCTGCATCCCCAGGGCTCTGCCTGTTTCAGCCACCTCCTCCAATCTCTGCCTCTCCTCCAACTGCAAAGAGCTCCCTGAGGTCACAACAGCTGAGAAAACACCAAAATTCACCAAAATCTCCCCAAAATTGGAGCCTGCTGGTGGCACCAGGGCTGTTTCCCCAGCTGCAGGGACACCGGTGCCTGTCACTGACCTTCCCCTGCCAGATCCCCTGCCAGACCCCACGTCCCATTCCACGGAGCAATTTAATCACTAAAAGGCAATTTGGCACCTTAAAATCATGCTCTGCAAATGGGTGCTGGGGTGGCAATGCTCCCATGGGGCTCCTGGGTGGGTGCACGTCCCCGGTGGGGTCTGTGGGGCTGGGAGAGGGCTCCCAAGCCACGAGGATGGTGCTATGCTGCGTTGCCCACGTGGCTGGAGCACCAGAGCATCCTTAAACGGGAGCAGGAACCGGCTCAGCCAGTGCCAGAGACCTGCTGAGCCCTGTCACAGCTCAGCACACGCATGAGTTCATCAAAAGTGGGATCCAGGTCCCCAAGGGGTGGCACGGCTGGGGATGGTGGGGACCACAACAGCCCGGCAAGGAGCTGGATCCTGTCCTGGGAAGTCGGCTTTCGAGGAAAAGCGGTGCAGGGAGAGGGAAGAGGAGGCTGGAAAGGCTCCAAGATCAGCAGCGCTGATATGAAACTATAAATTATCCTCCTGGCTGAGCCGGCTGCGGGGAAACGCAGCCCCTCCAAAAAGCTGGGGAAGTGGCACAGCCGGCACGGACCCCGGCCTCGCCTCTGTCTCCCTCAGCTGCGGCTAAATGGAGGTGAGCCGGCTGCCATCATTAGAGGAAGCTGCAATTTCTCATCAATCCAAAGTGAATAATTAATGGGTGCCGGTGACCGGGGCCGCTCCCTGCATCCATCACGGCACGCGGCCCCGGGGCCGGCAGGGTTGGTGCCAGCTGTAAATCACCCGCACGGAGGCTCTGTGCCAAGGCATGCTGGCCAGTACCCCCATCACCGCCCCCTCCCCCCCAGCTTAAGCTGGTCCCTTGGCAGAGCAGAAACCCCCCAAATTTTGTAGGGGGCTGGGGAGCATCCACGGTGGGACAGGCAGCGCTGGGATGGCTCCAGTTCCCTTCATCCCCCTCCGGTGAGCATTAACCAGCGCTGCTTCCCGGCATCCCCGCAATCTAATTACACCCAAGATGAAGCAGGGAATGATACCTTGCCTTTAATTAATATCTCGGCATGGCTGAGACCATGATGCTGGGTGCTGGCAGTTCAGGGTGCCCAGGTTTTGGGGTGCAGACCCCCTGCACCCCACAGACACCCTTGGAGCCTGAACGGAAGACAGGAGCTGAAAAATGACATTTAAATAATAAATCCCAGCTATTAAGGGGAGGCCGCACCTGGGAGAGCCGGCAAGCACCGGCGGCCAGCCGGGTAATTAGACCGCGGCTGAAATGATGAAAAGATATTTGCAGGCTTTGAGGTCGAGGCTTTGAAGCTGTAAATCCTGTGAAGGCAGCATTCCCACACGCACCCGCCGGGAGATATTTACCCAGGACTTGCTTTCCGCCATCCACACCGTGCCCAGAGCCTAGAAAGAAAAGCCTCCCCTGGGGAGATGCTGAGCCCAGAGGGATGCTCCTGGGTTTGGGGTGCGTGTGGGGCTGCATACCCTGAATTCTGCATATCTTGCTCTGGGGAAAGGCGGCCCCGGCGCTGGGAACACACCACGTACTGCGATGTCACGGCGGTTCAGCCGGAGGTTAATCCAGTGCCGTGAGCCTGTGCCGGAGAGGGCCGGAGCCTCATCCTGCAGGGAGCCAGAGGGAATCAATGAGTGTCCGTGCTTCTGGGATTAAGTAAAAGGCCCCAGTTCAAACCAGGGGATGGATGAGTTCAGCAAGAGGAAAAAGCGCTGCTGGGGAAGGGTTGGTGTTGCAGGGGGTTCCCTTGGACTGGCTGGGGTTGCTCCTCCACCATGTGGAAGGTCTCGACTTAAAACACCCCCGCACTGTGTTTGCATGTGCACACACCCACATACACACAGACACCCCTGCATGCACTGGTGAGTGCACACACTCCTGCACCATCACACCCGTGCACACTCACACCCGTGCACCCTCACACTCCTGCACCATCACACCCGTGCACACTCACACCCCTGCACACTCACACCCACCCGTGCACCCACACCCCACATGCTCCCCAGCGCCCCACGATGAGCAGCAGCGAGAGCAGTGCAGCTTCCCTGGCCATGGGTCCCACAGCTGGACACACGGACAAGCTCCTGGGGGGCCGACACACCACCCCACGCCTCCATGGCCGTGGAGCTGCCTCCGCAGCACTCACCAAGGCCAAGGCTGCGTGGGGATGGAGCCCATCCCCGTGATCTGCCAAACAGGCACCTTTTGGTCCTTAAACACCAGCCCGGCTGAGGCCATTCACCCAAAGGCATGTGACCAGGTCTGCGGCGGAGCCAGGAGCATCCTGGGATGCGGGTGCTGGCAGGCGCCTGTCCTCGGAGAGGGCATCCATATGGGAAGACCCTTGGATTTGGCCTCTATCCCCGCCATAAACCCATGGCACGGGGTCTCAGACCGGCAGTGCCGGGGGGTGCCGTAAGGGACATAGGTGGGATCCGGACGGCCGGGCCGGAGAGCCAGACCCCAGCGGTAATGCAGCAGCAGCTCAGCACAGGGGTAATTAGCAGCTTGTGATTCCAGATCCTCATTAGGGGCTGGCACCCCCCCCGCTGTTGCGCTCTGTGCAATTAGTCGCTAAGTAACATGCGGATATTTATACCCCAGTGAGGAACCGGGCCGGCACGCTGCCGGCATCACCGGGATGCTCCAGCTGGGGCCCAGCCAGCATGGGGACAATGACATGTTGGGACAAGCAACTGGTCCTTGTGGGTCAAGGAGCTGAGATCAGGGTCCGAGGGGCACTCTGGGGTGCTGAGCAGTTGGGGCAGCACCCTAGGGTGGGCACCCAAAGGGACACATGTGACATCATCACCCCGGGGAAGCCACAGCCCCGGCACCACCATGGGGGACAGGCTGCTCTGAGAGACATTTCTATAGGGAAGATGTTTTATCTTCCCTCTCACTCCACCCTAATTAATTGTTTTAATTAAGGAAATGCCACTTCCACTCCTGACTGCCATTTGCCTGCAGAAACGTTGCTAATTACGGTGAGGGAAATGCGCTGTGGCTTGTTAAACCTGTTCGCAGGCAGCTGGGAGGGGGGTTGTGTGCGGGGGGGGCGGGGCTAAAAATATATGGGAAAAGGGAAAATAGATGAGCTCCAAGATGCAAATCACCGTCCAGGGAGTGGAGGGAGTTTGGGGGTCCCCTTCAAGGGGAAGGGGTGGCCGTGGTCTGGGGATGTGCCTGGAGGTGGAGGTTTGCTACCTCCATCCATCACCTCTGCCCGGCAGCACTAACAAAGCCTCCTTCGTTACCGTGTCACCCAGACCGAGCCCGGCTTGCGAATGGAGATTTAACCCCCAAATTTGCGGATGTATGGAGTCGTCACCAACACCTCCTTCACCAGCTTTGTCATCAGCAGCCGGGAGCTTGCGCTGCTTTCTGCTTTTTAACAGGTTTCATGAATTTTAATGGGCAGTTGCTGCCAGGTTTCTCCTTTCCTTCCCATTGCTTTCCCTCCTCTGCAGACCTTTGGGTGCCCCTTCTCCTCCCCAGGGCACCTCTGGGGGCTCACAGCCAGCCCTTGGCATCCTCTGAGCCCCCCCAGACCTTCCCCAGCATCCCCCCCGCTGCCTCTGCAAGGGAGATCTTGCCCCAAAGGCACAATCATCGGCACAGGGTATTCGCTGCGGCACTGCCGGCACAACGATGCCGCTGCTCTGGCCAGTGGCTTTGGGCACCTCGGTGGCTTTTCCTGGAATTCAATGGATGTAAAGGCTCCAGAGACACCACTTCAGAAACATCCATCTTTATTAGCAGCTGTTTAACACCTCCCCGAGGGACCATAACGAAGGGAAGCAACTTAATCATCGTCATGCAGCAAAGTGCGGGCGAGCACGTCTCTCCCGGCCGCCCAGCCACAGCCGTTCCCACCACCTGCGCTGCCACTTCCCCATGGCTGCTGTGTCCTCAGGTGCTCCCACCTGGTGACAATGTCCCTCTTGGTCCCACCCTGCTCTGTGACAACGGCCCTTCTGGTGCTCGGATGATGTCTCTGCTGACCCCATGTGACAGCATCCCTCCTGGTCCTGAAGCCTTGTCCCTAATGGGCTTTAGAGGTTCTCCTGGTCCCTCCTGGCCCTGCAATGACATCCCTCCTGGTTCTCCAGTGATGTCCCTCCTGGTCCTTCCAGCCCACTCATGATCCCTCCTGGCCCATGGAACAACATTTCTCCTGGTCTTGCAACCACAGCCCTCCTGGTTCTCCAGCGATGTCCATCCTGGTCCCATGCAACAATGTCTCTCCTGTCCCTGAGCAATGAAGGCCCCTGGTCCTCCTGGCCCACTGATGATGGTCCCTCCTGGTCCCCTCTGGTCCCTCTTGGTCCCATGCAATAACATCCCTTCTTGTCCCACAATGATGTCCCTCCTGGTCTCTCCTGATCCCTCCTGGTCCTGCAACCACATCCCTCCTGGTCCCTCCTGGCCCCATGCTGCTCCCAGGCAGGGGATGTCCCAGGCAAATGTCCCTCGCAGCCCATCCCCAGAGCCCACAGCTGGGCCTCCACTGACATTTCTCAGGAAGAGAGGCTGAATCCTGACCTTTTCCCCAAGGGATTTGGGGTGCGGGGCCAGAGTGTTGCAAAGTGAAGCAGTTTGGACCTGCAAGAAAAGGGCCATGGGGTCGCAGGTCCCCAGACCACCTGCCCAGGGATGGGGACACTGGGGGTGTCTTGTCAGCAGGGATGGTGGCACCCCCTGAGCACCCACCACGGTCCTGCAGCAGGGTGATAACATGGGGGTGCGGATCTGGCCCCATGGGATGTCAAACCCTGACACCGCTCGCTGAGGCTCCATCCTGGCTCCCATCGGCGTTCCAGGCGGCTGTGCTCCCACCCCACAGCACTGTGGTTGCTGAAGTGATTGAAATAACATTTTCTGGCAAAGATTTGCTTTGTTTTTTTAAAAATGCTGCTTAGAAATAGCTTGGCACTGTCAGTCCCTCCCCTGCCACCGCCAAATCCCCAGAGATTTTGGAGCTGATCCCATCTGGCTCTGAAATTCCTCTTTTTCGGCGGGAAATTTCCTGGCTCCATCCCCACCCCCACCAAGAGCTGGTGATGGATTTGGGTGAGTTTTGGGAGGGATGGGAACAAGCCTGGGCTGCTGTTGGCTCCGCTTTGTTCCCTGAGCTGGGAAAAAAACTGTTCCAGGAAGGGTGCGTAGGAGCGGGGAAGGAGCAGGAGAAGCTGGATCAATCCTCCCTGGAGCTTCTGCCGCAATGCCAAGCCAGGTATCGCTGTCCTGGCACAGTGGGGGGAGCGTGGTCCCACTGATAAGTGTCCATCCTCCCACCCGTGGTCATTGAACTGCCCTGTCTGTGCGCAGGGAGGTGGTGGTTGTCACCATGGGGAGGTGGTGGTTGTGGCCATGGGGTTTGCCTCAAGTGCTTGGGTCTGCAACCAGCCGATCTGTCCCTGAGAGGGCAGGATCATTGCCCCATCTCCTGTTTCGCAGCCTCCATAGGTGAGGCAGAGTGAAAATGGACCAAAAGGGGAAAAATGGGAGGTGCAGCAAAGGGGAGCTGCTTGCTCACGGTCCCTTTGCCAGAGGATGCAGGTATTCCCTGTGATCCCCATTGGCCCTCCCCAGGGAGGATCTCCATCGCCCCCAGCCCTGCCTTCATCCCCCAGCCCTCATCTTCATCACTCTCAGCCCTGCCTTCATCGCCCAGTCTTCATCTTCATCATCCCCAACCCTTCCTTCATCCCCACCGCAGCATCCCCGCACCCAGATGGTGTGGCTGCCACCAGCGCCCGCATCCCTGCGAGGTGAAGGAGATGGAGAGGAGCGTAGGGAACCGGCGTGCTGAAGATCAAGAGGAAAATGATCAAAGGAGGGATGTGGGTGAGCGCTGGCAACCCTGTCACCCTGGAGACGGGAAGCAAATATTTGGGCTAATAGTGCTCTCGGGGAGTGGGGCCGGGCGCTTCCCATTGTCAGGTGACAATAGCGATGGGTAGCCACCCCGCTGATCCGCTGCAGGCCTGGCTTCATTAGACATCGCTGGTGCGGGGGGGAATCTGGGGTATCGGCAGGTTTGTTAAGCGGCTTGGCCATCAGCCAGTGCCGGGTGCTCGGCCGGAGAGATGCTTGGCTGGAGGGATGCTCGGCCGGAGGGATGCTGAAGTCAGCAGGGAGGGTGATGGGGCCACGGGGGGTGATGCTCTCCCATGGGGGCACCGTGCCACAAGGCCAGCAGCACTGGGGGTACCACCAGCCTGGATCTGTCACCTCCCCCAGCATGCTGCTGTCTGTCACATCCCCAAGCTCAGCTTTTCCCCACCGACAGATCTCCCAGCTGCGGGGAGCTCTCCTCCAGCCTTCCTCCCTCAAGTCACAGCCTCCCCTCCTGCTTGCCCAGGGGATGCTCCTCCTGCCTACCCGGGAGGGAAACTGAGGCAGGGGGCACTCAGACAGGCTGCAAGCAGCTGGGAAGGGTCTGCAGGAGCTCCTCCAGCCCACTGCGGCCACATCCTGCAGCCCAGCACCCAGCAGCCCCTTAATGCCGCTGCCCCCTGCCTGGAAACCCCCAGCCAGGCCAGCAGGATGCAGCCCCCAACCTCCACCTTCTCCCTGTGGGTGCTGGGTGGGGATGGGGCTGGAGCAGCTGCAGTGGTGGCTGTGCAGGGGGCACCAAATATATATAGATATATACATACATACATATACACACACACACACACATGCACTTTTATAGATATATTGGGGGTTTTTTTAATAAACTTGAGCATCTGGTTGAACACAGAGAAGAACATTTCTTTTTAAATATAAATATATCTCCATAGATCTCCAGTTTTAACCCAACAATGCCCTAGTAGCCCACAGAGAGCAGCCAGTCTGCCATCTCCCACCCTCCCACCTGGGGACACCCCACAGAGGTGACAGAACAGCCCTTGGTGGCTGGGGGGCCACCCGCCTGCTGGCAGCTGTGCCAGTGCCAGCCTGGGCACCCGTGGGTCTGTCTGCACCAGGCTGGCAGGGTGGGCACGGCCCAGGGTGGGGTGGGGTCCTGGGGGGGACAGGAGGGATGTAACTGCTTTGATATTAATATTAGTAATAATAATATTGATGCTATTGATAATAATATATTTATATAGATATATCCTGTATTTATATTATTATAATAATGTATTTATATTTATTTTATACTCTCTATTTTAATAATAAGAATGCTGATTCTGATAATAATAACAACAATAATGATAATAATAATAATAATTCTTGAGCTGGCAAAGGGCCTCTGGCTCGTGCTGGGAGCGGAGCAGTCCCCGTCCATCCCCGCGGCGCGGTACCTGACGTGCCGCCTGCCCACCAGTTCCAGGAGCACGATGGAATTGGAGTGACACAGAGGAAAATCAATCTGAATGAATGAGGTCACCTGCCTTATAAATAATTCATCAAAGCCGCGTGTTAATACACCTCTCCCCTGTGTGCAGCGGGGGGGCAGGCGGAAGACCTGCATGGCTGGGCTGGGTGCCAGGCCTGGGTGCTGGTGCTGGTGCAGCACAGCCATGCTGGGAGCTGGGTGCCAGGGCTGGGAAATGGGTGCCGGGTGTTGGTGTTGGGTGCTGGTGCAGCACAGCCATGCTGGGTGCTGGTGCTGGGTGCCATGGATGCGTGATGGATGCTTCTGCTGGTGCAGCACAACCGTGCTGGTGCTGGGTGCCAGGGCTGGGTGCTGGGTGCTGGTGTAGGTGCCAGTGCAGTACAGCCATGCTGAGTGCTGGGTGCTGGTCCAGTACAGCCATGCTGGGTGCTGATGTATTACAGCTGTTCTGGGTGTTGGGTGCCAGGGCTGGGAGGTGGGTGCTGGGTGTTGGTGCTGGGTGCTGGTGCAGCTCAGCCATGCTGGGTGCTGGCATTGCACAGCTGTGCAGAATGGGGCCCAGCACCAGTGAGACATGAGGTGGGGGTGCCACACCGTCACGGGGTGCTTGGTGGGTGCTGGGCCCTGGCACTGCTCCTGGTGCCACGTCGGCAAAGCCTGGCACAGCTGGAGATGTGGCGATACCACCATGGCCAAGACCTGTAATTAGCTTCAGCAAGGGGAGCGGGGCTGGATTCTTCCTGCGTGCGGGAGCATGGCAGGACCCTGACCTGGCTGGAAGAAGCCACAAGGTCTCTTAACAGCCCCACATAGTACAAAACCCCCAACTGCAGCCATCCCTTGCCAGGATGGGGGTGACCCCCCAGCACCCGGCTGCTGCCGCCAGCTGCCACTGGCAGTGCTGCCAAAGGGACTTTTGTCCCCTGGGACCAGCAGGCAGGTGATGGAGGTGCAGGCAGGAAGGGCAGCACAGCCAGGGATTACAGCGGGAAGAAAGCGATACAGTGTGAGACCAGCAAATGTTTTAATTCCCTTTAATTCCCCGGCTGCAGCGTGTTCCCCTACTTGGCCACTGCAGCTGGGGTCATCGTCCCCCCCCACGCACACAGGGCTCTTCCCAACCTCCCTCCCTGGAGCTGTTACAGAGGAAGGCGAGCAAAGGAGCCCGGCAGCACCAAAATGTTGCAAAAGAACATCTTGAAGCCGTTCTGCCATCTGTTGTGCTTTCAGCGCAATTAAGCAGGCAGCAGCTGTGCCAGGCAGCGGGGAGCATCCCTGCCTGCAACACGCGTGCCCCTGCCAGGCCTGGGAAATAACCCCGCGGGGCTGCGGGTAGGTTTTCGGGTGCTGTGCCTCCCCCCTGCCAAGCCCCAGCTGGTGCTGCAGTGATCGGGCAGCTGGCTGGCAGCCGGGAGCGAGCGCAGATGCCCAGGGTTTGGTTGCTTGGAGGGTGCAGGCAGGGCTGCCAGCAAGGAGGCAGCTCCGGGGTCCCAGCCCTGGTGCCCCTCACCGAGGGTCAGTGGGGTGCTCTGGGCCATGAGGGTTCATTTCGGGGTGCAGGTGGGGAGCAGGGGCTTGTGGGAGGGAGATTGTGGCAGTGCCACCCAAGGGATGGTGCTGCCCACCAGGGGCTGTGGCACCCCAGAACCTCTCTTCCTGCTGGTCTTGGGGTGTGGGACCTGGCTGTCCGGTGAAACCATGCACCCAGCAAGGCCATGAGAAGCTGCCATGGATGCAGCTCAGTGCTGGGCTGAGACCTGCCCAACTCATGTCATGAGCCCTGAGCCCCTGCTGCCATCCCACCAGACTCCGAGGCAGCGCTCGGCAGAGGGATTTGCCTCCAGAGACATGGCTACTGCCAGCTCGGGACTTGTCACCGCTTCCCTCAGCTGCCACCAGTGTTAACTTTCCTGGTAACATTGGTTTATCCCCTTGATCTTGACGGGAAATGGGGAGGCAAAGGAACGTCCCTGGGGAATTGCCGCCGCACGCGCCGAGCTTTAATTAGGGATGGGAAATCTCTGCCGACAGCCGCACGGGTAAGTGAGCCTGGCGCTGGAAGGGATTAAGACCAAAATTACATCGTCTGATCTGAAATGTTGAGCAAAACGCTTCCAGCCCAGAGCCCGGTGATGCCGTGGGACCAGTACCATGGGTACGGATTCGGGGAGAAATCCCACACCCCCCAGCCGCGGGAATCTTGGCAGATGGGTGAGACAAAGCAGTGAAACGCAGGATGGATCCGGCAAACGGCAGCAGCTGCGGTGAGGACGGCTCTGGCATCAGCTCAGATGGGGATGGAGGAACTTGTCCCCAGCCCCCTCTGCCTGTCCCCGATCCAGCAGGCTCCGGGATGGCCCCACCGGGACCCCCAGGCTGGGCTGGGGACAGCGGGGATGAGGCCACATGCATGGCCTAAGATGCTCTCCTAGGGGGTAACATCCTTGTGGGCAAGGTCGGGGTGATGCACCGTGCAGGGCTGGTCCCCAGCACCCTGCTCCCTCCGTGGCACGGCCACCGGTGCAGCGGCCGCCCAGCCAGGGACACATGTGGCACCAGCGACACGTGTGTCACCTCCACCCGCGTGGCCCAGATGGCACAGAGGTGCACAGCAGGCGGCTGCGCCGGGTGCCTGACTACCAGCTGCCCGTCCTGCTGTGCCAGGGCAAATCCCATAGTGACACCCACCACTCTTGGGGTGAAATCCCACGGGTTTCGGGTGACCATCACGTACAGGGCGTAAGGCCATCACCCGAGCCCCAGGGCCAGCAGCATGGAGGCAATAACTCCTTTCCCCCGGCAGCAGGGTGCCCTGGGCCAGCGCGGGGGTCCCAGCACAGCAGCATGCTGGGGCGGTGGAGGCATGGGGTGCAGTTGGCTTTAGCAAACATTCCATCTGATTAAATCTGCGATTACAGCGCTCGCTGCCGCGGCGCTCTCCTGGCAGCCCCGGCCTCCGCTACCGACCGTGCCATGATAACAGGCTCTATTAGCATAAACACCGGCTCCGAGCCTGGCCGAGGATGGGGAGGATTAAGCAGCCAGCTTCTTCTGCCAATTAATAATCCACTTGATTAAGAATTGTCAGTCAATATGTCACCAGCACAAGGACAGGCTCTGTGGCCATGAGCTGGGGACACCGCTCCATGGGGCCAGCATCCTCCTTCTCCTCCTCCTCTACACCATGGCCAGCCCCTGGGCTGCTCCAGCACAGCCTGCCTGGACCCCTCTTGGTTGCAACCATCTGATGTCATGGATCATGCTGATGATGTCATCAGCATCCTGCCTGCCCCCACACCCCCCCGTCCTCGCTGCCATGACCTGAAAGGCTGGGGCTCCCTCCACCCAGCAAGACAACATAGCAAGGGTCCCCTCTGTCTGATTATGTCATTTGTCACGCAGACTGGTGGGGATGTCACAGGCTCCCACATTCACCTCAGGTGCCACCTGAGCGGGCTGTTGCCAGTTCCCACTCAACGGGTTGGGCAGAACTTGGCCATGAAGGATCGATCCCAAAGCCTTGGGGTGCAGCAGGGCATCCCCAAAACATGGGGGGAAGCCAGATCCCTCCCTGGCACTAAGGAAGAGCATTGTCCCCACTGTCCCCAGCAGGTGACATCAGGGGCTCAGCATCCAGCCAGGCCAGGGGCAGTGGGTTTTGGGGGAAAACATGCTCCCCCTCCTCCCAGCCCAAATCCCCCCAGAGCTGCAGCAGAGCGGGCAGGCGGGGAGGGGACGGTGCCCCCGGGGCAGCTTTAGCACAGGGAGAGCATGGTGGGCAGCGATAACAGCATCCCCCCCAGCCCTGGCGCAGGAATACAGAGCAATTAGCTAATTGCAGCGGGAGATCACGGTGGGTGCCTGCCCCGGCCCCCCGGCACGGCCGAGCAAGCTCCATGTGCAGCAGCCGCATCGCTTTGTGCTTAACCTACATTTGCTTTTGTCCCAGCCGGCGCAGGCAGAGCATGCCTGGGGCCCTGTGCTCGGCTCGGCCTGGCATGGCCTGGCATGGCACGGCACAGCTCGGCATGGCTCAGGCAGGTCACCCAGCACTGGCATCCCTCTCAGCAGCCCCCAGACCCAAATTAAGCAGCCAGGGCTCAGCCTTGGTGCCCCTCATGGGGCTAAAGAGCCCAGGTAAGCTGGTCACACTCAGGTGGAGGTGGTGACATGTCACCAGGCCGTGGCACGGTGTCACTGAGGTGGGAATAGTGTTTCACCTCCTCCCAGTGCGGGTAATCACAGAAGCCCCTTCCCCAGGGTGTCCCCCTGGAGCATCCTCCTCCTTCCTTGCTGGGAGGACGGGAGTGCTTGGCAGCCTCTTGAGGAATGGCACTCGCTGACGACAGCTTTGACCAAGCTTTAATTACCTAATGAGTCTCAGCATTCACAGCCGCTGTACTGTGAATAAAAACAGAGGCAGAAGCACTGGCTCCAGCTGTGGCATGGGGGCCAGATGTGCAGCAGGGCAGAGGGGGAATTCCCAGGAGGGGTGGCAGGGGATGGTGCTCGGCAGGGACTGCCCTGCTTGGGGACGTGGCCCTGGGGACCCATGAAACCTCTTTGCTCTGGGGAAAGGGGGGGTCTCAGCAAAAAGGAGCACCAGGAGCAAAGCGGTTAAACCCCTGAGTTGGGGACCAGCACCCAGTGTTCCCCCCGTGCATGGTGACAAGATGATGTTGTGGTGCAGCTCATATGGCTGTGTCCTGCTCTACCCCCAGGGACACCCATCAGCACCCAGCCCCATCACCCTTCATCTCCCATCAGGCTGCACCCACTGCCCCAAAGAAGCCCCCACCCTGTGACCAAGCACCCTCAGTGTCACCCCTCCAGCTCAGCGGGTCCTGGGTCCCCACTTAAATCCCATCCCTGGGGGGCTGCACCGTCCCCTGCTGCTGCCTGGATCCAGCCTCACACATGCAGCAGCCCTTGCTGGGCTGGTCCTTACAGCGGCGGCTCCTTCAATCTTCCAAAATCAAAGCACAAGCCCTTTGAGGTGACTTGCTGGGACTTATTGCACCATCTCAGCCAGGAAGGGTCTCCTCTGGCCCTGGACCCCGGGGAGAAGACACGTGGGATTGGGATACGGCTGTAATTACTGATGGTGAGTGTTCACGGGGGCCCAGGGACCAGCAAACCCCCTAATTATCAGTCCCAAGTGTTAATGTCACCCCATGCTGGGTCTTGCCAGGGTGGTGGCTGGTGACACCAATGCCACTGGGATGCTCTGCTTATTTTTATCTCCTCCTTGATGAACCTTGTTGGGTTGCTTCCATCCCCGGAGGGTTTAATTATCCCAGATGGGATCTGCAGCCTTTCAGCAGAGTCTGTGCTGGAGATACCCTGGCTTTGTGTGCAGTGGCATGTGGTGTCCAGAGGCAGCGAGGAGAGAGCAAGAGAGCCAACACCTCCTGAAAAATCACCTCTGGAGGCTGTGGGAGCTGGGTGCAGGGTTGCGGCAGGGAGAAAACACATCTGTGGGTCCAAGTGATCCTTATTCCCTGCAGCGGTTTCTCTCCCCTGGGTGCCCCAGGCCAGGTGGGGATGAGCCTCATCCCTGTCCCAGCATCATCCACCCCATCTTTCCCAGGATGCAGGATCTGGATGGTCCTGCCACAGCCACAGCCCATCCCCACGGCTTTGGGGCATCCCCACAGGCTCACTAGCTGTCAGCACCCCTAAGTGACACCTCCGCACTCCCTTTCCCCCATCCAACGCTGGCTAAACACCCCAGTGCACCTCCAGGATAACTGGCCTGGTGTGTGCCAGGGAGAGCATCCCCCACTCACGGTTCTCCTCTGGAGCCGGCAGCCGCTGGGATGGAATATTTTTTAACAGGGATAAATTTTTCCGCCTCGGCTGCTGGCGGGGAAGGTCAGCGCTGGGGAAGGGGCTGAGGCAGCACAGCCAGTGCTGGTAACGTGGCAAGAAGGGGCCATTGTGGCAAGGCGCAGCTGTGCGGGGCACGGGAGGGGAGCAATGGGAATGCAAAATGCCGGCAACTGGAAGGGCTTGGGGGATTCACCACCCCCCGAGGGTGTTTTCCCACAATAGGGGCTTTATGGGGCATGAGGCGGCCCCCTGTCCCAGGAGCTGCTGGGCTCTGGCATATGCCATCCCAATGGGGCCACGTGGGTGCTGGGGACACCCCATCACCACCCTGTCCCCCCGCACAGCCACAGGCCAGCCCCGCTCACCAAAGTGGGGTGGTGGTGATGGGTGCTGGGGCACTCCCGGGGACCTGGTCCGCTTGGAGCCCAGGCTGTGCCACTAGCAACCTGCTCGCAAGGCTGATGGAGGTGGGTTCTTGAAGCAGTGAGACAAAGTGACGCTGGGGACAAAGGGGAGGACGGAGAGCTGTGCCCTTCCCAGAGCGCCTCTGCAACCCGGCGGGCAGCAGCTCCTGTTTCTCTTGCTGGGCTCTGGTGAATTATTCAGGCGCTGTCTCTCCGAGGAGGCTCCCCCCTTGCCTGGAGCCGATCTCCCCTGCACCCAGCTGTGGGCCACAAAGATGGGGAGCAGCCAGGGCTGGTGCTGCTGGTAGTGTGCCGGCCGCCGAAGAGGGATGCACCATGCAAGAGGGAGCGGGATGAGACGTGCAACCTCTGCGAGCACGGGGTGATGCTCAGCGTGCAGGAGAGGAGCCGTTGCAAACACTATTTCATTTCATTGAAAGGAGAAGAGGAGGAAAGGGGGGAGAGAGAGACAACACGCGAGCTGGCTCAGATCCTGTTTCTTCTCTTTTTTAGTCCCTGTTTTTGTGCAGCGCCAGCTCTCATCCCCCGCTGATCAGCAATGGCTGCTCCATCCACGCCGACAGCGCCCGGCACCGCCTGGCAGGGATGAGGCTTTGCTGGGGTGACCCCTGGTGTGGCCCCCAGCTGAGCACCACCCTCAGCTGCTGCTGGGACCTCACGAAGGTTTGGGGTCCGGCTCCAGGGCTGGGAGCAAGGTGGAGAGCTGTGCAATGCAGGGGACCATCCCCAAGATGCTCCCAGGGAGGGGCTGGAGACAGGGAGCAGCGTCTGCATGTTGGGCACACTGGGGGTCTACTGGGGGGGAGCAGGGTGCCTCCCGCATGCCCAGCCCATCCTGTCACGCTCCACAGCACCTTCAGCAACAGCCTGAGCAGGGTGAGCACAGCGACCGGGGCTGCAGGGATGTCCCAGCGATGAGGACGCGGGATGGGACAGCGATGGCGATGCAGAACAGGGCAGGAATGGAGACATGGTGGGGCAGCAACGGGGACAGGGGACAAGACAGCACTGGGGACATGGGACAGGGCAGCAATGGGAACACGGTGCTGGGCAGAAGCCGGCCCTGCCAGTGGGAAGCCGCCACATTCTGCTGGTGCTTCTCCAGCTCCATTCACTGCCTGCACCCCAATCCATCACTGTCTTGTTAGCCCACAGGCCGGTGCCGCAGTGCTCCCGGCTAATGGCTTGTTTCCCGTCGCTGCAAGTGGCCACCAGGAACAGATGAGCCTGGGAGGGTGATTTATGCCAGGCAGGTTGACACCACGACTGTTCAGGAAAGCGGCAACAGCTGCTCTGGCTGTTTGGCACAATGTGAGGCTGGAAGCAAATCCTCAGTGGCGGCAGGAGCTGGGGCTCGGGGCAGGAAATGCCCTGGGGGTGTCGGGCATCTCCATGGGGTGGGGGGATGGCAGGGTTGGAGGGGGCTGGGGAGGATCTGGGGGGACTGAGGTTCACTTCCCAGCCACTGCGTGAGACCAAAATTCAAGTCAAGGCTCCGGTTAATCCAGACTTTAATCCACTCTAAATCCCACCTTTAATCTGTTTAATGCCAACTTTCATAATTAGGATCCTGTGCAGTGGCTCCCTCCCACCGAGCTGGGAGGAGGTGGAGGGAGAGGAAGATGCTCCAACAGTCCCGATGCTGGGGAGCTCAGGATGGGGGTGCAAACCTCGGCATGGCTCGGCAGGACTGCGGGGCTTGGGGGGTCTCCAGCACAGGGACGACTGACAGCCACAACCCCCTCGTCGCTGCACCCCAGCCTAAAAACTCCTTCACTTGGCTGATACTGGCCGGCGGCAGGGCCCGGGCTCGGGGGGCTCACCATGACCCCCCCAGTGAGAAACCAGCCCTGCGCCCACAACGGCGGGCTCCATGCTCCTCCGGCCACGCCGAGGAGATGCCTGTCCCCGGGCTGTGCTGGCGGCAGTGGGTGGATTGGGGCTGGGTGGGGGTTTTAGGGTCTGGGAGTAGCCCCCTCCTTAACCCCCCCCGAGCCCCTCACGCAGCAGCTGACAACACACCCAGGCATGCTGCTCCCGGCGCACGGGGGGAGTGGGGAGGAAAGGGACCCGGTGCAGACATTGGCAGCGGAGCAGGTGTCCTGCGGACCCCCACGCCGTCGTCCCCCCCTTCCCACGGGTGTCGCATCTCCACGGTGCACCCAGGGCCCCCCACGCGCGGGCAAGGGGGGACTTTGCGAGACTCCCCTCCCTCCCCGGTGCTGCCTACGCTCAGCCCGGTCTACCAGCGCCCTCCTAAGTCCTTGCACAAAAGCGCCCCGTCGCCCGGCCAGCATCCTACGGCGTTTCCACGCGTGAACCCTATCACCCACGCGGGACCCTGTCACCCACTCGGGTCCGTCTAGCCCCGAGGGAGGCCCCACGCACAGCACGGCCGTGCCTGACCCGCGCCCCGCTAACGGGACCGGCCCACGCACGACGGCCGCGCACCCACGAGGGACCCCCCGCCGAGAGCTCCCATTGGCTGCTTCGTAGCAAGCCCCGCGCCGCCATTGGCTGGCACCGCCCGCGGGTCCCGCCCCCGCTCGCCGCCGCGCCCGGCCCCGCTCCGAGACTTGGCGGCAGCCGCGGGCGGGAGGCCCCGACCCGCCGGGCACCGGGCACCGGGCACTGGCTCCGGGGGCACGGCCGCGCCGGGCAGGGAGAGGCGCCGGGGGAAGGGAAACCCCCCGCCCCGCCCCGCCCCACCCCGCCCCGTCCCGCCGGTGGCACCGGAGCAGCCCCGGTCCGGGCGCCGCGCTCCGCCGAGGCAGGCAGCAGGTAAGGGCCGGCCGGGCTCTGCTGCCCGCCGGTGCGGCGCTGCCGGGATCGGGCCCCCCCTCTCCCCCAATCCAACTTCCTCCCTGTTCCCCCCGGTCCGTGCAGGTGGGGGTGCTCGGTACCGGCCCGGTTCGTGCTTCCCACTCCGGGACCGGCGGCGGGGCGAAGCCTCTCGTCCTCGAAAGAAAGCACACCCCTCCGCCCGCCCCGGGGCATCGGCCGTGTCGTCCCCCCCCCCGGTGTCACCGGGCACCAGCGGCCCTGCCTGGCCCACGGGGCAGCGCGGCCCCGGGGGGGGACCCCGAGGGTTTGGGGAGCCCCGAGGAGTGGGAGCTGCTGGGTGGGCAGAGCCCGGGGCTGCTCCCGGGAGCCCCTGGCCGTGCCTCAGTTTCCCCGGGAGGTTAAAACACGGGGAAAGGGCGATCTCCCCCCAAAACCAGTGGGAAATCTGAGGGGGCGGCTCGAAACGCCGCCGGGTTTGGCGGGTGACGGCTAACGGGAGCTTGGAGAAGGTGCCAGAGCCCCCTGCCGTGGGGACATCGGCGGAGCCCACGTGCGAGCGCAGGGATGGGTGCTCCATGGCAGTGCTTGGCGTCGTGCATCGCCCCGTCCTGCCTCCGCGCCCGGCTGCTGGGCCTTAGCGGGTGGAATTCCTCCGTTCCCGAAGAGGTGAATCCCCTTTTGCAAGGCTGGATCCTGCCTGGAGCAGCAGAGTTGGGTGTAAAACTTCCCAACTCCCACCAACCAAAGCTTTAGCGGCTCTGGAGCGGGGAAGAATTTGGCCCGTAAATACTCTCCGCTGACCCCAAGCCCAGCGCCGGATCCAAATTGAACCGTGGAGCTTTCCTCCCCTCCCGGAGCGGCTTTGTCCTCGCTGATCCCTGGGCAGGAAGCATGTGATACACCAGGGCCCCTGCCACGGGACAGACGGACAGGCAGACAGCAGTTTGGCCACTGCTTCTCCCCCACTCCGTTTTCCACTTCCCCATGAGTCTCCTGAGCCTCCATCTGCTCCGAGCGAAGGAGAAAGGAAGTTGCTGCCGGAGAGAGCGGCTTGATGGCAGCTCAATAAAGAAAAGGAGGAAATGGAAGGCGAGACAGATGCTCCAAAATAACCCCCCCTTCCTCTTCCTCCTCACCATAAAATAACCCCCCCTTCCTCATCCTCTTCCTCCTCTCCGTGCTGCAGCTGCCTCCCCGCCCCAGGGCATGGTAATCCCAGGGGGATTCCTTGATACGGCACTGGATCAGCTCCCCCAGCCCAAATCAGCCCCTGGCAGCACCCCAGGATTGCACCGTGGGTGTCACCCCCTCCCCGTGCCAGAGCACCCACGGTCAGAGCACTCTGTGCCAGGATCCCGTTTCCATGTGGTGCTGGCAAATGGGAAGTGCCGGCGGGATTCACCACCCACGCCCGGGGTTGGCATCGCCAGAGCCCCCTTAGATCGGCCGCCCGGCTCTTTGCACAGACACGTTGGAGTTGCTGGGGCAGATCGGCATTCCCAGGTGTTGGTGCATGCTGGATTTAGTGCAAAGGAGAAAATAAAAAGCTGCGGCTCCTTCTCGCAGGCACTATGGGAAGGAGATAATGGGATAGGGGAGTTTAGCTCCCGGTGCCAGAGATGGTGGGGACAATGACGGGGCCATGGCCGAGTGCTTGGTAGCGGCGCTAGCACAAGCGCCAGCAGTGAGCACAGTAAGATACAACCACCCGGCACCACGCGGTGCTGGCTGATGCGATACCAGCGCTCCCCACAGCATCCCCGGTTCTCGCTCCAGCCTTGTAGCTGGCTGCAAGGAGCCGAGGCGGCCACGGGTTTTCCCATCCTTGCCAAGAAATTAGTTTTTCTTTGGGCAAGGTGTTTACTCAGTGGCTTCCTCTGTGGCCTCACCCTGCTCGGCACACACGCACCAGGCTCAGCGGCTCTCGGTGCTGTTTGCGCCCATGGCAACACGCGAGGGATGGCTATTGCGAAAGGTGGCGGGCGTCCTTCCTCCTCCTCTGCCGCCCCAGCGCTGGTAAAATGGGTCTTGGGGAACGTGGCTGGAAACTGGAGGGGTCACGGCTGGTGACGGCGGCCGGGCTCTCCGGTTACATCCCTGTGCCGTGCCGGCATTCCGACTTGTCTCCTGTAATCCAGCACGGCGGCAGGGTTTAATTAATTAATGGGGGTTGGAGGCATGGGGAGCTGTTGGAAAGTGATGCTGGGGGACTGAGAGTGGAGCAGTGGGATCCTATCCACATCCCCCCCAGTGCTTCCTCTGAGGATTTCCGGGTGATGGGATGCTGGGGTGCGGAGCAGGGGTGTTTTCCAGAGCAGTGGGAAGAAATGGCACGTGGGATGGAGGGAAAACCAGGGGGATCTCCAGCATTAAATGTTTGCCCCAGCTGGGGAGATGATGCTTCTGTGTCAGAGGAAACTTGTAGCAAGACGGCTACAATTTAATATGGCCCTGGCAAGGAGGAGGAGGAGGAAGAGGAGGAAGATGTGCCTCTGCTCTCAGCTGGAGCTTTGTTGAGCCCTCCTCTCGCGCCGCATGCGTGCTCCACGCTGCCCCATAAATAATTTAAGTGCTTTTGCTTTCCTGCATGAAATATTCAGCCTGCTGCCAAGGGAGCTGGCGGGAGGCTTGGTGGGGGGGACGAGCAGACGGAGCCACTGGTGGGTACCCGGTGATTGGGATGGTTGGGGCAGAGGGACCTTTGGGGCAGGTAGAAATAACCCCGGATGGTGTCGCTGCTCGATTCAGCCCCTCTGCCCTAAATGAGCTGCCAGCGGTGCTCACGTGGCGGCTCTGCCCTGGTGTGTGCCAGCGCCACAGGCCCCAGGTGCTGGCAGGATGACGGGGTCTTGTGTTCCCCCCTGCAGAAGGGAGCTTTAATTGATGCTTTCTAACAAGAGGGCCAGGCTCTGCTCTCGCTTGCGCCTGCCATGGTGTGGGAGGTGTTTTACTGGGGGGTCCCCATGGGCTGGTGGGATGAGGTTGCAGCCAGGCGTTGGATGAGATGCTTGTAGGTGCCAGCCCAGTGGGGAAGAACGCCAAAGCTGCTGGTGGAGGTGCCGGCAGGGCTGCCTGTCCTCTGCCAGCCTGAGTTTGGTCCTCAGCTCCCCTGGCCTGCAGCAGCGTGGCCGGGATGCTGCCATGCCCTGGCGCTGGCATGTGTCCGTCCTCAGGGCAGGGACTTCGGCTGTGTCACCGCATCCTTACCTCACACAGGACATCTGGGCGGCCCAGCCCTCGGCCGAGCCCTCATACCACAACACTCAGCCCTCAAACCACTCAGGGCTGCAAAACCTCCCTGAAACCTGAAAAATGGGTGGAAAAAACCCCAAAAAGGGCTGTGACTGTCCCCAAAGCCACTGTTGGGACCACAGCCCTGTCGCGCTCTTCCGGAGCAGGGAGGGACTCAGTGAAAGCAATGCCTGGTTGCTCTTTTTTGGTGGAAGAAGCTGGTTTCAAGGGCGTTTTCATTAAAAAGAAGGGGGGGTGAAAAAAACAAGCCCTGAGCAGGGCTGGAAACTTCAGCGACAGGAAGGAAATGGGGTGGTTTATTTCGGTCTCGAGCTTGCTCGTCAGGGCAATACTTGCCTCTT
Source organism: Phalacrocorax aristotelis (assembly GCF_949628215.1). Classification (NCBI taxonomy): domain Eukaryota; kingdom Metazoa; phylum Chordata; class Aves; order Suliformes; family Phalacrocoracidae; genus Phalacrocorax; species Phalacrocorax aristotelis. Next base: position 5,694,326 of record NC_134310.1, on the reverse strand, counting down.
CCTTGCACTGATAGCAGCCCCTCCATGAACAATGGGGTTGCGGGACCCTTCCCGGCAGGAAAACGGCTCGTTCTGGTGAAATCTCCTGGTCGGTGCTGAGTCAGCAGGTCCTGGTGGGACAGAGCGTGGTGCGGAGGGTGCTGGGTTAACCAGCCCGGTGTTGATCAGGAGCAAACGTGCTGGGAGGTGAGCTTGGGTTTCCTTGGAGTTTGCAGAGAGCGACCTGCCAAACAGCCCACAGGCACTGGAGAAGGAGCAGGTCTCACTTTTGGGGCCCAGGAGACACCCCCCCCATACCACTTTGTGCCTCAGTTTCCCCCCATCAGCGATGCTCATCTCCCTGTTCCCCGCAGGAGAGGGCTGCAAGGCAGCCAGGCGTTATTCAGTGCCAGGGGTGGAGGGTTGATTTGTTATTACAGTCACTAACTGGGAGCTGTGGGCACGTGGGGCAGCTCGCAAGAGCCAGCAGTTCCTATTTTTTTATGGGCTCCATAGGTGAAGTTTGCATTCGCTTTATGGCTGCGGTCACCCAACAGAGAGCTCAGGTGTGGGTTTTCCTATTTATCTGGGCACTGCTCCCGGCAGGGAGCCCAGGGCACCCCACAACCGCCATGGGATGCAAGGGGGGGGACATCCAGGGTGGCAACACCACGGCAAAGCCCCGGTCCTTCCAGAAGAGGCTGCCTGCTGGAGGCAGAGCGGGTCCCCCTTTACAGCCAAGGGAGAGAAGATGGAGCCACGTTGCCTCTGCCCATCCCTCCGGTCTCGGCTCCAGCAGCGTCTCACACATGGGGCTGTTAGCATTAAATGAGCCCGACCTGCCTAAGAGCTGCCAATAGCTCTGTGAGAGCAGCCTCTGCTTTGTCATTTCTGTCTTATTAAGCATGAGAGCCTCAGCTTGAAGCTCACACTGGCAAAAATCAATGCTTTCACATCGAAGGAAATACAAACTCCTGTGTTTTTCCTAAGGGCTGTAAATAACGCTACACGCGGCAGCTTGCACAGTGGCGGTGACAGTGGCTCAGTTACCACTCACTTAATTCACGCCCTCGCAGAGCCTCGGCAGCCCTTGGGCTCGGGGAGCCGGCGGCTGGAAGGTGCCCGGAGAGCCGGGGCTCAGCTTGCACCGTCGCCCACGCACCATTGCTCTTGCACGACCGGCTGCAGTGAGACAGCCTTGGGCACAGTGTGGTACCTGAGTTCTGTGGGAGGCCGTGGTTTGCTCCTGAGAGCCCGGCGTGCGCTCCGTGATGGTAGGAGCAGGATCGAGGATCCCCAGAGGGGTCCGGGACTGGATGGCAGCTTGGCCAGGGGGTCCGCAGGGCTGCCCATGATGGAGAGGAACTTGGTTCTGCACTAGAATAACCCCAACTCTCCTCTCTATAGCCATGGCCAATTTCTCCCAATCCATTCTCACACCAGCAGCATCCTTTAGCTTAAATAGCTCTTCTCTCCTCCCTGGTGATGTATTTATAGTGCGATCCCATCCCTTCCCCGCTCTCGCTTTGCCAGGCTGACCGTGCCACGTGCAGGCTCTTGCATAAGCAACCCCCAGCACTGCCCATTCATCCTGGTGCAGGAGCCGGTTGTTATTGTGCTGTTCTCACCTCCCAGCAATTTTGTTATTTCCTGGGGCAAGAGGCATCTCCAGGGTTAGTGGCATTTTATTCTTTCACAGTGGTTTTTAGAATCGTAATCTGCCCAAGGTGATTGATTTGGTCCTGCTGGGGTGCGGGGAGTCGGGCTGTAGGTAAGCAAGGGGTGAACTTTCTGGCTTGCTGAACTATTCACCTCCGTGCGATGCTTGTGCTGGCTTCGGAGGAAGCCAAGACGACAGCAGAACAAGTCTGAGCTCTGATGGCGTGGGCATCACTGGGGAAAAGGGCTTCAATGCACATCGGTGGGTGCTGCAAACCGGCCGTGCTGGCAGGTGCCGGGCCATACACCAGCACCTGGCTGTGCTGGCTGTGGTGGGTGAGTCAGCCATCACCTGGGTTGTCCCCAACTCACCCTGCAGGAAATGAGTCAGGTTTTAAGGAAGAAAAATGTTAAAATGATGGGGCAAGAGTCCTTCCTGCATGTGGAGGAGGGCGGTGCCAGTTGCAGGAGGGAGACAGGGATGGAAGGTCTTGGGCAATGCTCGGGTCTGGAGACCTTGCTCACCTCTGACACTGCCTGTTGCGCTGTGGCTTCTCCCCAGAGTTGGGGGGAAGGAAGGTGGGAACACCCTGTAACTCATCCCACCAACAAAACCCAGGCGCGAGCTCAGTTCTTGCCTGCCCTGGCACCCAGGAGCTCCTCTCAGTCTTGCCGTTGCCCAGAGATGCTCTTCCTCCTCCCTGCTGCGTGGGGAGGAGAGGGGACGGGGCTGATGCAGGGCACGGGCTGAGCTGTGTGCGTATCTCTTTCCCCCGCAGAGATGGACACCTTCAGTACCAAGAGCCTGGCCCTGCAGGCCCAGAAGAAGCTCTTGAGCAAGATGGCTACCAAGACCATAGCCAACGTCTTCATTGATGACACCAGCAGCGAGATCTTGGATGAGCTCTATCGGGCCACCAAGGAGTACACCCACAACCGCAAAGAGGCCCAGAAGATCATCAAAAACCTCATAAAGATTGTCATGAAGTTGAGCGTGCTCTACCGCAACGGGCAGTTCAACCCTGAGGAGCTGCTGGTGATGGAGCGCTTCCGCAAGAAGGTGCATACCTTGGCCATGACGGCCGTCAGCTTCCACCAGATAGACTTCACCTTCGACCGCCGGGTCATGTCGGGTGTCCTCACGGAGTGCCGGGACCTGCTGCACCAGGCTGTCAATGGCCACCTGACGGCCAAATCCCACTCCCGCATCAACCACGTCTTCAATCACTTTGCGGACTATGAGTTCCTCTCAGCTCTCTACGGGCCATCCGAGCCCTACCGCACCCACCTGAAGAGGATCTGTGAAGGAGTTAACAAGATGCTGGAGGAGGACAACATATGAAGGTGGTTGAGATGGGCCATTGGCAATAACTGCCGGACTCTGCCTCCTCTGAGACTGAGGATAGGACATATGCGTGTTTTGACCATTACTAGGCTTGAGGTCCTCTTGTCCTCTGTAGTGCTAACTCATTTTCTCCTTGTTTCTACAAAAGACTGAACCTCTTGACTTTGTCTAACCCTTGCCTGGGGTCTGCAAACCCACCCTATGCTGGAATAAGTCCTTTCCAGGTGATCCTGGGCTCCTGCTGTACAGTTTCATTTCCTTTGCCCACGAAGTGCTCTTAGCTTGGAGTCCAAGGAACTGGACTTCTCACCTTGAACTCTGTCGTAACCTTCCTGGGGGAAAACCAAACCAAAGGCTCACGGTGTGTAACACCTCCAAGGTGTCTCAGAGCAGGTGGGCAGTTGGTTGGGTGAACGGTTGTGACACCCTATTACTGGAAGGTTGTGGAGCCCTGTGGTTGTGTTTCAGCAGCTCCATGATGTGATGGGAGCAAATCACGGTCCAGACTTGTGCTGCCCAGGGCAGGAAGGTGCTTCTGCACCTTGCAGGCTAGCGTGGGCTTTGGCCTCCTGAAAGATGAGTCCTTGAGACCAGAAGGATCCCACCTCACCTGGGCAAGCGACTGTCCTTCGGGGCAGGGAGGGGGTTGGAGGGACCTGCTCCATCCCTGCACCCCAGGTACACCCTTCATCCAAGACCCAACCAGCCTCCCGTGGCAGTACCACTGTGATGACTCCGACACCTTCCTTGGTGGTTGTCCAAAGCTCTCCCTAGAATTTCATACATTTTACATGTCCTCGACTGAGTTATGGTTGTTGTTTTTTAGCAAACTCAGTAGCTCTGATGAGTTATTTAAACAAACTTACCTGTTTGGCCTGGGTGCTCCATGCGGTTGATACAAAGGCGGTTGACAGTGATAAAATGAGTGCCAGGGGCAGTTGGTTTTGTCTTTTAAATGGTAATTTCTCTCTGAGACCTGGGGTTTTTGCTCTCTGCCCCTGGCATCACTACCGGCCAGGCTGCCCCTGCTCTGTAGCACAGCAGCTCCAGGCTTTGCACGGCTGGTGCTGAACTGGTGGGAGGAAACGTGCAAAACCCAGCACAAACCAATAGCACAGGTCTGGGGTCCTGGGGGGAGCAAATCCTGCTCCCACGCAGGCACTCACACATGCTCCTCTGCATCCCCGCATCCCCTCGCTGCACAGCGGGAGCTAAAAAAGCACAACCCTGATAGCAGAAAGCGACAGGCAACTTTGCAGAATTCAATACGGGTGTGTTGTAAAAGCGTTGTGCTCTCAGAGCATGGATGCACCAGCTGTGGCCCGCTTCCAACACAACGATCTCTGCTTTGAACACTGAAAATTGCCCTTTTAGCATACAAGATGCCACACAATCTCAGCCGGCCTTATCTCTGTGACCTCCTTGTGCCTCCTGTTCCATGGGATGTCTCCAGGCACAGGAGGCTGCCAGCACTCGTGGGCAGAGCACGGCTCCATGGCTTCCATTCACTGCTCCCTTTCCACCACTGGCTCAAGGCACTGATAACTTTCAGCCTTAAAGATTGAATAAAAGCAATAAAGCCCCTACCTCTGTCATTTCATAGGCCTGGCTCCAGCTATCACAGCTCATTTAATTGCACAATGCAGCTCGGGGTGGGGGTGAAGCACATTTACAGGTGTGCCTGGAGGAGAACACGGTCAAGATCCACCGAGGTGTTGGTCACTCGGGGAGGGCAGGGTGAAGTCGGCCTTTGGCGCGCAGCATTTGAGAACAGACGTTCCCGTCCCCCCTGGGCTCATGGCAGCTGTCAGGTATGTGCTGAATTGGAGCCGGAGCTGGAAACAGCTCGGTGGAGTTATCAGCAGATGCAGCGAGCAGGCAAAGTGGAATGGGGCTGATGGATACGGTGGCGGCAGCTGCTGCGCTGACAGCCAGAAACGCTTCGCTGTTCTGTTCGAGGTGCATGTCGGCACCAGCTGCAAGATGCTCCTTAATTGCATGAAAACATCTCCGCTCAGATGAGCCCCGACTCACGGCTGTTCCCTTTGTCCCCAGTTCCGTGCACCCCAGGACCACACTTAACCCACCAAATGCCTGCCACCAGCTTTCCTTCGCATACAGGTGTCTAATCTGAAACCTCTCCCCCAACACCCCATGGTAAACACCCACTTCGTACCCAAACGCTTGCCTTTTTGCCCTGGAGAGCACACTCTCTGCTAGAAGAGCCATCTTATGGCCTGCGTTTGCCATCCCAACCCTGCTGTACAAGTCTGGGAAATTAGTCCCTTTGGTCTGGTTCCCTCTGAGCAACCAGTTAAACAGGGAGAAAGGGCAGAAACCTGCAACATCAGCACCCTACATGTAGCTTGGAGCTCAGGTAGGAGCACACTGGGGACACTCCTGGGCCCTGCAGGTGATCTGCAGATCCAGAAGGAGCCACACAGCAGAGGAAGAAGGATTTAGGAACAGACTGGAAAAGAAAGCTTGTAAAATCCCCAGTGCAAAGTACCCCCAGACTGCCAAAAACCAGGGAAACCCCCCCAAAATGGGCAAAGCAGCTACCAACCACAACCATCACCAAGCATCAAAAGCACTCGTTATGCCAGTGCTGGGTTAGGCAAACTTACAGCTGGAGCCTTGTTCTCATGTGCTGGGACTCCTCTTGGCGGAGAGAACCCCCATAAACCCTCTGCAGCCTCCAAACTCCCGTGTGACATCTTGGCTCCTCCTGGCCAAGGAAAAGCTGAAGGTTGTGCCACTCGCTGGGCATCCCATTGGAGAGGGCAGGAGTCACAGAGCAGAGCAAGCTCAGGCCAGAGCACGATGCTTTATTTCTTTATTTGTGTTTTATTTACACAGGAAAGGAATTCCACATTCCCTCACTGTTATTACTCTAGATAAGAAAAAAATCAATTCTGTACGTAGAAAATAGTCCTGTAGTTGTACTGAGACATGAAAGTGTTGCTTGGATTGATTCCTGGGTTGTGTCAGAATAAGCAGCTCTGCCTTCCCCATGCCAAGTTTTCCCGACCGTGCTCTGCACTAGGGCAGGTCCACAACATCCTCCCCAGCGAAGCCAGTGACGCTCTTTGTGGCTGCGCTCAGCAAGGAGACAGACAGCTTTGGCCAACTCAATCCTTTCCTCCCCACCCCTCCCCAATTTAATTATTTGCTCCTGTCATGCTTGCAGAGAGAGAAATCCTGTCTCCCCTCCAGAGACTACAGAGTTAACAACTTTCCTTTAGCAAACCCTGCTTAAATTCAGCCACTTATCTTTCTGCATTGCTCTTCCTAGCAAGGGAGATAAGGAGCCCCCGTTCAAGGGGAGCTTTACCATATTCAGCAGATCAACCAAGCAGAAAGCGGGCAACAGAATGGCTGGCTGCAGATCAGGAGTCTCAGAGGAGGTTTCCAGCTGCAAAGCACATTGTTACTCTGACACAAGACAGAATGCATCTGTCTTAACACCTCCAAGTCCCACTTGTGTTGGACCCTGGCACATTTCAATATGGAAAACATAAAAGGTTTGGCCAACCAAAAAACCCACAGTTATCAAGTAATCCTCTTTATCTGCCATGCTCTTCCAGCCAAAACACCCTGCCCAACACCAGCCTCAGGGTCACAGCTCATCATGGGGTGTTTTTGCCACAATCGTGAGTTTGGACAGTTCAAAACGGAACTTGCCTTCCCTGTGAGACACTAGAAAGAGAGAAAACAAGCACAGGATAAACAGATGGTAAGGCATGAACAAAACAGCCCTGCTGGTTCCTTTCCAGGACAATAAAGCCAGCAAGCTGGGCATTGCACTTCTTTTTTATACACACGACAAACATGTTCTGATAAACCCGTTCTTCCCCCATGCTAATTTACCATTTACACTGGAACAGGACCTACAGAATCCTGCTGCCAGCTATGGATCAAGAGCACTATCCCCCCAACTCCATAACATGCACTGCTCTCCTACACATTGTTACCTATCTGCATTAAGCTTAAATACACGTCTCCTGGTATACAGCCAAGCTCATCTCCCACGCCAGACCCTTCCTCACGTCGTTCTCTCAGTCACAGACCTGTTGTTTCGGTGATTTCGAATTCTTCCTGTTTTAAGGGGATGTCGCTTTGTGCACCCACTGCAGCTTGAGACTGAAATGGGAAGGAAGAAGGTTTAAGCAGTTGAAGCAATCCAAGAAGCTACTGTATTTAAAGCAGGAAAAAACCAAACAGCACATTTTGAAGAATGAACTTGTGTTTTAATAACATGGAATGAAATAATTAAATCCACAAAGGAAAATCTCTGGCTATTTTTCCATTTCCTATTAAACCACAAACGTGTGTCCTTTGGGTGACTGAAAGCCTCGCCACCGAAGCCTGGGAAATGGAAGAATGAACCAGAGAAAAGCACCAACAGAGGTTTTGTTTACTTTGTCACGCGCAATTTGTTGAGGCACACTGAACCTCCCCTCATGCAGTGCGCCCTGGCAGGATGGTGTCTTTTGGAGTCACCAATGCTGGCAAAGCCAATGGCAAACCGATGACGTTGAAGGAGCAGAAATAAAATGGTGCAGCAGAGCCTACCTGCAGCCTCTCTCCTGACTGCCGGCACTCTCTAATTAGGGACATGATGGAGTACGTTTTATGGGACAGATGTCTAATAAATGTTCTCCATGTCCAATTCATGTGTTATAGCAGCCTCCCACACACCTGTTCCCAAGTGATCAGCTGGGACTTACATAAGCCATGGCATGCTCTATCTTGGCTCCTTTCACTTCAGCTTTAAACTGGGTAAAGAAGAGATATGACTTCCCTTGGGGCCTGAAACAAGAAAGCAGAGTCTTTGACATCAGCAGAGAGGGTGGAGGTGCAGATGAGCTCAGTACTCATGGCTCCCTCCCTCCACAGCCACCTCTGCTTCTCTTGTAGCTCATCTAGTGTAAAGGGGGGAGAGAGGGGAGCAGCACTTATCAGCCACCGCCTGGCTAAAAAGCCCACCCAAGTCAGAGCACCTCTCGGGAGAGGAAAGCCCTCCGGTGCTGCCCTGCAGAGAGGCAAACCCAGCCAGGAGGCAGGGCCCCAGCCCAGATCACACCTGCCTTGTTGCTGCTTTTGCCTCAGAAAGTTTGGGGTTAAAGAACACACCTCCAGACTGAGCAGGAGAAGAGCAGGTTGTCTTCACTGACTCCAATGTTCATCTGCCATTGCTGCAGAGGGGAAAGGTCCGAAGAGTTTATGTGAGTAAGAGCCTCCCACTTCCTGCTCACCCCTGAGGCCACTCACCTCCCCTCCTAGCTGCAGGCATGGCAAGTTTCAACTGTTCTAAAATAACACAACATAACTATACAACACTTGCTGATGGCCCCTTTAATTTTCTGTTGCACAAAGCTTGAGGCCTGCTTGCCCTCTCCTCTCCATGATTTCATTAGTACAGCTACAGAAAAAAGTTAAAGTCTCATTTCTCTTTACACTAAAAGAAAAGGACCTGATTCTAACAGGACTTGCAGATAAGAAAGTACAAATTGTTTATCTGCACAGCACTGTGTATCAGCAGCAACATGAGCTACAAAAACCTTCAAGCCTCCTAAAGAGCACAGGATTTACTCCTATGAGGTCCTTCCCACCAACCGGAGTATGAAAATGTCACTCCCTGTTCTCCAGAGACATCTGGCCCAGAGATTTGTTAAGCCTTACAAATGTCATGGCCTCGCGAACCACAGCACCATTGCAACACACGAAGGATGTTTGCGTTCAGGGAGCAAATTCACTTTTGCAAACACGCAGCATTGGAAACGGTACAACCACCCTTCCTCATGGCTCCCGGTCCCTGGAATCAGCTCATCACAAACGAAATCGTCCTGACCAGCTTCTCACTCTGTGTAGCTGTAAAGCCTGAGCATAAGGCGAACACTCAAAGGTTTGCTCAACTCACCTCATTTGTTCCTCCCTGAGCTGAGTATGTGAAGGTGCAGGTGTAATCCCCCTGGAAGAAGAGAAGACGACGGTGAGCAGCCTTGCTCGAGCAGGACCTTCTCTTTGTTCACCAACAACCACTTCTTGGTGATGAGGTGAGATCTGGGGACACCTGAGAGAATTACTGGGGCTGTGCATCCCCTGGCAGCCTCACCCTGGGGGTGACCGAGGAGGAGCTCACACCACGTCCATGTCCAGATCCCACCGGAGTGCAGACGGAGCCAGGGACCGTGCAGCCCTCATCCCCCGTGGGGTGTCAGCAGGACCCCATGGTGCTGGGGTGGGAACCCATGTTCTGGGGGCCCAGGGACTTCCAGCCCTTCTTTCCATAGGGCTCCTTCCCCTTTGTGAGCCTCCTTCCCATGGGGACCCTCTTTCTTTGAGACCTACTTCACCCTGGCAACTCCCCCTCCCTCGGGGTACCTCCTCCCTTTGGAACTCCCCCTTGGGGACCCCCTTCTCCTTGGGGGCCATTCTGCATGGCAAGCCTCCCTCCCTGGGAACCTCCTCACCACAGAGACTGTCCCACCTTGGGGAGCCGATTTCCTTGGGGACCTCCTTCTGCTGGAGACCCTCCCTTGGGGACCTACTTCTCCTTGGGGGCCCCCTCCCTTCTTGGTGATCCTCTTCTCCTTGGGGTCCTCCCTGGGAGCCTCCTGCCTTTGGAGACCCCCCCTTGGGGACCCCTGTCCCTCTGGGCCCCCTCCCCTGCCCCCGTCAGAGGTGGGGTCCCCCCGCCCCTAGCAACCGGCCCCCTAGCAACTGGCTCAGATCTCCCCCAACCCCCCCGCCACCAGCTCATCCCACCTTCCCTCGCTGGCTGGCAGCCAATCCCCATGGCGGGAAGAGAGAGCTACGTGCCGCGCAGCCAATCAAGGAGAGGCGCGTACCCTCTCCTCACCCCTCACCAGGCTCCGGGAGAAGGAGTGAACTTCCCCGCCGGGCCGCACGTCGAAGTCGGCCGTGCTCGGTTCCTCGGCGGCCCGGGCCACCAGGCACAGCAGGGCGGCGGGTACTACCGCGGCCCACAGCCTCCGCCCGCTCCTCCCGCTGGACGCCGCCATCTTGGAAAGGAAGCCCGGGCTACGGCGTGCGGGAGGGGTCAACCCGGGCTGCGGCCGCTCAGCGGGCGCCCCGGCGGCCATCTTGGGTGTGGGCAGGGAGCCCGGGCGGGTTAACCCTTGGGGGGCCGCGGTGGGGACAGGGGCTCCTGCGACAAGCAACCACTGGGATATAGGACAAGGGGGACATGGATACAGCAGTCTCCCCCCAGCCAGTGCCCCTGGGGCCATGCTTTGCTGTGTGGTTGCTCCCACGGGGGATACGGGGCAGCTGTGGGATATTTTGGGGAGCCCATGCTGCACACCAGGCTGCCGCAGGCCATGCCCTGTGTCCCTGCAGCCCCTCTCACCCCAGCCTGGTCCCCTCGCCCTCTGGGCTGCACATAGGGGGAAAAATGCAGTGTGTGTGTGGGAAGGTTCATTTTGTGCCTTGTCACGCTGGTTTAATGGGGTAAAGGCCTATTTTAAAAGAGCTTGGCATGCAGGGGCAGCGTTATTGGCTCAGCCCCTGCAGGGTTGGGCAGAGCTGCAGCCACAGCCAGAAAATCCAGCCCTGGCTGGTGGCCTTTGGGATTCAGCTGGAAGGAAGAGGGGCCACGGGAGGGGAAAGAAGGGAAAGAGATGGCCAGGCTGGGAGGAAAAGCACGGAGAAAGAGCCTCTCGCCAAGCATTGTGTGGAGGGAGCTTTGCCTTTCCCATCAGGAAAAGGACTGGCTGCATCAGCCATGCCTTGGCCACCAAACCCTGCCCGGTCACCATTCGCAGGCGCAGAGCATTTAGGCATGCCACTTTTAATTGCTTCTCACCACACACAAATGAAAACCCTTTTTCCAAAGGAAACAGCCGTGGATCCACAGCCAGGGCAGGGAGAGATGCCCAGGGAGGGAGAGATGCCCTCTCCTGCCGCAGCCCTGGCTCACAGCATGGGGAAACTGGCCTGGGTGGCCACCCCGCACTGGTTGTTGGTGCCCTTCAGCAGGCGGACATAGCCCTGCTCACCCCACACCTCTGACCAGCTGCAGGAAGAGATGGAGAATGAGCACATCCGCATTCCCATGCACATGGAGACATAGCCCCGCTCCGGGAGGGCGAGCAAGGTGGGGCCAGGAGCCGGGCAGGGATGTTCCTGCCATGCAGCTCTGACCCCAGAAGGCTTGGGGGATAAGCCATGCATGGGGGCAGGAAAGGGTGGCAGGTTTAGGGGTACAACACCCTCAGCCTCTACCTGTTTTTTAAGATCCAGTAGCTCACGTTGCGCCCGGGCTCCTGGCTCGTGCCGTAGCCCACGGCCAGTATCCCATGGTTTACCCGCTGGCTGCAAAACATGCTGCTGAAGATGCCTGGGAAGAGCAAAGGCTGAGTGAGCTGGGGGTGGCCCCCAACTCTTCTTCTCCAGGTGAAACCAGGGTGGTGGATCCTACTCCCCTGGGCTGGGTGCCCTGGGGAAACTCTGGGGCTCAGTGAGGGCTCAGCAGCCCAGCCTCCCACGAGGCAGCCCTGCCTCAGTTTACCCACCCACACCATGAAAAGCAAGACAGTACCCGACTTGTAGAAGTGGAAGTTGCTGGCATCCACCGCCACGGACATGGGGCCCACAGCCGCCACCGCATGCTCCAGCACCACCTCACTGCCCTGGGCCACCAGCCAGATGGTGGAGCAGTTAGCCGCCCTGTCCTGGGGATTGTATCAGCAGCTGGAGGTGTCCTGAGAGGAGGAAGAGAGTGATGCTGGGGCTGGAACCTGACAGCACAGCTCTGCCATGTCCCCAGGGCCACCCGCTGTCCCTTACTGTAGCCGTGTAGGGGTAAATGCGCTCCGAGTTCAAGCCACCGTTTTCGTGCACGTACTGGAAGGCACGGGTCATGAGGCTGCCGTGGCAGCCGTTGTTGCCCAGCTTTCGGGAGCAGTCGATGAGGTTCTGCTCGCTCAGTACCACCAGCTTCCCGGTCTGGTTGAAGACAAGCCCCTCCAAGGCCCCCGTGGCACTGAATGCCCAGCATGACCCGCAGTGCCCCTGGGCAAGATGGGGACAGCAAGGGAGTCACAGCATTACCCCAAAACCCACCGGAGGGGGATGCTGTGACCCCCTGGTGCTGCTCTCCAGCTCCTCAGCTGCAAAACTGCAGTGGCCAAAACTATAGGAGCTGCTTCTTGGGGTTGCCTAGGGGTTTTTTGGTGCCTGGGAAGAAGCTGCTGCTTGTTTCTGCTGCCCAGACTCCCAGCACCCATCACACAGCCCCTGTCCCGTGCCCACCTGGTTCTTCACAGGCGTCACGTAGCCCTTTGCCCTCCAGTCCACCTCTGCCGGGGCGTTCAGGGCCGGCGGAGCCTGGAAAAGCAGTGCTGGCTCCTCCCACTGTGCCAGAGTGAAGCCATTCAGGAGCTGGTTAAACTCCTCGTCCGTCTGCAGGTTGTCAAGGGAAAGCTCGTGTGATGCCACCAGTTCCTCGCCAGCACCTTGGCAGCTCCCCACTGGCCAGTTGACCCCCGGGAAGTAGCCCAGCCCCAGGGGCACCTGCAGCTCCCAGCAGAGCGAGTTGGGGGTACTTGATCCCTGGATCAAGCCCTGGGTGCATCAAGGGGTCCCCAGTCCCCAGATCAGGCCCTGGGTACAAGAAGGGGTCCCGGGGGAAGGTGCTGGGTGTGTCGGCAGGTACCAGGTCCCCGTAGTGGTTCATGGCCAGGCGGAAGGTGTGCTGTCCCTGCGACTCCTCCTGGTTGTGCTGCTGGATGCGCCACAGGTTCTTCTCCCAGACCTCCCTGCGGACAGCCTCGGCCTCCTGCCATGGGACAGAGCAGCAGCAGGATCAGAAATGTCCCCAGGGAGCACGGGGACATGGGACGGGGTGGGTGGCTCTGGGTGAGAGCCCCCAGGAACCAGCCCCCGGCACGTGCTGGGAGGCCTGGGGGGAGCAGGACCTACCTCTGGGTACTTCTTGGCATGGAGGCTCTTCCATCCTTCCCAGGCCTCCTCCAGGGCAGGATCCAGCGCCACGGCACAGCCCAGCAGAGCCAGCAGCAGCCCCAGCAGCTTGGCCATGGCACCCAGCTGGGGGGGAACGGCCAGAGCAGGGTCAGGGGGGTCCCTGGGCTGAGCCCCACGGCCGCCAGCTGGGGCCATGGGCTGGGAGCAGGACAAGTCATTCTGAGCCCAAATTAGAGGTGAGGGGGAGGCAGAGAAATTCAAAGAGTGGCCAAGCCAGAGGGAAGAGAGACACTTTGGTTCCTTCAGCTGGATCGGTTTTGTGTGGCTACGCTGCTGTTTTGACAGGAGCTTTAGGAGGTCTTAGCTGTCCTTTGGGTGGCATTTAACTGTCCTTTTTAGGAGAGGAAGGAGTAGCTTCTCAAGAGAGCAGAGCCGAGGCGGCAAACACAGACAAAAGGGCAGTGAGAGCGGTGGGGACGGGGCTGGCTCTCCCAACTCCCTGCCTCACTACAGCCTCTCCCAACTCTTTTGTTTGCAAAACCCTGCTGGCTTTCTCCACCATTGCCCTGGCCCCCTCTTCCCCTTCCCACGGCAGCAGCAGCTCTCCCTGCACCACCGACAGCGGACTGCCCCTGCTCGGGGACTCAGCGCCCAGCAGGATCAAGCCCCAAGTAAAAGGATGAGTGGAGAAGGCAGGATCATATCAGGACCCCTCCAGAGCAAAGTTTGACGGTTGGCTGGAGACAACTCAGCCTCTGAGCTCCAACCCAGAGCAACTTTAGGACTCAAAGCAAAGCAGAAGAGCCCAGAGGAGCAAAAGCCACAGCTGCTGGGCCAGGACAAAGCTGTTTTCACTTGAAAGCCAGCGGAAATCTGCAGCAGCTGAAACCTGCACCAGCCTCCGAGCAAGGGGCTCGAACTGGAACAGGAGATAAGGGTTTTTTCTACAGAGGTGGGGAAGGTGGAGGAGCCGTTGCTCCACGCTGATGACTGAAACCTTCCATCTGTCCCAGCACAAAGGCAGGATGCCCGTGCGTACATGCTTCACCAAAATCCCTCTGTGAGGATTTTCCAGTATCAATTTACACCCTTTCTTTTTGCCAGCATCCCCCAGCCCCCGTCACCGCCCGACCCCCTCCATCGCAGCCATTTGTCTTCCTCACATCGCTGCCACACGCCCTGCGCCTCCTTTGATGGGCCCTGGTATTTCTGAGCAACTTCAGTTATTCTGGGGGTGCTGTTCTGCAAGGCCACGCAGCGCACAGCAGGGCCTTGGCAGAGAACAGATCAAATGCCTGAGACACCCCTAATCACCGAATACAGTTTCCACTGACGTGGCTTCCCAAGAGCGAGAGCTGGTGTCGCACCTTTATTTCACACGCTTTGAGAATGGAGATGTCGGAAAGTTTTCCATTCGAGCATCTTTCAGGGCAAGTGGTGGCTTTTCTGAGCTAATTTTGTAGCTCGAGCAGTGTTTTTGTTTTAAAAATAAGTCATCGAGAACATCTGTTCCCCCTCCACATCCTCCACCTAAAAATAAAGCCCCACATGTTGGGTCTCCATGGGAGAAATGCCTCCCAAGCCCCTCTCATGCTCAGTCCCAGTTCTTGAGGAAGAGTCATTTTTGCCCAGTTTCCCCAGCACCCGTTACAACACCTGCTTCCTCCTGCTGTTACCGCTCAACTCAGGAAATTAACTCAACTTCATGCTACAGCTGCAAATCCTCTATCTGAAAGAGACACCACAAACCCAGCTGCACCGTGCTTCACACTCCCATTACCTTTCCTGCAGGACAGCTGGGTGGGGGCCTCCCACATCATTTGTATTTCAATCCCCAGCAGAGTCTGTTACATATTGAAAAGCTCAGGATTGGGGTAGGTGATTTCCCATTTAATGCCTCTCAGGATTCTTAATCCTCAAAAGAAGAAAATCAACCCCTTTTTATGGCATCAAATAATCCTACAGCTTCAGAAGCAAGCTTGGAGGATCAAAGGAGCTGACAGATTTGTAAACTCTTCTAGAGCATTTTAAGAGTGCACTGCAGACATTTTAAGAAACACTTGCTCTTTTGGGACAGGAAAAAGCAGTTTAAGACTGAAAAGAAACAAACCCTGCAAAATAAAGCTTCTTACCATCCACTGGCACCCACCCGGCTCTAAAGGCAGCAGGGAGAAAGGGGAGCAACTTTTCTGTCTGCAGATTTCTCTCAAGGAAACTTCAGAGATGTGCAACTTCCTCCATTACCTCCCCTTCCGCCCCTCCGACCTCAAAAGCTGCACCAGGGGTTACTCAATGGGGTGCACAGTAGAAGCTAAAGCTCAGCTGCCATAGTCGGGACAGTTATTTGGGCGCAGGGCTGAGAAGGGGGCAGCCATACTCAGAGAAGGGCACAACCCTATTCAGAGAACAGAATGCTCCAGCTGCAAGATGCTTTGCATTTAAAACAGGAGCCTCCAGCTTGCATCCTCAGGGCATTTAATAGCACTTTAATTAACGCCTCTCATATAGGAAGGAAAACAGCAAGGCCAGGTTTTGTGAGAGGGCTAGCACAGGCAGGCCCAGCACCCACGGAAAGCAGCTCCGTGTCTCCTAGCGTGGGATCAGAGCTGCGAGTGCTTGGAAGCACTTGGATCAGAGCAGCTGCATCCCCCTAAGTCATTGGAGGGAGTTGGGGTGCTGGGCGAGGTACCGACCTCCAGCGCAGAGGCTGGTATTTGCAAGCACGAGATGTCTGACTTGCTTAAGGTCATGCAGCGCCTTAATGGCGGAGCCAAGAACACAGTCCCGGATCCCCAGCTCTCCACCCTGCATCTTCAATTGCTTGGATCATGCTTCCCCCGAGGAACATCAGGGATTTAATATTCTCTCCACTGCTCGGCACAGAAACCGAACAGAACGCTTTGCTTTTACCACAGACACAGCTTTGGCGATCGTGAACCAAGCTGCCGTTTCCTCCCGAGCCCTCTCCTGCACTCCAAAATCAGGCACAAATGCCAGCCAGCATCTCTCTTTCCAATATTTTAATGAGTCGCTACATCTTATACTCATAATTATAAAAGAATAAGAATCCATAAAAATATTTTCTTTTCATAATACGCACATAAAATACTCCAGGGCAAGTCAATGTGGTTCATTTGGGTGGGGTTCCCCCCCCCCGGCAGAACCCTTGGCTTGAGGGGGGTATGTGCTCCCCTGAGGTGCGATTGCTCAATCCCCCCCTCCCCAGAACTGCAGTTCCTGTTGACCAGGTAAATAAAAACCAGAAGAAAGCATTTGCTGAGTAGATGGGCAAGGGGAACAGTCACTGACCCGCAGAGAACTGAAGCACAGCCAATTTCAGTGCACGTCTGAAAGCTCAGGGCGTCTGGGAAGGAGAAAGTGGGACCAGGAGGCAGCACAGAGAACGGAGGGAGGGAGGATTTGCATAAATATCATCCATCTTGTGTTGCAAAAACCCAAATACTGCTGTGATCTCTGGAGAGGTGATCTCTGGTTGTAGCCAGCTGCTTCGGCTGCCGTGCTACCTGTTGGCACGACTCTGCCTGTGAGCGGCCATTAGAGAAAGGTATCAGAGGACGCTGTTACCGACCCCAGCCACTTCCTCCATCTGCTCTGCAAAATAAAACTGAAAAATAGAAGAGACTAGTGTTGCATGCTTCTGTAGAGCTTTCTTCACAACCCAGGGCTCCACATTGTCGCAGCAGGGCCAGGACACAGCAGCAGCGGATCAGCTCTCCTGGGGCTTAACAATAGGTAGTTCTCTCTTCCCTCCCATTCCTGGCTTAAGGCAGCTTGCTGATTCGGCTCTTCCATTTCCAACACAGGCACTGAGTTCTTGCAGGTAAGAGTGTAGGAACTGCAGAGGTGCAGCAGAAAGGGAAAAGGATGGGGGAAGGAGAGGTGGACACAAACCTCAGCCTCGTGAGACAGACCACTGTCCATTGATTCCCAGGACAGAGGGAGTAGCAGCAAAAAAAGCATTAACAGCCAGGCTGGAGGAGAGGAACAGGACGAGCAGCCGAGCAGGGGCAAACCTCCAGCTTGGAAAGTGAGAGGTGGCACTGTCCAAAGGGAAGGTGCCCTCCCCCCTCGCTCGGGGGGGACACCCAGCCTGGGGGTGGGCGCTCAGCCACTTGTGCTCTGGGTTAGATGGCTGTCGAGGGAGACAGTAGTGGCAGGGCACAGGAGGGGGAAGGTCAGCCGTCAGTGTCCAGTTTGCAGAGGCTTGTGCTTTCAGAGGTATTCTTGTAGAAAGTGCAGCAGCGTGATTTCATAGTGCTCTCCTGACTCAGGGCACCGAATACTGTGTCTCTCGTTGGGGTAGATCTGTGCAGAAGAGGAGAGACGGGGCAGTTAGCCAGGAGCAGCTTATTCAGCATGGACAAGCATCCCTCACATCACCCTTTCACCCTCACCCCACTCTCCATCAGGACAAAGAGACACCAGGGAAGGTGTAGAACACCAGCCCCCCTCCCTCGATGCGCTGGCATGTGCTGCTCATCCGCTCGGCGAGTGAGCCACCTCTGCTGCCACCAGCCCAGCCAGACAGCAACAGTTCAGCAGAGAAGGAAAGTTCCAGGCCCTGAGGGCAGGAGCCCTATTTGCAAATGCTTTTAGATACAGGCCACATCTGCCAGCAATGAAACAGCCATAGTGCCACCTCCCGGCCACCTCCTGGAGTCACACTAGGCATTTACTGTCATTACATTGCAACAAGATGTGGGAGCATCTGCCACCACTTTCTCCCGCCCCCAGAACACACAGCAGAAAACTTCTTCTCTTTCCAGATTTAAAGGGACCTTCCCACTTCACTCTTTTTCCTCCTACCTGCAGCTGGTAAGGTTTTCCAGCCCGGATTAGCTGTGATACCAGGAAGTTGGTATGAAAAAAGTGCACATTTTCATCCAAAAAGCCATGGAGGATCAGCAAACGATTCGGCCTGGAGATGGGATGAGAGATAGGATGATAGACCACACAAAAAGCTCTGTAGTGGGTCTAAGCAAAGAGCTGCCAGTCGGCAAGCCAGAACTGAGCAATGGACAGGCAGTCAGAAGAGCGTAAGGCTGGGGCCGTGGCCCTCAACCCCTCCCTGGCAAAGGAGGTTGGGGATACAACGCCCCAGCTTGCTGCAGAAGGCAGCAACCTGCCACGTGAGCTAAAATTAAACGGGATCAGAACCCATCCATTCTTTTGGGATTCAGCAGAGGTGCAGCTGGTGGCACCAAGTAGGACCTGGGAGTGGGTTTTTAGGAGATCCCCACGGTACTCACTCGTTGGGAAGCTTTTCTACGTGTAATGCCACAGAGCCAGCCTCATAACCTTGCTGGTTGTTTTCTGGGATATCCATGTACCGCTCAGTATACCCGGTGTCATATGCCATCCAAACTGTGACAGGAGCACCTGCTATAGCAATCTGTCAAACAAATAGGTGGCAGGAGACAGCCTCAATTATCATGTGTTAAAGAGTTCAAGTGCTCCCCGTTTCCTGAAGAGGCAGGAAATACAGGCTCTAGACTGTTCTGTCACTCAGACCAGGATTCTTCTACAGCAAACCCACATAAAACCATGATTCCTCCTCCTGCTATTACTCTTATGGTCACAGCAGGGCAAATTCCTGCATACCAGCACTAAAGGCTTCTCCTTTTCAAGGAGGGCTTGTGGAATGATCCAGAAACTGTGCTGGGAACTTGGGAAGGGGGATTAGGCATAGCACATCAATTAACTCATTGGATGCTAGGCTAAATCCTCCACTGGCAGGAACTGGGGAATTACCCCATCCCAGAGACCCCACCCTCATCAAGCTCCAACAGGTATGATCTGTATGCAGAATGCAGGACTATAGCCAGGAGCTACAGGCAGGACTGAGGGACATTGTCACCCGGCCATCAGAAACATCAAGCTAGCTCCAGATGCCATGAGTTACAGAAGCTGAGAGCTAAGTGTCCCAAGATGACAGCCCCACAACCAGACTTACCTTGAAGACATTGGGTTTACAGATAAGACCCATGAGGGAGAGAAAACCCCCATATGACCAGCCATGTATGGCTACCCGACTCAAGTCGATGAATCTGTATTTTTCTGCTACATAATGCAAACCTTCCACCTGATCCTCTATCTCCACCTGACCCTAAAAAGGCAACACAGAAGCTCAAGTTAGTGGTTTTCTAAATCTAGAAACTTGAGACAGAAAAGATGAGAGCAACACACACACAGGAAACATGCAGCCAAGCAGCCTTAGAAAGAGCAAATGGGCAGCGATTCACCAACAACCAGCAGTACATTACCATTTGGTTTTTCAGGGCCCCTTCAAATTTGAGTCCTCGTTGGCACGAACCCCTTCCATCAATCACTACCACAGCATAGCCTAGGGACGCTAGCGTGTTTAGCCGTAAGTACTTAATTCCTTTGAAGGAGTTATTCACTAGCTGCACCTGCAGGAGGAGGGAAGAGAAGTTTCAGAGCTTTCCAGTACCTTCCTGTCTGTCCCGCTCTGTAGGATCCCGAGCTAGACAACAGCCACTAAATGAGCTATCAGAGCCACGGAAATCAAACTAAACGCTGGAAAAGTCATCTGAGGTTTGAGCAGAGATCAGAATAGAGATCCAGTGCTCAGTGCCAACCAAAGCATAAGTCCTGATGCATGAATGCGCTCTGCCCCAGACAGCATCCCATGGCCAACACACAGTCAACAATCTGGATTATTACCTGAGGGCCCCCGTACACAAAGAGCACTGTGGGATGCTTCTTCCCAGGTTGGACATCATGAGGTTTGTAAACCATTCCATAGAGCTCCACATCTGACTGAGTGTGGAAGTGAAAGATCTCAGGTGGGATGTAATCTAGGGGACAACCTACAGAAGGAAGTTCAGACACTAGCAATGCAGTAACCGCAGCAGGCTCTGCCTCCTACCCCACCTGAACCAGCTCATTTTGACCCTAGTCAGGTCTCTTTCAGGTACCAAACCGTACCAAGCCTTAGCAATGCCTCTCAGAGAAGCCTCTCCCTGGGAAACAAACAGCCTCTCTCTGGCTGCAGAGGGCAACAAGCCATATAGAGAGCAAAGGGGTCACCCAAGAAGACATCACCAGCTGGGTATCCTCAGACAAGGCAGGCTACGCCACAAGAGCAAGACGTGGCAAGTTAACAGCAGGGACAGGTAAATGGAGAAAACACTTGCAGGAGGGGTTCACGTGCTGCTGTGAGCTGTATCTAAATCCTTGAAGGCCTTGGAATGAAGTAGCCACTGCATCCCAAATACTTGCCCCTCTTCAGACAGATCATGAATAAAGAAACCCCTAAACCCACAGCCATCTAAACCCTGTACCCTGGAGCACTGCTTTCACCCAAAGCATGAAATAGTAACATCTTAAAAGCCCATATACCATGTCCTGGATGAGCTACCCACTAAAGGTATCTCCCACCTAAGACAACACAATCTTCCCTTAGAGTGAGGTTCATTGGGCCACCTCCCTCTCCGTCACCTTTGGCTACCACTAGTAGGAAGAGTGCCACAGACATAATCTAGCATTGACACCTTCTACGGGACTTACTGGCTGCCTCCATCATGCTAGCCCAAAACTTGGGCTGCTTGTGGAGCGGGTCGTCATCGGAGCCACTGAGCTTGTAGACGTGCACGCAAGGTGGAGTGCTCACGCTGCTGTAGTGGCTGATGAACATATCAAAGTTCTACAAATGGGAGAGAGAAGAATTAGGGGAACAGGGTCTCATTTCCCACATCTAATCACGTGCATGCAGTTCTCAGACAAGAGCTCCCACATCTCAAGCAACCAAGACAAAGAAACCCTCAGGACTCATTACTGGTCATGATTCATTACCATTCCTAGTCAGGAACCCTGTCAGGAGACGAGGGTGTCTTGTATCTAAGAAACAACAAACCTGGCTCATTGAACAGCTGTGGGAGAAGCCTGGAGTGGTGAGTCGCACAATTTCTCCAGGAGACTCATAGCTGACTACGTAGAGGTGGTGCTCCAACGGGGTGTCCTTTGTGCCTTGGAAATACACCAGCTTCGTAGCCTCATTGACCCAGATCTATGTGGAGAAGAAAGGGCTCAGCGACAGACGGATGACAACTACTGCTCCTCTGCCAGTTCAAACAGTCTGGCCCCAGGCAGAGTCAGATCAACACACAAATAGACCATGACAGACTGCTCATGGTATTAAGGACCGTACACAATGCCTGTTGATATGATAGGCTAGAGAACACATGCGCAGCACTTAGAGCACCGCATATAGTCCCAAGAAGTAGCAAAAAGCAGTCACTCAGCTTTTTTTGAGACTCAAAGCGTTTGCCTACTAAGGAGCATAAAAAGTTGGGCTCTGTTCCCCATAGGCAAAACTAGGAAGATTCTGTGCTTAAATATGGTGTCTTCCCACAGTACTCCTGGATTATAAGGGTATACGTATGTTTTTTCCAGCAATCACGATAATGAATTCCCATCTGTGGGAGGATCAGTCTAATAGCTCTAACAGTAACTGAACTTCAAACCACATTAAAACATGTTTTTAATGCCCAGATAAAGCTGCTTCTAAAAACCACCTGGCCAGCCAGGAATAGAGACTACAGCTTTTAAGTAGCGCATTGATCCAGCAACAGCAACTGAACTGTTTTCCACCTTACAGTTTCCAAGTGCTGAAGCCCAAATGCTATTTCTGGCTAAGCCACAGTTTGAAGACCACTGTGGACAGCAAAGGGAAAAAAATATCCAACTCAATTGGCCAGAAAAACCAGGTAGAGCCCTGTGGAGCAACAAACACATCAAAATAATTGCTGCTAACACAATTGTAGCCATAACACATGCAGAGATGTGCTGTGGCCAAAATCAACAGCATGTACAGTGAGAATCCACATGGGGAGGGACAGCAGGTTAACTGCAGATTGAGGAAAAGCAGCAGAAACCAAATGCATGGAGCCGTAGGCCTTTTAAAAAGCAAGAAGTAAAAATCCAGATTAATTGAAGATGAACAGACAAGGTCTTTATTTTGACAGAAATCACCTGGGAGCATTAAACATCAGACTCAGAGTTAATTCCCGAAGCAAAAAATGGAACTAGGTTTCTACAAGATTAACAAAAATTCATTTCTAGCTATTCTGCAACCAATAACAGATAGAGTTTCTCCATATTCTAAATTGTTTTATACTCCCTAGCTGTCTTCTTCCTAAAGGCTCTACTGAGGGATCAGCTGGAGACCAAGAGTTCACTCTAAGTGCTAGGACATATTTCCAATTCACCAGGACTCACTGGGGTTAAAAATGCCTCGGCAAAGGCAGCAATCCCAAGCTTCTCCACAGAACAGATCTTTGTTGCTCTTGAACCTCAGACTTGTGTCCTTTTTTTATGGCCTGACTCACTCACGGGATTTACCTAAGGAGCAATCTGAAGTCTGATTAAAAAGGCAATCAGTTCAATGTGCACTGGACTACAGCACTTCTGGGGAAAGCAGAGGCAGCAATAAAAAGAGAAACAAAATGAAGCTTAAGTAGTTCTAGCTGGTCCCAGGTGTAATAGAGGGCGTAGGCCAGGACTGTGGGCAGACAATGCAGAGCTGTAACACTGCAAGAGAGAATAAAAATAACCACTACCTTCGATCCATGCCTTGCCAACACCTCCCATTCCCCACCAGTCAGGGCAATCTCCTCTTTGATAGGACACTTGAAATCATCTAGAAGAAATGACATGAGAATAAATGCCTTCCCCAAAAGACAACACAAGCAAATCAGAGGGGGAGCTCCCAGAGCTGAAACGGTGACAGAATGCAGCTCTTACCCTCACTATGGACATACGGCTGCACCCAGTCATAGCTGCCTTGCTTTAGGACTGCTGTGACTCTGTACAGGTGACAGAAACCTGTTTTGCATTCGTTGGCTCGGATAAAGCAGAGTTCTTCCTCCTCTCCCTCCGGCTGGATGAAAGGATAGAAGATATCATGAACCTGTCACACAAGGCAAAAGACCCATGAGTGATTTGTATCAAGACAGCAGACACAGCCAAAGGAGTCAGTGCTAAACCACTGGGCTTTCAAAGGAAAGGAGAAGGGGGAGAAATATCTCCGATGAGCAGCTAGTGGGAAAAAGCCATTCCCTACTTTGTTATTACCACAAAGAAACTCTGGACCCATGTAGAGACCACGTGCTCTGGGCTTTCCATGGCTACCATCGAAACCAGCACCAGCCTTGCCTCTGAGCTAGACATTTCAGCTATGAGCCCTACAAGGCAGTGGTTATTCCAACACCTTAGGAAAGCCACGGTGTGAACTCCAGGCTCCTTTGTCACTTCAGTACCAAGGGACTGAAGTTTATTCCCATCCCCTATGTCCACTACCCACCTAAACAAGTATAAATTCCAGGGATTAGGGCTGCTCATGCCTCAAGAAGCCATTTAATCTTGTAATAGAATGCCCCCCAAAAGAATGGCAGTGTTACATCCAAAAGCATCAGCATCCAGTGCTTGTGTTCACCAAGACTGTTAGCAAGAATTAAATGAACAGCCCTGACTGCAAGGAGATGGCAGGATTCTCATCTCTTCCAGTGCTGACTGCATCAAAGTCCTTCTCATGGCTTTATCAAACCCCCTGAATTAACACCAAATCTGGCACTACTGAGTAGCAAAGCAGTCTGCTGGAGCATAGACTAAACTGGACACACAGCCAACACAAAAGTGGTTAACTGTAGGGGAGGAAGGGGCAGCCCGTGTTCTCCTCCCAGCCCCGAGCCTCTTACATTTATCCACACATCAGTGGTTTCTTCATAGATCACAAATGGCTGGACATTTTCTGGCACAGAGTTGGCAAATTCAGCACGCTGCTCCTCATTTTCTGGGACTGGGATAAAGAGTGCTGGAGGCAAAAGGATTAGCTGCAGCCGCTGCTGAGGTCTGTCTAGGAACGTAGCCCAGGCACTGAGGAAAGAAGTTGGAGGTGAATATCAGTACCACAAAATAGATGTCCCTTTCTAACGCTCAGAACATGCAACCCTTTTCCCCCCTGCTGGCAAAAGGGATTTAGATATCTGAATGCAAAGCTTTTCTTATCATTACTGCTTTCTAATCTCCTGGAAGCTTTGCCAACAAACATGTATTGCCAGACATCTCTGGTATTTCACAGGGATATCATTCAGACAAGATGTCTGACAGATTTGCCAGAGCATCTATTCCAAGGGAGCACTGTTAACAGAACCCTGTCTCCAGAAGGTAACTCTTCCTTGGACAGCCCCTCCATCAGGAAGCGCTATTTGTTTTCTAGCAAGCTCCTAAAGAGTTGAAGTAGTCATTCTTAAAGCGATCCGTTTGTAGCTTCCTCATTGCACGCTGCACTAGCAGGGAAAGGCACAACCTAAGACAACTGCCAAGCGAAGGAGTCGCTTCAGTCTCAGCCTTGTTCCTCTCCAAGGAGAGTCATTTGAAGTGGTGCTGCACTGCAGGCCTCTCAACATGACAGATGGCAAGCCACCGCTGCATAGTGCAGCCACCCCAAGGCCTGGAAGTGCATCAAGGGAAGGTTCATCATTAAGAGAGACTTTCAAAAGAGCCAGTTCTCCTTAGCATCTCAGTGACTGTGGATTTCATGAACTGATATATTCAGCACATTTAGATAAGCTCTGGTGCAGAGCATAAGAATCACCTACGGGATTACCTTCTGTAAAGCTGTATGAATTTAGCTTCCAGAGCAGAAAATTAATGATGAGTTACAGAATGCAATCTTCAAAGACAGCTAAGTCACCTTATCTGGACAGAAACTAGTTAACGGTCAAGCAAACTTTTGAGGGGAAAACATTAAGAGCTTTAAAATTTCAAACCAATCAGTTTGGTGTGAATTCTGTAACTCTTCAGCAAGGCTGGCCAGCACAAGGCTGTATCACATTTGGAGCAATAGCGAGCTATGGGAGCACACTGGTCACAGAGAAATCCTTCCCCTTGTACACACTGCACAAAGGACTTAGTGCCACGCAAACTGCCCACTTTCCCGTGATACATTTAGCATTGATCATAAACTGGACCAATGAACAATGATAAAACTGCTTACAGGACATTCTTATTGTGTTAAACATCTTCAACTGAAGAGAGTTCCCTAGGACTGCCTGCTTAATATATCAATATCGTTGAACCTTGTGGTTGTGACTTAAACCCCACAGCTTGTCACTCTCATCTACATTTGGTTAATGCCTACTTTTAGGATATTATAACACTGAAGAAACCAAACACTCTTGTGCCATTTCTGGCACTCACCACAGCTTTAAAACCAGGTCATGACTACAATACGAAGGACATTGAGGGCCTGCAATAGTTCAGCCAGGGA
Source organism: Phalacrocorax aristotelis (assembly GCF_949628215.1). NCBI lineage: Eukaryota > Metazoa > Chordata > Aves > Suliformes > Phalacrocoracidae > Phalacrocorax > Phalacrocorax aristotelis. The sequence continues at coordinate 5,669,079 of NC_134310.1, read as the reverse complement.
AACCCTTGGAAGCATTAGTTCAGAAGAAAAACTTATGTACTATTTGCCATCTTGGGTCCATCCAGCACGGGCAATGTACTCCACAGTCGGAAACAATGCAGCAAATGGTTGCACCAGCTCCTTGTCCTGAGCACACACGATCTGCAACAAAAGGAAGGACCAATATCAAATCAGACTGCTACCAGACCTCCTTACCTCCTCCTATGGAAGCTCAGTGGAATGGGAGAACACAGAAGTTTGACTATTGGCATCAGCCAGGGTCAGGCCAGGAGAAGCAAGCCTTTCTACAAATGGCAGGAAGAGAAGGGAAAAAACAAGCTTCAAAGCAAAATTATTTTGGCGTTCAGCCACAGAAAAGGATACAGCCAGGGACTGAAGCCCAGGATTAGATCAATCTTCAGCCCTCCTGCTCTACTACTGACAACGTGGTACCCAGGCTAACCTTCCTTCTCGTTTCCCTCCCCTCTCCCAGCTGCTTCTCCACCAGAACAACACTTTTCAGTATTATAAAGTTTTTCTCTTTCTTGGACAAACCCATTATAGAACCAGGTGTTACAGAAGGATGAAAACACAGGCTAACACTATTTAGGATTTCTTAGTAATCTTGTCTTAGTTCTAGGGAGCTTCAGCCATCAACCTTCCTGTGCAATGCCCTGTTCTGAGTCGTTATCACTTACCTTACCCTTGCTGTCTGTTTTAAATTCTGCCAGTTTTAATGTAATCTTGGGGTTCTTGCTGCCTGCAGAGGAAAGTGAAAGAAAACCAAGATGACCAACTTGAACAACCCATAGTTATACACAACACAGCTTCTAGATAAGAACTGACCCTGGTCCTACTAAAATGGCTGCCTGTGAATGTACAAATATCAAATTATATATGTAAGCAAACACCACTGTAAACACATGAGTCATTTTGGGTATGGGAAAAGTTTGCTTTTGCCTTGCCTAGCTGGCTGTGCATATTCTCAGGGGGGAGAGGAAAGACAGAATTAAAAAAATGTATTCCATGATATTCCACCAGATATATTCCATTTTCTCAGCAATCCTTTAATTTAAACTGAACTTTAAATCCCATTCCTTTCCCACAGTAGATTTTGGGCTCAGAGACTCCATTAGGCCTCAACATTTACAACCAGCTTCTACATCCTAACAAGTACTCAGATTAATCATGCAAAGTTTATCTCACAAATTCTGTTGCTTCTGCCAGCAGGAGTCAAGAGCTGCATTAGCAGCCCTGCGGTATTTCACTTACCTGTCCTGGGGTACCGATAGGAGTCTGTTTTTCTCTCCTCCAAGGCAGGCGAAGGAACATGAATTATCTCCACCTCTGACTCATCCACTTCCTCATACAAGATCCTCAGTGTTTTTAAGTCCTCTGAACCTAGGGCAGAGAGTAAGCATGTTTGCTACAGTGTTTTCCAGCTGTTTCTGACTTGCCTGGAGCTGCAGCAGTACGCTCTGGTGCAACAGTGTACATCTCCTGTACAGCCACAGCTCCTAGTGACCACCTGCAAACACCCCTCAGAGCACAATTATAATCCCTCAGCGTTTTGTTCCTTCAGGTGGCCTCCTCAGAAACAGACCAAACCTGGGCCAGAAGAAAACCTTGCTCAAAATATCATTCATAGCAGGGGCCTGCAGCAGTTAGTGTCAGAACCTGATAAGCGGAACACTGACCTTCTGTGGAAGCTGTGGGACACCACCAATAGCCCGTGAACCGATCAAACTCCTCCTGAATGACAAAAGTGGCTATGCCAGCAGACTTGGGGTCATCAAGAACATTGGATAAGCCTGGAGAGGAACAAAGAAGAGACTGCATTTACATCTCCTTGGAAAAGGCTGATCCAAAAGAAGAATGTACTTTTAAGAAATAAGCCAGGAAGACCTGAGTCTTTCCAGCCTGGATTTGTCAGAAGACATTTCCTTTTGAATCTGGCAAGAAGCACCAGTTACCTTTGTGGCAGTATGTCATCCGCTTCTCCTCTCCTGTCTCAATATTTGCTACCCACAGATCATTGTTATTTATGAACGAAAAGAAGGCAGGGTCAGCAGGGCAAATCTTGGGATCCATTCGTGGCCCTGTGCACTGAGTCTTGATCTCCAGAGGCTTCATTGGAGACACCTACAGCAACAGACACACAAACAGCTCTGTACCAAGTCAGCTTTCAGCTTCATACTTAAAGGCCTAAACCATGGATACAGCGCAGCCCATGGAACTATGGCAAACGCAGCCCTCACAGGACACAAGAGAAACGACCATAACCATAACCAAACAGACACAGATGTGCAGCCATCTCCAACCAAAACCATTACGTCCTTTTCAGGTGATATTCATAAACACACTAGCAGACTCACCATGAAACCATTCTTGCCCCCATCTCGACAATGAAAGAGGCTGTTGCTGGCCTGGAAGAGGAACAGGCCACTCTCACTGTGGAAATCATAAGATGTTATTCCAAAGACACCAAGTCGCTTGCGTTCCCTCAAGAGTTCCTCTTCTCTAGAATACATCCCATGATGAGGGGTTGCCTAGTATTGAAGGAAAGGAAAATCTGAAATAATCTGCAATAATTCACAGAACAGGAATGCTCCAAGACTGGCACCAGCTAGTCTGTGAATGCCCAAAATACAACATACCAGCCAAAACCAGCCAGCAGTCTTACCATGCAGGTCCATAACTACTGTACTCTAGGCTACAGGTGTGCACCAGGAGGACTAACCCAACCACATACCCCAAAGATCCCTCTCCACGAGGGGTGAATTGCAAATCTGTCATTTCTGCACCAGCACTTCAGCACGAACTGAGGACAGCTACACTTGCTCTGCTTATGCAAATCAGATGTAACCAATTAACTTGATGACTTTACAGCCTTCACAAACAGTTTCCATGTCAGACACTGCAAACAAAAGCTCTTCTGGGGATCTTGAATTACCCTGAAGGGGAGTAGCAATCCCAATGGGGTCAAGGCAGCTAAATTCTTTCCACCAGGAACCTTTTTAGAAGGGAAGACAGACCAACAGCCTCCACTCTCCTCTTCATCAATGCTGTTACAGCCAAAGGACATTAAGATACTGGAATCAGGGCGGGGGGGAAATTCACCCCCTTTCTGGTTCACTCGCAATAGAATGTAGGGCAGAAACAGAAGTTTAAATTCAACTTCCCCAGTGTCCTTAAAAGCAGGAAAGATCACAAACAGGCATTCCACCGAGCACATCAACAAGCATGGCAAGAGCCCAGACAAGATACCCAGAAGAAAGGTGCACTGTCCTGATAGCTTATAATCTGAGGTAGACTACGTGCTAGTTTACAGAGTCCTCTTTGCTAGGTCAGCCCTTTGCTTGCCACATCAACTGCTGTTCCACACTCACCACCAGCTTCACTGTGCATGCAAGCGGCTATCTTGCATTACAAAGCAAAGCAATTCTTAATACAACATTCCTACCAATACCATTCTCCGTGTCTTATACACTGTCACGCTATTATCTCTGCAGTTCAGCAGAGGAAGACCCACTACAGCCTCACATCAGCCAGGTTTCCCAAGCACTGTCAACCCTGTCTCTTCACACTTCGGCTTACCTGAAAGTGATCCAGCATCTGTTTCCATGACAAGAGTAGCAAGGCCTCCTTCCGTACCTTTTTAGGAATCTCTGAGTAAAGAAGGGAATTCTCTCGGCTACCATATGGCATTCCTGTTAGGAGGACAAAAGCATCATCCTACTTAAGATTGGTTAGCGAGGACAAAGACAACCAAGAGCAAATTGAAAAAGTCTTTGATAACAGAGGGGTTGGGGCAGCCCAGGGGCTTTTACCAGCTCTCGTTCCCAAGCAGCTTGCAGTTCAATCACATATTAATATCTAAATTATTTAAATTCAGATATTTATTTATTTAGAAATTCCCCTAAGCAAGACTTAACACTAACCAACCTCTTCAGAATTGGTTATGTCCAACTTTCCTCTCTGTGGACTGCTCAACCCACACCCTAGATTCACTCTAAAAAAGAACCACTCCCTGAATGGGTGACTCAACATTACGCTCCACATTTCTCAGCCAGAAATTTGCTACAGGGACTTCATTCAGGCCAACGCACCAGCCTGCAAGAGCTGGAAGAAAAAGCTTGGAAGCTCTAGAAAGCCCATTCAAATATGAAACAGTATAGCACATAGTCAAAAGACCCTGCCATTTTACATAAGCCTTTGACTGTGATTATCAAATAAGCTGCTGGCCTTCATCCAATTTCCAAAACAACCATGAAAAAGAAAATATCCTGACACATGATTCTGGCAGTTTCAACAAAATCAAAGACCGTGAACTTGCCCTCTACGTATGCTGTAGAGACTGCCTAGATTAGAATTTTGCACAGGGAAACATGCCCAATATTGCCTCCTCTGCACATGTTCTGGGCAGAACAGAAAGGTTTCTGAGCTGGTTAACCCATCAGTACAGTTACTTAAAATGAAAACTGAAATATTAATAAGTGCTTAGGAAGCAAAGCAATATGTGAGCATATAATCCTCAGAGATACAGAAACACCAAAGTGCTGAGCATGTGGTGTTTAATATAAGCAGCATCTGCCATGATACAACATAAAATTCTATGGGGACAGCCCAGGAATGATTTAAGATGTCCAAACAGAAAAAACTGCAGATAGGAACAAATTACTGTATATACACACATTTGACACTCATGCAACTGACCTGGACTTCCTTTCTCCATATTATATTAGTACTTTCTACAATGACCTCAGGCTGACTACAATCAATCAGCATTTACATGAAAAATATTGCCTTCCTCCCCAAAAGACATTATATTTTGCTCACAAGTGAAGAAAAGTATTCAACTTCTACAGCAGAGTTCTTCAGAACTCCTCATCCTACTCCTCAGCATACAGTCACTAACAGTATTCACATAAAAACTTGGAAATGTTATTTAACATTGGGACAGTAATAGCACGCTCACGTTAAACACTTATGAAGTGCTGAAATGGCTTCTTGAGTATTTATCAGCACACAGTATGCAACTCAGATGATGCTCATTATAGCAACAGAAATAATCAGCGTTTAGCCTTAATTAGGGATGTCTGAGAAGAGATACCCCGGTATTACCTCGCAGATACCGATCTTAAATGATGGATCAATCTGCTCTATGCTCCGTACATTTCCTTAAGGAAGAAGACACTGAAAAGACATTCGTGTATCTTCATCCCTGGTTTTGGCTCCTGCGACAGTCACACCCAGGCAGAACACCAACCAGCTGGTAGCTGGTCTGGTTGCCGTTTCATACAATAGAAGAACACTAATTTTTAAATTTTTTTTTCAATTAGCCACTTAGACCCTTAGTTCTTTAGCTATCTAGATCAAAAACTGTATCAAATTCACCTTAGCCTTGAAATACATCCAGCTTTATATCAAGTCCCACTGTTCAGACTCAACAAGAAAAATATGCTAACTCTGGCTACTGCCCTTTATAATAGCACTTGTGTCCTAAGAACGTATGAGGAACTATAACAAATCCAGTCACTGACACACAGAAACTGCTCGATGACAAAACAGATCAGGCCTCAAATCCAGCATCCTATGTCCTACAGTGACCTACACTCAACAACTCAAAAAAAAAAAAAAGCAGGTCACTTCAGGAAAGCAGTCGCTGTTTTGTCGTGCAGACAGAGTTGCACATCAGGCAATTTCTTTACTGGCCCAGTAACGATTGGCTCATGCCCCAAAGCATAACAAGCTCTTTATAGTCTATAAAGCTTCCCATGTTACCAACCACAAAATTATCCAGTTACTAAAATCCAACCACTCTGTTGCTAATTACATTGTGGCTCCGACTGTAATGAGGGACCTGTACAACATCGCATTCTGCTGTCTTTCAATCCTACTGTAAGGAAGAAGATATTTCCCGGTGAATACCATTAATAGCTCAGCCCCACCTAGTCTTTATTTTTTTCCTACCCCTACTCTTGAAACCGTTCTACCTACACAGTACTTCATAAAGCAGGGAGACACCACCACCCTGCCATTAATACCTAGTACTTGCAACAGAGTTAGCAGTTACTGACAGCAAATTCCTTGGAAAGGCAGTCTGGTCGATCAGTCACGTAAATCCCATTTCTCCAAAGCTACAGAGGCACAAGATAGTCCCGAGTTTGCAGAACATCCTTTCTCTTGCCTCATCACCTGGACCGACCTGGGTTGCCAAAGGACACTGCATTCATACCTCTGTCACGAGGTAGGTCTGGCTAGCCAACACTTCCCCTTATCGCTAAGCAGAAAGGCTGTGGTTAAAGCTCTTGTCTGGGACAGGAGATGTCTCTGCTCAGTTCCAGGCTTTGCAACAAATCGAACATGCAAATCTTGAGCAATATCACTTAATCTCAGTTCCCCATCTCATAAACGCAGATACCTCCCGTCCTTTTCCTCGCCTGTTTAGATTGGAAGCTCTCCTGTAACATACACCCAGCGTCTGGCATGCTGGCTTACCCAGGTAATAAAGACGATGAGAGTGTGGGCTGGACTCTTCTGTTTTCCGGACAAACTGGAAGTCATGGGGAGCTTTGTTCACTATCATGCCCGAATACTTCCTGCTGCTGTGAATAATGTCACGCAGCCCATCCCAAGAATGCTTTTGCACCTGGAATTGGGAAGGCGCATCCTCCATCTCAACCACTTCAGAGTTGTCTGATAGCGCATCCACTGCAGTCATCCTCTCTTCCCCTTCAGAACTGGACAAAAAACTGAGGGAGGAGTTGAGGGAGAGAATTAAGCCATAAAAATCAAGCTCTAAGCATGCAACATGCTTAAGAGAACAGCACCCCTTAAACTATAGATCCTAGGATTCGCTGCGTTCAGAGATCACATTTTATACACACATTGATGTATTGAAAGGAAAAGTTCATCTCCCATCCCATATCAAGTCTTGTAAATGAAGACATTAACCTCAGAAAACTCACTCTCCCAGGACTAGTTCTAGAAATAAGCTGTTAAAGGAAGTACAAGCAGCAGATTCTGGTGCAGAAAACAATCAGCTTGACTCAAAGGAAAACAACCCCAGGAATTTGGATGGATAAGTCACCAAAGCTATGGCCTATCGTAAAGGCACATAAACTTCTGCCCTGAAAGACCACAAAAGCGAAGTCCCCTTCCTGCCCTAAAGGAAAGCCGGCTCATCACTGAGAGGGACAGGTTTAAGCCCAAGCACAGCACCTCACTTACCTGAAGAGCTATTGCAGCCAGGAATGAAGTAGGAGAGATGGCAAAACAGGAAGAAAACAGTGCAACTGTCTTTGCTAACAGAAAGAAGACAGCAGTAACAGACCCTGGTCGTATCCTGCAAAATGTGGCACACATTCCTCATACGTTTCCAAGCTAGCAGTTATTGAATGAGAGTCTACAAAAAATACCTCCACATGCAACTACAGCAAATGTTAATTTGAGGAGAGGTGGACCAACAGACTTGCCCAAGGTCAGTGATGTAATCTACTGCAAAGCAGGAATGAGCCTAGGACTAGGGAAACCAGTTCCTGTCGCCCCATTCGAGAAGCTGGATTTCCCTCCATGAGGGTATTTTAGTTGTTTTGGGGGTATCTGGAAGAATGTTAAAAAAAGAATTTCAGGTAATCTCCAGTTTACTGAAAAATTAGGCCAGAGGAGTTTGCTCCATGGAGACACAATTGCTACCTTTGACGCAGCAACAAGAGGGCAAAACAGCGACTAAGGATCACACCAAAAAAGGCCTTCTCCTCAGCAGCCCCAAAATTTACATTTTCAGATTAGGCATTTCTTGAAGGCAGCCTGTCATTTGGGACAGCGACCTGCATTCTGACAGGAGAACAGCTTCCAAGATGAAGGATTAAGCAAGAATTACACATAAACCAAATCTTGAAGGCTTCAGCCTCAGTAGATGCACAATGAGTTCTTTCCCAGTGGAGGGAATCAGGGGAAAGGAGAAGGATGGTTATTTATATCACCACAAAAAAAACCCCACTTGCCTCTGCCCGTTTTCTACCAGGAGCATTTTTCAGGAGAACCTCGAGCGTTCCTTGAAGGTTCCCCACCAGCTTACACCTTCTAGCAAACTCTCTAAAAGGAAGTTCTCACCTGGTTTGACATCTTATGCAATTATGACAGGAGATGAGCAAACCTAAACCAAAGTGCATCTGGACTTCCTTAAACTACAGACACCCAGTACAAGGGCTGTAAATATAACCATATCTTCAAACTGCTGAGTCCCTAAATAGTACAAAATGGGTGAATAATAATACAAGAACAGGCTCCTGAAATAAATCTGTAGGTACTCCTGGTACTGCCCAACAGTAAATCCACAGCTTGAAAATGAATAAAGAAGAGTATTTTCCAATCAAAGCCAGGCAGGAAGCCCAAGTAAAACCACAAAAGAGAACGTGACGGGATGTTCTAAGGCTGCGAGTGTGTCTGTGGCCTCTACTGCCTATATCCAGGGTCTCCAGTGCAGCAACTAAAATCACACCAAAAGGCAGAAGTGTTACCTATCAGAAACACATGACAGGAAGACCACAAATACCCATAAACTGGGTACAATTCTCTCAACCCAATCCCACTGCAGGTCGAGTCAGTCAACTAAAATAATCTGGATCAAGACACCTGACCCTTAGGTTACTCTCACTCAGCTGTGAAACTGTCTTGAGTAAGACGGTTCCTCACAAGGGAAAGTTGCACCTTTAAGGGCTAATCACCGTCCCAATCCGAACTGGAGTCCCTTCTGGACTATATTGCCATGATTTTATGATGCGCTAGGCAAGTAAAAGGCACAACTCTTAGTTTGGTATTGCTCTCATCCTGCTGGTTTTGACGCTAGAAGAGCGCGGAGTAGTAGGATAAGCAAAGTTACATGAAAGTGTTGGGAAAAAGCACTGTCATAGCTGAAGCATGGTGGAGTCTCACAGAACTTAGGTCCTGACACCATACAAAGTAAAAACAAAATCCAATTGCTTCATCCATTGCTACAGCCATCTCTTGGACAAAACATAACAAGTATTTGGCAACACCACACACGTGGTAAACAAATACAAGGAGTAACTTGTCTAACTGAAATTGCAGGGTGAATTTTGAGATGCAGTTATTCAAAGGTGTATTCAAGACACTGATTTTAACCATCTTATTCTTAGATGGTCTTGAAACTTCCACATCAATACAGCACATCTGAGATTTACACCTTACTGGAAGAAGGCTGTCCTTTACAGTCCTCATGCTGAGGCGTTGATTTAGATGATTCAGTGTTGTTGCAGAAGCACTGCTAACCCCGCTCCCAGAAACACCTAGCTATCCCTCAGAGGTCTTTTTCGTGCTTTTTCTGCCCTGCCTGGCCAGGTTAGGCAGACCAGGCACACATCCACCAAGCCCTCCCTTCAGGGGGAATGCGTCAGTCTGAAGACAACAAGCAAGCACAGGTGGGACATCAGCCCAGGAAAAAAAAAAAAAACAAACAAAACAAACTGTAAAGCTTGGAATTGGAAATCAGTGAAACAAGTTATCTTCCTGAGTCACTTCCTGACCCGCAGATCCTGACACAGAGCTCCGCAGGCAGAATTATATACTTGGGATTCTTCAGAAACCTCATTCACTCCAAGAAGTGCTTATTGCTCCATCCCACACAACCTAAAGGTCAATATAGGCCCTGGGAGTAACTGGGACACGTACCTTCTCCAACTTCCTGCAGTCTCGTTTTCCAGACGAACCCTCTTTATCTTCTGCATTAACTACTCAGCAAGCTGGGCAGGACAGGAAACTAGGAAGGAAAACAGCAAATTTCACCTCACTGCAGTTCCTCCCGTCATACGAATAAGGCTGCATAAAAGCATCCTCCATAGGTCATATTTCCAACTGAGGGTGGAGGCACAAGCGAAATCCTTGGTGTGTACTTTACAGTCCAGATCTGTTCCGCCAGCACATGCTGGATATTAACAACCCAGACAAATCTGAGAGAGACTTCTTCACCTGAACAATGGGATTCCGCAAACTCTGTGGCCTGCCTCTTTCTTTCCTACAAAATCTGTCTTAAAATCTAAGAATCCTCAGTGCCAACCCTTCCTTTCATTCCCCTCCCAAAATCCTAAATTCTCTGAAGTATCAGGCACTAAGAATTGAGAAAACAGAGGTCTGGTCCATACACTTACAGGCAAGAGTCAAACAAAGGACACCATAAGGAGCCAGACAGAGGGTCAGCAGCCCCATTACCAACAGCGTCACAGTCCCACCTGGGACATAAAAAACACATTTGTCTTCCAAGCCAGACTGCTGCTTCCCTCTGCCTCAGCCTGATGCCACAGAGGGACCCTGGCTCACCACAGAAGCCCCTTTTCCATGAGCATAAGAAAGTGCTACCTTCACTATCATCCTCTCTACCCAAAAGCACAAAGATTTTTTGTCTCCTCTCCCAGAGAGCTTTGAATCCCAGACACACCCAAGACCTGCCGCTATCTTTTGCCGAGGCACCCGGTCTGCCCAAACAGCCATTCCTCCACCAAAACCGCACTCTCAGAGGATCAGGAGAGACAAAGCATCACAAAGAAGCGCCAGCAGTGAAGCTCCTAAACTGCAGAGAACAGAGAGGGACCAAGTAGCAGCATCCAGTAATTTAAGGGCAATTTTCGATACAAGCATGAAGGGCAACAGGAGCAATGCTCAGGAATGCTAAGTAACCTGGTCTGATCTCACAGCTGACCCTGCTCTGAGCAGGGGGTTGGACCAGAGACTTCCCAAGGTCCTTTCCAATCTCAGTTATTCTGTGATTTTAATGATTCAGAGGAACATCTCACCCTCATCCCACCCACTACAGCTCACAGAGAGAAAAGGAACAATAACATCCTCTGATGCTGAACCCAGAGAAAAAGAAGCTGAACAAAACAGACAGGAGAGATGAGAAACCTGGCATGAATCATGATAGTCATTTGTCGGCGAGAGCCTGAGGGGCCTGCTGGTGCATTCAGAAGAGCCAAAGCAACACAGTCACCTGGAGAAGCCCTTACAAATGTGTCCCTGTCATGGCCGGGAGCTTTAAGACCTCCTTCTCCAAAAATAAAAGCAACTGAGGGTGGAATAAATCGGTGGGGATTTCTCTACAGAAGAACAAGCTCTGGCAGAGGCTGCCAGCAGCCCATGTCCATCCCTGCACCCCTGTGACTGGGGTGAAAGCCCCGACAGGGAGCTCCTGCCCAGCTGCAGAGGGAAGGCCGGGCCGGGGAGTGGGAGAGGGGGCACCCCAGGGGACAGAGCACCCTGTGCCCCCCCCCACCTCCCCGCAGGGCTGGAGGCAGCTCTTTGCTTGTGGAAAAATAGGAGCGAGCAGCTCCTCACCTACCCGGGTGGAACACAGGGTGCTGGGCGGGGGGACAAACCCACCCCCCCCTCCGGGCAGGGAATCCCACTCCATCGCCCCACCTCTGGGGGGCAGGTTGGGGGCAGTGAGGTACAACAAGCCCCTCAAGGCAGAGCGGCCCCCCCAGGCCTGGAGAGCAAATCGTGGGGGGAAAACACCCCCCCTCCTCCCCCAGGAGAAGGGCTGGCCGCCCCCCACACCCTGGGGAGGGGGTCACAAGTCACGGGGGAGCCAAATATACAACCCTCGCCCCCTCAGGCCCCCCCCAGCCCAGGGGTGGTGGGGTGGGGAACGCGGCTCACGGAGCGGGCAAACACCCCTTCCCCGGGGTGGGCGTCCCCGGGCCGGGGTGGGCCCCCGCGTCCTCCCGCCCCCGGGGAGCGCCCTCTCCCCTCCGCACTCACCCCTGGACGCGACGACCTCCCCCTGAGGGGCGGGGGGGCGACTCCTCTGCCGGAGGGCGGGTGGGACGGCGGCGGCTCCGTCACTCCCGCTCCATGTCCCGGACACGGGGCAGCCCCGGAAACGGAGGGGGGGGGGGGGGGGGGGAAGGGGGGGCGGTGGCCTGCCACGGCGCGAACTTTCACCCGGCGGCGGAAGTGGCAGGAGAGCGCCGAGGGAGGCGGGTGGGAAGTACCAACTCGCGGGGGGAGAGCGGGGGCTGGGAGGAACCACTGCGTGGGAAGGAGGGATGCCTGCGGAAGGACGGAACTATTCTCCCTAGCGAGGGGGGTGTAGAGAGAATAAAGGCTCACAGAGGGTAAAAAAAGCAAAAAGATAATATTATTTCCCCACCCAGCCTCCGAGAGAGGACCCTAATTCAGCATTCATTGCAGCCCTGCGGCGTTTGTGGTGATATTCTCAGCGCTCGCTACGCCTTCCCCCCCACTGCTGGGGGATGGTTGGGTCCAGAAGCAGAGCTTGCTGAAGGAGGCCGGGCAAACATCATTCGCCAGGCGTTGGTGGTATAGTGGTTAGCATAGCTGCCTTCCAAGCAGTTGACCCGGGTTCGATTCCCGGCCAACGCAGCGCTTCTTCTCTTTTTTTTCTTCATTTTAAATTTTTTTCCATTCCCCACCGATTCCGAGGCAAATTCTGCACGCGAAGCGCCCCGTCCAGCTGCAAGTTTTACCCACCTGAACCCCGGCGGTCGCCAGCTGGGCGCGGCGGGACGCGGGCGCTGCCCGGTGGTGCGGTACATGGTGCCGTTACTTCTCTCCCAGCTGGCGGCGGGGCCCCGAGCCATCGGGGGGGTGGTGGGGAAATAAATAAAACTAAATAGAAGAAAAAAAAAAAGAAAACACCACCCACAAGAAAAACAAAAATGTTTCCGCCCGGGATCGAACCGGGGACCTTTCGCGTGTGAGGCGAACGTGATAACCGCTACACTACGGAAACTAGCACTACTATCCCCTTCAGGGCGGCATATGATGTTGCCGCGCTCCCGCGGGTACATGCCCGCCCCTCACCTCACAGCAGCCTGAGGCAAAACCTACCCCAAACGACGAGAAATGCAGTGCGGGATTCCAAGTGATTAGCGCTAATGAGTAATTAGTGCGTCCAGAGGCCAGCTCACCTCAGAAGGCGGCGGGTGTCCCTGGGCCGCGCTTGGCGGTGCGCCCCTCAGACAGGGGACGGCCCCCAAAGGAACTTGCCGCTTCCCGCTGAGGGGGAAGCAGGAGGGGCTCACCCCAAACCAGCACGGCCTGGCCTTGCACCCTGCTCCGAGCCTTGGGGGCTGCCGGGAGGCCCGGGACAGGCCTCAGCCTCTAGGCCCCAGCACATCCCCTGGGCCCGCCAGCCGAGCCCAAAGCCAGGCATGGAGGCCGAGCACAGGTTAAGGAGGGCAGGACGTGCCAGACATTGGGCCACTTTTGAAGAAGCATCTTTTCTTCCTAAGGCAGCTGCCACCAGATGTCGGTAGAATAGTGGCAACAGGGAGCAGAGCTCCCCGCAGAGCTGCTCAGGATCCAGATGGAAGAAGACTGGCCGTTTCCTGAGCAAAAAGAACAGACCCTCGGTGGTCTCCCTTTGCTGGGGCAAAGTTTTCCCTCCCTGCAAATGAAGCTTCTCTAATGCACAATGGGCCAGACTGTTCACATCACCGGTGTCTCTCCAAGGCAGCGGGAGCTGCGGCAGGATGGGACAGAGCAGGGTGACACGATGCCAGCATCGCACTGTAGTGAGTTTCCCATCACTGAGGTTTTAGGCAAAGTCCCTGTTGACGATCCCAAGTGGTTCTAGGAATATGCTAATTCCTCTTCTTTCATCTTAATGAGGTGTTAACAGCTCATACACCCATGGCAATCAGTTTTTTTGGTAAAACCCCAGCCCTTAGAATCAGGTGGTAATGTGAGAATTATTTTTCCTGTTCTGTTTTGTTTGTTGAAGTGTGTTTTATGCTCTGCTGGCTGCAGAGAAAAGCTTAGAAGGGAGAAATTAATCATAGACCCCGATGAAAATTTAAAGAACCTCACTTTTAATAAAACTTACTTTTCATTTTATAATTTTATAGCTCATCTCTTGGTTTGGGGCTAAAAGGGACAGAGGAGAGGTTTTCACATGTCTTTGAACTGCAGGACTTGCCAGTACTTGATTCTGATCCAACTTGCTATATAAGGATTAGAACATTACATTAAAGTCCATGAAGCCTTGGGGCTTGTTTGCTTCACATTGCTGTTAAACGTCCTGGTGTTGTACTCTATGCCTAGAGCTGGCAGGAGAGGACTCTGGAAGCAACCTTTGCACTGTGCATCAGCTGAACGTGCTGGGGACAACCCTAATCAATAGCTGGGGGCAAAGTCCTCTTCCCTAGAGCAGGAAGAAGCAGATCTGTAAGTGACCCAAGACCATCAATGGAAAAATTCAAATGCTTCGGGTTTTCTTTTCTTCCACAGACCTCTTTCAGTCTGGCGATTGGTAGAGAAAGGAGAGCTGCAGACCAGACAGCCCCAGGAAGGAAGCTCTTGGAAGGTACCTGTGGGAGGCAGATGCAGAAATTAGATGAAAGAGGTTGTGCTGCCGGTGTGAACGCCCAGATATTGCCTTGGTCCTTTGTTAAGGCAGGACAGGACTCTGGTAGCCCTGAGGCTTACTATGTAGATGGGTCATGGGCTCTAGATCCTCCTCGCTTGGGCAACTCTGTCTCTGAGGGCCCAGACAAAGCTCCCTCTTTGTGCTGGTTGCCACTTGCTGGAATGGCTCCCGGGGACATTCTTACTTTTCCTACAAAGATCCATTGTCAGTGACTGCTCAAAATTTGCCCTGCAGGACAAAGAGACTGGCAGCATTGCAGTCTCCCCTCCAGCCCCTGACCTATCCCACTTCCTCTGCTCCCAAGACTTAGCATCCCTGCGGCACTGCTCATGTGTGAGAGCTCCCTCTTCCTCAACCCCCTCCCCAAGGACAGTCTCCAGAGCGTCAGCAAGGACTGTCACATAAATACCCAGGAAAAAGAAAGCAGGGGGCTCATTTGGAGGTGAAGGATGGATATTCTCTACTATTATCACCAGCATCTGCCCTTTCTGAACAAGGGAACCCTCCCCCAGTCAGCCTTTTCACCAGTGCGCTGAAGGCGGCCATGCTCTGCTTTGTTTGCCTGACACGCTGCGATGGCTGCAGAGTCCCATTCTCCCCTCTTCCTCCCTCCACTCCCCATACAGCCTGCAATGGCTGTTACAAGAGAGAGGAGCTCAGAGCACCGTCGAGCAGGAGAGCTGACAATCAGGGCTGGGAGATGACGCAGCCTTGCACAGTACCCCCCCAATTAGCCATTTATTTCTGCTACCTCCGAAATGGGGAGCACAGCCCTTGTGCTGGGAGATAAAACAAGAACAGCTTCAATAGCACTGATTTAAATTAGGTCAGGCTAGCTTTTGTGTGGCAGGGACCACACAATAGCAGTCACACGACTGTGGAGGGGAGCAGCATAAAGGAAAAGAGGCCAAGCAAGTGGCACAGATGCTGGGAGTTGATGGGTGCTGGGAGATGAGGGGTGTATGTACGTGAGTGATAGCAGAGGGGCAGACGCTCCAACCAGCGCGTGATGCTAATACATAAAAGGGGGCGCATGGTCAGAGGGGGACAGAGAGGTCAAATACTGTCTCTGCAGAAACAAAATTAGCAGCTAGTTCTGCCACACCACGGGGTGCAAGAGCACAGCCGTGCATCCTTGCAAACTGGTCTTTTATCATAACTGGTTACGAGGCGAAGGGGTGACAATGACGTTAACCTGTAACATCTTCCCTGGGCACTGCTGCAAGCCCTGTCAATCTTACAGGGGAAGAGGGGGACAGAGACCCTCTGGGACCTTTGTACTAAGGGACTTACGTCTTGTACCTCAGGCCCAGGGACACTGCTCTTCCTCTTGGCAAAAACTAAAATAAATTGCAAAGGGACAGTAGTTTTTCTGGAGCACACAGCAAGTCAGGGTACGATAAGCGTGGTGAAGCTCCAGAGACCTGGGCTGCAATCCCCAGCACTGGCCAGGGTTTGCAATTTCTTTCCCCTCATAAGTTCATGAGAAGTCCACACCCAGCCTGAACGGCTGATGTGCTATGAAATCCTACGCTTGGTTCTTTATCGATTGGTGGTGGGCTTGGGGAAAAACCACCGACTCCTTCAAAATGATCTCTTAACCCAGGTTCTCAAAGACACCTGAGCGTCTGACTGCCTTCAGAGAGAGGTCCTGGAGACAGTTGCCCAGGAGAATAGGAGCACTGGAGACTAGCCCCAGTTTTTACCCCAGTATCATTAATATTAGCATTGCTGTTATTACAATAGTTATGCAGATGCTCATGTTTATCTGGCAATGGCAGAACACGAGAGCAGCATGTTTAGCAATAACCATGTGCTCAGAGCTATCAGTAAGAGCCTGATCTTTGCAGGCTGGGATGAGCAAGCTGTTGTCATGGTCTAAATGAGTTTATCCAGGTAAGTCCATATGCAAAGGAAGGTCAGGCAAGTTTAAAAGCAAGAGTTCACCCCCTGTAAGTCTCCCAGGCAGAAACTGCTCTCATTGAATTGTCTTTTGAGAAAATATGGGTGTGGAAAAGTTGAAAGATATAATCAGCCATTTAATACGGTGTTCTTCAGCCTTTTTGAACCAAAGGAACCTGATATTCTTTGGCAGCTGCAAGAAAAAGTTGTAAGCAAAGACAATACTATCATTTAAGCAAAATGTTTATTGTATTACAAAGTCATAATTTTCTTGCTAGAATTATGAGCATTACAGTTTCAACTACTGATAGTAAAAAAGTGGGTGAGCCAAAGAACTGAGCATGCCAGCCAGTGCCAAAAGGAGAAAACTAGGTTAAACTTTGAATTATCAGCTATTCTTATTCTTCTTCATTTGTTAGTTCACATATGAATGACTTTTTTTAAAACCCAAGACAACTTCAAGTCATTCTGTGGGTCATTTTCTGACCCCCAATGGCCTACGCAGTTCACAGGGTCATTTAAACACACCTGCGTACACAGACAGTAGAATATTTAGTGGTCAGAAGCTGATATTGGAAAGATACACACTAAAACTAAGTTGTCCTTTTTTAACAGTAAGTGTAATTAAGCACTAAAATAGCACCTGTTGGAGGGGGGGTGGCCCTGAAGGCATCAAGCCAAAATGAGAACGTTGCTAAAAGGTGTGCTCGTGTTCAGCCAGATGGTCAGGGCTTTGATGCATGAAGCACCAAGTGAAATTATCTACCCCATTTATGCAGGAAGCCCATCTGGAGCAACCACAATAGCCCTAATTTCTCACAAAATACAACTATATGGTTGCTAGTTTTCACTGCTCTGCTATTTGGCGTATTTTTAGCCTTTTACTTGTGAGAACACAACTAAACACAACAACAAAGTCCCGCTTTGGTTTTCTTTGTGGTTTACTTTCTAAAGGCCCTGCCCACGCTGCAGTAAAGACTGGAGGCGCCCAGGTGCCACAAGCGTTTTAACTGTGGTAGCACAAAAATCTGCGTTAGTTGGTTAGTTCTGCTACTTTGCTCGCTTGCCTCTGGTGCCTCTCCCTGCACGTGGTGCAGTATGGAGGCAGAAGAGGCAAGACTCCCGCTCTTACAGAAAACTTACAGATGTGATCTCTGTGGATTCCAAACAAGAAGACATAAAAATGATATATAATCATGTTAATAGCACGCATATTCCTATATAGATATATAAAAATAAATCTGAACTATACAATTAGGTATCTATCGCTATAGATCATTATTCTCAAGCAAATGGCATGAGCTGGGATGTTCCTGAGTTGCAATTTTGTAAATCCCGGTGTTACTGAGATGGACTCTATAACCTGAAATTTTCATTCGAGTCCTTCAGCTCTCCAGCAACCCAAAAACCACTGCAGAAACAAATATGCTTTGTAGAAGGCTAGTTTATTCCCTAGATATTTATTTCCTGGCTTGGATTGGGGTATTTTTTATTATTTTTGTTTTGTTTATTCTTCTTTTATCAGCTCCAGCTGAGACAGGAGAGGGTGGGAGGAGGGTTTTGTTCCTCTGGAGATAACAGAAGGCTGTGTCTGTGCAGCCATGGTGACAAGATCCAGGGTGCTTTCTGGCTTCCAAGCAATTTGCTCCCCACCCCTGGCTCCCAAGTAAAAGTGGGGCAGAGAGAGAGGAGCTTTTGTTTCTCAAGTGCTTCAGCTGTTGCTACTAATTAAGCAAAGAGCTCTAGTGCCTTCCCACCTCCTAAGTCTAAGGAGGATCTAGTTGGGGTGAAAGGAGAGTCAAGAGGCTGTGCGGCTGCTTCTCAGCACCCTGCTCTCACTATAAGGCTCTTCTGCTTCATCCTTGCTCTGGCACAGCCTTGCTGGGTGACCTGTGACCAGCCCTATGCCTCAGATTCCCTGGCTGCAGGGGGGAAGAAATGAGAGACCAAGCTCAGCATGAGGCCAGATGGAAACTACCACCCTGTTGTTCAAGGTGTTATTATCAGTTTAATGCAATATGTTCCCAGCTTCTCAGACACGCTGGCTATCAGCAGATTGCTCTTTCCTTCTCCAGCCTTGCCTGGATGTCATCCCCTTCTCTCCCTGAGATGCCAGCCCCTTCCCTGAGCTCTAACAGGTTTTCTGCAACCTACCCAGGGTGTCTCTTTTTAGCTCTCTCCAGCATCACCAGAGCGTGCTGGAGGAACCAGATGGACTGTCAACAGCCAGGTACCAGGCAAACAGCCTTTGCACAGGGCAGGTGTGTTTTTTTTTGGACAAGGGGAGCGGTGTGGGTAGAGGGCAGAGTTTGCTGCAGCTGTGGGGGCTGCAGGGGAACCACACAGCCTCTGCCCAGTTCTGCAACAGGGAACACATACTGTACCAAAGCATTGCACCCAAGTGGGAAGGACTGCAGAGAGGAAAGGGGGGGGGGGGATTAATGTAGGAAATAGGAATGCTGCAGGAATCCAACAGCCCACAGGATTGAGGTCCAAGCCCTAGCTCAGCTCTGTAAAATGCCCAGTCACCAAGGACTGAAGTAGCAATCAAGGTCACAGCTGCTCCTCTGTGCCCATTGAACTCAGCTGGATATCTTCAGCCCAGGATCTTGCAGGGAGAAATTTAGGGCCTCACTGAGGAACAGATGGTCTCCCCCTTGGGCCCCATCTGCCAGGCAACACTGGAGCAGTTGGTCTCCACAGTGCTGAGCAGAATCTTGTTTACTTTCCCCTCATGTCAGCAAGGTGATATGTAGGGTAACCAAACCCTGCTGTTACAGGCCTGGATTTCCAGGAGTGGCCAGGAACTCAAAGGTGCAAGTGTGTAACCCAGGAGCCATCTCTGAGAGGCCCAGGTGATGTGGCATCAACCAGCCCTGATCCAAGTCAGAGTCCAGCCTGAGAACAGGGCTGTAGTTGCAAAGGGTCAGGATGTTTTTGGGAAGCCCTTGATCCATGTGCAGGAAGAAAGCACGTAGGCTAAAGGAGAAATCTGGAGTAAAGTTTGATAAGGGGCAGCCTGCAGGAGCGGGGCCAGGAGCTATAGGCATGTGAGCCTTGTCCGTGATGGATTGGTTAGTGCCTGGACCACTGAGAAACACACAGTGTGTTTGGTGGAGGTCTTTGCCACTGACCTTACCTGGAGCCAAGTTCTGAGCATGTGTTCACAGTTCCTGAACTGAGGGAGGAGGAATAACAAGGCAGCAGCCTGCCTCCTGCGACCTGTGATTTTCAGGGTGTCTTGGTCATCTGGAAATCCTAGTGAGCTCAGCTTACTCAACCTCAGTATTTCTAGCCAGGCAGAAAGCTGGGGGCTGCTCTGGAAAAGTTCAGCCTTAATGCTCAGAAATCTCTACTAGAAATCCTTGTCAGCGGGAAAGCCAGAGCCTGAACTGGCCCTCATGGTGGACTCTTCCCTCTTCTTCCCTAGGCAGAAGGGGTTGGAGAGATGGACCAGTACCTTATAGCTGCTCCTATGTCCCTGCTTAGGGTGTAAACAGTCCCCGTCCACCAGGGATGTGGAGAAGCATCTCTAGACAATATTAAACACACATAAAAATAGCAAGTGAGACCGACTCCCCTTTAGCAGCAGTCACCAAGTTTGCTGCAGCATGGCTGATAAAAGAACTTTGCTTACTCTTTTCTGAAGCCCGGTATCAAGGGCTGCAGAGGATATCACGCATCCGTGCACTAGCACATGTTTTCCAGAGACCTTGTCCCCAGAAGTCAGGCTGGTGAGGTCCTGCTCTCTTAGGTTGCCAGGTTAGGCTGTCAGTACTCTAATGGTGCTTGGTGAGCAGAGGGCACAGAGCATTACTTTATCCCCTCCCCTGAGGGTTCCCATCCATAGAGGCTCCGGCGCAGGATGCTGCCTATGTCAGCTCTGCAGTAATCAGCCCAGAGGCAGAAAGTGGAAACTTTCTAGTTGCAGCCACTTAGTTTCATTAGAAGCATCAAAAGAGAAAACAGGCCTCAGGTGGGGCAGTGAGAGGCAGAGACATGCAAGAGGTGGGGGAGAGGGGATCTGCAGTTTTGTTTTGCATGTCAGTTAGGAGGTAAGCTTCAGCTAAGGATGGGAGAAGAGAGGTAGGAAAGGGGCAGAGAGACAGCCTGAAGCTAGGGCCTTTCACCGATATAGTTCAAAGAGCTGTCAGGAGATCATACAGCACTGTAAAACCTGCTCTAACTCTGTTTCACGAGACCAGAAATAGGTTTGAGCTGAAGCCCCATCCTGCTGCCCTAAGGCTCCCTCCCTGCCTCACATCCCTTCTGGAAGAATACTGTCTGAATTTCTTTTTAAAAACCTTATGCACTGGAAATTGTATCCCCTTCCCAGGGCTCTACTCCAGGACTTAATTGTCCCTATCACTGCAAAGAATTTTCCCTGATGTCTAGCCAAAGTCTTCCTCGTTCAACACAAACATGATAGTGTTCAGAGGTAGAATATTAAGGCCTGGAGTCACTACCATAATAATGTATTGATTTCAGTGAAGCTGAGCTCAATGGAGAGGAGTCCGTCCAGCCTTGCTCCATCCCCCTTGTGCCCCAAGAGGATGTTTTGTGTTAGACTAAATGCCTCTGTAAGTGCCTCTCAGCTTTGCACTCAATGTGAGCCATTCTGCATAGACACATTGAAGCAGGCAGGGCACAGGATCAGGCCTGTAATCACATTTCCTTTTGGCAGTAGGTGTTTTATCAGCCTTGGTCTCCCTGGGCAGTTTGAACTGTCTGGCTGTAGGTTCTCCTGGGCAGACCTGATAGCCCAGCCAGGCTGGAGTTCTTCTGCCAGCAGCAGCCTTCAACCCCTCACCTCCCATTTCATTCATGTCCTCACCCAACAGCAGAAATGAATCCAGCTGCACACCTCTAAGCCCTATTTCTCTGCTTAGATTTTTCACTAAGCCATCTCAAATAAAGCAACACAGGCACCCCAGTGACTTTGGGAAGGCTTTGGGAGTGGGACAGAGCTGTGCACGGCTGGTAGGCAGGTAGTGGTTGGAGGTTTGCTTGCTGACCAGAGGCAGCAGCTGGGATCTTGAATCAGAGAAGATCCATCATTTGATGACTGTCTCTTGTGGTTAATTCTGCCCCACAATATCTCCATAGCTGAATCCTGCATCCAGCTCCCCTTCCTCCATGGGTAGCAGCATCTCTACCCTTCTTTCCAGCTGGGAGAGGAATCTCTTTGGCTAGAAGGGGAGCACAGGTGTTAAGATGCTGTGCATCATAAAGACCAACATCTGCATCTCTAGTTCTCACTGCCTCTGCAACAGCTTTCCATAAGATTGAAAAGGAGAGCTGAAGGTTTGACGATGGCCATGACATAGCAGAGGTGTGACTGAGCTTGTAGTTGAATTAGAATTACTGAAATAGAAGGCAAGGCTCAGAGTGCTGTTGTTAAATACCACAGTAGCTCCTGGATTCTGCTCCTGTTTCCACCAGTGACCCTGGCCAGATTCAAGGCCTTTGTATTTCTCTCTGTTCTGTAGGAAAGTAGGGATCTGGAGCCAGGGAACAGCAGCTGTTTTGACAAATAAGGCAGGAAATAGTGGCCAAGGTGTCCCAGAAGAACAGAACCCAGATTCCTGCAGTCCCACTCATGAAAAAATGTTGTCCCTTGTTTCTGGTCCGTGCCCAGTTTGTGGACACAGATGGTCTATTATTCCCACACGGATGAGCGGTTGTTTTTATGTGTGCTCCTGTCCACGAGCCGCGCACCTCTCAGTTAGAAGGGTTTGTTTATTAGCCTTGGAGGTTTCAGCAGAAATAATCATGTTTGGAGACACCTGCACCATTCTCCAACAGGCTCTGCCCTGAGATAAAGAGGGGCCTGGACAGGGAGCCCAGTCAGCCAGGAGATGGAGCAGCTTGCCTCCTCAGCATGGTGCAAGCAGGGGACTGGGGAGAGAAAGCCTGGGCCCTTAGCAGGGCTCTTCTCTTTGATGAAGCAGATGTGACTGCTTTGTTATGCCACAACCGCTGTGTGTTTGCGGAGAAGCAAAAAGGCTCACGGATTTGTGGCTCGGGGCTGGGACATGGGGCCTTTAATTTTTTTCAAGGGCCCTCGAGGAAGATCTTGTTGTACCTTCTTGGAATTAATTCTGCCAATCCCAGTCTGGTCACAGACTCCCCATGCTGGAGTTCAAGAGATGCCTTCCATTTTCTTTCTTCTGTCTGGGACAATTGATATCCTGGGACGGAGCTGCATCACCAGCCAGGGTCTGATTCTAGTGAAGGCTAGACGGGTTCTCCACGTCAACCTGCAGCAGCAGCTGGCTGACAGCTTTGTCCCATTCCCCGACGCACACCCTTGTCCCCCAAGCCCAAGGACCCCCCTCTGTGCCCCTTCGGCAGAAAGTGCTGTTCAGTTTGGGGCTACCTGCTGGCACAACAAAGCTGTTTTGTTTTTGGCTGAGCGCTCGGCATCTGAGCTCTCATGTGGTTGGAGCCCGCTTTTTTGCAAGAATGAAAACACTGGATTAATGAGCTGCTTGTGGCTAATGTGCAGGGTTTCTCAGAACTGGTGCTATTAGAACCCAGCATCATGTAGGAGGTAAATGGCAGCACATGGTGAATAAAGCAGTGATATAATAGGTTTAAGTAGTCCATTTCCCTTTGGAGTGTTACTGATAACATGCCCAAATGCATACAAGACCATTACCTTAATGAATAAGACCGCTCTCTGGCAGAGCACACACTGCAGCTCCTCACAAGGGGTTTATTTTTCATCATTTTCATCCAAAAAAAAGCCTTGGGTGTTTGAGTTGGAGTGGGGTGCAGGGAGGGTAGGACAGAGACAAAGGGGAAGAGAAGGGCAGAAGAGAAGAAATATGGATGAGAGTAGAAGGGGAAGGGAAATGAGGAAGGGACATGAATAAATGCAGAACAGGCATGTTGCGGTTTGGACCAATACGGTCTCTGGGAACCCCAGTAAGAGGAACTCGTACATACACACACAGAGAACAATTACCAGACATTTGATCTTGTATATTGGATGGGACACGTCTGTCTTTGGAAGCATCATTGTCCACTGCCAGAAGCAAAGTACTACAGGACGGACATCAATGGGCCACTATTCTCTGTGTTCACCATTCAATGACCAAGCATTGCCTTTTGCCTCAGGTAGTCCCAGGCGGTTCAGAATTATCATCAGTTTATGGTAATTCTACCTACATCAGTGGAGTTTCTCAGGACTTAGCCTCTCCGATCAGCACTGTGCTCACTAATTGCCAGCCTAATTCTGCACTAGTTAAGCATCTGTCAGCTTGTTGGAGATGCTCCATACTGACACCGCTGCAGGTGGGAGCAGAATTTGCCTCTATACCTTTCCTCATACGCAGTTTACTTTTCTACTGGGACGGGCATGTGGAGCAGCATTGCCTGAAAAATCTCTTCAAAGCACAATGACCAAATGTTTTCTGAATTTGCTTCTAACTGGTGTGGTGGGATCTGAATCAGACTGCCTTGTTAACACAGTAATATGTACTCTTGTGCCAGCTAAAGCCTCATTTTCGCCACCTTCTTCTGGAATCTCTCTGCAGAGGGGACACTGGATTCAAACGCAGTGTTAAATGACCCTAAATTAACTGCTTGGGATTCACCATATGAGGTGAGTTCCACAGAGGTGTAATTCTGTTAGGATGTAGGGGCAAGAGCATCTAATTTGTAGCAGAATAAATAAGATGAGGATCTCTAAGGATCAGGGTTCCTAAATGATTGGTTATTAAGACCTCCCTAAAAGCCTAAATTGGTGATTCACGATATGTTTAGGAATATAAACATGGTCTGACTGATCCACAGCAGACACGCCCTTATCCCAGTGTACCGGCCCTGGTAGTAAAGTAGAGGAAGATGCTCAGGACAGTGTACAAGGGTATATAAGGCCTCTCCTACCCATAGTTCTGTAGCTTCCAGCAATCTGCGAGGACTGCCTGGACGTTGCATCCAGACTATTAAGTTTAATCGCCATTGATAGACCAAGCCTCCATAAACTTGTCTAAAACCTTTTGAACCTATTTATACTTTCAGTCTACACAATATCCTGTGGCAAATGAGCTCCAAAATTTAATTATGTGCTGTGTGAAAAAGCACTTCTTTTTGTTTGTTTTAAACTTGCCTGGTAATTTCACTGGGGCACCAACTTCTCGTATTGTGAGATACAGCATCTAAAATATTTAAGGGACATAGAATCCCAGATTTTTTTGAAAAGTCATCTGATTTTGACTTCTAAGTGTTAAAAACATTTCTGAAAATGGAACATAGGCTCTACTTTTAATGTTTATGAAAATATTGCCTCCAGTGGTCTTGTTTGCTCTTCAGCTTGTTTTTATTTATTTTGTTTTTTCCTTTAACCTCTGCTTACAAGCTGCTCTAGCCCCTGACAGATCCACTTCTCAAGCTTCTTGTTTACTCAGTTAGCACGGGCTTTATTTTTACAATATTCTCCTTTTAACTGCTTCAGCTGAGAGTCTATTGCTCGAGACAAACTCAACCAAGGACAGGCAAGTTTGTCTGAATGACCTCTTTCTCCTCATTATATTTGTGATGGTCTCAATGTCACAAGTTCAAGTACATGCACACGGGGTTTAATATAACACAGAGATAAAGGCAGGGAGATAGACTTCCACACTCTCCCCTGAGGCATGAACATACTCTACTTGATTGTGCCTTTTGCAGACACCTCATTAAAAGTGTGTTCATTACACATAAACATAGCCTTGCACTTTCGCAGGCGTGCATGCTCACACACATAATTTGAACCCGGTGAGAGACAGCTCGCCCTGACACAAACGTGCCTGATGCCTTACGTACGCTCGTGCAGAGACCTTGGCTCTAACAAGCAGTTGTTCATTCATAGCCTTTTCTGCCCTCCATGGAGTTGTATCTTCCTGGCTGCATTGTTAACTTAGACTCTTATATGCAGTTTTGAACATGCTTCCTCTTGCTTAAGCCTTCGAGCTTAGTCCAAATAACATTTCTTCTCTGTATAATACACCTCCTGTATCAAATGGTCTGGTGTGGCATAAAACTGAGTTAAGAGGCCCTTTGAATCTTTCTCTTCCATCGTGGAAATCCAGTTTGCTACATGAAGCCATTCACATCTTATATTCTTGCAGGCACATGCTCTACTCTGGAAGATTAGATAAAAGACAGTGGATAAGCATCTCGTGAAAGCAGTTTGATACAGAGAGTTAGCAAGGATGCGTTACCCTCCCAGGGAAAAGGAGAAAGATTTTGGAAGGTAAGGGGTGTGAGGAAACCGAGCATGTTTGAGACATGTTTCCCTGAGCGTTCATGTCCTTCAGCAACACAAACCATTGTGTCAGCGGGGATAGATCAGTGTTGCTCTAGAAAAATCAGTTGAATGACACTGCCTTTCTGCTGCCAAGGATCAGGCGTATGTGAGATTTGAATGGAAGGTCTCCTGGCACAGCACTGTCAACCTCTGGAGCCTCATTGCAGCTAATGCTTACCCCACGACTAACAGACCTGGAGCAGCATTAACAAGCTTGGGAAGTTACTGTGAGAGTACAGTGCAGATGTACACCCTCCATCATAGTGAAAGGGAAAAGAGGAAAGACAGGCTGTTGTAAGACTGCCTAATATATTTGGAAGACTGACATTACAGAACAGCGCTGCTTGCCAAGTCAACTGCATTTGCTAGTTTAGGGACTTTATTTTTACTGCCAAGAACTGCTGGCCTGTGTATAGCACATGCTAGGCTTGTGAGACAATGCAGATACAACCCCTGCAGCTGCAAGAAAGGGGAGAAGGGAGGAGGGGGTGCACGCTAGCAGAAGTCCTCGTCAGAGGTGTGGGGTGTGCTGGTGGACACCGAATGTATGTTTACGGGTGCACGCACAGGAAGCGATCCTGAGATGTGCATCACTGGCCACGTGCTGGAGGTGAGGGTGCAGATTGCGGGGAGCGTGGAATAAAAGTGTGAGTGTGTGTGCACATGCAGAAGGGTGTCTCCATCTGTGTGCAAACAAGCAGGAACATCTACAAACAAGGATGTGAGTGTAAGTCTGCAGAAGTGTGTGCGCAGAGGGAGATGCCTGCAAGTAGTGCAGAGTGTGTGCACGTGTAAGGACGTGTGTCAGGAGGGGAGGTGTGAAGAGCAGCTGTGTATGTGGAAGCCACCATGGCTGTGTGTAGGCAGCACTCTGCCTGCGTGTGCAGGGAGAGGGATTTGGGGGAGGGAGATGAGATTGGTCTATGTGGGAACTCTGTGCCAGTCCACATAGGTAGGCTGGATCTGTGCTTGCGGTGGTGAAAAGGTTTCTAGGGGATTGGATCTCTGTCTATAAAGGTCTCTGTAATATGAGAGAGAGTTTTTAAACGCATTCAGGAAAGGGGTCTCAAATGTGTGCTACAGCTCCTCTGCGAAAGAGGAAAATACACAGGGGCTGGGAGCGTGTCTCTCTGAGCACGTAGCTGTTGTTTTGTTTGTGATGTGTCTTTGGTTTGATGGGGTGTATGTAGGATTGTGCATGAGCGATGCGCGCGTGGGCTGGGATAGGTGTGCAGCAGCTACGGCTGCGTGCGCAAGGGAGGGTGTGCAGGAGAGGATGGCGGGGAGGGCTGAGCAGAGGCAGTCCCGTGGCTCGGGGATTCAAGCACGCACCGCAGGGCTTTGTCCGAGCCGCTCTGCTGCGGAGTGTCACTAAATTCAGTGCAGGTGCTTTCTATTTTGGGTGTTTCTCCATAAACCTTTGCTCCCATCTTCTGCCCGGCTGGGCGTCAGGCCCTCCAAACTGCGGCTCTCCCGCACTTGTTGAGGAGCATCGGCAGGAGAAGGAGCGGTTCCCTTGGAAACCTCTGGATGCCCAGCAACAAGTCGCTGGCAGCTGCCATGTGACCAGGTGCATTAATCAGACATGTTGTATGAAGCAGGTCAGCTGGGGCCAAAGTCCAGCTTGCTCCCCCTTCGCTTCGTTGCTAATTACCGAGCTGCGAGGGCTGCTCTGTGTAGGGGGTGGAAAACAACTTGAAATAATTAAATAAAACAGTGACCTTTCCTGTTGTGGCTTCTAAGTTCGCCCCAGACTTTCTTCACGAGAAAAATCTGTCCAATCCCCTCTTCCACTGAAACGAACCTAGAATGCAAATGAGTGAGGCAGAGGAGTCTCCCAAGGTGGAAGAGCTAGAGAGAATGAATCTGCCGTAGATGCAGTGAGTTTCCAGGTCTCTCATTGCAATAAGCCATACATTTCAAATGCACCTTTGGAATGAGTGGCTCAGGCTTGAGACAGTTTGGCCTTGACTCAGGTACACCTTGTTCACAACTCGGATCCCTTTGTAAATCAAGTTTCTGAAGTCTTGGCTGAAATTGCTGGGCAAAATTACTGGTTAGATGGCACAGAGAGGACGTTAGTACAAATTCCTGCCAGATACCTCTAAAAGAAGAGGTTACAGCTCTTGGGAAAACAGGCAGTGCCTGTACACTTGTTGTTGCTTGTGGACTCGCCACGGCTGCAAAATGGCTGCTCTTTGTAGATATGCAGCCGGAGGGTTTTATTCTTCATCATTCCTCGTTAACCTTAGTGGGGCCTTTCTCCATTTGACTCAAGAGCAGATGACTCAAAGGCAGAAGCCAGAGGAAAATCAAAGATGGTTTTGTAGCTGCAGCTCTGGGCCAGGGGATAGCAGCAGTTACCAAATTACGACTGAACTGAGGGCAAATTGGGGGAGTCCTGGGAGGCAAATGAAGTAAAGGGAAAATTAAGGATGAAGAGATCCAGCTGGGTAATAACAGCCGTAAGCACTGGTCTCAGCCCCTTCCTCTGTATTTCCTTTCTAGTAGGATCTTCTGAGGGAATTAGGTACCCAAGTCTCACTGTCCTTTTGACGTATGTTCTGGAGGGACTTAGGCACCCCTCAGCACTTTCCGTAAGATGCCATTTACAGTTTCAGCTCCCGTCCTTTTCACGTTTCTCCCACATTCCTGCTTTGCCTGGATAAAGCCAGAGCAAAGGATTCCGGATCTGGCTCCTGAATGAAAATCTCTCACAGACACATGCTCAAGGCCAGGCACTAGCAAGGCTGTAACATCTCTTACCTGTACACCAGACTACATTCTTTGTGCTGTGACTAATGCATTGCAAGGTCACCGGGTACTGCTCAATCTCCATCTCCTCCTTCAAGAGATCAGCGTTTGAGCCTCCCAGGGTATTCGCTGATTCCTGGTGACACACAGGTACATTCTGCTCAAAACTGTCTTTTATCTTAGGCGATAACAAAAATGTCGCAGTGGCCGTTCAGATTCTCAGCTGATGTAAGCCAGGCAAAGGATTTGGCCCATCATCCACAATGGTACTGAAGACCAGGGAAAAAAAAAAGAGTTGGGAACAGAGCACCTGGCTTTATTCTAATCGTGCTGTAATTTGAATAGCATCCAGTGCCACTTGAAAATGGGCTCCCTTCATGTCATTGCTTTTAGATCCAGATCTTAAGAGCCCAGTATTTTCCCGCAGGAGATTCATTCATAGCAGGTAGCAAATTCCCCACATCAGATCTGAATGTGGATCTCAAGCATTACCTAGACCAAGCCTTTAACTTTGGACCATTTTGATTTCTATCTAATTAATGTTACAATCAATTATTATTCTTTCCTTTGGTATCACGTGATATTACGTCCTGTGCACAGGATATACCAGAAAACAAAGCTCAGCGTACAGACCACCTTGGACAACATAGGACAACAATCTTGAAGAATTGATGCCTGCAGCCTGTGTATTTGTGATCTAAGAGGCACAACACAAATCCATCCCAGCTGGCACCCCCCAGTCAAAGTCAGAAACATATGTGTGTTCCTGGACGTAAGGGTTAGAAAATAAATCTGGTTTCACTGGTGAGCTGTTTGTTCTTTGGCACACTTGAGGGAGTCACGGTCTGATCTCCTTGCACTGGGAACGCAAGAGAACCAAATGGATCTGACTCTGCAGTTCAGCTCGGTATCTCCCGGAAGAAATGGAGGGCTGGGTTTTTGTGCAAGCTCCAAAACCGGGATGATAAAGGCTGAGAAGTTGGGGTGAAACTTGGCTCGTCCATGGGGCTGGGAAATCAGAGGGTTACGAGCAACAAAGGCCGAGGGACACTATGGTAGGATGGAAAGAACAGGCTGGTTAGGGTTTGGTCCTGGGAGATATTGAGCAACTTACATCCGCAAAGCAAAGCGCGCAGGTCTTTGCTCAGGCTGAAGCACAGGCAGAATGTCGCTGCCTCTCCCGGCAGGCTGTCCCACCTGCGCGAAGCGTGTCCCCCTCGTGGGGGCAGCTCCTTCACCCGCTCCTCGCCGCTGCCCCCACGGACAGACCTGTTGCTGCCTGCCGTCTCTCCTCCGACCCGCCTTTACGCGAGGAGGAGACTTTTACGCTGAAGCGCAGGCAGCTCTCCATGATGTAATCTGTGCGATCTGTGCATTTGCAAGGAAAAGCAGCCTCCCGTTGGCCAAAGCGGAGAGTCCCCGCCTGGGCGCTCCTCCCGCCGCCCCCCCGGTGGCTCATAAAAGCCCCGAGGCAGAGGCAGGGCAGCTTTCCCAGCCCCTCTGCTTGCAAAGGTGACCCGGGGACAGGTGAGCTCCGGCGAGGGTGCGGAGGCAGGCTGGGCCGAGGGCGGGGAGGGCCGGGCTGAGCCGGGCGTGCTGCGGGTGCCCGGGGGGAGCCGAGGGGCGCCCCGGCCACCTGTGGAGCCGGTCCCGCCTCTGCCAGGGAGCCGGGGAGCTCCTCCGGCGGCCGGGCGGGGGGACCCCGGCCGGGGTCCGGGGGGCCACAGTGCCCGGGGGTGGCCCTTGCTCTGGGGGGAGCCGGGGCAGAGGGGAGGGGAGCCGGGGGCAGGGCCGGGCTGCCGCAGCCGCCGATCAGCACCACGGACAGGGCCCGGGCGGCGCGGCCCGGCACCGACATTGAGCACCGGGCACCGAGTACCGGGCACTGAGCACCGGGCACTGAGTACAGGCACCGAGTACCGGCACTGAGCACCGGGCACCAGCACTGCGCAACGTGCACTGAATACCAGGCACTGAGCACTGGCACCGAGTACCGGGCACCGGCACTGCGCACCAGGTACCAGGCACCGGTACTGAGCACCAGGCACTAAGCACCCAGCACCAGGCACCGAGTACTGGGCACTGACCATCGGGCATCGGGCACTGGGTATGAGGCACTTACCACTGGGCACCGGGCACTGGCACTGGGCACTGGGCACCAGTACCGAGCACCGGGCACAGAGCCCCGAGCATCGGCCCCGGGTACCGGCCCGGCAGGTCGGGGCAGGGCCGTCCGGCCCCCCTCGCAGAGCCTGCAGAGCGACGCTCACCGGGGACGGCGGGGCCTGGGTGAGTCCGGTACCGGAGGGGACAATAGCGGGTGGTCGGAGGGGGGGAGTAGGGCAGCGAGCGGGAACCGAGAGCGGGCCCAGCCCCGGTCGGTCAGTCCGCACAGTGCCCGGTGCCAGGGCAGAAATGCCCGAGCCATCCCACAGTCCGGCCGCTGCCCGGGCAGGTAGGCAGAAACGCAAAGGAAATGAGTGCACCGCACCGAGAAGGAGAAGGGAGGCTGGCTGCAGGCTGGAAAGTTGGGATCTGGCCGAGAGCCAAGGGCTGAATGTGGTGGAAAGGGAGATTGGAAAAGGTGTGGCTGCGTTTTGCTGAATAACCCCGACAGCCCCAGGTGAGGAACATTCACCGCTTCGGGTCTGGGGTAGGACAGGGGCTAAAACAATTCAGGAAGCCAAGAATGACTATGTGAATCTGAATGTAATCTACCCTGTCCCCCTGCTCCAACATCAAGGCTTTATGCTGAAAAACTCAACATTATTGCTTTGAAAATGTGGCTGACAGGTGTATGAAGTTGCTCTTAAAATTCCCTAGTTCATAGGAGAAATAGGATCATTCACTAAGATGCTATTGCGAGTTCATTCTGTCTGAGCACTCCAAATTTGTCTTGCTTTAGTGGTACATTTAGGGTACATTGACAGATTGTGTTACATTTAAGTGCTCAATGCCTATATCATAGTGGGTTGTTTTTTGTTTTTTGTTTTTTTTCCCCCACAAAATGCTTCTGTCCCCCTCAAAAAAAAAAAATTGACTGGGAACAAATTAAAGTTTTTCTTTTTTAATTTTGACAAAATTAAAACCACAAAGTATTTAACTCTAGGTCAACTCAGAAATTTGAAGAAAGCTGAAATAAAACATTTTAATCCTGTTTAGGTTATTAAACTACAGAAATAATTTAGAAAATAAAAATATAAAATGTTGGAAGTCAAGTGTGTGAGCACTTTGGAAGTAAAGCCTTTCATATCGCTGTTGTCAGGTGAAGTGATTTGCTGCATTTGTTTCATCTCCATTTTTGGAAGCTGAGACTATTCACTAGATGAATCCCTATTCCCTGAAAATTGTCACCCAGCTCCATTAAACATACGTTTAAATACTTTGCTAAACAGAGCCTCAGCGAGGCAATATAATCCAAGGCTCAGACTGTCCCTGTCTCCGGCCTTTACACCTGTATTTTTCTTAAGTAATGTTGGTCTCCGAGGGGGAAAGGAAACAAGCTGTTCTCCATTTTAAGGAAATTCCTATTTGCTGTTTCAGAATTAAATATTTGGGAAAAAAAAACCACTTGAAAAGGAAGTTGGCATTTCCTTTAAGGCCTTGAGTATTCACACAGCCTTCAGAGATGTACATTGTATACACTGACAAACTAATGGTGGAAATGCTTGCCTATGGAATCTGAATGGAGAGGTGTCTTTCTCTTACCGATCTGTAAATCTTTTAACACCTTCCATCAGTTCCGTGTCCGCACAGTGACTCAGTTTGTGATCTTTCTTCAATGCAACATAACGTTTTTGTAATGCCTTGTCTCTTACGTCATCAATAGAGGGTCTTTTCCCTTTGAAGTTCACCTGTAAAATAAGGGCAAGAAATGATGTTGTTTGTCTCCTGCCCCAACACACGCATGCAAAAGAACTTGAGGAGAAGCCAGAAAATTATATTGCACCAAATACCTGCTTTAAGAGGTTTGTCTCCGCATTCTGGGAAATTGCCTAATCCGATTTCATGTTTAATATAAAAAACATTAGGACAGATGATACCATATCCCCAAAGCTAACTAAATTTTGTATTGTGCAGAATGTATTGCTTAATCCAAGACACATTTCAATTTGTTTAGGGCATATTTTGTCACCTTTTTTTTACTAGCAATTTTCTGTAGATCTCAAAACAAACGCATCTCGCAGAAGGATACAATCCTGTCTCTTTTCTGAGAAATCCTAACACAGAGGTCTCTGAAGAACAGGGGATTCAGGGTAAGATCTGAACTTAATTCAATTTAATTCCCGACCCTTAAAGTATTTAGCAAAACGCGTAAAGTGGGAATCAGTCTGGCAGGAGGTTACCACATTGCCTGCTAGAAGGAAACGTTCTAAGTTTTGCTAGAAATAAGCACTGTATAGATTTTTGTTATTTAATTTTGCTAAAGGCAAGGTCCTCCTTCCCCTTTCCTCCTCCCATCAGAGAGACAATGTGTTCCAGTCTCTGGGCTCTGTATGCCTTGCACAAATATTTGTCTGTGCATCGCCTGCCACTCCAGTAATGAGCTGCTTTTCCACTGCAATCATGGCATCTGGTAGGGTTTCAGGCTGTGAGTAGCTGGGAGACTGGGAGGTGCTTGGGAATCTCAGCAGGAAAAAGAGAGTGGATTTCAGACACAAGATCTGCGACAGCTTTTGAGCTTGGATAAACATGTCAAGGTTCTTCTCTCTTTGGCAGAGATTTGTTCCACCCCAGACACCTGAACTTGGTATGCAGACCTAGGCGCTACGCCTGCTCCAGACACCTGCCTTTGCATGCAATTTTACATTTAGTCTCTTTCAAACACCTGCATTCATGCGCATTAAATGCCTGTGTGTCTGTGTGCGCCATGGTCCGCTACTGCACTGCGACACAAGCATGGCCCTACCTCTCTGCTGGGCAACAGGAGACAAGGGGTCTGCCTCAAGCAGCCGTTTAAACACACACTCCAATTGAAGCGCCTGCATCCGCTCCCAGTTCATCAAACACTTCAGCAGGATTTAGGTGTGCCTAATCAGGGCCAGAATGAGATCTTAAGGAACAACCCTTAGCAAAGAATATGGCTTTTCTGCTCGCTGAAATCAATGGGAGTTGTCTCCGTTAAGATACTAAATTCAGACCCCTCCAGAGTAATCCATTACTAGGAAAGCAAAAGAAATAAACCCTCCCATGGAACTACCCTAAGGCCCTGATAGGGACCCAAAGCACAGAAGAGATGAAAAGCAGGTGATAAAATTGATGTAGGCATTCTGTAGAGGCAGGCCTTCCCTCAAAGGCTGTTCTGATCATTGCGTGGCCTCAAAGTGCGTCATTGTTTAACACCTCTTTAAAACTGAATGAGTTTAGAACAAACATTAGCGTCCTGGTGGGATTTGTAGAACAAGTCAGCATCCACCTCACCTGAAAATAAATAGGAGTGGGCTTCCAAATTCGCTGGTAAATTCTATTACAGTGATCTGTCTTTAGATGCTGAAATATCTTTGTGTCCTCAATAAAATAGGTGCTGGGATATTAATTTAATAAAATTTCCTAAATTTAAGCCTAGAGACAAAATAGGAAAAGAAAAAAATAGCTAAGGAGCAGTTAATACAATATGCAATATTGATACTTGTGTTTGAGTATCCTAAGGCTGCCCAGGATATCTGAAGTCTTCAGCATTCAGTGAGATTAAAAGGAATTACCCTCCAAGCAGCTTTGAAAACCCCAGCCATAGTTCACTGCTGACGAATCGGGACTGAGCATGCCTTAGCCTGACTCCTGTACGCACAGAAAGCATCCAAAAGGAGCTCAGTCCCCTAGTTATAAGTTTGACCCTGCAAAAGGAAAAAAACCCCTTACTGCCACATTTTCTTTGATGCAGCAGAGCCGTAAGCGTGCTACTGGCTTAGTACTTGTTATACTACTTGCATGAATAGGGCTATTCACATTCTACAATCACTACACGCTCACACCCTGACTCCAGTAGCCCTTATTTACAGAGACCAGATGGCTCCTGCGAGTTTTGATTGTGAGATACAGTCCCTTTCCTGGTGTATAATGAGTATGGAGTTTTTAGATTTACCTTGTTTATAAACAGACCGCACAGTTGTGTGTGTAGTAGTGCAGCTAAGCGCCAATACCAAGATTTTGCCTTCAGCAGTCTCTGAGCTATAAGTGGAGGCTCTAACAAGTGTTGCCAAGCAAGGATTTTTCAGATGGGTTGCTGACTGGCGAGGGGAGGAGCTGGGTGGGTTTTGTTTGCATGATTACTTGTTTGCTTTTCAAGTGCATGTAGGCAGCCATGCAGAATCTTGCATTAATTCGAGCCTTACAGCTACAACACCACGGCGAGAGCACCCTGAGCAGCCCGGCTGCATGAGACTGTAATCTCTTTGGGGCATGGCCATTTTGTTCTGTGTTTGTTCAGCACTTAACACAGTCTGTGACTCAGGCTTTGGGGTTTTATGAAGTGCAAAGGACAGACATTTCATGGTACAGTCTGTGGTTCTGCGTGTGAATGCATGGACATGCAGAAGGTCAGCAAAGCCTTATCCGTCCTACTCAGCATCACACTTCAGGATAGAGGGGAGAATTTTGCCTTTTATTTTATTTTCATTTGGAGATTGACTTAGGAATTTTCATAAAGCAAACCTTCAGAAACTTACACGGTATCAGGCCCCACTTCAGGAAAATATAAATGCACTTGCAGAAACTTCAGCACTTAAACCCCACAGGTATCAAAAACATGCCTGAAGTTAAGCACTTGGCTGAACTGAGGATTAAAGGATGTTTCCACAACGTTATGCAAAGATCTTCTTTTTATCCTGTGTTTCTTAAGGCTGTACAGCCTTCCCAAGTCATGCTCAGAAACAGGACACCCCCTATGATTTTCCAAAGCATTTAGTGTTTTCAGGTGCCCAGCGTGACAGATTTCAATTAGTCATTATTTTCAGGGACCACTAAGCACCTGCCTCTCTTGTAATTGGCCCCCTTTCAAAGTGTCTCAAACACAAAGATAAGGTGTCCAAAATTGATAACTTCTTTTGAAAATCTGGAGCCGTGATGAACAGTCCACCTACAAGATTCCAGCCCAGATGAAAACTGCATGGACTCAAGCCCCCCAAATCAGAAGCAATAGTCAGTACCTGCTACCGTAAGGTGACAATACACCCTGCCATTAAAGTAAAAAGGAGAGTTTCTCTTAAGAAGAAGAAGGAGAAAATTGCACAGTTCCCAGGGTGAACAATTGCAAATCTTTTCAGTTAAACTCACAAAATTATTAATGTTGTGGTCTGTAATTCTGTCTAATCAGATATTCTGTTGCTCTGTGTTGCCAGTTGAACGTACATGGAGAAATCAATGACACAAAGCAATAGAAAACTTTCCTTAGGACCTCCCACTCGGTTAAGATGTCACCACCTGGAAGGCAAAGGCTCCAGAAAAGGGCCCAATGCTTTGCAGGCTGCAGACTTAGACCTTGCACTGAATCTAGCAGAAGCAATGGAAATTTGTCCTGAGCAAGGAGAGCAAAGGACAGTTCAGACAAGCCTTCTCTGAATTCAGAAAGTACCATCATAGTCCAGAACATTTAATGAGCTTACCGGTTGCTCATATAGGTTGTTTAGATTTGCTCAGAAACAATCTATATTCTGAAAGCACAGGGGATGGAAGGAAAGTTGACCTGATCCCATCGCTGGGTGCAACCTCTGCTCTCCAGATCACAGCATGATAAGGGAGCAGGAGAGCTGCGCCGTCACAGCGGCCGCACGTAGCTCTGAACGCTGCGTGGCTCTGGCGACGGCCACTCTCCCCAGCTGGGGACGGCAACGGGGACACACTCTGAACGAGAGGACAAGACTTGCTCCCGCTCGGCTGTGCCAGCAGCATGGCAGCGGTGAGTTGCGAAAACATGGCTGTAGCGCTCTGATTTTACCAGCTTGCCTTCAGTGTACTGTACTGCCCGAGGCAGAGTGATAGCTAAGAAGCAAACCAACAAAAGAGAACAGTTTGATTGATTTTTACAACCCTAATCTTAAGTTCAAACCTATTCCTAAGTAATGCACCTAAAATCCCTTTTCTGTAAAAATGGACGTTGTGATACCCATTTCACAGGGGTACCAGAAGACCAAATTAAGTGATATTCGTAAAGCTCTGGAGATCCAGGAGCAAATGGAACTAGAGAAAAGAAAAAGGTTATTGTCTTGCCATGTTTGGCCTGGGAGGAAGATTATCCATCTATCTTGCCAGATCTATTTATTGTCTTATTTTCTCCTAGCTTATCTTTTATCATCTTTCTAATCCACTCCATCTAATTCAGCCAGCATTTTACTTTAGCACAGTTCTCGCTACATGCTGATGAAGGTGTGTTTGGTGACAGAGGTATGTCCAAATTTTACATAACCTGACAAGGTGCAACACAGGCAGGCAGAACAATAGATACCAACTAATGATTTCACAACTTTTAAAAATTAGCTGATTTTTTTTTCTAGAAGACAGGCATTATATTTTTCTGCTGGCCTTTCATTGAGGGAACGGGTTTGAAAGAACTCCTTTTCCCAAATTTTGAGAGACTGGACTCCATTCTGCGTAACGTACACTGATCTAAATAACGCGTGCATGTTCTGCTCCCTATGACGTGCGTGTTTGATACACACACAAGAAAAATATGTATTTAAGTGGATGTAATGTATGAAATAGGTTTCTGTGATGGGAAGTACTCGATGCATCATTTTAATCATGCAGGATTCTAAGACAAATTCGAGAAGGACTATGTTTTTCGAGTATTGTTTATGATTTGGCTGAACTAACTCAGAGAAAACAGTGAAGTTCAAGGGCTTCCAGTCCCTTACAGGGTTCAATAACCAAATCACAGCACGCTGGAGATTTTTCTGAATACCAAAGGCCCTTGCATTTTTCCTTTTCATCTATAATCAAATGGCACTTTCCCCCCCTTGTTGCTAGTGAATGCATTAGGGTCTAAACTTTATAATCTCCAGAGCTGTTTCCTGGAATAGATGCAAGCTGAGCACTTGGTTAGGGACAGCCAGGAGGCTGGGAGAGATGATTACCTTCAGGCAGTCTCAGCGGAACGTCCCAGGGTTCCTACAGGCACAGCCTAATGTGGGACTTACAATGCTGAACAGACTTCCATTATAGGGGCTGGCTATGTTGATGCACATCCACACATAGAGAGCTCCTTGTTAAAATGCACACCAGTGGCTCCAAAATACAGCAGCTCAGTCAGGGTTCATTAACAGCAAAATCATTCCAAGGGACATTGTTTCAGAGAGGAAAGAATTTCATTTCTGTCAGGATTGGGTTTTAGTTGCCAATAGGCTGGAGATTTTGCTAAGGATGGTGTTGGAAGTCTACTTAGACGGAGAGTGGAGCTCGGTTGTGCAGCCATGCTGGAGGCTTTAGCAGGGTTAACTTGAGATGTACATGCAGCATGTACCACAGTGGGACCCCAGCTTGCATGGGGGGCATGTTAAAATAAATTTGTATTAAAGAGGTGGCTTTAAAGCGTGTGTGGACTACAGGAATCGGTAGCTGACATGAGAATTGCTCGGCTATGTGTCATAGACTCCGCACTGCTCATGGAGGATCTCTGCCCATGACAGTAATGGGAGAGCAAGTGTGCTTTGTTCTGCTCTCAATATTCCCTTTCAGCAGAAACACCAACAATTGCCCCAGACCTGTACAGCTTTTGACATGGTGAAGGGCTGCTGTGACGAGGAAATCTTAGTCCATTTTCATCAGCAGGCATTAGGTAAACAAAAGAATTATTACTAATATATACAAATGGGTTGCCTCACAGCTTGAGTGTCAACTTTCTCTTACTTGTTTACTAGGGACCGTGCACTGGAACATGCAAGACATCTAATGGTTTAGTAATATACTGCAAGTAAACATCTAATTACCAGGTCTAAGAGGGGAGGAATAAAAAGCAACTAGGATGAAGCGATCAGTCATCATAGCTTTGATTTCTTGTATGGAGTCTTGCATGAAACATGCTGGTAGCTCTCATCTCACATGTATGCCACTGCTGCTCAGGAATAAGTCTGGTGCCTGTTCATTCAAAGCTCAGCTCTATTTTTAAAATCTACTCTCTCTGAAAGGGCTGTCTTTAAAAAAAACCAAAAAATTGTACAGCAAAAGGGACAAAATTGCTCCTCAACAAAGGGGCCTATCAACAGCCTGTCAATAATGTGTCAAAGGCCAGAACCTGCCTTTCAAAGAGGCTCTGCAGCCTCAATGTGTACTTTGAGAGCAATTAAGGGACGTGAGCAACATGATGATTATCTCATGGGTGACATTTTCATTGGCTCTTTGGGAAAAAGAGAGAGATGGGTTTGAGATGGCTGTGATCAATGTTCATCCTAGTCCCACATAAATGGGAGGAGAACATGTGGTAGATGGGCCTGGAAAGCAAAATGCACAAGAAAAGGAAGGGGGGGAGGAAGAGATGATGAGGACAGGAGGATTTTAAAATCCTAGAAGGTGAAAGAAAGAGCTACAGTGGGAAGGACACAACCTCAGAAATGAGAGTGGGAATGTCAGGAGGGCTGGCAGATCTCCAGAGGCTGGGGAGGGCAGGAATGGTAGAGGAAGGGACTGCAGGATTCCTGGTGGAGAAGTCCAGGAAGAAGAGGGGAATGAATTCCCCTAGGAGGAGAAAGTCCAGAGAAAGCGGCGTAGAGATGGATAAGGCTCTTGTAGGCACATCGTCCTGCCTCTTCCTTTTCCCATCACGGATCCTGTACCAGCGGGCAGCATTGTCCCGGACCAAGCCCGTGGCGTCATGCACCTCGTTACTTTATCAGGTCCCAGTTGCACTCCGAGCCTAAGGAAGGAGGATCAGAACATTCCCAGACAGAGACTAAAGTGATGTCTTAGGACAGAAGTGCAATTATTATTACTCTGCTCTTTTACCAGCATATTCCCCTCAGTGTTGTCCATCTATCCTTCCTTCACCTCTTCTGTCTTTGCGCTGCAGATACCAACAAAGGCCCAGAGCTGCGAGCAGACAGGAGTGCACGGAGGCAGGCTGTGTTGGATGGGAAATGAATGCCGTTCGGGTGCAGAGACACGACCACACGTAAGAACCTCAGCCCAGCATCTGTGTCTCATTGCGTGGTTACTAATGCCCAAGGGATAAGAGGAGCCTGGAAACTAACCCTGAGACACAAGCTGGCTCGGTAGCATGAATGCAGAAGAGCTCAGCGCAGACTATATCCCGCACGGACAGTGAAGGCAGAGCACGGCCCCGTATTGCCCTCTGGCATGGACACTGCCATGCAAGGGGACCAGTACAGACGCGAGTGCCAAACAGATGCCCAGATGTTGCACATGCCCAGTTCTTTTGGAGCTAGGCAAAATGTTCCATGGAAAACACGTGTGCAAAAATGCAGATTTGGTTACGCTAGTTCCCCAATTTGCTGATTTGCTTGTTTAAGAAAAAAAGCTTAATTTTGGCAGAAGAAAATGTTGCTTAGTTTGCTATAAAACAATCTCCTGCCTGCTTTTCATTTAAAAAAAAAAGTTAAAATGTTGATGTTGAGCAAAAGCAAAATTATTTATTAAATATTTGGAAATCTTCCCTGTCCCAAAAGATACCATTGTATTTCCAGCTCCTGCCTTTTCCAGTGGTGCATGTATCGGCACATATAAGCATGTATATACATTTGTGTGCGCTTCCATTTATACACAAGTGCATGCTCACGTGCTGTGCAAACAATTTCAAGCAGATCTGACAGACATAAGCTTCTGCTCTGCATTCTCCAGCATTGTCTTTTGAAGAGGATCTTAATAATAAAAATAATGTTATGTTACTAGTTAAACATTGGGAATAACACTCCATCATAGGCAAACTGTGCTGAAGACAGAAATCAACTGACACGCTCACTCTGGAGGAATCCCCCAGGGTACTGGCAGAATGCATTAACAGTGCATTTCTCCAGTGAGCTGTGATGGGAAGAGCACGGAGCGAAAAAGAAGGTAAAGTGGTTAAAAACAACTTGTATTTTTAGACCCCAGTCTCCTACAGAAATCTTTGGAGATGCTGAGCTCTCCACTTCTGAAAATCGGGCCTCTTATTTGCAAACAGAAATAATGTTTTAGAAGGCCAGCTGAGAGTCCTGTTTTTTTTAAAACTGTCCATAATATTTTTCTATAGACCAATTTGCTCTCCCGATAATTAATCTAGGTAATGGCTGGGTTTTATTTCTTCATCAGCAGTTTTGCTTTTCGTTAACACAAGCAGAGAGAACACGAAGAAACAACCTCTCGAAGGATACAGACTGACAACAATATTGCCATCTGACTAAAAAGAACCCAGACATATGCATAATCCTCAGGAAAATTCATCTCCACCCTCCCAACAGACCCTGGTGAGAGCCCTTGAAGTGGTAATTAAAGTCTATTGAGTGGCAACTGCACCTGTTTAGAGAGGAGAGTGCGGGTAAGAGGTGCACAAAGGGAGATGAGCGGCATGGAGAGGGAGCGCGTGAGAGGAGCTGCTGGAGGTGGGGAAGAAGGGAAGTGGAAAGAAGAAAAAAAAGTGTTTGTTGGAGAAGTCAATCCAATAAGACGTACATTTCCCATTCTTCCCTTTATTTGCTTTCTGCACCCCTTCATGCATGCAGCCAGCTTCTACCCCGCTCTCACACCCACTGATGGAAACTCCAGGGGGTTTTCCCCTGCCAGCCTGAGCCCTGGACCAGCCGCTCTTCTGGTGTAAATCAACATAGTTTCACTGAAGTCCTTGCGGACTTGCAATCAGCTAGTGCTTATTTACGCCAGCTGAAGATCTGTCCCAGTGACACTCATTAACAGTCACTGGGCTCCTCAGACTGGCAGCCGGGACATGCCGGTTCTTGTCTTTTTTCCCCTAGAAAAGAGCACATCCCTTTGTGTTCGGCTTTGTCACTCCGGTGCAAATCCTACAGCATCTGGGAGGAGTAGATCAGAGATGTTTCTAGATTTCGGCAGATGTGTCAGAGCAGACTCTAGGCAGAAACTGAGGGAAATGGAAGAAACTAGAGAGGTGCAATGCCGTGTTACCAGTAAGGCTGCTGTTTTTGCATACATGCATGGCTCCCAAACGTTCTGACCCAGTGTCACCTCAAATGGCCCCAAGACCTGTAGGTGAAGCCACGCAAAATGCACTTATTCATAAATACTACTGGTAGCTGAGGATCTTTCCGTGCCCTTGCAGACCACCACTGACCCAAGGACCACAGCTGGGGAACCACCCGTGCGTCTGGTGAATTGACACTTCATAGACAGGCTTGAGGGACAAATTCTGTGGTACCACAGGAACGGGGCACTTCTGCTCGCTTCAATAGACCAGCGCTGACTTGTGCCACTAGATAAATGCACATTGGTCTGCTAATGGCACAAAACAGCAGATCAAATGCTAATAAAATGTGGAAAGGAGGCACAAGCTGGTAGAGGGAAATCCTCCAGTGTTTGAGGAGGGGAGTAAGAAAGAAAGGACATTCTTTGGATAGAAATCTGGACTGCCCTAGCAACCAGGGCGCCAGATCCTGGCGCTGCACAGCGACCTAGGTGCATGGTCTGGGGAAACTGTCATCCTGAGGCCCACGCATTGGTAGGAGAAATCCTGGCTCCTTCCGCCATAATCTTGACTTCATCTCTGATGCCAGTAAACAGCGTTTCATGCTCTTTGTCCTACTGGGCATTTCAGATGAGGCTATAAAAACTCAGCACATCACCTTTGCATAATTAGTCAAAGACCCTGAAAAAAGCTTTTTGTGGTAGAAGTAAATAATCATCCCTTACACTCTACATATGCACACGCACTACTGAAGCCTACTCATTTAACTCCCTTTATCCAACCCTGAAAGGCTCACTTTCTGTGGTACTTTGCATTTGCAAAGGCACTACAGTAATATAAACTATCTCTTGTCGCTGCAATTCTGTATGTGCCCCAGCAATCAACCGGGCTAAACTAGGATTCCTGGGGTGAGAATAGAAAGAGGTTCATCCTGAGAGCATCCTGAGGCTGAGCTGAGCAAATGATTCAGGCAGAATAATTTGACTGGTGTTTGCAAAATGTCCTCTCTCGCTGGACCTGGTGGCAGCTCGTCCCTGGTGAATCTCTGACCTTCATACTCTGCAGCCTGCCTGGGATGGCTGACATAAGCCACAGGACTTTTTTTCCTCTGTCCCGATGGTCAGAGCACACAACGATTCTGGTGTAAATGTTGTTGCATCTGCTTTCTACAAATACTGTTAGCAGTGCCTCTGTAGCATGCTCTCCTGACAGCTGTGCCAGGAAATGCCTCTTCATGAATGAAGATAGAAAGGAACATGCATTCAGCAAAAGCCAGTTCCTCTGGCCGTTACGGGTGGGATTTGCAATTAGTTGGGTATCTGATCCAACCATTCGGCTACAGCTGATGGAGACAGACAGATCTGTCTGCGCAACAAGTCAACCTACCAGTCAAGTCCTGCCTTAGGGCAAGATTAATATTTGCACTGACTGCAAAGGGAGCCTACATGACTCAGTCTGACACTAAAAGCCTAACTGTTAATAGGCTAAAGTTACATGAGAAGAGTCATACTTAAAATACCTTCCTTGCCTCCTGAATTCTAGTCTTGTGCATTAACAAAATCATCGGGTAGATGGATACCATGTGATGTAGTGCCTCATTTCTATCTTTTTGCTCCCAAACACTCCTCTCATTTTCTCCTTTCAGCCCTGCTGTTCCTCTGCCTTTTTCTCTTTCCACCTTCTCTCTGATTGCTGAGCAGCTTTTTGACTTTTTCATCAATAAGTCTAAAGAGCATTTGAACTGCTCTGTTCCCCCTTCTCTCCTCCCTCCAGTTCCAAGTCAGGCAAGCTCATCGATCAGAGGAGCTCAGGAAATATCTGGTGTTTTGTTGTCAGGATGATAACAACATTGCAGTTGTGAATGGCCTGCTGCAGGCCTGATCATGGACACCTGCAGGGTTTGTTTAATTGCATTTAATGACAAATCCTATACAGAGGAGCATTGCCAGAGAGATTTATTATCTGCCAAAAAGGCAAAGCACAACAGCTCAAAATATAATTTGCACTGAGCATTTTCCCCCCTGCCTCTCTTTAAACCATTGTAATAAATAACAAATCGGGTAAAGTGGGCACCACTAGTCTGAGAAGGAGGTGGGGGGCAGAGGACAGAGATTGAAACCAAAGGAAATAACAGCAATAAGGCCACACTGTTCCTTCTACCATCCCTGTGGTCTGGTATATAGGAAATACTGTTTGTTTAATTTACAGCCTGGAAGTGCAGCTGGGGATCTCTCTGTGATGGGCCAGCCTCTCCTAAGATAGCCGGAGGCTAAGCTCTTGCATCCCCACTCTTTCTAACCAGGCTTTTTTTCACCATGTTCTGTAGCTAAGTTTAGATCCTATCTATATAAACAGTGCCAAAGAATCAACAGCGGCCTCTCAGCGTCATGGGGTTCGTCTGCCACGGTTACAAGGAGCCATAAGCTTCCACACTGTTGAAATCTTTGGGACAAACTAGAAGTGGCAGCTCCCATCCTGAAAAATATCACATTGAGAAATATGGCCCTACAGAGACAGATCACGGTATCTGAAGTCTAGACAAAAGCCTCGCGCACCTCTGAGCCTGAAATTTATGTTTTCTACTAAGTACCTCGCTCCAAAGAGGGAATGCATGTGTATAAACAGCAGAGGACCTCATCCCTTGCTCAAGATGAGCAGTTACTTTTTCCATCTTGATTATTATGTGATTGTCTAGCGATAATTTGTGGCAAATCCCTCTGTGGACCTGGTGTATCTCTGTGCTGGGCAGCATCGTTCCAGAAAAAGGGCTGTAAAGTGTTCTTGTCACCTGAAATTACAGTCCAGGTTAGCATTTCCCAAACTATCTTCTCTCTTTCAAGGTCATCATCTTTACAATTCATTCTCTCTTGTAATTATCCTTGGCAGAATACTGAATTGTCCTAGGCAGCTTATTTCTAAAAACTGTCTCGCCCCCCAAAGCGTTTTCATTTGAGAACACTCTGTGGTAGGGCAGAGAGGAAAATACACAACGGTTTAGAGGAAATGCCTCTGTTTAGGAAATCCAAGGCCAGGAACAGGCAGGTATCAGAGAAAAGCTGCGTTCAGTGTGAACAAGGGGTGCATGCTCACTGCTGTTCCACTTTATATTCAGATTAAATTTTGCGCTTTAAACGGTGCACCCCGGGAAGTTTGGGGATGATGGCAATCTTGTACGAGAAAATATCGCCCTTCTGCAGTGTTTGGTCTCTATTTTAATGTAGGTAGCAATCAGCAGTTGGCAATGTCATTACACAAACACGGTGTAGGGTAACACCTGGGCCGTGGTTTTATCTGATTTCCTGGACAACGGCAGTATCACTAATACCCCCTGTTAAATAAGACCACCTGGACATCTCCTGGTATCAGCTCTGGTTATCACAAACACACCTAGGCTGGCACAATGGACTGTTATCTCCTGAGCAGCACAAATCCCCAGATTGAAACAACCCATCTGGAGTTTGATTAAAGTGTCCATAGAAAGCACATATGTTTAAAAAAAAAGAGGGAGGGAGGGAGGGACTGGACTGCTGTCTGTGAGCACGCATGGGGCACAACCTC
Organism: Phalacrocorax aristotelis; assembly: GCF_949628215.1. Lineage (NCBI taxonomy): Eukaryota > Metazoa > Chordata > Aves > Suliformes > Phalacrocoracidae > Phalacrocorax > Phalacrocorax aristotelis. The sequence continues at coordinate 5,624,103 of NC_134310.1, read as the reverse complement.
TGTCAGCAGCAGCAAACCCTCTCCTTTCGCTGAATGCTCTTTCTCCTTCTATGAAAGGAGCCTTTCACCACAGCAGTTCTGCAGAGCCGAGGCTGTTGAAGGATACTTTTGTTTCTTTCCCTTTTATTTACAACTGCTTACAAAAGTATATTTAACAGGCTTGGTTTGAAGATGGGAGGGATGCTGTCCCTCGTTTGATTTCAGTGGCTGAGGTAAGTAAGCCTCACTCGGACAATGGCGGTTGAAAGGAATAAAGCAAGATCCTTTCCATGGAGGTGAGCCAGCATTGTCCTTTCACACCTTATTTGTGCCATATGTGAGGTATTAACAGAAAAAAGCTGAGCGGTGGAAGCAAAGCTAAACCTGGGGTGAAATAAAGATTGCTCATCAACAAGTTCAGAGAAAAAGAAACAGTGAAAAGGTTTTGTTTTTCTTGCTTAAATCAGTCTCTCAGTAGGATTCCAGAGAACTTGGCACTATCATTATCTTTTTCGTCACTGATTCCTTTTCTCTAGCATTCCCGAGTATATATTGCATTTGCTTATTTTAGTCAGACCAAAATACAACTGAGAGAGAGACAGGTTGACAGAGCACTCCTGGAGAAGTTTATCATAGGGTAAGGAAAAAGGAGACCCTGCTGAGCCCTGATATCCCTGAAAAAAACATTATCCAAATTTTTATAGGCATATATAGTCTCCTGAGTGAGAAAATGGAGCAGAAACTCACAGCTACAGTCACAAAATTGGACAGACAATTATAGTGGGATTTGACACAGCCTCACACAGAACACTGGGGGTTTTTGCACTGCAAAGGGCAGCATCCATTCCTGAAATGAGAAACAAGTGTGGAATGAATGAGAACAACTGAGGAAGGATAACAGAAGAAGACATGAAGGAGGATGTCACTGAGGAGAAAGCGCTGCTCTCGGTGGTCTGGCTCTGTGTGGAAGACTAGTGATTTTGTTGTTCTGATTTATAAAGGTGACAACAAATCATAGCCTGCCATACAGCACAGACCTGCACCCTTGCTGGCAGGGGATGGGCTGGGAATGGAGCAGCTGTCCCGCTGCCCACAGAGAGCCCTGTCTGCGCTGCAGCCGCTCCGGACCTGAAAGCTAAGTACATATTTAAGTGCTTTGGTATGCTGGACGTCGTATCGTGACATATTCTGTTCCTCATTTCCCATCTCCTTGAAGTTAACCAAATTTGGGTTCTGAGTGAAGCAACAGGAGTGTGTGTGAAGAACCAAGCTGTGGGGCGCATCCTGCAGCCTGAGCAGCCCTCCCTAAGCACGGCACTCAGCCACTTTAACATCAATGTGATTTCACGTAGAAATCAACTATTCTCAAAGACCCCACAATAAACCTGTGGCAGAGTTAGGACTCAAACACCATCTGCTGAGAGCACAGAGGTCTGCTGGGCATTCAGAGACCCTGCTTGTACCTTGATGCCTGGAGGGGATTGTTTTGAAAGTCTAGTCCTTTGCTTCCAACAGGGTTTTAAAACATGAAAAGAGCAAAATTTAGATACCACCCAGAGCCTCTATTTTCAAAGGTATTTAGGTGTGAAAATGAAACTCCTGAATCCTGCCGAGGCCAGTGGTAAAAGTAAGTACTGAAATGTCTTTAATAATTTGGGTTGTTGGTGCTGTAAAGCATTTTGTCTGTTTCTTGTTTAACCTAAACAGGACATGCTCAGCATTGCACACTTGTCATTGTTATTATGGTGTATGCGATTTAGAAACTGAAGTCCTTTCAGCTTTTCCTTCAGCTAGGTCACTTGAAAACAGAACCCTACTTGAACAATTATTTGCAGAGCTGGTGCAGCAGAGCACCAGAGCGTATTAGAGCAGATGCCTACAGGGTGACGACAGTCCACTGACCTCCAAATCTCTGTGCTTTGTAGTTTACAAACATACTTTACAGTCCTTGAAGCCAGTCAATAACATCCAGGTTCTTAGTGGGTCCTAATACTTCTTTCTTTGCAGCTGGTATTGAGCGGGTCCTGTTTCCTACGTGTCTATTGACCTGTTGCAACTTCTTATGCCAGTCTCTGCCTCACCTGGTGCCTCTGTAAAAGGAAGTAGTGACTCACGTCTGTTAGGAAGATGCTAAAAGTTCTCTGCCTATCTCGAAGTCTGTATGTCCCCCATCGCTTTCGTATTTGAGTACTTTATTCCATCACGACCCCTACGAGGTAGCTGCATGTTACACAGGAGAGCTGTGGCAGGAGACAGGGGTGATAACTTGCCAACACACACAAAGGAAATCCGTAGCCCCACAAAAGCACAGGGAACCTAAGGCTTAGGTCCAAATCCAATGCTCTTGCTACCTTGCCATTTGCCTCAGAGCCACTCTTTTGTCCTTTCCGTTTGGGAGAAGGAGGGATCCAAAGATACTATTGCTATTATCATCTTGGATAATCTGTGAGGCAGGAGCAGAGCAATGCTTATCCCAGGAAATGTATTGCCAAAAGAATTTAACAACTGCACAAACTGCTGTCCTTTGATGATGCATGAAAAGATCCATGTATCATAAGCAAGAACGACTCACACTCCCCCTCTCTTTTACTCCCCCGCTGAGATATTAAGTCTACAAAAACTCAGAGGGCAGCAGTGCAACCATTAATGTTGAAATTGCCAGGCTGGTGTCTAATGTAAATGAAACTACATTGATTTAGTGTTACCCGACGTGCCTCTCCTGCTTGTTCATCTTCTGCAGTCTCATCAAAATCCTTCCTTCCAGGTAGCTGCGGCCTCATGCCCTATAGAAGCACAGAAAATAATGTCATCACAAGCCTTAATGATGAAAGTAGTTATAGGACAAAAGCCCCTGCAGCAGGTTGGGTATTGGGTCATTGTTCCCGCTAATGTCATGGTGCCATTTCTCGCTATTTTTAGAATTGTTCCCTTTGTACAGCAAATTTCTCATGTAGTTGCTTAACTATATAGAAGATCTTGTCTTCAGCTGGACCTGGCAGCAAGAAGCCATCTTCGCTGACTTCTGGAAATCAGACAAACCCCTAAAAGTTGAAGAGATTAAGAAAAACTTGGTACACAGCTGCCTGCAAACCTAAATTTAAACTTAAAAAAATGAGGATCTCAACTCAGTCTGCTGCTAACCCTTAATGCTGTGACAGACTGAGCACAAAGACCTGGCAGAGAATTTTGCAGGCATCTAAATTATCTGCTCACAGTCTCAGAAGTACCTCGGGGATTCAGTAAATCAGCATGGACTTGGTTTCTAAATTATTTATATGCTTTAGGAACTCTTAGCACAGATCCAAACTTCTCTGCATTTTGAGGGAAGAGATGAGGAACAATGGATTAGAAACTTTTAAGCCTTTCATGATAAAAATGTTCCAAATTATATATCCAAGCCCTTTTATTGTTACCTACTTTGTACATTATGGTTGTCTCAGTCACCTTAGCATGAATTGAAGCTCTTTGGCTTTGGTTGCCCTATAAGCACAGAAGATGCAACCTGTGAATTCCAAGTTTGCAGCCTAAAGAAGCCAAACAGACAAAGAACAATTGTTATTCCCGTTATTGGCAGGGAAATAAGACACAGGAAGATTAAATGACCAGCCCAAGGTCACCAAAGGAATCTCTAGCAAAGGTGGGGTCTCAGCCTAGATTTCTTAAGTCTCTGCCCAATACTTTAGCTGTCCATTCACTTGCTTTTTAAGTACCCTGTCATTATTTCTGTGAAGAAAATTATGCAACTCCTCCAGCAGCCAGTACTGTGTAATTCAGCTTGTCTGAAAGGGAATATGAAATGGCAGTTTCCAAAAAAATTAACCCTCCTGCCACACAATCTGGCAGTCCTGTCAAAACATCTCATTTTTTATCTCCTCTTCCTCTGGTGGGTATTTAATTTCCCTCTATATTCTCAGAATACTGGCTGGGGCTTTATCTGCATTACCCTACAAAACCTTCACAGGAGTCTCCAGGGCCTTGTGGAGGACGTATTCTGTAGATGAGGGACGTGATAGTTTTGAGCCCTTCATTTCTACCCCACATGTTCAGATCCACCCTGCGTAACTTGTAGCTCCCACTTGCAGAGGAAGGTTTCCCGGCAGCTTCTCTGACAAGCAGCAGTAGCTCGAGCTCTGCAGGACACGGGAAGCACCCCTGCGTACGGTCGCCCATTGCAGCACTTCACTCACTTTTAGATGGGGTGTTACACACTGGCAGATCTTTTATACCCAATTGCTGTGCCAGTGGAAGCAGGAGCTGCACCTCTGATGCCAATCTGGTTCAGGAGAGCCTCCATCACCCCGGTGCCCTAGTTCGGGACACTAATTCTTTCGGTGGTGACCTCAGTAAGAGAAGCCAAAGGATACAGGAGAATCGAGGTGACAAAGGAATTTGCTCAGGACGAACCAGGGTGTCTCTGGTTTCTGCCCCTCGCAGAGTCAAAATCCTGCCCCAGATCTTCCAGGATGCAGCTACAGCCCATCTGCTCCAGGCGAGCAGCGAGGGTGCCCCCACGTTCGGCTGTCTTTGACTTCCCAGATCAAATAATCCATTTACAGCTGGGTCGGGGCAAGGTGTTGAGGCTTGAGTACGTTTCATATTCACGGATCTACAGGGAGAGGCTGTTGTGACACTAGTCCTTGTGCTTATTATTCTCTTTCTCATTACTAAGCAATTTCTTAATGGAAAAAACATTTTATCAACTGCACTTCCACCCTGTGATGTTTCTGGCAGCCCACCCAAGAACCGGGGGCAGGCTCTGATGTAAATTTGGGACCTAAAAAGCCTACCTGGTGTTCCGGTGAATTCCATATGCATTCTACAGAGGAGAAATTAATAGGAAGCTTTAGTTAATAGATACTTCAGATAAAAGTGTGAGTGCATCTGATCACCATAGCAACATGAAAGAGCCAGCAGGGAGAGGAAATGTCACCGTGTCTGTGCCTTGACCCGCAGCATAAACAGCCTAAGTGCTGTGGATTTCACACATGGATGTTGGCAAGTGGGGACGGAGACGCATGCAGGTACGCAGCCCCGCACATGCGCAGCCCGCTCCCGCGTTCAGCGCTGGATATTTGCATGCAGTGAGCTGCCACACACAGACACGCACGTGAAGGCTGACACGTTAATATTAAAACGGATCACACGCACCCAAACTCATTGCCGGCAGCTATTTACGTACGAGAACACAATTTTTAGCTTGTGACCATAGGGGTATTACCACATCTGCGTGCAGAGGGGACATGGGAGTACTCCCACCTAGGAAATATTCCAGCGCACCCAGCCGCTCCTGCTGTCCCGGTGTGCAGGAAACCGCGCTCGCACAGCACGGACACACGGACGGCGCTCAGACACCTTTGCTCCTTTTCCCTTCGCGTGCGAAGCCGCTGCATCCCCGAGCACATCGCACGTGTAGATGGCACGCTCGCAGGCACGGTCAGACCTTGTGCGGGAATTCTGCCACGGACGCTTTGGCTCTGGCTCTCAGGAGCGCTGAGCACCTGCTGCTCCCGTTGACTTTAACAGCTGCTGAAGTGAAAATTAGGCCCACGCTGTCTGTTATGCAAAAGCAGTTTCTTAGCAACAAAAATTATATTCTGCGTGAAGGCAACATGCATTAGCAGGATAATCCTAGGTAATTCCAGACAAGACCTAAATGGGTGGGTGGATGGATGGACTGAATAATAATGACAGACAAAATAATAATAATGGAAATAATGAGGCTAATCTTATTTCCCTGGAAAAGAGAAGCAACAGTTATAAATAAAATACAACAGAAAACCTGTGCCAGTTTGCCATATAGAGATTAGAGCCACTTAAATTCAACTTATGCCCTAAAAATAGGTTCTGGTAACTAAAGCTTCGCCCATCTAAGCTAGGCTATTTTTTGCCTTGAATGTTTTTCCCTCACTCCAGCCACGTATTATCATTCAGGAACACAGAAAGCTGTACATCTTGTCCTATGGCAGGGGTCAAAGGGAATAAATCTGCGTTTGCTGTTAGGGACGAGGCTTCGCTACCTCCAGACTGTCTTGTCCTATGCAGAAAAGCTGGACTTTAAAATGCTCTACTGAACCCAAATGATTTTGCTACAATTAAAAATATACAAGACTGTGTCTACTAGCTGTACTAGCTATGCTGTACTAGCTAGCACTAACGCTGTACTAGCACGCTGTGTAGCTGTCGTATGCTGAAGTGGATAAAGGACTTGAACAGAAATAAAACCTCCCATGAAATTTCCACACGCTGTAAAGTTACACAAAGCCTCTGACAGCCCAGGTCGCGTCCCCTTTGCCCAGCGAGGGGGATCCCGAGCCACCCTGCAGGACGCCCTGGCACAAGGGCCGGGGTCTCCTTCCCGCCCCCAGGCTCCGCCTCACACGGGGCTCCGCTCCCTCCCGCCCCGGGCCCGAGCCCCCCGGCGGCTCCGGGCCGGCCTTGTTCCCCCGCAAGAGGCGCGGGGTGGCACAGCCACCGGCGGCAGGCTGGGCCCCGGCCGCTCTGGGTGGGAGCGAGGCGGGGGACGAGCCAAGCCCCCAGACCCCCGGCGCCGCCGCCGCCGCCATCCCGCTGCCCGCCCCAGCAGCCCCCGCGGTGGCGCGGTGCGCGCTGGGAAGCGCAGGCTCGGCGCTCCCGGGATCCCCGGGGAGCGGCGACCATGAGGGGACAGCGGGACTACACGTCCCAGGGTGCCCCGCGGGGCCCGGCGGAGCGGCCCCGGGCTCCGCCTGCCGCCCCGGTCCCGCTGCCTGCCGGGAAACCGAGTCTCTGGGGAGCGGCTCCGGCGGGGCCGGCCGGGCGCCGGACTCCATTTCCCATCGTCCTCCTCCCGCCCCGCCCCTGGGTCCCTACGGGCGCCATTTTGTTTCGCGTTACAACCTAAGATGGCGGCCGGGCGAAGAGACTGAAGGTTACCGTGCTGAGGTGAGGAGTGTCTCGCCGGGCGCCTCCGGCCCCGCAGGGTTCCTCCCCGCCCCGGGGGGCCGCCCTCACCCACTCCCTGCCCCGGGCCGAGCTGGGGGCGTGGAGAAGCAGCCGGTTCATGGCCAGAAGGTGGCCGGTGCGGTCGCCGCGGCCCCTGTCGCCATGGACCTGCGCACGGCTGTGTACAACGCGGCCCGCGATGGGAAGCTGAAGCTCCTGCAGAAGCTGTTGGGGAGCCGGAGCCGGGAGGAGCTGGAGGCGCTGACGGCGGGGCCCGGTGGGGGCGACGGCCCCGGGGGAGGGAGCACCCCGCTGCTGATCGCCGCCCGGCACGGGCACCTGGAGGTGGTGGAGTACCTGCTGGATCACTGCGGCGCCCGTGTGGAGGAGGGCGGCTCGGTCAACTTCGATGGAGAGACCATCGAGGGGGCCCCGCCGCTCTGGGCAGCCTCTGCTGCCGGGCACCTGGGGGTGGTACGCAGCCTCCTGGATCACGGCGCGTCGGTGAACCAGACCACGCTGACCAACTCCACGCCGCTGCGGGCCGCTTGCTTTGATGGGCACCTGGAGATTGTGCGCTACTTGGTTGGAGAGCGCGGGGCTGACCTGGAAGTAGCCAACCGGCACGGACACACTTGTTTGATGATTTCTTGCTACAAAGGGCACCGGGAAATTGCACGTTACTTGCTAGAGAAAGGGGCTGATGTCAACCGTCGGAGCGTGAAGGGGAATACGGCCCTGCATGACTGCGCTGAGTCTGGCAGCCTGGAGATCCTGCAGCTATTGCTCCGCTCCAAAGCCCGCATGGAGAAAGATGGCTATGGCATGACCCCACTGCTAGCTGCCAGCGTCACCGGTCACACCAACGTTGTGGAGTACCTCATCCAAGGAGGGCTGCAGCAGGAGGAGGAGGACGTTGCAGGGAACCAAAGTGGGTCCTGTGCATCTGGTGGGAGCCATCAGAGGTGCTACAGCACAGACAAGGAGACTCCTCAGGGCTGTGATGAAGAGGGGTGTGAGAGATGTTGTGCCTCAGCTTCCAGTCAGGATGAACAGCAGGTCCCTAACGTGTTTTGCACTCGAGAGGCTGCTGTGGAAGCACTGGAGTTGCTGGGTGCTACATTTGTGGATAAGAAACGTGACCTTTTGGGAGCCCACAAGTACTGGCGAAGGGCAATGGAGCTTCGGTGTGAGGGTGGGCAATACCTGCCTAAACCTGAGCCCCGGCAGCTGGTGTTGGCCTACGACTATTCCCGGGAGGTGAGTTCACTGGAGGAACTGGAAGCCTTGATTACTGATCCAGATGAGATGCGCATGCAGGCACTGCTGATTAGAGAGCGCATCTTGGGTCCTTCCCACCCAGACACTTCCTATTACATCCGTTACCGAGGGGCAGTCTATGCTGACTCAGGCAACTTTGAACGCTGCATTAACTTGTGGAAGTATGCTCTGGACATGCAGCAAGGCAACCTGGAGCCTCTCAGCCCGATGACTGCCAGCAGTTTCCTTTCTTTTGCTGAGCTTTTCTCTTATGTGCTTCAGGACCGCTCCAAAGGCACTTTAGCTACCCACTTGGGCTTCTCTGACCTCATGGGAGTACTGAACAAAGGTGTCCAGGAGGTGGAGAGGGCGCTTGTGCATGGCAAGGACCCCGTAGTTGACTCAGCACAGTTCACCAAGACACTGGCCATTATCCTCCATCTGGTCTTCTTGCTGGAGAAGGTGGAGTGCACCCCGGAGCAGGAGCACCAGAAGCGCCAGACTATCTACCGCCTGCTAAAGTGCAGCCCCCGGGCCAAGAATGGCTTCACTCCTTTGCATATGGCTGCGGACAAAGATACCACCACAGTGGGACGTTATCCCGTGGGCAAGTTCCCATCGCTCCACGTTGTGAACTTGCTTCTGGAGTGTGGGGCTGACCCAGATAGCCGTGACTATGACAACAACACCCCGCTGCATGTTGCTGCCCGCAACAACTGCCCGCTGATCATGAGTGCCCTGATGGAGGCTGGAGCCCATATGGATGCCACCAATGCCTTCAAGCAGACTGCTTATGAGCTGCTGGATGAGAAGCTGCTCACTAAGAGCATGATGCAGCCCTTCAATTACATCACCCTCCAGTGCCTTGCTGCTCGTGCCCTGGACAAGCACAAGATTCCCTACAAGGGTTTCATCCCCGAGGAGCTGGAAGCCTTCATTGAACTGCACTAGGGCGAGAGAGCTGAAGTCCCCAGCCTTTCCCATCACCTGTTTCACCCCGCAGAGGTAGTGCAGCCTGAGATCTCAGGCCATCCTTGCCTAGGTGCCGAAGGCCGTTGCTGTGCTGAGATGAGCTGCGAGCTTTGTCCTCATCTGTCACCATCAAGCTGGTGTGCGCAGGGGTAGGGGAGGAGGCGGAGGCTCGAGAGCTCATGGCTGTCCCTCATTGTTGTCATCTTCAGGTACCAGATATCTCCAGTGCACTGTATCCAGAGAAGGCCGCAGCCCCATCCCTATCCCATGCCAACCATCTTGTCCTGAGAGGGAAGGAAAATGGAGATCCCTGGGACCTGCTGTCTCTCCCATTAGTGCTGGATTAACTCAGTGTTAAGCTTTGGAGCAGCTACACATCACACACATGCTCTAGCCCTTCCCATCCCAAATACCAAACAGATAGGAATGCAAGTGAGGAATAAAGTAATCTTCCAACTAATTCTTTCCCCACCCCCTTCTCAGATTTGGTACAGTACGAGTCTAACAGCTGAGTGGCTTGTGCTCTGCTGAGGTAGTTGCCTTGCATGGCAGTAGGGCTGGGTATGCTGAGGATGTTTTTGGGTTTGTTTTTTTTCCTCCCTTGGTTGGCCAAATAGCAAGTGGTGTTAAAGGCCTGAGATTTCAATGATTGTCCATGAACCTGGGTTATTTTTTCTCTTTTAGAGCCAGGCCCTATCTATGCTGCAAGACTTCTTCAATCCTGTAAGATATAGTAAGGTCAGTTCTGGTTATATAGTTTCATCAATAGATGTTGGATTTTATGAATGGGGTGGAAAAACTGCTACCTTAAAAACAAAACACTACTGTGGCATTCAGGCCCTTAGCTTGCCCATTCTGGACACGTTCACTCCCTTCACTATGTGGAAGTCCTTCAGCTCCAGAGGTCAGCAGGGATTGAGCTGTACAGGGTGGATATGGCCAGGTTTCAGAGCCAAACTAGTGCATTTTGAACCATGTTTTCAGGATGTGCTCTTGCAAGCCCTCTAGGATGGGAGGTACTTGTAGTGTGGTCGGTTCTTGGGGGGTTATTAAAGCAGGTGAGTGTTGGTGGCATGTTTGCATGAGGGTAGTCTGAAGGAAGAAGTGAGAGAAAAATGAAAGTTAAAGGTGCCTCCTTGTTCTTCTGAGGTTTATTAGTATCAGCTGGTTGGGCTCTGTTAGTTATCCCATTCTGAAAACCTACGTGGAGTGGGTTGTTAGCATCTGGTTTTGGCTTTTGGTTCTTTTTGCAACTTTACTGAGGATGGTGCTACTTCCAAGACTGAATTTGAAATCTCATATGGCTACTATTTGGGCAAGCTCCTTTCTTTAATTCGGATCTGCACACAACTTGGTTTTCTTTTTAAATCTGTAGTCTCAGGGTAGGTATTTGCCTCCATTAGCAGAACCCTCCTTGGTGGTAAACAGTCAGTGTTGGTAAACATGATGCTGTTCCAGCAGTTTATCTTCTTGCAGGGGGAGTGACTGGGCTTTGGCAGCCTGTGGCTCATTTCTTGGCCCCGGGCAGAGTAGAAAGTGCAGTTGGGGGTGAAGCAGCTGCCTCTGGGCTTTGGGAAAGGTCAAGATTGGGAGAGCAGAACCCTGATAAACAACCATGCACTATATGCTACTGAAGCTTCTCTACTTGTATTTATAAGCCAGCATATCCATATGCCTCAATAATCCAATGCTCTCTGCCCCTTAAAGATATTGTAGGTCTGCCATTACATTTTTGCAGTGTTAACTATAACATTTATTTATAAAGCAATGAGGTTTAACTTTTATTGAGCTGTAAAGTGCAGAGTTAGTTTAGCTACATTCTATTTTTTTTCTCCTTTTGGCTGAAACCTGAACTAAACTGCAGGAATGGAATTTGTTAATTTGTGAGCTGATGAGCGCTCATAACTTTAAATAATAAAACAAAAAATGGCTGCTAGAATGCAAGTGCCTTGTACTTCTTGCTGGTAAGCCTCTATTTTCAGCTCGTTTCCTAGGGATGGTACACTTGTGGGTATGGAAATACTGGGTGTTTGCAATCAGCAGATGTGATTGTTTCATTTCAGCTGAATTTACTCCTGGGAAAAGCTAATCTGTACTGCAGTTGCAAACATGTCCCCTGAAAAAAGGATAACACTGACACTGAAGTGACACCTCTCTTTATAAACTTCACTTTGTCTTTTGATGTAAATGAAACAGTGTGAAAGGATGCTACTCTGTTGACTCGGATATTCCCTGCCTTATATACAGTTGGGAGTGTGGGCACCACAAGCAGAAAGAGGGACACGGTGTGCCTGTCATCCATTTATGTTTTTCAGCCCCAGAGCTGTCAGTGGGAGGAATTAAAGGTACCGGCATTAGTTCCACACAAGAATTTGGATTTCTAAAAAATGATTGGTCTTCCCCAGGGAGGATGGGAGCAGATGGATAAAATATTTGAATGTTTGTCCCTTCATTGATTGCTCCATCCTCAAAAATAATTCTTGATGGTTTGATCAATGTTGCTGCATTCTGTTTCCTTCAAAAATGCTAGGCATGACATTTAAGTGGTGTCTGCAGTTCTGTGGGTCATGTTTCTCCCATCGAAATACTACTGCTGTGCTATAGGTGATCTTCAGGTATGTACGTAGGTGAGCAGCTGCCACCACAGGTACAAGGAACTGGATAGCCTCAGGACTGAGGCAGCGGCTGGTCGTTCTGGCTGTGGTGCTCTCTGACTGCAATCCCATCCTGTACACAGAGCTTCTGGGAGGAGAGAGATAAGGGAGTTCTTCCATAGCTGGGATGGGGAAGCAACTGTGGAGCCACGATCTTGTGATCAAGTAGCTGGGGGATCCAGTCATGTACAAAAGCCTCAAGGAAGAGAATACTTTGTGTGATAGAAAAGGGATCTAAATTTTTTAACACATAAATAATCTGTAATTACGTAGTAAGGACCAAGCAATTAAATGTTAATAGTAATTACTGGGTAGGAGCAATCACTGCATGAATTTAGGGGTAATTACAATGAACAGTCCTTGTTTATTGTAGGTGTGGTCTGGGCCAGCTCCAGTATGTGGGGAGGAGTTGGTGGGGAGCAGTAAAATGTTGCGTAGAATCAGAGAGTGTCATCAGCTGGAAGGGACCCACAAGGATCATCGAGTCCAACTCCTGTCCCTGCACAGGACAGCCCCAAATTCACACCATGTGTATGAGGGCCTTGTCCAGTATCCATTGTCCAATATCACCAGGCTGGTGCCGTGATGCCTCCCTGGGAGCCTGTTCCAGGGCTCCACTACCCTCGGGGGGAAGAACCTTTTCCTAATATCCAACCTAACCCTCCCCTGGCACATCTCCCTGCCATTCCCTTGGGTCTTAGGAGGGACTTGTTAGATGTTCGTGGAAACAGGAGGGACCTGTTTCGGTGATGATTTTGTTATCTGAGTAATTATCGTGGTCAGAGAGTGGAGTTGTTTTTTTCACTGGGGTCGCTACAGACCCTCCTGTAGCGTACTGCCCTCCTGTACACATACAGCCCTTCTGTACACTGCCATGAACAAAATGTCTGCCTTTTGTTCCTTCTTAAAACCTAAGATGTGCTGGTAATTGGCCCTCTTGACAATAAAGCCTCCCATACAGGTTTCTTCAGAAATGCAAAAGTGGTGAGGAGTTCTCTGGAGCCAGTTGCTGGTGCTCTTCTGTGGCCATGTTTGGAGCCTCCTCGTGCCATAAGATCAGTGTTTACAAAGAAAGTGGCCTAGAGCATAAAGATAACGCTACCATGCCAGCATTTCCCACGTTCCCAGGGAAAATGGGGAAGAACAAGGGGGTCACAGGCACTCCTGCATTCTCCTGGTGAAAACAAGGCCCTCTTGGAAAATTTCCAGGGTGAGCAACAGCAAAGAAGGCCCTGAAAATGTGGGAAGAGTGAACCTGCTGCTGCAGTAAAACAGGACTATGGCTCTTGCACAGAAGTTGCTCTCAATAACCTTTGAGCCTTTTGCCCCTCACATACCGTAAGCTTAAAGAAAACCCAACCCTGCAATGTTGTAGTCTGCTGCCGTCTCTTTCCCTCTCCCTTTCTCCGGTCCAAGCAAATTTGATGTCACTCTGTTAAGGTTGTTTACAAGCTAGAGTGGCTTCCAGTTGACTAGTTTTTCATGACACTTATTTATAGAAAGCAGGGGAGCTGAGGAGGGAGTGGTGTATATGTTTTCTCCCAAGGGGAGGGGCTGCACAGCAATAACTGTGGTGTGACAGGAATTGCAGTAACACAACACCTAGTAGAACAAAGGTGACCTAGAGGAGAGAAAATAGGGAAATAGAAGGAATCTGAGCACTTGGAGGATCCCAGCAGACTCTATAAAGAGTAAATGAGTTAATCCATTGTCGCTGAGTCCTTCGAAGTTAAAAGCCAAACTGTTTCAAAGCTGGAAGCCAACAACTGATGGCAGCTTTTAAATAGCAATGCTTTTATGTGGTTCTTGTCCTGCTCAGGACAGAGAGGGTTTTGATTTGTCTGAGCCTGGTGTCTCGTGCTAGTTCTCAGCCAAGGAGGTTCAGGAGGAGCTAAGCCTCCTTGAGGTGAGGGGGAGGGAGGCGGAGAGACCACCTACAGGCAAATCTGTGAGAAAGGACCTGGGGCCTTTTAAGAGGAAAATCTGTGGGATTTAAATCCAGAACTGTGACAGACACTACTCTGTTGCAGTTTAAGAGTAGAAACACGTCAGCTCTCAGCTCCTACATCTGGTGGTGCCGAGGAGCTCCAGGGTTTGCACAGAAGTTCGGTCAGTGCCCAGCATCATCCTGCAGATATCCCCGGCCCCTCCTGAGGGGCATAGGCTGCTTGAAAATAAAAAGGCAGCAGTTGCAGCTCTCAACACAGGGCAGGTGGAGGGGACTGTCCCCCTTCATACTGTTACCTGCTGTCCCCTGAGGAGCCAGGACTAAGGAGAGGCTCCCATTATGTCCTCTCCTCTGTGCTGGGGATTCATGTCTTGGTAGTGAGCATTATTTAGTAGGCTGGTACTTGTTTGGGAGGGCATGCCTGCTGCAGAGCAAGTTTGAGGTAGACTGAGCCAGAGAGAGTGAGAATTGGACAGTCTATACCACTGACCAGAGTGCTCCCTGAGAGGGGATTAATGTCAGCAGAACAGTCTTTTCTCCAAGGACTCAGTAATGTCGTTCTTATGCAGGTGTTAGTTGTAAGGCTTGGATGGTTCTTGGACAAAGACTACAATGCAGATTTAGGCCCTGTGAGCACCCAGCTTGGTTAGTCCCAGGTCCAGGATGGCCTGTAAGGAGTCCTGTGCTTTGACTGCCAGACCGTGCTGGCTGCTCTCAGTTTGAAATGTACTGGGGCAGCTATCCAGAGTGACATGAGCTTATGCACATCTGCAGAAACACCTGAAACGGGGCCACTTCCCCTGTATCAATCACACTGGCCCTCAGAGTCCACGTTAATGAGGACTCGGCAGCTCTTGGGCTGCTTCCTAGGGTGAGGAGAAGGCCCAGCGCTGGCTGGCAGCTTGCAGAGATGCCTGCGCAGGGCGAGTTGACTCTGAGCTCAGTGCTGTTGGCTGGGCTCTGGTCTGCAGAGGGAGCAGTCCCATTTCTAGTCGTCTGGTGGCTTTGGGCTGACCTCTACTGACAGAGCAGGCAAACGGCCACGGCCGAAGCCGCTGGAGAGCGAGCGTGGGGTCTGGGGCTTTGCTCTACCTGTATTAAAAGCTCAGTAGAGATCTGCCTGTTATAGGCCTCACTCAGGTCCTGCAGAACACCTCACCCATTCTTGGCCGTCTCCACCCCTTCTGTAATGCTCTGCTAATTGCTTTTGGTTTTCCGTCAACCTTTTTCCTCAAAGGCAGTAACATAAGTAGGCAGCGTAATCTCCGTAGGGAACATTTCTCCATGCAACAGCCAATCTAACAGGGCCCTGGTTCTGCCTCTGACCTTTTACAACCAGGTAAGAACAGAGGAGTGAACACTCAGCTTCTGCCTCCTTGGACTTTCTCTGCATTCCCCCCTCTCATTCCACCTCCATTAAGTAATTCTTTTTTCCTAAACGCAGCTTTACTGTAAAGATTCTTGTTCAGCCTTCTATCTGGTGTGTAATCTCAGTTCTTTAACAGAGTTTTCTTAAATAGAAAAATACTTTCCTTCAAGCCATGCCTCCAGGGGCACACGGGAATTTTGTCTTTCACAAAAAAACTTCTCTCTCTGTAGTTTCAGAGGGGAACTAGGAAAAGTGATCTCTTGATGCCTCTGCCCAGAGGCTTGTAGCCTCTCAGAAGTCTGTGAAGCTCATTTCCTGAACCTTCCTGGGTCTTGATGCAAGAGGCTTGAGGGGAATGGCGCTGCTGGTGCACTGTAACAAGGGAGCGCGCCATGTGTGCAAAGTAGGCATCGGTGTAAAAGGCCGAGAGGATGCTCTGCAACCTCAAGCATGTGGGACTGCTGGAAGAAAACAGTGGGACCTTGTGGTACTTAGCACCTTGGCAGGAGGCCACTGTGACTCCCAAAAGCATCCCCTGAAGATTTTCCCTCAAATGATTTGGTCAGCAGCAGATTATGAACCAGAACCTTGGTGTGCCACCTCCCAGCCCCCTCCATCCCAGAGGTATAGACATGCACAACAGTTTTCCTGATATCCCTGACTGCCCCTTCGCTGATTTTACAGGAAAGAACCAGAGAAACACTAATTAATTAATGATAATTTATTTATAAAACCTCCCAATAGTCTCAGAAGATCAGGAAAAGGGTTTTTCCACTTGAAAATAAGTACAAGAAGGTTGTGGAGGCCCCATCCCCAGAAGCATCCAAGGTCAGGTTGGACAGGGCTCTGAGCAACATGATCTAGTTGAAGATGTCCCTGCTCACTGCAGGGGGGTTGGATTAGATGGCCTCTAAGTGTCCCTTCCAACCCAAACCATGCTATGATTCTATGATTCTATGAAAGCAGTCTCAAGAGATTGCAACTTCTTTTGTCCATCAAAAAAGAAGGTAATTTTCTCCCGTGCTCCAAGGAAGTGGCACCGTTTACCCACAATGAAATAAGAATGGTCCCAGTCCTAGCAGAATCACTATAATCTAGGGTTTGAAACTAAGTGTGAGTGTTTCCAGCCTTGGCTGACCCGCTGTATCTCTGATCAAGCATTCTACCCGGTTTCTTTCTCACTGTCCTGTGGACCTGGTGTGACAGTTTCTACCTGCATGGTGTTGTGGTTCCCAATCTGAACCATTCGAGCATGTTGAATGATGAGGGGCGGGATGCCTCCTGGACCTTGCGTCATGTTGTAGTGGCCTGACGGGAAATGAAGCGGTTGGAAAGGAGGGGCACCCATCTGAGCAGGCATGGGGTAGCCAGCGGGGGGAGGTGGGTATGTGGCAGGAGGGACAGTCAAAGCAGGGGGGCACCACTGTTGGGGTGGTTGCTCCAGCAGCTGCGGCCATGTTGCTGATGGAGGCATCTGGGCAAGGGAGCCAAGGTTCAGAGCAGCTAAGTTCTGCAGTGTTTGATACCGTTCCTGATACAGCTGGAGTTTCCTTCTCTGCATCAGGTTCCAGGTGGCTTTCCTCTCATTGATCCTGCTGGTGGTAAAGGTGTTCCGCACTGTCCTGGAGAATCCAGGAGAGTTCTCATCCAAGGGCATCAGCCCGCCAAGCGTGCTGGGAATCTGGCTCCGCTCCAGGGGGTTCTCCTTGGGCACGAAAGGGATGACTGAGTCGCGCTTGGATGGTTTCAGGATGGACTCCATCAGAGCAGCGTTTGTCTGAAACATACACAGGTCGCATGGGAAGTTCTTGGTCAGCAGAAGGATGATGAAAGCAGAGTTTTCCATAGCATCCTGGAAGCAAGTCAGATGGCTGCGTCCGGCAATGAAGAAGTCCTCACAGAGTGTGGCACCATTGGGAACCCCCATCTTCTCCAGCCGGTCCTTGACTCGATGGGCAACAACCTCATCTTCACTAGCATGCAGGACAACAAAAGTGAAGAACTTCCCACCATCTGGCTCTGATGTGGGCACTGGTTCTACAGTTTGAAGAGGAGGCCAGGCTGGAGAGGGGGATGAGTGGAGGTGAGGGGGATATAAGTTGGAATGGGGTCCCTGAAGAGGAGGGAGAAGGGTTGAGGAGGAGGAATAGGGAGGAGGAAGGGAACTGGTTGAAATGGAAGCAGATGCAGAGTTAGAAGGAATGCCTGCTGGAACAGAGGAGTCCTCCATGGGCATGTGGGCAGGACCAGTATTCGCTGTAGCTCTTGAGTCAGGGAGACATGTAGATAATTGCTTTTCATCTTGCTTTTTGTCTGTGTTTTCTTTTGGTGCATGAGATTCTGCTGCCACTGTGCTGGAAACATCACTACTTTCGACAGGTTGGTTCACAGCACCCAGCGTGGGCAGCTGCGTTTCAGGAATGGGGAGAGGTGGATGACATGAACTGACCTGCAGAACCTTCTCTGGTTGGGGGACTTGGGCACCTGTGTCCTGCCTGGGATGAGAGCTGGGTCTGCTGGTCCAGCTCGTTTCCTGCAGGCCATGGCTTGCTCTGTCCCCATCAGGCTGACCAGCACCGCTCGTCCTCCCTTCACACAGCCAGCTGTGCTGGGGGACACGCTCGTGGGAAGCAGGCTCGGTGTGAAAAGCAACTGTTGGCGACACACTGATCTCGAAGTGACTGGGGAAAGAGGGACTCCCCGAGGAGCGCAAGGTCTGTGGGCCTGAAAGGTCCGAGTTGCCTCTGATCTGCACTGGAGAACTTCTCACCACATAGTTTGGGCTGGCCGTCTGGAGAAATCTTACGCACTCATCAGATCTCAGTGCCTGAAATTTGTCACCTGGGCCCATGCTGATAGCAGAGCCGTGTTTTTCCTGGTCCTCAGCTGGGATGCCATTGAGCGTGTCCCCCTGAGCTTCCTTGCTGGCGTTGCAGGCTTTGGTGGCAGCCTGGCAGGCTTTGTCCATGGCTTCACGACTGCACAGTTTTTCCTTCACCAACACTGAGTAGATCTCTGCCAGAAGCACCATGGCATCTGCATCCAGCTGGGGAGGCTGCAGATCCTCCCCCTCTTCCTGCACTCCTGCAGTGCCCAGTTTGGTCTGGTGGACATACTGGGCTGCCTGGTTATCTTGCAAGGCTTCCAAACAAATTTTTGCATCCACTTCTTGTCCCAGAGTAAGCAGGACCATGGCTTGCAGTAATTTGCTGCTGGGCCCAAATATCAAGTGCTTCAGTTTATATTTGAGGCTAAGGAGTTTATCTTGTGGGATCTGGGATAGAATATTCAAAACATCCTCAAAACTTGGTTGGAGCTCGGTGCTCTGTGCCATTTCATCAACTGGTGGCCCAGATGATGGACTGAAGCACCATGGATAGAAAAAACATATTACGGTACTTGGAGCAAAGGTTGGTTTCTCTGCGGTGCTCTGTGACGCCCTGGTCGTGCTTCACGTACTGCACAGGTGATAGCTCTTCGCTGCTTAGGGGCTCATCTTGGAGCCGGGATGTCTCTGTCCTGAAGAACCTGTGAGAAGAACACAGGACAACGTTCAGAAATAGTGATGTGGGGAGCTGGGGGGTCCTTGCAAGGCCTGAGAGCTCCCAGGCTCTCCCTCACAGCTCTCATGTATTTTTGCATCTGGTCAGTGCTTGCAGGTCTGCCAGTGCTCCACGCATTATTCCAACTCTGTTATTAAGCAAAGAGGAAGTTCTTTGCATTCATTTCACATTAATTACAATTTTAAAAATAATTGCCAAACTAATAGTTTATCAGTATTTAGGTAAATCTAATAATTTATTAGTATTTAGGTAAATCCAAGTGTCTTGTCTCCTCTAGGCAGCTGGTTCCAGTGGCCTTGCAGGCTCCTTGCAACGGGCTGTCAAAGAATAAAGCGTGCTTAGAGGAAGCCCTTTCAAACTGGTCGTGTCAGAGGGGTTGATAACCCATACGCATCCAGCATCACGCTGCCTCATGGCATTGTGGATGTTCTCTCTGTCCACATCTAATCCCTGAGCTCTGCTAAACCCTTGCACTCACCAAAGGCCTCTGACCAGGATTAAATTAAACAGCAGAACTTGTCCGGAGTGGAGGAGCGGGTGCCTGGAGGGTCCAGGAGCAGCCAGGAGGGACACTGCTCGCAGGCCCTGACTGAGCTTGGTGGAAAAGTGTTCCCTATTTAAAGGGAGCACCAGCAAATGGCCCAAAATAGCTCTCAACTCGGGAAAGTTTATAATTTCAAATTGTTTTGTTTTTCCTATCTCATAAAAATCCTGTAATTGACTAATGAACGAGCTCGAGCTGAAGCTGAGGAAGTTGCTGGCTCTTTTCATGGAAACCTCTGATTCAGTGGAAACGACGGCAGGAGGGGAGGCAGCCGAGACCTCCGCCGCTCGCTGCTGCCCTTCCGCCCGCTGAGTCACCCCGAGGCCTCGCTCCTCAGCCCGGCTTCGGCCGCCCCCCGCCGCCCTCGGGGCCGGGCCCCGCGGCAGCCGCCTCCCCCGCTCGCCTCGGGTGGAAGGGAAGCGGCCAGCCTACCTCCGGGCCGGTCCTGCTCCGCGGCTCCCCGCCGCCGGGCTTGGTGCGGCGGAGGCCGGCTGCTCCCGGTGCCTGGGCCGGGGCGAAGCGGGGCGATCCGGGGCGCGGCGGGCCCGGGCCCCCGCCGGAACCAGGCTGGCACACGAGGAAGCGGCGGGGCCCGGCGGCCGAGCGGGGCGTGTCCGTGGCGGGAGCGTCCCGGCCCCAGTGAGCTGTCACCTCCCTCCGGTGTGTGTGTGTGTGGGGGGGGGCGCCAGGGGAAGAGCCCCGCAGCGCGCTAGCCCCGACCCTGGTGCCAGGCTCCGTCTCCACGTGAGCGCCTGGAGGTGTTAAAGCCGAGCTGCTGAGGCTAGACTCGGCCTAGGAACCGACTTTCCCTCTAGAGAGAGGGACTGTAACCTGTCAGCGGTGGTATGAGCGAGGCCAGAAAGGCAAGGATGCTGGGTGTAGGGGAGAGCGAGGAGAGCAGGAGTGGTACAGATGCAGCTCAACCTCAAGTACTGGCAGAAGCCTTAGGGACCCAATAGCAAAGATACTTTTCAACTGAAGATTGAGGCAGAACATAGGACCTGCTAAAATAATTTATTTCCTCCAGGAAGATTAATGAACATGCAAGTTACCCAGAGAAGTGATTTGTGAAATACAAGCTTCTCACCAGCTCAGGCTAAAGGGACAACATAACACTGCAGCTTTAGATGCACACATGAGACACAGTTCTTTGAACACAGGTCACGCTTTATTCTGAAGTCTGCTTGCCATTATTCCAGCCTTAGCGCAAGGACCATGCCAGGACATAAGTTACCAAAATAAGTTACATTAGGAATGGTTACAAAGCATTGTTTGCTGGGAAAATAACCAGCACCTGTCTCCCCTATTTTAATAATAGGATCTCCTATTACCATGGCAGAGTAACTCCTGCCTCATTTGCCAGCTGCTTAATGGCTGCAAAAAGGTTTCATGCATGGAGTTACTTGCACACAAACAGATGATCCCTGAAGTCACGTAGATGACTAGGAAAGATAATCACACTGCAAACTGGCATGCTTAAAAGAAAATCCCACCTTGCTAAGTGTTTGTGAAAGAAAAAGTGTTGGCTGATCCATAAAGAGAAGTGTCTTTTTGAGAAGCAGCCTCTTGTCTGCAGCTGTTCCTGGTCTGCTGCAGGGCTGAGCCTGAACAGAAGCACAACAGGCAGACAACTTCCTTTCTGCAACACATTTTTAAACTTGTAGGAGGAGGGAAACAGTATCAAAGGTCAAGCCCATCATCCCCTCAAGGTCTCTGCAGTTTGAATGAATTAAAAACAAATCCAACATTAAAAATAATTTGAGACCACTTCTCTTTCACAACTTGTGTAAGCAAGAGTGAGTCATTCACACATACAGCAGGGCTGACTTAAAAAGCTGAAGTACAGGTCCCCATCTCCCTTTTAGTGCAGCAGCATGATTTAAAAATTAGTAACTCAAGATATGGAATCACCCCACCTTGGTTGTCAAGCCTCCTTGCAAACTACATCTTACTGTAAACTCAGCCTGGGACAGGGAGAGAGCAGGAGGCACTCTTGGCACCATTGGAAGTTGCACGCAAGATTAAAAGATAAAGTGCTGTTCTAGCTAGGGAGCCTTAGCCAGAAGAGCTAGATTTTTTCCAGAGATCCTCCCCTGGTGCATTAGTTTTTATCTCCTTTGCAGCCAGTGCCACCTCTGTGTCTTTCTCTGCCTTCTCTCCCAGCTTCTCTAGCACTTCACACCCTTGCCCTGGGATCTTCTGTGCTCCTTTTGGTTCTTTGGGTGTCTTGGCCACCTCCTTTGATGACCAAGCCTTTTTCAATACAGGTGATTTATTATTAGTCACCATATTTTTCTTCTGCTTTCTGTTATGCTGTGACACTTCAGCTATTGCCCTGAAGGGACCCACAAGCCAGTTTAGAGGGATGTTCTGAGTTACATACTCAAACAGGTCATCTAAGGACCTTCGGGCTTCTGTCATGTGGTCCTGGCTTTGGGTCAGGGTGGTGCTGGAGAGGTCCTGGAAAGACATAGCACTGGAAAAAGAACTATAGAGCTTGTGGATATTTCGAGCAGCCTGATACACAGCTTCTTGGATGTTGCTGGGGAGGCCTTGGATGCTGGCTTTCAGATTCTCATAAACAGGTTGTAGCTGCTGGGTGATGATATGCAACATAGCTAGAGTCCGTGACTCTACCTGCTGGGAAAGAGATATAGCTCAGTTACTGGAGCAGGTGAGCTGAACACCATCCACCAGAGCCCTTCTAGGGATACCTCTGCTTGGGAGGCAGTTTTAACTTGGTTTCCTTTGGGTTGGGTCAGGCACCAGTCCACCCACAGCTGATGGAGCTTCTCCTGCCCATCCAGAGGCTTCTGGCCAACCTCTTGTTTCATAGATTCTATCTGATAGGAAAATGAAAGGAACAGCTGTATTGCAAGCACATACAATCAGAGAGGCATGAGTGCTTCCTTCCCAGGGAGGGATTGAAGATGACAGGCAGCTGGTGCAGGATGGAGGAAGAGCTTCCATCTGGATAGTAGGGCAGGAAGACCACAGACAGGAGGAAGAGGGAAAAAGCATGTTTGTACCAGTTTTATTGCCTTCTGTAGTCATGCGAGAGTATCCTGGGTGCTTTGCTTAATGTGCTGCAGTTTGTTCAGGGAGTGCTGGTAGGCTCGGTGGCGGACTTTGTTAGAGAGGGAACCCAGATGCACAAAGTAACTCTGTTGCTGTTTCTGCTCCTCCACAGAAGCCATTCCAAATCCCTCCACAGCAGCAGCCAGTTTACCTGGAGGAAACAAGAACAGAGATGCAGCTGTGCTCCACTCCCCCAGCTGTAAGTGGGGGGAAGAGGTGTGATCACCCATTGAAAAACACAAAAGCTGAAGTTTGGTGTGTAAACAGCAGAGGTTTGTAGTTGCTCAGATATCAAACTTAGGCTAGTCCCTGCTCAGTGTGTTCTCTTCAGACAAGCAGACTTGACAGATAGGTTGAAGCATGCACCCATGTGTTTATTTGCCTTGAGGCTGATGGGCAAGGACCAGCTAGTATATTCTTGAATTCTGTCCCATACCACATGGCAAGTCAGTGTTGACAGCCAGCCAACCTGGTGACAAATTCAGAGCTACCTGTCTACTTCCAAAGATGACTCTTGCAGTGTCAAGTGCTCTCTAGTCATGTGGGAAAGGATTTGCATTTACAACTGCCAGCTAAGCTTTTTCTCACCTAGTTCCTCCTCTGTTATCGGGAGGTAGTGGTCCACCAGATCTTCTGATATACCCAGGACAGATTCCACACCACCTTCCACAGCTTGGCTCACTGCCTTGGCTTTGCTTATGCTGTTGGTCACCACTGAATTAGTCATCTCCACACCCTCCTGGATAGCCTCTCTGCTCTGCTCCAAGGCTGCATTTATTTTGCTAGCTATGGTGCCATATGCAGCGTCCAGAGCCATATTGACTGTAGAAGTGACCATCGATTTGGTCTCCTCAACACCATCCTGAACAGCCACTTTGGTTAGGTCCATCGCTTCAGTCACTGTGTTGGTCACAAGATCCTTTGCACCCTGGGCAGCCCCTACAGCAGCAGTAATAGTAGAAGCAACTGCAGACTTGGTCAGTCCAATGCTGTCCTCCACCATGTGTTTACTGAGGTCCACTGCCTCTGTCACCTTGTTAGTCACAAGGTCCTTGGCACCGTGAGCAGCCTCCACAGCACTGTTGACAGCAGAAGTGACCATTGACCTAGTCAGCTTGACACTGTCCCCAACAACATTTTTAGTGAGGTCCACAGCTTCAGTCACTTTATCAGCCATTGCTTCTTTTGCCTCACAGGCAGCATCCATAGCAGATGTCACTTTGGTGGAAACCAGCTGCTTGGTGTCTGAGATGACCTACAACAGGGAGAGGTAGAGAAAGATACTTTTTTTTCTGAAATAGGTTTTCCCTCCCTGAAGAAGCTTTCTCATATGGCTAAATTGTGCTTGCAGTCTTGTGGAAGAGCTGGGGAAGTCAGTACACCTATATTTACATGGTTCACTTCCACCTGCTGAAGGCATCTCTCCAGCTTACATCAGCTAGCCGTGCCTCCTCTAGCCCATACCAGAGACTGACCTGACAAGGCAGTGCTGCTGAAGTTCGTTTCTCCAGTGTCTTCTGTACCCATAACAGTTCCATCAAGCAAGAGATCAAGTCCTGGGTTCCCCAGGAAAAGCCTTTACTTTACCTTATCTGCTGGCTGTTGAAGAAAAGGCAAGGTCTCCTCCAGTTGATCCAGTCCTTTACAGGCATATTCATTTACAAGGGCAACTAGACAAGACAAGAGGTACCAGTTTATTAATCAATTTGGAGAGGGGTTTTTGAACCTACAATGGCCAAAGCAAGCAAAAAAAAAAAAAAAATCACTATTCTGGGGTGGTATCATTAAAAAGTGAACAACCCCTACAATTTGGCAGGTTCAAATAGTCTTGCCTTCCCAGCTTTCTAGCTATTGGCAGCACATTGCTCCAGTTGGAGTGTAATACTTGCCCCTGGTGGGTGGGGGGATTGGTTTAAAGGGTTAAAAAGTGTTGGGATGAGACAGACTGAGCTAGATCTGAGATGGACACTGCTACTGCCAGTTGGGAAGCTCATAACTTGGAGCAATAGAGGAAAAGCCAGGAGTTTTTGCTTAGTGACTTAAAGAAACCACAGACAAGAAGCCAAACTTCATTTCTGTTAGCAACAGTTTCATGTCTGTGGAACTCAGGGGGTTCACTGAGCAGCTGGGAACTGCTGAGTGGAAGCCTCAGTGCTACAATTAACTAGAACAAAGTGATATAGGAGATGGATATCACCAACAGGCACATGAAGCTCCCCTCCCCACCTATTCCTCTGTGTAGAAAGGGTCACTCCAGCCTCTTCACTTACTTTGTGGCTCAAGTTGGTTCAGGATGGGTTGTGCTCCACCAACCACACTGCCCACTGCGACAGCAGCTACAGTCTCAGCCACATTGCAGACACCACTGAGGCAAGGGTGCGTCTCCTTGGTATAGTTGTAGGCAGATGAGACCAGGTTGAATGCAGAGTTGAGCAAGGGCAGGCTGGTTACCCGATTAACAGCGCTCTAAAACCCAAGAGAAATAAGTGACATTAGAGGCCCAGCCTCAAGCTGGTGAGTGAATACAAGCCATGTGTCTATCCAGAAAGGCCCTAAAGGGACATCCAGTCCGTCTCCTCATCCTTCTTAAATTCAGAGTTGAATGGACTCATTCAAACACCGCTAGCAAGTGACAAGCCAGAATGAAAAGTTTAAGCTCTGGGCTCATCAATTCTGAGTCACACTGGGTTTCAGCACCAAACCCAGATGTGGAAATAGGACCTATAACAGCTCATGTTTCAGAACTACTTGCACTACTTGAGCCAGCCCTGAGGTTTTCTCTTGAGCAAAAAAAAGTTAGTGTCTATATTAACTGAGTTTATATTTAGCCACAGCTTCATATAGTTAATCTTTGTGCTACTCCCAGCCTGGGTTTGAGGTGCTGACAGAAGTTAGTTTACCAGCATACCTGGCAGCGGGTAGTTGAACTGTTGCATGTTAGAGTGCTAGCTGTCCTGGCACCTACCGCTTGCTGCTGTTCCTCAGCTTTTAGCTGATCTTTTTTTGTGGTCTTCTCTGATGCCATGGTGAATTCAACTGCAGCTGAAAGGAAAAACAAGAGTGTAACAGCATGAGTACAGCTTAATTTCCTCCAGTGAATGAAAGTCTTAGCAAAACTGGTGAAAAGCAGAGGGCAAAGTTGGGATCCTTCATTCAACATGTCCTAGGAACATTAGTGTGGCATCACAAATCTTTCTTGCAAGGGTGTGAAGATATTTGAGAGGCTCCTTGATTTATGAAGGACAAGGATTTTGAGTCACCTCCCTTAATTCCCAAACAGCCAATTACTTTTAATAACCATCCTACTTATTTCATTGCCGATAGTGTTTGACTGGCTTCAGAGTTGCAGGTTAGAAGTGGATGAGAACTATCCTTTCTGTCATGCATTTTTTTCCTGCTACAGATGCTTCTGGTTCAGATTCCCACTGCACAGGCTTTTTGCTGGCCAAGGACTGGAACGCTTGAAGGAAAGATGCACCCTGCAGAAGCGGGGCTAATAGTGGGAATCGCTGAATGTCCTCTCACTCGATCATGACAGATTGCTGTCCTTCTAACAAGCCCTGCTGAAATGCAGCCGCAGCAGGGCTTGTTAAGACAGCAGTATAAGTAATTTTTTATTTTTAGTTTTCAAAATGTGGCAAGCTCAAGCAGTTTAATAACAGCTTAAAACCAGAAATATTTTGAAAAAATGTCTGAACTTGCTTAATAACCTTTAAGGGGGAAAAGTCCCCAGATTTCCCCCACTTTGTCTGAAGTAGATATGGGTTTTACGATGGCTTAATCCATTTTCCTCTTTGGGGGTGGGGCATGGAGGGGTGTGGGAGGAGACTGGCAGGACTTCAGTTCCCATCCAGAAAGGTGTCAGGGCCAGAGACTGAACAGAGGTGCTGAAACGGCAATAGGCATACTTCACCCTTAGAAGTGTTCAGTGTTCGTAGCGCCTTTCCTCTGGAGTATCCTTTGCAAAGGACATTGAGATAAGAGTCATTTTAGAGTAGTCCCACTATGCCTGTGTTCATAGTGGGGAACTTCTTCAGCTTCCCCACTACTGCCCACTCCAGCAACACTGGCAGTCTCACAGCTCTGGGAGGGATATGAAAATGCTTCAAAGTTTTCCCAGAGGAATGAGCCAGGTTTCTCAGCTGCAGCATTCTGGCTGGCTACCTTAAAACATGCACTCCCATCCTACTGACCAGCTAGGCAGGAAATCTCTCCTCACTTCCTGTGAAACCAAGTCTCAGAAGTATTTTCATTACATAATGGGATTAAAGTAGTATAAAAATTATGCATTATCTTGAATCTGTAGTGGCTTCCCTAGTCTAGACCTGAGTTGGTATCTGGACACTCCAATATTGTGCACCAAATCCAGGATTACTTCTCAGCCTTAGTCAGGCACAGCAGGGACTTCAGCATATTTGTTCTTCAGTGCAGTGTCTGCTTTTTCCTCCCTTGCCAGTTAATTCCTATTCTTAGAATCACTATGGCATTTTCCAGTGAAAACCCCCAAACCAAAGTTCTCTACAAACTGGATTCCCAAGCCAGGCACTGCTTCAGGCTCACTGGCAGACTCTGCCCAAAAGAACTTGCCATCTGATTCATGACAAAGCCCATTGTCTTGTTTCTTGTGTTCTTTGACTTGCGTAAGGTTTTTATTTTGCTGTGGAAACAGGAACAGAGAGCTGGGGAAGAAGCAGCAAAACAAGCATTTGTTAGCCCTGGGCTGACTAAGGACAGAGCTAGGGGAGACATCTCAAGATGCAACTTGGCAGGATGTCAGATATTGCTGCATTAACTGTGCAATTAGTCGGCAGTTTGGTAAGATTCAAGCGTGACAGGGATGCAGAGTGCTACATGCCTACAGCAAAAGTTGTCACAAAAGTTAGGACCTGTAGCTTTTCAAGTGAGAAGCCTGGAGCCAGTGCTCTTCTGCACATTCCTGGTAACCACCCTGCCCAGGGGGCTGCCTAATTTAACAGCACAGCAAAAATACATCTTGAACTTTATCAGCTGGGGATAACTTCTAGGAAACTGCTCCAAACAAAAGCAGGACTTGAACATAAAGTCTCAGTCCCAAAGTCCACAGGCTTTGCTCACTTAGTGGTTATTCCTCTTGCTCTGCTTTAGGGCAAATTTGGTTGTTTTTTTTTTTTTTTTGAAGCCAAGCAAGCTGAATCGGTCTGCAGCCCTGTCTTAGGGCAAAGCACAACTATTTCAACACCATTACAAACAACCCCTGTTCTCAGTTATTTTACTTCTAGGCAGGTTGCAAAAACTCAGACTGCAGAGTGTCTTACTGGCCTTGGTGTCAGGGTTAGCACAGAGACACACTGCAGCAAAAAAGCCCCCAAGAGATGAGGGCCGTAGTTGCTAGCATAAATCAGGAGTAACTCCTTGGCTGATATAAAAGCTAGTATAAGGTTAGAATCAACCTCTGAAGTAGTAGGAGCGCATCTTAATTATGGATGCAACTGTGTCAGTGGCAATCCTTGCAGCAGAGTCATGTTAGAACACGGTTTGCGCTCCTCTGTGTAGGAGGAATTGGGGTGTGTTGCAACACCAGTATTTGTGGTATAGGAAAGTCTTATGAGCCCACAGCATGGTTTTATTTTCTCTTTCTAGTCTCTCCCCTGCAAAAGTGCTGAGCAGACCTTCAGGGATTGCAGGAAAGCACACTGCTTAGCAACTGTGGGTCAGTTGTTCCAGAATCCTTTGGAGAAAGGCACAGCTTCAAGCCAGGGTATTTGCAAGCGGGAATCCCAACAGGCAGACCCCCTGCGTGGGAACCACCGGGCAGAAGAGCAGAAACAGCATCACTGCTTTGTACGAAAGTGACAACCAGATGGTTTCATACCATTGCTGCATGAAAAATGAGGTCACTGTTGGAGAAAGTTCTTGAAACAGGTAGTTTCACAAAGATTAAACTCTTCAGTGCACAGTTCTGGCATGGCACAATAGCTTAAGTGCTGATCGTTGCCTAATATGGCACATCTGAGCTCAGTGAAACAGCAAGGGCAACGGCACCAGACCCACCAAGCTGCTCTGCATTTTCCCTGCCTGGGTCCGACTGTCAGAGCCAGTGCAACACACTAGCCTGGCAGAAGAGCACATGCTTTCCTGCTGGGCAAGCACCTCCCTTGACTTCTGTCACTCTGACAGTCACCAGCACACATAAAAGTAGTTCTTTAACTTGTGTAAGGTTTTCTTTTTCCTGTGGAAGGAAGCTCTGCCCCATGGGGGTAGCCTGCTGTTACACTGTCCTGCAGACAGAGAGGTAGGATCTGGTTGTTCAGGAAGCTTTTCTCCCCTCCAAACTTGTTTTACCTTGGGAGGACAGATTGAGCCATAGCTAGCATGCCTACTTCAACAGCTTAACTGGCGATTCCTTATGACCATTAAGGACAACAAAGCTAAATTTAGTGCTTTAGATATGAGTAGGGGTGGCTAATCGGGGTAGAGGTATTAATTTGTGGTTAAAGCACTTATTTACATTCTTTTCGAGATTTGCCAGTGATACCCCAGGTACCATAAATACAGTCAGCAGAACTGGGTCACAGGATGCCTGCTGCAGCGGGGAATGGCACTGCCCGCAACCCAGGGAGTTGTTTGCAAATGCTCCGAGGGCAGAGATAGTTTTAGCAGGAGGATCAGGTGATTTTCAGCCTTGGCCTTAGGACATTAGTTCCAGAATTGCTGGCAGAGATGCCCATCTAACCTTTTTGGAAAAGCCATCAGCATTAGGGAACCTAAAAGATTAAAGCCACTTTTGCAGAGAGAGGCAGGGTTTCCTCCCCCCACATCCAATGGAAATTAAGCACCACTGGCAGTGGCCATTACTAGGTCAGTAACTCCTTGGGACAGTGCGTATATAAGCTGTTCAAGTTACTAGAATTTGGAGATATTTTAGGGAAGAGGGGAGGGAGTTTAATTAAACAGCTTCTCAGCTTTCTAGTACTTTCCATGTACCAATTTTTCTGTGAGGACAGACACCTCTGTTTCAGACGGAAGCTGTAACTTGCAGAGCAAGCAGCGTGCTGCTTGCCCTTTAACGCTCATTTTCATCTGGACGTTTCAGCAGAACCAGCTTTAGTAATTGAAGTCCTTCACAGCCATACACAGTTTCAGGTAGCCTCGACCACATTTAAGAACCCTGTTAGGCTTGACAAACATCAAGCTAGTTTGCCAAGTGTTCCCTCCAGCAAGCTGGCAGAGCCATGCATGGCTGCAGCCGCCACCTGCGGAGACATGGCGCTCTTGAGCAAAAGAGAGGTTACCTTGTCACTCAAGCCACCCCCTTTGTTAACACTATCATCATGCCTACACCAAACAATCATGTGAAATAGCTACAGGCAGGCCTAGCAGCACTGTCAACAGGAAGGGAATACCCAGCTGATCCATCTGCCTCCTGAGGCATATACCGCTTCCCGCAGCATCGACACAAGTCAGCGGTGATGTCCAGGGTGCACATCACGCACCATACCTGCGTGGCTGTCATGCAGCTTTGATCTCCAACAGGCAGTAACCAAAAATCATGGAACAGTTTAGGTTGGAGGGGACCTTTAGAGGCCATCTAGTCCAACCTCCCTGCCATGAGCAGGGACATCTTCAACTAGATTAGGTTGCTCAGAGCCCCATCCAGCCTGACCCTGAATGTTTCTAGGGATGGAGAAAAGAGAGCTTTCAGACCCAAAACTACTCAGTCACAAATCAGAGACCCATAGCATTACCAAGTCATCATCTCAGGGCTAGGAAGAAACCTTTAGGGAAGGATTTGAAGCCTTTCAGCTCTTCCCCAAGGCACAGCAGATACAGTATACCACCATAAGATGCCACCTTTGCCCTCAAAAGGCCAAGACACCCCCTACCCACAGTAAAGCAGCAGAGACATAGCACACCACACTCTGCTTTCTCACAGAGCTGGAAAAACCCCACAAGCACGACTGGGGGAACCCAACCCCTCAGCAGGTACATTTTAGCCTCAACACTCCCCAGAGCCAGGAGCCAAGGGCTGCAAGGACAGAGCCAGCTCCAAGCCCAGCCTCCACCCTCCAGCACTGGGAGGGCTGCAGAGCCCCTGGGAAAGCAAGGAGCAGCCTTAGGGACTCCCATCCCAGCCCTGAGCCAAACCACCACCCCCACAAACACCTCCCCACCAGCCCTGCCTTACCTGGCTCCTCCAGTCCCCAGCACTAACAAGGCAGGGAGGGCTGGGCGTGCCCCACATAAATACCCCCAAGGCCTGATGAGCAGCTGAGGGAGCCAATGGGGACACTGCAGATGCTGGCCTGGCCAATGGGGAGTGGACAGGAGTGGGTGGGTGGGAGGTGTGTGAGGGGTGGGGTGAGGGCCTTGAGGACCCTTCCAGGGACCAGGTGGCTGTGGGGTGCATGGGGGTGCTGTCCCCAAAGAGGGACATACCTGCTGGGACATCTCAGAGGGCCCTGTTGGAGGGCGGCCATCCCCGAGCGCTTTGGCCTTGGGCCATGCCGTGCGTTGCCCCACAGCAGCTGTGGACAGGGATGCATCCCCGGCATGGCAGGGTGCTGAGGGACGCAGCTGTTGGAAGTCTGTGGGGATCTGCCCCATGGTTGCAAAATGGGCTCAGCCCATCAGCCTACAGGCACCGCTCCTGTTCCCATGCCCTTACATGCTCATTCGGCTGAATCTCTGAGCTGGATGATCCTGCTTGCCACCATGTCAGCCCAAACGCACTGCCTTTCTTCTGGGAGCCAAGAAAAGCCTGGCCAGAGACTGAGCTACTCCTGCAAACCCTGTAGCAAAGCCCTGCTCACAAAGGTGTGTCTGTGCTACTAGGGATGCGGATTCAAGCATGGGCCTTGCCCTCCATCCACAGTGTGGATGTGAAACACGTCCTCAGCCTGGGTTTAGCTGTAGCACTGGAGCTGGTTGGAAGGAAGGTGCTGGGGCAGGAGTTCAGCCCCTGTTCCCCAGGTCAGGGGACCTGTTCCCCGTGTGGGCCCATGCCGGGTTGGCCAGTGCCAGAAGGCAGCTTGTGCGTGGCTTTTTCCAAAGAGCGGCTGCATTAGCAGCCAGTAGTGCAGTAGCAAGGTCCAAGCATGGGTGCTGGGGCTCAGCATGCTCATGCCTGCTCTTGGGCTGCTCCTTGCATGGCATCACAGACATTGTCAAGAAGCCCCAGAGAGCAGGACATGGGGTCTGTGATGTGAAAACATCAGTCAGCCGTGATGTTTTCTTGGCAAATCTCTCCAACGCTGCAGCATGGGTGCTGCCACTACCCAAGGCACAAGACATGTTCTCCCACTCTCAGCCCTTGCCTGGCTACAGCAAATGCGTGATGGTGAAACATGCTGCTTCTCAAGTTTTTTGTGATTTCCAAGATGGGAGTTGCCTTTTATTGTTGTACTTGCAGAGGACCCAGCAATGCAGGACTCAGCCTAGCTGAGGGAAGTTTGGGCTCTTTAATAGCAATAACAAAGAATGAAAATTTTAGTTAATGCTTTACTTTTCCATTTGTGCCTTTTCATCTTCAGATCTCAAAAACTGGTTTGAAACCATCAATTATGCTTCCTGCTGTCTGTTTTCAAGATCAGTAGGGGAGGAAACTGAGGCACAGGTAAGAATTATCTGAAGTCTTCTAAAGCTATTAAACTGATTGAGTCACCTTGTTTTTGGCTGGTGAATGCAGGAGACCTTGGGTCTAATTTCTGTATTGCCCACAGAAAGCCATGAAGGCAGTGGGAGCAGGAGGTTGTCAATGGTTTTTGAAAACATGCTGTTAAGCTGACAAAATGTAGACAATTATAATTTCTCAGCTTTGAGGTTAAAAGGAATCCCCCTCCTTACTTGAGTCAGACTTACCATGGAGTTGTTGGCTGAAAAGACCTCTGGAGCTCAGGTAGTCCAACCTACTGCCTGAGACAGGACTATTAGCAATGCTAGGTCAGGTCAGCTGTGGGCTTTGTTTAGCTGAGTCTTGGAAAACTCCCAGGGATGGAGAGCTCACACAGCCTCTCGAAGTATTGGATCCAGTATCGCATTATGCTCCTAATGAAGAAGCAGTTCCTAATGCTCACTCTGAACTTCTCCAGCTACAAATTGTGGCTTTTGTTTCTTGTTTTACCATATGTGCTGCTGTGCTGGTTTTGGCTGAGAAGGGGTTAATTCTCCTCACTGTGGGGGTCGGCTACCTTTCCAGCTTCCCGCGCTCTGCCGCGTGGCGGGGGGGCTGGGAGGGGCAGGGCCATGGTGGGGACGGCTGACCCCGACTGGCCAATGGCAGGTTCATTCCATACCATGTGACACCATGACCAATATATTGAGGGGGGGCAGTGGCAGCGCGGAGGCGGCGCGGCGCCGCGCCGGGTCGGCGGGCGGCTGCGGCGCGTGCGGTTTGTTCCGGCGGTTCGTTCCCCCTCTCCCCTCCCTTCCCCCCTCCCCCGGGGCTTTGCGCCTCTCGTTGTTCTCCTTTACATTGCATTTCTACTGTTGTTTCTTTTAATTTTAATTATTAAACTGTTCTTATCCCAACCCACGAGCGTTACCCTTCTGATTCTCTCCCCCATCTACCGGTGGGGGAGTGAGCGAGCGACTGTGTGGGGCTGAGCTGCCGCTAAACCACGACAGTCTTTTTGGCGCCCAACGTGGGGCTCAAGGGTTGGAGATAACAACAGCTGCTGGTCACAGCACCATGTTGTCCTTTTTGCAGTTGGTGTTAAAAATCGGTGTTGGTTGTTTGAGTCTGCTGTGTTCTGCTGTGATTAGTAATGTTTTGCCTACAAGATTTGTTATACAAACACTCGTTTTCAGCTTTATCTGGTATTTGGGGTTTTTGCTGAAACCGTTACTGTACTTCGGATACCACCTTGTTGAGTCAATTAGCAATCATACCTCCTCCTCGGAGAGATTTTATATGGAGGAAATACAGAATAATACCTTTGCAACTTTGTTCTATGATGTCTGTGCCTTTGTTACAACCTTTTTGTATCTTGAACATCCTTGGGTGGTTAAGGTGCACTTATTGTTAGTTTTTGGGCATGTTGTTTTGGTTTTGACTAAGCAACTTAAGAATATCACCCAGAAATCTGCCCCGAGGCTTGATAGTTACGAGTGGCAGGGCATGTGGGATAGCATGGGCAAATACCTAGGGCAGTGGGCACCCCCAGTGTTTTGGAGTTTCACCCCCGAGCAAGTGCAGAATCCTAAAAAACTAGTAGAATATTTGGAAAAAGTATGTTGTTACCCTGGGAACTCCAGAGAGACACAAATAACTGCAACATGCTGGGGTCTGGCCCATGCATACCGAGCCCTGCTCAACAGTATTCAGTGCCCCCAGGGGGAAGAGAAGGTCTCTGGATTGAAATGCAAAGTGACTGGCACTGTAGACAATCCAGCCCTGACAACAGGCACTGCAGCCACTCAAACCCCCACAACAAGTACCGGAGCTAGCTCAGAAAATAAACCCGTACCAGTATCAGTTGCCCCCATACACAAGACAAAATATTGGAAGCGGACATTAACTCGTTTAGAACAGGATGATGAAGAACCAGGGCCATCGCGGGGAAAGGAGGGAGAAGTAATAAATGAAATAGAGACCACCCGATCCCTGTCCTTAAGTGAGTTGCGAGATATGCGAAAAGATTATAGCCGTTGTTCAGGTGAGCACATTGTCACCTGGCTGCTCCGATGCTGGGATAATGGGGCCAGTAGCCTGGAACTAGAGGGAAAAGAAGCCAAACAATTGGGATCCCTTTCTGGGGAAGGGGGCGTTGACAAAGCAATTGGGAAAAAACCACAAGCCCTCAGCCTCTGGAGGCGACTCCTGTCCAGAGTGAAGTAAAGGTATCCCTTTAAAGAAGATGTTACATATTGCCCAGGAAAATGGACAACTATGGAGAAAGGCATCCAGTATCTCAGGGAATTAGCTGTGTTTGAGGTGATTTATGGTGACCTGTACAATCAACGGTCATCCAAAGATCCAGATGAAGCCGAGTGCACACGACCCATGTGGCGGAAGTTTGTATGGAGCGCACCATCTTTGCGTGCAAACTCATTGGCAGTGATGTCCTGGAAAGATGACGAGACACCAACGGTGGCAGAGGTGATAGATAGACTCCGGGATTACGACACAAATATCTCTTCCTCGCTCGTCTCTGCTGTGGAGAAGCTATCCCAAGAGGTCCAGCAACTCAAAGAAGATCTGTCCTACTCCCCACCTCGACAGAGCAGTGTCTCAGCTGTTAGGAATAAGCGTCCTTTGGCTCAAAGAAGGGGATACACACCACGGGCCACCCTATGGTTCTACCTGCGTGACCACGGAGAGGACATGATGAGGTGGGATGGCAAGCCTACTTCGACCCTACAGGCACGAGTACATGAACTGCAAGGAAGAACAGTCACTGAGGGAGGCTCTTCCAGGAAAGCTGCTGCTCCAGTTTCCAGCGAGCAAGTCCCCAGACAGAGGAGTAGAAGCACTGATTTTATTTCTAAGTGTAATAGAGGGACTCCTGATTCACATTTACAGGAAGTGAGTTGTGACTGCCATGATCAAGACCAGAGGGGCCCTGCCTCCAGCCGGGTGGAGGAAAGGGATAACCGGGCTTACTGGACTGTGTGGATCCAATGGCCTGGCACGTCCGACCCACAGGAGTATAAAGCTTTAGTGGACACCGGTGCACAGTGCACCTTAATGCCATCAAACTATATAGGGGCAGAACCCATCAGCATTGCTGGAGTGACAGGGGGATCCCAAGAGCTAACTGTATTGGAGGCCGAAGTGAGCCTAGCTGGCAATGAGTGGCAGAAGCACCCCATTGTGACTGGCCCAGAGGCTCCGTGCATCCTTGGCATAGACTACCTCAGGAGAGGGTATTTCAAGGACCCAAAAGGTTACAAGTGGGCTTTTGGTGTAGCTGCCTTGGAGATGGAGGAAACTGAACAGCTGTCTACCTTGCCCGGTCTCTCAAAGGACCCTTCTGTGGTGGGGTTGCTGAAGGTCAAAGAACAACAGGTGCCAATCGCCACCACAACAGTGCACCGGCGGCAATATCGCACCAACCGAGACTCTCTGATCCCCATCCATAAACTCATTCACCAACTGAGGAGCCAAGGAGTCATCAGTAAGACCCCCTCACCCTTTAACAGTCCCATATGGCCAGTCCGGAAGTCTACTGTTAGTCTCCACTCTCCATTAGACTATCGTGGCCTGAATGAAGTCACTCCACCATTGAGTGCTGCTGTGCCAGACATGCTAGAACTTCAATACGAACTGGAGTCAAAGGCGGCCAAGTGGTATGCCACAACTGATATTGCTAATGCATTCTTCTCAATCCCTCTGGCAGCAGAGTGCAGGCCACAGTTTGCTTTCACATGGAGGGGCGTCCAGTACACCTGGAATCGACTGCCCCAGGGGTGGAAACACAGTCCTACCATTTGCCATGGACTGATTCAGACTGTACTGGAACAGGGAGAAGCTCCAGAACACCTTCAATACATTGATGACATCATTGTGTGGGGCAACACAGCGGAAGAAGTTTTTGAGAAAGGAGAGAAAATAGTCCAAATCCTCCTGAAAGCTGGTTTTGCCATAAAACAAAGTAAGGTGAAGGGACCTGCACGAGAAATCCAGTTCTTAAGAATCAAATGGCAAGATGGTTGTCGTCAGATTCCAATGGATGTGATCAACAAAATAGCAGCCATGTCTCCACCAACTAGCAAAAAGGAAACACAAGCTTTCTTGGGCGTTGTGGGTTTTTGGAGAATGCATATTCCAAATTACAGTCTGATCGTGAGCCTTCTCTATCAAGTGACTCGGAAAAAGAATGATTTCACATGGGGCCCTGAGCAACGACAAGCCTTTGAACAGATTAAACGAGAAATAGTCCATGCAGTAGCTCTTGGGCCAGTCCGGGCAGGACAAGATATAAAAATGTGCTCTACACTGCAGCCGGGGAGAATGGCCCTACCTGGAGCCTCTGGCAGGAAGCACCAGGGGAGACCCGGGGTCGACCCCTAGGGTTTTGGAGTCGGGGATACAGAGGGTCTGAAGCCCGCTATACTCCAACTGAAAAAGAGAGATTGGCAGCATATGAAGGTTCGAGCTGCTTCAGAAGTGGTTGGTACTGAAGCACAGTTGCTCCTGGCACCCCGACTGCCAGTGCTGGGCTGGATGTTCAAAGGAAACATCCCCTCTACACACCATGCAACTGATGCTACGTGGAGTAAATGGGTTGCACTGATCACCCAGCGGGCTCGAGTAGGAAACCCCAGTCGCCCAGGAATCTTGGAAGTGATTATGGACTGGCCAGAAGGCAAAGATTTTGGATTATCACCAGAGGAGGCGGTGACACGTGCTGAAGAAGCCCCACTGTGTAACAAACTGCCAGAAAATGAGAAGCAATATGCCCTGTTCACTGATGGGTCCTGTCGCCTTGTGGGAAAGCACCGGAGATGGAAGGCTGCTGTATGGAGTCCTACAAGACAAGTAGCAGAAACTGCTGAAGGAGAAGGTGAATCGAGCCAGTTTGCAGAGGTAAAGGCCATCCAGCTGGCCTTAGACATCGCTGAATGGGAAAAGTGGCCAGTGCTCTATCTCTATACTGACTCCTGGATGGTGGCAAATGCCCTGTGGGGCTGGCTGCAGCAATGGAAGCAAAGCAACTGGCAGCGCAGAGGCAAACCCATCTGGGCTGCCACATTGTGGCAAGATATTGCTGCCCGGGTAGAGAAACTGGTTGTAAAGGTACGGCATGTGGATGCTCACGTCCCCAAGAGTCGGGCCACTGAAGAACATCGAAACAACCAGCAGGTAGATCAGGCTGCCAAGATTGAAGTGGCTGAGGTGGATCTGGACTGGCAGCATAAGGGTGAACTATTTCTAGCTCGGTGGGCCCATGACACCTCAGGCCATCAAGGGAGAGATGCAACATACAGGTGGGCTCGTGATCGAGGGGTGGACTTGACCATGGATATTATTGCACAGGTTATCCACGAATGTGACACATGCGCTGCAATCAAGCAAGCAAAGCAGGTAAAGCCTCTGTGGTATGGGGGACGATGGCTGAAATATAAGTATGGGGAGGCCTGGCAAATTGACTATATCACACTCCCACAGACTCGCCAAGGCAAGCGCCATGTGCTTACAATGGTAGAAACAACAACTGGCTGGCTGGAAACATATCCTGTCCCCCATGCCACTGCCCGGAACACTATCCTGGGTCTTGAGAAACAAGTCCTGTGGCGACATAGCACCCCAGAGAGAATTGAGTCAGACAATGGGACTCATTTCCGAAATAGCCTCATAGACACCTGGGCCAAAGAGCACGGCATTGAGTGGGTGTATCACATCCCCTATCACGCACCAGCCTCTGGGAAAATTGAACGGTACAATGGACTGTTAAAAACTACACTGAGAGCAATGGGGGGGGTGGAACATTCAAGCACTGGGATACACATTTAGCAAAAGCCACATGGTTAGTCAACATGAGGGGATCTGCCAACCGAGCTGGCCCTGCCCAGTCAGAAATCCTACATACTGTGGAAGGGGATAGAGTCCCTGTAGTGCACACAAAAAGTATGCTGGGCAAAACAGTCTGGGTTCTTCCTGCCTCCGGCAAAGGCAAACCCATTCATGGGATTGCTTTTGCTCGAGGACCTGGGTGCACTTGGTGGGTGATGCGGGAGGATGGAGAAATCCGATGTGTGCCTCAAGGGGATTTGATTTTGGGTGAAAACAGTCAATGAACTGAATGGCACAATGTGAACTGCTATATAATACTGTGTGTCACCTCTGTGTTGTATCAATGATATCAGAGTACGAGCCTCCCAACCCATGGAAGATCAACTATGAAACAAGCTGTGCAGCAGTGATGGAACGATGACTGACTCAGTATGCACCAACCCAACGCCACACGCACCATCTCTCCCACCCTGAAAGACTGATATGACAGATGGAGCCCAGAGTCATGGACTGGGTTGACTCAATGGACATTTTAATGGACATTTTACAGGGAAGGTCCATGAACTAAGGGAATGATGTCTGTGTCTTATGTTAAAGGATGGGAAGGGGAGGGGTGGTGGTTGGTAAGGCTGTATTGCATCATATGGGACCTGGGCATGGTGTAAATGGTATGGAATAAGGGGTGGAGAATGTGCTGGTTTTGGCTGAGAAGGGATTAATTCTCCTCACTGTGGGGGTCGGCTACCTTTCCAGCTTCCCGCGCTCTGCCGCGTGGCGTGGCGGGGGGGCTGGGAGGGGCAGGGCCATGGTGGGGACGGCTGACCCCGGCTGGCCAATGGCAGGTTCATTCCATACCATGTGACACCATGACCAATATATTGAGGGGGGCAGTGGCAGCGCGGAGGCGGCGCGGCGTCGGGTCGGCAGGCAGCGAGTGGCTGCGGCGCGTGCGGTTTGTTTCGGCGGTTCGTTCCCCCTCTCCCCTCCCTTCCCCCCTCCCCCGGGGCTTTGCGCCTCTCGTTGTTCTCCTTTACATTGCATTTCTACTGTTGTTTCTTTTAATTTTAACTATTAAACTGTTCTTATCCCAACCCACGAGCGTTACCCTTCTGATTCTCTCCCCCATCTACCAGTGGGGAGTGAGCGAGCGACTGTGTGGGGCTGAGCTGCCACTAAACCACAACAGCTGCTGAAATGACTTTTTGTGTATTTGTCGGTGTGTCATAAACTTCATATTCCAGCATCACCTGGGAACCTTTCATCTAACAAACTCTGTGGCAGTGCATGGTCCCTCCTTTGATCTCATTCCCTTCACAGGGTAAATTGCAGTTTTCAAGTGTTCAGTGACTTGTACTAAAACTTAAGCTGATCAGCAGGTGATCACATGGTGGCTTTTATAGGTTGTGATGTGTGTAGGGGAAAGAATGGATTTTCTTGTCTGTCTTCTGAAATATTTTTTTTCAGGAACCAGGAATCAATAAATTAGTTCTATGTTTCTTCTGAATCTTGGCCCGTATATGGACAGTGGCTGCACCCTCAGGTAAAGTGTCAACGATGCAAATTGCCAGTTAGTTCATGGGTGTGAAGTGCCTGAGTAGGCCAGGCCAGTTGTGGTGGTGATGGTGAAAGTCTCATGAAGCAGGTTATATTTCATCACCTAAGTGGGCAAAACAGTACCACCTGCACGATGCACCTTCATGTGGATTGCAGTGTGGCACAGATGAATGAGCAGAAGTGCCAAGTGGTTTGCTTGAGGCAACCAGTAATTATAATTAATGAGATGATGTTTAATATCTAAAGTGTAGCTTTAGTTTAGATCAAAATAAGAATGCTTGGAGCTCCTGCTCAGTGGAAGACCTGCCTGCAACATCAGAACACTGAAAGTTTGGAGATGGCAATTTCAGAGCAAAGGTTTGCGTGATCATTTTTGTGATTCTTGTTACTGTATAAATGCCATGTACTTAAAGCAGAGATAAAATCAATTCTAAGAAGTTTGGTGGGCATGGGAAGGGCGTAGGAGGAAGCAGAGAAACATGTTTGGGGAAGAGAAAGGGAGTTGGAGAGAAAGAGGCTGGAGTGAACAAGCCCTGTGGCACTGGGCAGCGCTTCCATCAAAAGGCAGCATCATGTCAGTAACTGTGGCCTTTGTGCAAATGTTGCATCATCAAGACACGGGGCAGAATCCTTCTGGTGATGCCCAGATGCAACCCCATTTCCCATGCCTGTCAGCAGGCAGGAATCCCCGCTCTCTGCAGCCCTCCTGCTAGCTTACAGCTCGTTTCAGCTGTGTCCTGCTGTCTGCATGCGGGCGAGGCCCCTCCAGCTACATGCTTCTCAGTTGTCTCAGTCCTTCTTGGATCTCTGTTGAGAGGAAAGCATGCCGGTATGTGGAGGATTTGGGGCATCAGGCCCTTATGTTAAGTCCTCGCTGTTAGGCCCAATTCCTTTCCCTGCTCTGTGGTGCGTCACAGCTCAAAATCGTCTCTTTGGGGACCAGAGGCCACACGTGACACTGAAGTGCCCCATCTGCAAGTGTTCGTCTACTGCAAAGGAAATGATCTCGTTGATCTTCCATGGCATTTACTCCATTAGTAACCTGTCACAATGCCATGGTCACCTTCCCCAGGGCAGACACGGGCACGAGAAAAGATGATTCAAGGCTGAGGCATGTGTTGTTTTGATTTCTGTTGCTCAGTTAAGTCAAGCAAAGCCCTTGGGCTTCCAGCAAGCTGCTTGAGAAGCTCTGTACTGTTGAGCTCAGGTGTTCCTCTTCTAGCGGCTGCAGCACAGTGTCATCTGGAGCCCACTGAGGGGACAAGTCAGCCTGTGTCTTTGCCATTTATTGCTGTGCAAGATCCATAAGAAGTTTGCTAACAGCCCCATCTGTCTCCACTGGCTGGAGGCTATGCTTTCTCATGTTCCTGTCTTCCTCTCCTCCACCACTTCCCCTTGCTGGGAGTGAGCAGTCCTTGGGGGTAGCAGTTGCAGAAATATTTTTGGCTGGTAACATCAACTCAAAGCACTCTTTCTCCCTCACACTCCAGCTTCCTGTCAGCTGCAGCAGTTGTTGGTGCTCCTCACAGCAGCGTCATCTAAGGCCACAGTCTGAAGGAACGCTGGGTGTCCTTGAGCTGCTCCTGCAGCGCGGGGTCTCTGGTTCCAGAGCAGAGTGATGGAGACAAGGCTGTGGCAGAATGAGCCTCCTTGGTGGATCCAGTCCTACGCTACCCATCTGTTGTCTCTTTCACCAACCTTTGCACGACAATCTCCGAAGGCAATGGCCTTCAAAGTACTATGGCCTTCTGAAAACAATTCTCCGTTGAGGTACCAAAACCTTCAGCCCAGCTCTTGCCTCCTAACAAACCTCCCTTGTCTCCCCATGTCTTCAAAGCGCTTCCCTAGCTCAGGGTGTGCTGCAGCTCTCTGCTGCCCTCACCCTGCATCAGCAGAAACAGGACTTGCCTGGCTGCCCATTTCACCTTGAGGGTTTCCCAGCCCCTGCTTCCCTTCCAGCAGCTTACCTACCCTAGCAGGTTCCTGCCCTGAGCCGCAGCGGCTTTGCCCTCACAGCAGGGAACAGCCTGGTGGATTCTTGGCTGCTCTCCCAGTCTTCCAGTTCACCTTTCTGCTGGTTTTCAGACTACAGGCTGGTTTTCTACCCAGCTGTCTGCTTCTCCCTCCTCTGCTGCACCCTTGCCTCATATATTAGGTGGAGGTGGGGTGGGTTAACATAATGCTGGTTGGTTTTTGATAGATGAGAGAGTGGATGTCATCTGGGCCTGCTAAGTGTGTCCTCTCCACGTCAGGCCATTGCTGAGAGCCCTACTCTTGCCTCGCCAGTAATCAGAAAGACAGGCTTCCTTTGCACTCCCAGTCTTGGAGTTTGGCTAGCTTTACCCCAGTCGTTCTGGAAACTGTAGGAGCATTACAGAGAGCAGCATTTGTCCTGGACTCCAGCATCATCTCTTTCATTTTGGTCCTCTGAAAAGTGGTGAAGATCTCGTACAGGACAACTGAGTGCAAAATAAATAACATGTTCTAAATGTATTTGCTTAACCTGTTGTCAATATCTATTGTGCAGACAGTGGTTTCACCAAGGGTGAATATTTTTTTCCCCAGGGAAATCTGAAGCAGCAGAGAGAAACTGCTTCTTGTTCAGATTATGTCAGCAAAGAGCTTTGCATGGAGGGAGAGGAAAATGAAATCTGCTGAGTTCCTGTTGCTGGATGCAGCATGACTGTGTATCATCCCAATGCACGTGGAAACTTGAACACACCCGCTGAGACCGCTTGGCCTTACATATAGGTCCTGCTGTTTAACCCAGGGGAAAGCTCTCGCTACGT
The DNA here is from genome assembly GCF_949628215.1 of Phalacrocorax aristotelis. Classification (NCBI taxonomy): domain Eukaryota; kingdom Metazoa; phylum Chordata; class Aves; order Suliformes; family Phalacrocoracidae; genus Phalacrocorax; species Phalacrocorax aristotelis. The sequence continues at coordinate 5,582,039 of NC_134310.1, read as the reverse complement.
TGCATGGTGTGACTGAATTGTCACTAGTCCTTGTGAGCAGCTACACAAAGAATACATGTTTGCACATGTAAAAGCATAAATGTCAGCACCTGGAAGGAAGGCCAAAAAATGGTTCAAAGCAGCATGTTCTAGCTATCTTGATTTTCTCTGACCAGTTATCCCAGTTCAGGGAGCCCTGGCTCTCAGAGCGCTTCCTACGGCTCAGGGGGTTGAGCCATACAACGAACATGTGCTAGAAGAGAAACATAGTGCAAACCCCAGGACAGAGGTGGCAGAATTTAGTTAAGGTGTCACTTAAACACTAAGAGGAAGAAGGTTCAGCAAAGTGATGGGAGTTCATGGATGTTGAGTCGTAGAACGTTAAGGCCCTAGATGAGAACATGAGCACTGTGTCCCCAGCTCGGGTAGTTCTGCTCTGGGACCCATGTTTTCCTGCCTTGGTTTCCACATCTGAGCGATGATTTCCAAGCTCCACAAAACCCAAACTATTTCTTTTAAAAAAGGAGGAAACCAGAATTAAGTTATTTGCACATCAAACAATGATTTTTTTATGAGGACATTCACCTACGAGTGATGGGCAAGCCATTGAATAGCTACCTGGGGCAAAGGGGCAGTTCTTGGCATTTTTTCCACCTCTGTCAGGTATCACAAAATCCCAGAATGGTGGGGGTTGGTAGGGACCTCTGGAGATCATCCCGTCCCACCCCTGCTTGAGCAGGCACACCCAGAGCAGGGGCACAGGGCCGCGTCCAGGCGGGGTGTGAATGTCTCCAGGGAAGGGACCCCACAGCCTCTCTGGGCAGCCTGTGCCACTGCTCTGGCACCCGCACAGGGAAGGGGTTTTTCCTCATATTTAAGTGGAACTTCTCATGTTCCAACTCGTGCCCGTTGCCCCTTGGCCTGTCGTTAGGCACCACTGGAAAGAGTCTGGCTCCATCATCCTGACACCCGCCCTTCAGATATTTATAAGCATTGATGGGTCCCCCCCAGCCTTCTCTTCTCCAGGCTGAACAAGACCAGGTCCCTCAGCCTTTCTTCATAAGGGAGATGCTCCTGGCCCCTGATCATCTTGGTAGCTCTGTGCTGGACTTGCTCCAGCAGTTCCCTGTCCTTCTTGAACTGGGGAGCCTAGAATTGGAGCAGCGCTCCAGATGTGGTCCCACTAGGGCAGAGCAGAGGGGGAGGAGAACCTCCCTTGCCCTGCTGGCCTCACTCCTTTTAATGCACCCCAGTAAGAGGTAGAATAGTCTATTTCCCTTACCTGGCCTTGCACGTGTCCTTCATGATTGCCAAGGGATTCTTGCAACAGTAAATGCATCTCCACTATGGCTGGGATGATTTCAGAGCCTCGGACAGTCCCTTGGACAAAGCAGATGTGGCCTCTTCTGCTGGTGAGTGTGGAAGGGAGCCAGGGAGGCGAGCTGAAGGAGCAGAGGTGCACATTCCTGAACCCAGCCAGCCTTCTGCAAGCTAAGCAAATTGCTATTACCATGAGCCTTTCAAACCCTTAGGGGGTTTGTACCTCTTGTGATGCTTCTTGTGGTTTTACGGGACCAGCCCCCCTGCTATTTTTCCCAGAAACTGCTGTATAGGCATTTTAAGGATGGAGCATGAATCATAGTAACTGTGACGGGGAGACTGTGCTGCCTACCCAAGGATAAATTTGGCCCCCTTGGAATTGATAAGACCAGCTGTCAATTCTTCTTCATCCAAGACTTGTTTTAATGATGTTTATCAGCTGGCAGTTCCTATGTACATGCCTGGACTTTTGTTTCTCCTAAAACCTTGTGCCAGAACTTTGCTTTGAACGGTATTTCCATGGGCTGGGAGACTGTTAGGATTTTGTTGTGCTCACTGCATCTTTTTGCAAAGGAATTCAACAATGCTTTAAGTTTTCATAAACTGAACTGGATATCCCTGCTGGCAGGGGAGCCGAGATATTGTTTCCTCGCAGCATGGGGCATTTACCAGATGGCAGAACAGTGTTTTCAATCAGAATTGTAACTCCAAAGAAAAGAAATGCCTCAAACAATCTGAAAGGGAGGAAACAAACACTCAGCCTCTTAGATAACTGCAATATATCCAAGTCGCGTTCTTTTTTCTGACAGTCTGTGGAAACCTGAAGCTCCCAGGGCTTTATCCCACTGACACCAAGTTCTCTGTAAGTTACGCTGGCAATGTTCTTGTTTTAATAGAAGAGAGGACCTTAAAAGGAGAGCGTATATGATTTAACCTCTAATGAAATCAGTGTTCCACTGCTAGAATGATCTAGAATTGAGCCTTATTTTAAGCGATCTGCAGACCCAACTGAACAGTGTGTAGGATGCAGCACAGTTTTTGCAGTACGTGGATTCACTGAATGAGTAAAAGTTTCTCAAGAAAGTGGGCTTCTTGTTTTCTGACTATGATTGTCTTAGGGATGCTACTAGTCATATGCAGCAACTGGCTGGAGCCTTTTTCTTGAACAGTCCGTGTCTTACAGTAAGGCTGCATTCCCTGCGCAGTGATGGGAACTGCCAAGGGTAAGAGGATGTACATGTGTTACACGCTCGGATACGTGTATATATAGTTCTTAAGTGGACATGAGTTGGGACCCTAATGGGGCATATGGGGGGGGGTCAAATGCAAGGCAATAAGGTGCCATCAGAAATACATTTAGCGTCCGAGCATGTGTGACACGGATAGCCAACTGTTCACAGATACAGTCCTTGGGCATCAGCTTATGGGACCCAGAGGGCTCAAAGAGGGAAGGGTCAGGTCTGTATCTTAAAGTGGCTTTTTTTGAGCTTCTTGTGGCACTTCTGGAGAGGTGTAAAAAAAGTCTGAAAGAGGGTAGTGAAAGTCTGTCGTCAAACTCTCTTGTATCTGGCCGTCAGGAGGGATGTGGGCTCTCTGCTCTGCTGGACACGGGACTTGTGTGGGTGGCAGAGTATGGATCCAGGTGTGCTGGTAAGCAGCACTGCTTTGAAGTTCAGGCTAGGAGATCCACAGCCAAGGTGCTTTAGCTGTATGACCTGCTCTTATACAGGTGAAAATAGTTTTTCCAATGCTCAGCCTTTCCTCCTGCTCCCTGCCAGGTCTGTAACGTCTGAGAACCCTCTCAGGCTGCGGGAAGGGCTGGCTGCTGCGGTTGGTCACAGTTAAGACTGTAGCGCATCTACGAGGGGAAAAAATGACTTTCTGGCAAGGCAAAGGCTTCAGATCTGGGAGGAAATGAAGGCTGACTGCTGCAGGTCACATTCAAGGCTTTTGTACATTGACACATGCCTAACCTTTGGTACTAACCTAATCTAGGCCAGTGACTTTCAACCTGTGATCTGTGGCTTAACTGTGGGATCCCCAACAGATCCTAAAGGAGGGGAGGGAGGAGGAGGCGTGCGCCGCTTAGGAGGCTTTCGCACGCTGTATGCATTCTCTACAGCAGTCTGCAAATCGGGGGGGCTGAGTGGGCGCTACATCCCTCCGATTTTGTATTTTTTAACGTGAGAGGTTAGCTCTGTGGGTGCAAGGGGGGTATAACACAGGAAATACTGTTTTGCATTTATCTTCAGTGTGCCTCGTGTTCTCTTTGTCCGTGGAGGCAGGACAGCGGCTCTGCAGGGCCTTGGCAGGTTGCAGTGTCGGCGGAGCTGTTCTGGCAGCGCCGAACCCGCTGCCATTCCTGCTTTCCCGCCTGGAGGCCTCTCCCCCACAACCGCCAGTTTTCATGCTTTTATCCTTCTTTTGAAGCTGACAATTCTCAGAAACCTCCTGGTAATCCCCTGCTTACAGTTTACTCCATCCAATGGCCACCTTCAGCAAACTTTATAATTTTTAATTTCCTTGTAGCGTTAGTAGTTTCGGGGGAAAAACATCCTCCTGGAGCAGCCCTTTTTGTCGGCTGGCGCAGCCACGCGCGCGTCCTTGCCGTGTGTCACCCAGGCCACGTTTTCCTGCATGGGGGGCCCTATGCACGCCCCAGAAGCCACCTGGAGGCACCCGGAGCTAACGGCCTGGGAAGTTAGAGGCCTTTGGCGGATTATTTGCATTATTCGCATCAAAGCAGGGCCTGGGGCTCCCCCCGGGGTGGGGGGACACGGGACCCCTCGGGTGAGGGGGTGCATTGGGAGGGCAGCTGTCGGAGCGGGAATCGTTCTGCAGGCCTCTCCGTTGCCCGGGTTTTAGAACAATAACCGGCACCGCGGCCGTCGCTCCGGAGAGTGAAAGGCTTTCCCGGTGGTCGAGCCCGCCCGGGAATTGGGGGGGGGCTTTTGCCCCCCCTCCGACCCTCCCAGCAGCGGGGCGGGGGGCGCCGTGCGGGACTGCTCACCGGGGATCCCCGGTGCCGCCCGTTCCGCGGGGTGTCCCGTGTCTCCCCCCCGACCCCCGCGGCGCAGCGCTCCCGGGAGGCGGCGGCGGCGGCCCCGCCCCTCCCGCTCGTTCCCGCCAGCGGCGGCCAATGGGCGGCCGCCCGCCGCGCACGGGGCTTTTCCGCGCCAAACTCCAAAGCTCGGGGAGAGCGCGGGCGGCGGCCGCGGGGCGCAGCGCGGCACCGGCCTCCAGCACCCCCACGGCGGTGAGTCCCGCCGGGCCGCCCTCCCCCAGCCCGCCGCGGGACGGGGGGCGGCCGGTGGCACCAGGAGAGGGAGGACGGCGGCGGGGAAGGGGGGGCGGAGGGGTTTTTCCCCTGCTCCGCGCCGGGGGCGTTGCGGGGAGCGGCGCCCGAGCCGGTGACAGCTGCCGGTGCGCGGGTCCGCTGCTGCCCCCGGCTCTCGGCGGGTCTCCCCGGGGGGGTGAGCGCTCAGGTGCCGGTTGGCGGAATGCATCGCTTGGGGGTTTTGGCAGCGGTACCGACACCCCCCCGCGCCGCCCCCCCACCCCGTCCCCCGAAACGGAACGGCGGGAGGGTGGGTGTGACCGGGAGCGGCGGTGATCGGCGGTACCGGTGGCCGGGCGGGGCGCGGTCCGGCATCGCCCCGCTTGGCTTTGGGGGCTGTTGAGGACGGGGGCGGCGGGGATCGCTGACACTCCCCGGTTTTGTTCGCGGTCGGAACGAAAGCGACACCCCAACCCCGCCCTCCCCCCCCCGGCCCCGGGGTGGGCGCGCGGGTTGCGGGGCTGCCGGTGCCCTCCGCGGCGCGATGGGCAGCCCCGCTGTCCCCCCGTGTGTGTCGTTTCCCCCCCCCTTTGGGGACCTCCCACTGGGCCGCGGTGGGAGGGTGGGGGGACCACCGGCTGGTGACGGCTCCTTTAAGACCGTCCGTATCATTTGCATAATCACGCGAGACTTTGGCCGCGGGCGAGGGGGGGCGAGTCCCGCGCGAGAGCGGAGGGAGCGTTTTCAATTGTGGCGCGAGATACAGTTGGCGCGCGCCGCCCGCCCGCGAGGCGGCCGAGAGGTACAGGCGCAACCAAACACGTTAGGCTGAGCGTGGGAGGGGCGGGACTAAGCCTCCAGTAACCAATCGATGTTGGAACCGGCCGGGTTGTGGACCAATGGGGCGTGGGGGGCTGAGGGAGGGCGGGCCGGCCGGCTGGCTGGCGGGGCGGGCGGCGGGGCCGGGACGGCGCGGTAGGGTGAGCGGTCTCATTGATACCGTTCCCAGCGGGCCGGACTCGGCGGGTACCGGCGTTTTAACAGCTTCGTTCTTCCCCGGTGCGAGCAGGACCGGCGCCATGTGGATCCAAGTGCGCACCATGGACGGGAAGGAGACCCACCGCGTGGATTCGCTCTCCAAACTCACCAAAGTGGAGGGGTTGCGGCTGCGGATACACGAGGTTTTCGGTGTCGAACCTCACCGGCAACGTCTTTTCTACCGCGGAAAGCAGGTACCGGCGCGGCGGGGGGACGTTTGACAGCCTCAGACCCTCAGCTGAAGAGGGCGGGGGGGCCCGCAGCCGCTGAGGCTGCTGCGGCCCCTCCCCCGGCCCCTCTCGCCCCCCTAAATTCTGCCCCCCGCCAGTTGGGGAGGGGTATTTTAGTTAATTTTCTTTTAATTGCATGAAAATGGCTTGTTTTGCTGCCATCTAGTGACTCCCGGCCTCCCTTCCGCGCTGCCCGAAGGCTGGGTCTGTAAGGAGAGGAGTCAGCAAGATAGTGGGCTTTTTTTTCCTTAAGTTGCAAAGGGTTTTCTCTCGCCCAAGGTGTTGCTTTTCTGTCTCGACACCGCCTTTGCAAAGTCGCTGGAAATGCACGTGTTACCAGGGGGTTTTGTGGTCTAGCGCTTAAAATTTTCAAGCCTTGTGGGTTTTGCCCCTCTGAAAGCCGTAACGATCCCGTTTCCTATTTTTCTTTAAATTAGAATAGCAGCTCGTGATTTTCTTGGGTTCTTCTGCTCTTATATCAAAACCTCATTCGGCGCAGAGCTCGCTGCAAAGTCTCGAGCGGCTCAGTAGTACGTTCTTGACAGTGTGTTAACCATCGCAGTTGTACAACTACTTTCTTCCACATGAGTAAATAAATAACATATCTAAATCAGTACTAAAGACAACTTGAAACCCTTTTCAAACACTTTTTCCATATCCTGCGTAGTACTGCATTGCTAAACCTTCATGCTAAAGAAACTTCTGAATTGGTGGTTGGTTGTTCAAAGAAACTAATTTCAGAGATAGCGGGGTACTTTTGACTGCAGTTGGAATACTGTGAGGTGGGTGGAGTTAGACGATTTCTTCTAGTTGCCTTTTTTTTTTCCACTTTTCCCTCCATTTTGGGAAGACTAGAGCTAGCTGGACGTTATAATTAGCAGGTGTGACTGTAGGATATGGAGCTACACCTGGACTAGCTTTAATCTCACAAGCTTGGGTAGTGGTAATAGTTTAAAAAAAGAGGCTTGTGCACAAAGGAGCACGAAGCACCTCTGAAGGGCTTGTGTCACCTCGTTTCTCCTGTGCTAGTGACTATTTGTGGCTGTAGATGGGGTGATAAGGGAGGATTGGTCCTGGGTATGTCCCAGCTGTCAGCCTTGCTTACGCTGATGTGTGTGCAGGTAGCTAAGGTCAAACGGACTTTCAATGGAAGTAGGGACTCTTTTCCAGTAAGGATGCACTTGCCTTACAATGATAATTCCTTTTTGTGTAACTTCAGTAGTTCTTAGTTTAGGCGTGGTTTTAAACAGAAATACTTATCCAGTGTGACCTAACCACTCTTAATCATCATCCTCCTGCTGCGCTTGTTTGTGCTTTGTCTGGCTTTTTGAATCATTAGAAATGTTCAAATTCTTCTTAGTTAAAATTCTAAGATGATGATGGGAAAGTACTCGTTAATTAAAAGACCCGCCTCCTTTGTTAGAGGTGCATCTTCAGGTGCTGGTGCTTCTTTCAGAGTGTCCTTTGAACTCCTGCGGTTTCATGTCCTGTTTGTGTTCTCCGCTTTTCCATTTCTCTTTGCACCTGTTGTCGCTTGTGATAGCTACTGTTGATAACAATACCCTGTCTGTGATACTGTCTCTTTGTTAGGAAGAAACAACTGATTTCTGGTTTGTTCTTGTGTATCTCAATGAGTTTTCATCTCTAAACCAGAAAAAGTCCAGATCACTTCCTGTACAGTCAGATTTCCAGGGATTGTTCCATAGCTACTTTAAGCCATAAATCAGAATTGAATTAGCATAGTGATTCCTGTGAAGTGTAAATTTTTGTGGTTTTGCTCGGTTTCCCACTGATAGAGAACAAAGCTCTGGGATTGCTTTTTCTGGTGGTTTGGGCTAGAAGGGGACAATCATTTCCTGTGTAATTTCTTAGTCAGACCTTAAATATGTGGTGAAGCTTGTCTAAACTTCTAACTGCACTGTGGTCTCCAGTACTACATTTTAACTCTAAAATGGTAGTGCTCCTCAGAGCTCTTGAAAGGTAATTGAGAGACCTGTTTGCTCCTCTGTACTCTTCTTCCTCTTCGCAGGGGTCGGGTCTTGGTTTGACTACATACAAACCCAGACTTGCAAAATAAACTCTCTTAAAATTAGAGAGGGTGTGAAATTAGGATGTGCCTGCCTATGCTAAAAAGTGATTGGGTAGTTTCAAGTTGAATTGGATCTTTTTTTGATTTTACTTTCAATGGAAAAAATGGTGTGCTTGCCTGGAGAAAAGTGGGCGATTAACTCTTTGGCTTCTCCTTAATGCTGCGTTTAACACGGCGATGTTGTGATGATGATCTAGAACACGCACAATTAGAATATAAAGACCAGTTTGTGTTAATGTTGGTGTTATGGGATGTGTCTGAGTTATGGAAGAAAGAACTTTTGAGTCTGTAGGTAATGTGGAGCTCTAAATCCTGATAGGAAAGTAGGGGATCTGTAGTCCTCTCGGTCCTTCTTCCCAGAGTTGGTATCGCTAAGGCAGGTGATGCTACCTTGGTAGACTAAGCCACTGTGTTCTAGGCGATCTGTAAAGGTTTGCAAGTCCACCGCAGCATGGAAGTCTTGTTCGCGCTTGTAGAGACTGTTGAAAAAAGAATGTTTTAAATAGTAAGAATAACAATCTATAAGTAACTGTGATGCTGAAGAGCTGCCAAGTTCCTTGATTGTTAATGGTCTGCAAGCAATGTGGTCGGTCTTGGCACATAGTGACCATTACAGCACAATGAGCGGTTTTGAACGGGAAAACCTCCGTTGAGTGAAATAACCAGATTGTTTTGATGCATCCCCTGCAGATGGAAGATGGTCATTCCCTTTTTGATTACAGCGTTGGACTGAATGATATTGTTCAACTCTTGGTCAGACAAAGCCCAGCAGTGCTTCCTGCTGTTAGTAAGGAAAAGGATTCTGAACTCTCCGACACAGACTCTGGCTGTGGCTCAGGCCAAAGTGAATCCGACAAAAGCTCTCACAATGGCGAAGGTGCCATGGAACTGGAGGGGCAGCCGAGCACAGCGGTGCAGTCTGACTGGACTGACCCGGGGTTTGGCCTCTATAAGGTGAGTCCTTAAAAAACTAAGATTACTTCAAACTGCATTTCAGGAGTTGAATTCTTTCTCTGCAGTTGAGGATTTCTGAAAATTTTTCATGCCCCAATTGTGTGGATGTTTTTTTCCCCCTCTTTTTCTTAAACCCTCCAACAGCAACAAACAAAAAAATACCAACCAACCCACAAACCAATTAAATGCAACATGTTGTAGGTCAAAATATTTTATTTTTCGGTTTACCCTTTTAACTAAAACTACAATACATTGATTTAAAAAAAAAAAGGCATCCAGAGTGCCTGTTTTGATTTAAAAAATTTTCCTAATATTTTTGCTTGGAGTTGCTGCGTTTGTCAAAGCCAAAACTTTCTTGAATGAACAAAAGAATCTCAGCCAGCTGTTCCGAATCATTTTACTTGTATGTGTCAATGGATTTTATTACAGATCTAGTGATGTCTTTGCCAGACTATGAGCAAGTCAGTTCTGAAAGTCTGTTATAGACAAACTAATAATGGTTTGTACTAGCTAAGAAAGCTGTACGCGTGGTGGTGTAGAACAGATTTTTAGCCTTATAGGCTCAACCTGAGACGACTGTAGGGGTGCACGATAGGAGCGGGAAGGCAAAGGCAATCTTAATTTTCAAAATGATCTATTAAGTATCATGATAATGGTGAAGTTCTTGACTTGTTCAAATCTTCAGGTAGACTTGGAAATGAATGCTTAACTTAAAAATCCATTTTGGTGAGCTGAATGCTTTGCTTTCTGTAGATCAATGACTTGGTCGACGCTCGAGATATGAATATGGGAGCGTGGTTTGAAGCCCAGGTTGTAAATGTAACCAGAAAAAAAACTACAAATGAACCATCCCACAGTTGCACAGACCCTGATCAGCCGACAGCCATTCCTGAAGATGATGTAATATACCACGTGAAATACGAGGAGTGAGTTTTGTTACCTTCTTGGCTAATAAAGTCGTTTGGATCACAATGTTGATGGGAAACTTATTGTAGAGACCCACAAGGTAAAACGGAACTGGGCCGACACAGCAGGTACATTGCTGAGCCCTGTTAACCGCAGGTTTGTCTTACGATTGCAAGTAATTGTACAATGCAGTTGGAATTCCAGCTGGAATTCCAGTGGGCTGGAATCATGTTTTTAGAAATAAGAAATGCCCTTATCCAAGTTTTAAATGAGATACAATAGCAGCAAAGTTAGACTGCCTGGTTCTGGCTGTGTCTGTGTGGGAGAAGGAGACTTTATTCATGATGGTATTCTGGTATGTTGTGTGGCATCGGTTCTTAAACCGAGCTGTCTGGGTAAAAAAAATCTATCACTTATAGCAACTTGTGATGTTGAATCTGATTTTTCTCCTCTGTCCCTCCATGCCTCCCTTCTACTTCAAGTTATCCAGAGAATGGAGTCGTAGAATTGAGTTCGAATGATGTACGGGCTCGTGCACGGACTATTTTGAAGTGGCACCAGCTAGAAGTAGGGCAGGTGGTGATGGTCAACTATAATCCTGATGAACCAAAAGAGAGAGGCTTCTGGTACGATGCAGAGATTCTGCAAAAAAGGGAAACGAAAATGGTCAAGGAGATAAATGCAAAGATCTTACTTGGGTAAGCAAACTCGTAATGTGGAATAAACTGAATTCCCCAACTCTGCTTAAACTTTTATGAGGTCTGAATGGCTCTACTGAAAAAAACGCTGCACCATTTTTGTTGCATCGTGAGCTCTGGGGAGAGCTGAGAGGCTGGGCTGTCCTTGTTGGGGGATTGACTTTGTCATGCTGCACCTTTGATGAACTTCCACTGGAGGAATTGGGCACCCTAAGGAATCCCAGGGCACGCTGATCTGTGGCTTCACATAGTGTTGGGAGGATGCCAAGCCCTGTATTCGCTAAGAGGTGAAGAATTGTTTACTGTGTTACCTGTCCAGAATGGGCTTACAGAAAACTCAGTGTAATATTTTGTGCTAGATACGATAATGTAGACTGAACCCTCGCTCTATAGAGATGGTGAAAAATTACTCTAGTTCCCTCCTAAAGGAGAAAAAGAGCCTACATCTAAGGGGCCCTCACCTTCAGGGGGAGAAAACATCATGTATATAAATTATTTTTAAAGTTTCAGATAAAATTTTCACAGGGTTGCCAGAGTATTTCCCCTTTTCCCTCTCACTGCATTGATTTTGACTTTTTAACTCTAAAATATGAGAAGAGCTAGTCTGAAAGAGGGAGAACAGTTACTAATGATGAACTGAATGCTACAAGTGCCTGGATTCGCATTGAGGCAAGAGGGGGTACACTTTAATTGCATGAAAATTATTTGATTCGTGGTGATGCTGTCGTGCCACTGTCCCAGATCGTGTGATGCTGGAACAGGTTTCTTGTGATACAGGACTGATACCAGACCAGTCTGCATCACCGATGTACGTGCACAGCTGCGAATTCATGCTGTATGATACTTTTGAAGTCTGATCTCTTTGACTTTTATCAACTTCTCCTTATAGGGATGCTGGTGATTCCTTGAATGACTGCAGAATTACATTAGTGGACGAAATTTATCAAATTGAAGAACCAGGCAGTGCTTGTCCCATTAGTGCCTGTCCATTAAAACGTGAGTCTGTTGCATAGTTCGTTCTTGCACGTCTCGGTCTTACCGTGTCATATTCTGCTAATTGGCTTTGTGAGGATTGAAGGCGTAGGAGTTCCAAGACACTCATAGTTGTGACTCCTTTGACTGTTTCCAGCGTATCTTGGCACTTTCTGGAGCCTGAAGTAGACTGTGGTTTCTTTTTGCTAACAGGACAAAATGGACCTGTGTGTAAAGCTTGTAAGGACAACCCGAACAAGACCTGCAGAATTTGTGCTTGCCATATCTGTGGAGGTAAACAAGATCCAGATAAACAGCTAATGTGTGATGAGTGTGATATGGCTTTCCACATCTACTGCCTCAACCCTCCCCTTAGTAGTATACCGGATGATGAGGATTGGTAAGTTCTAAGTATGTGTGTGGTATTGCAATTACCGTCTAATTAGGAGCAGAAAGAGGTCTAGGGCTTCACGCTGCCCTTAGGTGGCAATATTGTGACTGTACGAGGTGAGGAGATGTTTATGTTGTTTGGGGTTTTTTTTTTCTTAGCTTTTCTCAAGCGTCAGTATAGTGAGAGTGTGTTTTAAGCCAGTGGCTTTCAAACTTCGCTTCCTAGTTTTGCGGTCTATATGCCTGTTCAAAGAGAACTGGAGCTACCTATAAACCAAATGCAAACCAGATGCCAGGAGGCTTAGCTGGTGTAATGGCTTTTATGGGTCACTTACAGATAGTCCTCAGGCCCCGTTGCCATATTAGGCTGGTGACATACGCTGTTTTATGTAAGAAATATATATGATGATAGATATATAGAGATATATACACATAGTGAAATTTACTGGTTTATTCTTTGTGTCCTGTTTAAGCATTTTATACAACGATTTTTGATACAGCTGATTTCCTGACATATCTGCAATGCCTTAGAAGATTGTGCAAGGACACTAGCTAATACAGGCCAAACTCCCATATGGAGAGTTGTTTCAGTGCCCTGCCTAGTTTCACGTGGGGAAATTGTAATGTTATAACTCAGTATATTTTGAGGAAGTTCTCTTTTAATTTAGGCTTTGCTGCTAGTTAATTTTCATTGACTGGTGACTTTAGGTATTGCCCTGAATGTCGAAATGATGCAAGTGAGGTGGTTTTAGCAGGAGAGAAATTAAAAGAAAGTAAAAAGAAACAAAAGATGGCATCTGCTAATTCATCCTCGCGGAGAGACTGGGGCAAGGTCAGTTCAAAAGCCGTTTTATTTTGAAGAATAGTGTGTGTTAGTTCCTTGTAATTCTTGGCTGATTGGTCTTGCTCTTTGAAACAGGGCATGGCATGTGTTGGTCGCACAAAGGAATGTACCATTGTCCCCTCGAACCACTATGGACCAATTCCGGGGATTCCGGTTGGCACCATGTGGAAGTTCAGAGTTCAGGTATGAAGCTGAATCCTGGCCTGAGCCACTATAGGGAAAACCAGGAATGATGCAGCTCTTATGAGAAACCCGAAACAGTTAATGTCGGAGTGTATGTCACTGGATATGTAAGTGCAGAAAGGAAAGAATTCTGGCTTTGTCTAGATGAAGTGTTCCATAACTAATGCTGCATTGTCCAGGCGTTTCAAGTGGTTTTTCTTTAGCACTTTTTTTTGGTAACTGAAAAACCCCAAACCAAACATATTTGCTTCCAGTAGTTCGTTCTGGAGATGAGTAGTGTCTCCCACTTGGTCTCCTGCTAAGGGTCTCTGTCCAATACCTAGATAGGTTAAACAGAAGGTTTTCTCATTCTCTCACAAAGTTGGGGATTAAAAGCACTGACCTATCCAGATCTTGTTTTCTTCAAGTATGAGGTGAAGGTTGCTACTGCAAGTCTTTCAAAACCCATCCCCTTATACAAACATTTCTTTTTAATATAGATATTAAAAAGCTCCAGGAATTTAAGAATAATAGCATTCTCAGTGAGAAAGATCCAAATTTCTAAATTAGTGTAATAAAAAATATCCATGTGTTCAATTTACTGAAATATTCAACCGCTTATTTTTTTTAAAGACACTTTTCTTTTTCTCCCTTCTACCCATAGCTCTTTGGAGGATAGTGGTGAGAGCAGTTTCACCCTGTAACTTACGCAAAACAAATCTGGAATAGTACTATTAGTTCAGTTCCAAGACCGATGGGCAGTCATACTGTTGGTAGCCTGCTGACAGTAGTTGCCTAGCAAAGCTGTTTCTTTCAGGTGAGCGAATCTGGTGTCCACAGGCCCCACGTAGCAGGTATACACGGCAGAAGTAACGACGGCGCCTATTCCTTGGTTCTGGCAGGAGGCTATGAAGATGACATAGTAAGTGAATCTTGATTGGTTCTTGGGCATAAATAATCTACCTTGTTTTACCCACAAAGTCGTGGCCTTAGTTACTTTTTACACTCCATATCAGGCATTTAATGACCCTGATGGCACTGTGCCCCCTCACCCTGGGTGCCCGATAGAACTCTTGTAAAACAGACAGCTGCAAATCTCTGTGGTCGTTCTAAGTCGTCGTCCTGCCTGCAGGGCCACGTACCAGCGTACGCGTTGAGGCACAAGTTACATTGTCCTTACCTGGAGCTGGCCCCTGCACCTCCCAGCAGACCCTGTGCGAGTGAGTGGTGCGCCGCTCCCTTGGCAGAGGTCTCTGCGCTCTTCAGGTTTGCGACAAGGCAACAGTTGTCACCTGGATTCTTCTCTCAGCAGTATAAGAGGGGACCATAGACTGAGTCTGGGGGCTTAACTGGAGGGCACATCTTTCCTTTTTTCAGAATACTGTTTTAAAGCTACTTGATGAAAAGACTCTTCTGCTTTTATTGAACTATTTTTTGTGAATGTGTTGAAACCATCCATATACGTTTCAGGATCATGGAAATTCCTTCACGTATACAGGGAGCGGAGGGCGTGATCTTTCTGGAAATAAACGCACAGCGGAACAGTCTTGTGATCAAAAACTCACCAATATGAACAGGTTGGCACCATTCGCGCTCTGTTCCTAACCTTAGGAGCTGGCAATCTGCAACCCGAAAAATTGTTTGTCGTCTTTGTATCAAAAGTAACTGGCTCAGTGGGAAAACTGTCAAAATTAGGTTTCCACTGAGGTGTAGGCTGCAGATCAGTTGCCCAATGGAAATGCTTCTTACAGTGCACTATCAATGAAACTGAACTGTAAATGGTATTAGTCTTACGTTTAATATTGACTAAAACTTAAGGAACAGAGTAGTAAATTAGTGTAGAAGCTTTCATGCTCCCTCCTGAAGACCTTTGCAGCCACTGGTCACCTTGGGAGACCAGATAGTTTGTAATTCTGAACTGTTACTCTTACAAGTAAGCATGGACTTGAGTGGAGGAGGTGGTCCCCGCGGTTACATCAGGGTGATGTAACGAATAGCCAACCTATTCAAAATGTGGTCCCCAGTCAGGAGGCGTAATTACTGTCTGGGTGTTGTTGGTGTTATACAATGTATCTGCAAGTGTTGCCACTTAAGACAAACAAAAGCTTGGCTACATCTTTTTTCCTCGGAAGGGACTCAGAGGGACTCCTGCATCTGCAAAGAGGCAGCGGTTTCCAGTTCTTTGGTAGCCATTGCTGCGGTTCAGCACAACGCCAGTTCGCGGCTACTCTTAGCATTGTACTCAACTGCATCAGTGTGTGGCTCTGAGTAAAATAGTATTGTTTAAACTTATTACTTCTTAGCAGCTGGCTTTACCACACGAGCTTTGCTTTGCTTTATCCTCCCGCTGATACTGAAGAGTTCTTGATTGGAATTTCTCTTGCAGAGCTCTGGCTCTGAACTGCAGTGCTCCCATCAATGACAAAAATGGAGCCGAAGCCAAGGACTGGAGAGCTGGGAAGCCGGTCCGAGTGGTGAGGAATGTAAAAGGAGGCAAACATAGTAAATATGCTCCCGTAGAAGGGAACAGATATGATGGAATATATAAGGTAAGAAGGATTTGAACTCACCTACTGAATTAGGGAAGGATAAATTGGCTTTGGCCATGGGTTTTGGTAGTGTATGATGGACTTCTGCATTTATCTTCTTTAGGTTGTGAAATACTGGCCTGAGACAGGGAAATCTGGATTTTTAGTGTGGCGTTACTTACTTAGGAGGGATGATGAAGAACCTGCTCCTTGGACCAAAGAAGGAAAGGACAGGATGAAGAAGCTTGGCCTAACAATGCAGGTACTTTTCTGGAACATCATCAGGGTTACCCTGGGCAATGGACTTGGTGGACAGCAGGAATTGTTCTATTATATGCTCTTATTGAGGATGATCCTTGAGTAAGAATCAAGACAGCCCCCCCTTAGACTGAGGGGGGCGCAAGTGCTTTCAGTCTTGTAGGTTGTTTGTTTTCTTTTTACATCAGGAGGCTAAATGGACAAAACTTGCGTTCTTGTATAGAATTTCTATAGTCTGAATAAGCGCTTTGCAAGAGCAAGGCTCCGTTGCTTAAAACAGAACCCCTGGACTGGGTCTCCAGAGGTCGTTCTTCCGACCTGTAATGGTCTGTAAGTCTATGAACCGGTGTGTTTGCATTGGATGCTTTTTGTTTTGTGTTTTCCTATAGTATCCTGAAGGGTATTTGGAAGCTGTTGCAAACAAAGATAAGGAAAAAGAAAATAATGGAGATGAGTTTGATACCCCGGGGAAAGGAAAGAGGAAAAGGAAATCAGCAGGTTTGTGGAGTAGGCAAGTGGATATAGAAAGCCTTGTAGGTTTTTGTGTGTTTTACCTAGTTATTCTTTTCTGGTTGCTTTTGATTTGTTTGTTTAAGAAGTTGTTGTTTTTCTTTCAGGTGGGGAGGAAAAACTCATTATCTCTCCAACAGGGACTCCAAAAAAACCTAAAGTTGAGCCATACAAGCTGACATCTCAGCAAAGATCTCTTATAAAAAGTGATGAAGCCAATGAAAAACTGTGGAATGAAGTACTAGAAGCTCTCAAAGACGGACCGGTATATCATGCCTCCCCCCCAATAATGAAGTGACAACAAGCCTTTATACTATCCCTAGGCATAAACCTCTTGGCTGTCTTAAACAGCCTCAGACCTATAGTGTTCTTTTTAAGTGTAGACACCCACAGCATAACCTTAAAGCGCTGTATTTGGGGTCAGTAAGAAGACAGTTATCAGAACTTATTAAATATAACTTTTTTTTATCTTGTTGAGCTTTGTAGAAAAACTTTCTGTGACTAAAATGATGTCTTGCATTTAATGTGGGGTGTTTAGGTTTTTTTTGGCTGTATCTTTCCAAGGGTAGTAGCAATAAATTGGTTCAAACGTTCTCTTTACAGAAATTTCTAAATAAAGTTGAAGAGGCCTTCTTGTGTATCTGCTGTCAGGAGGTTGTGTTTCGGCCAGTCACAACTGTATGCCAACACAACGTGTGCAAGGTGAGCAATCGATTAAACTGCTGTCAAGTTCTGCTGAGCCAACGAGCCCTGAGCTGACTTGTTTAGTGGTGAGAGGTTGGCGGGTGCCTGGGGTTTGGGTTTTTTGCCTGTGGTTAGTCTCTGTCCTGGTTTTGGCTGGGTTTATATGTGAAAACTTTATGATTTGATGAAAGTTCTTTGGCACAGAAAAGTCTGCGCTTTAAAGAAAGTTCCACTGTTGTTCAGCTACTATCCGATTCTTTTAAAAGATGACGAGAGCTTCTCTGCAGGCTCGGTAATACTGCGAGGTGATGCTGATGGGTTCGACTGTTACAGGGTGTATGGGGTTTGGTTTTGTTTTTTCAAGACAGGCATGAAGCATTTTTGCAGAAGCTTTAACAGCTGCAGGGGAACTTTTGATCTTCAGAAATGTAACTGAATGAAATATCTCTACCATATAGTTATATACTGTGTCCGTGGCGGGCCTGCTCTGTTGAAGCGCATGTGCTATTGCACATCACGAAGGATGCTTTCTCTCCAGCTGCCAGCCTTGCATTGCTCTTGGCCTTTCTCAGCTCTGTCAATACCTGGGTGAACTAGGGTATAAAAGGAATCTCATTCTCTCCAGTGGGAGCTTTGTAGAATAAGCTAAACTGTACTTTTCCTTAACTCATTGGCTTTTTTTTGTCCTTCGCCAGGATTGTTTGGATAGATCCTTCAAAGCTGATGTGTACAGTTGTCCAGCCTGCCGCTACGATCTTGGCAAAAATTATACCATGCAAGTGAATGAAACACTGCAGACCGTTCTAACTCAGCTCTTTCCTGGATACGGCAATGGACGGTGATTCTGTAAAGCACTTCTAATTTTCTTTTATTCAAACTTATTAATGGGTTTTCAATGGGCTTAATTTAAAAAAAAAAAAGTAGTCTGTGTTCTCCCAGACCCCTACAAAAGTTTAAAAGTCTTCCTTGTTTTTAAAAAACTATAAACTTCAAGGAATATCCTTTTTTAATGTTTGTGGGTTTTGTTTTTGTTCTAAATGTTGAACTTTGTGGTGTCCCCCCCTCAAAACTGCCACACATCAGCACAGAATTATTATTTTTTAATGGACTTATAAAGTGCTTCCGGTAAGGCTGCTAATGATTATGAAAGTTCTTAGAGTGCCCCTGTGCCCCCTCTTTTTTTTTTAAATTTTTTTTAAATTAAAAAATGGCTTGGTTGCTAGAACAATCTTCAATGTTTGGGGATTTGGCCATAAAGTGAGAATTGTGCATCACCTTGGCAGCATTTTGATGCTCAATTTGTACAAGATGGTTCCTGGCATACGATCTTTTTACCACAAGTGGGTATTTGTTATGTCTTTAAAGAATTGGGTTTTTTTGATACATTCGACAAACCTATCAGAAGCAATTTCCTGCTAATTTTGTACATCAAAAAATGAAGCTGCTTGCGTATAGCCAAGTGGTTGGAGCAATATGAAGTACTACCTCAGTTGGACTCCTTTCTTATTAGGGAACTATTTGTTCAGCCAGGTGCTGTCTTCTATCCAGAAACGCCATTGTGGAATATACTAAAGCCATTCTTAAGTGCCTTTTGTCCTTTTCTGAAAGACTGGGCTCTGAACCACCAGATATATATTTTTTCATAAGCACTGAATTTTTTAAACTTGCCAACCGGATTTTATTCTTTGGGTAAAATGTAACACTGTAGCTGTATATGATTAGCATGGATTTGCAAACTTTCAGGTTTCCTCCTAATGCTAGGTGTATTATGGTAATATGACTTTTTTCTTTGTTTTGCTGCATTTCTACCTGGAAATGGAGAAAAACCAATTCTGACTTTTCCATGAAATATTTTGTTTGTTGTACATGACACTGCAAAGGCTTGCTTTTGTGAATGGATTGTCTTTTTCTAACATTACCAAAGTTTGCAGTTTAATACCTCAACAAGACAGGGATGTTTTTAATCACACTTTACTGCAGACAGACTGGAACAAATGTGCATATTTTTGGTTGTCTTAACTCTTACCCTTCTTAAAATTATAATGTTAATATGTTAGGAAAAAAAAACCACAAACGTTTTATAGGGTTTTTGCTGAATTTGTTGGTTTTTTTTTTTGTACAATGTGCAAGTTGAAGTTCTCAAAATAAATATCTTTTCAGATGAAAGTGTTGACTGTTCTCCTGAAATTCTTGTTATCTGAAGCAGGTTTCCAGACCTAATTGCTTGTGCAGGATTTTGTATTATTGTCCGTTATGTTAAGCCTTTTATTTTCTAAGGCCTATTATTTTCATCATTATTTCTTACTACAAAGAAATTGGGGAAATACTAATCTGATATCTTGTCTTCAAAATACTTTATTCTAGGAACTAGTGAAAGGCATATGTTATGTTCAACTAAAAAATGAAAGATTTCCCAAATCTCTCTTTTCAAGGCATAACTTACATGAAATTTCCATAGTACTAAAATCCAAATATCAACTGGCAGTTGGAATTACCTGCATACTTCATGAATAAGACCAAAATTGTTAGAACAGCCATGTCATGCATCACATGGGAGGTGTTCATAGCAAGTAGTGTGAGCATCTCCATCAACTCATCAAACCAGGGAAATACATTAAAACACCAAGGTTTCAGTAAACAAATGCAGATGAAGTAAATGAGGAAAACATACAGGCATTTAAGGTGTTGGGGGGGGGGAAGCTGTGAAATTGTGCAACTGCTGCTTAATCTGCCCTCTTCAAAAAAAGTTTAATGTTAACACTAACCTTGAAATAAACATTTCAGGTATTTAAATTTAATTGAAAATGTCCTTCCGCTTTCTATATTGTGATGAGAAGAATTTGGGTTGAGTGGGTGAAACTGAGGAAGGTTGTGTGTATTTAAATTGAAAGAACCTATTGCAATGACTTCCTTAGTAATTGTTTTGTTTTCCATATTCCAAGTAATAACAAAAATTTATATTCCTACATAGGTTTCAGTGTCCTGTTTTGAGTTTTGATGGGTTTTAGCATGAATTAGAATTTCCTGGCAAATTAGACACTTTGATTTGGGGCTTGCAGATCTCAAGGTAAAGCTCTACCAGGAAAATGACTGTGCTGTAAATAAGCTGGTGTGCAGCTTTGGATATGAAGGGATCGTGTGTTTTAATAGTAGAGATCATTAGTAGGGTGATCCTTCATTTCCTGTACCTACTTGTATACATTTGTGTTGTGAAATTCTGGAGTGAGCGTCCGATAAGTGATTTGGTGAAATAAGTGTTTTGTGGATTAGGAACTGGGAAGTGAGAATAACAATGTTGTAAAACAAGAAAAGGATCTTTCTTCTATTTTGGGAATTTCCATCTCGCTTCCCAGCACGTGTATGGAATCTATGGTTTGCACAGTTTGTTTAAGCATAAATTAAAAAAACCCCCCATTGTTCTTCATCCCCGCAGGCGGCTCTGGTCCTGTAACTGCGGCCCGTTTGGTGTTACCTGTGGTGACGGGATGTGAGGAGCCAGCGGGGGCTCAGGGTGTAGGTTCTCACTAGGACCTGCGGCACCTCTGCAGGAGAAGGGAAACCACGGCTCCAGCTCCGCTCCTTGGGCAGCAGAATGCCACCGCCATGGCTCCACGCTCAGGTTGCCGTCAGGGCACGGTGCTGCTCTGTCCTCTGTGGGGGAAAGTGGAATGAAGCCTAGGTCAGTCCTTCAAAAGGATGAACTGGTGTGGACAAGCGCATCCAGTGCACTGTCAGTAGCTCGTGGTTAACTTTTTAAAGCGCCAGCCTACAGGTGTCATGAGAGATGGGGAGCCTACAGCTACTGCCCAAATAGTGTGAGGGTGTAACAGCCGAACCCCTCATCCCCCCACGGTTCCTCAGGTCCCTCTGGGCCTGCTCTTCCCTGTCAGGCAGAAGGGGAGGTGCGGGGCTGGGGCCCGAGCTCTCCCCTTGCTGGGAGAACCCCCAGTTTACCGAACGCGGGCTGGCGGGGCCGCGGTACCCGTTCGCCTGTCTCGCTGTGCAATGTATGAGTGCCATCTTTAACGCCGCCGGGCTACCCCCGCTCCGGGATCTCCTCGGGCACAGTGACTGCGGCGGCCAGGGTACGCCCCCCCGTCGGGGCGCGCCGCCATGGCCCCGAGGGCCGGCCCTGGCGGGGAGGCGGCGGGCCGGGGCAGGATAATGGCAGTGCCCCGCGCTCACCTGCCCGCCCGCCATGAGGCGCCATCAGCTCGCTGGGGGGGCGTGGGGGGCGGTCCCTCCCCGCCCCATTGGCGCAGGGCCGCAGCCCCCCCCCGCGCGCTGCTGTGCGGCTCCTCACGTACTCACCGCCCCGCGCCCCCGCCGGAGCGCAGAGCTGTGGGGCGCTGACGGGCACCCCGCGCCTCCTATCGAAGCCCGCCTTTCCCATCTCTCACCCAATAGCAAGCTGAGGGCGAGTCGCCGTCTCCCAACGGCCGCGTTCTATTCGCAGAAAGCGGCTGAGCGACGTGAGAGCGACCGGCTGCCCCGCCTGTTGGTGGGCAGGCCGTTACCCAGCGCGATTCGCCAATCAACGGATGCGCTCCTCTTGTTGTTCGGTGACCGGCTCCGCCATGGGCAGCAACCGCCGCCTCTCACCAGCGATGCGCCCAATCGCTGCGAAGGTGGTGTCGGCCGCAGCCAACGAGCAGGGCGAGGAGGCGGGCGGCAGGTGCTGGCTGCGGGGTGCTGCGCTCTCCTCGCCGCCCCCCTTCCGCTCTGCCGGGCCGATCGGCGCTCCTCACGGGCAGCCCGGGGCCGCCGCCGCTACCGAGGGGGACCGCCCGCGGGCCCAGGTACGGGGGTGGCCGCCGCCAGCCTGCCTGCCTTCCTCCCTCCCTCCCCGTGGGGCCTGGCCGCCGCCTGCGGCTCCACCCCGGGACCGCGGCGCCCCCCGCAACCCGGCGCTGCCCACCCCCCCGGGGCGCCGGGCTCCGTCTCGCCGGGCCGAGCCCCTTCCCCACCGCCTCTTCTCACCGATGGGCCCCGGTTTTGCTTCTCGCTTCCGGACGCCGCGCCTCCCTCCGCCAGCCGGCTTGGCCGGCCCTCCTCCTCGCGGCCCGGCCCTCGGCCGCCGCCGGGCCCCGGCCCCGGGGGGACCGGCCTGTGGAGTCAGGGGACCCGGCCCCGCTCCTCCCGGCCCCGCCGCCCGCTTTGTCTTTGTGGGAGCCCCCCGCCGCCCCCATATCCGCACCCCGCCGCGTCCCCCCGCCGCGCTCCCTCCCCCGGTGCTTCGGGCCCCGGCCCGGTGTCCGCGGGAGGCGCCGCCTCCCAGCGCCGTGTTCCAACGCAGGGTGTTTTGGGGGGGTTTGTGTGGGTGGGAGGCCCCGTGGGGGGTCCCTTACACCCCCCCCCGGGGTACCGGCAGCGGGCGCCGTCTCGGCGTCGGTTGCGTTCGATCGCGATAAGGGATTTATTGGTGGGCGATGTGCGGCTGGGGGTTCCGCTGGGTGGGTGAGACGTTGGCGACCCAAAGCTGCCGTTGGGTCAGTGATTCTGTGCCTGGTCTCGGGCGGCCTCGGCCCGGCTGCGAGGGAACCTGGTGGCGAGAACAGGACACCGGCATTTTATTTTTTCCGCTTTCCCTTCGCCGCCCCCCCCCCCCCCCCGAGACTGTCAGAGTGTAGGGCCAAAACTAGTATTTTTTAAATTTTATTTTTCTTATAGTAATAAGCCTGGCTGCCCCCGTAGCTAGCCCGTCCTCCTGCCCCTTGCCAGGCAGCCTTGAGCATGGAGGTTGCAGCCTGCAGAAGTGAGATGTCCGGCTCTGAAACAGTTGCGGGCTGCAGAAATTGTTTGTCTGGTCATGCTTTGGTGACTTGCCCTGGGTTTTAGCTGCTAGTTTGCCCTTTTATTTAAGAAATAAATAGAAGTTCTGTTAGGCTCTTTTGGGATGTAGTATGTGGTGGAAGGGGAAACTATTCAGGAAACCCTTCGCCTGGAGGTGGTACTTGGCTTTCCTTTAAAGCTGGCTTTGATTCTTGTTCTTGAAAACGGTGTATATATGTAGCTGCTTAGGAGCTGGGTGTATTGCAGAAAGACTGTTTTGAACCCCTCTGTTTTAAAGGGTTGAAGTCACAAATTAGATTTAGTTTTAATACCCGTTCTTTAACTTTTGTACTTTTCAATAAAAGCTGCCGTAGGGAGTGGGCGCTGTTCGGGGGCGCGGGCTGGTTTTGTGTTGCTGTTGAGGCCTGGAACATTGGAGTTTTGTTATGGGACTTGGTTGTCTTTGTGCTGGGGCACCATAAATACATTATCATGTTCTAGCAAGCTTGACCCATCCAAAGTTAAGTTTCTCGTAACCAAAAGGAGGCAATTTCATAGAAATCTGTTCATCAGAAGCCTAAGAGCAGGTGGTTTTTCCCTTTTTACACGCAAGTCGTTGCTTCTTTATTATGAACTTTTCCTTTTTTCCGTTCTGTTTCCTTCCCTGTTTTGTTAAAGTTGGCATAATGACTAGAAACCTTAAGACTAGAATGTAAAACTTCCGGTTACATTTCAGCAATTAAATAAAATAACTGTTGGAGTATGTAGGGGTAATTGCTTTTTGACAGTAAGTTTGTAATTCTTAGGTTCCCCTGTAATAAGTGAAAGAAGTTGAGGCAGGTAGACTGATTCCTCCAGTGCCAAAAGGAACTGACAGCTGTTTCTTTCTCGTTAGTGGTAGGAGTTACTCCTATGCAAAGCATCTGTAGGTGGATAGACTTGATTCCTTGTTACAGAGCTACCGTTCACGCGTAAGACTCGCTGAAACGTCTTTTGACAGAAAAATGCTGTCCAACGCTCAGTAATGTATTAGTCTTTCTCCTTTTTTTTGCTCCTTGGAAAGAGATAATTCATGATCCAGTGGGACCAGAACACATGTGGTCTTATACATTAGAAGGTAGCTTTCTCAGTAAGTTAGAACGTGTGGGCGAAAGAACAAAGTATGCAGGTCTGACATTCAGAGTTTGACTTCAGGGTGAACATGGGCTTTTTAAAGTAAGACCTTACATATGTAAGAGGTTTCATCAGCTTTTGATGAGAAGTTGATAGGGAAATGCGCTTTCAGGTAGAATCCCGCCTCTTTCCTCTAGGTAATGGTGGTTATTGGTCTGAGGCAAATATGGTCCTCAGAACAACTTACCCTCCTGTTAAACTGAACTGTTGGGCAAAATGAAGTGAGAACTGTTTCTAGTGATACCATCAACTCCTGTCAATTAACAGATAGGGTAGAGTCGTTTTACAGATCGTCAGGCACAAGGCATTTTACATTATCAAGAATATAGACAACTACTGAAAACTTTGAACTATTTCCATGTAAGAGGTCTCAAGAAATTTTATATGAGTTGGGAAAACCAGTTTGTCCAGACGTGCTGGATAAGTGTGTTAGCTATATGGGGGCTTTTTGGTACATTTATCAAGAGTTAGGTATTCTTATTTTCTGCTAGGTTGTCCAGCTGTAATACAATAAACAATGTGTTGGCATTCAGGTAGCTGTAATTAGCCTTCAGAGTTTACATCTAATTTGGATGCATAGGGAAGTTTGCATGTAAGTAGAAATAATAGCTCTGTCTTGCCGCAGGCTGAGACAACCATGCATCAGTTAACATGGTATGAGAATCTCTTTGCAGTCAGAAGAATTAGAAACTTTATTTCCTTTTAATTAATTCTGGCCAATACAGAACAACTGGACTGGTGAAGTTTTCCACCCTGACTCACTTTTTAATGTTTTACTGTGCCGTTGAAAAGGTTTTGCAATGCCTGTTACTGTCTGTCTGCTCGTTGTCTGCTTGTGCTATACGCAGGGTTACTTGCAATATAGCATCTGTTAATATCAAAGATGGATGACAGCTAAATATGTCACTGCAAGTGAGGGATTTGCTTAGAATATTTGGATGCCATCAGGATTCTCTGTGGCTGTGCAAGGCACTGTTTGAAGTAATTATCTGTCATCTGATTCAGAATCAAGACATGGTTTGTCCGTTTGATGCGCTGACAAACTGAAATCCTTGAGTACTGCAAAATATTGGTAGAAATCTTGTCATTGTACATAGCTTTAGTGATATTAAGCTTGCATTATCGTTCTCAGTATAAAATCATTGTGGGATAAGAAGGGTGTTTTTCCATTCTCAGTATTTTTCAGTAAAACTGATCATTTCTTAGGAAGGGGTTTTTTTTAATCGTTGTTTTGGACCAAATAGGTTCTGTCTTGTCACAACTTAGGATATAGTCGCTTGCTACCATGGCTCAATTAAGGCACTTATTTATATTTTCATGGAGCAAATTATTCTCTTTTATAAATTAAGCAGTTCTTCAATTCTATTCTTACTGTGTGGCTGCTACGACAGGAGAACGCAGCTGTATTCTGTTGTGGTATTTTTGTGTAGCGTAAGATCCTTCCTTAGTCTGTGTGTGCCTCAGTCATGGCAAAAATGACCTGCAAATTAATTTTTTTTTCTGTTTTCTTTGCTGTTTCAGAAGTCTCAAGAACAAGCCACAATTCCCAATTTCTTGGAAAACATAGGATTGTTCTTTTATTTCTTGAACCTATTTGATTTGTATTTGAATATGGCTTAAGAAGACAGTGTTGGAAGTTGGTGGTGTGTTAAGATGATTTCCTGAGGTGTTCTGATATTCCTTTACAATCCCCCATATGCATTCAGAGTAGTGGGGAGAATTTTGGTGAGCCTCTGCGGTTTGTGTGGGCGCTTTTTTTTTTTGTTGCAGATAAGTTTTTTTGAAGTTTGCCGTATTTGTTCTCAGTTCTGTGTTGGCAGACCAAGCAGTGCGGCTGCTGTATGTGTTGAAGTTTGGAGCTCTAGCTGCCGGAGAGAAGAGTTGGATAAAATTGAGCTGGGAGAGGTTAGAACTGTCCAATGTTACCTTGAAGCTGATGTGAAGCTAGCTTGGTTTTCTCCCAGGTTTTGCTTTAGCTGATGTTTCAAATTGTCACTCCTTTCAGTTGCCTAGTTTTGGTTAAGAAGTATGAAAAATGGATAAGAAATGAGGTACGAAATGCCTAACAGAAGACTGTGGGGCTCCCCCTGCTTCTCTCTGTGACGATGAGGCTTTTAAGTTATTTACGGGTGCAGCTGGGGATAGGTATTCCCGCTAAAGTGCACTTCGGGAGCGGTATGAGCTATGTTACACTTCTTGGTCCTGTTCTTCCGCCTGCTGGCTTTGCCTCTTGCTCAGTCTCTTCCTGAGTAGATAATTTTCTGGCAATGCAGCTGCTCTTAAGCCTGGAATCTGGGTCAGTGTGTCACACCCACTCTAGGCAGAACCTAAAGCACCTTGTGCAGAAAATGCAACCAAGGTTTTGATTTTTTTACATTGGCAAAATAGTCAAAAGCACTTACAACAATCACATTTGTTGAACTTCTGTTGTACAAAAATCCGAAGCAACCTGGAGAAGTAGTTGAGCAAGTTACGGAGAACGTTGCTGCAGGCTTGTAGTTCTGGCAGGTCTGCTGAAGGAAGGCTCTTGGGAATTAGTCCTCATTAAGGTATTAATCTGATATAGGAATTACCTTTTTGTACGCAGTGATGCAGTAATCAAGTTTTCTGAACTGCATATGCTTTCTGGTAGGAATAATAGACTCTGCGTTACTTGACAATGTTTTAAGGTTTGCAGCACTGCTGCCTTGGACTCAGGTGCTGGGAGTTGAGCCTTTGAATTCTTATTCAGACTGAACAGGAATACACAAAAAAGAGGTACTTTCTTTTTCCTCAACTGCTCCAGGTCTGGGCAGGAGGTTTCTTCTTTCACTGTGGTCTTGCGGTTTGAAATGGTGAGCTCCTAAATGCTCTTGTTCATATTCTGGCAAAGTGAACCCAAAGTAGTTTTGTGTGCTTGGCATCAAAGGTCCAAAGTCACAGCAGAGCCGCTGAGAAGAGTAAGTCCAAATGAAATGCCTTCTTTTTCTCTTTTTAATACTCCTATGGCCTTGCAGTAAATATAGTGAAGACAGTAAAGACAGTGCAGATAACTATTGTGTTGTGCAGTAAACTAAAGTTCATAAGATACCTTGTTACAGATTCTCTCTCCATAGTGGTATGCGGATTTTGTGTTTTTAGTATGAGTGTGTCTTGCGTATTCAGTAAAACCTTAAATCTGAGGGGGAGACAGCTGGGTACTGATCCTGAATTTAGTCAGAAATGAACATTACAGAAGGCTGTTGACTACCTTGCTTCAGGCAGTAATGAACTGTTTTAATTTCTTACGTATTTCTTGCTCTTAAATCTAAATGCTTTTTCTGCTTTTAAATGCTGTTTGTGACTAAATTTTTCTGCTGTTTGAAGAAACGTATGAGTAGCTGTACGCTTACAGAGCTAACAGGATGCTTGAGGGGAAAACTTTATTTTACTTTAATGAGCTAAATATGCTGCTTGATTTCAAGTACAGGAGAATCTGGAATGCCAGAGAAGCCTTGTGGAGTGTAAAATTTAGTAGAAGATACTCTAATTTGTCAAATCCCGAGCACTGTAGATCTTCATCCATTTGGCTGGTGGGTACTTGCTGTGCCTGTATGGGAATGTTGTCCCTTGGCTCTTCTTTCTCAAATCTTCTATTTACTTAGGTCTCATGAAAGAAATACAAAGTTCAAAGCAATTTGGAGGTTAAAAACATAATGAATTGAATATATAAATGTTTCAGAAAAGGTGTTAGTTTTAAATTCTTGCTCTAATCTTAGTCATTTAAATCTGGGCTGAGCAACACCACAACAAACTGAGAACTTAAAAATTTACGCTGTCTAAATGCTGTAATCTGATTCTGGGAAATAAAGGGGAAGAAAGGCACATGGTGGCAGCTATGCTTGCAACACATAACTCTTCTCTAAAACTAGTGATATAGAATTGCCTGTGTAATATAGTCTCGATGTTTTGCAGAAGTTCAGGTTTTATTCTTTTGATAGTGCCTGAGCCATGAGAATCTAGATGTAAATTTGAGTATAATTAGTTGGCTCACTGAGAAAGGAAGTAGATGGAAATAGAAGAATCTGCCCTCTAAGCTCCAGCCTAATTTATTAAAAAAAAAAAGTCATTTCAAATAAACACGAGGTTTCCATTAATATTTACAGTCAGAACTTTGTCATCAAATAATGAGTTAAAATGTGAATGTGAAGTGCCTTAGAAGTACTAAGCGAGTCAGAACAAGAAGTTAATTCAGGCACACTTGAAATCTGTATTTTCTTGGGTTTTTGTTTAATTTTGTAACTTTACAGTATTTTCAGTTAGGATCAGCTGCTTCTTTTTTCTTTTTTTCCTTAAACTAAACTTATTTTCATTTCAAGTTTGCCAGGGACTTTAAGGAGACTTGGGCAAAATTAACAGACCACAAGCTTTCCTATTTTTTAATCGCAAAGGGAACCTGCAACCTGAGTCCAGGGATGTGGTTCCTAAGGCAGAAGTTCCCCTGTAAGCATTTCCCAGAGCCCTTCTGGCAAAGAGCAGAGGGAGGTAAAAACAAGGCTGTGAATCTTAATTTCTTGTGATGCTACTTGGCTGTCTGACTCCTGTACAACATGTTTTGTTTTCGCTGAGAAGAGCATGCATTACTGCAGACGAGGGAGGCTGCTCTGCCACCTCCCGCACTCCATCAGTGCGCACTTGGCCTCAGCTCCATGACAATGGGCATAAACCCAACCTGACTGACAGTTTAATTGAGGACAGTGAGAGAAATGACCAAGTTTAAGTCCTTTTGTTTAGTTTTTCAGTTTTCCGAGCACTGCTAGAAGTAGTTGTGTTAACGTTTTGCCCACGCTGTGGGGAAAACAATGATGTCCTACCAGCATGGCCTCACTTGAAGGAGGAGCTCTGGGTACAGCTGCAGAGACAGGGCCCTGTGAGGTAAGCCATGAGGTCAGAATGGATTGCCAACGCATTGAACATTCTGCAGGAGTTTCCAGAGAGCGTCTAGAGAGCGCATGGTGGTAAATCCATGGTAGCTTGCTTCTCGGTGTCGCTGAAGTGAGGCACATTGTGTTGGCTGGTGGGGACCATGTCCAGGTAATAAGGAATTCTTAATATGCTGTCCAGCCTGTCCTAGGATGAGAAATCCTAGGGTGAGTCAAGAGTCTCTTTTTCTAGTTATTATTGAAAGGACAGGGGAGTTTTAGTAGATGCGTTTGGATCAATAGACATGAGTCTTCAAGGGAAATTGCCAGGTAAGGCAAGAAGACAAAAGGTTGAACAATTTGGGTGTTGAAACAAGATTAGAGAATTTGTTACCATTGATATTCAGGTTCCCGTTGCGTTATGCAGTGCTGCCAGGCTTTGATTGTGCTCTGACACATCCAGAGAGTTATAACAACAAATGCAGGGCAAGGGAGGTTTTAAGATTTTGTTGTTATGATTTAAAAACCTTGCTTAAGACACAGCATCTCTCTTTAGGAAGATAAAGTATTAAAACAGTAAATTATTTGCCTGATAGCAGCTTTCTCTACTCAGGAGTAGAATGCGCTCAGAATTTCTTCCCCGAAGAGTGAGCTGCTATGTTTTCAGCATTGAAATGAATAATTTGTTATAGATTAATGATTTTTGTGCTTTGTGCTGGATACATCTTCTTTGTCTTCAATTATCTAAGCTATTTAGATGTGCCTCATTTAGATCTTCTCATTATATCTCTTTTTTTTTTTTTTTTTTCCTCCTCAGTATCTGGGACTTACTACACTTCCCTGCCTCGGTTTGGCGTGCATTGTCCTTAGATGGTCTCCTGCAAGGGTGTATAATTCACTGGCCTTATGTAGTGTAATGAGCTGTGGAACTTAACTTTCTTAACTGCTAACAGCAGTTTTACTGGTGTTACAAGTGCAGTGATGTTTGTTGTCTGCATTGATTAGATTAAGAGTTAGTAGGTTCAGTGTTCTGTAGTAAAAGGGCAATTCGATTGAAGAGCACCAGTAACCCTTGAACAAATTCCAATTTTTGTAGGAGGTAACAAGCTCTCCTGTTTGGGGAAGAGAGACTATGTTGTAAGAGGAGAATTTGTTCTAAGTGTGCCTTCTGGAAAAGTTTAATCCGCTAAGGCTTTTCATAGAACTGTTTCAGATGTTTGAAACTCTTTGTTGTGTGCTGAGGCTGTGGTTTGAGATGGTGGCTTTGCACTAAAGTCTGTCCTCTGCAACTCCACACTCGTTTTAAAGCACAGCCATGTAACCAGAGTCAGCTCCCTGATCATTTTGCACTGTGGCACCACAAATCATCATATTTAGCACAGGAGAAGAACAAATGGGAGCTCAATAGCTATCCAAGTTGGTACTGCTGTGAAATTTCCTCTCGCTTCAAACTGTGGCCAGCGCTTTGTTTATTCTGTGAAATTTTGATGGCTGTGGTTCTTTCTCCTTCGGCAGGGTGCGATAGCGGTGCCAGCGTGCGTGCCCGCCACTGGCGCGCGCAGACTAACGGGGGTGCATGCTCTACTCTCTGTTGGCAGCAGGTTGCAGAGTGCGCTCGGGAGCATATTTCCGTGTGTGTCTTTACAACACAACCCAAGTGAAATCTTGTGGAGTTGCTGTGGATGCTATATATCCTCACAAAGTTATTTTTCTTGCCTGTGGCTTCCAGTCAGTGGTTTTGCCTACAAGAGTTTGAATGCCTACTTTCTCCTTTTTTGCTGTAGGCATATGTTCCAAAGGACATCTTCCTTCGTGTTTTTGAATTTTGGTTGTCTGACTTCAAGGCCTTTGGAAAAAAGCTAGTAGGAGTTTTTGTGGGGTTGATGGTGGAAAGCTGCACTTATGGAGAGACGGGAGGTTGTTTGAAAGCGGTTTTGTCAGGTGTAGCAGTGTAATGTACGTGGTAGTAGGGCAAACATTGCTTGGGTAGAGGTTTACCTTTAGACCTGATGCCTTCTTTAATGGGCTCTGAAGGTACAGGCGTTCTGGTTTATCAAAGCAGCTGACAATCCCAGAGAGCATATTAAGTTTGTTTAGGCAGATTAAAGATGTTTTTCTAGTGTTATTGTATAAACGAAGTGAGTCCTCTGTCATAAATTCTGCCGTGTTTTTACTGTTCAAATCCGGATTGATAACGAAGAGTTTATAGCAAACCAGCCGGACTGGTTTGCTTTATATTTTCAGGCGTGTGCCCTGGGTGTAGGTGCAGTATTTAGCTCCAGCACTGGTGCCTAGAGGCAGGTTTGTTTCCACTAACAGACACTACCTTTAGTCAAAGTTACCCCTGACTCAAAAGCGGATGTCGTGGTTTAGCGGCAGCTCAGCCCCACACAGTCGCTTGCTCACTCCCCCACCGGTAGATGGGGGAGAGAATCAGAAGGGTAACGCTCGTGGGTTGGGATAAGAACAGTTTAATAATTAAAATTAAAAGAAACAACAGTAGAAATGCAATGTAAAGGAGAACAACGAGAGGCGCAAAGCCCCGGGAGAGGGGGAACGAACCGCTGAAACGAACCGCACGCGCCGCAGCCGCCCGCCGACCCGGCGCCGCGCCGCTTCCGCGCTGCCACTGCCCCCCCCAATATACTGGTCATGGTGTCACATGGTATGGAATGAACCTGCCATTGGCCAGTCGGGGTCAGCCGCCCCCACCATGGCCCCGCCACGCGGCAGAGCGCTGGAAGCTGGAAAGGTAGCCGACCCCCACAGTGAGGAGAATTAACCCCTTCTCAGCCAAAACCAGCACAGCGGAGGAGAATGAGTTGGCATTATCCGCTCCTCTGAGATCAATAGCAGGGGAGCAGCGGGGAACTACTTGAAAGTCCCAAGCTTTGTCCTGGAGGAAGGATTCCCAGTCCTGTAAGTCCTTCAGCAAGCACGAGTCATTGATCTCGGCTGGGTTTCTTGGGCTTTTTCTCTGCCGTACAAAGGTTTCAATCAACAGGTGTAGGATTTCAGTCATAAGTGTCTTGGCTCACATCAATTTGAGAGGGAAGAGACTCATGCAAAGTCATTGATATGAAAAACTCAGCTGTTCGTGTCCACCAAGACCATTGCTCTGGAGACAAGTTTTAGCGTTTCCTTACCACAGTTGCAAATTAGAAGGTTTTCATATTTCGGGTTGTTACTCTCTCTCTCAAAGAAACAGAATGCCCCCAGCTGAGAGAAATACCCGAATACTTCTTTTCAAGAACTAATAGGGGGCTTAAACTGCAAAATCATCCTTTTCACTATTAATAGTGAAGAGGGAAGAGTTCGTTCACATCATCACCACCCACCCTGCTGCATGGCAGAGCCGTGAATGAAAAATGCTTTCAGTGTTCTCTGAATAGTCAGATTCTGCTGCGAAATCTTCCTCAGTGGTGCTGGCGAGCTCATTACAGCACTGTTTTATTGAGGCTGTCGCCTAAAAAATCCCATACGGGAGCTGCAGCGTCGCTGGGCTGCCGTTATGGCCCTGGGCTTGTCCCACTGCCTTGGCCGCTTGTCCTCCCTGATACCAGGAGCTGGGAAGGAGGCAACAGTAAACACTGCCCCTGTTTCTCCAAAATACATTAGTGCTGCTATGTGCAAAGTAGTTAAGAAAGAAATTCTTTTCTCCCAAAGCTTTCTCTGTGGTTTGGGTGTTTCGAGCTCCTTGGGGCTGGGGGGAAGCATGTACAGGCGGGGGCTTCGGATACTTCTCTAACTTAAGTACTTGAACTGATTCTCCCTTCCCGTGTGCTCTGCGGCTATTTTTTGTAACAGCTTAATTAGTTTAGTTAGATGAACATACATTGCAGCAAACGTTATCTAGGGTAGGTGTTAAGATGTTCCTTAGGAATAAAGAGGTGGGATTAAACATGGAAAAATCTGTTGTGCTTTGCTGTCTCTGCACGACAGAGTTCCAGAGTGCCAAGATACGTTGCTTGTATTGAGGCATGTAGACCCTTTAATTGTTTAAGCTTTGCATGAAGTAGTGTTTTGATTCTTCCCTCCCTCCTTGTGGAGCATGTATTTTGACTATTTGCTTCCAGTTCATAGAATAAAAATTGGAATTGCTGGAGGTAATCTTGAGGAAAAGATGGGATAAAACCAGGCTTTGACTATTTTTTTTTTTTTTTTTTTTTCTCCCTGGTTGTGGGTAAAGCTGCAAATACTGGGAAGGCATCCCTGGAGCAGATGGTGCTGGCAGATCCTCCTCAGGATGGAATTCAAGTTCCTTTCCCCGTGCCAGATACTCCTGATCAGCCGGTGCGCAGTGCTGCTGCAGAGCGTGACTTGGTGCTTCCCGCTCGGCTGAACTTTCGTGGCATTTCTAGACCCGGTGTAAAAATAGCAGAAGTATTCTCAGTGAGATTGCTTTGGAATAGAAGTTTGGGGATGGTTTCTGTCTGTGGCCCACTTCTCCAACAGTCACTTTTCTTTTTCTTCCAACTCTTCACCAGGAACAGCTGTGTTGTCTTGGTGAACAATGTTTTTCTACAGTAGTTTGGAGGAAACCCTCAACAGATGGATGCTTGGAGCTTATCAGCTCCTGTGGTTTGTCTCAGGGACAGGAGATGCTGTTTCCTCTTTCTTTATTTCTGCAAAACATTTGCATAGTAAACTGTTCTTACAGTATGTTCCTTATCTATAAGCGCTGACCCTGAAGCACAGCAAACTTTTTCTTACTGTATGGCAAGGTTGGAAATCTCTTTGGGCCGGGCCATGCTGAAAATGGGAGGGGAGATTAAAGGGCCTTTTTGTTTCGAGATGGCAACAATTTCTATTAGAAATGTAGTTGTTAGAAGTATCTGTCGGGGTGAAGGGAGTGAAGCGGTATCTTTTTCCTTGATTTTGCTCTGTGATATTGTGCAATATTGGGGCATATAGTTTGATTTTCTTATGGAGTGTGCCTTGCGTCTCTGGCTTCTTGGGAAGAGCTCCTCTGATATCGCCTTTAGCTTAGGGGTGCAGTAACACTGCTGTTGAGGAGGCACCAGGCAGTTGCTGGAGAATAGGACGAACATGTGAGAGGCTGTGATTTTATGCATGAAATTCTTTTAAAGAGTGCGGTGGGGAAGGGCTTAGGCTTGCAGACCACTGTTTTGAAATAAATTTTACATAAAAGTTACTATGAAAATTTCTAAAATAATCTATATTCTAAAATTTTCAAGTCAACACTCTTCATTTGCCTTAGAAATTTAAAAAACTTTTACCCAGTTAAAATTGTAAAGGAAACCTTGGTGTCTTGAGTGAGCTGGGTGTTGAGTCTGTCCAAATTAGCATGTGATGTTTTTAATTGTAAGAGGCAAGTGAGGCTATCTGCTGTCTCTTTGGAGAAGCGTAAGTTTTGTGCCATGCTCACTGGTTAAAACACTGATATAGCGATATTTCTGTTTGGTTTCAGTTTTGCTAATGCGGAGTACTTTTAGTAGCATCTGGAATACTTCTCGGCTAGTTGGAAATCAATTTAAATCCAAGCATACTTTGCTTCTGATTTAGAAGTCGCGTTTGGCGTAGTGTTGCTGTGTTTTATTCCTGAAAAGCCCCATACTGCCCTCTCGTGATAGCCTGAGCATGTCGTGTGTGCTGTAGCTGCTTTTCTGACGTGGAGAATATTTTCGTAGTTACGTTGGCAACTGAAATGTCATTAAAGCATTTTGTTTGCCTTTATAAGTTTCCAGCATAACCTTACAAAGGTCCATTTTAAAAAATATTTTGTCCTGAATTGGTTTGGACTTACTTTTTTCCCCTGCAAATTTTGAAGTAAGCTGAGCAGTTTTGCTTTTCACATTGCAAGGTACACAGACAAAATAGACAATTCTTAAAAGAAATGTGGATGCACAATTTCAAAACATCTTTCAAATACAATTAAAATGTAATGTAGGTACATTTTAAGAACCCTATTTTTATTATTTTTAATGTAGCCTAGCACATGGAAAAAACCAGAAGGAATAGTAGCTAATACATTGGCCAAAGCTGCTGGTTTTGTCACTAAATATAGAAAAGGACCAAGTATTCTGCTGGAAAACTTTGAGGGGCAACGAGTTTTGTGCACGCACTGAATAGATGCTGAAGGTAGTGAGGAGTTTGTTCGTGACCGCCATTCTGATGAGGCACAACTTTATACGATGAACGCAGGGTGCGATGTTAAGTCTACGATCTATATTTAGGCCCTATCCAATCTCTCAGATGATACTGGTATCAGGAGTTCCCTGATACCTGACCCTTCCTAAGGCCCTGCTAGCAAATAGACTGGATTTTTGGTCAGAAGGCTTTCATATCCGTGTTAGAGGGTAGTACTCAAAAATACTCTCTTTGGGGAATAGGGGAGAGGAATGAAAAATACACCCGTGCCTTTCTGTGAAATTCATTAAAGCAAGTAGAAAGAAAAAGGTTTCTAACCAGTATTTTTTTTCTGCATCTTTCTTTTTCCTTTTTTGTTTCCCCTCTTCAGGCATTGCCGCTGTACTAGAAATATGGGGTCGGAAAACCCAAGTCCGCAGAACCCTGGCTGTAAGATCATGACCTTTCGTCCCACCCTTGAGGAGTTTCGGGACTTCGGGAAATACATTGCTTACATTGAATCGCAAGGAGCTCACCGAGCAGGACTTGCCAAGGTGAGTTTCCCTAGCTTAGGTAGCTGAAAGCTTCCTGAAGGCTGCCTTCCTGAGGCTCTGCTTTAGGTAGGGTGTCTGTGAAGTTGTATCACTCGGAAGCAATTTGCGTTCATGTAGTCAAGCAGAGTGTGTTTTTGAAAATGATACTTGCAACCTCTTGTTTTGGTTTACCGAGAGAGGAAAGGCAGAGGAGTTACAGGCCTTCCATAAGAGTAAAAGAAGGATGTCTTTTCCTCACCCCTACATGGAAAACAAGGACATTCCCAGCCCTTGCAGAAGTGGCTTAAGGGTATTTCCCTGTCCTGATTCTGTTGCTGAGGGTAGAGGTGGTGGTAGCCATGGTCCTCAAGGGCTGGAGGCGTGAGGTTTTCAGCTCCCCAGAGTGTAGGGTAAAGGATGAAGCTTTTGAAATCTGCTTAGGTTTGGATGGGAAGGAGGGCCTGAATCATATAGATACGAATGGGTGCAGACTTTTTACTTTTACCTTTTTAACCTTCTGGGCTACCACCTTATGCTGACTTGAATCTAGACCTGGAAACATGTCCTGTATGCATTTCCCAAAATCGCCTTTTTGACCTTCAGGAAGCAGTTCTCCAGCCAGCTCTAAAACATCTTTCTGTTTCCTTCCCAACCGCATTGTTATACTGAAACTGGTGAAACATTATGAGAACTCCTCATGTGAAGCTTGACATGCATCTGCTTGGAAAAGTCGGGGCTAACTGATTAGAAGGAGTATTTCTGTGGCTGTGTCATGTTGCACCATAGGCTGAGAGATCGTTTGTTCTGACAAGGTAGTTGTTACGTATGGTATTTAGCAGAACCTAATAAAGCACAGCAGAGAAATAAAGCTGTTAGGCATGAACTAATTCTTATTTTTCTAAAACATAGGTCAATTACTGTTTTTATTACAGTTCTAAATAGAGCTGGGTATTGATAAAAAGCTCTCTGAAATGTTTCCTTGTCCACTCAAGTGTGCTAGCAATTACCTTCCATGAGTCTGCTAGGGTAGATTATTTTAATAAAGGTTGCTGGTGAATTCCAGATTACTCTACTTGTAGGACTAAATCTGAGCGTTCCAGGTTGATTTTTGTGTCTCTATTGCAACTGCAGTTCAGAGCCTTGTAATGGAACCAGAACATATCGTACCCTGGAGGAACCGTCCCCATGAAAGTCAATAACTTGTCTTCCAGTTGCCATAACCTTTTTTGCTTGATCCTTACACCAAATTAGATTGCAGATATTTTATTTTTTTCATTCCACATGCCCACTGAATGTCCTACTGATTGTTCTCTGATCTTGAGCCTAGAATTGTTGGCAGCTCTTCTGTTTAAAGTTACAGCTTTTTCTTCCAGATTCGGCACTGCTTTGCAGCATATTTTTTTTTTTTTTGTGCAGCCTCCAAGAGTGAGGAAAGAGTTCTGGAGGCATTCCCCACGGTTTTTTCTTGTTCTTCTCTACCCCTTACCCCGTTTCATTTAAGGATGTGTCACCTACAGAAACATCAACAGCAATAATGTAACAGGATTTTGAGCCTTCCTAGTAAAAAAAAAAAAACAAACACACACACAAAAAAAAAAAACACCACACAAACAAAAAACCACCACCCCCTCAAGAAAATCCTAATGTAAGTGATCTGCTAGATGGAATAGTTGTTTAGAGTACCATGAAAGGTTATAGAGATGCAACATACTGGTAAAGCTGCTGGAGTCTTCCTGCAACTTTGTGGAATGGTAGGTGAGAGAGGAATGCTATTCCGGAGGGAAAGCACGTGCAGTCCTTCTGGTATGCAGCCTATTTCCTTGGTATGATAGATATAAAAAGATATATATCTTTTTATCGTCACTGTGGCACTGTATTGACGGGACTGCCGGCAGGCAGGCTATCAGCCCGCTGACCACGTCAGCTAGTCCTGCACTTCAGCAGATGCAGAACAGGTGTCTTGTCATATGTGCTGGTTATTTGAGATGCTGCTGTTATCTGATAACCTGCAGCAGCAGGATGAAATACCTCCCGCTTCAACAGGTTTTTTTTTTTTTCAGTAGAGGTTGTGTTTGCCTGTTGTGATCATGATGTTTTTTTTTTTCCTTTGTCCCCCCCGATTCCAGGTGATTCCTCCCAAGGAATGGAAGCCCCGAAAAACCTACGATGACATAGATGACATGGTTATCCCAGCTCCTATTCAGCAGGTGGTTACTGGACAGTCGGGGTTATTCACCCAGTATAATATACAGAAGAAACCCATGACTGTGGGAGAATACCGGCGTCTGGCTAATAGCGAGAAGTATGTTTAAGTGGTGCACTTATATTGTGAATGGGGGAGTTGTGCAGGAAGCTTTTCTTTCTAGAAACAAGCTGAAAAGAAAAATGCAGCCTTGTTAAATAGGAAGCATTACTGAAGAAGCAGCTTTTTCTCGAAAGCTTACATCCAGAATCTCAAACAAGTTTGTAACTTAGTGGCTTTTGGTATATCTTAGATCTTTTCCTGGGCATTGGTATAGAAAGGTTCTTTGAAGTCAGTATTTGGCTAAGAATCTGCCTGAAAAGAATGGATGGCTTGGGCCTCAAAGAGCTCTCGGTGTGTCGTGAATGTTTGTTCTGGAAAATGTGTTCCATTGCTGAGGTAGGAATACAAGTAATAAAAGTATCTTGGAGCGTCTGAGCTAATATTAATAACACAAGCGTTTTCTGAAGTGACTGGGAACTTTGCGGAGCGTTTCAGTTAGCTGGGACAAGCCGACTGATACAAGCTGCAGTTGCATCCTTTTTCCAGAGTCACGTTCCCAGAGCTCTGGAGTACCTTGGACTTTAACTCAAGCCTTACTGACATAATGCAGTCGACTTTGAGATATTGCTAATACAGCACGTACCCGAGTGCTTTACCTTACTTCAGCTCCCAATGTAGTAACTTCATCTCATGCATCCTTAGGACGGGGATCTGATGCTTCGCATAAGTGCCCATCCTGTTTGTCGGTATGCACTAAG
Source organism: Phalacrocorax aristotelis (assembly GCF_949628215.1). NCBI lineage: Eukaryota > Metazoa > Chordata > Aves > Suliformes > Phalacrocoracidae > Phalacrocorax > Phalacrocorax aristotelis. The sequence continues at coordinate 5,543,749 of NC_134310.1, read as the reverse complement.
AGGTTTTGTAGAAAGGTTTAAGAGGCAGCAAATTATATAAATCTGAGTAGAATTAAAAATGAAACACACCTTCAGTAACCTTGAGTGTGCCTACTTTGAAATGCGTGCTTCTTTTCAGTTGTTTTTCTGTCTGTGATGAGTGTGATGAGAAGTCTTAGGACTTCCTACATCCTTATCTTTTCCATGTCCTTATCAGGTATTGTACTCCACGCCATCAAGATTTTGAAGACTTGGAGCGCAAGTACTGGAAGAACCTTACATTTGTGTCACCAATTTATGGAGCTGATATCAGTGGCTCACTATATGATGCAGTAAGTGAAATGCTCCTCTTTTATTTATTTTAAATGTGGATACTGACTTCCTTATTGCTCCTTTTTATCATTAAGGAACAAGAATTCAGCATTTATTTGGTTTAGCAACCTTAAAAAAAAAAAAAAAGGCAAATAATATCTTAATTTTTCTCTCATTACAAAAGTGTGACTAAACTTCACACCTTCCCCAGAGATTCAGGATAATAGAGTCAATGGAAACTGTGAAAAGCTTAGTTTACCAGAAAAATGAGGAAAAAAGTGATTTAAATGAGTTGTATATAGCTTGGAGAAAAGGTTGTTAAAGAAAACTGGACTGATGTCATAATGATACGCCCAGATATATGTGATGGTACGCAGGTAAATTAAAAGTAAGCTGCTGATCCTGATCTCTATCATGCTAAGGTTTTTTTCTTTTTCTTTTTTTTTAAGGGAATAAAATAGAGATTTCTGCTGAAGCACCTGAGAGCCAGAAAAAGGCAGCGTTTCAAGGAACTGGGTACTTCATCAGAAATACTTTTTTTGCTTCTTAACACAACTAAAATATTTGCATTTGGATTTTTTCTTTGTAGGCAGCTGTATTAGGATACAATGCACCTGCATGATAAATTATTTTACAATTCAAATTGTTTAAGCTTTTCCTTGGTGAAATTGCATCCTGCACTTAAAGTAATTCTGTTGTGGTTTCTTCTGCTGTGAATGATAAAGGCTGCTTATCTTCTTAGGCAGCTAAACTACAGAGGAAGGACCCTGCTTTAGATTTCTTTTGAGTGGAAAGTGGCCTTTTTTTGGAGTGTTGTCTGATTATCTGCAGTATAAACTGCATGTTAATGTAGAAGTGTCTTTTTATTATCAGTATGGTTTAATGTGGAGTTAATTGGAATAGACATAGATATCTGAGGCTTTCGCTGCCATGGACGTCAGTTATCCATAGTTTTTGGGGCTTTGATGAGAGTATCGCATTCTTGTCCCTGGTACGATCAGGGAAGGTGACATAACCAGGCACAAATACAAGCTTTAGGAGGCGTAGCTTCTGCAGGGTACTGAACATACATTGTGTTTCCTTCAGATTCCTGTAGGTAGAAATGAAATAATTGAATTACCAGTCACACCTAAAGAACATTTCCTATTGTCCAATTACTGACATTGGTGCAAGCATTGAGGTGTCAGAGTCATGAAAAACATTCTCCCTCTGCACTCCTTTTCACTTGGCTTTTCAGCTGCTCCCTTTCTTCAGCCCTTTCTTCCCTGCCCCTGTGGCATTTGGTTTTTTTCAGGTTGATTTAGAAAGTTTCAGGATTGCGCAGCTTGAGTTTCACTGTCTTGCAGTTACTCCAGCAAGTGGTGTGAAGCTGGGATTGCTCACATACCTGTCAGTTACTTGCACGCATATGAAGTACACTGGGGAAAAGGGGTGCAAAGGAACCAGTTTCCTTCCTTTTGGAGGTTGTATTACTCTTCAGGCAATCTCAGGGTTAGATTTGTACCAGTTTATGTGACTTTTCCTATTTCACGTTGATAGCTGGTTTTCTCTACTTCAGAATTAGGACTTCTTTTTATTGTTCTTTCTGTTTAAATATTGGTAATAACAAAACTGACTTCCCTCGTCTTTATCTGAAGCACTGAGCTGATGTAGAGGCTTGTGCCACTTTGGCTACATTGAAGTGTAGTGTTTCATCAGCTGATACATCTTCATCAGGTAAAGAATGTCTGGATTGAATACGTCAGTGAGAGAAGTGTATTTTACCCTTAGTTTATCTTATGTTTATTAGTAGAACAGTTACTTAATGGTAGAGTATCACGTAGTGCAAGTGTCTCCTCAGAGAACATATTTAGTGAGAAGCTGGTAATCAATCCATTCCCCCAAAGTAGTGGTAATGCATCCTTTTCATGGTTATTGATGAGCACTAAAAGTAAGCTTTCTGGAAGCAGGTGGAATTAAATTAATGCAGATAACACTAGGATATCCACATTTTAAGGCATTGAAAGGAAGCTGTGGACTATTATTCTGCTTAGCAGGTCCTGAAATGTTCCAGTACAAAATGTTTCTTTTGAATTACAGGACGTGGAAGAATGGAACATTGGCAATCTGAACACCCTCTTAGACATGGTGGAACATGAGTGTGGCATTATCATAGAAGGTGTAAACACTCCCTACCTCTACTTTGGGATGTGGAAGACAACATTTGCTTGGCATACAGAGGACATGGATCTCTACAGTATTAACTACTTGCATTTTGGGGAGCCAAAATCCTGGTAAGTCATGGAGCACTAATAGGTAGTGGCTACGTACCTTTGCCTTCACTTAAAGACCGCCGCAGTACCCTTTTCTTCAGGTCTACCTAATTGCATCAGGCCTACTTAGTCTCTCTCTTCCTATTTTCTTCCCTCTCCTACTCTACATTTGAAAGCAGTTTTACTTTCTTTCATGCTGACTTGCTCGGAGGCCTAATTCCTGACTTTTCTAGAAAAGTAGCAGAATTAGGGAGACTTGTTGACATTATAAGTAAAACCAGATTTCAGTACTTGGTGCTTTTTGGAAACTATTGCATGGGAGAGCGCTCCCACTGATGTGGGAGAGCAAATGGTGATGGGAATGTGTGGATGCTTCAGCTGCACTTTAATAGTGAAAGGCTGTTGTTCTTGCATTGTGCTTTAGGCAGGAAACATCTGTTACTTCAATTTTCCATTATTTAAATATGTAAATATGCTTAAAACTCTAGGGACAAGGTAGGTCAAAGGGTTACCTTTTCATAGTCAATTCTTAGAATAATGGTAAGAGTTTTTCAACACTGTTGATGCATGGATGGGTTGGAAATAACTTTCCACAAAAATAATCAATAGGTAAGGATGAAATTAAGCCAGGAAATTGGAATATGTTACCAAGAACCAGTCTGTCGTCTTTTTTCTCAAGTCTCCTGTTTAAAAGTATAACCAGAGAGACTTAGCAACCCAGAAGAACTTTACTGAAGATCTTGATGTGACTAATAAATATTGACATTTGTGTGCAAATTGGAGCTTAAATGTCACTGTGAAGCTGCTGTCGTCGTACCCTGGCAGCGGCAGGCAAGATCCTCCCATCTCGCTGCAATATGAGTCCCCGGTGACACCAAGTTTCTCCAGGCTGTTAGCGCCTGCGGGCATATAAAAGCTACCAGCAGCAAAGAGGCTGTAATGAATGGGTATAGTGTTCTTTTACAGTCTCAAAAAGGAGTGGAAGAAGGGGCTGAATCTGCAACGTTCAGCTATAGTCTTAATGTGAATTTTTAAAAATCTTTCCAAGATGCCAGGAGATGTGTTGTTTCCCCAGCATACCTGACTCTTAGTCTCCCTCTTTTAGGCAGATGCACAAGGATCTCTTACGGTACCTCTGTTAAACAAGCCTGATCTCAAGAAACCTATTTCTGGATTGTGAATGGAATGTGACACACTCTCATTTTACATACTGTCAATTTTTTCCTTCATCTTCAGTAGTTCATCAAAACTGGTTTTATTCGGTCCCCATCTCCAGTAGATGGTGCCACCAGCACGGGAGAAGCACTTTCCTTTGTCCATACAGTGCAGTGACCACCAGCAGAGCCGGTGTGGTCTTCAGTGTGGCAGTTTCAGCACATCAGCACACAAGAGTTGGCTGCTCTGAGTTGCACGAGCAGCTGACCTGAGGTTTGCATTAGGGTCATGCAACCGCAGCTGTCTCCGACAGCTCCTTTCGTGTCTGCGTGTTACTGGTTCTGCCTCATCTGTCTTCTGCTTGTTTTTTGTTCCAAGCCCAGAATAGAGGGTTATCGCTTTCAAAAAGTAGAAATAAGAACAGATTACCTTGAAAAGAGAAGCTCCTTACAGCATGAAAATAATGGCCGTTCCTTAAACTCTCACATTGTGAGCAAAAGGCAGGGAACAGATGCTAAATGAATATACACTAAATATTCGTAGCCCAGTCTAAACTGTTTTTCTTCTATGCATCTTAGGCACTTCATGTTGTTGCTTGGGGTTTTTTCGTTGGTCTGTCTTTGGTGTGGTTTTTTTTTTCAGTGTGTTTTGGGTGTTTTTTGAGTGTTGTAGATATGATATATGGATATCCACATGCAGTATATTATAAGGATGGTAAACTCATTGCATGAAGCTGTTGCCTCATCTTTACCGCACAGTAGATTTTCCTTATGTCCTTATGTTTGATGTTGTTTCTGTGGGAAACAGGGATTGCAGAGTAGAGAAACAAACCTTGAAACAGTAAAACCCGAAGCACCTATGTGTAACATCTTTGTGTGAAGAGGTTAAGAATCATAAAGAAGTGGAAATCGTAGATGGAAAATTTTACCTGGCAAGTATCAGATCTTAGAAGTTCTTGGTAGCTTTTATTTCTGTCTGTTCTTCTGAGAATTTTGGGGAGAAGCTGGCGAACACCTAATATTCCCCTAAGAAGGGGTTTCAGTTGTTGAAGAGTTCAGTCACTGCTGCTTATAATAGGAGTAGAGAAGAGAAATCATGAAATCTTCTCGTAAAGGAGCTCAAGTATTCTTGGTTAAAAATCAAAGCAGGAACATGCAACATGCTCTGCACCTGGATGGCTTTTGGTTTGTTTGCCTTTTTTTTTTAAAAAAAATAAAAGGTACTTTTACCTCACTTAAAAAGGGGGGGGAGGATTTTTTCATCCAGCCATTCTGTGTTTGTATAGTTCTTTTATAGTAACTAGTTGAATAAACCTTACATGGTGGGGGGAAAATGAGGATTTTGAGGACAGACCATGTTTTAGGCAAAACATTTTCCCGTTCAGCTGAGTTTTGTTATATAGATGACAGTGTGTAACACAAAACTAGATGTATTGTGACAGGATGCCACTGCTGGTTTGGCAGGCCCCACTGCTGTTCCCTTAAGCATAAGGCAAGAGTATGCCACTTGCCCAAGTCATTTCTTCCTCGTTCTTCACTATGACAGCTGCTGTTAATGGGTTTTCTCTTCTGTGAACAAGCATTGGCTTCTGAGGAGTCAATGTGAATACCCCTTTGAGCAGGCCTGGAACTTTCCAGGTACCCCGAGCAATTGCCTGTCATCTGGCTGCGATTGCAGTCATCCCAGAGCTCAGCTGGGGGAGCTCTTGGACTTCAGTGATGAAATTCCAGTGGTGCAGCCTGGCTTTACTCAAAGATGGCTAAAATGTTAGTTCTGTTTTTCTGGTGCCACCTCTGTGGAAATTTCCCAGCTTCCTTCATCCTTTTTATAGACTCTTTGACTCTGACAGTGATCATCTTAGAAGCACCTCAGGGAATAGCAGGAGTGTGGAGAGTTACAAAGTCTACCAGTTTGGGGTTGAGCTCTAAAATAAGAGGCAGAGTTATTGTTTGGCTGTCAGGTATTTATATAGTGAAACCAAGGACTCTGTATATTGGTAGTATTCTGCCTCAAAATTGTCTGTTAAAAACCATAACTCGTTCTTTGTGTCTGTCGTGGTTTAGCTGGCAGCTCAGCCCCACACAGTCGCTCACTCACTCCCCCACCGGTAGATGGGGGAGAGAATCAGAAGGGTAACGCTTGTGGGTTGGGATAAGAACAGTTTAATAATGAAAATTAAAAGAAACAACAACAGAAATGCAATGTAAAGGAGAACAACAGGAGGCGCAAAGCCCCGGGGGAGGGGGGAAGGGAGGGGAGAGGGGGAGCGAACCGCCGAAACAAACCGCACGTACCACAGCCGCTTACCGCCCGCCGACCTGACGCCGCACTGCTCCAGAGCTGCAAACTGCCCTCCCTTCATATACTGGTCATGGAGTCACATGGTATGGAATGAACATGCCATTGGCCAGTCGGGGTCAGCCGTCCCCACCATGGCCCTGCCCCTCCCAGCCCCCCTCCCCCCGCCACGCGGCAGAGTGCGGGAAGCTGGAAAGGTAGCAGACCCCCACAGTGAGGAGAATTAACCCCTTCTCAGCCAAAACCAGCACATTCTCCACCCCTTATTCCATACCATTTACACCATGCCCAGGTCCCATACGATGCAATACAACTGTACCAACCACCACCCCTCCCCTTCCCATCCTTTAACATAAGACACAGACATCATTCCCTTAGTTCATGGACCTTCCCTGTAAAATGTCCATTAAAATGTCCATTGAGTTCACCCAGTCCATGACTCTGGGCTCCATCTGTCATATCAGTCTTTCAGGGTGGGAGAGATGGTGCGTGTGGCGTTGGGTTGGTGCATACTGAGTCAGTCATCGTTCCATCACTGCTGCACTTCGCTTGTTTCATAGTTGATCTTCCATGGGTTGGGAGGCTCATACTCTGATATCATTGATACAACACAGAGGTGACACACAATATCATATAGCAGTTCACATTGTGCCATTCAGTTCATTGACTGTTTTCACCCAAAATCAAATCCCCTTGAGGCACACATCGGATTTCTCCATCCTCCCGCATCACCCACCAAGTGCACCCAGGTCCTCGAGCAAAAGCAATCCCATGAATGGGTTTGCCTTTGCCGGAGGCAGGAAGAACCCAGACTGTTTTGCCCAGCATACTTTTTGTGTGCACTACAGGGACTCTATCCCCTTCCACAGTATGTAGGATTTCTGACTGGGCAGGGCCAGCTCGGTTGGCAGATCCGCTCATGTTGACTAACCATGTGGCTTTTGCTAAATGTGTATCCCAGTGCTTGAATGTCCCACCCCCCATTGCTCTCAGTGTAGTTTTTAACAGTCCATTGTACCGTTCAATTTTCCCAGAGGCTGGTGCGTGATAGGGGATGTGATACACCCACTCAATACCATGCTCTTTGGCCCAGGTGTCTATGAGGTTATTTTGGAAATGAGTCCCATTGTCTGACTCAATTCTCTCTGGGGTGCTATGTCGCCACAGGACTTGTTTCTCAAGACCCAGGATAGTGTTCCGGGTAGTGGCGTGGGGGACAGGAGATGTTTCCAGCCAACCAGTTGTTGTTTCTACCATTGTAAGCACATGGCGCTTGCCTTGGCAGGTTTGTGGGAGTGTGATATAGTCAATTTGCCAGGCCTCCCCATACTTATATTTCAGCCATCGTCCCCCATACCACAGAGGCTTTACCTGCTTTGCTTGCTTGATTGCAGCGCATGTGTCACATTCGTGGATAACCTGTGCAATAACATCCATGGTCAAGTCCACCCCTCGATCACGAGCCCACCTGTATGTTGCATCTCTCCCTTGATGGCCTGAGGTGTCATGGGCCCACCGAGCTAGAAATAGTTCACCCTTATGCTGCCAGTCCAGATCCACCTCAGCCACTTCAATCTTGGCAGCCTGATCTACCTGCTGGTTGTTTCGATGTTCTTCAGTGGCCCGACTCTTGGGGACGTGAGCATCCACATGCCGTACCTTTACAACCAGTTTCTCTACCCGGGCAGCAATATCTTGCCACAATGTGGCAGCCCAGATGGGTTTACCTCTGCGCTGCCAGTTGCTTTGCTTCCACTGCTGCAGCCAGCCCCACAGGGCATTTGCCACCATCCAGGAGTCAGTATAGAGATAGAGCACTGGCCACTTTTCCCATTCAGCAATGTCTAAGGCCAGCTGGATGGCCTTTACCTCTGCAAACTGGCTCGATTCACCTTCTCCTTCAGCAGTTTCTGCTACTTGTCGTGTAGGACTCCATACAGCAGCCTTCCATCTCCGGTGCTTTCCCACAAGGCGACAGGACCCATCAGTGAACAGGGCATATTGCTTTTCATCTTCTGGCAGTTTGTTACACAGTGGGGCTTCTTCAGCACGTGTCACCTCCTCCTCTGGTGATAATCCAAAATCTTTGCCTTCTGGCCAGTCCATAATCACTTCCAAGATTCCTGGGCGACTGGGGTTTCCTACTCGAGCCCGGTGGGTGATCCGTGCAACCCATTTACTCCACGTAGCATCAGTTGAATGGTGTGTAGAGGGGACGTTTCCTTTGAACATCCAGCCCAGCACTGGCAGTCGGGGTGCCAGGAGCAGCTGTGCCTCAGTACCAACCACTTCTGAAGCAGCTCGGACCCCTTCATATGCTGCCAATATCTCTTTTTCAGTTGGAGTATAGCGGGCTTCGGACCCTCTGTATCCCTGACTCCAAAACCCTAGGGGTCGACCTCGGGTCTCCCCTGGTGCTTTCTGCCAGAGGCTCCAGGTAGGGCCATTCTCCCTGGCTGCAGTGTAGAGCACATTTTTTACATCTTGTCCTGCCCGGACTGGCCCAAGAGCTACTGCATGAACTATTTCTCATTTAATCTGTTCAAAGGCTTATTGTTGCTCAGGGCCCCATTTGAAATCATTCTTCTTCCGGGTCACTTGATAGAGAGGGCTTACGATCAGACTGTAATTTGGAATATGCATTCTCCAAAAACCCACAATGCCCAAGAAAGCTTGTGTTTCCTTTTTGCTAGTTGGTGGAGACATGGCTGCTATTTTGTTGATCACATCCATTGGAATCTGACGACGACCATCTTGCCATTTGATTCCTAAGAACTGGATTTCTCGTGCAGGTCCCTTCACCTTACTTTGTTTTATGGCAAAACCAGCTTTCAGGAGGATTTGGACTATTTTCTCTCCTTCCTCAAAAACTTCTTCTGCTGTGTTGCCCCACACAATGATGTCATCAATGTATTGAAGGTGTTCTGGAGCTTCTCCCTGTTCCAGTACAGTCTGAATCAGTCCATGGCAAATGGTAGGACTGTCTTTCCACCCCTGGGGCAGTCGATTCCAGGTGTACTGGACGCCCCTCCATGTGAAAGCAAACTGTGGCCTGCACTCTGCTGCCAGAGGGATTGAGAAGAATGCATTAGCAATATCAGTTGTGGCATACCACTTGGCCGCCTTTGACTCCAGTTCATATTCAAGTTCTAGCATGTGGCACAGCAGCACTCAATGGTGGAGTGACTTCATTCAGGCCACGATAGTCTACTGTTAGTCTCCACTCTCCATTAGACTTCCGCACTGGCCATATGGGACTGTTAAAGGGTGAGTGGCTCTTACTGATGACTCCTTGGCTCCTCAGTTGGTGAATGAGCTCATGGATGGGGATCAGAGAGTCTCTGTTGGTGCGATATTGCCGCCGGTGCACTGTTGTGGTGGCGATTGGCACCTGTTGTTGTTCGACCTTCAGCAACCCCACAACAGAAGGGTCCTTTGAGAGACCGGGCAAGGTAGACAGCTGTTTAGTTTCCTCCGTCTCCAAGGCAGCTACACCAAAAGCCCACTTGTAACCTTTTGGGTCCTTGAAATACCCTCTCCTGAGGTAGTCTATGCCAAGGATGCACGGAGCCTCTGGGCCAGTCACAATGGGGTGCTTTTGCCACTCATTGCCAGTTAGGCTCACTTCGGCCTCCAATACAGTTAGCTCTTGGGATCCCCCTGTCACTCCAGCAATGCTGATGGGTTCTGCCCCTATATAGTTTGATGGTATTAAGGTGCACTGTGCACCGGTGTCCACTAAAGCTTTATACTCCTGTGGGTCGGACGTGCCAGGCCATCGGATCCACGCAGTCCAGTAAGCCCGGTTATCCCTTTCCTCCACCCGGCTGGAGGCAGGGCCCCTCTGGTCTTGATCATGGCAGTCACAACTCACTTCCTGTAAATGTGAACCAGGAGTCCCTCTATTACACTTAGAAATAAAATCAGCACTTCTACTCCTCTGTCTGGGGACCTGCTCACTGGAAACTGGAGCAGCAGCTTTCCTGGAAGAGCCTCCCTGAGCGACTGTTCTTCCTTGCAGTTCATGTACTCGTGCCTGTAGGGTCGAGGTAGGCTTGCCATCCCGCCTCCTCATGTCCTCTCCGTGGTCACGCAGGTAGAACCATAGGGTGGCCCGTGGTGTGTATCCCCTTCTTTGAGCCAAAATACGCTTATTCCTAACAGCTGAGACACTGCTCTGTCGAGGTGGGGAGTAGGACAGATCTTCTTTGAGTTGCTGGACCTCTTGGGATAGCTTCTCCACAGCAGAGACGAGCGAGGAAGAGATATTTGTTTCGTAATCCCGGAGTCTATCAATCACCTCTGCCACCGTTGGTGTCTCGTCATCTTTCCAGGACATCACTGCCAATGAGTTTGCGTGCAAAGATGGTGCGCTCCGTAAAAACTTCCGCCACGTGGGTCGTGTGCACTCGGCTTCATCTGGATCTTTGGATGACCGTTGATTGTACAGGTCACCATAAATCACCTCAAACACAGCTAATTCCCTGAGATACTGGATGCCTTTCTCCATAGTTGTCCATTTTCCTGGGCGATATGTAACATCTTCTTTAAAGGGATACCTTTCCTTCACTCCAGACAGGAGTCGCCTCCAGAGGCTGAGGGCTTGTGGTTTTTTTCCAATTGCTTTGTCAACGCCCCCTTCCCCAGAAAGGGTTCCCAATTGTTTGGCTTCTTTTCCCTCTAGTTCCAGGCTACTGGCCCCATTATCCCAGCATCGGAGCAGCCAGGTGACAATGTGCTCACCTGAACGACGGCTATAATCTTTTCGCATATCTCTTAACTCGCTTAAGGACAGGGATCGGGTGGTCTCTATTTCATTTATGACTCCTCCCTCCTCTCCCCGTGACGACCCTGGTTCTTCATCATCCCGTTCTAAACGAGTTGATGTCCGCTTCCAATATTTCGTCTTGTGTATGGGGGCAACTGATACTGGTACGGGTTTATTTTCTGAGCTAGCTCCGGTACTTGTTGTGGGGGTTTGAGTGGCTGCAGTGCCTGTTGTTAGGGCTGGATTGTCTACAGTGCCAGTCACTTTGCATTTCAATCCAGAGACATTATCTTCCCCCTGGGGGCACTGAATACTGTTGAGCAGGGCTCGGTATGCATGGGCCAGACCCCAGCATGTTGCAGTTATCTGTGTCTCTCTGGAGATCCCAGCGTAACAACATACTTTCTCCAAATATTCTACTATTTTTTTAGGATTCTGCACTTGTTCGGGGGTGAAACTCCAAAACACTGGGGGTGCCCACTGCCCTAGGTATTTGCCCATGCTATCCCACATGCCCTGCCACTCGTAACTATCAAGCCTCGGGGCAGATTTCTGGGTGATATTCTTAAGTTGCTTAGTCAAAACCAAAACAACATGCCCAAAAACTAACAATAAGTGCACCTTAACCACCCAAGGATGTTGTAACAAAGGCACAGACATCATAGAACAAAGTTGCAAAGGTACTATTCTGTATTTCCTCCATATAAAATCTCTCCGAGGAGGAGGTATAATTGCTAATTGCCTCAACAAGGTGCTATCTGAAGTACAGTAAGGGTTCCAGCAAAACCCCCCAAATACCAGATAAAGCTGAAAACGAGTGTTTGTATAACAAATCTTGTAGGCAAAACGTTACTAATCACAGCAGACTAAACAAACCAACACCGATTTTTAACACCAACTGCAAAAAGGACAACATGGTGCTGTGACCAGCAGCTGTTGTTATCTCCAACCCTTGAGCCCCACGTTGGGCGCCAAAAATACTGTTGTGGTTAAGCTGGCAGCTCAGCCCCACACAGTCGCTCGCTCACTCCCCCACCGGTAGATGGGGGAGAGAATCAGAAGGGTAAAGCTCATGGGTTGGGATAAGAACAGTTTAATAATTAAAATTAAAAGAAACAACAACAGAAATGCAATGTAAAGGAGAACAACGAGAGGTGCAAAGCGGGAGGGGAGGGGAGGGGAGACAAACCGCACATACCACAGCCACCCATCGACCTGACACTGCACTACTCCTGAGCCATAAACTGCCCCCCCTCAATATACTGGTCATGGTGTCACGTGGTATGGAATGAACCTGCCATTGGCCAGTCAGGATCAGCTGCCCCCACCATGGCCCTGCCCCTCCCAGCCCCCCCCCCGCCACGCGGCAGAGCGCGGGAAGCTGGAAAGGTAGCCGACCCCCACAGTGAGGAGAATTAACCCCTTCTCAGCCAAAACCAGCACAGCGTCTCATAAATGATCTTAGTCTACTTTAATCCAGGCTGTGCAAACAAAGCCCTGCTTTGCAGGGTAGCGTGTAGGAGCAGTGAGAAGCCACCAACTCCATTTCCTAATGAAGGCAAGGTGAGAAGGAAATCGAGCTGATTGATATTGCTTCCCAGACCTCATTCAAGTGGGTTCTATGGGAAATCTCTATGTTCATTTGCTGTGGAAGAGGTAAAGTATCTTCTCAGGGAGGTCTGGATGGTATGTTCAGACCATGTGAAGCCATCTCAGTGGACAAAGATAAGCTGAGAAAGGAATCTGTCTCATGGGTCAGGGATGATGGTTACTGAAGTATGATTTTATGTGTCTTTCATTTCTGCATTTAAAATTTTGGGTTATACCTCTTAGAAAAGAGGTGCTTTGGGGACTCTTGGGATTAGAGTTAAAATAAATGTCTGGTTCAACAAACTGAAGATGGCTTCTTTGTACAACCTAATGAGCATCTGCTTGGTCATACAGCTCCTTGATTAATGTGTGTCTCTGTCACTGCAGAGAAGTCCTGCTGCCAGCACTTTCTTTTCCATAAGCAGAGGGAACAGGCTGCAGCAGTGTGAGTTGTCTACACAGAGTTGTGTCACTGGGGATGCAGGTTAAAAAAATCGTTCAGCGCTAAGTGAAGTACTTGAGCAATAAAGGGTCGTCCAGCGATGAGGGAGAAGAGCGGGGGTAATGGAAGGCAGCTTTTTCCTGCTTCTAGTCTCATTACATGATTTATCTATGCCTGTAGATTGCAATGCATTTATTTCTTAAATTCTGTCTCATTGTACCAAGAAGGAGCAGTTATATGTCTTCAGCCATTATGATTGCTGCTGCTAAGATATCCCTGCTGCTCCTTTTGGGTTCTACTTGCCTCCTATCGAAGGTGATTATCTTTTCTGATGGGCTGTTTCTCAGGTGCATGCATCTGTTCTACATTGTAGTCACACTGTTGTTGGTTTTAGCTGGGAAATCAGTCTGACAGACCAAAGAGGTATATGGAAGGTGTGGGCACTTCCCATCAAACATACGAGGAATTGGGAGCCATTGTGTAACTTCATGTTAAGCTTCTCAGGCAGGGAGCTGCCAGATTGAGGCTCTTGCTTGTTTGTTTCCCAAATTACAATAAAACGTCCCTCTCTCATTAGTAGTTTAATTACAGCCTTTTCATAGTCTGTCTTCAGTGTTGTCAAAAGTTTGAATGTACTTCATTTTGCAGCCCTATATTAAACCTCTTGTGGTAGGAGTTTTTACTGTATCAATTATACATATTATGTATAATTACCTTATACATTCATATGCTGAGATCTAAAATAGAGCATATTGTCAAACGATGCTAACAGAAGACTGATTTTTATTTTTTTTTATAATGACAGAAGCAACAAAACTGAATGCCAAGCCTCATACTTCATGGTTGTTATGGCATTTTGAGGAACGTATGCATCTCAACCCTTGCAATTTCAAAAGCGTATTTTTAAACCCTGCAATACTCCATCGCTTCGTTTCACCTCTGTAAGAATGTGCAGTACCTACCTTGTGGTGGGGAAGTGCTGAAGGAAACTTTAAATCTCAGTAATGTGAATTTGACGGATACACTGTGGAAGTGTGATGTCTCTGTCTTTTGTCAACACTGTATCTCCTGACTGGGTAATAAGTTTATTTTTCTCAGATATTTTATGACTGCTCTTGCTATATAGCAACACTATGTAATGTACCTCCTCTAAGTACTATGGGGATGTTATACTGTGTTCTTTCTCTCAGAAACTGCAGGTGTTAAACCAGAGTGACACTGAGGATGGTAATTGATTTTTATAAAATGTCCCTGTTTCCTTATCATGATGGATGTTTAATCCCTTTAATTAAAATAGGGAGCCAGCTTTAGCTGTTAAGTTACATGGTCTCCTCTCCAAAATGTTCCCTTGCTGGAAGTGGATCATGCCTAATCTGTTTGACTTTGATATCACAAAGTACACGTTATGCCAGAACAGCAGTTTATGTGGAATTAAGGACAAATTACTAAATTACCATATTATTTAAAATAAGATGATTAGTTGAAAGCACATACAGTTACATTTTAAAAAACACTTCTGGAATTCTGTCTTGTAAAAGTCTTAAGACTGATTACTTGGAGGTACATAGAGTTACCTGAAAACTTTCAAGTATTTTTAGAATTTCTGCTTTCTTTCCTTGGGGTGTCTAGCGAGGTTCCCCGTGTAGGGTAAGTCTGTCTGTAGGAGTTGAGAAAAACAAGTCCACAGGAGGACTTGCTTGTAACATCTACAGCTTAATAAATTTGTACTATCTGTAACTGATGCCACTATCAATAGGGAAGCCTTACATTTTCTAACAGTGATATGATGAGGAGATTTAAAGCAAGACATGATTGTTCCCCCGGGAGAGGATTGTAAAAGGAGCCCACTTTATTCTTGGCTAAAAGCATATACTAAAGCAGCTGCAGATACAAAGTGCTGAGGATCTCACTGCTGATTTTATTTTTCATTGTTGTCTTAGGGAGCATTGCAGCTGTCTTAGTCAGAACTCTTGTCCTATTCTCCCCCAGGATAGAAAATGTTAATCCCTGGAAAACTATCCTGGAGAAAGAAAATGACCTAATACAGTCATGGAGCTTAACTCTTCCAGCTTCTCTCCTTCATCCTTTTCAGTGCAGGATGCTGGGTCCTTATCCCCATTTCCCCCATGTGGTATTCTGCACCATCTCTCTGCTTTAACACTCTCACATATGTTGCAGTTTGTTGTGAGCTTGATGTAATCTCATTTAAAGCAGCTGGGTTTAATGTTTGATACTGAATTGTATGGCAACGGGGGGGAAGGGCACTTGTCCCTTGCATCATTTATTGCCTTCTAACTATTACATTCCCTTAGGGGGCCATCGCACAAGGCGGTTGAATTGCTGAATTGATCAGATGTGATTATAAGTCTTGATTATTGGGATCTCAGTAACCCTTGCACCCTGGAGATCCTCCGAGTTTCTTAAAGCTAGATTAGCTGGAATCGCATATGTGTTTTGCCCTTGAGGGAACTGAGGACTCTGTATTTGTTACACTATGACTTTGCATTTTGCTCCATACAGAGAGTTTTTTTCCTTAGTTTTACTTTTCCTATTTCTTGGCATTAGGCAAAATCCAGAATAAGATTCTGCAGCCTTTCCTCCCTTGATCCCCAAGGTCTGCATCAGCCTTCCACGCGAAGTGTGTGGGGTTGCCTCGCTCTTAAATGTGTGCACACATTTGCGGCTTGTGTGTTCCACTCCTGACAGCAGAGATTTATAGGCTTGTTGGGGTGGAGTGGGGGAGAAAGGAGGGGCAGGGAAGGCCATTTGGCCGTGATGGGCTCCTTGCAGCTCACAAATTTCCTTCCTGTCTCTATCCCATGTAATCTGTTTTACAGCTCTGCAGTTCTGGATGGAGAAAGAGTAGAATTTATGGTGATGGTTGATTTATAGATTAACTGCAACGCCATTTGCTCTCAGGCAGATTTGGCAAAGCAAGACCCTTTTCTGTTGATAAAAGGGACAGAGGAAGGAACAGCGATATTCATTAAAAGAAATAAAAGGAAAGTGAGATAAAGTATGGCCAGGCAGACCAGCTTTTTACTCTTCTACCTCTCCCAAAACTGTTAGGTGAAAGCTGCTTTGGAACAGGCTTTCTGTGTTGAGAACCTGTGTGCATGTTGATTTGCCCTGAGATTTGTGAAAGGAGTGATACATTGAGATGCAGAGTTGCATCCCCCTGTAATTCACTGATAAATGAGAGCAGTGCAGCGGTGAGTTATTAATACAGCCTTTCAAGCTTCATATACCGCAGTCATTAGTTAATCAATACAAATCACATTATACTTCTAATATTCAAACAAGCCTTTCTCCAGGCTCCCCTCAGGTCTGAGGGGTACTGTTTGTCCTGGAGATGTTGCTGTGGGTGAAGGATGATGTAAATCTCATTAGGGAGGGAGCACTGCTAGCTGATAGTCTGCTTTAAAAATCCAAGGGATTGGCGTATTGTCCAGAGGCTAAATCTTGGGTGACTTGAGTGGTCTTAATGTGGTTAAGTCCTCAAACCAAACTGCATTAAGAGTTATGAGCTCTAACTTGTGTTATGTGGATTATCTTCCCAATCAAATGCCTGCAATTAGAATAGTGGAGATTTTTCTTTTTAATAGGCTTAGATTTTTGTTGTGTTTTATTATGCTGTTGTAGAAAGATTATTAAAAGATAATTTTTCCGATGCAGAGGAGGCACGGTGTTCTGGGGAGGTAGGACTCGTGTGTTGCCTTCATTCACCCTCATCTAACTTTGAGAGAAAATGCCATAAAGATAAGCCAGACTCTTGGACTGATGGCATCAGCTACGGAACTTGTCTGAGGAGGGACTGTTGCTCCTTAAGAAAACAGATGAAATGACCTCAGCCAGCCAGGTGGCCACTCGTACCCTTGCGGTCTGCCTCCTCCTTTTACTCAGCTCTGTTCTATATATGCACTTCCCCTTCCAAAGTCCTATTCTGTCTGTTTCTTAGTCTTGTGTAAATCCACTGCAGAAGACGTAGTATTAGTGCGTACTTTGCTGCCATTTTAGTTTTCAGTTTGTGCTTTTTATGTCTGTCTTTGCTGGGCCTGTTTAATTAGTTTGTTGAAATGATAAACTCTTAGAGGTTGGGTTTCATCTGCGAGTTGAACCTCACCTAGCAATGTGGAGATCCTTCCGATCTATGGCTGTCTCTGTACCTTTCCATAATGATCTTGGAAGGTGGTGATGCTGATCTGTGATCACATCCTCGTTTTTACAGCAGTGTCTTCAAGTGGGCTCCTACTCCACTGACACGGTGTTTAATGTGTGTACTGCTGTTTCCACCAGCACTAATAATTCATCACAGCTCAGTAGTCTCAGTCTGGATTGAGAGAAGCATGTCTTTGATCCAAGAAGGCTCTCGCTGCAACTCATTCTTACGTTTTGAAAAGTGTCTGCTCAAAGCTCAGGCCTGATTTGAAATGAAGATCTATGGAAGTCTGACAGGATCACAGACTGGTTTTAATAACTGAGGCTTTTGAAAAATGCACTCTGCCACTGAGACAAGATGGGAGGGAGATGTGCTTCCATGCTTCATAGAACTCCTTCAGCCTGATCTGACTTGGGCCCTGTGGGAGGATGAGCTTGCAAATTCTGCCTTGGTGTGGTGCTGAAAGGAGGGGTTGGAAAGACCAGAAGGAACCAACAGTGGTACTGCAGAGCTTTGTCTTTATTCACGTTTTGTTAACACATTGGCAGAAATCAGCAGGGATTTTTTTCTTTACTCAGCAGAGAAAATTGATGTTGGGTGACGCCAAGTGCAGTACAAGTGTAGTTTAAAATAACAGAAGCCTGTAGTAATGACAGTACTTAAATAGCACTCTGCATAGTCTGAGTGCTGTGCAATTGTTAACTAGTTAACATTCTAAGTAATATATATGCTGGGTTTTTATCCACTTCATTTCTAACTGGCCAATCAATGTGACAAAGGGGATCAAGTAGAAGAAATAAAGGAAACTTTACAAACTGGCACTGATCTTTATCAAATCTTAGCTATAACACTTCGAGCTTTGATGCTGACAAGAGCATAGGCGTAGCTTCAAAGTAGCAGCTGTGGTTTGAACCAGTGCAGCTGGATGGATGAGGAGCATTAAACCTTTGGAACGCTTCCCCCCCCTTCAAAAAAGAAAAGAGTGTGCTTGTGTAGAGGCATTGCACCTCTAGCACAAGGGGCTTCCTAATCCAAAAATATCTTTATTTACTAGTGAGCAGATTTCTTTTGTTCTGCTCTAGGCAATTATCCACATTTTTTTCCAAACGCGGTAAGCAGGAGTGTGCGTGTGCCTGTGCCCAGTAAAGGAGGCAACTCTCACAGGCCAGCTGGTACAAGGTAGGAACATCTGTGATCTCCCCTGGTTACCTTTTTTTCCCTCCTTGTTTGATTTGCAGTGAGGTATTTTTTTCAGAATATAAGATCTCTGAAGCATAATCTTTGCTTTTCTTTATATGCACACAGTATCCACTACAAAAAGCAACCAGTAATTAATAGTCTGATTGCCAGTTTTGGAAAATAAATCTGATGTGAACAGGTTCTTCAAAACAAATAACAGAGAATGGCAAGGGGATGAATATTGTAGTCATTCATCTCTGTTGAATTGTACTCTAATTATCTTCTTGGCCAAACTGAGTGAATAAATGATTTAATAATGTTTTTCCCAAAACACCTTTTCTTAGTAAAATACCCCCTTCATAGTGCTCATTCACTACATGCAGAAGCAGGCTATGGGTTTATTTTGTACGTGTGGAAGGAGAGTCACTCCAATGTGATTTGTAATTCTGTGCTTTATGCCTGGCATTTGTCGCTGTGAAGCTAACTGGACTGGTACATTGATAATCTTTCCAAGAGCAGATGGTTGTTCTTATTAAGCTCTCTGTTTTAAAATAGTATTTAAAAAATGCATTTGAATTCTGGAAAAATCTCCTTTTTGTATTCATCGAGTTTTGGGTTCGTGAAACACTCTGAAAGTAGCCAATTGCTCAGTTGTTTTGTGCCAATCTTGTAGTTACGAGTTCAGGTGCACCTCTTGAAAATTCATATTGCTTTAAAAATCAGAATTTTAAAAAGCTGCTGTCTAATGTTGCTTCTTGAAACTAATACCTCTTTTAATGCTATTTCTAGCTCATGGCAACCTTAAGGGTGAAAGAGCAATACGTGATTGGCACAAGTCAGGTTTGACTTTCATCTTCCTACAGTCAATCCATAAGGATTTGATCCCCGCTCCAGAGTGACCTGAGAGATTCTGCCCATCGTTACTGGAAGACAAACGGCGAGTTTGCAGTTGCACAAGCTTTAGTTTCTTAAGGGAAGAAGGAAGTTTCTCATTTGCTTACTGCTCTGGTAGCCTTCAGAGTCGCTTGCTGTTTGTTCATATCAAACTTGGCAATGGGATTGATAATTAGGCAGCTATGCGCATGGAAAAGAGATCTACGGAGGGAGGTGGGCCCTGTGGTGCAAGTGCTGAGACTGCTTGCTGTTACCCAGGGCCTTTCTGAGCAGGTCTTGTCCTGATTTTCTTCCTCTACTGGTTCCCAAAGGATTGTATTTGAGCAGCTGTCTGCGGAGCTCATTTTAATCCGAGCTTTAGAAGACAGGTTGATTTGGTATGTTTGTGTGGCTGTAATCTTGTTCTGTCATTACCTATTCACTCCTTATTATGGCTGTTTGCACAGATACTCCCCAGCCTCTGTGTTTATCTTTCTCCCAATGTGTATTTCAATAAAAATGTCGTTATTTGAAATCATTGACTCTGCTGGTTAAAGATACTGAATTCCATCATCTATTGTCCTGTAAAATGATCCATTAAAGATAAAAGTGCAGACACTCCATAAAGGTTCTTTCCTAGGAACAAGGAGCGCTCTGATCTGCGAACGATCTTATCTCCAGAGCATGTGTTTGCATTCTTGATGTAAAGGAGCCCCAACAGAAGGGGACTGACGGGGAGGCCGGAGATTTTCCTTTCCAAACGGCGATCTTGAGAAGGGAAGCTGAATACTTACAGCAAATTCTCTGTGGGGTAACCTCAGATATTGATGAGGAGAAGAAGAAAGGGAGTTGATTTTTGTCTTTTAACAAACTGAGAGGGAGAGAGGGCTGAAGGGAGGTTAAACATGGGGGGAAGTAAAGGTGAGGAAAAGAGCTGACCATGAAAGGGAGGGAGATAACAGTCCATTCTTCCTGTTGAAATGCCTTTTTCTTCTTCGTACAGGCTGCAAAACAGCTTAAAAATAGTGTGGAAAACCTACTTTGGTTGCTCTGAGCTTTCTTTGACACTGGTAGGAGATGTAGTCTTGTAAATACTTTACCTTGTAGAAAGATCAGGCCTTCGAAGCAGGATATGAACTTTGCAAATGAGGGACTACCCTGTATGTAGTGGTGGTTCTTAATGGCTTCTATTGGGTGATAAATATTCTTGATAGACTGAGGGCTTTCTTTGGAGGCATTGCTGCCGTCATGGGGGTTAAAGATGTTGAAGGTCAGGGTTCAGATTATGCATTTATGGACACACTTTGTCTTAGAGAGATTGAAATAAAAGCTTTTTATTCTGCCTGTCATGACTGAGAGTAGGTTGGCATTTGAATCTTCAAAGGGTCAGTATTCTTGGCACAACTAAATCTGCTTTGAAGACAGATAACTAACCCCCAGCTTGACACATGGTCTTGGGCGTTTTAAATGTGCTGTTCTCTTTGTTTCTGTTCCTTATTTCAGTAATTATAGCATGTTAAGCTGTGTGGGGCCTGTTTGGCCAGACCTTGTGCAGACACTGTGAAATTAACTTTCTTACCTTCTCACATGAATCGGACTGAAGTGACATTTCTGAAGCCTTGTGGTTGAACCTCCTCCTGCCCGTGGTGCCCAATCTCTAGCAGAGAGTGGGTGCATGAGATTTAGTAATCTAATCGCTGCTTAACTGCTCTGTGCTGGCGCAAGGAGAGGGTGACATGAGATGAGGTGGAGAGGCGAGGTGTTGTCGCAGATGCACAAAAGTTTTTTGGTAGTTAAAACTGTAGCAAGAAGAGGTCTTGGAAGCTTTGGGGGGAGGATGAACTAAGGGACAGGATGGTCTGGTCCTCTGCCAAAGCTCGTGATAGCTTCAGGTGAGAACAGCTCTTAAATGGAGAGAAGCCAGAGGAGGATTGCTTTTGTTATGGATAAAGTTTTTAGTAGCTTTGAGTGGCCAAGGAGATGACAAAATGGAATTGCACCCCCTTTGAAGAAGCAGCGGTGAGGGCAGAATCTGAGCTAGGCTGGAAAGTGCCTGAAGAGCACCTGATGCTGGAAACTGTCGCTGCCATAGTGTGCTTCCCCCTTATGTCATCTCTTAATGGCTTCTAAACTGGTCCTTGTATCCCAGGATGGTCTGCCTGCTCTTTTTTACTGACACACTCATTTAATTCTTAACTCAAAAGACATTTGCTTATTTATTTTCATTGTTCCTGATAATAATTCTAAGCCATTAGAGGGGAAAATTGTATTCAAAAATGCTGTTTCACACTTTGTTTGATGATTTAGAGCGATAGAAAATAGCACATTTGCTGGCTTTTATAGTCTGATAATTATCCGCATCCATCAAGCCATTCCAGGGGAACAAACAAAACACCAAGAAAATTACACTATTAGTGACATCTTTTATGGCAAATAGGAAGGATCTTTTTTTGTGTTAAGGATGAAAAGGGGCCTGGCCAGTTAATCATTTCCCTACAGTGGTAGTTTGCTTTTGTTACCATAGGTTTATCTGACACATTTGTAGCTTTGGGGCAAATAGCTTCTGGATGCTGGTGTCTGGTAACTACAGTCAGAATCAGTTTTGAAGTACATTCAAGAACCCAGAAAACTACACGCATTTAGAGATCAGAAATGCTGGAATTAGGTTTCGTGAAACAAGTCTGGAAGTCTTTCAGGTAGAACAGCAAGTTCCATATTTCTAGAAGTGATACTTAACCCATTTCAGGGACCTGCTTTTGTTTTGGTAGAAAGAGTAGAAAAGGGTAATTTAAAAGGATCAGTATATTTCTTTCAGATTGTTGACTTCGGGGTAAGATGACATTTGAGTCATACAGCTATAACTTTTTTTTGTCTTGAGAATTTTTCTCCCTCTCTGTAAATCTTGTGTTCCTGGGCGAAGCAGCAAGACGTTATTCATGCTGTAATCCGACAAATTGCTGAGTATCAGGTTTTCAGGTTAAGTTCGGCCCTTTGTCTTGGTCAACACTGCAAGGCTGACCCTTGGAAGTACATACTTAAGGCATTAGTCTCTTGGTTTGTTTGCAAGCCCAGTTTCTTGGAAGTTTGATCTATCTTACAACAGTTGCTGGTTTAGCACTATTTACGTAACTTTGCTTTTATTGGGAACCAGGTTGAACCAGAAGGGACAGATTCTGCACTTGAAGCAGTGGCTCAAGGTCAGCTTTTTTGACACTGTTGTGTTTTCTGTTGGCTGTTGCAGATGTCTTCTCTGCAGTAGTAGTAGTCTATAAAAAGATGGTTCTTAAGCAGGGCTGTTACAGTACTTATGCTGCCACCACCTCTCCTTAATTTAGGCTGTTTGGGGCAATGGAAAATTCTTGTGCCATCCTCGCTGTGGTTAAAAGGAAGTATCTGCTCAAGGCTGGATCAAAGTTAGTCCTGCTCTACTCTTAGATTGGTTTTCTCCAGGCAGAGGGATGTCATGAAACTGCTTCTATCAATGGGGGTGAAGCAGTGGGCAGTTCTCAGTCTGGTAGTCTTGACACAGCCCAGTTCAAGATCTTTCGGGGGTAGCATAGTCTATTTTGGCCAATTGATAGAAAAGTGGTATTTTGCTTGTTCTGTGGTGTGTGTGGTTTGTTGTGAGGGGTTCCCCCCTGCTCCCTTTTCTTTCCTTGCCTTTGTGGAACGTGTCTGTGCTATGATCTGAATCGGACAGGGAAGGGAAGCAGCTTCACACGTGTTTTGATTTTTTTTTTTCCCCCCTTTTTATCTTTTTAAGATTTTGATAGGGTGGATTTTGGTATTTCTCTAGAGGGAACCTACTACATTTAGTATTTGGGCTGGGGTACTAAAGGAAAAAGAACCATGCTCTTTGAAAAATGTGTTGAAAGTGATGCATATAGGAAAGGAAATTACTGGATATGCTTTACCATCTTTACCATGAATAATCTTGTCAGTTGTCTCTGGAATTCAAGATACTTTGCTGTGGATCTGAGCCCCAGCCTGTGGGTGCAAGAGGGATGGTAACAAATTGTACTGAATGACAGTATTTTGTCGGTTCCCCCTGTCAAGGATTTTTGTCCCCAGCAAGTTCCTGGCCATTTTTCATAGTTAAAGCAGGAGGTTGGTACCATAAGGTCGGACACAAAAGCCAGCCCTTCGTGGATGTTTATATGCTCAATAACAGTACTCCTTTGATTGCAGCAATTTCTAATCTTTCCCTGTCACCCCCATTGTTATTCTACCTTGTAATCAATCATTTTATGTCTAGATTGAGCTAGCTAGCTCAATCTGTGCAACGCTCACAGAAGCCTTCTGTTTCTCTTACTGGTTTTAAATAGCAGCCCAAATACTTTCTTTATTGCCTATCTTTATGTAAATCAGTCAGATTTGTGAGTGTAACTTAAAGCAGAATTTGACCTACTTTTAATTCTCTTCTGCAGTTAATTTTTTTAATTCCTAAGAATAAATGTATAAGGATGTATAGGTTCTGCTTCCTAAAAGACTGGCCCAGACAAAAAACTTAATTTCTAAAATTGGAGTCGGCTGTTACCAAGAGGCTGGTCTGTGGTAGGGTGTTCTGATTTGTATATTATTACATATAGTTCTTTTTCGTAAGCTGGAAATTCCTCCTCTCTTGCTGTTTTCTATCCAAGCAAGTCCTTTTTCTTTGTCTCTCCATGGACCGTTCTCTAAAGCTCAGCTTGGCTTTTTGCAGTCTGCAGTTTCAGATAACACAATAACCATGTTCCAATGCATTAAACTTTTAACATCCTCAAGATTCAATTAATCTTATCTTTACAACTCCCAATTACAGGCACTAATTAAGTGAAGGTTGCATTGTAGACTGGGGATATTACATTAATCATCAGCAGCCTTGTAGCCATAAATTAGTTCTTTCCCAATCCTTCAGCATTTTTCCCAGAAGGAATGGAATGTCTCATTTCCCTGTTTTAAGGGACATTAATCCCACAAAGGAGTTTTGGATTGGGATTAGTTTTATCACATTTATGTAAGTGATGAATGGTCTTTGTAAAATGAAAGCTGCTAGCTTTGTCCCAGACAAATGAATTGTCTGATAATTATGCAATTTAAGGCACTGTCAAACTTTGGTCAGAGGATGTTGGGAGTCCATGACTGTATTTATTATTTTACAAGATTAGGTGCCACATAGTATTTTCCCTTAGATTTTTTTTTAAGAAGCCATCAGTTTAAATCGGCTTAATGTCTAAATCTTGAAGCATCCTATGTATGATTTCTGTCCTTTGTTATCCTCTCTAACCTGCCAGACCACAACAGATAAATTTTGGTTTTGTACAAAAACAATAGAGGATGTGACTTCAACCTATTTCTCCTTACATTGTAGATAAACTTTAGACTTGAAAATTGAGAAGCTGAGCAAGGGGACTGGCTGCAAGTCTTCTAAAGTCAGGTGTATTTTGAGAGATCCTATCATAAGCAGAGCAATAGTGTTTACCTGTTGTTGAGATCGTGTGGTTGCCCACGACAATATCCTGTTTTCAGCTTGTTATAATGAGACATGATGGTTTTGACATCTTCATTGGAAATAACAAAAATAATGCATTTTTTATTATTCACATTGGGCAGAAGTTATAGCTGGCAATAAACTGTCACTCTCACAAATGTAAACTTTCAAAATTCCCTGTTACAAAGCATGGTACGAGTGCTGCATTTAATTTGATGCCATATGTAAACAATGTACAAAATTCCATTGACATTATTATGTGTGTCATCATGTTAACCGTGTTTAAGTGTTTCATGGTATTTCATTATCTCGTTACAACCCGAACACCTAAAATTGTCATCGCCTGATTTTTGCTTCCCTGAATACTGAGGCAGTACAACTTCAAAGCAGTAAAGTAACTTACAACTTTTGGGAAGAAAACCAACCATTTGAAACTTTCCTGATCTCTTAAAAGTAAACATCACACACAGTACAGTTTCTGCAACTCTTAGAACTCTTTTTGCAAGTTTTTTTCCCAGTTGTTTCTAACGTGCGCGTTGCGTTAGGGCATGCACGCAGCAGTCGGCAGCGGCTGCACACACAAACGAGCTCAGTGGAAGGCTTCTGCGTCATAGAAATGAACGGTCTTTGGCTTTCCTATAACCGAGTGTATTATCTCTTTGCTTGGCAAAACCATTTTAGAAGTAGGACTCTGCTGTTTTCTAGTGATCACAGGGGAATATTGCAGTTAGGCTTGTGCGTGGCTTTGGGCAGTTGGTTGTTTTTCTAGAATTATGTTCAATACTTTGCACTTGTGGGAAAACCCCCCATTTCAGTCAAATTCTTTTGTACTCCTTTTACCCCTAATCATACAAAACTCTCTTTAACAGGCATAGAAGTTGTCCATGTACCCCTTCAATGTTGTTTTCCTCAGAAGATCCTGTTTTTTCATTCACCCTACCAAGAAAGTTATCAAATAGTTAATTGTTATTTTTTATCAGACAATACAATCAGCATAGTTTGACTACTTCAGATATTATGAGAAATATTCTACTTTTTTGAATAAAACAAAAAAGATTTGCACAGAGTTTTCTTTGGAAGAATTTATCTTTGTTCACTGTGGATATGCCAACATGCGCAGACCCTCCTTCGCACCACCTCAGCCCATCCAAAATTTCTTGCATCCTCATGGTTTTATTTTGCTGGTATCCTTCCTGCAGAAAACATGCCTGCTGTTCCCTATACTGATTTATTTCCATTTTTTTCCAGTGCTGTATCATCACTTTGCCTTCTTGGTTCTCCTACCTTGTGAATTCTGTGTTTAAAAAAATTGCAGGGAAATAACACACATCATATAACATGTCTAAGAACTTTTAGTAAAATATTGGCTTTCTTCCATGTATTGAAATTATGTGTTACCGATACCTTCCAGACTTCTAAAATTTTGGTTTAATTTCCAGACGTTAACTGTAAGTGTGCGGTGCTAAAAGTTATTACCACACCTGTTTCTAGCCTTGTTTTTCTTTCAGGTTAGTGTGTGATTTTCATTTTCTTTTTTCTTGTGCGTTAACTTCCCCTAGGTATGCCATACCTCCAGAACATGGCAAGAGATTGGAACGCCTGGCGAAAGGTAAGCTTTGCTCTTCCTCCTGTGCTTGGAAAAACACATGGGTGTGTTCTTGGTGAAGGGAGAATCCTACCCTTGATTTTTTAAATGGATTGATAAAGAATTGACATTGAACTGGCTGCTATAATTTAATCTTGCAAGAGCTGCTTGGTGAACCTGCATGGGTATAATAGCTTCAGAGTCAGAAACCCTGTCCTCTGGTCCGTGAATTTTCCTTCTAGTGCAGCTGTTTCCTCAAAGCCTCGGTTTTCTGATACACCACCACCCTAACTAAAATTGATGGAAAAAACCTTTGAATTTTGAGGCGTTGAGACCTAATGCTCCCACTTCTGGGAAATGGGTTTAACAAGAGACCCATCACGCATCTCCGTGTGTGATATGAGGTGTGTCATGGTGAGGCGAGAGCTGTTGCTCTGGTTGTATGGAGTGCAGCCTGGGGCGCCTGCCTCTTACCCCCGTATACACGTTCTGTGGGGAAAAAGGGCGGTAGAAACTACTCTTTCTTCCTACATGATAAATGTTACATATAGAGTATTAGCATTGATTACTTTCAGTGGTAAGGAGGAAGGTGCTTACAAATTCAGCAAGAATGTTCATGGAGGATAGCTAGTGGAGTTCTCATTTCCTTCTGTAATGATATGTGCTGTATTTGGTGGCTTGCCTTTTATTCCGGCCGTCTTAAAAAAACAAAACAAACCAAAAAACCCCAACAAAACAAAAAACCAAACAAAAAAAGAGTAGGGCTAGCTCAAGCGGTGGTAAACTTCCACCTCTCACCAGGCTGTCTGTAGATTTTTGGCCTTGCAAAGTGCCAGCCTCAGCTGCTGATAACCTTGTATGAGCATGTGAGTTCTTGCCTGACTCCCTGCCAAGGTCGTCGGTAGCGGCCGCCCGCCCCAGCACAAGCAGCGAGCACAGACTGCAGCATCCTGTTCTTGGCATTTCTGCCGATTTCCCGTTGGTAACGCTGGAAGCTTCAGGGAAGATGTCTGACTGCAGAAGTACATATTTTTTAATTTGTTGATGTTGCGGTTAGTTTTTGTTGCTGTTTTTGTTCACTTGCAAATGTTCTAAGTGCTGCCCAGCTAAAAAAAGCTCCTGTCCCAGAATAATTAACTCAAAATCTACGTGTTTCATCTTCAGTGAGGCATACTTTAATGATTTAAATCTGTTGTGGAAGTTAGCGAGCAGAAGCAGGCAGGAGAATCTGGAAGACTGTATTCTGAAGCAAAATATAAAAGAAGTTCTGGTATTGTTCTTCCAGAAAGTAGGCAAAGTCATAGTAATGACATTTCTTGCTGACGGTCTGACATTCTATTGACTGTTTCATACTTGAATAAAAGAGGGGAGCACATTGAAGGGACCAACTGGTTGTGCAGGATAAATGTAGAGCAAATGGGTGTAAATGGCCTAGGGCCTGGTAGCACTGTTTTCCTGTGCAGTGAGACCCGTGATCCCTAAATACAAAGAATATTGAAAATTGCTGCTCCGAAATGTTGTGTTTCAAAGCTATGGGTCAGTTTAGTCATTTGCCAGGTTTTGTAAAAGTTACTTTTCATCTATTGAAAAGTTGATAAATCCAGATGACCTGTGTTCTGCAGAATCTGAAATACCACACCGAAGTCTGACATAAATTATACTAAGTCTCTTGCCGCTTGTAACTTATTTTTACCGATGATCAATTTTTGAGACACAAATGGTTGGCAGTGTATAAACCAGAAGCAAATTATCAATGAGCTTGTCTTTATTTTTCTTTTCTGTTGCTTAATACCTTCTGGAAGTTGGGGTGGGTAATGTTTTGAAACTACGACGAAGCAGTATTGCTGCCTGGGCGTTCTCCCTGTCCTATGCATCAGTCGTCTGTACTATGAAGAAGTTTACTATGGAGAAATGAGTGTGCAATTAATATAGAAAATGAATAGCTGAGCTGTAAATGGGCTCACTGGGAGAGCTATGGAGCCCATGGAGAGCACGTTAATGTGTTGCCATGTTATTGGTGCTAATCACTTAAAATGTGCTTCTTTATTAGTAGCTTTAATGAGAGCCACTTAAACTGTGCATTAAAAAGAGGAACTGCAGAGGGGGACGACAGACTGGGTAGCAGACAGTCATAATTTTAATTGAAATGCTTTTAGTACAAAAATATAAGAAAACCTGGAATCCAGTGATCCTTTTCACTTTCTGAAACCCCTTCCATTATGTCTCATCAATTAGTTTTGTTTCCAGAGCTTGGGTTATTTATTTTCCTAAATAGTGATGGGTTTTAATCCCTATAAACACATAATTTGTTACTGAATCACCCACTTGGAGTGGAACATGTGGTCTTGAAGAAAATGGTGTTACACTGGTCAAGCTGACATTTCTGGGAGCTAAGTGCTGACATCAAGGGGGTTGTTCAGTTTTTACCACAACTTTAGTATTTATAATTGTTTGTGTTTTTTGTTTTACTGCCTCGGCATGGATCTTGTAACTATGGTAGAACTTAACACTTCAGAGTCAGATCGTGCTGTCTCTGCCAGGCTTGTTAGTGACCAGGGCGGCCAGTGAACCAGTGTCCCTCCTCCCACTGCCCTGTGATGGATACATTTTGTTTCCTTTCCTTCTTTAGACTGCATATTAACATCTACATACTTATTTTTTTTTCTTTAGGGGGTGGTATGTAGGGCAGATTGGTCTGGAATCTTACGAGTTGTGTTACTTTCCCAGGAATAATATAGCTGCCCATCAAAGAAGGTATGAAAAGGACAGCAGTGCTTGGAGCAGATGATGCATGCTTGTCACTTTTTTCTTATCCATATTCAGCAAAAGGATGGCTCAGGGTTTAGCTGAAACTAGAGACAGACAGGTTCTGTTTCTTGATTTGCTAGGGTTTACTGAGATTTTGACCAAAAGTTGCTTATTCCCAAACATAGACGATTTAGATGCTCAACAGGCAAGTTTTTGTCACAAAATTTATCTGGTATTTTAAACAATGAGGGATGTGCTAATTTACTGACATCATCATGCCTGCTGTTTTCGTCTGTATAAAGTATTGAGGCAGGCTTTCATTTTGTCAGCTTGTCTCTGCTTAAATAATGATGGGGGATACTATTCCTATAGTGATACTCCTCTTTTTAATGTCTCTACAGGATTTTTTCCAGGAAGCTCTCAGGGATGTGATGCTTTCCTCCGTCACAAGATGACCCTTATTTCACCCTCAATCTTGAAGAAGTATGGTATTCCTTTTGACCGGGTACGTACAAAGGATGCATTGAAGACAGTGGCAAGTTGTTGAGGCGCACAAGGCGTAGCACCCCTCTTTTAAGGAAACAATTCATTGCGAGCCACTGGGGAGCAATTTGCTTAATTTCTAAATACATTGTTATGCTAAATGTATCCTATCGGTTTCAACCAGGTGGCTGCCTGTAAATGAGGATTTGTGGTTTGGCTAAGATGCTTTCTGTGAAGTGCTTGTCTTCATAAAAGCTTTCACTAGAACTAACTTTGTCGATTAGAGAGGCTCTCCAGGTAGAGAGGGGAAGCTGTAACACAGATGCTGTGGCTTATCAATAGGCAGCATAACTCATAGGTAATTCTTGAAGGCAGGCATTTTTTTTTCTCTTCTGGATCTGGTATGAACCAAAACCTGGAGTCAGATGTGCTGGTTCTCTGTTGTGTAAGCGTTCTTTCTTACGCTAAGCCAGCAAGCATCCACGAATCTTTAAGTCCTCTGACTTGAAATGAGAGGTCATGTTTATTTGGTATGATCGTTTTAATATGCTTATTCTTAGTCTTCTGGCAAGAAGTAAATCTCCTCAGCCAAGTGTGCTTACCACGGATTTAGTATCTGTGCAGAATCAGTCAAACAACTACTGGTGCTGCGTGTTACTGGCACGCAGAGCCCATCCTGCCGGGGCGGCCAAGGACAGCCTTTGGATGTGGGGAAAGGAATTGAGTTAGAGGCACCAGGACTCTTATCTCCAGTGGGAATTGTCAAAGAATGCCTGATTCAAACTGATTGCATCCTTTCCCATCCCCTTTGCATCACCAGCTGTAGGTATTATGGCCATCTTTTTCTAAGTAAGAACTCTCAAGTTCTGATATATTTTTTTTTCTTTTAAGCATGGTTTTGCTAGATTTAGTCCACCTGAGACAAAGTGTAGCATCTATTTGATGAGCCTGGTGATTCTTTGAGATGGAAGTAAAAGATCTTGGCTCCTTTATAGCATAAAACCTATGAATTCATTCAATTTACTGCTCCAGAGACTGTTTCATTTTTCCTAGTGGAAGGCTATGATGAACTAAATTTGAAGTGTAATCATCTGGCTTGTCAGATGAGCTTGCCATCATTGCAGGGGAGACTTGCATGAAGCAGTGCGGTGCTTACGGTTCAACATCAGTGGCTAGGCTTGGCCTAGTTTGCGCGTGATGGTTGGTATTAAATTGTTCATAGAGAGCAACAAATTGTTTTTCTTGTAATTCTATCTGTGGAACCTAATTCCCAAGTGTGAACACACAGCCACCTGCTACACATGGTTGAAAATAGTAATGAAAATAACTAATTGTGGGATCTGAATTTTTTGGTAAGGATTTTCATTTTACAAATTTCAGGAAAGTAGATGTGTGGATTGGAATATGGGAGGCATCTCAGTTTAATGCATAGATGCCCCTCTGAGGAATGACTTTTGATAGAGGATAGAAGACGTTCTCTGCCCTGACCATATTCAGAAAAGAATAAAAAAATCTGTAGCTAGTACATGCTCCTGGAAAATCTGTTTGACCTTATCTTTATTTATTGGCCTGTGAATCCTTAAACTGTGAAGTCTAAGGATTTATTGTGCTGCTTTCTGCTTCAGTATCAGTTGAACGCTGTTTCTTGCTACTTCTGTGGTGTTTTTGTTAAAAAGTTGTTTTAACCAGAAGCCATCAGTGGTGCAATAATTGGCTGAAGAGAGCCTAAAAAGCGTGTGCTGCTTATCCAGAGAAGAAGCTGAAAAATAGTAATTCAAAAACTACCTGTTGATGCACAGTAGCTGTTCTAAGCGAAGTTTGCCGTGCGACCCTCTGGTGACATGCAGTTGGGCAGCAGGATGGAGGAGAACAGGAAAGGGGAATTAACTTCTGCCGTTCCATTCAAGCAGCATGCTGGGGCCGTGCTCTTGGGTCTGCCGGGGTCAGAAGGGGAAGGAAATTCTTGCAGGACTTCAAATGTTGGAATGTTGTAGGTGGGCATATTTTTCTCCAGAAATAATACGTTGTTCTATCTTTGCTTTTCTATCTATCTGAGGAAAGTGGCATTGACTAGTAGTTATATACTAAGTGATTTCTAATCAATAACCAACCAAGAGGAGCAAAGGAGTTTGTAAAAAGGCAGTAAAGGAAAACTTTCCTTCCAAACTTATCGTGAGTCAGCTGTGGTAAGCTGTATGGTGGGAGGGGTGGGATACAAAGTGGTTTACATACGGCAGTTTCTAATTTATTGCCTGGTAAAATGTCTTCACCTGCTTAGCTAGGCTTCCCACTATGAAACTTCCCACTGTGGTTTGTGACATGAAGGTTTTTTGCAGACTGATGTCTGGTGTCTCCCTCATATTGAGTATATGTAGAAATCTTTAAAATATGCACTCTCTGAACACAAAGAGTCTGATTTTTGTCTCCCTGTTTTTTAGAAAAAACAGAAGATGCCAGTGTACACAGAGGATGAGGTTACTGTCAAACCCAGACCTTTTAAAGGAAGGGGGATTATTAACACGTTACTTTAAATATAACTCCTAATCCTGATTTACAGAGTGTGGGGGGAGTGTGTTCTTTACGATAGCTTCTCTCTTCGCTCTGGCACGCACTGGAAGGACCTTTTTAAATGTAAAAAGGCGGAGATCTCTTTCATCGGAGCAGCCTGTGTCTGCAGGCTTCCTGTGCTGAAATAGTAGCTTTTGAAGGAGCATCACTATTATTCAGACACGGTGAACACGTGCCATTTTTCTTTAGAATCAGAGATAGGATCACTTCGTCTAAATTCCTGGCAGCTTTCAATGAAGTGAATAGGCTAGCATTTATAAATCTCTGTAATGGTATTTACTTCTGGAAAAAAAGAAAGATCAATACTAGGGCTTTTTAATAATTAAAAATGTGTATTTCTGTAATCTCCTATTGATTTCTCCATTTATTCTTCAAGAGCTTGCAGAAGCCAGTAAATTTAAGGCTTTCTCCATGAGTGGCAGTTTGTGCTGGCTTTCCTTCAATAGTTATTACTTTTCTGCATGGCCTATCCATCATCCTGAGTGCTTTCTAATTTATTGTAGGGATAATGTTGACAGCAGTGACATGGAGGACATACACTGTGGGCTTGAAATGAAGGCACCAGGATGTAGATTTCCTGACAGAAACATAATCTTTCTGTCTTCTGAAGTTAGCAAGCTACCACTCTGCTTTGATTTATGGAGGGGGCTGGGTGGGAGGATGCTCCGCGAAGCTGGGTACAGACCGGACTTTGGCACCTCTCATCCAGAAACACTGCAGAAGCTTCTTGTATTGTCATATCAGCTTTTAATCTCTCTCTTTAATTATTCTGCTAATGTTAATGACATTAGCAAGTTTAGGTGTTAGTCCAGCCAAGTGGGTAAATGTTTTAACTTCTGTCTGTTTACGTTTTGTGTTTGGACCCACCTGCCTGTCCGTAAGCGTAAGCTCGCTGAAATCGCTGCAGGCTCTGAACTGCTGTGTTGTGAGTTACTGCTGGTGGGAAGGAATCCAAATGGAGTTGCTTGGCATGTGATTGCTATGAAAGGCCTGTCAGCACTTCTGGGTTGGAAAGACAGGCAAGGTCAAACTTTGCCTCTCTCATAATCCGTAGAAGGGAGGTGCTGTTGCACGCTTGCTAAGCTAGAGCGCTGCACTGGAAGGATTGCTCCAAGTGTGCTCTATCGCTGCCCGCTGCTCTTCTGATCTGTGCCATACTCTAGGAATGAAATTCCTTCTTTCCCCAATGTCTTCTCTGCATAAGATTTAAAAAGAGGATTTTCTAGAAGCATCACAAATTGATTGGCCTCTAATTACAGCCATAATCTGCAGAGTTTTCAAACCTTATATTAATAATGTCCGTAATGCTTATTGCTGTTTTAATTTTACTTAAGTAGAGAAGTGGTGGGCTGTAATTTTTAAGTTGTTTGGCTTACGGGTGAACAAAAGGGAGTAATGCAGTGGGGAAAGAGATACAGTGAAAGGTAGTGTGTACTTGAATGGGACCCTGCAATGTAGAGCACATGTTAGGAGGGAAATCCAGTTCTCCCACCATCATGCCAGCGGGGCCAGGAATGTAGATTTGAACTTACCATGAGCTGAAGTGGTCACAATCATTTATTGATCTTTTGGAAGGCTGCAGCCTGAGACCTCTTGTAACTGGAGCCTGTGAGTCTAAATAGTTCAGATCTTGTGACCCCTTTCATCCATTGAACCTTCTTTTTTCCTTAATAGAAAGGAATTTCTTCATTATTATACTTCATTATGATTTGCCACACTACACATACTTCAGTTTTCCTGCAGTTAACAAGAAATTGTTCTAGGCTTAACCAAGAGTTGGCAGTGGCTGTTCTGCCTGCCCTCCAGCTGAGAGAGAGAGATTTAACCAGTGAATTTTTTTTTATAGGTCTCTTCTCAAGCTGTGTCAACTGACCTGTGGGTATCTCTTCCTTTTATTTTTGTTTTTCAGATCACCCAGGAAGCTGGAGAGTTTATGATTACATTTCCTTATGGTTACCATGCTGGCTTCAATCACGGCTTCAACTGTGCCGAGTCTACCAACTTTGCCACTTTGCGATGGATTGACTATGGAAAAATGGCAACCCAAGTAGGTGCCTGTTTGGATGAAGGGTTACTTAAAACCACTAGCTCATGAAATACAGAGGAATGAGAGTGGGAGACCGACCCCTAAGAACAAAATGGAAAGTGCCAGTGTTTTGGCAATGCGCTCTTTCATTGTGCCGTCTTGCTGTTTTATGCCTGTTGATAACTTGTGTCATTTTGAGGGCATAGTAATGACTTCCTTGCGTGCTAGATGCTACGGACACCTTGTGAAGAGGTTGTTCTGAGACAAGTAAGTTAGGATTACTTTTCTGATGCATCTAAACTGCATTTCACAGTGAATACGTTGACTGATGTAACTGAATACAATTCATTAGGTACACACTGAAGGGGAAGGAATAAGCTGGAAATACTTTTAAGCTTTAATAAGACTGTGGTAATAACCTTCTGAAAATATCTGAATTTCTCTATGCACTGTACAAAAGCTCTCAGTTAAGTCTGAAGAGGAGAGTCATGCTGGGATGGCTTTGGGTGGCGATTTCTCATTAGGGCAAATTTCTTGTATGTTTTGTTACTTTTGACAGTTCTGAAGTCAGTGATGGTTTTCATGGCAGCAGGCGTGCTGCATTCTCTTGTTTTTAATGTGAAGTATAACCGATTGGCTTAACTGACTCAATAGGATCTGGGAATTTTTAAATTAGGGTTCAGTTCCACATAAGTCTTTGGGGGAATGAGAAATTATTACAGTGGGCAGCGGTTTAAAATTGGCTCAGATGTTCCTTTCCAGAAAGGCACTCTTAGTTTTCACTATAGAATAGCATTTATAATATTTCCTTCACTTATTTTTCTTCTATCAACTCAGTTTGACTCTAACTTTTGTAATGCATCCTAATGCTTTTTTCTGGGCAAAACGAATCCTGTTGAAAACCAGCTGCAAATACATCTGTGTCTCAGTCTGTGGAACAATCTAGTGATGTCCATTTTCACTTTACAAAGGCTTATATTCTGAGAGTAGTAAAAGGTAGATGGTTACTAATGGCGTCATTCTCTTCTCAGCTTTGGGATCCTGGGGTCCTTGACAGCGCCCTCTTTAAAACCCTCCACCTTTTTGCTGTAATGCCTTCAGCTGTTTTTGAGCCAAGCTAAAACTTTCTGCAGAGAATTATATTTGGTAGCGATCGATGTTGTGTGTTAATCAGCCTGAGTGGCTGCTTTTGTGACTAATGTGAGTCACGCTTTTTTGCTTCTGGAGGCCAGTGCTGTTCTGGCACTGCAGGCCTCACGGGATCTTGTAGAATCGCAAGAGAAACCCCCATGCTGTTTCTTCTGATTTTTCTCTTTTAATAAGTGAACATCATTAACCCAACTAGAAAAGGAAGATGGTTGTCACCCCACAGGAGCTTTTTTCCTGCTTTTTCCCCCCTCTTTGGTATTCTATATCCCGCCCTTAGCAACTGCAGGCAGTCTTTGATTATCCAATGGTACAGCAATTGGTGTCTGAGAAGCTCATCCTGTGGAAAGCAAGCTCAGCCCATCAGATTCCTGAAAGGTGAAGCGTCTGTCTTTTTTACTTCTTTCAGTAATATTCAGCCCATAGTTCCAAGGACTCTGCTGTTAGCCAACAAATTTGACATTTGAGCTCTTTCCTTTACTAAAATAAACAATTTCATGATTTAATTTCTGAAGCTACAGCTGTGTAAAAGCATCTTCTGTTAGGCATGCAAGTGGCTGTGCCATGAAATACAAAAATGAAATACACCATGAAATATAAAATACACGAACTCACTGTGCCAGTGGGGTAACACCTCTAAATTTTGTTAGTAATGGCAACTGAAATGATTCTCACGGAGGAAGAATCCTCATGCTGTGAAGTTGCGTATTTGTCCTCTCTGTCTCCCACCAGTGTTGAAGTAGTGAACCCTGCGCTGGTGTTTGTAATCTCTTCCCATCCCATCACGGCTGTAGACCAGACCCTGTGGCAGTACCGGAGGCTCCGGGGCCGGATGGAGGGTGGGGTGAGAGTCGTACGTTTGAATTAGTCCTGGTGTTAAAGGGATGGTAAGAAAAACCTAGAACCGTGAGAGGCCTCCAATCAGTGTTAAGTGTCTTAAACTCAAAAATAGCCAAGCAAACTCGGTTTGAAAATTTTAAAAATTGCGTTTGTCTGCTGTGACCTTGTATACCAGGTTTATCTGTAGCAAATGGTCATGGTATTACACCCCAGAAAATGGGGTTTATCGTGGAAATTCTGACAGACCCTTAGCTACAGCAGTGCCAGCAGGCACCACTCTAATATTAAAAGCAATTTTGGGTTCAGCCATGTGTTCACAAACAAGTGACATTTGGGAAGTGCAGTTTTAGATTGAGCCTCCATGCTTACATTGTTAAGCAGTGTAGCGTGAAATTACTGAACAAGCAGCATAGAGAGCTCTGAGCAAATCTAGGGAGAGAAAGTTGAAGTGTTGAAGGAGACGCCCAATTTATTTCTATTGCACTCAGTGACACTTGTCTGTTCAGAGATTTCCATTTAATATTGCCTAAACCACGCACTGCATACATGTTAATTAACCCTTTGATACCTTACTGTCAGGTTCCAGGTGAGGTATGAATGCTGTTACACTGTAAGGGCAAAAGGTTTGTTTAAAACTCATTTTAAGTTAAACAGGGACTTAATGAAATATCACCTGATTGTGTACAATTGAGCTGCCTGCACATTTGTGGAGAGAGAATTTGTGGGGAGGCACATCCTGGAGTCTGATTTTTGGTTAACTACTGCAGGTTTACTAAATTTAAAAAAAGGCTATATTGATTTCGGTGCTCTCGGGCAAAATTAGATTATCCTTGCCCACATCCGAGCAGGGATTTCCCCCCCCACCCCTTGTCACATACTCATTTATAAAGTTCTTGGAAACTCTGCAGGAACATATTCTTACTGCACTGAAACCAGTTGTCTGGAAGGTGATTCTTCTCCTTTCCTCAGGTTAGCAATATCGCTATCTTGTCCTACCAGTACTCGTGAGATCGGTGACAAGGTGAGGTTCAAAATCAGCCGGTTGTAATGTTCTCCTGGACATTATCCTGCGGCTGGAACTTGGATTCCGGTCTACTGAGAGTGATTTATGTCAATGGCATAGCATTAGGGAGAGCTCGTACAGGAAGGTAATGGCTTACCTCGGAGAAACATAGACCGAGCCATGCTAGTTGCCTGCCAGATGGATGAAATGTTCTGCTAACCACAGCAGAACCTGCCTAGGCTATAAAAAGTACATAATAACCAGACTGAAGTTTAAAGATCAGCTTCTTAGATGCTGGTTCTGCCCTAATTGTAGAACAAGCATCAGCATTAGCAAAACAAAAAACACCAAGGAATGGCTGCAGAGTTGTGTAGTGGGTGATACGCTCGTGTAGTGGGGTAAATGTGCTTGTATCTGTGTAAACCTGTAACCAGGATGAACAGATCCTTAAAAACTCAAGTGGAAATTGGTTTGGTGAATACCCAAGTGAATAAGCTAGGTGTCCCTTTTGGTTCAAAGCTTTCTGAGAACCTAGTGAGAGGTATTGGAGCCTCTTTCAGAACTGCTTAGGAGAAGTTGGTGTGAAGGGTGTATGTATAACGGTAACGAGGGTGTGATGCTGGGTTTCGTGTCTTTAGATGGAAGCTGTAAGCCTTGCCGACAAGTAGCTTCTAACCATAAGAAGATATTGATGAAAACATCTTTATTAATTGAACATAGGGCCAATACACAGAAATAAACCTGTGTCTTCATCAGTATCAGATGCCTCCGGTCTCTGTTTAGCATGTCCCAGGCTCAGGTGGGCAATTTGAGAGCCAATGGCTTTTGGCACAAAGGTCAGGACAAACGTTCAGCAGAATTTCCTCCTTTCTCTCTACATTTTCCCTGGTCTTGTTTCAGCTTTTTAGCTATAGCAGGTGCTTGCCTCTTAAGTCTGATTTGCTGATCCTTCTAATAATTGCTTCTCTAGCCTCAATGCTTAGTGCTGGTACGTGACAGACAAAATTCATGTCATCTCTCACGATGTGCGTAAATCCTCAGGACTGATTGCTCTCTGTTCTTAGCAAATGTCAATCTCAGATTCAGAGAGGGGTATAACGCTCTCCTTTACTTCATGTCTTTAATTATATGGTGGTGTACCACTGGGAAATAGATGTCTTGCCTACAGCTGGACGTTGTGCCCAGAAGTATAAGAATTAACAGCTCTTTAACTGTTACCGCATTTATCGTCAATGTAAATGTCTCCATCTGTCCTCAAGGAACCTTGTGTTGCAGCTGACTTCTTTCCAGTCAAGGTGACTTTGAGGCCAACCCCAGCTTGCCTGTTCCGCCGAATCCATGTGAAAACCTGTGGCTGAACAGCACATCTGTCAGTTACTTGTCTCGGGGTGGGAGAGAGTTAATCTTGGGGTCCCCATAGATAATCCTGGTGTGCTGTCACTAGGTCTTTCCAAATACGTGATGGGAATTCATTTCAGCATTCTTTGCAGATCAGGGAATGCTCTTTCTGAGATACAGTCCTATTTGGCTAGCGTGAGGGTTCAGTTACGGAGTGCAAAGTAAAAAGAGATTCAGAAGAAAGGAGTTAAAAGGGGTTTTGTAGTGTTGGAGATACTGGTACAATATTGCAGGAGTCAGCTGTAACCTGACTGCTTTGCTTTAGACCTTAACATTACTGATTAAATAATACAGTTGAGTAGGGATGGGTTTATTTGTCTATACTGCAGTTAGTGTTTACCTGCATAGGCAGAGCCTGGAAAATTAGGGAGAAATATTTTCCTTTGTACTCCATAGTTGGAGTTTGTCAGTCATTTGTCTTCCACTAACTCTTTGTCATGTTCTTTTTTCTGTTTGGCTGTTGAAGAAGGCCTGGTGCATGAAAGGCAGTGAATGATAATTTTCATTCCTTACCATCAGTGTTTTTTTCCCTTTTTGTTTCGCTACATGAGCCTGCAGCTCCTTTCTGCATTACTGTTTTGATTTGCCTTTTTTCTGAAAACTCTTGGATGCAGCCATCGACAGTCAGAGGGCTGTATTAGCTGTGTATTTGACTAAACAACCCTTTTAAAGCCAAGTGTTTTAGTAAAGTGTCCTTCCTGAAGTCAAGGTGGCCTGTAAGTCTCCTGGTACTCAAAAAGGCGCTTTCAGAGTGCACAATTTTATAAGAGTCAAGTGTGCCTCACAGGTCGGCTTTTCTATTTCTTTTGCAAACTGGACTGGAAATAAGTGGATGGGAGGGGAGCAATTTCTTGCACTTTCCTGTATATTAATAGCGGACACTCCTGGATGATAACATCTGTGTTACTATTGGTTGACATTTTCGTACCTTCATTTTATCTCCTGTTTACTCCAGAGGTAGTGCTGGAATTATCTATCTCAATATAAAATGGGGTCAAGTCTGCCCTTCCTTCCCAAATCCTACATCTTATGTTCTGAAATAAGTAGCCTTCACCTCACCCTGCGCAGTATTCCTAGACAGACCTCCACTCCGGTGCAGTTCAGTCCTGCTCTGCTGCTTAGTCATTTCCCTGGGGAGAAGGGGAGGACAAGTAAGGCTCTTCTGTTTGGATTTTACTGATATATAAAGGCATCTTGGAGAGGTGCCTTTTGTATCGCAGACTGTGGCCTTTTCCATAGCTTATTGCTTCTGAACACTCTCCCACCATGGTTGGTTTTTTTTTGTATAATATTGAAATAACATCTCAAATTTACGTTTGGAGTATTTGTGATTTAAAGTTGTCTAGCATATAATTTTTGTTGTAAAATTGAAGCTTATTTCTTACGATTCAGATGTTAATTGGTTTTCTTACAACATGTCCCTATTTTCCAAGAAAAGAAAATTTGTGAGGTTTTTGCAGAAACTGGTAATACTGTAAAATTGGTCTCTGAAATAAGGGAAATCAGAACTGTGTTTTTGCAGTACTTTGTGTTTGTCTTCACTGATTCTAATTAGACCTTTTAAGTTTAGAATACTTTAAAAAATTCTAGTAAGGAAAATAATTTCCATAGTTTATTTTTGTAAGACATTCAAAAACTGCTCTTGTACAAAATCTTCCACTTTTTTAGTGCTTATTTCTTTCTGCTATTTGTAAACATCCCTAACACCTTACTCTCCACCAAGCACTGAGCCTGTGCGATGAAGAGGAAATTTTAGTGTTTTTCATGCTGAAGTGGAAAGGAGACAGTTACTTTTCTGACACTGTCATGGAGCTTCATTTTATCAGCTCTCCTCCAAGATGCCCTTCTGAAGTGTACTGACTGGGAGGTTGCTTGTCATCATTTTTGTTAATGAAGGAAGAACACTTGCACTTCTGTCAGCAGAAAAAATACACTCTGGAGGCTTCCAGGGTTTCAGTCCTCGGGGTGCCTGGCTGCCGCTGGACCCAACGACTGATGTCCGTGCAGGTGGATGGGTGCTGAGTAGGTACCTGGCCTGCCCCTTCGGGATGTCCTGCCCTTGAGAAAGGGCACCTGAGAAACTCATTTTAAATCCCGAATGTAATTATAAACTGTTCAAGACTTGATTCACACAGCAAATGGGACATTTCTACCTCGGAGCAGGCAGCTGGGGCAGCGATGAGTTCAGGCAGCTCGCCTCCCTGTCTGCTCAGTGGTTGGTGTAACCCTCAGAGCACTGAACTGGGGGAGGATCCGGGGTGTTTTAAACATTTTTAAACAGACTAGGCTTACTCATGCTACTCAGCCTAATTTACTTTGGCTTAATTACTGCAAGGTGTAAAGCATGCTGTTCTTGACTTTTGGATTGCTGTGTAGTAATGACTTTGTCAGCTCAGGGTGGCTCCAAGAGCCTGCGATGGAAACTGCTGGATCTCTGGGA
Source organism: Phalacrocorax aristotelis (assembly GCF_949628215.1). Taxonomy (NCBI): domain Eukaryota; kingdom Metazoa; phylum Chordata; class Aves; order Suliformes; family Phalacrocoracidae; genus Phalacrocorax; species Phalacrocorax aristotelis. Next base: position 5,503,035 of record NC_134310.1, on the reverse strand, counting down.
TGGAAAGCTGCCCTGAACACACACAGTCCTGATGTTGCTGGGTTGACACAGTCTCCCATTCTCTCTCTGCCTCACTAACCCTGTGATTTATAGTGTGGAGGTTGTGGTGTGCTTTGTAGCCGCAGTAAATAGCGATATGAAGAATGTGCTCCCTGCAGCTTATTCGTTCAGCTTCTCTGTCGCACAGGAGCTCCTGATAAAGTCTACCAGCTCCAATCATTCATGTGGCAGAGCGAAGGCTTAAGGGTCATCTGGCTTTGGGGATGCTAGTATGGCAAGGCCATCAAAAAATCTCTTTTAAAGCTGCCTGAGCATTGTGCTTTGCTGTGCAGCTGGTGCTGCTCCGTTGGAATTGCCTCAGGGGTGACACGTGAGGACATAGATACGAAGAAGAGAGTCTTACATTCCACCTAAGAATAAATAACTAAATAGTGCATTCTGTTCAAGAACTGCAGAAATGGTGATGGTAGAACTCTGAAAGGCAGCGTAAAAGTGTGAAGTAGCTGTGAATCGACATTACATGTTCTTATCAGGTACCTTTCCTGTTTGATGGCCTCTACAGAAATTCCTCCAGTGTACTGAAAGGCAACATTTTTTACCCTTCTGCCTCTTTGCTTGTGCACGAAGAACACTTTTAAAAATAAAGCCCATTTTTATTATAGTGCAGTGAGAGTAGATTGCTTATGAACAGCCTCGTTTACTTTTTTTTAAACTCCATTTTGCTTTAATTTGCTTTTCCTGAGGGCCTGGTTCCCTAGTGGCAGTTAGCGGTTTCAGGGGTTTCGTGGGGTGGCTCACAGCTGTGCGCTTCCTAGTGTCAGTCATCAGGAATCAGATCTTGCTTCTGCTCTGTACTCGCTGACTCTAAGTGCTTCAAAAATACGTGCAGGTAGGTCTCGACTGTTACAGGAAAGAGACAGAAGCGCTTCATTTGGTGTGTGCTTTTCAGAGGGGTCCTGATGTTCTTTCCTTCAGGATTGATATACAACTTGTTGCCTCCTTTATTTATACATCAACCTCCCTTGATTCTAAGTTGTGGCATTTGGAGTTGCAAAACATACATTTTCAGCTTTGTATCTGTCGTGGTTCAGCCTCAGCTGGCAACTGAACACCACGCAGCCGCTCGCTCACACACCCCCCACCCCTGTGGGATGGGGAAGAGAATCGGACGAGCAAAAGAACTTGTGGGTTGAGCTAAGCACAGTTTAATGATTACAATAAAATGATAATGATAAATGATTATGATAATAATGACAATAATGTTAATATAATAAAAGGGAAAAGGAAGGGAAAGGGAAAACAGGAAAAAAAAACCGCAGAAACACGAACGATACAACCGCTCACCACCCGCCGACCGACGCTGCCCGTCCCCGAGCCGTGATTGCTCCCTCCCTCCCCCGGCCAGCCCCTCCCAGCTAGCATACTGGGCATGACGTTACATGATATGGAATATCCCTTTGGTCAGTTTGAATCAGCTCTCTTAGCTGTGCCCCCTCCCCTCCCAGCTTCTTGTGCACCCAGCAGAGCATGGGAGGCTAGACATGTCCTTGACTAGTATAAGCGCTACCCAGCAACAGCCTAAACATCTGTGTGTTATCTCAACAGTTTTTTTTTTCCATGCTAATTTCAAAGCACAGCACTATACCAGCTAGAGTGAAGAAAATTAACTCTATCCCAGCTGAAACCATGACAGTATCCACCCCTTATTCCATATCATTGACATCATGCTCAGGTCCCATACTATTCAGTACAAATTCAATAATCCCTATCCATCTTCTCATCCTTTAACTATATATATATATCTATACAGATTTTTCATTTATCATTCCACTAGTCTATGGAACACCCCTATAAAATGCCTGTGAAATGTCCATTGAGTTCATTTAGTCCATGACTTTGGATTTCATCTCTTGTAAGGGTCCTTCAGAGAGGCGGTGTGTGTGGGGTCAGATTGTTGCATGTCAGTCCTTGTTCCATCACCGCTGCACTGGTAGTTCTTGTTCTCTCACTGCTGCACTTTGCTCGGTTCCATTGAAAGTTCATTTGCTATTATTATTAATTGGGAGATTCCCACCATGATAACATTCCATTGATGCAACCATAGTAGTGATGACATACAACATCATATAGCAATTAACAGCATATTATTCAGTTCATTGGCTGTTTTCACCCAAAATTAAATCCCCCTGAGGTACACACCGGACTCCTCCATCCTCCCGCATCACCCACCAAGTGCACCCAGGTCCTCGAGCAAACGCAATCCCACGAGTGGGTTTGCCTCTGCTGGAAGCAGGAATAACCCAGACTGTCTTGCCCAGCATATTTTTTATGTGCACTACAGGGACTCTATCCCCTTCCACAGTACGTAAGGATTCTGATTGGGCAGGGCCAGCTCGCCTGGCAGATCCCCTCGTGTTGACTAACCAGGTGGCTTTTGCTAAATGTGTATCCCAGTGTTTAAATGTTCCACCCCCCATTGCTCTCACTGTCATCTTTAATAGTCCATTGTATCTTTCGATTTTCCCAGAGGCTGGTGCGTGATAGGGGATGTGATACACCCACTCAATGCCGTGCTCTTTGGCCCAGGTGTCTATGAGGTTATTTTGGAAATGAGTCCCATTGTCTGACTCAGTTCTCTCTGGGGTGCCATGTCGCCACAGGACTTGTTTTTCGAGACCCAGGATAGTGTTCCGGGCAGTGGCGTGGGGGACATGAGATGTTTCCAGCCAGCCGGTGGTTGCTTCTACCATGGTGAGAACATGGCGCTTGCCTTGGCGGGTCTGCGGGAGTGTGATATAGTCAATTTGCCAGGCCTCCCCATATTTATATTTCAGCCATCGTCTCCCATACCACAGAGGCTTTACCTGCTTCGCTTGCTTGATTGCAGCACGTTTCACATTCGTGGATAACCTGCGCAATAATGTCCATGGTCAAGTCCACCCCTCGATCACGAGCCCACCTGTATGTTGCATCTCTCCCTTGATGGCCTGAGGTGTCATGGGCCCATCGAGCTAGAAATAGTTCACCCTTATGTTGCCAGTCCAGATCCACCTCAGCCACTTCAATCTTGGCAGCCTGATCTACCTGCTGGTTGTTTCGATGTTCTTCAGTGGCCCGACTCTTGGGGACGTGAGCATCCACATGCCGTACCTTTACAAGCAGGTTCTCTACCCGGGCAGCAATATCTTGCCACAATGTGGCAGCCCAGATGGGTTTGCCTCTGCGCTGCCAGTTGTTCTGCTTCCACTGCTGCAGCCAGCCCCACAGGGCATTTGCCACCATCCAGGAGTCAGTACAGAGATAGAGCGCTGGCCACTTTTCCCGTTCAGCAATGTCTAAGGCCAGCTGGATGGCCTTTACTTCTGCAAACTGGCTCGATTCACCTTCTCCTTCAGCAGTTTCTGCTACTTGTCGTGTAGGACTCCATACAGCAGCCTTCCATCTCTGGTGCTTTCCCACAAGGCGACAGGACCCATCAGTGAACAGGGCATACTGCTTCTCATCTTCTGGCAGTGTGTTACACAGTGGGGCTTCTTCAGCACGTGTCACCTCCTCCTCTGGTGATATTCCAAAGTCTTTGCCTTCTGGCCAGTCCATAATCACTTCCAAGATTCCTGGGCGACTGGGGTTTCCTACTCGAGCCCGCTGGGTGATCAGTGCAACCCATTTACTCCACGTAGCATCAGTTGAATGGTGTGTAGAGGGGACGTTTCCTTTGAACATCCAGCCCAGAACTGGCAGTCGGGGTGCCAGGAGCAACTGTGCTTCAGTACCAACCACTTCTGAAGCAGCTCGGACCCCTTCATATGCTGCCAATATCTCTTTTTCAGTTGGAGTATAGCGGGCTTCAGACCCTCTGTATCCCCGACTCCAAAACCCTAGGGGTCGACCTCAGGTCTCCCCTGGTGCTTTCTGCCAGAGGCTCCAGGTAGGGCCATTCTCTCCGGCTGCAGTGTAGAGCACATTTTTATATCTTGTCCTGCCTGGACTGGCCCAAGAGCTACTGCATGGACTATTTCTCGTTTAATCTGTTCAAAGGCTTGTCGTTGTTCAGGGCCCCATTTGAAATCATTCTTTTTCCGGGTCACTTGATAGAGAGGGCTTACGATCAGACTGTAGTGTGGAATATGCATTCTCCAAAAACCCACAATGCCCAAGAAAGCTTGTGTTTCCTTTTTGCTGGTTGGTGGAGACATGGCTGTTATTTTGTTGATCACATCCATGGGGATCTGACGACGACCATCTTGCCATTTTATTCCCAAGAACTGGATTTCTTGTGCAGGTCCCTTAACTTTACTTTGTTTTATGGCGAAACCAGCTTTCAGGAGGATTTGGACTATTTCCTTTCCTTTCTCAAAAACTTCTTCTGCTGTATTGTCCCACACAATGATGTCATCAATGTATTGTAGGTGTTCGGGAGCTCCACCTTGTTCCAAAGCATTATGGATCAGTCCATGGCAAATGGTAGGGCTGTGTTTCCACCCCTGGGGCAGTCGATTCCAGGTGTACTGGACCCCCCTTCAAGTAAAAGCAAACTGTGGCCTGCACTCTGCTGCCAGAGGGATTGAGAAGAATGCATTAGCAATATCAATTGTGGCATACCACTTGGCTGCCTTGGACTCCAGTTCATATTCAAGTTCTAGCATGTCTGGCACAGCAGCACTCAACGGTGGAGTGACTTCGTTCAGGCCACGGTAGTCTACTGTTAGTCTCCACTCTCCATTAGACTTCCGGACTGGCCATATGGGACTGTTAAAGGGTGAGTGGGTTTTACTGATGACTCCTTGGCTCTCCAGTCGACGAATGAGCCCGTGGATGGGGATCAGAGAGTCTCTGTTGGTGTGATATTGCCGCCGGTGCACTGTTGTGGTGGCGATCGGCACCTGTTGTTCTTTGACCTTCAGCAACCCTACAACAGAAGGGTCCTTCGAGAGACCGGGCAAGGTAGACAGCTGTTTAATTTCCGCCGTCTCCAAGGCGGCTACACCGAAAGCCCACTTGTAACCTTTTGGGTCCTTGAAATACCCTCTCCTGAGGTAGTCTATGCCAAGGATGCACGGAGCCTCTGGGCCAGTCACAATGGGGTGCTTTTGCCACTCATTGCCAGTTAGGCTCACTTCGGCCTCCAATGCAGTTAGCTCTTGGGATCCCCCTGTCACTCCAGCAATGCTGATGGGTTCTGCCCCTATATAGTTTGATGGCATTAAGGTGCACTGTGCGCCGGTGTCCACTAAAGCTCTATATTCCTGTGGGTCGGACGTGCCAGGCCATCGGATCCACACAGTCCAGTAAACCCGGTTATCCCTTTCCTCCACCTGGCTGGAGGCAGGGCCCCCCTAGTCCTGATCATAGTATTCATCACTCCCGGTAAATATGAATCACGGGTGTCTCTGTTAAGATCAGTCAGGCCATCAGCACTTCTGCTCCTCTGTCTGGAGAATTGCTTACGGGAAACTGGAGCAGCAGCTCTCCTGGAGAAACTCCCCTGAGTAATTGTTCTCCCTTGCAGCTCACGTACCCGTGCCTCTAAGGCTGAGGTAGGTTTTCCATCCCACTTCTTCATGTCCTCTCCGTGATCACGCAGGTAAAACCATAAGGTGCCCCGTCGTGTGTATCCCTTCTCTTGAGCCAAGGGACGATTACTCCTAATGGCTGAGATACTGGTCCGTACTGGTGGGGAGTAGGACATATCTTCTTTAAGTTGCTGGAACTCTCGGGACAGTTTCTCAACAGCAGAGACGAGCGAGGAAGAGAGATTCGCTTCATATTCCCAGAGTCTATCAATCAACTCAGCCACCGTTGGTGTCTCGTCATCTTTCCAGGACATCACTGCCAATGAGTTTGCATACAAGGATGGTGCGCTCCGTACAAACTTCCGCCACATGGGTTGTGTGCACTCAGCTTCATCTGGATCTTTGGAGGACCGTTGATCATCCAGGTTACCATAAACCACCTCAAGCACGGCTAATTCCCTTAGATGCTGAATGCCTTTCTCCATGGTCATCCATTTTCCTAGGCGAAATACAATATCTTCTTTGAAGGGATACCTCTCTCTCACTGCGGACAGGAGCCGCCTCCAGAGGCTGAGGGCTTGTGTTCCTTTTCCAATTGCTTTATCAATGCCCCCTTCCCTAGAGAGGGATCCCAGTTGTTTGGCTTCCTTCCCCTCTAATTCCAAACTACTGGCCCCATTATCCCAGCATCGGAGCAGCCAGGTGATAACGTGCTCACCTGAATGACGCCCGAAATCTTTCCATATATCCCGCAACTCACTCAAGGATAGAGATCGGGTAGTTTCCATTTCTTGTACACATGCTTCCTCCTCCTCCTCTTCTCGTGATGGCCCTGGTTCCTCGTAATCTCTTTCTAAACGAGTTGACCTTCTCTTCCATGATTTCTTCTTGCGTATAGGGGCGACTGATACTGGCACAGGTTGGTCCTCTGGTTTAGCTGCAATGCTTGGCACTGGGGTTTGAGTAGCTGCAGTGCCTGTCGTGGGGGTTTGAGTGGCCGCCGTGCTCGTCACCGGGGTTGGAGCAGCTGCAGTATCTGTCGTGGCGTGTTGGGTGGCCGCAGTGCTTGTCACTGGGGTTGGAGTAGCTGCAGTATCTGTCGCGATGGGTTGGGTGGCCGCAGTGCTTGTCACTGGGGTTGGAGTAGCTGCAGTATCTGTCGTAGGGGGTTGGATGGCCACAGTGCTTGTCGCTGGGGTTGGAGTAGCTCCCTTCTCTTTCCCTTGGGGGTACTGAATAGTGTTAAATAGGGCTCGATAGGCATAAGCCAGACCCCAGCACATGGCAGTGATTTGTATCTCTCTGGAATTGCCAGGGTGACAACATACTTCCTCCAAATGTTCTACTAATTTTTCAGGATTCTGCACTTGTTCAGGGGTGAAGTCCCACACCACGGGGGGTGCCCACCGTCTTAGGCATTTGCCCATACTTTCCCACATACCCTGCCACGCATAGCTATCGAGCCTTGGGACAGATCTCTGGATTATATTCTTAACTTGCTTACTAACCTTAGACAGATCTGATACCACCTGCCAAAGCAATATCAACAGATGTATCTTAACTACACAAGGATGTTCAAGATACTGAAAAGTTGTTGTAATGAAGGAGGAGACATTACATAAGATGGTAGCTACGGTGCCATTCTGTATTTCCTCCATAAAAAACTCCTCAGAGGAGGGGGTATAATTGCTAATTGCCTCCATGAGGTGGTAGCTGTAGTACAGTAATGGCTTCCATGCAAAACCTAAATAACCGATAACAGTCAAGGCCAGTGTTTTAATAACAAGTCTCCTAGGCAAAATATCTCTAATCACTGCAGAGCACAGCAAACTGAGAAAACCAACAGCAAGTTTTAACATGTACTTTACAATCAGCATGGTAAAGACTGGACAAACTAATACTGCGAGCAGATGAATCAATGCTGTGACCAGCAACTGTTATTATCTCAAACCCTTCGTGCCCCACGTTGGGCGCCAAAAATAGACTGTCGTGGTTCAGCCTCAGCTGGCAACTGAACACCACGCAGCCGCTCGCTCACACACCCCCCACCCCTGTGGGATGGGGAAGAGAATCGGACAAGCAAAAGAACTTGTGGGTTGAGCTAAGCACAGTTTAATGATTACAATAAAATGATAATGATAAATGATTATGATAATAATGACAATAATGTTAATATAATAAAAGGGAAAAGGAAGGGAAAGGGAAAACAGGAAAAAAAAACCGCAGAAACACGAACGATACAACCGCTCACCACCCGCCGACCGACGCTGCCCGTCCCCGAGCCGCGATTGCTCCCTCCCTCCCCTGGCCAGCCCCTCCCAGCTAGCATACTGGGCATGACGTTACATGATATGGAATATCCCTTTGGTCAGTTTGAATCAGCTCTCTTAGCTGTGCCCCCTCCCCTCCCAGCTGAAACCATGACACTTTTGAAAAATGTTACTGAATACTCGTTATTCCCAGGGGAAAGAACTTCAGAGTGTGCTAGAAGCAGAACTTGGGTTGTCACTTCAGATACTGACACTTCATATGCCACCAAACATAATTATTCATGTTTCTACAAACTGCCTATAGGTCTTGGTGGTTGTACATGGGATACAAAATGGTGGATTTTCATCTGCTGCTGTACAGGTGTGTAATACACCACAGCATTCAGCTTTCTTTTTAAAAGAACTGAATAACAAGCAGATGACCAAACAGGAAGATAAAGGGGAGGTTTACTCACTTAGCAGGAATTGTCTGGTGCGTCTGTCACTTCAGAGCTGTGGATCTCCGCCAAGCCACGTCAGTTCGTGCTCGCTGCTTGCTTAACGCATGAACACAGGGTGCTGACCTGCAGAAATGACATGGCTTCTGCAAACGGCAGTGGTCGGTCGTAGGCTGCTTTCACCAACTGCAAGTTTATGATGTGGAAGAAATAATACCTTGAGATAACCTCAGAATGATGTTCACTGTAGGCTACATCATGACCACTGGATAAGAGTCCTATTTTGTTTATCCCTTGTACTGGAATGAGCATGTCAAAACAGAAAGGAACTGGTACTTCATTGACTCCCCTCCTTGTAGCGCTGTTGAGAGCACTGAATTTCCTTATCTGTCCTTTCAGCCTTATCTGAGATGTAACTCAGGACCCCACTGAGCTGATCCTCCCCCTGACTGACCTTTAGCTGTGGTTGTGTTTGTCCTGCAGGAATGAGGATTGAATATATTTGAGATGGATTCAGGAGTAGTTGGCATCCTTGCAGGTGTGGCCTACAGAATAGTAAAAGGTAAAGAATTCTGGCAGAGGCTGCAAAATAGCTTTGGGGCAAAAAAAAAAATCTTGCACCATCTCAGCAGAAGCCTGATGCCCCCTGGGATGGGTTATTTTATTTGCCTAAAATGAAGCATGTCACATAGCATTTTATATTAGATCTTGAACCAGAATCCTCCTATTACAGATGGGAGCGGAGCAGGGCAAATTGACTCCCCAGCTAACACCACTTGCACTTACCCAACTCTTCTACCCAATAAAATCCGCATGGAACATTATGGAAGCAAGTCAAGGAAGCACACCAGGAGAAAGCGTGCCCTGCAGCCAGGGACCAGGGAGAGTCCTTGGAAATCTTTGCCTAATTGTTTTGTTTATGAAACTCTGTAGAGGATTTCCAGTGGGTTTCCTAATGAACTGGTTTGTTGTTGAGACTTACGGCAATGCTGGTAATTACACTAGAAACAGGGGGTCAAGACTCATCTTCTTTCCTACAAGCTTTTGACTACCAACCGTTAAACACACAAACTATGCATTTTAGGTTTTTCTCCTTCTTCTCAAAGTTTAACTCCTCATTTACTTGCAGAATACCTGCCACTCATCTTTCAGGCACATTCTTGCAATTGATGTGCCTTTGTCACTTTGGAAAACTTGGCTATCCGTGAGAGCATTGCTGTACAGCATCTGAGTGGAAACGTAGCTTTGGGCTGAGGGGAAGGAAAAGTAAACTGGAGCCCAAACTAGTTTATTCTGTCATATCGGATGACTGTTAAATAGATCTCAAGTAACATGTCTGTAATCCGGTAACAAATTGGATTGCAGTTTGAGTATTGCACTGGGAGGAGGACTTTGTGTTTCTTCCAAAGGCTGAAACTTGATATCTTGTTGTGGAAATTTACGGAGAGGAGGTTAGGAGCATTGTCTGCATTAGCAATATGTGTTTCTATAATATACTGCAAGAATTTCTCAGCTGCCTTTTGAACGTAACTGTCTGTCTTTCTCAGTAACTTGCTTTTAGGCTTCATTGTTATGAAAAAGCAGATACAAAAGCTGTAAGCAAAGATTTTGGGCTGGCATTTAAGAGCAGCATAATAGCTGAAAGAGTTCCGACTTTGAGCATGTTAGGTTTTCTTGCATTTAAGTTTCCATTAAGGCAAAATGGGAGGGCTGGCAGAGTCTTCAACTGCGCAGTGGGCCCTGATTTCATCTAAATGTGAGGGGGGTTTCCATGAGAACCACAGGTGCCAATTTAAATAAATCATTTTTGTGACTATTTCTACATAACGGAGAAGGGTTATTTTACATTAACTTTTTATGTGTTATGTAACAGATGGGGTTCAGTTTACTGTTAATAGCTGCGAAGTGAGGGAAATATCCTTACAAAAATGATGCTGAAGGTTGAAGTTGAATGAGGCTGCATTTTTCCATATATCATTTCATTTTATTACTGCAAGGAGACAGTCTTTTTATGTGACTGTTATTTTATATAGACTTATTAGTGTTTTAATTTTTTTTAAAAATCTAGGAAATAAGATAATGGTATCGCATTCAGTAGCCACAAATTTCCCACTAACAGTCTTTGAATTGTAATTGATGAGACAGGGTTCCTGGTGTGGTCAGATATTTTACCACAGTCTCCAACTCTGAGTAGCAGATAACAATAAGTAGAGGAAGAATGTTGGGGTTTGTGTCTGAAAAGTGCTTTGCTCTGTGCATTTCCTTATGGTATTTTTGCATGTGCTTAGATTGCAAGTTGCCTTTGCGTGTTCTTATCCTGTATGGGTAGCAAAGGCGTTAGCTTATGAAAAAGCAGAGATGAGCCTAGAAAAAGCCGTCAGAAGATGGAACAAATTAAGTTCCTGCAGATTTGGTGAACATGGAAGCTGCTCTCATTGCTGTTTCGGGTCTCGGATCCTCTATAACCAAAGGCAAAGAGCTAGCCCTAAAACTGTTATGATTTTTGGTTTGGGGTTTTTTTTCCCCACCCCCATTTTCAGGACTTGCAGTTGATCCTTGGAGATGCAAGTTATGAATATTCTGTTGTTCGATCTGTCGCTCTGACAGCCTTGCTGTTCCAAGCAGTTTGGTGTGGCCGTCTGGCTACCGAACGGGGAATGACAGAGGAGAGACGGGAAGATATTGGATTAGATCTCAGAGTTCCTTAAATTTCTCACCTGCCATTTTGACGTGACAGGCATATCCTTCATGTTGCCATTTAGTCACGGTCTGTGCTTTGGGTGACCATATCGCTCTTAAATCTTTCATGGGTCTACTGATGTGTAGGAGCTCTGTGACTACCTGAATTGGGGCTTTGTGGTTCAGTTTTGGCTCACATAAAGGAAATGAGGTTTCTTATCTCTCCTTAGTGGTGATTTTAAGTGTAGACATATTAATTCTATTGTGTTTGTTTCTTTAAAATTCAATAATAATGGCATGCTAAAGTGTTAGAATTTGAGGGGGGAAATGGAATATGGAAGGACACGTTCTGCAGAAATTGGGAAAGGGAGAGACAGAGGTGGGAGTTGTGGACATAGTATCTTGTAGGAAATACATGTGTTTATGACTACAATTAAATACTTGGAAAGAAATATGACTCTGCGTATATGGAAGGGGGCAATACATGGAAGTGGGTATCATTGACAGGGAAACACAAGCTTGCTGGTTTTGTCCTGCTCTGATGGAACAGAGCAGGTAGTTAATTGCAAAGGAAATTCCTTGCCCTTCTTTACCGCAGTCTCCTCCTTTGATCTCCCCCATTCTCCTCCCTCTCCCACCTCTCCCACACTCATGCACGTTCCCTTTTGCAGTTGTATTGGAAGCATCAGCTGTATCAAGCAGGATCTGTGTGTGCTAAGCTGGGTCTGAGGGAAGGGTGTGGAAAAATACCCCGGCCGTTATGGGAACGTGAATGTGACACAACCGCAGCAGCCGAGGAAATACAACTGTATGGTCCGGAAGAAGCCCCAAAGGAAAGAGGCTTTGTAAATTATTCATGCTTGCTAGTGTGAAAGCAATGAAATTAAATTAAAATTGAAATATAAATATACATCATGTTAGATTTGTGTGAAGAAAGGAACTTGGCTACTGCAGGCTTCTGGTGTTGTGGTGTGCTGGAGATTGCAGCCCACAGTGCCATTTCTCTGAATAGCAGTCTGAAGAGCATCCAGATAGCTCAGTATGTGGATACTTGATAATCTGTGTATACTTTGTGTTTTTGTGAGACGCTTAAGCTGATGCTGGTTGGAGACTCTGCTGGAGACCTTTAGACCTGTCTGACTTGGGATTTACTCCACTCGATTTGAAGGAATTGACATCTGTGTGCGGCAGCATGTTGGTTCCAGGTTAGGATCGGAAAGTGGACTATTCCCCTTTTAAGCCATTTTTCGTACTTTGTAAAGGCAGAGGAGGTCAATCTCCATAGCTTATTGATGATGTGTGCTGTGGGGTGCTCTTCTGTATTCCTCTTTGTAGCAGTGCACAGGTGCTTTTAAAATTTCTTTAGGAAAAGTTATTGAAAATCTGCTCAATACAAATCCCTTAAGCCAGTATTGATGGAGGTGCTGGTTGAGAAGCTTCTGCCTGGCCAGGAATTTGAAGCATGGATGCCATCTGTGTTCCTGCCATTCTTGGGCCAAATTGCATTTCCAGCCTTTCTGTCCCACACTATTTTTCATTAAATGAATTGAGTTTTCCTGAAAGTGCCTGTCCATAAATACTCCTTCCCACTCGGCACACTCGGGTTATTACTGCTCTCCCAGTCAGAGCAGAGCAGAAGGTAGCCAGCAGTCTTTGCAAAATAAAAAACAGGAGTTGGGAGGGAAGTGGGATAGCTGAGAACTGTACAGAAAGACATTCTCTCTCAGTGGCTTAATGGCAGCCATAAATCTTTTCATAATAGTAGTGAAAAAGGAAGGGGAGAATTGAGTTTAGTTTCATGCGTTTCAGCTGTGAAAGGATAGAATAGTTTTGAAAAGGTATGGAGTGAGGGTGAAACAGCTTTAAAAAAACCAAAAAAAGTCCTGCAAAGTGGCTATAATGACCTCATCCTCAACTTGAAGTTGAAAAGCAATTTAGTGCAAGTTCATACCAAGCAGAGCTTTGCACCTTAGAGCAGAACTAAAAGGGGGTCAACTTTTCACAGTGGCAAGGGTGTAATTCCAGAGGTTCATTTTAATGAGCTAGGTGAAATGAATAATACACGTTTTATTTGGCTTAGGCATATGTGGTTTAGATGCAGAACATAGTTATTGTTGTAGCCTTTTTATTTCTCTACAGTCTTGTGAAGGATTTATGTGCAATGTCATAATTATATTAAATTTAACTGCCTTGTTCACTAGTCTTTTGTTCCTTTAAGGCTTTTTCCAGTTATTAAGTGATACTAATAATCTCTTTTCAGCCTGAGAAACTCCACAAGAGACTAGCTAATGCAGGGAATCAGGCTTGAGATCAGACACAGACCTGGTCTACATCGACCAAAGTTATTACTGTCTAATGACTGTAAGGCAGTAGATGAGCAGCATGCTGGGTGTCGTCACCAGAAGGTTTTAGCTTGGTTGGTGGGCTGAGAGGGAGAAGAAAATTCTTGAACAGAGTCTTCAACTACCCTCAGGGTGTGGCTGCCTTGCCACGGGCAGGTAGAATCAATGCATTCCATGAAGATGAAATGCCCGGGTATACATTGATGTCATTCCAGGCACTGACTGCTCGTGTAGCCCACCGTAGGCCTTACAGACGAAACAGGCAGAGTTACCGCTCTGGAGAAGGGCAAACTCAGCTGGTGAGAAAAGCAAACGTTCCTCTGATCTGACGTGGTGTTGGTGTCTGGATATCTCTTGCAGTGTACTTGCCGCAAAGACATGGTGAAGATTTCCATGGATGTCTTTGTGAGGGTTCTGCAACCAGAACGTTACGATTTATGGAAACAAGGAAAAGACATTGCTGTCCTGGACCATATGAAACCCACGGCTCTGACTAGCCCAGAACTAGATGCCTGGAATGAGACGAAGGCAGAGTTGAAGGCTAAATTGCTTCGCAGGTAAAGAGGGGAGGAAAAAAAAAAGAAAAAAGTTGTGTCTGAGCTGTGTTTGATTTTAATTGCTAAGATTTTAACAATATCATTCTTATTTTGGGATAGTTTGAACTCTTTTTTTTTTTTTTTTTTAAAACGCTTTGTCTTGTCATTTTTCTTGGGTGATATGCCCCGTTGTTGCTCCCTCGTTGTTCTGTTTCCTTTAAATGTTATAGAAGCACATGTTTTCTGAAAGTAGGATGCTGTGTGCCCCCTCACATCTCATCTCTTATCCTGGAAGACAAAAAATCTATAGGAAACATTTATAGCTTCACTTATCAGAAAGCAGGAGGTAAAAAAAAACCCATCAATTGCAAAAGGGATTTTATGCATGCCTTTTTGTGCTTCCTTTGATCTCTGTATTAATTTTCTACAAATTTATGGTTTTTGTGTGTTACAAGCATGCTTGAATTGAAAATTTGGCATGCTAACCTTTTACTGTTGGAATCTTGCTTTATAGGATAGGAGATGAGGAAGAGGACAACAAACACCGGTATGTGACTTCCCTCATCCACTTAAATGACTTCATTCTTTTTCCCTGTCAAGTTTCTTAAAATAATAACTCTGAAAGTGTTTTCCTTTTCCAGTTAGTTTTTTCTTGTCCGCTTCCTTGAAAGGGCACAGAAAATCCTTGGGCACTGAGGTTTCCCAGGCTTCATTTTGGTTTTGTGTAGTTTTCTCAGATCGCCTCTGGCGTTGTTAGAGAAGCTCAGCTATCTCATGCCTGTTCTGGTTTTCCATTCTTGCATGTGCAGTTAATCTACTGAATTAGCAGTGATGTGCAATGATTAACTGGTTGTGGATAAAGCTAACTGGTCACCGAAGCAGACAGTTAATAAAAAGCTGCTGCTGTCCCAGAAAGTGGACTTGAACTAGAGCATTTTAGATACGGGCTGCTGATGTGACAACTTTCCTCCCTCATCAAGCTTGCTTGAAGAATTAAACTCCATAATATAGGAAATGGAATTATCCCAGGGCTTTAATGTACTCGGATGTAAAGCGTGTGCCCTTCCATATGCTCCCTTACCATTCCTTTTTTTTTACATCATTCTGATTCCTGCCTTGCCTGTTTCCCAAAGTGCTTGCAATGTAGCACACAAGGCTTACTTCTTTCTGCTCTCATCGAGTATTTGTTGAATTTCTGGTGCGAGTGTTGGCAGTTTCTGGAAATTGTACCGCTCCAACCAGACGTAATATTCTGCTTGTAATTTCAGTTCCAATATCACTTCTTTGAAATCCAGGAAAAAAGCTTTAAATAGGCTTTAGGTTTCTGGGGCCATCTTTGATGCTCTTTGATTTGCCTTTGAGTAACAGTTTAAAAACTATTGACCTAATAATTTGTTAATTTATTTAGGTACTGTAGCACAGAAAAGGATAACATTCTACTAAGAGTGTGTCTGTCTCTCTCTAGCAATGATCTTTACTGTCTTCCAGGACTTTTCAGTCACCTGGTGCTGCTTTGGACCAGTGGTCCTGTCTCTTGCCTTTTCTATGTGAAATGATGTGTCCATGATATAACAAATGCTGAAATGGGATAGTGTGTTCCCCATTAAATCCATGCTCCAAAAGACATAATAAACAGGGTATTTTGGCAGATAACTGACCTCTGCAACGTTGCTCCGCTCCAGAGGTTATATTCCTAACATGTTTACAGCTATTCCTTCTAGAGTGAGCTTCAGGAAAAGCAGTGTAGTCTGAGAGTCAGAAGTTGCGATTTATGCTCTGTGGGCAATGACTGAACTCCAGTGAGCCCCTGGATCTTTTTCTTCCACATCTGGAAACTGGGAATCTCTTTACTGCCTATGGCTATCAAGGGTTACTTCGCTGTTTGTAATGTTTGCGTACTGTAAGGTACTATATGAACACCAAGGATTATTCTCCCTCTTCGAGCCTATTGCTTAGAGGAGAAGCCTCTCTCAACCTCAGCTATTGCAAAAGATCCAGTTTTTTTCCCCCATATCTATTAATTGTTTCCTAGATTATTTCACTCTTTTCCTGGAGCAGTGTTGAAGCTGTCGACTGCTGCTTAGCAGTAGCCTCACTCCTATGCTTATGTCTTGGAAAGATGTAATTTTGCTTGAAGACTGACTTTTCTCAGCAGGATGGACTTTGCTGGAAGAATGGGATTCACCTCTGCCCAAACCTCTTCACAGTTGTATCTACTTAATTTAAGTCACTTTGTGGTCTGTTCTTCAAAGAGTAAAAATGCTGATTTTTTGCCAACTCTCTTAGAAAATGTAGCTTTTAAAATCTGCAGAGAGATATGTTATTTCTTTTCTAAGGTCATTTGTACTTAGTTACCTTGAAAAACTCAACTTTGTTTACTTTATGGCTTCAGCGAGAGACTGTTTCAGTCTGCAAAAAGCCCATTTCTGGTATGTGAATTATGTCAGATACAGAACATCTTCACTTCTGGAAATGTACAGGCTTCAGCTTGTAGTTCTGGAGGCACAGTTTCTTTAAATGAAGTGCTTTCTGCCTCTCTTCATTTTTCCACAACTTTAGAGTGAGAAGAGCACTGCAAAAAGATATTTTTTAATCCGCTGTGAGTATAAAGCTTTGTGATTTAATTTTTGCCTGGCATTTCTACACCACGGGAATAAAACACTTCACTAAAAATAGTGTGTAACTCTTGATTCTACTTCTATGATTTCTTCACCAACTATGGAAAGTTCCAGCTGCAATGGAAAAGTCTTACAGGTTTATCTCCTCCTCCCACCTTGCTTTTCCCCCACAGAGAAGTGGTGTGTACTTACAGTATGGGTAAAGAGAGACCCTTTTGGGTTCAGCTCTGTGTTCCTGCTAAAGAATGTCTTGCAGGTGCGAAGTTAACATCTATAC
This sequence comes from Phalacrocorax aristotelis, assembly GCF_949628215.1. Taxonomy (NCBI): domain Eukaryota; kingdom Metazoa; phylum Chordata; class Aves; order Suliformes; family Phalacrocoracidae; genus Phalacrocorax; species Phalacrocorax aristotelis. The sequence goes on along the minus strand of NC_134310.1, from coordinate 5,486,363 downwards.
TTGGAGGGCTACCATATGGTTAGAGTCTAGCAATTATAAATTACCGTGCATGTAGACCAAGTTTCTTTTCTATTAATCATTAATCTCAGGTTGAATTTTTGTCTTCCTCCTTTGTTGGTTACCCGATTAAGGGCTCGTAACTTCATTGTACTCCAAATCTAATTAGCAGCTGAGTTTCTGGGCTCTGAGGGCGGGAAGCTGAATTTCAGCTTTTCTAGAGTCTGGGGCCAATGAATGCAGTGTGATTGCGTTTTACAGTTTGTTATACCACGGTAGATGCAAGGGCCTGGAACAGGGAGGCCATATGGAAGATGCTGCTTTCAAAAAATATCTTTACATGCTAAAAATGGTGTAAAAATTGCAGGTCTCTGAATCAGTCTCTTCAGAAAAAGCGCACTTGTTAGACTTAAACCCAACCTTCAAGCAGCTATTCACTAGATCCTGTAAAAAAAATCGTGCCGGGTCTGGCTAGGATGGAGTTAACTTCTTCACCACAGCCCATAGGGCTGTGTTTGGGAGTTGTGGCCGCCAGTGCTGATAAGGCACTGATGTTGTGGCTGTTGCTGAAGGGCTCTTGCACGGTGTCAAGGCTTTTATCTTCTTCCCTCTCCGCTCCCTGCCCAGTGACTCGGCTAGGGGTGGGTGAGAGATTGGGAGGGGACGCAGCTGGGACAGCTGACCCAAAGGGATACTCCGTATCCTGTAATGTCACCCTCAGCAATAAAAACCGGGGTAGAGAAAGAAGACGGGACGGGGAAGGGTTGGCTTCCAAGTTGTTTGGAGACTGGCTGGGCATTGGTCTGCCTGTGGGAGATGGTGAGTGGATTTCTTTTGCTTATTTCTTTCTATTTTTATTCTTCCCTCTTTCCTTCATCTATTAAATGGTCTTTGTCTTGACCTACAAGTTTTCTGGCTCTTGTTCTTCCTCTTTTCCCTTCTTGTCCCACTGGGGAAGTGGGGAGTGAGCGAGTGGCTGTGTAGGTGCTCGGCTCCTAATACGGTTCCTAACCAAAATACATTATCCTGACTTAAGAATTTGCATTCGTCTTTGCATTGTGGCTGCTGTAATCTCTTTGTTTTAGTGGTGTTGACCCTTTAGAAAGAACAGCATTGCTATTGGCTTGTTAGTATTAGCCTGACCGTATTAATATGCACTTTTTTCAGTTAGACTTCTTTATAGGCCTTGCACCCTGTGAGTTATGCTACTGAAAAAACACAGACTGCCTATTGATTATGCTATAAGCATCGCTATCCTGTGTTTTTAGAAACTGGCAATGCTGGGTAATGTTTCAGAGCTGGAAGATGATGCTTTGCAGACTTCCAGCAGTTTGCCAAAGGGAAGCATGTACAGAATGAAAAGAAATGATGGAATGGAGGCAGAGGATGAAAGGAAGATTTATCACAAGTTTTGGTCTATATTCTGAAATACAAGCAAAATAGATTTAAAATACAATGAAAAGAACTCTAACTGCAGCTCATGAGCTTACATTAGTAATGGTGGGAAAAAGCTCTTCAAGAAACCCGAACAATTAATGGCTGCTGTGAATGGATCTTAACTGTTGTGTCATGCCAGGTTCATCTGTTTCCTTTCAGATATCAGTTTTGCCCTGTAGCTATTGTTAGCTACCTTGTGTTTTCGCTCCAAAGAAGATCCTTTTGTTTTGTATTCGGTTTTTAAAGTCAGTGATCGTTTTATATATTGAAGGCTGTTCTTCTATGTCAAATCACACTTCTGTACTTCTAGGTCTCACAGAAAAAGAAGTCAACCCAGAAGACATAAAACAGAGGATCAGAAGTCTCTTGGGGATGTCATGGCTATTGAAACTGCCTTGGAAGATGTGAAAGTAAAGGAGGAGCTGAAAAGAGGGACAGATCTAGAGGAAGAGGAGAGAAGCAAAGTGATTGAGGGAGGAGAAGGTGAGGGCCCTGCTCACTGATGGCAGATCACTTCAGTGAAGAACTGGGGCAAGCGATCTCTCTAAAACACATTTGTAAATAACTTGTCTGCTGTTGTTTATTTCTGTCGAAATCTCAGCGGAGTCTTTCCCAATATTAAATCTATGCTCACTGAAATACACCATCATTTACAGCAGCAATTGATTTTTCTCTCTCTTTAAGGATTCGGTCCAAATAGCTTTCTTGGCAGGGCTTGAAATTTCTGCCAAAAAGATTACAGGTTTGTAAAAATATATATTAGGGGGGAATATGTTTAAATATTTCACAGAGAAACAAATATATTTTGTGTACTACTCTGAAAAGGAATGATTTGTGCACTCCCTTGTGCAATTAGTCTTTTCCCCTTTCCCTCCCTTCCTCCCCATTTCTTACAGAGACTGTGACTATAGTCAGCCTTAGGTTGTGTGGGATCCACAGCCGCTGCATGAGTGCAAGTTGCAGGTTTGGCTTTCTTCAAGTCTAGCTGTAGGAGGGAGGCTTTTCCGCTTTCTTTGCATGGCTGAAGTTAATACCGGTCCATGACAATTCCCAGTCCTTTATGATTACTTCTGCACGAAAGCACAGGTTCCAAACGGTTTAGGAGAAGGCAAAGAGGAATAGGAGCTGATAGAACAACAGAGCTGTTTTCCACAAAGCTGTGGCTAGATTTATGTGCGACCTCTGATAAGCCACTTAACCTTTCTCTGCTCATCGACACATCTGTACAGCGGGCACAATATTTTTTAATACTATGGTCCTTCTGCAAGAAACAGTGTCTGTAAAATTCTTTGAAGCTGTTTGTTGCAATACACCATGACTTAAGGCACAATATAACTGAAGGCCTGTTGCAAAACCAGAACGTTTTGGTTTGTGGTTTTTGTGTGACATGTTCCTAGAACATATGGTTAGTCCAGAGGCCTGACCTCAGCCATTGTGCTGGAAGCTTTCTTGTGATACCTTTGTCTTCTTGGCTGTGTATGAAAGGCTGTGATTCTTGCTGGGAGTAAGCTGCTTCCCCCTGACGCAATAAGCATGGTTAAGTAGTTGATGTGTTTATTATGCACTCTCTCTTTGAGGCTCTCTGGAGCATTTCATAAACACTAGTGAATTAATTTTCATATATTGTATATATCCATTATTTGTTTAGCATTTGGAGAAAACTGATGCTGCAAACTGTTTAGAGAACCTTAATGATTTTAAAGGAAATCTGTGGAAGCTCTGGGAAAATAATTGAGGTCTTTGTTCGGTTCCAGAGTCTCTTAGCTAGACAGTGTATTTTCCCTTTTCATGGGAAATAAGGAGTTTGAAAATCGTTGTTGTACAGAGCAGGGGTAGCACAGTGCAGACACTTAATTCCAATTGCCCTAAGCTTGAAGGTGTCAGCAGTGTGTTAAATTGCATGCTCTTAGCTCTTGTACAAGTTTAATGGTTGATGCTTGTAATAAATGGCCCAAAAATGCTGATACCTCTTCAGAGACAAGAGATAAGTGACAAGAAGGGATTCGAGATCCTTAGAATGGCAGAGGGACAATAAGGACTCTGTTCTAGCCAAACAGGTTCTAAATCATATGCTCAGACTACATGTTAAGAGCTGTTTAACTGTTAGCACAGGAGGGAAAAACTTCTCTTCAGCGCCGTTGTAGAACTAGAACTAGACTATTTGCTTTGTGGTTTCTGAGGGGTCTAGTGCTCAGTGTGGCTGTTGGCAAATATCCAAGTTCCTTAATGTGGTACAGCAGTCAAATACCACTGAATTCTCTAGTTTTCTGTATCCTACTGTCTGCATTACCTTTCACAAGTGTCTTACAGTTTCATCTTGAAAAAGAAAATAGCATCTGTTTGGATGGCCCTGCTAATGGCAATTTAGCTTCCCCTCCACCTTCACTTTTTCTTTTCCTCTGGTTTTAATTTAGCTTGATTTTTGTACTTACACCAGAAAAGATGACCTTGAGAAGGAGGAAGAATGAGATTTCAAAGTAATCATTGGTTGTTTCTGAGTAGGTCTTGTGCTTCATGTTGGTTATTCGGACTAGCTGAGTATTAATAACATGAGACTTTCACAATTTCTCACCCAGATACTTTAAGGTGTTTTCTTCTGGTTTTTATGACTCAGCTTTATATTCGTAATTGATTATGTTACTATTAATACACTTAGAATTCTTAGCAGGTTGTCTTGGAACTTGAAAAAGGAATGTCTTTAAGCTCTGCTCTTCTCTGGGTGTGCTAAGCAGCACAAATACATCCTGTGAGTCAGCAGGCGTTATCTGCGATGCTGTGCCTGTTAAGAGTCCTGCAGACTTGGGCTACAAACCATGGATCTTACAGGAGGATTCTTTTTTCTTTTAAATAATGTAAGCAGCACTGAGATGCCTAACTGCAAAACAGTTGTGTGTTATTTTCTACCACGTTTCATTAAAAGGCATTCCCACATATCCTCTTGAGTGTTGCAATTGTAAACGAAGTGCATAATTACATGAAGTAATACTGTGACCAAGATGCCGGTAAGCCAGAACTGAAAACTTTTCTGCTGTTAGCTGTATATAATAGTAAGTTGGTGCATAGCTGATTTTTAGGTGACCATTTGCTACATGAGGATTTTAGTTCAGGCAAGATCTCAAGAACTGGCCATTAGCCAAGTGGCTCGTCTCTTGCTGATTTGTCTCCCGTGTTGCTTAAGCTGGCAATGTTGAGTTGTTAAGAGATGAGACTGTTTAAGGTGATGGAAGGTTTATCGTGAAACAATGCCATAGCACAAGAGTTTGTCCTGGAGACTTTCTGGACCTTTCTAGCATCAAGAAGAGAAAACAGAGCCGTTTCAGAAATCTGCTGTCAGTCGCTGTGGCTATCTACATATTTGCAGTACGTGCCATATGAAGTCCTGATAACAACCGAGCAGACACAGCCCCTAGAAGCAAGTAGAAGGTGTTTTCCTGCCACTTTTGCTTTCTGCTGCTCTGTCAGACATGTTTGCGTGTTCTGTTAGCATAGGTGATGTACAGGATATAAACACTGAGCATGTAGGGGTTGCTTTAAGGTAATATTCTCTTCCTAGAAGTAAGTAATGCTGCTTAAGTGAAAACGTGAACTTGTTGTTTAGCCTCCTAAACACCTAAACTTCAGGATGGTGGAACAGGTCTTTGTGATTATTTCATTTACCGCACAGTCTCCCACATAGATTGAAGAAAAACCCTTGAGTGCAACTATTACACAAATACAGACGTCTTGAAGGATGCAGTGCCATATTAGAGGGACGTACTGGCAAAATCCTTCTGCTCTCTCCTGAGTTTAGTTGCATCTTATCTCTGTGTTCTTCTGCTAGATTGGTAAATCTAATTGATAGTTGCTTTTCGAGCTGTTGATGCTACAAATTATTTAACTGAAGTTGTGGCTAAATTGCTGAAGTCCATTTCTAATTGTCTTGGCCCAGTCCCAGGAGATATTGTGCTAGCAGATGAAGTCTGTACTCTTGTAGCTGCTTTTTATGATCTCATTGCCCAAAGCTATGCTGTATGGTCCTATGTAGGTGGTTTGGCTTCCTCACCAGCACCTCTTCCCCTCGAAGGTGTTGTACACCTTCAGTGAACTCCGTATAGTATTTGCAATTATCTCTAGACAAGCAAGTCTTCACACCATGAAAAACCACCGTCATGGTCCTGTCTTCCACGTGTACTAGCTCTACTACTTGTGCCTTTCTTCAGCAGAAGGACAGCTGTGATAGGCATCCCTCTGTCAACCTGCCATACTGATTGGTGCATAAAGATCATCCCGTTCCTTTCTAGAAATATTCCTGTGATAGGCAGATAGGGCCTTTTGAATGTTACCTCACTTCTTCCTGGCTTCTGATTTCATAGATTTGCTTGCAAACTAGTTTGTTCATCTTAATGCAAAAACTTTAAACAAAGTTCTGCGTGCCAGCTGCTGTCAAATTACCCATTTAGAAGTCAATAAAGCTGGTGAATGGCATTTGTTTTGTTGTTGGGTAGAGAATTCTCTGAGTGTATAGAGAGTAAATATGATCTGGTTTTGTGCAACTGGGGAAAAATCCAATTTACCTTTCATTCAATATGTTTGTTTCTCTAAGGAAATTCAATATTCCTTTCTCTGTGACAGAACAAACCAGTTTATCGGAGGGACTGCCTACACAAGTACAATAACTATCTGGGCTGGACTTGTTCCCGAATTTATAAATTAGTGTAAATGAAGTCATCAGACCAGGATTCTGGGAAATGTCGAGGGTGAGGTACCCCTAGAAGATTTTGGCAGGAATTTTAGTATTTTACCTTATTGTGGGATTATTCACCACCTGTTTTTTCAAATCCTCTGTCATGGTTTTAGCTGGGATAGAGTTAATTTTCTTCACTGCAGCTGGTGCAGTGCTGTGCTTTGGACTTAGTATGAAAACAATGTTGATAACACGCAGATGCTTTGGGTGTTGCTGGGTAGGGCTTGTACTAGTCAAGGACTTTTCCAGCTTCCCATGCTCTGCCGGGTGCACAAGAAGCCGGGAGGGGAGGGGGCACAGCTAAAGGAGTGGATTCAAACTGGCCAAAGGGATATTCCATATCATGTAATGTCATGCCCAGTATGTTACCTGGGAGGAGCTGGCCGGGGGGGGGAGCAATCACTGCTCGGGGACCGGCGGCGTTGGTCGGCAGGTGGTGAGCAGTTGCAGCACTTGTTGTTTGGGTTTTTTCCCCCCTCTTCCCAAGATCTCGCTCATTATTTTTCATTGTTTTACTATTATTATTATTATTATTACTGTTTTACTTTAATTATTAAACTGTTCTTGTCTCAACCCATAAGTTTTCTTACTTTGGCCCTTCTGATTCTCTCCCCCGTCCCACAGGGGTGGGGGCAGTGAGCGAGCAGCTGGGTGGTATTTAGCTGCTGGCTGGGGCTAAACCACAAGACTGTCCCTCCTGCAGATACCTCATTGTTGTGTGATGGTTTATCTGATTTTCTGTTCATGATGTTTGGCTGGTCAGCTTTGGTTTAGTCCTTAATGGAGAAGTCGGAGTAGGTTGGGGCTGGTGAAGCATCGTTATTAGGGTGAATAGTCTTTCTCTGTCTTTCGTTATCATCAGCCCTCCTCCCCATCCTGTTAGTGGGAAGGTGACCTTTGCAGCAGAGTCATCCAGTCATCATCTGCAGGTGAAAAACAACCTCTTATGTAATAAACAGGTGCTCTACAGAGAGATGCCAGTGCTCAATTTACTTTCTTTTGAGTGAACTGATAACTTCATTCATGAAGTGGGGGAAGAGTTGGGCAAAGGGAACATACATCATTTTAGATGGAATAAGGCAAGGCATCACCTGTCCTAACCAAGAGACACTTGCCTAGTGGCCAGTAGGAATTCTAATTGCTCTGTAAAATCAGACTGCGTGGATCCTTTAGCAGAGTTATATTGGGAAGATAGGTGGGGAAGACTTCTATGGGTCATTGCTGCCTATGGTAAAAATACTGAGACATCTGGCTGTTCAAGAAGTGTTTTTGTTGTCACAGCCGTGTAAGAGACCTACAACACCATGCAGATAAGATGAGTGACAGTAAGCTGGGGGAAACAAGGGCAGATGGAGCAAGCGTTAGGAAAGGATATCTTGGTAACCAGTGCTGGCGTGGTGTCTCTAATAGGCTTAGTTCAATGCTGTACTTGATTTATGCTTTAAAGGCATCTTTTCTTAAAAGACCTTACAGTAGAATTCTTCTGGTAATAATGATTGAGGTATCTTTGTTTAATTCTTCACTCCCTAGGGCTGTTGAATGCATTGACACGCAGAAATACTCAGATAAGAGCTATGCTTGCAAATAGAGGGAGCAGTAAACGGGGGTGGTCCAGAGGTTAGGGCAAACCAGTGATACAGAACAGCGGTCTCCAAACCTTTTTGATTGCGCCCCCTTATCAGCAAAAAAATTGCGAGTACGTGTTCTGATATATGTATATTTACTTATAAAATCTGTACATGTCTTACTGTGCTAAAATGTTATGTATATTATCAAACATACACAAAAATAGACTTTTTAAAAGGATTAAATGAAGATAAAATACTATTTTAAAGATATACTTTTTAAATTTCGTTAACGGTAAAAAAAATTTTCTTCCTGCACCCCCCTTTGGAGACTGCTGATGCAAAAAACTTGAAATACAGAGTCAAGGCTACTGTAATATATTACATGCTTTTTGACACGCTGTCCAGTTTCTTAGGGGTTTAGATATTTTTTCCTGCAGGCAGCATTCATTTTGGCAGATGTTTTTTGTTCCAGTCAAGAATTAAATAATCCGTAGAAATGACATAAGTCTTTTCTTTCTAAAGTGGGCTTTTCTAAGTCAGTGCCGAAGTACAGCTGAATATGTCTACAGCTTTCAGTCTGCCTGTTTGAAAAGAATAATACCATAATGTAATATGTTAGCCCAGCATTGGAGCTTTCTGATGAAAGGAGAAAAATATTAAATGCCCAGAAATCTTGGCACATGAAGCTCAATGTCGCCTATTATTTTGAAACAGGTGACTGCAAAGTAAAGGCCCGTCCTCCAAAAGTAAAAAGTGAGAGGAAGAAGAAGCACCTTTTCCATCAGCATCAGCACCATCTGCAAGCACCTCAGCCTCCGCTGCAGCAGCAGCCACCGCCGCTGCCACCACCGCCTGCACCACAGCAGCAGCTGGCAGGGGACAAGGCGCCAGCCCTACGGCCACCGGCACCCCCAGCAGTACCCACGTCATCCGCAGCGGAAAAGAGCTTGCCTCCAGCTCCCCTGAACATTATCCAGCCCTCAGAGGCACCCATCGAGGAAGATGACTTCAAACCTCGGCCGATCATTCCCATGCTCTACGTGGTTCCACAGACCAAAAAGGTGGTGTTTGACAAGGAGCGCATGTCCTGCCAGCAGGCGTTTGAGCAGTTCGCCACGCAAAAGAGTCCAAGTTGGCGGGAGCAGGCGGTCCCTATGGAAATCCCTGTGAAGGAGGAGGAGAATGCAGAAGCAGAAAACACAGAGGTCGCTACGGAGGTCAGTGATTTACAGGTTTGCATGACCAAGGCTGTGGTCATAGCGTAGCATGCATGATCAAGGCATGTGGTCAGAGCTATATAGCTCGTGACTATGACATTTGCTAGTTTTAAGCAACAAGTTGAGGACTAAACTTGGAGTAAGAGGAGCCCTGAATTGTGCGTGAGTCTCCAGTGGAACAGTGCCATGCTGGAGAGCCATAGAGTGCTTCTACAGGAAGAGATTGATTATCTTCTCACAGTTCAGTCCATCATTGCATTGACGCTAGCTGATGAATCAAACTTGTTTATTGCCTTCAAAAGATGAAACAGAGAATCTCTTTCCCTGCTACTAACAGTACAGCTAACACTGAAATGATCATCCCAAGCACTAGGCAGGAAGACCCAGCACAAGCAAACAGCTGCTGCAGAGCAACTATTCTGAGAGTGGTAAAGCCAAACAATCCCAAGGGGAACGTTGATCACACCAACACTTGGATAATTCTTCCCCCTTGTTTCTGACTTCTCCAGCTGATACCATGTGCTTTTTGCTCCCAGGTGTTGGCCTGCTGTATAGCGTTGCCTAGGGATCTTTTCCGTCCTGAGATTTAGAATTGGAAAAGTTGGCAGAAAACTTCTTCATGAACAATGCAGTTCATGGCACGTAATCTGTCACAGGCATCTCTTCCCCTTGGAGAGTGCTTTCCTGAGGACAGCTGCCAAAAGAGGAAGGAGGATAATGTTCAAGAATTAGCAGCGAGTCAGAGCAATATTACGTAGCTCTTTTTTCCTGCATGATGCTGCAGAAAGAGCCAAGGGAATGGCAAAGCACTATTAGAAGTGGTGGGGTAGGGGAAATGTGCATTGCTATACCGGCGTGGCACATTAGCGTGCCTTTCATGTAAATTTTTCTAAGATAATGGCTGCAGACTAGAGAGGAAAAAACGGCTATGCTGTGCTCTGACAGGCTGCTGTAAGTGCTTTCATTTCTGCTCACTCCTGTGTGACATGGAATGTACTTGAATTTCCTTCTTAATGCTGTAGCACTGCTGCTTGTCCTCATGTTTGTGAACCAGAGCACGTGGTACTGTCAGTTTCTAGTGCGGAGTAACTCACCTGTAACGCCTTCGGTGCCCGTCACCAGAGAGCACTGCGAGCCCCTGTCATTAGAAGCACGCAGTATTTACAATGTTGGATGGCACGCAGGGCAGTGGGTGCAGTACAATATAAATATACTTGTCATAAAACACACTTGTAATGTTCTAGTAATCTGTCCCTGGTCCTGTATGCTCTGTACATCATTTTTGTGCTAGATCTCCTAGCTGTTTGTGATTGACCAGACTTTTCTTAAGCTAATGGAATTGGCAGGCTCGAAGCTGTTATGAGGCTGTTCTGATTTTAAGAAAAAAGTGTAGTTTACCTTTATCTGACATCTTAAGAGAGAACATTGGCTTTACCTACTACAGTAATTGCCTCGGGAGGCTTTATCGATCTCAGCCAAAAGGCAGTGAAAAGTTTGCTGTGTAAATTCAAGAACTCTTTATGACAAGGGTTCTGCTCTGTTGTCCTGTCTTTGCTTGCCACGATATTTTGGGGTTCCCATCTAGCTTCTTCTGGTTTGTTACAGACTGCTGCTGCTTTTTCAAAAATGAAAATGGAGATTAAAAAGAGTCGTCGTCATCCCCTGGGCAAGCCACCAACCCGCTCCCCATTGTCAGTGGTGAAACAGGAGACCTCGAGTGATGAGGGTGAGTGCACTAGCATTAAGAATGCTCGTATGACTCATCCGATATGAAAAATTGCTGAAGCCATTAACATAACTGGATAGCCTGAAACTTTTTGTGTTACACTTAACTGATAGAAAATGCAGCATGTTCCAATTTTGATAACCCAGATGGAAACAAAACTCATCCGTGGGAGGTGTCCCTTCTCACCTCCCACCCTTTTTTTTCTGTCAAGAAAAATATTTTGCTGGCTGCAGAATGAGGCAGCATTTTGGGCAAAGGGGGGAAAAATACTTTGCAGAAAATAACATCTTAAAGTAAAAGCTAATTCTTAGATATTGCATTAAAATGAGATCTGTTCACCTGGGAGGGTGGTGGAAGTTAGGTCTGCTGTTATGTGTATGGGGAAAGTTCATTCTAAATTTTTGGTTGGCCTTTTAATTGATGTGAATGTTGGGGTTCAGCTTCTCTTGGCAGATCCAGAAATGAGAATAATAAAGTCTCTCAGTGCTTAATTGTACATCGCTGATTTTGTTTCCCACATTCCAGTCCCTGTGAATGCCTTAACAGTCTGGACCAAGGGGAAAAAATAATACTCTTACCTCTTGCTTCGGTTGTGTGGTGTCATTTACCACTTCTGGGTCTTGCCCATATTATAAAGTACTCAGAAGGTAGAAAAGTCCACAGTAAGAAGCTTCTGTATGCTCAGGCAGGTACGTGAAGGTGTAGTTGGCAGTCCCTGCTTTCAGGGTACCTAGAACTTCATATTGAAAAGGGCATCTTTCCTGTTCACTTTCCTTCAGAGAATATATCCATTGATTTTAGAGAAACTTTGTGTAGGAAGGGGATATTTTTTACACACGTAGCTCCATTTCCTTACCAAGGCTGATGCATTTGATGTCTTGCATATATGTAATGTGGAGTGAAGCGTTGAAAGGCAGTTGAGACTAGTTATCTTGTTCTGGTGTGAGACCTTGCAACAAACTCTGTGCTGCAGGATCCTCATTAGACAGATTCTTTTCACTTTTTTGACTTTTCGGATGGTGTACGGGGACTTTGCTGGCTGACTCAGGAGCAACTTTCTGTGAAAGCTGGCATTTCTCGGGGACTGATTTACTGCACTGCTGGGCAAAATCTGATCAAACAGATTCTTCTCTTTCCCCACCAGGGAATAGAAGCAGCTCTGCACTCCTTACTTTTTCAGGGCTAATGTGTAAGGATGATCTGGAGGCTGCAATGAGGAAGAGTGAGCATGTAAATTAAAAGAATGCATACGCTACCCTGAGATTCAGTTGAGACAAATTGTTAGCCTTTTCTACTTGCTTGAAACGTAGCAGCCATCCTGAATGCTGTGTCTCACCTAGAATCCATCCTGGGATGAGTGAAGGTGATGATAACATATGACAGTCATTTCCTTTTTTCTCTGTCACTCTGGATTATGATGCTGGTTTCACTGATTTCACTGGTATCATAAATCCTTGCCTGTGTCCTGATGTGCTTTGACTAAAATTTGGAGAAACGTGGTTCAGTTTTCGGCTCATGTCTTAAAATGTCATTAAAGGTGTTTGATTTCTTCAAAAGGTGAGTGACGAGCTCCACTTGGAAAGTTAAGACATCTTGAAAGGATCAATCTGCATCCCTGAGATCATTGGTGTCTTTTTAAATTCTGCCTGTGCCTTACAGGAGATGCGGACACATAAGCACGTTTAACAAGGACGTGTTCTACAGCGTTAACTTCAGCTAATCTGCGTTGTTATGAGGGCCAGCTCTGGCCTGACGCGTGCTGAACTGGCAGTCAGCTCCTGGCATGAGCAGTGTCTTCCTCTAGGAAGGAATGCCTAACTCGCCCGCTGGCAAGGCTGTTCCTATTTGTCTCCCTATCGAGCAGAATCCTATGCAGTGTTGTGGAAGTGTGCCCTTGTGGCCCAGAAGGCCGGTGGTGTCCCGGGGTGCATTAAAAGCAGCGTGGCCGGCAGGGCGAGGGAGGTTATACTCCCCCTCTGCTCTGCCCTAGTGGGACCACATCTGGAGTGCTGCATCCAGTTCTGGACTCCTCAGTTCAGGAAAGACAGGGAGCTACTGGAGAGAGTCCAGCGGAGAGCTGCCAAGGTGATCAGGGGCTGGAGCATCTCCCTTGTGAGGAAAGGCTGAGAGACCTGGGTTTGTTCAGCCTGGAGAAGAGAAGGCTGAGGGGGGATTTCATAAATACCTATAAATATCTGCAGGGCAGGTATCAGGAGGATGGGGCCGGACTCTTTTCAGTGGTGCCCAATGACAGGCCAAGGGACAACGGGCACAAGCTGGAACATGGGAAGTTCCACCTCAATATGAGGAAGAAAAAAACCCCTTCCCTGTGCGGGTGCCAGAGCAGGGGCACAGGCTGCCCAGAGAGGCTGTGGAGTCCCTTCCCTGGAGACATTCACACCCCGCCTGGACGCGGCCCTGTGCCCCTGCTCTGGGTGTGCCTGCTCAAGCAGGGGTGGGACGGGATGATCTCCAGAGGTCCCTGCCAACCCCTGCCGTTCTGGGATTCTGTGATTCTGTTGTAGGAAAAATGATGGTATTAGCAATTATTGTTAGCCTATGGATACCAGTTTTAGTTCAAGATAAAAATATAGTAAGAAAGCAAAGACTTTTTAGGAAGTAGCCGTCATTTGAAGCATGACGGAGGTACACAGCGTTCGTCGTCTCAAAAAGGATTAATTAAACAGAATAAAATTTCCCACATCATCTGGCAAATATATATCAGATTAGTTGTGGGGAACATTTAAAATCTGATGTGAACTTAGCTATTAGTGTTTTACTACAAGTACCTTTTATCCTTTCTGGTAATGTAAGAGTCTGAAAGTCTTAAAAGTAAGCTAGAAATGGTGGGGAGGCTTAGACTTGTTGAGAGCAGAACATTAACTGTGCATTTCCAGTAATTAACAGTGAAGCGGTGAACAATTTGGTTTAATGTGCTGAGCTCTGGGGGTAATGTTCCTCTAAGATCTGTTTGAGTTCCTCTGGCCAAAGCTGTTCTTTTGGAAACTTTGCAGATTGACAGTGCAGTGAGTGATTTACACTTAGTCTTGTGTGGAAAATTTCTCTAACACTTACAGTGACTCAAAACGCCTCAGTAAGGAATGGTAAGCAACTTGGACCCCCAAACTGACACAAATGGGTTCTGCAGCAGTTTAATCATGAAATGCCAAGGGCCTTTTAAAGGTTTTGTAAAAACAAATAATTAGTGAACTAATTAGCACAAGCGGTACCTATCAGAGCTCTGGCAGAAGAGGAGGTGGTGGTGAATGCAAATCAAAGGCTTAGTGGTGTGTGCTTGATGGGAAGTAGCTGCGAAGCAGCTGCAGAAACGTGAAATGAAAACTTGAACCCAGGATATCTCAAGGCCAAGATTTGTGTTTGCAGAAACGGGTACGGGATGTACTTTGGGAAGGTTGGAACAGACTTGCTGCTCACCAGTGGGAGGTGGGAGCTGGCCTAACCAAACCAGTGCGAGCTGCAGGCGCGTCCTCCAGAGAGTGCAGCTCCCAGCTGGAGAAGGGAAAGGGGGAGATCCTTGCACTTGCATCGTGCATTTTGAACTTGGCTTCGTTAAAAGGATGTAGGTTTCCACAGCTAGAAAGTGGAGAGAGTTATGAAGGCAGTAAATCCAGATTCTCTTCTTTCTTCCTCGTGGCCAGTGCCATTAGGTCATTGGTGTCTCTATCTTGTCTATCCTACCCATAAAGTGGAGATTATATCCATTTAAGGAAGTATTTGAGGTACACACACATGAGGAACCGTGGATGAGTTGAATGTTCTTATTCATTGAATTTCTTGTGTTGTCGAAACATTAACTGTTTCACCCTACCTTGCTGCGTTTTGCCTCTACTTGACTGTCCATTGTTTTGGGATTTTTTTCTTTCTAGAAACATTTCCATTTTCTGGGGAGGAAGATATGAGCGACCCAGAGGCTCTGAAATCTTTACTTTCCCTCCAGTGGAAGAATAAAGCACATAATTTCCCAGCTGAAAGAAAATTCAATGCAGCTGCTGCCCTGAGTGAGCCATACTGTGCTGTCTGTACCCTCTTCTACCCATATAACCAGGTAATTCCTGATACAGCTCAGGTGGACGTGCCAGTGGTGCGTAGTGAGTGGTGGCTACTGTGTAAGTTATGATGCAGACCTTTATAATAAAGAAAGAAGACTCCTACAAATTTGCACACCAAGGAAGCGTGTTTGGATTTGGCAGAGGCAGTGGATGGGGCCTTTTTTGTTATCTTTCTTGGCTTCTCTGGCTTTCTCAGCTTTCATTTTTTAAATCACGCAGAAAGAGCTTTGCACTGCAAACACTACTTCACGCAGAGAAACAGTGCCACGTTGGGCACGTGATCGCTCTTGTTTAGGTATCAGCCCACACTTCTGAATATATGCAACCAAGCAGCAAAATAAAAATTTACTGAGTAAGCACATACATAATTTTTTGGGAAACTACCAATATGCTTTGGGGTATGTTTTGAGCAGAAAGGCAAAATTTATCAGATGAATTAGTTATTTGCCCAGTTGTGTATTGATTTGTTCTTGCGTGCTTGTAGAGCCAAATCTGGCTCTGTGTGTCCACCAGGAATACGTGCCTTAGATGCAGAACCCACCTCCCCTTTCAATAAAATCACTTGATTTATGATACAGACTGAAAATATCTGTTCTGATTGCTGGATGTTGTTGTATAACGGTTGTAAGGAAGACTGGGTACAGCTGGGCTCTTTTAATCCATTGTTTTTAACTCTGGTCTGCTACCAGAAACCTTGAAATGTCCTTCTGGAGAAATTCCTGCAGAAAGAGTAGAGAAGGATGCCAAAAGGATGGGAGAGGGGGAGGGAAGGTCTTGCTTTTATTAATATTTCACCCTTTCCCCCCCCCCCCCCCCCTTGGTGTGTTCAGCTGCAGTTTAGGAATTTAGATTTTTTTTTTTAACAGAAGGAAAACAGGGAAAGCTTCTCCTGATTCTAATGCTTCTTTGAGCTTTCAGCATAAATTACAGATCCCAGTACAGGCCTAAGGAAGAGAGAGATGAGCAGAAGGCAGGGGTGGGGGTGTGCATGAGAAGACAGGATTTAAAGCTCATTATTTGTGCTGCGTGGCGTCAGGTGTTGGATGATTTTTGGTTTTCAAGGGGAGTGCTCTAACTTGAACCTTAAAAATTGTGACCAGGGGAGAGGCGGTTCCATATGGTGATGGTATTTTTTTCTTTAAGTCCTTACAGATGGATAAAGAAGCTGTCCCGGTCTCCGCAGGGGAGACCACCTCCTTCATCCACCTTTCTAAGTGTGGACAAAAGACGAAGCCTCTGATCCCGGAGATGTGCTTTACCTCAAGTGGAGAAAACACAGAGCCTCTTCCTTCAAATTCGTATATCGGAGAGGATGGAACCAGTCCCTTGATATCCTGTGCCAAATGCTGCCTGCAGGTTCATGCTAGTGAGTGTTTCCTTCTCACCAAAGTGTTTTTGGGCATTGAGAAACTCACAAGCTTCTTCATACGTTGCCTATATTTTAATTCCTTCTGGGCATGCTTGCTATACCTGTCGCTCCCGCTTCGTCCCTTTCTGGTACTAGTATGTGTGTATGTTTGAGTCCATCTTGGCAGTCACTGATCTCAAAAATACACACAAATATTCTTTTTACTGTTTGCTGCTTTGGCTGATTCTTCTGTCTCACAGAAAAGATTCTTTTGTTGTCTTTCATTTTTTGTAATAAAGCAGAGATCACAAAGCTGATCGCGCTCTTTTCGCTTGTTCCAATATTGGTCTGCTGGGTAAGGTTGTATTGTTCTTGCGTGCATCAGAGATTACGGCGGAGTTTCTGGGATATATTTTATTAGTGTCTGTGTTACTGTTTGGAGGAACGGCACTTGATTACAAAAAGGAACATATGTCTGTTCATTTCCCTGATAGCTACATCTAAAAGATCTGATTAATCCTGGTAGAGTGTACCTTCACTGTAGATTGTATGACATCTAGTTAACATTTGCTGTTTGATCTTGGCAGATGGGACAACTTATTTGACTTGCATCAGCTGGGATTACTTTTGTTGTTCCAATTTTAAAGTCCGCAGGTCACCGTGCCGCTCAGTGTGACTGTCTCTGCTGGAGAACTAGAATGCAACTTTTATTTCTGTACTGCATCCGCGATTATGGTCACTGCTGGCTAGTAAGAGCACATGATGCAGGGTGTGAGGGTGAAGGCTGCTTTCTTACTTCAACAGTTGTGGTCTCTGTAGCGACCAGAACAGAGAGGCTGCATCTTGTACATCCGCATGTCTTGAATAGACTAGTCTATCAAAATGGTTGTAGTGGCCAAGTTCTACTTAGGGACTGAGGGACGTGGGCAAAGTGACGTTAATCTGCCGTCTCAGACAGGCCATAGAGACATTCAGCTTTCTACTCTGGCTGTGCTCTACCTTTGAGGAAGTCAAACGTAGTCTGATGTGGTCTCCAGCATCTTGTTGTTTCCTTGTCGCTGTTTGTACTTCTAGACTGTGATATCCCTTTGACTTTCATTATAGGATTGCAGTGTTGAGGTGTGTGTATTTTGGTTAATCTGGCAGCATGCTGTAAAAACAGGTGGCAGTCTCCTTGTTATTGAGAAGTGCCCTCACCCAGCTGTGCCAGGTTAGGGCGACAGCAAGGACATACAGAGAAGAAAGCTTTTGTGAAGGTGTCTGGCCTTTTAAGGTGTTGACAAAATCCATGAAAAGAGCATACTTTTTTTTGTTCCATTAGGATCATCGTTAGGGGACAATCTGGTGTTCAGTAAGCATGACTGTTTCTCCCCTCAGATCCCATATCCAGCTACCTGAAGCAAGAAATCAGTGCTGAAAATTCAGCCTGTTTACACCGTTTCAAGCTCAGCAGTGTTTTGGTGAAGGGCATCGCCTTCTCCTCCAGCGCAGTTTCCAGATCAGTTTTTCAGACTCGACACCCCTGCTTATTTTCTAGGACTGGGTTGAATCTGCTTTCTTGATTTGCCATATGATGAAAAGAGACTTCAGATGTGGAAGACAGCTGTAGTGAATCTATATTATTGACTTTTTTTGACATAATGTTTAGCTGGTTAAGTGGATGATTTTTATAAATCAGGTGGTTGTGGCAATCTCAGTGCTTTCTGAGTAACTTCTTTTAAGTTTAATTCAGTAATTGGAGAGTCTCCAGCTGAAATATTATGTCAGTTCTGTTAGGGTAGGTAAAGGCCATGGGATGAACTTTGTTTAGCTAGGATGCTGGCCAGCAATTTGTGGTATGTTTAATTTTCTGCTACGGGCTTTCTTTGCAAGCTTGTGGGAATCACGCAGATCCAATTTTTCACAAGTATTTTTATGTCTTGACCCCATTGTCTTCAGTGGCAAACCTTAGTGCCTTTTACAGAATTTTAAGAGCTTTTTTTGGTGTTATTTCCCTGTCTTTATAATGAGTGTAATATGCTTTCCTGTTTTGGTGCTGCAGAGAAATATGTAGGAGGATTTGGTGCTTGCATATTAGACATTGATGCTCTGTAAAGTCAGATATTTCTAACACTTAACATAACCAGAAATTAGTATTAGCTTAAATACTGTTAAAAACGCAAAATGCATGTATTTAGTTTCCTTGCAATATTATTGGTTTTGTCCTTCCTCATAACACCACTTAGCAAAGATGACTGCTTCAATCATGCTAAAATTCAGTGGTCTTAACTGTTTTGATGTGCGAGTGCATTCCAGCAGTAGTAGCATCCCTTTTGAGCCCTGTTCTTGCCTGAAGGATCAAAGTACTGCTATTGTAGGCCTTACGAAAGAGGGGAGAAAAAATGTTGAGGGCTCCCTGTGTGTGGTTTTTTTTTGTTTGTTCATTTTTAGACCTGCTGGTCCCAAATTCTACCTGCCCTTCCAAGGATGACTTCCCTTACAGCTTTTGTCTGAGCCTAGACTAGTGAGTGTAGTTATTCAAATGCTACACCTGATTTCAAAGGTGCTTCTGAACTGAAAAGTCAACAAGTCAATACTACAGATACGTCAGCAAAACTCTGAAGGATATAACTGTGTTTCTTTCAGGCTGTTATGGAATACGTCCAGATTTGGTGAATGAAAGTTGGTCTTGCTCACGGTGCTCAGTCAATGCATGGGCAGCGGTAAGCATCCACTCTTCGGGAGACAAAGGAACACTTACTGTGGGAATTAATTAGATGCTTCAGCAGAGGTGGATGGTGGGAGGGTACAGTTTGCCTTTGCATCCCTGATGTGGTGTAGTCATTTTTTGGGAAAGAAAGGCAGTCTAGCAGAGCTTTTAGGCCCAGCTCTGAATGGGTTTTGTTTCTACAGGAATGTTGCTTGTGTAATCTCAGGGGAGGAGCTCTTCAGATGACCACTGATGGGCAGTAAGTAATGCTTACTTTTGTCCTTCCATACTGCATCTGATGTTCTAGTGTTGTGAGTTTGGTCTTGATGCTCAGTGTGACAACTAGTTTTGGCATTATGGAGGTAACTGCTACTCACGGGCTTGGCAGGATGAGCTTGAATAAGTGCGCTGTCTCACACTCTATGCCAGGCTTCTCGGTAGCAGAGGTAACATGGCTCTGAACGCTGTTAAATCTGGTTTATTCTCAGATTCTCTGAGAAGTATTTTCAGAGAATGTTTAGTATCATGCAAGATCACATGCGCAAGAAGGTTGATCCCTGTTTTTCCAGAGACATTTACCTTGTACGACGGTGATTAACAATCGGTTGGTAACGTTGCCAAGGCTGCCAACCACCATAAATATGCTTTGAAACTGAGGGAGTCAGAGAAATGTTAACTGCCCTCTTGAGTATTTAATTAAAATAATGGTAGACTTTGATTTGTCTCTTCGCTTTTTTTTTTCCAGGTGGATCCATATAATCTGTGCTATTGCTGTCCCCGAGGCCCGTTTTCTCAATGTAATAGAGCGTCATCCTGTGGATATCAGTGCTATTCCAGAGCAGAGATGGAAACTGGTAGGTGTCTTTTACCTGTAGAGAACGTTTGTGAACAAAAGCCAAAAAAAAAAGAAAAAGAAAAAGGCTTTAACTAGACAGAAAAACATTTTGTGGGATCATAAAGTAGCTGAGATTGGAGGTGATGTTCTTGCTCTTATTTCCAGCAAATGCCTCAGGAAGCTGTGTCATTTGGGTATCTTCTGAGGTACTATCTCAGTGCTTTGACACACAAACAAGCTGTGATTACCAGACCTGCCTTTGCTCTCTAGGAGTGTGCTCTTACCCTGGGCAGAGCCTAGGACACCTACCCACCTGACAGTCAGGTCTAACTACCTGAAAGCTTCATTTACTGAAAGTACTGCATAGCGGGAGTGTGAAGGGACGTGGTGACTAGAAAGAAGCTGACACATCGCTGACTTGTTCATCTGTTATTTCATTTGTCTTTCTTTACAACATTTCTCTCTTTCTATCAAGAAATCTCTTGTAGAAATTAATAAACGTATCTATTTGGCCATGACTGCAAGGCGAGACTGCAAAGATTTTTAATAAAAGTCCAGCTACAACTTATTATTTAGTTGCGTAGCCTCATCTGAGGGATTAGTAATGGATGATTCATTAGCTCAGAGCAATTAATCTTAATGTTAGTTAATGCTCCATCACTATAGTGTGTTATTGCAAAATAAATTGTGCTTTTGCTGCTTTTTTTCGTTCCAAAGTCAGCTGGGTGACAGTTGGGAGTGTGGCACGGGGGAAGGTGATGTAGCAGTGATGCATTGGTTAGCAGTGATGTATTCGTTAACTGCGCAGCTCTTTAGTGCAGACAGCCAAGCCAGGGCCTGGATGAGAGATAGGAAGAATCTCTGTCTGCTTCCAGAGTTATTTCTCTGTTGTGCAAATGTGTTTTGTACACAAATGTGAATGTAAAAAGCATTCATTATTCAGGTGGAGTGATGGAGCGGCGTGTTGAGAGTGATAAATCTTGCAGCAGTGGTTCTTTATGGATCATCTGACATTTCCAGCATGTGTCCTCTTCATTACCAGCACTTGTAATGATGAACTAAAAATGCTTTTACACAAGGCTCACTTTTATTGCTTAATGGAGCCTCACAAGGAAACATGACTTAATTCTTTAACTCTTCTGTGGCTACCTTACAATCCTATAGAGCCAGGGCAGTATTAACGTATGTACAACTCTCTTGCTTCGTTGTGCTCCGAAGCATTGGCTGTGCCGTCGGAAGCCTCTGCGTGGGCCTACTGTGCATCTTTGTTTCGTTCCTGAATTGAAGCTTCATAGTTTTGTTGACTGCTTCAGTGTTGTCTTCTATTCGCACCTCGTGTTTTCTATGTGTCTCAGGAAAGGTAGAGAATTTTTATATGAAATACCTTGACTTACACAGTCTAATGATGTCATTTACAGGCACCTATTCCTTATATTGAACTTAGCAAGAGCCTGGCTTGTGGCTCAACTCTTGTCAAAGGTTGTCTTTAAGTGCTTCACTTGGAAAGTGTTGGCTTGGATGGTGCTGCACAGTGCTTTGTCATAATCAGAGTGGCTTTTCTAGAGGTGTAATGCTGTTTTATTTCTGCCAGGATCTGTCATGGCTCTGCCAGCAGGGCATGTTGGCTAGTCCAGGTAGCTTTGGACACAGGTTCAGGTCTTGGTCTTGAGTTTCTGTCAGCATGCCAGCACGATCCCTCTGTAAGATGCCCGGTGCTCCCATACAGCTAGCCCAACCGTTGGATGTAAGAAGTAGACTTTCAGCCTAATTACTCTGCGTTCAAGGATGTCATCAGGTAAGTATTGTTGTATTTAGACTGATTATAAAGATCTTTCTGCTCTGTCGGTCTGTAGTTGTGACCGCCTTTACAGTATGTGTGCACGCGCCATCAATGTCTGCTGAAAAAAGTTGCTGTTGTCACCATGTATATTGTGGCTTTATGAGGGTCATTTGCCACAGGGGAAAAAGGCAAATAAACTATCCTGAGCTAAAAATTGAAATAGGTTTTAGAGTTATAAACTAGGTAAAGATGAAAAAAGAATTAATCTGGATGGCAGAATGTAAAGTCAGCGGTGCTTATAGCAGCAGCATTGGTGTAGCGTGCGCAGGAGTACAAAGGAAACTTAAATTGGGTAAGATTGTGTGGAGAAACACACTCATGAGCCATCATGGGGAGCTTTAGGATTCTTCTTGGCAATTTACAGGCAATTCTTGGAGCACGAGTCAGCGGAGGAGTTGGGGGGTGTCCGTTTTTTGGAGGTGTGCAGCAGCATTTAGGAAGATACACTGAGGGTGACTAAAAGGTGGTGGTGATGGATCTGATGGCTTTGGCAGTGGCAGAGTTGCTGCAGTGCTAGATAGAATTGGAGAGATGGCCTTGTTGCTGAAAAAGATGGAAAAGGAGAGAAGGAATGATGTGAAGGCTGAGGACAGTTGAAGTGAATGGATGAAGGTAATGAAGGAAAGAGGGGAGAGGGGTTATCTGGGATTATTTTCTTTTTTTCTTTGTATGTTTGCATTGTTTTACCGTGAGAGGGCTGAGGTAACAAGCAGTTGCAGTGATCTGTTTAAAGAGTATCTCCTGTTCTTCGAGTGTGAACCAGGCCTCCCCTTTCAAGCATAGGCTTTTCAGTCCCATTGTGGGTATCGCATCATTTTAAAGAATGCAGTTTGCACGCTTCCTGATCAATGGCGTATCACAGGCCTGTGCATGTAAATTATTTATGACGTGGAAATTTGGAATAATTAGCTGTCATTCCTCGGAGTAAATGAATTTCAGTGTTCATCATGCAGGAGACAGCCCATTTCTTACTCTCAGCTATGACCTGACTCTCTGGTGTATTTACTCTGACGATTTTTCTCCTGTGCTTTAGACCTCCTCTCTCCTGGCTACCTCCCCTCCCACAGAAGATGGCTTTAAATCTACACGTGCTGCTTTATCACAGCACTTGGCACTGGTGCTTTGGTCCGTCCCATCTCCCACACTTTTACTCCTTCACTCCTTTCACTCCTTCCACCGTCTTCTGCGTTTCAGTCTCACTGTAGCTCATGTTTTTCTTTATCCTTTGATGATATTTGCTCTCAATATTCCATTGGTGTAGCTCTTTTACCTGTCACAAGGAGTTTGGTTTGCCACTGGGGTGTCATTAGGTGCATGCTAATCCTTCTGGCTTGGGAGAATCCTGTTTGCATCAATAAAGGCAGATTCCTGATACTGGAGGGTTAATGCTCCCTTGCAAGGTGGTATTGAGCACACTGTATATCAGCAGTTGTCCCTGCTGGCATGAGAATTAGGTATTGACAGTTTAATAATGAGATCTCATTGCTATTGACTTGCTTTCAGTGCCGTGTTCCCACTGTGCACTTTGCTGTGGTGCTTATCTGGCTTTTGAACATGGTTTCCAGAGAGATAAAGGCATAGCTTATTAAATACTAAAAAACACATTCTGGTAACACTAAGGCCCTGGCTTTGAATTTCCTGGCTTTTGTTAGTTTAAGTAAAAAGGCCAAATTAATCTTTGGTGTAAACATACTGAGTTCAGTTAATTCACAGGAAGTGAATTTGATTTATTTCATATGCACGCAGGGCAGACCCCCGTGAGGGACGGGTGATGTTGCACAGATATGGGGAAGAACTCGTCTCCCTTTCTTTTGCATGTTTTGCTTTCAAGGAAAAGAGAAATAGTCTTTGGAGAAGGAGTGGTCTTTTGTTTGCCTTGGCAATGTGTTGCAGCTAGCGCAAGCGGGACCCTGGTCCGTGGCTGTGATAAGACACATAAAACACAACATTGGAATTTGGCAATTCTTGTTTTGCGTTTACTGGGTGGTTTGTAGGATGATACTGCTCTTCATGTTTTTGAGGGTGTGCTTTTAAGTTAGCTCAGACCTAGAAGCAGAGTGAGTTTGTACTTCTGGGGGTTGTGTTGGTTTATTGTGTGATATCAGGCAGCTTACGTTACATGTCTAATCCCATGGGATGTAGTAATTCATACGGATCTTAAAATTGAGGTCGTGTTCTGTAATGTTGCATACTTTGAGCACTGCTTTAACGGGAGTGAGGTAAACGGGAGTGAGGTAAACGGGAGTGAGGTAAACGAGAGGCCATGAAGA
The DNA here is from genome assembly GCF_949628215.1 of Phalacrocorax aristotelis. Taxonomy (NCBI): domain Eukaryota; kingdom Metazoa; phylum Chordata; class Aves; order Suliformes; family Phalacrocoracidae; genus Phalacrocorax; species Phalacrocorax aristotelis. The sequence continues at coordinate 5,462,643 of NC_134310.1, read as the reverse complement.
GTGAAAGAGGGGAAGAAGGGCTCTGTTTAATATCAGATGCTGCAGAGAGAAGAAGAATCTGTCATTCATAGTATCACAGTATGTTTATAGGACACTTATGTTTACATGATGGATTGGGAGGGAGGCGGGTCAAACCTGGGGGGCAGTGGCAGGAACAAACCAGTGTAACGTGCTTTGGAGACGGTAATCTGAAATGGGCACTAAAAATTACTGCTTTTCTGTCCCTCCTTATATGTGGAAATTATTTCTTTGTAATAAATAAATTACATAGCTGTATAGTCAGATTCATGGGCATATAATATCTCCCAGGATTTTATTTATATGAGCCACTCATTCTAACAAGTAAAATGCATGTTCATCTCATGGGTGTGATATTCATTTTTCCCTGACTTGCCTTGTCCAAGCCTCAGCTAAAGTAAAGAAGCTGCCATCGATCAGTGACAGACTTAAACCACTAAAAGCTAAGGATGGTGTTTCCAGATAGTTCCCTGGAAACATTACACGGGTGTCCATCTTAAACTCCTTTAGATTGGGATTCCTAAAACCTGGCCCTCTATTTCTGAGGGGCTGGAAACAAGAATATGGTGCTGTCAGGGAATGAGGAAATGTATCTCATGTCCCACTGACACCTAACGCTTGCTGCCGAGGCTGCAGTGCCATAAAGCTTCTGAAATTTAGCTTTGAAAAAAATTGAGATGTCTCTTTAAAGTAGTCACACTTAAGTTGATTACCTGCCCCCCCTAAGTGCTGTCTGATTAGATTGGCCTAGTAACTGGATCTGCTTTGCAGAAAACGAGTTTTAAAAATACTGAAATATTTCATACCTTCCCCCCCTCCCCACCCCCCGTAATTCTGGTGTTTCGTATGATGTTTTTAGTTCTTCTGTTTGCAGAACAGTGACTGAATTATCTACAGTAGCTAATCTGACACTGATACCAATAAAATATTTACAGTTGATATGTTTGTGTGTGTAAAATAGACATGCAATATTTTTGTCCCATTATATAAAATTATATTATCTTAGATCTAATAGGTATAATGTTCCGTTAAATATAGTAGCACAAATTATTGCACAGTTATTCTGTGTTCTGTTCTTTCAAAAATCGAAAACATCATTTTTCCAGCAGTGTATCTGTGAAGATCCAACTGCTGTTGGAATTAACATAGGTACATTTCATATATCTAAGGAGGATGAGCGTTGAGCTGTAGCAGTTCTCTAACACCACCGACGTGTGTTTGCCTGTTTTGCCCTCCCTTTCTCTCGGCCCTCCAGTGAGCATAGTCTCAAATTGGATTTAAGCCTGCTTCACTGTCCAGCATGGTTCTGGAGGGCTGAGCTACTGGTAGACGTTGTCGTGTTCAAGGCAATGATAAGTCAGTATCTGCTGTAGTGTCTTGGCTTACTAGTGGTTGTAGGCAAGTGTATGTGGGCGGTTCTGGAAGCATTGGACTTTTGACCTCTCAGCAGCGAACATCGCCGTTTTTGGCCGTGGCTTCTGGACTCCTGACACTAATGATACGGACTTTTCCACCGTGTCAGGTATCGGGGTGCCAGACGTTGTGTTAAAGCTGCTGTTGATCTGCCTGCATCATCTGGCCATGTTCCTTTTCAGAAATGCGTGTACTGTCGGAAACGGATGAAGAAAGTGTCCGGTGCCTGCATCCAGTGCTCCTACGAGCACTGCTCCACGTCCTTCCATGTGACCTGTGCGCACGCAGCCGGAGTGCCCATGGAGCCAGATGACTGGCCTTATGTCGTGTCCATCACTTGCTTCAAACACAAAGCAGCTAACCAGAATGTAAGTGGTTTGGGTTTGGTTTGGGGTTTTGGTTTGCTTTTTGGTGTTTGGGGTTGGTTGTTTTTTTGTAGAACGGTTTTTCTGCGCCTGGACTTTTGACGCAGCTTTTATGATTGCAAATTATTCCTTTTTCTCTATAATGCAGATTCAGTTTCGAAGGGAGGTGACCCTTGGACAGACTGTGATCACAAAGAACCGGAACGGACTCTACTACAGATGTAAAGTAATCGGCATGACGACACAGACTTTCTATGAAGTGAACTTTGATGATGGTTCATACAGTGACAACGTTTACCCAGAAAGCATTATTGTAAGCAGCTCTCTGTGGAGACTATTACCACTATAGATGAGTACAAAGTGTAGTGTGTGCATTCCTCTTCTGCGTGCTTTGGGGTGGAGCCATGAAGTAAAAGAAAAGTTGCTGCTTGCATAGCAAATCTCATACTGCTCTTCATTACTGTTGTTCTTGTTTATGACATTATCTCATTTCACTTTTTTGTTCCTTTACAAAGATGTGATTTTGCTGTACGCAGATGACTTAGCAGAAAGCAATGTTTGTTTTAAGTTGCATCCTATTTGGTTTGTGGTTGAATGATCTTGTATTTTTCAACTGACAAGTGTGGTTCATGGGGGAAGCAGATTGTAAGCACTTCTGGTCCAAAACAGGGAATTTACTTAATAGAAGGAATGTCTAGAAGAGGCTGCCCTGTCAACTCATGCATTCTCTTCCTGATTGTGCCATTGAATCACTATGTGAAACATAGAAGCTCACCCACTTGTTTTTGTTGATAGAGGAGATCCGATGTTTTGGGATTCGTTACGAGAGGCTTCCTAGAACTCAGTACTGTCACCAGAAGGAGGGGCGAGCATTTATTTCTGGTCTCTTAGTGTTTTTGTTTGAGATGACTGCACTTAATCAAGTGCAGAAGCTTTCTTCTACTTCATTATAGTGCTATGTAGCAACTTTGCTGAGCAGCGATTTTAACAGACCTAGTTCTTGAGCTTTGTTGGTGTTGGCTGTCTGACCTCTTTCACTCTGTCTTCAGAGCAGAGACTGCATCCAAATGGGACCCCCTCCAGAGGGTGAGTTGGTTCAACTGCAGTGGACAGATGGAATCATTTATAAGGCCAAGTTTATTGCAGCCCAGATCAGTCAGATTTACCAGGTGAGTATGGAAGAATAGCCACATACTTCACGTCAACGTCTCTGATTGTTTCTTGAATTGTATAGCTGACTGGCGTTGAGCGCTTGCTCTGGTCATGAAGGGAGGATTTGCCTTCTGAAATTAATACTGCTGGGAGTCTAAAGAGAAATATGGTGTTAAAATAGGATCACGGTATCAGTTTTGTGTGGCAGAATGTGGATGTATGGATTGACATATGTCTAGACTGTATCTGCTTTTAAAATATAAAATAAAGTTGCCCTTTTCCTTATAGCTCAGGTCTGACTTGGGTCAAAAGTGACCTACATGAGCTACTCTCTGATGGCTGTCCTGTGGCTGGAGCTGAGCTCGTCCTCTGTAGTTCCCCATGAGCCAATATCTACATAATTACAGCTTTCCTTGATGCTTTGAGAGGAAGTAAGGGAAACGATGGGTCAGGAGAGTACTTCAAGGCAGGGAATGGGAAGGTACTTTGTGGAGCAACAGCAGCGTGTGGGAATAAAGTCCTGCCGCTGTTGTGTGAGGAATTAGAAACCTTCAATCTCTAGTCTCATACACTCTCTCCATCTCTGTTTTTAAGGTGAGAAAACCAGCAGCCAGTTGGTTTTTTGGTCTTTGAGTCTGTTCCACATATGGGATTTTTGGTTTTTTTGGAAGGTTGTAATATTAAAGGAAGATTTAACCTGGTACACAGTCCTAGTATTTCAGCACAGAAGGTTTTATAAACTGCAGTACATTCATTTGATTAAATCCTTTTTAAATGGTACCAAGAAGTTTAAAATTAGAGTGATTTGGAAAGTATACTTTGTGTGCATCCTTTTCAAAAATATATGCCGAAATTTGCAAATAATAATCATTTTTACGAGATTAATGCCTCTGGACAAAAGGCAGAGGAAGTCACGTCTTGTATCTGTTTGAAATGGGGTTCTGATTTCTATCCTTTCTGCCTATGTGCGGAGAGCACGATAATCCACCCTGTCAGTTAGCCATCTTTTTGGTGTGTATAATGGATGTTAACTGCTTCAGAGAAGATGGGGTCTGAGGTGACCCTGGTTATGAATAAGTACAATATATAGTTCCATAAAGATCTATTGTTATATGCATGCTTTCCAGTTTAATCACGGTATAGGAAATTGCCATTGATTTCTCGAAGGTACAATAACTTGAAATATGCACGAGGAGCCTGTGTTTTTTCAAATCATGCAGTTACCTATAGGTAAAGCTCTTCTCCATGGGGAAAATAGCCTGAGCAGCTTTCCACGGTCGTTCTCCATGTAGATACTTTTTCAGTACTTACGGCGCATCTCTTTATCTGTTTTGGAATAGGATTATATTTAAAAACAAAAATTATTTTGTTATGAAATAAGCGTGCTTATAGGAAGACAGTGTGGATTAGCTTTTGCATTTTAAACTTGGCTTATTTTGCAGTAGCTTCCCAGTTCAGATCTCTAAGCCTGTATTTTGTGTGCTAAGATGAAATGTGTATATTTAAAAAAAAAAATTTGAGCCCAAATGACTGCCTTGTAACTTGCTCTAGTGTATGTTCGTAACGGGTCTAACCCATATTGGTGATTTGGAACTTACACCATCACAGGGTGGTTGGACCTTGTTTATTTAGGACTGCACAGCTGTGAACCCTGCCTTCCTACTGCAAGTTGGGCTCGTGTAGCGAGACATGGCAGGCAGCAATCTGCTCGTGCCTCGGCTGTTAAACTTCGTAATTCGTGTTCCCTTCTGACTCTTACGGTAGCGACGCTCTGTAAAACAGAGAGTAAATGGGACCAGTAGCATCTTAAACCACCTCAGCAGGGTTCTGCCGAGCTCACCTTCCAAAGCCTGTTCTCCCACCTGCCTAGTTATTACAGCTGGTGTGCGCTGCTCAGTTAAGGGACCTCGGCAGGCATCGCTGAGCTTGCATAACTGATGAGCTACAAGACCTGGGCAGCACAGGAGGAGTCCAGAGCTTTCCTCTGAATTTGTCCAGTCTGAACCTGACATCCCATATTAAGCTGTGGTGTATATTCTTCTGCATTATCCAGAAAAGCATAATAAGTCTTGAGCAAAGGAAATGAGAATCTCTTTAAGACTTCTAATAGTTTTAACATTTTTACGTGCACGTTGCCATGAATAAACATTCCTGTAACATCTGATGCATAATTCATGATATAATCAGTGCTTAGCAAAAAAGGTTTGACGTGAGGAGATACCACCATTTTTTGTACCTGGCTGACTATTTCTGCTTGTTAAAATACAAATGTATTTCAGTAGCTGGAGTTGTTTCCTTGACACGTGAAAATGCTTTGTTTAAGATGAAAGAAACTCTTATTACCATATTGCCTGAATACAGGGCTGCCTTTTATTGTGGTGAAAAGCTGTTTTTTTCAGGATTTGAATCAAAAATCAGTGGAAATCTCTAGAGCTCTGACTGGGAGGAGGGAGCGGAGGTGCTGGTCCAGCCGTAGTACAGACATTTTAGGATCTACCGGAGCACTGAGTGAAACCACTTGGGCCAGATAAGATGGGTGCCTGAGCAGCACTGAAACCAGCACTGTTTGGGTTCAGCATCCGTAACGCAACGTCAGGATGCTCATTCCGCAGCAATTGTGGAGACGTGCAGTGCCAAGAACAGGGGATCACCCGTGGGAGCTGGCCCCTGGCGCTTCCTTGGCCTTCCCATGAAGGGACCACATGTGGCACAGTCTGGGAAGGGACTGTTGAGGTACTGTAAATGTAGAGGCCAAGTTCTTATCTCATCTTCTGCCTGTTCTACAGGTCGAGTTTGAAGACGGTTCCCAACTAATGGTAAAGCGTGGTGATATTTATACCTTGGAGGAAGAGCTCCCCAAGAGAGTGAAGTCTCGCCTGGTGGGTATCAAAGCAACAGACACAGTAGAATGGCTGTGACTTGCAATACTCCTTCACATCTTCTTAGCGATTTGTTTAGACATCAGGTGAATGCAGCCTCCAGTTTCTGTGGCTGTAAAACCACTTGTCATTCACAAAATAAATAGAGTAGAAGAAATCCTTGATATAAATGCTTGAGAAGCATTTAAATGGTTTTCCCTTTCACATGCTCAGGTCTGATTTTTGTTTTCTCTGGTTAAAAGATTATGTTCATATCATGTTCATATGAATTTAGCTACACGGACTGCCGTTCTGTCTGAATGCCGCCTTTCGTCAGAAGTGAGGTGAACTGATCTACAGCTAAGCAGTTGCTGGAGAACCGACCAGTGACATGGGGCCAACCCCCTGTTTCTCACCAAATAGGAGATGCAGAACTTAGCTCTTAATCTAAAAGATCAGGCTGTCTTTAACTGCATATAACGGGATTATTGACCCTAGAAAATATGAGGGATTTATTTCATGGCTTTTTTGGTTCCAGATTTGCTGGGTATTTCCAAACCTGGTTCTTTAACCTTTAAAGCCACCTCATTTAAACAAGTTATGAGACTGGTTTCTGCGCAAATGGAGAATATACAGGTTTTTTCATTCTAAATGTCTGTTATGTTGGCCGCTGCAGGACAGGGACGGATCCAGAGAGTTACCTGCGATAAGGTTGTGGGCTTCTGTCTCTTTTACAAGTCAGAAACCTTCCCGTAAGAATATATGAATTGCTGTGCCAAGTTAAACGAATGATTCACCGGCCCTGTGAATCCATGGCCGCCAGCAGTGTGTGAGGTGCCCATCGTCAGGGGTGGTGCCAAGCACTGCTGTGGAAGGACTGATGGCGGTTTGGAGGAAACTTATGTTTGCCTGTGCCTGAAATCTTTGAGGGTTTTACCCAAAAGATACTTGTCAAATGCTTTCTCTGTATGTAATGTAATGTAACTCTGGATGGCTTCTCCATCTTGTTTGAGGTTGTTTATCTCATTAAGACCTCATGGCATAAATTTTAGAGGTTAATAATTTACCTTGTTATCCTTGAAAGGCCAGAAGGTGGCAAAGAAGCACCTTAGAATTAGTTTCTAAGACGTGCACAATATTCCAGTTTACTTAAGCTTGTCTAATAATAAAGACAACATATTGGAGCCCTGAAATATGGGATTTGGAAAGAAACGTACTCTCTGCAGTGGAGACATCCAGGCTTCATAACAGTTCCAGAGAAAGAAATGCAAGTTGGAAAGTGAATAGAAAGTTTCGAGTCTGGCTGAAAGCTAAAGCTTCTCTCATGAACTTTCTGCTGCCAGAAGTGTTAAGACTGTGGAAGTGATGCTCACAGTGCTTTAACGTAGAGCAGTGGAACAAAGTGATAGATGATGATAATTTCTACCAAGAAATGCATCTCATTTGAGAGTGTAAAAGCAGGACGAACAGAGCAATTGTTTGTACAGTGATCCCCACATACTTTCTCTGGGTCTTTTTTTTTTTTTAAGACATTAGGGAAGCTCCCATTTCCTCTGTGCTTCTGCTAGGAATGAATAACCTGAAGAGGCAGAGGAGGATAGGAGTACACAGAGAATTGGCAAGGCAGGAGCTGAAGTGAAAGATATTCTGAAACAGAAGGAAGGCGACTCGAGGGTTTCTCGTTCCAGTTTGGTTTCAGAAGCCCAGCGTTTTTAATTTCAGCTGGGTGCTTTGCATGTTTCGGAGTTCATATTTTCTACAGAAATACTCCGAACCAAATTGTTCGCTTGCTGTCCCTGTGGTCTTGTTACGCAGGCGTGCTCCGTGGTTTGCACCCATATCTCTCCCTGTTTTCCTGCTGTGCCTCTAACGATTGTACTTTCGTGTCTCCTGCAGTCCCTCAGCACTGGGGCCCCTCAGGAAGATGTGTTTTTGGGAGATGAAGTGAGAGCAGCCAAGCGCCCCCGGCTGGGGAATTCAAGAAATCCCGAAGAATACGGACAAAACGCAGATTACTTGGCCTTTATGGAGAGCCTGTTGCAGACACAGTACCAACCTGGAACTCAGAGCAACATGTTTTAACCAGGAATAATTAAAAATATTAAATTAACCTTTTTCAAGCCTGCAGAAAAATAAACTGTGGAATAAAAGACCATCCTCGTGCAATAGCCTGCTGTGAATTCCTTTCATCTACTCTTGGTTTGGATGGCAAGAAAATCCCGTCTGGCTGCACGCTACCTCTCCTTTGCCAGACGTTGCTGACCAGCAGTTGGGAGCTTGAAAAACCTTCAGACAGCATTTCACATGGAGACTTTGGAAGTTTGTACTAACGGAGCTTTGTGACTGGGTCCTTTTTATGAGGCTTGGAAAGGGTTAAAATTTGTCAAAATGACTTTTTAAAATATGTCAAACTTTTGTCTTTAAAGGTGCTATTACATTGACTACTGAAGCAGCCTTTGGAATTGTGTTTTCTGTGTATAGACGTCACCTTTGTGAAGTTTTCTATAAAGGAGCATTATTAAAAAAAAAAAAAGCAAACAAAAATAGGAAAACAAAAGTTTCCACAAAACATTTTTCTAGATTATGGCTTTAAAACACAAAATAAACAAAAATCCTCCCCCCTTGTCCCCAAATGAAATGTGACTAACATTACGGCGGGGAGAGAGAGAAGCAGGAGCAGATATCCTGGAAAGTTCTGGGTTCCTTTTTTGTAAAGAAACACTATCTTCTTTGTAAGCTGGGGAAGATGGGGAAAGAAATGTTTCATAGCCAGGATGTTTCTTACCGTTAGTTCTCTTAAAGACATGTGATAGTTATGTGCATTTCTGCCGTGTCACCAAGAAGGGGCTTCGGGAAGAAATGGCCAGGTTTTGGTCATTCTTGTCATCTTCCTTCCCCATCTTTGCCATTACAGTTGCTTTCTAGTTAAAAATCAGCATGGCTTTCAGTTACAATACACCACTTGGTTTTGGCAAGTGTTCTGTTGCTGCTTCTTGTGTTAGTTCCTTTATGAGCCATCCCCCTTCCCCACTGCAGGCTGGAGCGACGAGGGATTGCTCTAGCTCTCCAGTAGGCATGCCTCCCATAGGAACTTTATTCTTTTCTTTGTCTTCTCTTTTTGTTTTTTTTTTTTTGTTTTTTTCAAGTTGTGTTCCTTACAGTTGTGAGAATCATTCCATGACAGAAGCCTGGGAGGTGTTTGTATGTTTTTCTTTTGTCCTATTAAAGAAGAAATTCCCCAAACATCTCTGATTGTTGTGACATCCTTTACTTAAGTGAAGACTGAGCCTTTGAGCTACTCCTGGGGAGGAGGAATGCAAGCCCTTCATTTGATTGGACTCAGTTCGCTGAGAATTGAACAAGCATTAAAGGCAAAAACAAATCCTAAATATTGAGTGGGCAGCTCCCACTTGAGCACTTGAAAATAACCTCCATTTGAAGAGCTGTTACGGAGCAGCGTTTTGTAAAAGCCTGATCCCAAACCCTGCCGAAGTCACTGGAAAGTCTTCCACTCTCCTTGGAGGACCTCTGTCAATTCAGAGGGACAGAAAAAGACAGCCCTAGTACGGAGCTGGGATGGGGACGTGGCTTCCATGGTGTCTGGGTGAAGGGGGGCAAGGGTACATCGTACCACTCACCTCAATGCCTTGGCCTGGCAGAAGCCGCTGTGAGATAGAGCTATCCAGAATGCTGCACAGCAAACTTTTCCACTTAATTCCCTGAAATTACTGGACAGAGACAATATTCTTTCCTTTTTTTTTATTTAAGCCCCTTTGCAAGGTGGCCGTTGCTCTGTGGAGAGGTTTTCAAGCAACGCTATAGCTGGATCTTTAAGGGAATAAGTGGGAAGGATTTGTGGGCTAGCAGATGGTAGATTAGCATCTTAAGAGACTCGATGGGTATTAAACTGCCCTAGTGAAAGAGTGGAGATAGAATAAAGCAATTTTTTAAAAAATTTTTATTTTTGTTCTCCCTTGAGAGAATTGGAGTTCCTTTTATTTCTTACTGCCTCTGCTACGGGTTATTTTCTTTGTGTGTGCGTGTCTGTGCACGTGTGCACGCGTGCGTGTATGTAAGACGTTTGAAACAGGTTTTTTTAATTTCTGAGTTTTTGATGTTTTCAATAGAATAAAAAACAAACTGAGACTAATAAAAGTTTTAAAAATTGGCAAGGTTCTTAAAAGCCTCGGTTGTTACTCCTACATAGCTGTCTCCTGTCGGTTAAGACATGATTTAGTAGAAAACTTGCTTGTATAAAAGAATAAGAATGTTGCCAGGCCACAAGAGAAATATTTAAAGCAACTGCAAGAGAATTTGAACAGCAGAGGATTTTTTTTTGGAGGTGGGAGGGGAAGGGTGGGATGGGATGAGTGGTGGTGGGCAATGGGGAATTTCCTCTGCATGTTAAAGTCCTGACTGAAATAGCACCATTGCTGTATTCATATGTAGTACCTTTTTAAAATACTATTTATATTGTAAAAACAAAGTGTGTTTCCTCACCCCATATTCAGATGATGAGTTATGTTTAAATGTGAACCTAGAACTGTAGAATGCCCTTCCGTGTTGGAGGGGCTCTCCCTTTTTGTTCATTTTTAAATCCCGCCTCTTGGTTTAGAATGACTTGTGCAGATTATCTATAATGACCATACTGATGGCCTCTGTGCATCAGACTATTGAAAAGGAAATAAGAAATGCGCATTCCTACCCTCCCCTTCCTCCAGTGAAATATATTTGTAAGTGTCTGATTATGTGCTATAAAAATAATGATTTTTTTTTCCCCTCCCCCTAGATTAAGGATGTGATGTATTTTTTGCATATTTTTTCCTCTGCCTCTAGGTTCATGATGAATTAAAGGCTGTTGAGCACTTCAGAATTACACTTTCTGGGGGGTTGAAGTCTCGTCATTTCTAAGTTTAAAGTCTTTTGTACTGCAGGAGGAGGTGGCTCCCAGGTCCGATGGGTAAAGCTGGCTGATAAAACTGAGCCAAGAGGAGCTGCGACTGAAGAAGAATATGCTCTTTCCTTCCTCTCTGTTAGCCATGCAGAAGAGGTCTGTCACTGCGCCCCTTCCTAGAACTCAGAACCAAGCTTGCAAAGTGTTTTTGTCCAAGGTCCCGGATTTGCTCCAGCTGGCTTGTTCAGGAGAAGCGTGGTTGCTAACTAGCCAGAGGTGGTTCTAAACTCCTTTATCTTTTAAATAACCAGTTTGCTGCTTCCTTCTTGGAGTCTGCTTCATAGCCTTCCAGTAGCCTTTCTTTCTAGCCCTTGGAGGTCGTGCTGACATTGAACCTCTTAAAATAGCATCTTCCCAAACCTTCATTTAAATATCTTCATTTCCCATCCTGAGCCCTGAAACTTCTCTACAAATTCCTCTCCAGTTGTTGCAGTATGAGGCTAATGCTGCAGATTATGTGAAAGAAGAGAAATCTCCAACTTCCAGTCCTTTGCAGCTTAATAGTGTTTCTTGAGATAATCTGAGGAATAATACTAGGGGGAAGAAGCTGCTGATACAAAGGCCATTGGAATTTACACCCACACAAAGCTTACCTTTGAATTTAAGGTCTGCTATATTGCTGTAATAAGAACTAATACAATTTTAAAGATGTCTTAAGAAGCAGTACATGCTTCAAGTAACTGCCTGGATCAGTGATCAAAAGGCAAGGATCAAACCTTCCCGTCACGCTATCAGAGCCTCCCAGGGTGCAACAGACATTTCCACACAAACTCCCCATAGTCACTGTGGGTTTCTGCTACTCGCCGAGATTGGTACGCTAAAATATAGATGATATAGGGTTATAGGAAATAATGCTGTGCCCGGGGAGTCCTCAGGGAGATGACGTGAATGCTACAACTGCTGTAGTGAAGAGCTTTGCTTCCTCTGCTTTCTTCTAAGTAGCATTTGGGGCTGGATGAAAGAGTGGAGATGAGCACAACTCATTAGCTGCCTCTTCTCACCTCTACATCTCTCTTATCCCCAGAGAAAGTATATCTGTGCGTATCTTAAACCTATGCAGCTGAGCTGCATCTTGTGCTAAAGCACATTTTGGTTTCCTCCTGTTGCTGTTCCGCGGTCTCCGTTTGCGCCAGCTCCATCCGCTGGCGCTCCCGCTGGCTTGATCTCCTCCGGCCCTGCGCAGCACGTTTGTGCACCGGTGCCTGCTGTACAGCTCCCCCCGCCTCTGGTCCTGCCCTGCAGGGCGCTTCGCTTGGGACTTGGTCATTAACGGCCCCGAGTCGCCACGGCGGGGATGAGACACCCAGACGTGATGTGTCTTGCACAAAGGACTGCGGGTTCTTACTGCTTTGCAGAGGCCCAGCTCGCTTGGGCTGGCGAGCAGCAGGGTGCCTTCGCACGAGCAGATGTTTTGAAACCTGTAGCATAGAAGCTGATAAAACTCCCTGAGTCAGTGTCACCAACTGTCACATGTGCAATAAAGTAATTTTGTGATAATTGCTGGCAGCAACGAGAAGATGGGGATCAACAGGCTGCTTCTTGCTGCTCCGAGGCCAGCAGAGATTTTTGCCATATGCCTGGAGAGCGGAGCAGCGGATAGAGATTCATTAACTCCATGTCTGGTTGGAGAAAGATCTTTAGCTTGGCAAGAAGAAATAGAGGAGATAATTCCTCTATTTTTCCCCTTTGTGAAGGACAGGGTTATTCAGAAAACTAAAAATAGCAGTGTTGATTGGGATGACGCTACTTAGCACGGGGGCTGAAGGGACGCAAAGCTTTGTGCTTTGCTGTGTCCTGGTTCTTTCACACTGGCAACTTCTTGTGCTAACAACGAGTCCGATGGAAACAATTCTTCTTGCAGAGGCGTTACTGCAAATCTCCAGCGTGCAGGTCTGCGTAAGCATGTTTGCGCATGGCATTTTGTGGCTTTCCCACGCACAGCCTCTCCGGGCTCCCAGCTTTGCTGCTTGTACGTGGGAGGACATCACGGGCTTTCAGGCACTCCCTTGGCGCTGTACTTGCTCCGTTCCTTTTTCGCTTTACTTCTGCGACTGTTCATTTTAGGGAAAGAGCAGATGATGGAAAACCTCGTCACGTGCTGTAGACGTCTATGCTTTGGCCGGTTTTGCAGAACTTTTATTTCTTGAGGTTATTCTGTGGGGTTTTTTCTCTGTTCCTCTTCCCTCGCTGTTCATATTAGTTCTTCCTCAGTAGTTCTCCTTCAGCTTGAACAAATTGCACCAGTTTAGTAAAACTGCTCATTACACAGGTGCAATTCCCTTCTGGAAGAATGCCCTTGTTTTGGTTGGAGTGGTTTACTCGGGGAATTTTAGCTTAACATAATCAGGAGCCGTTTTAAACTAAACTTTGCTTTGAATCTGAGCATGCTATTTTAGTTTAATAGACATTTGAGTTGAACCAGTGGGGTTTCTCATGAGGGCATGTCTTCTGCGGTGGTGAGTGAGCATCGTTCACCTGAGGGCTCCAAGGAGAACAGCGCTAGATCACGTTGCTTATGGCAATTCTGACTCTGGCTTGAATTTCTTCACAGTACAAGGTGAAGCCTTTCCTGCAGTAGGCAAGTCCTTGCTAGTTTTCTTGTTTGGGCTTCTTCTCCCTGCTCTACATCTAGCCAAAAGTGGTATAATAAACTTTTTATACCCATTTTGAAATAATTTAATGATTGCAAAGTCCTGACCTGCAAATAGCCCAACTTGGAAAGCACGTGGGTTTGCAGAAGAGCTTTCTCAGGCATGTGATTGTACTTTGATGGATTAAATCACGGAGCAACACTGTCTGCATGGAACATGCCGAGCGCCAGAGCTGTCCCTCTCGCCAGGTAGGTGTGATAACAGCTATGTGCAGCCATTTCCACACTCTCCCATTGTCTGGCACGTTGCTGCTGCTTCCTGGGGCACTCGCCTGTGGGTCTGCGGGGTGCATGGAGGCGCCACGTGACGGGTACCTCCTGTGACCCTTGTTATTTCCCATGGCATTAGTTTCATGTTTCTTGGGTTAGAAGGACAATTCATCCCTTTATCTCATTACAGGTTAACAAGGAGACCCTGGAAATGAGTTTAACCCTGTGAAATTTAAACTGTCTGCTTCACAGTACCTGTTACAGCGATACCTGCCAGTGCTCCTTGAGCTTGCCAACAAGAATAAAAGATGGAACAAATTGCCTGAGATCCCAGCAGAAACACTCCAGATGAGTTCCTGTGGGTTCCTGATTTCCAGCCCCACGTTCAGGTCACCTCTCTCGCTTCTGGTCCCACGAACAGCCCCACTGGTGCGCGCACACAGAGGAAAAAGGCAAATCAACTTTGGCAAAATACCAAGGCTTGAATGAGTTGGAGACGTTGAGATAGAATTATTTGGCAGCTTTGATAGTGGAAAGAGATAACTACTTGTTTACGTGCATGCCAAGAGAAAATTACTGGCAGTTATTTATTCAGCATTAGAGGATTAAAACAATTAAACTTTTTGTTTCCAAGATGGGAAATGTACAGGTCACTGTGCAAATATTGTTTGGCATTACATAGCAACCACAGCTTAGCCACTTTTCCTGTGGAATAAATAAGAATTTGGCTATGTTTCAGCACAGTTGACTTTGGCTTACCTCTGTACCCTAGCCTTGCCATTTCAGATGCCAGCTGCTAATATCCCCCAGCAAATGAGCTCATAGCCAAGCTGTCTCTGAAACAGGAGTGGTACCCTCCCCTGTGCCCCAGATCATGGTTTAAAAATAAATAAATGGACAGATCCACTGCTCATCTGCTTCATCTAACAGAGCTAGCTCTGGAAAACACAGCAAATTTTCTTTGATTAGGAATGAATGGTCAGTTACCCATGATACAAGCCAAGATGCTGCTGCCATTTAGAATAGCAGGGATTCATCTGCCTGACTAAAAAGATCAAATCTGAGTTGATTGTAAGTACAGAAGGGTCACAGAACAATTTTCTTCATGGAGAAGCGGTGAGATGGGGAGAAGGGCTATTGTGCAATTCCGACCTCCTTGTGTCTCCACTTAGAGCTGCTGTTTATTTTCTTTTTGTTATCTTAATAGCTTGGAGCCACTAGAGAATATCCAGGCTGAAGAAGTGGTGCACCTAATTAATCTGGGATTCAGATATAACATGGAATTAACACTGCAATCCAGTAGCTTTGTGTCCTGCGTTGGGCAATTACTGTGAGCGTTTTGTCAGTGAATAGTGAAAAATATGCCCGCTTCCAACTGTTTCTGTGAGATCCCACTGCTTAGGGATGTTTCTGTTTTACAGGAACAATTTATCATGACATTTTTGCTACCTCAGAGCATAGACAATTGGGTGGTTATTAAGTGCTATGACGTCTTCTGTGATGTTCGCAAATCAATGACCTGGTCCATTTGGTCCAAATTAATTTCTCTGCAGTTTTTCTCAATAGTAAGAGACATCCTCATGTTGGTTTTATTTTCCTAGCTGGGATTGAGATGTGCATGCTCAGACCTGAGGGGCTATGTACCTGCAGCGTGGCCTTTGTGGAGCTCCGCGATGAGCAAATTGCCCCGGGATTTCCCAACAACTGTGTGATAAAGCTGGGAAGGGAAACCTGACATCGAGCCTCCCGGCCCCACTGTGGTTTATGCTTGTAGGTGTTTCCCTTGACTTCAGACACCATTTTATGTTTTTAAAAGATTTACTCTCAAAGCACTAAGACCAAACTTCATGTCTACTTACAGCACTGCTAGAATCACTGCAATATTTCACGCTCAGCAGGTGATTGACTGCAAAGAGAGGAGACAAAACACTAACCTATTTCCTTGGCACATTGGGTTTTTCCTTATGTGGTTTCCATTGCAGCCTGGGCTCTCTCGGCTGCTCCCGGTCCTAGACCAGAGTATTTTTAACCTCATGCTTCTAGCTCTCCCCCTCACCAAAAGCCCAATAAAAGGGAACATCCCCTGGGTTTCTCTTGTCAAAACCCCAGCGGGATTGGGCCTTGGCAGTCCCCCGACGCAATGTGAATGCAGCCTGTCAGTGTCTTGTCACCTCTCTAATGTGCTTCTATTTACTGCCATAATCAGCACCCCTGAAAGGCAAGGCTGAACCACTGCTATTAAGTATAATTGTCATTGTGACAGGTCCATTGTGGGGGAGAAAATTTGTGCCTTTCAGAGCTGTCTCTCTGATAAAGAGCAGCAGTAAAGTCGGAAATTAATCCCCTGGCGCAAGACTGACACGGGGATCGGGGGGTTGGCGCGGGCAGCTCGGGGCAGCAGCTGCGCTCCCCTCGCCTTCAGCTAGTGTCCGCGGAGCCACGGCCCCTCCCTGCAGCCCCCAGGCTGCAGACAGGTTTTGTTGCCTTATCCTCTGTTTGAATGGAGAAAGGCAAAGCATTAACCGTTCTGTCATTTACTCCTCTCTGCAGATTTGCCTGCTTTGGATGTGTTGTCTTCCCCCGGGGGTGAGATGGACCCACAGAGCAGGTGCACTTGCACAGCTCCAGTCCCAGGCAAGTTCATTCTCTCCTGCCACCGAGCTCTTGGGGGCTCCTGCTGGGTTGCATCTGATGGACGTTCCTCACTGAAGATCAGGAGGAACCCGTCCTCCTCTGGGGACCTGGGCCGGGGCTCTTCCCTCCCAGCACGGCTGTACGACCTCAAATGACGGCGCTTAAATTAGTGGCGAATGGCCACGAGCTCTCGGTAGCGCTAGTGCTGCCAGAACGCTATAGTTCCCTTACAACCCTCTTTTCAAGCTCTTCATTGCTATGTGAGGAAAGCAACGCTGAAGTGACTCGTAATCTCAGCCATCAGATGTATTTTGGAGACAAAGTCTGATGAAAACCACTTTGTTGGTTTTCCTCTCCCAACTTCTGCCTGGATACAGCTGAGCACAAAAATCCCCTCAGCTGAGAAGTTTTTATAGTCGCATCAAGATCTCTAAAACAGTTTCTCCTAAAATATTCAGGCTTAGTCACCAGCGTGAAGGAATAGCGACCTTCTGCAGTTTGGGAGCTGTGTGCCGACACAAATGCGCAAACTACCTCCAGCAGCGCACTTGGGCCCCGGAGCCCCTCTCAGCGTAGGGCTGAAAGCAAGAATAAAATTAGCTCCCGGGGAGGTGCAGCCAAGCTCCGGCGTGAGCGGGGCCGTCTGCCCCGAGAGCTGCTCTGTCCCACTGTAGTTTCCCGACGCCGACGTTCGTCCTGCTGTTGCCTTCTGCCTTAGGTACAGCATCATGCCCTTCCATGCCTCAGTTCCCAAGCCTGCGCGGTGATGGTTCCAACCCTGCCATCCTTTTCCTTCTGAGTTTTATGTCAGTTTTCAGTAGGGGAAGTTTCTTCTTTTGAATATCCTTGCTTTCAATTTAACAACTCTCTGCTTCCCTGTAGAAAATTGCAAATAGGTTCTTCCAGCTGCTTTATTCCTCCACCAGGTTAATTTCTTTCCTTGGGACTTGAATGCACTGGGTTGGGTGAGGAAGAGCCAGGAGCCAGCTTCTGGTGCTGAGGAGATCCTCGAGCTCCTTGTGATCCCCTTAGGGCTTCCTCCTGTCCAGAGCAAGGAAAAAAAATGTTAAAATCAAGTTAGTGGAACCCAACACCATGCTTTACACTTGATTTTTATTTCAATATTTTCATGATTTCTTAACTCCAAAGTCAATCAGGGAAATTTATATATATTGCATTGCATTTTTGTATTACAGTAGCATCCTGCATACACAGTTGGGATTAAGGCTGTGTGATATAGAAATAATAAAACACAGTTAAGACAGGCTTGTGCCCTGGACATGGTTTTCAGTCTCTGCTGGGGAGACCCCACAGCTCTGTCTGGGATACAGTGAAAAAGGATGGCAGTGAAAAAAAAAGGGGAACGTGTGGTTTTCCAAATGTACGACAGAGTGTGTAATTACGAGCCTTCTGGATGTTTTATTTTAGTGACGCAGCAGACAAAGAAATAACAAAGCATCAATGACGACTCGAGGCAGTTTGCCACAGCTAATGTGGTAGCAGTTACTCTTACAGGAGGATTTGAAGTTTATGGTTTCAGGGTAAATTTGGGGCAAGAAGAAAGAGTATTACATGGTATTTCTGCCACCCTTTGCAGCTGCCTTCTCATAGCGACATGCACCCAGCGGTGGGGTGGAATGAGATTATGGATGGATAAACTTTATTCAGAATGCTTCATTTCTTTAAAGTGATTATTGGTTTCCAAATCGTCTCTGCTGAGCTCTAAGTGTATGCTGCGCTTCTGAAGCAGTGGATCAGCTCAGAAGAAAACAAAATAAAGCAGTGAATTTTGATTTGGCATCTTAAATGTTTTCGTGAGTCAGATGCCATCTCAGATGTTATGAGCTGAGGTGTAAAACCAGCTTTGGCGCGGGTCCAGCATCCCCCCCAGGAAAGGCATGAGAATTACCCATGAGAGAGACATCAAATGCACAGTCCAGGCTGGATCCTGCTGCCACTAGAATTCTCTGAGAGAGAAAACATTTTCGATGGTTTTTAAAAAAAGTAAAAAGTAAAATCCCTGCCAATTACATAAGGCTGCTTTGAAGTCTTGGAGGAAGCTGACGCTCATTCTGCATCCCTCCTCAGAAAGGGGCTGGGGGTGAGAGCTGCCGACGGACGGCAGCAAGAGGACGAGGACCTGGCCCTGAGCGGGAGCCGTGTGTCTGGGTGCTTCCCCCGCGGACCCCCCCAGCCGGGGCTTGGGGGCGTCGCTGCCTCCCCCCCCTATAAACACGGGAGCAGACAAAACCCACCAAGATCTGATAATAAAATCTGGAACAGCTGTCTGCTGACAATTATAATAAACTGTATTAATGATGTCATTATTATTCCCTAATTAAAAGCTAATAACTAAAAGTTAATTGCCTTTAAAGGATGAAGCAGTGCTATGGCAGGGATTTATCTCTGTTTTTCTTTGCTTGCCTGGCTGTGCTGATATTTTCAGGCTAATTAATTGAATCAAATCTTACTGAAAACTAATAATCTCTCTGTGTCGCTTCAACCAATTGAATTAAAAGGTGTTTACTGTGTGCTCGGTTTATAAAAACATATGTGTGCTCCTTGCAACTAGTTACCTCGGGTGATGATGGGCAGCAGGGCTTGGTGTGGGGCAGTGCACAGAGGCTCTCGCTGGCAAAATGTTCTGGTGGGGAAAACTTTCCCCTGATGTTAAGAGGAGGGAACTGGAGCATCTTAGGGCTCTAAAACTCAGTTATTGCTGAATAACTGTTCTAGTGTAGACAGACACAAAGCACCTGCAGCCTTAATAAATGGATTTTATCCAGAGACAGGAAAAAAAACCAACCCATTTATCCTTTTTTCTCTTCAGGTGTTGATCAAGATTTCTGTGGTCGGCGCGGGATGGGATGAAGCGCTGTGTTAGGATCTGCTCTTTTTTCATCCATTTACAAGTCTTTTAAGTCTTTCAAGAGCCGGGACCATTTGCAGACACGGCCGTTGGTTTCTGCTGCCCATCTCCCTGCCATCGCCGCTGCCCCATGTGGGGCTGTGCTTCGGGGTGTAGGTACAGCCACAGACGAGCCATGCACTGCGTTCTCTCCTACCTCGAAACTCCCCTCCCTGCCCTGAAAAGTAACACTTCAGCATCCCCCTCATAAGCTCCTGACAGTTGTGCGATGCTAATTGAAAGGAACCAAATGTTCTCTTTGGAAGTTCACTTTATCAGTGTAATTCTTCTATGTGGAGTAATTTTATTGAAGTTCCCCAAAGAGCAAATTGTAAATTCATTAGTGCCCATTTCGGATGGCGCCCTCCCCCGTTTTGGGTAAAAAAGAGATTAGAAGTCATCTGGGCTCCCTGATAATTAAAAAGACTGCTTGTGTAGTCTGCTTTTAGTCTGTTGGAAAGATGCAGAGGTTCCCATTGTAATTATGTGATTTATGATCTTCCACACAAAGATGTAATTAGTTCCCCTCCCCCCCCTTTTAAAATTTAAACATTATTTAGATAAAAAATGGCGCAGCAATTTGAATCTGCTTTTCCTGGTGGAATAGTAATTTGTTTTGGTTTATCTTTAGGTTTCAACCTAAAAAAATTCCTTCGTAGCCAAGAGGTGATATATCCTAAAACACAAGAACCACCCCCCCTGCATGTGTGAGCGCCCTATGGAGAGGGAGACAGGTTGTTGGGTGTGACGGGAGGGTAGTGGGAGGTGGGGAGGGAGACATTTGAGGCCAAGACGCTGTGGAAGCATTTCTGCCTGCTTAAAAAGGTGAAATTAGTGTTTCCAGATGACACGTGTGGAACGCTTCCCCCTCCGATGCTGATCTGCCGCACTAAGTGGGTCTGTAGATGGTTTGGTTCTGCCTCTCACCTTCCGCGAAGAGCCAGAGTGAGCCCTCGGAGGGCAGTCACAAATCCTCACCAGGCAGTTTGCCCACACCTCCCTCAGTGGGGTGACACAGATATTAAAAGCAAGCATCCAGCCGTACCTTACGTGGCATTCTGCTCTGCAGGGAAGCTTGCCAGAGGTGAGCAAGTTGTTCCCGATTTCTTTGTTTAAACGCCTGTTTGAGTCTGCTTTCAAAGCTCCGGTCTCTCGGACGAGCATTGCCCTGTAGCTCATTTTTTTGTCCCGAATTCCCCTAATCTCATTTCACTGCGCTATAGGCCGTGCTTACCAACCAGGGTGGAAAACCCACCTCACTGGGACAGGGAAAAAGGGCATAGTGGTGTAAGATCAGATTGGTGCCTGAAGGGAGAAACTGTGTGCAGAACAGTGAGAAGGGCTTAAGTTCTCACCTGGAGAATAAACATCCGGGTTAGAGGACTATGATTTCTAGACCTTGCTGCTTCACCAGTGTCCTGGTTTCAGCTGGGATAGAGTTAAATTTCTTCGTAGTAGCTAGTATGGGACTATGTTTTGGATTTTTGCTGGAAACAGCGGTGATAATATGGAGATGTTTTAGTTGTTGCTAAGTAGCGCTTACACTGGTCAAGGACTTTTTCAGCTCCCCGTGCTCTGCCGGGTGCACAAGAAGCTGGGAGGGGACACAGCCAGGACAGCTGACCCCAACTGACCAATGGAATATTCCATACCATATGACATCATGCTCAGTATATAAAGCTGGGGAAGAAGAAGGAAGGGGGGACATTGGGCGTGATGGCATTTGTCTTCCCAAGTAACCGCTACATGTGATGGAGCCCTGCTTTCCTGGAGACGGCTGAACACCTGCCTGCCCATGGGAAGGAGTGAATGAATTCCTTGTTTTGCTTTGCTTCTGTGCGCAGCTTTTGCTTTCCCTATTAAACTGTCTTTATCTCAAACCATGAGTTGCCTCAGTTTTACTCTTCTGATTCTCTCCCCTGTCCCACCAGGGGGGAGTGAGCGAGCGGCTGTGTGGGGCTTGGTTGCTGACTGGGGCTAAACCACGACGGTCCATTTTGGCACCCAACATGGGGCTCGAAAGGTTTGAGATAATGACAGGTTTGATTGGAATGTGCTAGATGGAATTTATAGCAGTTATTGCTGTTTAGCTATTAATTGGCAGGCTTCTGTGCTTGCTATGGGACTTGCCTGACTTACTGTATGCCTTAAAATGTAGTGCTCATTAATGGTACTTTTTGCTTTCGCTGCTTGCTGTAGTGCTTATCACCTTACCTTGCTGGGCCTGGGAACATTCTGATAACAGCCATGGCCAGGCGCCTGGGCTGGCAGATGGCCAGGGCCCCGCTGCTGTTTCTGTGCCGCGGTACTGGACAGGCTGGAACGCCAGTGTAAACTCAAGTCAAAGGGACTGTGACCTGTGGATGAGTCCATGTGGGAGCAGGACACCCCAAAGCATCTGTGGCTGTGTATAAGCCCGTGCCAGAGCAGGTATATCTCGAAGCATCTGTGGCCTTGGTTATGTCTGTGCCACAGCAGGTATACCTCTGAGGCAATTGTGGCCCAAGGATAAATCCATCTTGGAGAAGGTGGTACACCTCGAAGTGTCTGTGGCTGTAAAGTCCGTGCTGCAGCAGGTACACCTTGAAGCATCAGTGGCTGTGCGTGAGGTCATGCCAGAGCCCCTCAAAATGCGTGGCCATGGATAAGCCCAAAATGGAGCAGATTTACTTCTGGAGGGACTGAAGCCATGGGGCAAAGACATGTTGGAGCAGGCTTTGGAGGGACTGCAGCCATGGGCAAGGCTGTGTTGGAGCAGGTTTACTTCTGGAGGGACTGCAGCTGTGGGTAATGCTAAATTGGCCTTAGTGAAAAATAAAATAAAATACGCAAGCCCAAGTCTCCAGACGCTGTGCTTTGCGCAGCTTTGCAGAGATTTAGCTTGAAAGGGCAAGGATCGGGGCAGAGGTGTTCATCATGGAAACATCGAGTGGGATTTGTTCAAAGGCCTGTTGTTGGTATAAGACTATTTTAAAGAAGAAATTTCGCATACATTGCATCATCCAATGAGTCATGAGGTCCCACATGCCGCTCGCCTTGGCAGTGGCACAGATGGTTTATATCGTGCCCTTTCCAGCTTAACCTGGCTGACCAGACCGTGCTGACCTGGGGATCCCCCCGCCCTCCTCCCAGCACCTTATTCACCGCCGTGCTCCAGCCGGGGGATTGCTTGGGTCACTTCTGGCACTTTCTTAGCTTGGCTACGAATATTGCCTGCAGCCATCGCCTGGTCACCTTTGAGTCCTGTTCTTCAGGGGGAACAGGGACAGGAGAGACACCCCTCCCATCCTCGTAAAGAGGAGAACATCTCCGCCTGCCAGACAAACAGCTTTATAAGTGGTGCTAAAGTAGCTGGGAGCCTGAGCGACATCTGAATATAACAGCCTCTAAAGCTGAGAACGAGGGTCATCAACCAGTTTTCTTCTAATTTTGGAAGTGCAGTTTTCTGGGAGTTGTATTCCTAAACATTTTTAAGCTCCTTCCTTTTGTGTGACAGCTGTAGCAGATTTTCTCTTTGCTTCTCTTTCAGACAAAGAAGCAGCGAAGAACGTTATTTCTTTTGTTCGTGGCCAGGAAGGGGCCGTTAGTGCTGCCCAGCTGCTTTGCTGCCCAAATCACACACCTGATGCCACTTTGTAGTCCTGCTTTGCTCCAGCCCGCTGCCTCACCTTGCCCTTGCCTGTCCACGGGCAGGGGCTCAGTGGCACCGAGAGGCTTCGCTTTCCCCGTGGCTGGAGGTTCCCTGGTATGGGTGAAGGTTAGTCGTGTTTGTGTTGCGAGATGTGGTGGCTCTGCAGCTACCATCGGTTTCTTAGCAATAGTCCTCCCAACTTGTTCTGCTTTGATGTCCCTTGTCCCTCCTCCGTCTTCTCCCAAGATGTTTTTGCCCTCCTGCCATTGTCCCACTGCCGTGGGAGGGCTGGGGATCAAAATGCCCATGTCTCGCCCCCCAGATCAATGTTGTTTGCTGGTATGAAGAGCCTGGCACCAGCTGCTTCAGGAGGCTGTAAGGGGGTTTTGGTGGTGATGTGGAAAAGCTCGTGTAGATCCAGCTCTGTCCCACAGGAGGTGGTGGCCACATGGCATCTGGGGAGACCCCCAGCACCCCCCATGTCAAACTCAAGTCAAATGGAGCTGCTGGGAGAAGGAGAAGCAATGGCACCGCTGGCCCTGCCTGCTTCTCGTGGCTCACCGAAAGCTGGCGTCACTTCTCCAAAGGTAACTCTTCAGCATCTCCTCCCCAACCCCTAGGAGTACCCTGTGGGTAATACCTGCAGGGCCCACGGCGGTTTCTAATCATCTGCATTTTTTTGTCATTTGCATCGTATTTGTGGCTGTGTGATTCAGCGAGGTGCCGTATGCTTCGACTGTCATCTCCAGGCTGGTCTGTAGTAAGGATTTGCACCTCACCCCCAAGGCAAATGCTCCATGAGCTTCATTTCATTGTAGTGTTTTGGAGGAAGTGAAGACGGCTGCATATTACACTGAAATTTCACCATCTCCTCCTCCCCCACATTTTAGGTGACTATGTATAAGTCTCTGCTGTGCCCAATTCTGTCTGTTAAATGTAGCGGTATGGAAAATGTTATTTCAGTTTTATCTATTTTAAAATGATTGTATGGATTAACAAACCAAGCAGAAGATTTCTGCTGCTGTTTAACTTGGTGTCACTACGTCCTTTTGGAAGGCTCGTGGCTGCAGGTCGCTGGCAAGAACTCAGGTGCTTCGTTTGTATTTCTGCTTCCCCAGAAGTTGACAGTAACGCTGGGGGTGCCTGAGCCGCCAGGTGTGGGGTAACAGCTTGCCAGGGTTTGGAACATAGTAGAGATGCCTTCAAAAAAACCTGGTCTTGATACGACTGTGGTGTGATGAGTTGCATTAGACAGCCGAGGTCGAGTTTTATTGAGGACAGTCCCTTCGGTGCCTGGCAGAGCCGAGGTAGGTTGCTGTAAGGGACTGAATTAAAAATAGGGACCACAAACCCACATTGCCACTGGATTGCTTCGTCTGTCCCTTGTTGTTGTCTGGGTTTGGCGGAGGAAGGTGAAGGCGGTGGCTCTGGTCCAGTCCTGGTGTTGCCGTGAGGATGAGGCTCAGCTGAATCCAAACCAGGAGCTCGTTGGCAAAACCAGGTACAAAGCATTTGAGACCGGGCAAATAAACTGCACTGCGAAGGTCTCGCAACTCCCCAGTACCCACCCCTGGCTTTAAAAGTGGGACATCTACTTATTCTAGTGGTGAAGCCTGGAAATGCAGAAATGCAGGTGGGGCCTGGGAGCTCTGTGGTCCCCGGGCCACGCAACTAGGAGTTGCCAGCGTTGATCCCGGTGCAGCTGCTGCCTCTGGGCACCTCCACAGCCCATAGAACCACCCCGCCTTCCTTCTCCTGAGGCTTAACATGTAGGCAGACACCTCCTGAGCCTTGACCAGGGTATTTGTTGCCCTAAAAAAGAAACTATATATATGTATATAAAAATATATAAATATATATAAAATGAGTCTGGCTCGTTCTTTGTGCACAGAAATAGTGTGCTGGCCCCATCCGTGTTGTGGGGCTGTTGGTTATTCTGCTGGGAAGTGCTTGGCTCTCCCAGCCAGAAAGAGCTGGAAGAGCGGCCCGGTGGAAGAGGAACCTGAATGCTTAGCAATTTCCTGACCACCACCTTACACACAGCTCAGGCAGAATGTTACGTGTTTAAAGAAAAGATATATTTTTTTTTTTAATCATTTGGACACAATTTTTTTTTGGTAGAGGGGTTTATTATCCTCAGTAAGCCCAGGATAAAACCCTTGTGTAACCTATTAATCTAGGATTGCCATCTGCATGTATGTGTGTGCCTGTATGTATGCATCGCCGTACACATACGCAGATGGATGGAGCCCCAAACTCTCTTAATCAGGATGTCTCTTTAATGACTGGAAGGGAATTGTGCATGTCCGTCTTCCGAAAGATAAGGGCGTGATGAGATAGCAACAGTAGTGTTTGCTCTCAGTACATATTGCCAAGGGATCTAGAGTTATCGCTCTGGTGTATAGATGGAGGGAGAGGTAAGCAGACAACAGGGAAATAGGCAGATTAAAGATGGACTGGGATGAATATGTTAAATGGTTGGAGACAGCGCACGGTTGATAAATAGAAGCGTAGCGCTGCTGTTCAGGCTTCAGCCATCTTCCTGGGTTGGAAACAACCTAGTAGTTTGATTTTATTGTCACTAGTTAGTGCAAGAGGCAGGCGCAGCCGTGCGCATGGGTGAAGTTCAAAGCAATTGCTTTCTTGTTTTAACTGCTTGTGGCTGTATGGTTGTGCCCTGGTTAGTCACCAGGACAGTGTTTTCTTCAATTTCTTCATAATTCAATATTCTTTATCTGCTGTATCCTAAATGTGACTTTAAAATAGGCTTCCCTCCCTCCACTCCAGAAGTGTTTTAAACAACAGTAAAAGCAGAGGGGCTGTGCCTTACCCCTCCTCCCTGGCCTTCCTCATGTGCTGACCAGGATGTGAAGCGGTTTAATACCTCCTGTATCTAACAAGAAATTACAGGTCAAGCAAAAGCAACACTTGGGATTCAAACTTAGATTTGTCTTTTGGATCTCCACTGCTGGCAGAGCTAAATCCCAACCCGGCTGTTAGCCGAGAGGTCAGTGTGTGCAGGGCGAGCCAAATGTTATCGTCTCCGCTTCCCTGGTGTAGCTGGATTTGGTGATGGGTATGTCAGACGTGCTCTGGGTGCGGCCCAATTCAGCCAGCACAGCACCATCGGTGCCCATTGGCACAAGCAGGGAACGTCCAGGGCGTCTTGCTCCTGCACGCTTGGGGTGAGAAGCCAGGGTCTGAGGACCAACCTGGAGGTCACAGAGGCAAAGGTGCCAGGGTTGTGCCATCGGCATGCCCGTGTAAGCAGGGTTTCGCTAGCAAGCAAGGTGCCTCTGCAGGCTGATAGGGCATTCAGCTTGGTAGGAAGAGCAACAGCTGCCACCCGGCTCTGGGATGTCTCCAGTTGTGCCGGATGAGCTGAGGGTGGTGCCAGGAGCGGGAGGGGTGGGAGCAGTTGGTGGCAAGAAAGGGGTAGCTTGGGGTGGGCTTTTCCTTCGGACCCTGCAGAAGTGATGGAAGCTTGGATGCGAAGAGCGAAAGCTGTGACAGTTCTTGGGCTGCAGCTTCTGCCATGCTCCAACATGGGTTTTGCTCCTGAAAGGGGAGAGAGGTTTTCCGTGCAGCCGTGGGCGCAGATGAGGGGCAGTGGCGTGTTGGCTCAGGTGCTGGCTGTGACACTGCGATAAAAATGATTGTGCTTGTTCTGGTTTCCTCCTTAGGAAACGTGGGAGTGGTCTCCCCATACCCCTTTCCCCATGGATGAACTTGTTGAGGTAGTAAGACAATTTTCTCAGTGCCTACAAGGATATTTACTTTTTCCATTTCGGTTCTACATCTGTTCAGTTACTGACTTGGAATTTGCAACCATCTTATTTAGGAGAAGGGATTGATTTCTCATTCTGTTACTGCTTCTCTTGGTATAATTACAGTATATTGCAACACGAAGAATTTCTCCTGGCCTGGGAACTGGTTTGCCACTTGGGTAATTCTGTAAACCAAGAAAGGCTTTTTCTTTTCCTCTGGAATGTAAATTACAGTTACAGCTACTTTAAAGTCTTTGTTCTGCTGCAGGGGACTGAAGGGGCTCTTGGTTTAGGTTTGTGCAGAGGTGTAGGGGCTTTTGCAAATCAGTCCTTTGGTGATTTGGCATCCAGGCTGTTGCAAATTAAATCTGATGCAGGAGCTGGTTTAGCCCAACGTGGTGTAAATGAGAACTGGGGCAAGCCCGCTCCCTCCAAGGCCCTGAGAAGGGCTCTCTTCTGCTGAATGCCATCTCTGCTGCTCTGAGCTGACCCGCTGGCCCATGGGCCCTTGCTGGGGAGCCACAGCTTCGTGCGGCAGCACCAGCTTGCCCGTAGGGGTCTTGGTGCCCCCAGCCTCCCATGGCGGATGGAGGGACAGACATGCAGCATCTCTGCTGCCTGGGCTGGGGATGAGGTGATGAGGCTGGGCCAGGCAGGGCAAGGTTGCCACGTGCCAGGATGTGCTCTGGGGTCTGCGGGTGGCCCTAGCGAGTGGGGCTCGGGCTTGGTGGCCTTCCAGCAGCTGCACTCGAGCAGAGAAAGAGGAATTCAGAATTGACCTTTGCATGTAGCATAAAGAGTCCCGTTAAAGGGAGAGGAGAGAGGGAGGGCTTGGAGCCGGTTTTTAAACTGTGAAAATAATTGGTTCAGGATTTGCATCTAAATGATGTCGGAAGTGCCCTGAGATCCCCCTGCTGCTGGAGAGGGCTGCGCGGGGTGGGCTGGCTGCAAGGTTACACCGGGAGGCTGCAACCCCCTCTAAGGCAGTGCGGGTGCTCGCCCTGGGGGTCCCTGGCGACGGGACCAGCGTTGGCCAGGGTCAGCTGTGAATTCTGCCGGGGCTGCTCCTGGCTGAATCACTGCTGTGGGACACTGCTGTCAGAGCAAACACTGAAATACACCCAGGACACTCTCTCTTGCGCTGCAGGCTGTTCTGGAGGGATGAATTAGGCTCCTTTGTCAATGGCCCTCTCACCTTTAATTAAAGAGGGCTCTGCAGCTGAGATTCCCTTGTAAAACCACTATCTGTGCTTTAACCCTGAGCCTCTGCAAGGAGTTGTATCAGTGTAGATCTAGAGCCCTGGTGACAGTCCTTTTCTGTAAAAGATATTACCTGCAATGATTTACTCCCGTGTGCTAGCATCACTAATAAACTTGCTGTCAAAGCTGGCTGTTGAAGCTCATATTAAGGAAAGAGTGAGACAAAGAGTTTAAAAAAAGACCCTTGGATCACTAAGAAACAAGAGCCTTCCCTACTGCCCTGCTGAAAATGGGCATTAATGGGCCCTCACTTAGCATTTAATTAAAACATGTGTCAGGTTTCAGGCTGGTGCTCTCTGGCAGGGCAAGCCCTGAAAGATGGCGCTTGTAGCAAGAACCCTGATTTAATTTGCTCTCTGCAGCCAGGGCTGGTGCCGCGGTGCAGCCAGGGTGTACCACACGCATCCTGGAGCCCGGACTCATTTATGCTTCATCACACCACTAGCACATCAGTCTATTGCACCCAGGAACCACACCTTACATGTAATTGCGGCAGTTGATGAGCCCCAGTAAAAGGCTGTGTCAATGGGGGTGGTACATGCAGATTTTTCGATGTGTTCGTGGTGCCTCTGCTGAGGCCAGGGCTGTCCTGGCCTAAGGCAGAGCTGGAGACCGTAAAACCTGCTGGTTCTCTTGTGTGCGAAAGCAAACCTGTGAAAAGCTTTGCAGTATGAATTACACTGCGCTAAGGCAAAGTAGCAAGGTGTCGTGGTTTAGCGGCAGCTCAGCCCCACACAGTCGCTTGCTCACTCCCCCACCGGTAGATGGGGGAGAGAATCAGAAGGGTAACGCTCGTGGGTTGGGATAAGAACAGTTTAATAATTAAAATTAAAAGAAACAACAGTAGAAATGCAATGTAAAGGAGAACAACGAGAGGCGCAAAGCCCCGGGGGAGGGGGAAGGGAGGGGAGAGGGGGAACGAACCGCCGAAACAAACCGCACGCGCCGCAGCCGACCCGGCGCCGCGCCGCCTCCGCGCTGCCACTGCCCCCCTCAATATATTGGTCATGGTGTCACATGGTATGGAATGACCCTGCCATTGGCCAGTCGGTGTCAGCCGTCCCCACCATGGCCCTGCCCCTCCCAGCCCCCCACCACGCCACGCGGCAGAGCGCGGGAAGCTGGAAAGGTAGCCGACCCCCACAGTGAGGAGAATTAACCCCTTCTCAGCCAAAACCAGCACACAAGGGTTCCAGATTTTTGTGAAGCCACGATCAGGTCGCTCCAAGTCCTTTGTTATCCCTCTTTGCCCTTAGGAGCCGTACGTGGTGGCTGCTCTTTGCTTGTGGCCCGTTTGGCTTTTCTGCTGTGAGCAAATTGCGTGCCTAAAAGCACAAGGCCCAGCGCAGTTTGGCTCTGCTGGTGCGAGCCAGCCCCTGCCTGGCCCCGAGCGACGTGATGGGTTCCCCAGCCCATGAGCACTTTTTGTCCTGCCTGTTCTGGTTGCAGGGAACCACAGTGGTAGGGGGTGGGGATGGGCGTCATGGCACCCTTCCTTGGCAGTGGGGGTTTCTCTGGATGGCCAAATCAGGACACCTCAGATGGGTTTTTCTGTGCCAGAAGCGGTCTCCGGAGCATCCCAGTGGGTCCATCGGCCCAGGATGGTGGGTTCTGCTGCCTCTTTCCTCCCACGTGCTCATCCTCATCCTGTGGTGGGAGGTGCAGGAAGGGAATGTGTTACTGCTGCTGCAGGCACTGCTTAAATGGCTTCTTGTGATTTATGGGGTACGGAATGGACATCAGATGGCAAAGCTGGTACTGGGATTTTCTTAGCAACGCTGCTTTTGTTTCTTGACCTTCCAAGAGGAGCTGTTGTGGGACCATCACCGCCACTGTAGGTGTCGAGGTGGACTCTGTCTTTGTAAGTCTTTGCAGCTTTTGTGAGCCTTACTCATGCACCAAGCTTTCATTTTGTATTTGCTTCTGTAACTGGCTTCCTACTGTATTGGGGTGGGTTTTTTGGGGAAGCTTTACTTAGTCCCCAGCTGTTCCAATTCTGTTTGTCGCTCGCCTTCCTTTGCTCCATGCAGTAGTTGTTTCTGGCCCAA
The DNA here is from genome assembly GCF_949628215.1 of Phalacrocorax aristotelis. Lineage (NCBI taxonomy): Eukaryota > Metazoa > Chordata > Aves > Suliformes > Phalacrocoracidae > Phalacrocorax > Phalacrocorax aristotelis. The sequence continues at coordinate 5,432,775 of NC_134310.1, read as the reverse complement.
AAGGGGTTTGCAGCTCAACGTGGGGGAAGGTCACACCAGCTCACAAAAAATGAGAGCCTGGCACACAGCGATGAGCACAATTAGCGTCACGGAGCGGCAAGAATAGCATTGCTGAGCGTGCAGGAGGCCAGGTAGGCATAGGATGGGGGGGAGCCTGAGGAACAGAGCTTAGAAGAAAAGTCAGTTTTCCCTTTCTATTCGTCAATAGTAAAATAAAGGGGAGTCAAAAATCCCCACGTTGATTGGCACAAGGCTGAGGAAGGGTGTCTGTCCTGTGTTGTGCTGCTGCGCTGTAGGGTTCAGTGCTACAAATGATCTTTGTGAAGCCAGGAGATTATGACGAGTCAGCAAGCATTACTAGTCAGACATGCCTGGAGGTACTCGCATACATGAGGCATAATTATAAACAGGGAGCTTTTCTTTTTCTTTCTTTCTCCTTTCTTCCTGTGCCATCAGGTTGTTGCTGTTTGATGTTTGTTTGGCTCCTGACCTGCTCCATCTATCATGTGGAGAAACACCGTTTTGGCGGTGGGAAGCCCTGGCTTCCCAGCTCGCCTGACGGTTGCTCGTGGAGCTATGCAAACTTGCTCATCCTTTTTCTTCCCCCCACCCCTTTAGGCACGGGCCAAAACGCTGGCGATGGTGTCATTCTAGTAAGGAGCGATGGTTTGGGCCAGCACAGCCCAGCTGTAAAAGGGAGGGGGAAAAAATACCTGAATATTCCCATCACCCTCCTGCTGCTGCTTCTGACCTCCAGTGCCCTTGCCAGCCTTTCCCGGCTTTATGCGGCACTGGGAAACCCAGCCCAGCCTGAGCCCACCTGCGCGCCCCAGCCACTGTTACCACAGCCCTACTGATGCCTCGGGTTTAGCCTATTAGGCTCTGGTGCAGCTGGACACAGATTTATTTTAAGCAGCTGCTGTCGGTATGGCAATGGCAGCCGATCCCTGCTTGCAGCGCTGCCGGCCCATTGCGGCATAGGCGATGACAGCGCCAGGCACGGGCTTTTCCCGGCAGCGGAGGAGCTGCCTTCGCTTCCTCCACTGTTCTGCTCAGCCTCCGGCAGCGGAACACGGGAGATCTGCGTTGCAAATGGGACCCCAGGCTTTCACCGCCTTCTGCTTCGGGGAAGCCTGGTCCTTCACCGAGACTGTCGCTTGCCTGCAGGCTTGGAGCCGCCCTCCGGAGCTGGGACAGCACCGGGCCTGGCTCAGGGGTGTTGGCAACCACGGCCCATCTGGACGCCAGACGGCGCAGGCAGCAGGCCGGGCTCTGCGCCTTTTGAAGCCGCTGTCCCACAGAAGGGAAAGACCAAAGAGCACCAAAGGGTCTAACCAAGACGTAACCCCCCCACGCCCGTGGCTTCTCAGCTGGGCCGCGGGCCTGGCTACGCTTGTGCCAAAGGCTGCGCTGCTACACCTAAACTAGCAGCAGGCATCTGCCTGCGCTACTGCAGCTCTTTGCCCAAAAGCTCGCCAAATGAGCTTGTTTCTTTGCAACCACATGTTCGGTTTTTAAAGGTGGCCTATTTTTAGAAGGAGCATAAGCACAGCCGAGGGAGAGCAACCTGCTACCTGGCTGTGGGCACCAGCAAAAAGGTTTTTGCCATCACTGCGTTACACAGAGCAACTGCTTCGGGCATTGCCCACGCCTCCCAACAAACAGGTTTGCAGTCAGGCCTTTCAGACAATCTTCCTTTAATACAAAGTCAATATATCTACATACACAGTGGTATGAAAACCACTTACTGTTTCAGTTTGAAATAACAGTGTGAAAGCAACAGCACTTTGCTCTCATACAAAGGAAAAAACCTGCCCCCCCCCAACTTGTCCAGTAAGATTTTGCTGCAACATACTTAGAAATTTGGGCAACTTTCACACAAATAAGAAGTAAAATCTTGAAGAAGCCTTTTGCTCGTTTCTTTTTTTTTTTCTTTTTTTTTCAGTTAAAGACAGGAAATAGATTGTTGTGGGGTCTTCGGGGTAGCATTTGATGGCCATGATTACCCCTTCTAGAAAAATAATAAAAAAGGAAAAGTCACAGGCAAGCAGTGTTCAGGGCAGTGCATCTTTTCCAAGACATGCTGTCCTCTGTGCACGTCTGCAAGAAAACTCCTTGTCACGTACCCTTGCAAGAGCATTAGATCTGCAACCCGCACACGGAGAGCCTCGGGCCGTTACCTACAACACACCCGGGACGTTAAAATCCCCCGTGCGCGCTGAGGCGAGCCACGGCGCCGGAATTGCTGTCTTGCTGTCTTCCGTCATCGTAAGACACCGGTATCGTTTAGTCTCCCACTTCACCCCGGCCCTGTTAAGAGCGGGCAACACAACAAGCAGGGAAGGGGCTGGAACTGCCATGTCTAGGCCTGCCTGCTAACCTCACACCCTTCCAGAGACACGTGATATGTCTGCGATTTAAAAGAATCCAAAATAAAAAGAAAAAAAATCCAGAAAGGACATTTTGTTCTTACATGAGCGAGTTAAACCTTTTAAATGGTAGAAAAGCAATATGTAGAAGTAGCAATTTGCACTGCATTTTTATATATCACAGCCATTACATGTAACATTTCTACAGTGAAAAAATAGACTGTCTTTGAACATAATATGAACAAATAAGCAAATTTTTCTTTTAAATTCATTGACTGATATTCTTTGTCTTTTTTTTTTAAAAAAGGAAAAAATACACTATTTAAAAAAAGGTAATGTCACTTGTTACAGTTACATCGATACTTTAAAGAAAGCCACTCACAGTATATGCCATTGAATGCCGCCTACTTGGTCTTTCCCAGTCATTCATACAGCTAGGGCATGCTTGTAGCTGTGCCCGTGGGCTCGGTGTGCCGTGGTACCGGGACAGTCCTGAGAGTAGCTCTGCATCGCTCCTGGAGAGCCGCTCTGGTCAGAGCCGAGGGGTCGGCAGCAAGAAGCAGTTGCCTACTGGATATCAATTTTTTAAGGGTGCTTGTCAGGCTCCTTTCAGAGAGATGCTCCTGGGCTCCTGCGGCAGCACCGGGCAGGGCGGCACAGCTGCTCGCAGCAGAAGCAGGGTTGTGCGAATGTGCAAAAGAATGGGACAAGGGCTGCCTTTCTTTACGGGGCGTCCCACCACCGCTCAAATGAATGCCTTTGTGGTAGCTGGATGTGCTGACAAGGGGGAACAGAACCAGCAGTCAGCGAACCCAGCCTGGGGGAGCTGCCACCTCTGCCTGGCCCACGGGTACGCAAGGGGAGTGGACCACACCACACAGTCAGGTCTGGGTTTTATAGCACTCTCTCTTTCTCTGTAATTTTAAATATCCTAAAAAATAAATTTTGGAATTAGAAGAAATGAGGAATGTTCCAAGTATTCAAAATGTGAGCTATAAAACCTCTCGTGTGGCAGGGACATTCAGTGAATGCTGTTGGTAAGGTGCCTGTAAGCCCAGGATCAGCCCAATGTTGATACTGAGGTTATTAAGACTCCAGCTAGAAGAACTCCTGACCCTAAGTTTGCCTAAGTGTTGAGATTTAGTTCCTTTTCGTATCTTTTACAGACCACCTTCAATTCTGCAAGTGACTTCCTTTAAAGACTGCCAACTATATTAGTAAATAAACTGAACTCTAATGATGTAACCAAAGTCGGTTTCCTTCCCTTCTCCAGCGGTAACGTTTCGCAAGGTGTGTTTTAGCTTTTGGATCTGTTTCATGATGTCCATACGTCCTCCACAGCGAACACCACTTGAGGTAACAAGAGCAGATCACCACTTAAAGCAGTCCTTCAGCAATCTCCTGAGCTGCCTCTTCACAGTCCAGGTTACAACATGGAGTTACTGAAGGGGTGTTCCTTTCAATCCTTCCCCCTGCTCCCCAATGCATTGTCCAGATGAAAAGGTACTTCTTCTGATTCAGTTTTGTAAGTTCAAGCGCTCCTCCTGGGTCAAAAGAGGCCTTCCAGGACTTAAGTGGTTGGTAGAGTCTGCACAACGGATGGCTTTTTATGTTGCATAGTGATCAAAACTTCCCAGATACTCCAGAGCTGCCTGGTAACAGAACTGGTATTCATCCTGCGAACAGTAAAGAGAACCAGCTTCAGAGGGTTGAAACAGCTCTTCAGGAACCCTGCCCTGCTTCCCAGCCAGCACATGCTTGGGCAGGAATACGCAGAGACTCTTTTATTCTCAAAGAGCTGTGAACTACCGGGAAAGGAAGTCCCTTCCCTTTATTGTCTGTGCATCTCACAGATCCCAGTGAGCCCCCCACTAACCCTTCTGGCTCCGCAGCCAGCCTGGGCTGTGTTTAGAGGCAGGTGAATCCCCCTTAGGTCGGAGGCAGGGCTGAGTTAGAACAGGGCTGGCAGACTGGGATGAAATCTTTAAGAGACTTTATAACAATGGGAATTTTTTTTTATTAGCTAAGTAAAATCAGCAGCACAGCCTGGGCTTGCTTACTCTTCAGGGAAGGTTTTGCTAGTGGTTCAAAAGGCAAAAGGCCCGCTCTGCTCAGCCACAGCAGCTGAGGGACTGGTGTGCAGCCGTGGTGCTTTGCTACTCAGTCCTCTACGCTGCGGCAGAGGCTGGGTTCCCCGCTCCCCCTTACCTCTGTTTGCACCATAGCAGGTCGTTGTGTTCGCAGCATCTTTACTGTCTGGAAAATATCTACAACCCCCTCATAGCGCATTCTTTCCAGGACAATACTCAAGGTGATAAACACGCCGGTCCTGCCCACGCCAGCACTGCAGGGATGGGAGAAAAGAAGGAAGCGTACGTTACAGCGTTCAGCCGCTTTCCGAAATGCTGAGGTTACGGGCTGGTTGAGCTAACAGCCGTGTCTTACGAACACGAACACGTTAGAACTGGAGAGCCTCAGTCAGTCCTCCTGGAGGGAGGAGATAGTAAAACTGCCACTGTGCGTGACCCAAACAAACGTATGCGAGACCGACATAAAAAAAACAAAATCAAAAGCTTTGGGTAGTGGTAAACAGCATTCAGTATGAAAATTATCACTAATATGTAACATTAGGCTTTTTAAATTAAATAAATTGAAGAATGCATTATCTTCTGCTGCCCAAGGGTAGGGAGGCGCAATTCTTGCTATCAGCAAACACAAACCAGCGGTGTTTGTGGTGCGGCGCTGGTATAAAACCACTTCCAATTCTGCAGGTCAAATACTAACACTGTGATTCCCATTTCCTTCAAAGCACCAGCATTTCATAGCTCTCCCCTAGATGTAAAGGGTCAAAGGCTTTGCGGGCAGTGACCGGGCCTGAAGGGAGAGGAGTTTGGTTGGCAGAAGCAAAAGGGTTTGGCGACCCCCTCCCAACAGATCTGCCTGCAAAGATGGGCGGGGGGAAGGAGGGCGATAGCTGCAGGATTTTAATCCCTTCTGCTCTTTTGCATCCTCAGATGAATTAGATGTTTCCATTCACCCATGCCTACCTGCAGTGAACAGAGATGGGGCCATCCTGGCCAAACTGTTCCTTCGTCTTATGTACCTGTCCGATGAAATCGATAAACCCTTCTCCTGATTTTGGCACGCCTTGTTCCGGCCAGTCAGTGAACTGGAACTGACGAACAGTTCGTGACTGACCGTCCTGGGGGAGAAAAGGGTCATATTTAAAACATCCTCTATTTGTGGTACTAAATACGAAAGGCAAGAAACCCCCATTTTTTTTTTGCTAGTTCATTAAGGGGCACAAAAAGTTGAGCCAACTTTGTGTTATAATCAAGTGAACGTATCTATTATAGATATCTAATGATGCAGCTGCTCATGTTGCAGTTGACATTTCTGGAGTCAGCTTGTCAGCAGAGATCTATACGCCTGGCAGGTGTGCTGAAAGCTCTGACCACTGCAAACACTGCACAGATGGAGTCTTCAGCAAAGGAACATTCAAGGTGAGGTTATGGCCTCTCTATCAATCTTGAGGAAGAGCTGCTGTAGTGTCAGAATTACCGCTGACAGGAAGATAAATCTTGTTCTACCAGGGCTGATGAGGCATCCTCCTTCTCAACCTTGCAAATAGAATTATCAGGTTCTACAATACTGGCAACCTCAAAAGCAGAGGACTCTACTTTGAGTGTGAGGGCTACATTTGCCAAACAAATTCTAGAAGGTACCGAAACGTTCCTTTGGAGGAGAAATCTGACATTGAATCTAAGATTATTTGAGTGAATGTCCCTTTATATGGTATATATGAGTATATACAGTATATATGAGAAAGGGTGGTTCCTCAAAGCCAGAGGAGAGGTGTACATTTTCTGTAGGGTGCGGAGTATCCTTTGCAAGTCTGGCTTTTTATTAGCTGGCTAGGGAGGTGCTATTTTCTGCTTTCATCTCCAATAAGCTCCAAGTAAAACCAAAAGCTTGGTACATCTCTAACAAAGTGACTTGCTACTGTGATTTGCGAGCAGAGGTTCGAAAACTACTTTCGATTTGTAAGAAGATATATTCGAGTACAGCCTGTGTTTGTGTGTTCTGTTCCTCATCACAACTCAGCTCTCCTCCACTGATGATCATCCCAGACTTCCACAGAGAAAGTGTTTACACCTCAGACTTTCTTACAGGACCCAAAACATGCTGAACGCCCTTTTTTTGTTATGTAAGCCACCTTCCCCATTGCATGGGGGTGACTCGCTCCAGCCCAGCCCCAGCCAGAACCCTCGCAGCACAGACTGCACATCATCCAGCACTTACCCTGGCATCGGTGACCTTGAACTCTCGCAGGATGTACTGAGGCATGTTGTACTCAGCCATGGGATCTACTACAAAGTACTGGTACCGGGCAGAGCGCTCCGCTGGCCAGTACTGATGGCACTTTTCCTGCCAAGGAGAAAGGGGGTCTCTGTTAGCCCTTGTGCTGCAAAGCTTCCCCTCCTGTGCTCGTCCTCAGCGCGCACTTACCCGCCCCATCTCGCGAAGCTTAGTCAACATCACGACAATGGTGGAGTTGTTCTCCCACAGCATCCGCCAGAAATCTTCAGTGGTCTCTGCCAGCGGCCCTTGAGTAGCAATGTACGCCTTCTGTTGTCTGAAACAGAGCACAAACCTGCGGGGTGGGTCAAGGGGGTGTGGAGAATTGCTTGGGCAGAAGCTTTGGGAAATGTGTACAAAGGCCAACGGGTCAGAGAACAAACGGAAACGCTGGGGAAGAACTAGAACAGCACAAGGTCTAAAGGGGCAGGAGGTGACTTTGCTGCTAATGGCCAATAAAAATATTAAAAAGCCAGTGGTGAAGCTTTCTCTAAATACCTTTTCCAAGGGGTAAATCCAGGTTACTCTAGCACGATGCCCTGTATGGAAGAAGGTGTAACAAACTGCATGCCCGATTCTTGGAAGCAGAAGCCGTGTATTCTGGGCCTGAGTAGCACCAAGAATTCAACTGCCAGGCATGGAGATCATAGAATGGTTTGGGTTGGAAGGGACCTTTAGAGGCCATCTAGTCCATCCCCCCTGCAGTGAGCAGGGACGTCTTCAGCTAGATCAGGTTGCTCAGAGCCCCGTCCAGCCTGACCTGGAATGTTTCCAGGGACGGGATGCCCCAGCCCCAGTGCCACAGCCAGGGCCATTACTGCTGCCTGCACCTGGAGTTGAGAAAATGTGCACAGGGGGTTGCTTTGTTCCCTCCGTCAGGGCTCAGCTTTAGCTGGCCAGGCTCCGAGCACACCGGTGGAGGGCTGCAGCTCCCAAGGCTGGAGCACACGGCATGCATTGCCTGTAGGAAGCTAGCCGAATTGCAACATCCCCAAATCACAAAAGTAATAAAAAGGCTAATCTGTTTTTAGAAACCTCCCAACAGCAAAATCCACCCCCTCACTGACACTCTATGTTTAGGACCTGCAGCTGGAGAGTGTTTTGGTTTGATTTAGAGGATAAGTAATTTTAAGACCACAGAGAATAAAGCTTATCAGAAGTCTGTATTTGCGTCTATGTGTGGGTTGCCAGCCATCAGCAAGAGGGCATTTCGCTCTAGCGCTGCACCACTGTGTGCGCTAGAGCCAGGTGAGGGGACAGAATGACAGACTACCTCTGTTAAGGCCTAGTCCCTCCCTTAGCACTGCTGCATCCTCAGCCTTGTACACAAACTCCCTGACCGCAGTGGGGCAGCGAGGTGCTGTTTACCTGTAGCCATCGATAAAGCTGGCATTGATGTAGTCTGACCCCTCCACTCCTCTGATGGGCTGAAGGCAGACCCGCGTGGTCTCATATGGCATGATGTTGACAAGGCGATTCTTGAATTTGTTGCATGGGAGGTTGGCGCTGATGAACCTGGAGGTGTGGGCTTTGGAGTTGGCCAGTCGCTGAAGGCAAAAGCAGAGTCATAACCAGTTGTTCAGCTTTTTTTTTTGTTTGTTTGAGCCCTGTGCCAGCCCACTTAACTTACCCTCCGTGTCCCGCCACATTGTTCTGCCTTGTGTGCCTTCCTTTTTTTGTTTTGGGGGTGGGGACAGAGTCTGAGACCTTTCCCCCAGCAAAACTTTCAAAGGGGGGGAAAAAAATTGCTTAAAAACCCACTCTAAAGAGTGAGTAAATTCAATCTGGATTTCAAATGACCAGACAAGCCTCCTGCAGCAGCAGGTAGGTCTCCCCAGGGAACTGCAGTACCATAAGTCAGAAACGTAATTACTTCTCTAACATGGAACCAGAAAGTTCCCGTCAGCCTTATAAAGGCTCCCTGCCTGCTACGCATTAGTGCCAGCAGAACAAAGCGCCTGTGAGGAATACAGAGCCTTCCCCAGTGACTACTATCCCCATTCAAGCATCTGCCATCACCTTGAACTCCAGCTCCATGCCCGTCACGTGCTCTCCGACTTCAATCTGTGCCAGTTTCTGAATGTAGGTGTAAAGATTCCTGGCTGGGACCTCTGTGTTGCCGCAAGCAACAGCCTCAAGCAAGGCATCGTGTATAAAGCTGTACTGGTCTTCTGTCTGTACCATGTAGTTGCGCTGTGACCTCATGAGGGTGACGTGCCCGTAAATGTCCACTGTCTTCTCATGTTTTATCCTCTCTAGCATGGCGTCGATCACAATGAAGCAGCCGGTCCGTCCAACGCCCGCACTGGAAAGAAAAGGGAAAAAATAAAGCGATGGACTATTCTGCCACTGAAGAAAGATAGTCCAAAAGGCCACCCGCAAGTGAGGATGTTTCCACTGCCACAAGGAGCATGAACACAGGGTAGAAACAGATGCACAAGGCACAGAGTGAACTGCTAATGCACTCGGTGACTGGGAAGGAACGAAGGCCTTACGAACACAGCTGTTGATGGACCAAGGCAAAGGAAAGCCTGGCAAATGAGCCAAATATGTGGGTCCAGCCATTTACTTGAACTTTGTTGTATTCAAGGACCTTGCCTAATGGAACCGGTGCTGGCGAGTGCTGTTGCCCACTCACCTCAGTGTGTGGCTCAATTGTTTTGGAGCATTTTGGACAGTTCTACAGCGCGCAGGGGAGGACAGTGATGACAGCAAAGTCACTGGTGCTGTAGTGTGTGAGCACAGTGCTGCACTGGGGCTGGTAAAGCCTGCACTGGAAGCTAAAAAGCTGTTTATCTGAGCCCCACCTGGGCCAGTGCTGCCACAATGTCAGGGGGAGGCTTCTGGATCAGAGCCAGCGGATGGAAAGGTCCCCTCATCTTCTGTGCCCATCTGCACGCACGAATATTCAGGCTTAGCCCCAAAGAGTTTACAACATGCAGAGGTTTGCTTCAAGTCTCAGCTCAGTTTAGCAAAAACTTTCACAACTAAGTCTGGTCTTATGTCACCCGAGGACAGGACAGAGATGAAAAGTTGCCTCTGGTGATGTGCCGATTGCCCCTCCGTACTGGTCTGCCCCGTTTCTCCTGCCTCTTCAACTGTGCCACCCTGATCCCTTCCTGACACAGCTGGTGAGGGAGACACCCAGGGAAGGCACCCGCTGGACCACAGACAGAGAAGACCTGTGGGTGATGCGATGGCTGGAGGCTGTCCTGGGCACAGCGATCATGAAATGATAGAGTTTTTGATTCTCAGAGAAGTAAGGAGGGGGGCCAGCAGAACTGCCACCTTGGCCTTCTGGAGGGCAGACTTTGGCCTGTTTAGGAGACAGATCGACAGTCCCTGGGAGGCAGCCCTGAAGGGCAAAGGAGTCCAGGAAGGCTGGACATTCTTCAAGGAGGAAGTCTTAAAGGCACAAGAGCAGGCTGTCCCCGTGTACCGAAAGAGAAGGTGATGAGGAAGAAGACCAGCCTGGCTGAACAGAGCACTGGCTGGAACTCAGGGAAAAAAAAAAAAGGAGAGTTTGTGACCTTTGGAAGAAGGGGCAGGCAAGTCAGGAGGACTACAAAGGTGTAGTGATGTTATGCAGGGAGAAAATTAGAAGGGCCAAAGCTCAGCTAGAGCTTAAGCTGGCTACTGCCATAGAAGACAATAAAAAAATACTTCTATAAATACATTAGCAGCAAAAGGAGGGCTAAGGAGAATCTCCAGCCTTTATTAGGTGCGGGAAGAAACATAGTGACAAAGGATGAGGAAAAGGCTGAGGTACTTAATGCCGCCTTTGTCTCAGTCTTTAATAGTAAGACCAGTACTTCTCTGGGTACCCAGCCCCCTGAGCTGGAAGACAGGGACAGGGAGCAGAATGGAGCCCCCATAATACAAGGGGAAATGCTGAGTGACCTGCTACAGCACCTAGATGCACATGAGTCTAGGGGGCTGGATGAGATACACCCAAGAGTACTGAAGGAACGGGTGGATGTGCTCGCCAAGCCACTTTCCATCCTTTATCAGCAGTCCTGGCTAACCGGGGAGGTCCCAGTTGACCGGAGATTAGCAGATGTGACACCCATCTACAAGAAGGGCCCGAAGGAGGATCCGGGAACTACAGGCCTGTCAGCCTGACCTTGGTACCAGGGAAGGTTGTGGAGCAGATTGTCTTGAATGCCATCACGTGGCACATACAGGATAACCAAGTGATAAGGCACAGCCAGCATGGGTTTAGGAAAGGCAGGTCCTGCTTGACTAACCTGATCTCCTTCTATGACAAGGTGACCCGCTTAGTAGATGAGGGAAAGCCTGTGGATGTTGTGTCTGCCTAGATTCTGGTAAAGCCTTTGACACCATTTCCCACAGCATTCTTGTGGAAAAACTGGCTGCTCATGGCTTGGACAGGAGTGCTCTTTGTTGGGTGAAAATCTGGCTGGCTGAGCCCAGAGAGTTGTGGTGAGTGGAGGTAAATCCGGTAGGTGGCTGGTCACAAGTGGTGTTCCCAGGGCTCAGTGCTGGGGCTGGTTCTGTTTAATATTGTTATCACTGATCTGGATGAGGGGATCAGGTGCACCCTCAGTAAGTTTGCAGATGACACCAAATTGGGCAGGAGTGTCAATCTGCTCGAGGGCAGGAAGGCTCTGCAGAGGGACCTGGACAGGCTGGATCAATGGGCTGAGGCCAATTATGTGAGGTTTAACAAGGCAGAGTGCCAGGTGCTGCACTTGGGTCACACCAACCCCAGGCAACGCTGCAGGCCTGGGGCAGAGGGGCTGGAAAGAGCCTGGCGGAGAAGGCCCTGGGGGTGCTGGCTGACAGCCGGCTGAGCATGAGCCAGCAGTGCCCAGGTGGCCAAGGAGGCCACCAGCCCCCGGGCTTGTGTCAGCACTGGTGTGGCCAGCAGGAGCCGGGCAGGGATGGGGCCCCTGTGCTCGGCCCTGGTAAGGCCCCACCTCGAATGCTGGGCTCAGGTTTGGGCCCCTCGGGACAAGACGACCCTTGAGGTGCTGGAGCGTGTCCAGAGAAGGGCAGCGGGGCTGGGGCAGGGTCTGGAGCACAAGTGTGCTGGGGAGTGGCTGAGGGAGCTGGGGGGGTTTAGCCTGGAGAAGAGGGGGCTGAGGGGAGACCTTATTGCTCTCTGCAACTGCCTGAGAGGGGCTGGAGTGAGGGGGGGGTTTGGTCTCTTCTCCCAAATAACAAGTGATAGGATGAGAGGAAACAGCCTCAAGCTGCGTCAGGGGAGGTTTAGGTTGGATATTAGGAAATATTACTTCACTGAAAGGGCTGTCAGGGATTGGGACAGGCTGCCCAGGGAAGCGGCTGAATCACCATCCCTGGAGGTATTTAGAAGACGTTTGGATGTCGTTTAGTGGTGAGCTGGCAGCGTTAGGTTTACGGTTGGACTCTATGATCTTAAAGGTCTTTTCTAACCTATATTCTGTGTATTCTGTGTCTGTGTATCCCCAGGACAAGACCTCTCCTGGCAGAGACAATATTATGACAATTCTAGGCAGGGGGGTCTAGACTGGAACAAAAGGCTGGCATGACCTAAGGGCTTAAAAAGCATGTTTAATCACTCAGATCTTCCAGCAGCTGAGAAACTATTGATGTTGTAATAAGTAACATGCGTCACCTCTTTTCCTAAATGTTTTTGTGCATCAAGGTAACACCAAACTTGCGTGTAACGGCATTTGTGAATCAGCAGGGGTCTGTGGGTCTATGCATTTGCCACTGCTAATAAAGGGTTTCCTTTTACTATTCCAGTGCAGTCCCTTTTTTCACAAAGCCCCCTTGATCTCTTTTAATTAGACTGCCTAACACCTGAACCAAGCAGGTGACTGGAGCTTTGGCACGAATTTAGCAGCTGATCTGGGAGCCGGTTCCTGCACGTTGTGAGCTGACAGCTCTCTCTATTCATTTTCTGAGAGGTGCACGATAATTGCCATCTGCAAGGTTAGTGATAAGTTGCCCACTTACAAAGACTGTTTAAATGGCATCTTCTAGGAGAGGCAGGATTAGCTTCCCCCAGCAGCCTGTAAAATTCAGATGTCTTTCCTCAGTGCCGAGGGACCTGCAGGCTCCTCCACTCCCTCCGGAGGAACACAGGCATTTATCTAAGTTGAGGCTGCAAGCAAGTTGGGTTGTAAACTGAATTAGGGAACGCTACCTGCCCAGAGGGGCCTTCAGTTTGTCAATATCAGAATGGCTGCAGCAATCAAAAACCCCCTCTTTCAATCACTGTCAGCTCTCCTTCTGACAGCAGAGGCAACTCTGCCGCCCAAACACCCAATGCAGCAACACCAAGCAGCTTCCTAGGTCACACTCATTCCTCCTCTTTTCTTGCTGTGACAAGAAACAACCCCTACACACCGGACCAGACACCAGTACAGCACAGGGCGCTTCCCATTGCTAACAGGTCTGAATGATTTGGTGCAAACTAAAGGACTCATCATCTCAGGAAATTCTGCGCTCAATGGAAATGCAAGTATCCTCCTCAGATGCTGGCTGAGAATCCACTTTAGAGGACAGCTCTCGCCTGCTGGGTACTCGCTTGGAGACTGTACGCGTCTCCTAGGTGCAAATGAACAACCTTCTGAACTTCTGCCTCGCTGGCAGGTGGCCCCACGCAAGAGTTAGGTGAAGGAAATCAGTACCTGCAGTGCACCACAATAGGACCAGCATCAGGGGGGTTGCAGGTTTTCACCCGTCTCAGAAAAGCCAGGAATGGCGTGGGGTACTCGGGTACACCGTGGTCAGGCCACGCTGTGAACTGGAACTGGCGGACCTCCCGCTTCTCACTGGAGCCATTCTGCGAAGACAAAAGAGCACCAAGTACAACGTGAGGTACCAGCACACTGCCATACCCTGCCTGTACCATAGTCCATCCCTGGGGAAAAACAGGAGCAGGAGAAAGCTTACCTTATGAAGGGAGAACGTTCGAACGCAGAATGTGGCCAATTCAATGGTATCGAGTAACGTCACTTGAATCATTCCATAGGTGTCTGTACCACGGCCTGGCCAGTACTGGTCACACTTTATCTGGAAGACAGGAGGCATTGCTCAATGCTGGAACAAACCCTACGCTGCAGGGGAAGCTCATTCCAGAACTGCCCTGATGTTGTTACAGGTGAAGCTGGCCAGGTCGCAAAGGGGAGGGAAGGGGCAAGAAATGTCTTTCCAGAGCACCACGACAGGGGCAGCCACATGAAAAACTCCTACTGACTAAGCACAGGCTTTGATGCACCACATCAATCATGTAGACAATAGACTGGAATGATCCTGAAGATTAGAGTGAATGTACTGGGGCTTGTTAAACAAGAGAGCTGAATGTGAAACTTGCCACATGATTAACTCCGAGACAGACCTACAAAGCATGCAATGGGATTGAGTGTCCTCTTCTCTTGGAGCTGCAAAGGAGGCTGCAGCTTTCCAGGGTGAATGGTTTGTTTTTTCAAAAAGCAATGAATCACTGAACTTTCAGGGTGCTGGCAAAGCAGGCAGAAATTCCCCACTGACACAGATGTGGGCTGCAGATCAAAGGGATTTGCTGTTCCCCAACTCTACCCTCCAATCCCCCAGGATTATGACTAACTAGTCATCCCTCTCATGCATCTTACCCGTGATTTCTCCTCCAGCTTAGTCATCATAACAATAGTAGCTGAACGCTGCTCCCACACCATCCTCCAGAAGTCTCCAAAGGTCTCTGGCAGAGGTCCCTGCGTGGCAATGTAGGCATTCTGCTTCCGGTAGCCATCAATGTAGTTGGCGTTGATGTAATCACTGCCCACAATTCCTGTATTAAATCAACAAAAGCAAGTTAGTGGACTGTGCAGGGCTTTATATAGTTTGAAGCATGAGGAGATCTTTGCAGGAATGTTGGTAGAGATAATTCCCCTGCAAAACACCAGAGCCTTCACGGCTTGGTGGGCTAGAATCACAGCTGGAAGTAACAGGCTCTTTGCTAGTTCTTCCCAGCTAAAGCTCCTGCCTCCAAGGTCTGCATTGCAGGGAGACAAACAACTTCTTGCAAAATATATTAAAGAGACTGAATATCAAGCCTTGAAACCATAGTCTTCTTACTGGTGTTGCCAGTAGGAGGAAAAAGTCCTGGCCTAGGGCTCTTGCTTCGCTGGTCTCAAACAGGACAAATCCAAGTCCTTGTCCCAGAACGTCCAGAGTCTGGGCAGCAAATGCACCTGGTTGATGCGCTACACAGACCATAGTCTAATCCCAGGCAGGGAGCTACAGCTGGACAAAGTAAGGAATAAAACCAGGCTTGATTCAGCCAGTAAAAGCATCGAAATTACAGGCTTTGACTTGCTTTAAATTGTCCACTGTTGTTTTTAGGAGTGGGGTTCTTTTTCTGTTCTCATGAGTTACAGGCTATTGAGTTACAGCTGAGGGGTTTGATATGAGTGGCAGGAGGTACTGCCAGAGCGAAGAGAGTGATTGGGACATGGCAGGAGAAAACTGCTCTGAAGTTAAAATGGACACTGGCAAGCACTGCCGTTTAGGTTCAGCTTTAGAGGCTCTGAGATTGGCAACGGAGGATTGGCACTCTTTGGCAGTTTGGCCCATTCCTACTTACAGCAGAGCGGCTGGCAAGGTTGGCAGGTTTTGCTAACCTATGATTAACTTGGTACAGAACGCTTAACTCCTGTCTCGAGGGGAGCCAAGGGTGAGGAGCAGTACCAATATGAAATTGGGTTGCTAGTCCTCATCCTGCTGTAGCAATAGACATTGCCGCTTCTGCTGGCAAGGTGCAATCCACGCTGAATTGCCTGCCAGTCCTCAAGGGTACTTGGTAATTTCAGCTGCTGGTAGAAATGGCTTTTGATTAAATTTCTGGAGGGTTCCCTGCCCCCATTCCTTCCCAATCTGAAATTTCAGGAGGGAAGGCGGTTATGCAGCAGCAGGAGGAACGTGATCAAGGCTGAGCTTCCAGAATTAATCTCCTCTCCAGCCCCCTCGGGTCCACTCTGTAATTTAAAATGGTGGCCATGAACCCCTGCAGTGTTTCGGTGCGTGACAGGCCCAGTTACAGGGAAGTCACGGAATTAAAATCACTACTTCTTCCTGACCAAGCAGACAGTGACAATCTGCAGCCTTGACAAATCCAGATTTAAAACAAAGAGAAAGCAACAACTAATTCCTCCAACTCCTTTCACCTTCCAGCCCTCAGCGTAAAATACAGCCTGGTAGGAAGGAACACACCAGCCAAGACATATTAGAACCTCTCAGATGCTTGAAAGTTAAACCTTGGCCCATCACACTTGCACCATCGGTCCCTCACGATGCCACCTGGGCAGAGTTAGGGCTGCTGCCTGTGTCCAGCCCCGTGCTTCTGCTTTCCTAAGAGCCGAGACCCAAAGCGTCCTTCATTCCTACACTTGTGTTCTTCTCCTTTTCCCTTGAATGACAAGGCAACTTTCAGAAGACTTTGCTTTCCTTGGCTCATACAATATTAATCTCAGAAGAAAACCAAGCCAGAACACAGTCATCTTCACAATGAGAAATGTTGCAAATCCTCTAATGGCAGACAAGACCAATCCAGATTTGTGCGGCTTTTTGGCAAATCACCATGTTCTGCTGTTACCCCAGGAACGGTTCTTCCGCTTCCCCACGTCCCTCAGATTTACCTCAGCAGAGGGGGATTATTCTCACAATTCCCTTGTCACGAAGGCTTCTGAATTAACCTTTACATTCACCGGGGGGTTATTAGGACATCCCATATCCTCTCTGCTCAGATGATCAGCTCTTGGCAATGCAAGACTGGCCTTAAATGCTTTATCTGTTCAGCACAGCCACATACAACCAGAGACGTCAAAAGTCGAATATTATCTCAGCAGCAGCAACCAAAGCAGATGCCCTGTTAAACTCCATCTCCTCTCCACCAAAACCCCATCTTATCCTAGCGTGCACCAGAGCAACTCTTGTCAAGAGCCAAAAGTTGTGAAATTTAATGTAAATTCTCTGACTGCACCATCGCTCATGTAAGCAGCTCAGGAAACAATTTAAAACCTACCAGGCTAACACTAACCACTTCTTATTCTTAGCCTTTTACGGGCCAGGACTGCAGCAAGAGCTGCAACAAATGCAGCAGCCACATCTTCGCTACGCTGCTGACACTCACACTTGTTCAATTAGTCCTGTGCTTAGTTCTCATTCATCCGCCATACAGATACACTCCTCATTCATCGCCACCCGCTGCCCCATTCCTGCGCTCTAAAGCATGATGTGGTCTGAATTCTTCCTGTTAGTCAGCAAGGGATCTCCAAGTAAAGGGAAGACAGGTTCTTGATAAACCAGCCCTTGAAATGAGAGATTGCAGCTCCAGGGAATATGTCAGTCATCAGAACTTAACAAATGCGTGGTTTACGGAGGTATCTCCTGCTTGCTAAACTCCCAGGGAGATGCTAAGAGAAGAATATAAATAGAGGGTAACAGGGAAGGGAGAAGAGCATGTGCAATATGTTTCCCAGCAGCAACTTCAGCCTGGTGCTAACAGGTAGGAGTGGAGATGCTACAGTACCTTCGATGGGCAGCAGGATGACACGCGAGTGGTCGTAGGCAATCACGTTTGCATAGCGGTTTTTGGGCTTGTTCACTTCAAGGTTGGAGTGCTCCCAGGTGAACTGCTGGCCAGGGTCAATGGACTGGGGGGATTGGGAAAGAAAAGGGAAGAGTCAGAGACGGGAAAAGCAGCTAATCAAGCTCTGAATACCGTGTTCCACGTGGGACAGATCATGGCTCTGAAGATGTAGCTGAGGAATGCAGCATTCACCATCTGCTTCCCTCAAGAACTGATCTTTGCTGTAGAAAAACCCCAGCCCGGTGGCAGTGCGTGCTCATGTCCCGTCTCCCTTGGCCCCAAGAGCACCCAGAGCAATACCTGAGACAATTCCCCCCCCGGCACGATGCAGTGCAACCCGGTGGCAAAAGCATCAGTGCAATTTCAGGCTGCAATACAGAGACCTTGGATCGTACTTCTGCCGAGGCTGCACTAGATTAGTTACAGCCCTGCGTTACTGACACTGATAAACGGCGGGCAATTGGGAGAGAACAACAGGAACAATCACATCAGGATGCATTTATGAAATGATGAAGAGGCCAAACCTGTGCATAGTTAAACTAAACAACAATTAAGTGGGCATAAATATACCAGTGTCTTGGTGAGTACTAATACCTAGAGAAGAAGATATTTAAGCTAGGACAAGGTTTATAACCACATGTGCAAGCAGGACATGAAACATCAGGGAAAAACCTTGCTGCCATAGGCAGCAGGAGGGGACAGAGCTGCTCCATGAAGAGCAGAGACAGCATGACTTGGGTCCATGAAAACTCAGTGCCGAAGGTCTCCCGGGTGCAAAGCAGGGAGCCAGCGCCACGGGAATCTGGCAGGGGCAGGCTCGGCAGGGCGGGAGGAACGCATCTCCCCGGAGAGAGAAGGGGTAAGGGCCCTGGCCCTAAGAAACTCAATCAACATGGCTTTTTCCTGGAAGGGATGAAGGAGTAAACAATGAAATGCACTGGAGAGAAAAAAATCCTCTCTGCCCATCCTGGTAATTTATGCCAGGTTTGGTGGTTGCTTTTTTTTTTTTCCTAAAGTCCAGCTGTCCCAGATATGGAAATTAGGTTAATTACGTTTACCTCTAAATCCTCAGCCAGAGAATTAAATAAAACAAGGGCTTAATTCCTTCATCATTTTGCAGAGCCCTAGGGGTTTGCCTCAACTGGAGGCTTGGCAGGAGCGTGCGGAGTTGTGTTTCCCGCTGTTGGCTCCCCCTCTCCCTGCCTGCCACTCCTGGCCGGTGGGGACAGGGTCCCGCACAGGCCTGCCTGGATTCACCCCTGTGAGCTCGCAGGGGTGGGCCCTCACCAGGCACCCGCTGCCCTCCCCTGCCTGTGCCACCCCCGGAGCCCCCCCAGGAACAGCTCAGCTCCGGTAGTCGTGGCAATGCTGGTACAAAACCACCCGACACAAACGTCCTCTTGCACTCTCGCTGAGGAGCATTTCTAACTAATGGGTATTTATACTGTTGTAACGTGTCTGTTTGCTCTCTATCCCTCTAATCTCGCCTTGCATTCATTTCATTAGCGATGTTTGTTTAGCTCTGGCTCTCCCACTAGAGGAGGTTGCGCTGGAATGAAGCCAGGGCACTTGGGATATTGCATTATGCAAATCAGCCTTTGAAATCTGGATAGAGCATATTAACAGGCTGCTGCTCCCCCCGCGCCCCAAGGTGGGGTGAAAGACCCCAGCAGAGCAAAAGTGCCTTCTTCAACGCGCAACCCCCCCTCCGTGGGTGCGGAGCCGCGAGTACGGAGCTGCTTCAGGCATACTGATGTTTGCAAGGCAGACCGGGGAGAAAGCGGAACCAGTCCTTTGTTCAGAGCGTATCCCCTCGCGCTCTGCCCGCAAACAGAACTAGGCAGTCTAGACTAGCTATTAGCCTAAAAATATCGGGGCATTTTATGTCTTTGAACAACAACAAAAAAATTCAGTCATATGTTCAATGTGCAGTGAAAGCAACCTGCATACCGACGGCCCTGGCAGCACCGGGCATTTGCACTGGGATTTAACCAGTGCTGATGCAGCCACAATAGCGTGAGCAGACTGGAGCAGGTTGGTGCAAGCATGCAGCCCTTCCCCGTCCGGCGACAAGGATGTCACGCTATGATGCTACGTAGCAGCAGCGGTAATGTGGGGGCTATGGTGGTCTTTGCCTTCCCCCCCCCAGTCCGCTTTGGGACTGACCTGACCTGCCAGCCTCGGCAAGGTGGGAATTTTACAGTCTGGGATAGTCATTTGAAATGCAAGTCCAGCAGCTGCAGCTGGTCGTCTGCAGGAGTCCATTTGAGTAATCAAAAATTAGCAGGAAGCAGAAAAAAAGAGCACAAAAACCCCTGACAAGACAAAAAAAATGCACAAATCACCCTGTTTTTTCAGCTTTAGCCCCGTGGCTGCTGGTCATGTCAGCTGTGGAGGACTTGCTGTTCATCTCGCCTAACTTCAGCGATCTAAAACTGGGTATCACGTTCCTTGGCTTGGTCCTCTCCATGTTCAGCAGCAAGACAGAGGCACCCCAAGGACACCCCACCCTACCAGTCTGGCATCTTCCAGAAATGCATCCTCCTCCACAAAGGGAGCTCGGATCCTGTCCAAGATGCCCACTCTTTGGACAGGAATGGCTCATGAACTGAGCTGCTTTTCTATGATCTGGAATTGAACCTAGCAAAGCACTGAGCAAGTATTTCATTTTAAATACATAAATAACTTTTTTATTTCAACTAACCAGATCCTTAAAATGAAGCTATGTTGATTTGGATGAGGGCCTGTCTGAATTTCCTTACTCCCTGGCTCTGCAAACCCATGCACAGCACTCACTCTTGCTCATACCTCATACTCTTGGGACAATTTCAGGTTATCATTAGCTTTGAGATGCTCTGTGTGTTCAGCCAGCTCGGAAACAGGGATTGGTGGGTGGCTGAGCATACCTAAAAGACAAGACAGCAGGAAAAGAATCTCATTTAAT
The DNA here is from genome assembly GCF_949628215.1 of Phalacrocorax aristotelis. NCBI lineage: Eukaryota > Metazoa > Chordata > Aves > Suliformes > Phalacrocoracidae > Phalacrocorax > Phalacrocorax aristotelis. The sequence goes on along the minus strand of NC_134310.1, from coordinate 5,412,524 downwards.
AATAACTAAAATTCACAACTGTTGCATATTTTATAAGAAAGAAGAAACAAGAAAAGAAAAAAAATTACTATGTAAGATCTGCAATGAAAGTAGGGAGGTTAGAAGAGAAGAATTCAGGGCTCGAAATTGTGTCCTTGGGAGTAAAAAATAAAAATCAAGGAAATTAAAAAAAAAAAACAGTAAAATGAGAGTGTTCCCGTGATGGCCCCATTTTCAATGTGTAAATCAGAGCAAAACAAAAAGGAAAATCCAAAGAGCAGATGCGTGTTAGCGATCCCAATAGTGGACTTAAAATGAGCAAACGCTGCCAGAGGAACCTACGCAGCAAATGTTACAGCACCCGCAATGATCATAAACAAACTCCAACACAAAAGAAGGGAAGGGGCAGGGATCCAGCCAACCATGGTGATGTGGGGCAGGGGAAAGGAATGCAGATGGGGGGAAGCAGGGGAGGCTTTTCAGTTGTCCTTTGCACAGCACTGGCTCTGTAAGCTTCTTGGTGAGCTCATGGATGCAGTGGTCTAACCTTCACCGCTCCAAGAGCGCAACCAGGTACGGAAATGTCGAGTACTGGCTTCTCTTCCCGCTCATGGCCGGTGGATAATGTTCCTTCTAGAGCACAGCCCGCAGGCGGCCAGCACTGCCCTGTCCTCGCCCTCCCTTTTCCACCTGCGGGGCAGGCTGTATCGACCCTGTCGCAGTCTCTGCTGGGGATGTCATTACCTTTGAGATGGAGAGGCAAAAAGATCCTCTTGCCCTTTCCCAGTCTGGGGGATGGGAAACAATTTGCTGGGGAGACCAATGCCTCACGACCCTGGTTTGCCTACTGCCCTTGCACCAACAGTTAGTTGTGCTCGTACTGAGGCAGACAGAACTGCCAGAGAGCTGACTCGATCTTCTTGGAGATGTGCTGGCAGTGGGAGGGCCACGCTGCATCAGACTGGCCAGACTGAAGGCACATCTCAGCCACGAACGGGGCTGCGCAGTGAAGGCAGACTCGGTTTTCAGTCTGAGGTGTGATTTGCACATCCTGCTCTGAGAAGGGCAGCTGGAGCTCTGGAAAGAGCAAGGATCCTTCCCGTCCTATAATCTCAAACAGCTATGCTACAAATTGAGGTGGAAAAGCGCTCCGTGCTTTGCTCATCTGCATTGGATCATGTTTTTCCAAAGGCTTCCCATGCTGCCTGCCAGCCGATCGCGCTACGAACGACAGCAGACAGGCAAGGACAGCAGCATGCTGCGAAGCCCTGGGCAGTGCCCCCAATGAGAAGGACAGGAGTGGAGAAGAGATGGAAGCCAGGGAGAATTTCGAGCCCCGTGGGTGTTGGTGTGTGACAAAGCAGCGGCGGTGGTAGCAGCATGGTCAGATACTCTGAAAATTCAGCACAGAGATGGCAAAGCAAGCATGACATCCTCAGTTTTACAGTGACTTCTAGAGAGATGCTGCCTCCCCCAGGCCTGGGGACAGGATGAGTCTGCCACAGAGCGGGCATTGGTGTCACCCCTCCAACAGGTGTCTCCTAAGCTAACTAGACGTCTATTTTCAACACAAAGAAGTCTGGCTGAAAATAGAAGCAGGGGGGAATAGACCAAAACAGCTCACAAAAAGAACCCCAAAGTATTCCAGAGGCTGCGCTGGCTCCATCCTACTCTGCTGAGGACCAGGGCAGAAGGTCCCTCCCAGCTCACGAAGGAGAAGCTCCTAGTTAAATCTTTTGCTGTCCTGTAGCCCACTGCGCCTGGAGAAGGATTTCTCCTTTGCTTCCCACCCTGGACTGGAAGGTGGCTGCTGTGCACCCCAGAACCACAGCAGTGGATTCAGATGAGGAGCGTCTGGAGGAACTGGGCCTCTGTCTGCCCGCACGGGACGGGAGGCCCACACTGGCTGAGACGTCAGAGATCAGAAACCAAACCAAGTTAACATTATAAACATTTTTCTCAATGTCTGTCCTTCTGCCTCTGAAAGTAAGGGCTGAACATACCTTGAGCTGTAGGGTAAGAGCAACTCAGAACAACTGGCAACTCAATAAACTGTCTCCAGATCTCTGCAGGTCACCCCCTCACTGACTTCTTCCCACCTGGGCTGGGAGGCAGCCAGGCAGCTCTCGGCCCAGCTGCCACCAGCTGACTCTGCGCAAAAACCTGGAGATTATTTGCTGAAGCATGCCGAGAAACGCAGTGCCGTAAACGAAATCCAAAATGATGAACACGTAAGTTAAAAGGAAAAAAATAACAATCAGAAAACCCAGTAATAATGAGCAAGCAAGAAAAAAACCCCCAGATTCTCTTTGGCTTAGAGGTCAGGGAGCAATACATGCCATTCCCTCTGAGCAAGAGGGTTGCATGGGAAAGGCCCACTGTGCCAATGTGGAATGAGAAGTCACATTCTCCTTGAAGGCACTTCCCAAGTTTCCTTCATAAAAACTCCAGGAAAAATCCTCAGCGTGACCAGCTCCTGAAAACCAGCTCTGCCTCTTTGCTGGGGAACATCCTGCCCTCAGCTCCACCCTGCTGCAAACAGACACTGGCTGAGAACACACAGGAACTTGCCTTGTTTTACTGCTCTCAAAGACAGAAGTCTCCTTGTCGGATCGATTTCTAGGGCTCTTTTATTATAAAGAAGACCGGAAAACTCTGCAGCGATAAACACTTTCCTGGTCAAAATGCCAAGTGCATCGGGGTTCCCATTAAGATCCAGGAAGAGTTTGATATTAAATGAGCCAGGAATGGTACTTCCCAGCAGTTCCAGCCCGCGCTGCCAGGTCAGCTGCAGCAGCTTCTTTTGTCTGCTTTAATTCAATAACTCTTAGTTAGACATGAAGGGAAACGGCTTGCAGGTTCCTCCGCTCAGCGGTCCCCTGGCTACCTGCAGGGCTGCCGCCCAGGCAGACCTCCCGCAGTGGCAAGGGTGGCAGAGGGAACGCTGCCGTGGGCTGAGGTTCATCTAGGGATCAGCGTGGCTTGAAAAAAAACCCATGCAAACCCCCACTGTTACAATAACGGGGTTGAGGGGAGGTGGCAGGAGGACTGGGACAGGAGTGTTCAGTACCAAAGAGACCAATATTTGCATTAAACTGTTCAGAAAAATGCTCCAGCCCAAGCAGCATCTGTGATTCTTCACATTTGTCAGCTAAAACCTCACATCTACTTCTCTGGCCAGCTTAAAAAAAAAAAAAAAAAGAAGAAATCAAACCCAAAACCCACCCAGCAAAGCTGGGATCTTGGCATCTAATGGGGATGAAGTCTTTTAGAGCCAGTCTCATCTAACGTTTCAATCACTTGAACCTCTCTAATCTTATCACAAAAGACTTGATTCTCTGTGCACCAGCCAACTCGCCAGAAACGTCACCCTAACATCTGTTCCACGGGCCAGAGCCCATTTATCCTTGCAAAATCACCACGGCTGGATGGCACTCTGCATGAAACCCAGGGGGTGTGGAAGAACATGGAGAGGCCTCTGGTCTTTGTGCTCCTGGAACAAGCTGATGCCAAGGAACAGACACCTGCCGCAGCTGGGAAACGGCCCTTTTCCTCGTCTGGCATGAGAAGGTGCCTGGGTGCCTCTCTCCAAAGAGTGAGGGGATCGTCAGCTGCAGCTCCGGTTTCCTCCTTCCCCATGTTACGAAGCAATGAGCACAAAACCACAGGCACGCACACATACAATGCTCACACGCCGGCGCACAAAGGTCGCTTTCTGCCTGTGGATAAGTATGAGGGACATTTAGCCAAGCTTCAGAATGAAACATCTTCGACAATGGGAAGAAAAGGAGGCCTTGAAACCCAGGTCTTTCTCCTGAGACAGCAAAAGAGACACAGGAGGACGGACAGTGTCCCACGCTGCTACCAGGGGCTCTATTCTTCTGCTGCTGTGACTACCCTTGTCTTGCAAAAGGCCTGTTATTTGATACTGTAAAACTGGAAGTGCAGTTCAGACAAACAGATGGCACAGAAAAGGGATGAGATGGGCAAACACCGCAGGAATACAGAGAATTCAGCCAAAAAAAAAAGAAGAAATAGTAACAGGAACGAAACAGAATCGGAAAGGAAAGCAACTGAAGAGAAAAAAATAATAATGGGGGGAAAAAATGAAACCAACAGGAACAAAAACACACAGGAACTAACTTTCAAAGTCAAACTCAGGGTCACTGAGAGGGCTGCTCAGACCAGAATCTGCAGAAAACAGTAAAAAAAAAAAATAAATAAAATATACACTTTAAAAAAAATTTCATGCTAATAAAAAAACAAAACCCAACATAAATCTAAAGAGGAAAAGAAAGTTATTTTTTGTGCTGATTAGGCTAGGACAGGATATCCAAGATGTGCTACGCTTTCCCCCCTCCGAGCTGCCCAGATGCTCACGCACGCTCCCATTCCCACGTCCCCCCTCTGTTTTGCTGCTGGGGACAGGATAGAGACTCTCTGCTTGCTGGACCTGGGTCATCTGGCTGGAGAAGAGCCTACAGGCCCTCTTCTAAACCACAATCTATTTAATTCAAATGGCTTTAAGTCAGACGGCACCTATGGAGTCCCCCTGCGAACTGCACCACAATCTCTCCATCACCACCAACACACTTCAAGCTCTGATTTTCCACCCGCTTCCATTTTTACCCAACTGTTTGCAAAATTCTGTGGGAGGCAGGTGACCAACTCTCCCAAAGCCTTTAAAACCTCGTACTGCTTTACAAACTATATAGCAGAATGAACTAGCTAGATAAACTCTTTGGCTAGCTAAATTGATAAAGAAAAGGTGGCACCATCTTTCTAAAGCTAGGCCGGACAAAGCCAGGCAGTCTTTTGAGATCTGCAGACCTTTGCCTAGCAGAGCCTTAATGGCAGGTTTGCATGTCTTAGCTACCTTTTGCAAGCCTCTGAGACCAAGAATTCAGAGGTACAGCATGACCAAAACAGCAGGGTCAACAGAAGACAGACTCACTCATCTATCGATCCCATTAACTGAGGCTCAGAAGTGCCCTGAGCTGACTCCGCTATCCTGTGGGGACAGGGGGAAATACCCAGTAAGGGACCACACGAAACAGCACTCCCAGCTGCTTCTTAGCACCCAGGCTAAGCTGGACGGCCCCAACTTTTCATCTCAGCATAGGTTTCACACGGAGAAGTGCAGCTCGCTCTCTCGGGTCTCACGTCAGCACCTGGTGCACCCAGAAGCCAACGTGAACGCTCCCAAAGGGAGCTCCTGTTTGCACCCTGTATGTAACACCGAGCCCTTACAAATACAGACCGCTGCTGAGCTGCAGCTGGGGGCACTCAAAAAAAGCTGGGACAGCAGGATTCTCTCAAGCTTCCCAAGCAGTGTCCTGCTCAGCCCCTCACATGCTCAGAGAGACAGCAGACTGCTCTCCTGCTGCAGACCTCAAACACCTTCAGACTCTCCTGCAAGAGCACCACTGAGTAAGAGCTGATTTAGGGACCTAACGGCAGCTGAACTGCTCTGCATTCAGTCCCTGCATACCGGATTAAGCCTGCTTCCATCCCTCAGCTGAGACTCCATCATTCCTAATCTTGGGCTGATTCCAACGCGTTGTTCCTAACTCTTTTTGATACGAAACCCTCAGCTCAGTGATGCCTTTGTGCTTCCCCACAGATCCCTGCCCTCTGGGTATGTACTGACTTGCCAACCTCACCCTGAGAAAACTCAGACAACGCTAAGGACAGGACTGGGATGGGAAGGGGAAACAGGAGCCGCAGAAACATTACTAACAAGCACAAAACAGCAAAAAAAAAATACAAACAAACTGAAAACAACAGCCAGCCCCAAAAAAGCACAATAAATTCCCCTCCAAATCCTCAAGCACCAGGAACTCGGAGGCAGAGGTGTGCCCCAGCACGCAGGCACTGTTCAGCATCGCCAAGTGTCTGTCTGTGCGAGGACATGCCCGTGCTGGGCCGTGTCAGCGGTGGCTTGCAGAGGTGCCATGCAGGCAGCTTAGACATGCATGTACATGGGGACACACGTATACAGAAAGGAGGGTGCCTCGAGCTTCTCTGCCCAGGAGTGAAGTGCAGTTACGGCTGTTCGCAGGGATGGCATCTGCACTAAGCGAGGAGATGCTGCCTCGTCTGCGCAAAGCAACCGGCTGCCTTTCTCTCTCCGCACAACCCACAGGGCAGGCCTGGCTCCTCACACAAGTGTTTTGGCACGTGTGCAGAAAGCACCAGTTACATGTGTGGCCTGAGCACCGCGTGCCGGGCAGCCCGCCACGCTTCATCTGAACCACCCCCGGGGATGTCCCTGCACGAGGCACGGTGCTGCACGGCAGCACTGGTGGTCTGGCAAACTTGGTATGGCCACGGCACTTGCAGCTGGGTACTTAGCCCAGAATGCACCAGTTTAGCTGGGTATCCAGGAAAGCCCGTCTTCCTGCCTTGCTAGTGCCTGTAGAGCCTGTGCAAGGTCCTTGAGGTTTCCTAGCAAAGGTTTCTTTCAGCAGGCTTGCTTAGCAGAGGCGAGGCTTTGAGGTTTCTTGGCAGCCTTCAGGCAGGCAGGAAGGGACTAAGGAAAGGGCAGTTGCTCCACTCCTGCCTTCCCAGTGAGAAAGGCTGGTTTGCAGCCGGTTACCTGGAGTTTGGAAGTTGATGCGCCTCATTTCCACAGGGTCCTTAGGGTGGTGAGGGGTGATTTCAGCGTTGTTCAGGAGGCACTTCGTCCGCGGCTCTGAATCTTTCCGTTTGCTTTTTAAAGAAAAAAAAAAAGGAACAAAAAAACGAAAAGACAAAGCGTCTTAGCTTATGGGCCTTTTAGTCTTTTCAACTACTCAAGTTCAGACCTGAGATAGCTCCCACTGAGATCAGGGCCAGATGCAGCCAAGGATGCAAGTTACATAAAATGCATCAGAAAAGGGATGAGGTTTGGAAGGGTTTGTCAGGGCTGTATTTGATGGGTTTACAATGGCCCAGCAGCTTTCAGACAAGTCTGGAAGTTCCCCCTTCTCACAGCAGTACAGACAGGCAGCACGGAACAGCGGAGGTGCTGTGAACTCACACCTCAGCCTCCCGGCACAGACAAGCCTCCACTGAACTCTGCAGAGCTCTGCAAGCAGAAACCTTCCAATTCTGGCCAAGCCATTTTCAGCCTGAAAGAACCAGAGCCAACATAATCATTTGGAAAAGTACAGGATCTCCTGGCCATGACCTTCGACATAAAGTACTGATATTGCTCTGTTGGCTTGTTCAGGAGCTCTCAGTGCGTTGCTGCAGACAGAGAAGTCAGAGCAGTGGTTTTTCAACCTTTCTTGATCTGCAGAATACTAAAACTCTGGGTTCAAAAAATACCAGCGTAGACACATCCTCTCCCATCACAGCTGTGCCTGCTGAGATCTGCTTCACCTCTTTGCCAGAAGCTGAAGCACGCTCCAACCTGCCAGCTGAGCTGCACGTGTAAGTGCTTCCTAATATATTTTGCTCAAAATGGGTTAGGTTAGCTGAGGCAGTTGAAAAGTCTTTGCTGACCTGGCTCATTCTCCTTGGAAAGAACTTGGAAGCAAAGCCCAGTGCTGATCTGGAGATGCGATAACCTCTGGCAAGGGAACAGTGACAAGCTGCTGGGAGCAGAACTTCTCCAGCGGGCAGAGAACGTGTACCCACACCCTGAGGCTTGCAAATAATGTCCTAACCCTTCTAGCAAGATTGCTGTAGAGCTCCTCGCCTCTCCTGCTTGGGTTGCACAGAAGCCTCCAATAATATTCCTGCAGCAATAATGGCAATTACTTAGGCAGAGAGGAGGTTATTCAGTACATTTTTAGCTGTCTCTTAATGTCATTAATAGCTAGAAGAAGTGGCATGAGCCCTGCCAGCACTGCATGGGGCAGCATTTTGGAATTACACCACTTTGCAGTTTGGGAATAGTTTATTTTTGCCGCAGTTCTGAAACCGCTGTTAATAGTTCATTGGCTAAACCCATCAGTTACTTCCAGTGAAAGCTCTCCCAGCCTCGGAAATGGTTTGAAATCAGTCTCATTTTTGCAGTCATAAATGAACTCTGTCAGAAGCCCCTGGCTGATGGGGCAAGGACAGCTTTTGCGGTGGGGCGAGGACAGCTCGGCTGGTGAGATTCTGCTTCCAGTTCACCAGTGGCTCAGGGACAGCCTGTATGGAGCGGTCAGACATGGAGAAAACCCGCTTTCAACTCTGACTGCAACACAAATGGGTGTTTCTCTGCTCCATTAACCCAACATTTTATGAGCCGTTTACTGTCTCTGCTGCTCAGCTTGAGAAAGGGCCGTTATATTTAGGAATGGACAAGCAGGAGAAAGATGGGCTTTCTTTGCTTTTTCTGCCCTGATTCATGGTAGGAACTGTACCAGCAAAGCCCCATCACCACATACAGTGAAACACTGCCTAACACATGGCAAGAAAGAACCTAAGTAAATGGCAAATCCGGTGCTCTTACCTGTCTGGCTTGCTGTCCAGGAAAGCAGTAAGTGGAGAGAAGACAAGATAAATGTTCAGGTTAGAAAGGACTTGCAGAGGAAAGGGGAAGCATTTGCTCAGCTCTAACCCTGGTAACACAGGGGGAAGGTGGGACCAGCAAAGATAACCCATTTAGACAAGTGCTAATGAACACCAAGAACCACCTGAGTCCCTGGCCCCAGAGCACTTGTGTGTCCAGCAGCTTCGCACATGCTGGGATGCAAAAGACACACCCATGTGGGTAAGCAAACACACCTGTGCAGAGGAAAGACAGAGCAGGGTTAAGAGATGTCCCAGCTAAGGACACCCCTGCATTGGCCATAGATGCCCTCCTGTCCCTTTTCTTGATCTACTTTGCTCAGGATCTGCTTCCTTTCCTGTTCTCTTTCATTGCACAGTGTGGCCTACGTGTGCTCAGGGGCCCCCCATTCCCATCCATGCACCATGAGCTCCTCTGAAAGCCACGGAAAAGGGAGAGATTTCCAGGGGTCTTTCCTTCCTCTCTCCTGCAGACTCACACTACACCCCTGCTGCTGCTGCTCTCGTCTCCCAACTCCAGCTGAAAACCAGTTTGGGAACAATGGAGGTCTCTGCTGATCCACAGCACAGAGGTGTTTCTCTGCATCACCCCCACCGTGCGCGCACACAGAGCACAGGAAGGGGGGCCCGAGGATGTGGCTGTGAGCAGCTCTTCTGGAGGAGACAGGCAAGAGACCTGACAGACTCACTGCGTGTATGCCATGACAGACTGTCTATAGACAAGCACAGCTCTACTGAGAGTGCTATGGGGTAGACTCTGAAGCAGCAAGTCCCTGCAGCCCACTGCTAACGCCTCCTGTGCCAGTCAGACCCTTCTGTTTTGGCATTTGTGCCTCAGGGCTCAGCACCTCTCTGGTGCTGGTGGAAGGATTTGTCCTCAGCTGACAACAACAGGACCAAGGAGGAAATTCCCTTTAGGGGCTAGAGCTGGGGACATTCAGAATGGTCACAGATCTGGGCAAGAAGCATCTCTTACTTTTTGTAGAGTAGAATGGCAATGACGATGCAGATGATGAACACCACGGCCAGGACGGGCCCAATGACCCAGATCAGCCCTTCCTCTCCATCAATGATCGGCTGTGGGTCAGGGTTATCCAGCTGGATGGGGTTGGAGAAAGGACTAGCAGCGAAAGTCTGGAAGACATGAGAGATTGTGGAACAGAGTTCAGAGATGGACCGAGGACTGAAAACAATGGGCAAGCACACAGTGTTCCACAAGAGAAATTGCCAGAGAGGATGTGAGCTCTCTGCAGCACAAACCAAATAATAGCAGAGAAAAATGCCCTCTTCAATCTATAGAGAAAACTCTTCTCTGTGAGCATCTATGTGACGGTATCTTCTTCCTCCAATGCTCCAGGCAAGACAGGCCACTGAAAGATCACATTCACAGGAAGCTGTAGGCTGCCTCATGCCTATGGCTCACCTAACCTTGTAGCCACGAAGGTGCTTTTGGAGAACCAGTTGACTGTGCCTATGCTCCACCACATCCCTGAGCCCTCGCCACTGCCACAAACACACACATTCTATGAGCTCTCGTGTAACCATCTGGATTTTGACAGTCAGATGGGATTACAGAGAAAGGGGGAAGGGATTAAACCAAGAATTAACGCTTAGAAACAGTCTGGTCACTTGAAAAACCCAATCCTTACAATTAAATATAAATTAATAAAATGCAATATGTCTCTTCTGCTCCCTCTGCAGCGAGCTGGGCTCTTGAGGAGAATCAGAGGCACACTCAAACCCATCAGGGTCCTAACTAGCGGGCGTTGCCTGCCTGTTCTCGTGAGTGCTACAACCTCCCCACCCCAGGAAGGCTGCATTCCCTCCCATCTTACACAGAAACTACAGAAACTCAAATGCGCAGAGGAGAATGGCATGCCCTGGTTTGATTGAGAAGTCTGGGACAGGACAAGAACAGGAGCTGGGTCCTTGGGCTCTGGGTCCTTGAACTCTACCAGCTCTCAGCAAGGCTGAAATGCTGCCACGTACTTGGGAGCTGCTGTGAATCCAGGCTGTTGTGAGGGAGTATGCAGTACCTTGTTCTAAAGCAGAAATTACCACAAGCTGCAGTAATCCGATTGAGAAACCCATTCAGAAGTGTGTCAGCCTAATCCTTTAATATCAAATACACAACTAAATATTTATTTGGGAAAAAAACCCTCTGAAAATCCTTAATTTCAAATAGCTCCCTGCTACAACTCCATAGGGGGATTTAAAACCAACAAAGTATTAGATTGCTTCCTATTGTGCATGAGGGAGGAGGCAGGTAAATATTCAAACAGTTGTTTTCATAAAGCGAAACACAGCACCACTGAAATCAGCAGAGGTGCTGAAGTGGTAAAAAGAGCAGAGAGCACAGGTAGTTTTTCATTTAAAAATGCTCCCCTCTGCTTGGCGGGGAACTCAGAAATGACCAGGGTGTGTGACACACTGCTCTCAAAGCAGGGTGTAAAGGGTCATTGCTCTAAGGAATACACAGACAGCCTTTACAAGAAAATACTCTTTGTAAAGGGGTTTGAGTGAGGGATCTCTGAGCTCGAGTGTAGCCAGAGTGGATAGTTCAGTACTCCCCCATTCTGGACTCGGATCTGGAGCCACAAGTCCTGCCTATGGAGACTGGCAAAATGCAGCAGCAGCGCACCAGACGCTTGCAATCATTAGCCCGCTTGCTTGGAAGAGCACGTTTGCTGCATGCAGACACAAGCACAAACAGCTCCAACAGGCACATGCAAAAGCTCCACAGCTGGACTGGAAGATCTTTACAAAGAAAAAAACCTCAAGCTCTGGCATCTGGTGGGAGAGAGTTACAGCCAGGAGGGCACCAGGGCTGCTGGCAGCTCACGAGGGAGCAGCTGCTGCCTCTGGTCGATAATGGGGACAGAGGGGCACAAGCATCTGAAGAGGGCAAGAGAAAGCAGACAGCACTTACGGCCTCAGGTTCCTGGAGCACTGCCAGGATGAAGATGACATATTTCTGCCCTGGCTCCAGGGCTCTGTTCTCAAAGTTGTCGTAGTGCTTCATGTCCCCCAAGATGAAGTGGGAGGGGAGGGAGCGAAAACGGGCAGCAATGTAGGGCTTGGGGAAGTCCAGTTGTCGGGAGTGACGCAGACTTCGGCGTCGGAGCCTGGCAATGTCCTGAACGAGCTGGAGGAAGCAAAGGAACATGCTGAGCCCTGATGCCTTCAGCACCATCAAGGGAGCAGGAAGGAAGGAGAGCCAAAGCATCCCTCTCAGACTGGCCACACCTTAGCTACTCAGAACGTGGAGCACAGATACCCCAAACCCACCCTTCCCAAGCTCTCAGGTCACCATCCCATCCATTACAGCTCTTTGCTCTCTCCCTACAACTGTCTTCAGTTTCACCCACGCTCACCTCCTCCAGGTCCATCTCCTCAGGGCTGCCCAAGGGGTTGAGGAACTGTCCTCCCCGGGACTTCCTCAGAGGCACCACCACAATGTAGTAAGCCCTAAGAGTTGGGAATAATCAGAAGAAAGAGAATGAATTAATCTCCTTCTATGAGCCACAGAAGAAGAGAGGGCACACACTGATGCGGAAGGCTAGGTTTGCCCAACCAGCAAACCCCTTATTTTTAATTTAGCACAGTTGTTATTGCTGCTCCTGGCACGAGCCTAGATTCAGCGGCAGTCCTATATGACACAACTCCTTATTTACTCCCTTTCCATTTCTTTAGCATCCCCTTGTTAGCTCTGGGAAGTAGCTCCAAAAGACCAGAGTAAGCAAGGCTAAAAATGCAGGGAACACACCCCCTGCCGCTGCCCTTGCGGGTTTGTACGGTGGACTCCAGCCATCAGGGCTGACCCCCATGAGCACCCCCCGCCTGCAGTTTAACAGAAACCTACTGGACAGGCACAGAGCTCTTCACATCGGGGAGAATCACCACCACGTTGCCATCAGCATCAGGCTTGTGGGTCACTTCTGGCTTCCTTGATAACATGTCAGCAGCGGTCCAGGCAGCGACGTTCTGCTGCAAGCCACCCATGCTATTGCCCCGGTTCATGAGAGCAAAGTTGTAGAACGTGCGGGGCTTCAGGTTGGTGATGAGTTTCTTGGTGGTGCGGCCGTCCACATCAACGTTCAGCCCGTTGTACTGGATCTGTGGGAGGCAAAGAGGCAGCAAAGTTGTACCATGAGCAAGGCTGATACTGTTCAAGCAACCAAACGCCTTCCTCCCCATTGCTTCAGTGTGCAGAGACCACGGGGCACTCGGCTGTGCCATGCTCCATCCAGCTCTGCCACAGCTGGAGCAAGCACAGGAGTAGGAGGCATTTGAGTGGGAAGCCATCTGTCTCTTGTGCCCACTGCACATGAGGGTCCCCAGGTATAAGGCAGATGCAGGACAAAGCCTTGAGACTTTGCTGGAAGAGAAATTTTTATCCAGAAATGGGAAAATTGTGGTAACTTGCCTAGGGAGACAATGATTTTGTAACAGAGGTGGGAATGCAAATCAACAGCCCTGATTTTCAACCCATGTCCTTGATCTAGGGAGTAACCATTATCTGCCCCCATCTGAGAACTGAATCCACAATTCCTGCTTACCACCTCTTATTCAAACCAATGGACAAGACTCCCGGGAAAATGAGAAGGAACACAGTTCTCACTCTTCCCTTCCACTTGCCTTGTATGGGGTGGGAGAGTTGTAATTCTCAGGAAACTCCCAGCTCAAAAGGACAGATGTCTTTGTCACCATCTTCACCTTGAAGTTTTTGGGTAAAACTGCTGAGAGAAAAGTGAGGAGGAAGGGGAGAGAGAAGAAAAGGCAGCAGAGGGAAGGAAGAGCAAGAAAGAGAAGGAAGACAATGTCAGGCACTGGCAGAAAGGCCTGCCAGTCTGGCTCTGGCAGCCACTGCAGGAATGGAAGGGCTCGCTCCCTCCTCCACACTTTGCTTGAGTTTTGCCAAGGCCCATCTCCCAGCGCTCCCAGTCCCCATGCCTAACCCCAGGGAGGGGTGAGGGAGGGTGCATGGCTTTGCCCACACACTTATGGGTCTGGGTGGCTGCTGCAGGAACGAGGTGCTGGCTTTCTGAACATGCTCAGGTGAGGAAACCCATCCCAGGTCACGTTTTGAGGTTTTTTGATTTTCCTGTTTTCTTTTGGCTGTTTGCAAAAGCTGAAGAAAACGCTCTTCCCACCTGTGTAGCGACTGGCCCCCCACTTCAGGTGCCAGAGAAAGAAGGGTGTCCGGACTTAACTTAGAAGAAAGTGGTAAAAGGGACTTACCTGGCACAAGGCAGAGAGGAGCTGAGGGACTGAGTGTGAGACCAGAGTGCTTTGCATTTACTCACGAGCCTGGCTGAGCCTGGCTTGACCTCTCCAGCTCTCTGCCTCCCGGCACCAGCCCCGGTTACAAGGAGAGAGAGGGAGGAGAAACCGGTAAGTCCTACCTTGATCCAGCTGGAACGTCCGATACTGGACAGTTGGGCTGTACGGCCCGGGGCCTTTACTGGTGTGAGCACGGATTTTAACATCATAGGCGGTGTTGGGTTTGAGGCCGTTGAGGGTGTACGAGTTCTCTGGGGAGGGGGGCAGGTCTTTTTCCAGCGGGTTGCCGGGAGAACCGGCTTCCCGGTAGGCCACGGTGTATTTGACGATGGCTCCATTCCTCTCGGCCAGCACGGGGGGGAGCCAGCCAAACTGGACCGACATGGAAGTGATGTTGCTCGCCTCGAGGATTTGGGGGTAACCCTTGGGGATGTCTTCAGGGGTGGTGAGTTCCTGCACAGCTTCCTCCCCAAAGCCAGCCCGGCTTTTCACGGCCAGCTTGAAAACATACGTGGCGCCCTTGTGGATGCTGGGAGCAGTGTACTTATCCTCCAGGGCCGTGAACTCCAAGGTAGCCAGAGGGTCAACATCCTTGCGGCCAAACTGGAGCCGGTAGCCCATCACCTGGCCTTCCGCATCCAACGGAGGCTCCCATTTCACCAGAAGAGTGTTCTCCTCTGTCTGGTGCACAGACAGGATGGGCTTCCCTGGGACTGGGAGAGAAGAGGGACACCATCAGTCAAACGTGGGACAGGGTGGCTGGTGAGGAGATGCAGAGATTCTTAAGCTGCAGCAACAGGTTCCTCAAATCAGAGGCAAGGTTTCAGCTTGACTCGGTGTACTTTAGTGTATCCCGCTGTAAACCGAGCTGCTGCTGCTGCTGCCCACCCGCTGTACAGGTGCATGGTCTCTATCAAGTTTAGGAAATGAGGTGCATTGCCAGTGTGTCAGCTGTGAGGTGCTTACACATTTCTGGAATCATTTTCTTCCCTTTCCTCAGGATGGAAAGGTGTGCAGAGTCCTCCCTTATCACTGGATCACTTACTGTCCCACACTGGGAAGAACAAACTCAGGAATCCTGACTCCCAGCCTCCTGTCCTAATCACCTGAGCAGATTGCTTCCCAGGGCAGGGAAGAATGAATGCAGGAGTCCCCCAAACTCCCATCCTTTCTCTCTCCCTCTCTCTCCATTACACAGCACAACTCATGCAGAAAGAGACTGGAACAGATTGGCTCCGGCTGGGAAGTCCAGAGCAGCTGAGGGTGAAGTAATGAAGGATGGGAAAGGAAGTCTGGGCAGCCCCAGGTCCTGAGCAGCAGGCACGAGGCCAGCTAAGCGAGTCTGGCAGGCATCTGATCACCCAGTTGGGTACAGAAAGAAGGAATCACACAGAGAGTGGAAACAGAGGCCAAAATCTGTGCGAGGCAGAGGGTAGGGAGAGTTGCTCCTTACTCTGTGCAGTTTATCCCCTCTGGAGGAAGGAAAAAGACAGCTGAGTATTGGTGTGTTTTCAGTCAGCTCCCTCCTTAACCTGTCAGTTAGTTCCTCCACATTTGGGGGGATATTGTAGGAGCTCAGCAGTGCTGCGCCTCTGTCTTATGAGCCCTGGCACTGCCTGGCTGCTAAGCAAGCCCACAGCCACAGTTAAATGACATGTGTAGGTCCAGAGGCTCCTGAAGCTGGAGAAACCAGAGCATTAATTCCAGCAGCTCATGCGTCATTTACACTCAACTCCACTATTAGAAATCTAATTTCCTTCTCTCCGCCTTAGTGTTTCTTCTGGTCGAACAGGAGGAGGGAGAATGGAGTTAGGAGAGATCCCGTCCCACTCTAGCAGAACGAGTCTGAGTGAGGGTCAGCAGGTTGGAAAGCTGTGGGCAGTGTGGCTAACGAAGCGGGCAGGAGGGCGCTGGCAGGGAAGGATGCTGCCCACGCAGGGATCCTGGCAGAGTCAGACTGGGGAAGCCACTCTGCCTGCTGCATCGACCGACATCGGAGCGTGGGGATGAGGGGTTGTCTCTGAAACAAACGCTTTATGCATTTCAAACTGCCAGAGAATGGCTAGGAACAGTGCTGGGGGAGCTCCCTTGGAAATGCCGAAGCAACACATTAAAGAGAAAAACAATGCCATTACCTTTACGTTTTGTTTTTTTATCACAAATGTTACTATAATCAGCTGAGCTTGAAAATATTACATTTGCACAACAAATATTGTTTGAAAGAAAGGTGAGAAGAAAGCACGGGGGGGGGGAAAGTGTTTTATTTGGCAATTGGTTTGGACAGTAAAGGAGAAAATTGGATGTATTACTGTATTTAAATTCAGCCCCTAGCCCTGAATGATAAAGAAAGAAATCTCTCCTCTCAGAAGGTATATTGACTCAACACTGCAAAGAAGATAAGAATGTTACAGAGCCATTTGAAAGATTTTTTTAAAATAGCTATTTCAAGTTGGGGGAAATTGAGTTTTGGGTAATAGCTGCTGTGCCGGAGAAAACATCCCTCTGTGACTGATCACCTGCACTGCAAATCCTAATGGGGAGAGATGAGGGAGGGTGACAAGAGAGAGTGACAAGGGAGGGAGGCAGAGAGAAAGGCTCTGGGAGAGAAAAATGAAAAGGGTAGAGAGCCTCTGGAAGAAGGAAACATGAAGAGAGAACCAGGGAGCAAGTGAGAAGAAACATGGGCAAAGCTGGCGGGGGAAGGAGAAGGCGGAGAGTGAAGGAAAAGGCTTCTGGCAGTGCACTGACACTACAAGGCATGAAGAAAGAAGCCTGGATGCTGACATCCAAACGCACCCTGCTTTAACATCTGCAAGAATTGGTGTCCTGGAAAGCAACCTTGTTCTCCTGTGTACTGTTCTCTTAACTAGGCAGGAGAGGCAAGAGGGGAGAGAAAGGCTGAAATCCCATTCACTTGTCTGAACACAAGAACATAAAATGAGATGAAGATGTGAGTTAGGACAGGGAAAAGGCAAGGGCAGCCGTGGCTCCAGCCCTGTGTGTTCCAGGCCAGGGCTCCTGAGCCTTCTCTGTCCTGTGCGCTCGGCTGAGTGTCTGTGCTGCCTCTAGAGCCTGAGCAGAGGTTTCCAGGTTAATTATGCTCACTGACCGTAGGCCTTCAGTCCCTGCAGAGGCAAAGAGCAATATTCTTCCAGAAACAAGGGATGATGTCAGTTTATGTCAGCTGCTACAGGCAGGGTAAAGACGACTGCCCCAAAACTAAGAAGAAAATGAACAGATAGCCAGGGTTGGGAAGTTAGTAGACAAAGAAAAGAAATGAAAGGGGGAGAAAGGCATCATCTGACAGCAGGAACAAAGGAAAGAGCATTAGCAAAATGGGGTGAGAGGAGGTAATGAGAGCCCAACGAGAGATGGGCTGGACGAGGGACAACTCCGGGTTTGGGAAGCGTAGTCTCCCTCCACTGCACGAAACCCTTCCCATACTGCAGAGCAGTGCTTTAGCTGTGAGAGCACAAACCACAGGAATGCAGCTGCTGAGAGGTGGAGTGTACACCTCTCTTCTCCTGCAGCACAACTGTTTGGAGGAGCAAGGGATACCCTGTTGCCCTCTGTCATTCCTCTGCTCAGGCCGTGCCATTCTAGCTTGGCACCACATCCTCTGTACTGAGGCTGACAGACACTTTGCCACGAAGAACAGGTCAAAGGGAGGAATGAATCTGGGTGGTATGTGCAGACAGAGCCCAGGTCCCAGAAACACTTGCGAGGAAAGGTCATTACTGTCAGTACTTTTCCCTCTGCTAGTCCTGAGCAAAGAGGAGATGTATATTCAGACACGATACTAGAAGAATAGAAGAGTGGGCAGTATCAGCCACCACTGGCTTCCTGCTGCTTTTCAGATCTTTGCAAGTCAACACCATGACAGCAGACCTCTGGCTCTCCTGTTCCCCAGGGTACCTGTGTGCACCAACCATCAAAGCTACACAGTCTCAGACCAGGCAGAGATTCTCTTTACTTCTGGTGCACTGGAATTTACAGCGCAAGAGATTATAAGCAATGAATTCATCCTCTGTTGCATTTCTGGGTGTGTCTGGGCTTTCTGCAGCACTGGACAGAAAATTATGCCATTTAGTGAGGGCTAAGTGTGAGGAATGAAGGCGTTTCTGCCTTACAAGAAATAATTCTGTCTGCAGGGCAGCGTGGCATTTGTTGCAAGTCTGTCCTTTATGAAGGGAGTAGGATGGAAGAAGCTGAGTCTGGAGGAAGAGCTTCTTGGCTTTAGGGAACTGGTGAATCCCACCAGTTCAGGAAAAAACTCTTACCTGCACCCTTCGTGGTGACCACTTTTGGTTTGCTGCGAGCACCATCTCCCTTCATGGTGTAGGCGGCTACGGTAATGGAATATGCAGTCTCAGGCTGGAGCCCAGCAATGATCATTTCCTGTTTGTGAGATTCCAAAGGAAAATCATATAAATATTCAGGTGCACACGGCACAGGTAGATCTCTCCTCCTTGCAGGAGTCTCAGCCCTTTTCTAGCATGCAGGAACATTCACTGAATTGGAAACCACGAGACACTCTGGGGCAACTGGGTAGATGTGGCAACTGGCAGGAGGATGAGTGCCACACTCCCTTAGCTAGAGGCACACACACCTCGGATGCAAACCGTCCCTCTGTAAACACAGCGCATCTCTGTGGGGCCCTGGTTCAATGCGTTCTCTTCCAGATCTACCTCTCACACACTCCCTGTCTCAACACAAACTGCTTCAGCCATCAAAACGCTGTTGCGCTCTTCAAAGCGTTCCTCTTCGCTATGCCATCTCAGAGGAGGTCTCAGCGGTTTCAAGGAGATTACATTTTTTTTCTCCATTACCCCCCTCCCTTCTCTCCTCAGAGATATTTTTTTTTAATGCCTTCATAATATTAAAGGGATTGCTTTAACGCAAAGTGCAAGACGACATTTTCTACTTGCACGCTGAAGCTCTCTGCTAAATCCCCAGCACCCTCCCTCCATCCTCTATCAGCCTCACCACACCTAGCTCCCAAGAGCTTTTGTTAGAACACTGGCCTCAAGAATAGCCCTTTCCCATGGAGTATTCAGCCCTTCCAAAGGGCTGTGTTCTCAAAAGGGATACCTGTGCTAAATCAAACAGGATGGGAGCATACGCAGCAGGGTTTTCTCCAAGGCCCTGAAAAGGAGGGAGATGCGAATATTGCATACGTTTTATGGCCTTCCTCTCCCCTCATTCCCACTGCCACTTTGTGCTTTCGATATTAAATCTCAGAGCAGCATTTGGGAAGAATTTGCTCGCCCTGAAAGTATCTATATTGCCCCCAAGGCTGAGCAGGGAGTGGAACAGCAGAACTTCAAAACAGCAAGATTCTGATCAACAAGTTTGGAAGCCATTAGCTACCGAGACAGCTCTGTCTTCTAGAAGTCAGGAAACCTGTTCTGCTTTCACACTTGCCACTGAGTTTAATTAAGATTTTAGGCAAGAGACTTTGCCTTTCATGTGACTCGGTTTCTCCACCTGTAAGAGAGGCCCCTCGCTTTTGTAGGGCACTTGGCAATCTCTAGGAGACATGAATGCACTCAGTTTAGTACTGCATTATCTTGGGACCCTGCCATTCCAAGAAGGAAATGCTTTCTCCTACTGCTTTGTAGCTCTAAGATCACAGAAAGCATGTAGCATTTTAGCAGAAGTAGCAAATACCAAACAGCCAAGCTGATTTCAAGGCCTACTTAAAAGGTAAAAGCACCAATAGCGATTCAGTGCTTTGTACCAACGAGGATCTAAGAATCTTGGCCCTTTAAGGGCACAAGGCGTTTGTTCATGCCCTGATAACTAGGAATTCTGGGGCTTTGAATACCCAATGCTTTTCAGCCTATGTTTTTCAGACACAAGCCAGAGGTGCTTGCAGACCAGCCCATCTTTAAGCGTATGTTCAAGGCAGTCCCAAATTCAGTGTCCCATCTGCCTCCTCGTGGAGGAGCAGGAGTCTCACTTTTCCTTCGGAGCCGAGGGGAAAACCCTGCAGTATCGCTGCGTGCTGACAAACTATGCAATCACACAGGGTTGCAGAGCAAAGTGAACGGGGTAGGGACAATGCATGGGAACGCCAGCGACAAGGCTTTAACACAGGCACACTGGCACTGCCAAAAAATCAAGGAAAAGGAAAATATCACATCACAACAGGAAGTGGGAGAAGGGAAGGGACAGAACCAGGATGGGAGGATTTTTACTTTTTTACTTACGTATTCAGCAGTGTCATCTGTTTCCCACTGGGCAGAGAACAAGAGAGGTTTTGCACATGAGAATACAAGAGGGGAAAGAAGGGAAAGACAGAGACACAGCATGAGGAAGGAGTCCCTGAGCAAGCAGCCACACAAGGTCAGAAGTTACCAGGCCAGCATGAAGGAAGAAGTAGAGTGGGAGAAATGAGTAGATTCCACTGTGGCCTTTGCCTGTCTTAAAAGACTTCCCAGACACAGGGAGGATGGATGGTATTTAGTTCAGTGCTGGGACAGCAGTTCATACTCTTCCACAATAGCTATTGTCTGGGAGTGCAAATGAACTGCAGAAAGACAACATATACCTTGTCATAGAGACACTCGTCTACTTTCTCCAGCATTACGCTGCTTGGGATGAGACAAGGCGGCTGGAGCACCCACCCCCTCAAACCTTCCATGGGAGATTGGAGTAGGAGGCGAGTCCTTACCTGGGCATCAGCCAGCATGATATCCTTGATCTGGGGCAGCCCCCTGGCCTCTCCATTCTCCATGCGTACATAGTGGACCTGGTAGCCACGAATCTGGCCATGCTGGCGGTTCTGGACTGGAGAGCGCCAGAACACTTGGATTGCGGTTGAGTTCAGGACCTCCACCTCCACTTTCCGAGGTGGCGCACTGGGCACTGCAAGGAAGGGAAGGAAGGGGTAAGAGTCATTTGGGTATTTCTAACTGGAGCCTGTCGCTTCACCTATGGGACATACATACACTGAATCTACAGCCCTGAAAGGAGGGGGAGACTTAAACTAGATATCCCCTCATCTGTCACTGACCTTAACTCAGTGAAACAGGGAAGCAGTTCTGGGGGATCTAATCTGCATGGCTTGGAGATACGCATGGCAACAGGCCCATCTCATAGCCCAGCCATTCTTCCACAGGCTCCTTTGCCCCCAGTTTGCTCAGACGGAAGAAACCATATAGTTCCAGATCACATTCTGAGGGCAAAGCTGATCTCTAATGAGCCAGAAAAGCTCTGGTCCTGCCTGTGGGGCGTTAGGGTGGAGAGGATGCGGAGGGGCACTTGCCCTTGGAGTTCCTTTCTCTCTCAGGCAGGGCAGGTGGGCTGGTGGTTACGCTGCTGCATAATCTCAGGACAGGAAACAAGAGACGTCTTGGATGGAATTTGGGATGAAGTTTTGGAAATGATGATGACAATGATAGTAACAATAATACAGTGCATGACAGCTTTATCTGCAAGGAAACCGTACTTTCCCTGAGCAAGGTATTCTACCCATTTGGATGTGGACAGATGCTCAGGGAAACCCATGCTGGGGACAAACCTGTTGCTTTTTTAAAATTCTTTTTATTTGGGATGGAGGAAGAAAGCCTGAGAAGTTTGGAATTTACTTATGTTATTTACTTGACCTACATTATTTGAGGGCCTTACCTCACGTCACAGTGAGGGTGCTCTCCCGACAAGCACACATTCATATTTTTTCCTGGGTTTATTTTACTGTAGAAATACCAGGAAAGTTCAAGTCTTGCTGTCTGTGTTTGTGCTGAAAAGTCTCCCAGCTGGGCCACTAAACTGGTGCCTGAACTGTTTGTCACTGAAGGTTTTTTGAGCTTTAAGAAAGAGATTTTTCCTTTTTACCACTAACCAAAACTTTGACTTGAAGAGGCACTAGTAACAAGGAATGTGTGGGAAGCACTCTTAATATTTTAAAACAGATTCTGGCAGCAATCGTCTCCTCTGATTTAATTTCTTTGCTGCCTCAGCTGCTTCTTTGCTCAGTAAGAACATCTTTTCAGGAAAAGTGGTGCAGTTAAGGCTCAGAGGCTCGTATTAAAAAAACCACCCAGAAATCCAGAAGACCAACCCTAAAGCAGGGAAGGACAACCCTACAGAGCCAGTGCTCAGAGGGGCTTAGGGAGATGGCAGCCAGGATGCTGCACGTCGCGTACCGGAGGCCGCCCTGAGGCCCCGTTCAGGCTTTGCTCTCGCATCACTCATCAGCCACAAGAAGGGACTCGACACGTCCCCCCCCCGGCGTGGGGAAAGCCCACTCCAGGGACACGTATTCACCAGGGGACTCAGGGGAAAACCAGAAAAAGCGCAATTACCATCTTCATCTGTCCGGATGATAACCGGCGAGCTCTCTGGGCCCGGCCCCACCTCCGTATGAGCCACGACAGTGATGCGATACTCTGTCCACTTCTCCAGGGACTCCAGTAGGATCTGACTGGTGGTTGGGGGGATATCATTCACCTCCTTAAGCTCCGTGTCCTCAGAGTCCAGCGCTCGATAGTAGACGCTGTATCCAGCCAGGACGCCATTTTGGCTTTCGGCCGGAGGCGGCCGCCAACTTACCAGAATGGCGGTGGATCTGGTGCTGACGCATTTTACGTCTTGAGGGGGGGCAGACGGTTCTATGAGGGGGGAAAATTCAGGAGGGAAAGGGAAGAAGGGGGAAAAACAAAAGATGGGAAAGATAAAAGAAAAAAAAAAGGAAAATGATAACAAAAAATCTAAAATAAAACATACAAAAATTTGGTTTAGGAAGATAAAATTAGAAAAGAAGAGAGCTTTTTGTTGTTGTCTTTTTTTTTTTAAATGAAAAGAAAAAAGCCAACAGAAATGAAATGGGGCATCAAAACTGAAATGTTATAAAGCAAAGGACTAAACCAGCAAGCGGGCTAGCCAAGAGGGGTCCTGCTGCTTCTAGTAAGTGTGGCTGGCACAAAATAAGCACCCAGCTTTACCCTATAAAAGACCTTTCCTTTAGCTCCCTGTTCTACAGCAGTCTGGCAAATCCTGCCCTGGTAAAACACTTGTTTCCAAACTGCAGTCTCTGAGATCTTGAATTTCTTTGAAGGGATCTGTGAAAAGTAAGTAAGAAAAGCAAATCTTTTGCCAGGAGGCTTAAATTTAAGAGTCTATACCTTCAGATGGAAGTTATTAGTTGTCCACAGACTGAAGGAGGTGAAAAAACACAGTGGTAATGCCCAGGATATTGCCAAGCAATGAGCCCACAATGTGTTTAGATAGGAGGGTTTTAGAGAAAAGACTTACAAAGGAGGGAGGCAGTGGGTTTGACAAGGTATTCAGGTACCCAGGGGGATTTTCAGAAGCAGCAGCAGGTCTAACTCCCATTGCACTCACTGCCTGAACTACGTCAAGGTATTTCTGAAAGTCCCAGGAGGACACCTTTGGAAACGTGGCCCTAAACAGCCGCATATTCTCACGGTGGCAGCAGACAACTGTCTAAGGGCTGATTTTCAGGCGATGGGGAAGGTATAAACCACTGCTTTCTAGTGCAGGGCTGCTCATTTTGGTGTTTACTGAGCTATAGCAGGTGATTTTTCACGTGGTCTGCTCAGTAGGAAGCAGGACACTGCCACCAGCTCCGTCAGATGCTACGTGCTGGGGCGCACGCTGCTGTGCCATGGCCGTGCCCTGAGATACAAGGTGAACTGCAAGAAACACAGATTTGTCAAGGGGGATGCCACAGGTCTGAGACCTTGGTGAAGTCTGGACAAAGAGCCTTCCACTTCTGTACCCCGGCTGTAACCCGGGAACTTTGGGCAATCTCAGACCAGATTTCTTTCAGTCACTAATTACAACCAATTAGCCCAGGCGAGCAGAGAGGGGGATATATTTTCAAGGCAAATCTGCAAATCCAATCTCACCCAATACGGTCAAACTGCAATAAATAGCTTTTAAATCTCTGCAGACACCGCCAGAAACCGGGGTGTCCTTATAAGCCCCCAAAGCATCACCTGCAAGAAGCAAGGGAGACGATAAATGCTGGTCACCATTCCTCATTTCTCTGTTGCTTTTCAATCAACAAAAAGTTTTACTGAGGAATGATTTTTTTCAAATCTCTTACTCCCATCCCTGAGTCACAAACAGATGTTTAGGCCCAGCTTTCCTTGAGGACTTTGCTAAATCAAGTCACACTTCTCCCAGTTCACACTGGAATGAAAGCCGTGTGCTTTGTGTATGCCTCCATCAAACAGAAATTAGGGTTTTGCAGAAGGGGTAAAGACAGTCCTTATGCTGCAGTGCTGAGCGCTCTGTCCAGTAGGACATTTTGGGTGTTGTCCTCCTACTTTCATGCTTTATGGCTACGCTTTAGCTGTATTTAAAATGGCAGAATGAAACCCTTATCCTCAGAAATCCCACTGCAGAGGGTGACGATCCCTGGCCATGGCTAGCCACGCAAAATAATACAAAATATGTCAAACAAACAAAACCCAAAGTAACAAACTGGAAAACAGAACATAAATCAAGCCAGTAATTTAAAATTAAAAAAAACATCAGAAAGGAAATCATAATAACAAAATAATACTGATATAAAAAGTGACTCCTTCCAGAACATTCCCAGTCTGTTTACCTACCTTCCACGCTTCACCTGCTAATTTATAAGACTTTCTTACGAGAGAACAAGAGAAACTGAGCTACGAGGCCAGACCAAGCTCCTGGTGGGTTTCTGCACATGACTGGCTTTTGAAATGCCACCCTGCCCCGCTGCTAGCTCCCTCCATGGAGTCACTCCCCCGCTGCCGGCAGAACCCTAGCTATTGCAGTAATGGCAATTTTGGACCCCAATCTATTGTATTTTGCTAAGTTACCTGTACAGAGACCAGAGAGCAGGGCGGCAGAGTCCCACTGACGGATCTCCTTCCCCCTATAGCTCTCTCCACCTGCTGTGATCGATGCAGCACCAACATCTTCAGAACGGAGGTGCACTGCTCCTTCCCGCACCCCAGAAGCAACTCAAATCCCTTTCAGGGTATGAAGGAAAAGACTCAACCCTCTTCCAGTGCCTGCCATGATGCTGTTTGCTTCTTTTTTCTCCCTATCAGGGGCTGGTAGTTTAAAAGCCACCCTTCCTGCTTAGCAGTCCAGCCAAAGCCACCACGGCTGAGAAACCCACTGCAGAGAGGGTCTGACCTGACCTACCCTTTCCATCTTGAAACTCATTATGAAAGCCCCAGTAAGCAGAGCCACAGCTCCAGCTGGCACTTGGGTTCACTGTTTGCACCGGCAGCTGCTGCGCGTGGTCAC
Source organism: Phalacrocorax aristotelis (assembly GCF_949628215.1). NCBI lineage: Eukaryota > Metazoa > Chordata > Aves > Suliformes > Phalacrocoracidae > Phalacrocorax > Phalacrocorax aristotelis. The sequence continues at coordinate 5,387,519 of NC_134310.1, read as the reverse complement.
GCTTGCTTGCTCACTCACCCTCTATGCTCCAGCACAGGGACCTACCGAGAGGCCCTGGAGCGAGGCCTTCTTTTGGGATGGTTTGCACTTTCTCTGGTCAAAAAGGTGGGGTGGGTGGGTGATGGGGGAGAAGGCCCAGATCTCACCCAGACCCCCTCCCCGTCACTCTCGACTACAGCACCTGGATGAAAACAGCCACCAAGTGCTGGCTGGCCATACTGGAGACGCATCTGGGGAGTTCATGGCACTGTGAGTTTCCTTCACAATCCAGCCCAACCTGCGTTACCCTGGAGATGTGCGTGCGCGCGTGGGGCCGGCCTCGAGGAGGCGGGAGCTGTATGCAGGAGGCAAAGTCCTGCAGCCCAAACTGGAGGCTGGGAGCCCGCCTCTGCAACAAGCCCCTTTGCTGGAAGGGGAGCCGCAGCACAGGCGAGAGCCCCCCCGGCCAGCAGATCATCATCTTTGTCTGCTGGTGTGTTTTTACCAGGCAGACAGCTCTTTGGGAACCCCTCCCCCCCTCCCCCAGGCTCCAGGACAGAGGCGAGTGTGTGCAGAGCGACAGGGTGGACTGTATTTGTGAATCCGCTTGAGACCAGCCAGTACTCACCTGAACTGCATCTTTTACATGCTTTAAAGTTGACTGTCCAAGCCACAAGAATGACCCTTACTGACCTTGTACAATACAATGTTTTTTAACCCTTTAGGTACCATAGACTTTGTATAAGTTTTGTTCAGATCGTATACTGTGAGGAAGGGGGAAGGGAAGGAGAGCAGAGCTAATGGGTGGGGGAAACATCCTTTCTTAGGAAGGAACGGAGGGTAAGAAAGTCCCGTTGTTCCTCTACACCTGCACATGCAGCCTCACAGCACCCACCCTGCCACCCCTGCCTGTTGACGCATGCTTTGCACTCTGCAATTTCTGAGTAGGAGAGTTGCCAAGGAGCCCTGGGAAGGTCATGGCTAGTTAGAAAGGGCAAAACAGCTTCCTCCAACCATGAGATTCTGTTATTTTTACAATCTACGTCTCTGGTACTTGAAGAGTTAAAACCCAGCTACTTCAAGAAGAAAAAGATACTTTACCTTTAGTTTAATGGATTTTACTTTGGTTATGATGCTCAGGAGGAGCCACCCTGACAGGGAGGTGGAGGGTGTTGTGTGGAAAGGTGTGCAACGCAGGGAGGGCTGCGGCATGCAGGCACATGCTTGCCAGCTGAGCTAGGAGGGGAAGAGCACCGAACACCTTGGCAGGCTGCGGGAGGACGGAGGCTTTGCTGTTGCAGGGACAAGATGCCATCGTGGTGTGAAACCGCCCAGCAAGAGACAGACAGACAGAGAGCAGGGAGCTGGTTTCATCGGGCTGTGACAGCATGCAGGCAGGCAAGAAGACAGCAGAAGAGAAAAGAAAGAAGAGCCATGGAGCAGGCCAAGGAGGAGCTGAACGGAAAGGGAGCTGCAGAGGGAAGACACAAAAGCCTGTCCTGAGCCAGAAGGTCTGTGAGCCGAAGGATGTCGCCCGGACCAGGGAGAATTGACTCGTTCCTCCAACAGCCAGCCAGGAAAAAATGATTCACCGTGTTACAGGACACTGACAGCTCCCAGCTGATGTTCTTAAGAGCATTAAATTAATGAAACTATCCCTATGAAAGCTGAGCTACAGAGAAATAAACCAGGCCTCATTCTGGGCAGGTGCCAAGGTAGAAAATGTCCCAAAGCCTTCCCCTTTCCCAGATCCCCTTCTCTTCACCCTTTGGGGAAAAAATTTCAGCGTCACTAAGCCCTACTGCCATCAGCTCCCACACCCCTCTTCCAGCCTGTTTTTGTCAAACCAGAAAGCACAAATCCCAGACCCTCTTTTCTTCCCATCCCCACGAATCTCAAGGAGGGAAACCCCTTGGAAAACAGAAGCAGAGTGTTAAGTTTGACACTTATTTTTCAGGTCCTTTCAGTTCATTTTCCCCCACCCCACAGTGATGCTCCCTCTGACAGTACCATACTGGGATCAGAACCAGCAGGTTTGCAGCAGAGTCAGGAAAGTATTTTCTTTTGATACGTAGAGAGAGTAAGGAAAAAAAAAGGAAAAAAGGGGAAAACATTTCAAGGAATGAAGAAAACAAAATATCTTTGAATAGACTGGAGGCCTGAGAAAGCCCCAGTAAGGAATTCTGTCTGTGCAGAAACAGACTCCCCTTTCCTCCCACTCCTCAGGGGGAGAGAAGGAGGAGAGAGAGAGGGGAAAGAGAGACAGCAGGACATGACAATTAAAACGGAAAGATGGGGCAGGCACCCAGCCGAGAGCCCGCTGCTCTCCCTTGTTAAGGACTCTGAGAGATGGGAACAGGCACCCTCTCTCCTCACAGTGGTGACCAGAGCCATTTCTGAGTTAGTTCTGCTCCCGGCTACTCCAAACTGCAGCGGAGTGATTTAGTAGAGATGAGAGGAGACAGAAAACACAAACAGCTGCCACAGCCACTCATGCAGTGAAAAAACACCTCATTTAAAAGCAAAGATCTGTGAAAAGCCCAGGTTGAAATATTGCCGTCCAGGGTTATTGTCCCCAGGGCAACAGTGAAGGGAGACAATCCATTAAACTAAAACCAGCACATTTTGGTTGCATACACTCCATCCTGATGTCATTAATATCCCCCCCTGCCAGCCTCCACATGACTCCTCTCTCCCGCTCTGCTGGAACCCAAATGGGACTGTTCCCAGCGCTCGCTGGGCCAGCAGGCCTTCCTCCCCACGGCTAAAAGTCGCTCATGGAAAAGAGCATGAGGACTGCTTTCCCAAAGGCTGGTGAAAACGTTGGACTTTTGATGAATCACCTTCCCATCTCCTCTTCCTCCCGATTCCCCTGCCATCTCCCTGCTCCATTGCCTGTGCCCACCTTCCGGACAGCTGCTGCTCAGTTTCTGCTGGCGGACAGGCGAGCTGCTGCGCAACGGTGGGGTGCCGTCCTCCCTGAGCATGCTCAGCACCACGGGCCAGCGTGGCCCACCAACAAGCTCTTCCCTGCTCCCCACCCCACCAAGTGGATGGTGCTTAACTGGCCTCCTGTCGCCCCCCCTCCCAAAGCATGCACCAGCTCCGCTCTTCGTTCACAGCTCATCTATCTGGGTCGGCAAAGGGAGAAGGCAGCAGGTCCCAGAGGCGCCCCCCGCCGCTGCCCACCTCCCTGCAGAGGAACCCCAGATATGTGAAACGCCGCGAACGCCTGCCCCACAGCTCCGTACCCCTGTGCCCACCATCTCTGGCTCCCTGACTGTCTTCCCCTCAGAGAAGGGTGGGAAAAGGAGAGACACCTACTAGACTGCAAGGTGCGCTCTCTGACCTCCGGGGTGAAGGCCCCCAGGCCCAGAGCTGAGCGGGCAGCCAGCCGGAAGACATACTCAGTGTTGGGCTTCAGGCCTTCCACAGTGAAGGAGGTCGTCGGCTCAAAGTTCTTCGGCACCTGAGATGGGCGAGGGGGAAGAAAAAAATAAAAACAAACAAAAAGGAGCAGAGGCGAGCCCTGCCTGGAGACACCGGCCTTACTCCCCTCTCTCGGCCACCTTGGGAAAAGGAGGGCCGGGATGCTCCTCGGGGCCCCAACCCTTTGTGCTGCTCCTCTCTGGACTCACCTCCCTGCCGTGGTCTCCTTCCTTATAGAGGAGCTCATACTTCACTATGATCTCCTGGCGGGGAGGGCTCCACGACAACACGATGCTCGTCTCTGTCTTGGCTTCTGCTCGGAAGCTGATCGGCTGCCCAGGAACTGACACAGAGAAGGAGCCGATGGGGCAGAGGAAGCAAGATGAGAGACAGGAGAAACCACATTAACTTGGCTAATTAGAAGACTCCTACCCTGTTTTCTTCAAAGTCTGTGTACAAAGAGCACGTCTGCAGCAAAATGCCACGCTGCAGAGCAGGCAGGCCCTTTCTTTGAAGCAGTAGAAGGTTAAATCCCAGTGCAGGACTCAAGTCTATGTCCAGAGCTGCTGGAGATGGACGAGTCCTACTGGATCATATACCTCTTCCTTGGCAGTGCAGAATACAGCCCTTCCCACTAATCCCCAGTATTAAAAGACTCTGGTAGTGGGAAGCCCATGAGCAGCCCATTGGGGGTGCAGGTTTTCCCCACCAGCACCCCACGCCAGAAACAGAGCACCAGAAAGCATGCAGGGTACAACCTGTGATAAAACACCTTTTGTTCTCAGCTCAACACATCTGCTGTGACAATTAGGGCTTTGTTTTGCTCCCCTTTGAGAAAAAGGCAAAATAAGGCTCATTCCCCACTCATCTCTGAGAAGATAGTTTCTGGGTATTTTAAGAAGAGTTAAGCTTCACCACTGCCTGGGCAGTGAGTGTTTTTAGGTCTATTAGAGATATTTAGAAACTGGAAGAAGTGAGATACCTTTGAAACATGGCGCAGCAGAAATGGATTCTCTTTGCATTATTGCTTGCCCCACCCATTTAAGAAACAACCTTTCTGAGAAAAAACAAATCAGAAATCATGCACCAGGCCCTCTGGCTCCAGCCACTGCACTGAGCTTCCTCCCATGTTACTTCTGTTTTAATCAAATGGAATCAATAAAGAAAAAAAATGCTCTGGTGACATGGCAGCCACAGCTGGGTCATGCTATAAACCAACACCTCTTCCTCCTACAGCCCAGTGCCTACACGGTTAGTGACACAGGTGCTCACCTCCTTGCTGCGTCTTCACCTGGATGGGGTCGGAAAGAGGTCCATCTCCCACGGAGGTGAAGGCCAGGACCCGGACTGTGTAGGTTTCGTCCTCAAGAAGGCTGCCCACCGTGGTCAGGAGGCTATCGTCCACGTTGTGCTTCTGCCAGTTGCTGACGGGTTGATCAGGCTCCATGGTATAATACACACGATAGCCACGGATCTGCCCGTTAGGCTCCACCGGTTCCTCCCACTGGATGATCATGGTGGTGCTGCTCAGCATTCGTCCCTGCACATTACGGGGGGCACTGGCAGGAGCTTGTTCCCCAGTTCGAGTGACCACCGACTCGCTGGGAGGCCCCTGCCCAATGCTGTTGACTGCAGAGACCCAGATCTCGTACTCAGAGTTGGGGCTGAGCCCCCCAATACTGTAACGTGTGGTGGTGATGTCCTCTTTGATCTGATACGGTCCATCCTGGCTTTTAGACTTGTATTCAATGACATAGTAGGACACAGGGTCTGGATTTCCAGTGTCCCAGGTGATGGTGATACTTGTTGCTGTTGTCTCTGTCACCACTGGCGTCCCAGGAGCCTTGGGGAGTGCTGAGAATCAGGAAGAACAGACATTTTAAAAAAAACCACATATGCTGAAATGGCGCCTAATTGGGCTAGTTAGGGCTGCAGGAGCCAGAGGCACAGTACCAATTACAGTGCGGCAGTTCACTAAAGTGCTGCTGAAATATTATGAACCTAGTTATACACTCTATTATCCTCCTTAAACTGCTCCATCAAAAGGAAAGTGTTCAGCTAAACATCTGGAATCATTAGCACAGACTTCAGCTGCACATCCGCTGGCTCACACGGCAGTTAGAAAAAGCAGTTTTGCAAGAGCTCCTTCCGAGCACGTAATCCCATCTTCCGAAACAGCGCTGGCAGCCCGGCTCCAGCACTGCTGAATCTCTCCGTGTTTAGCGTGCAGGTAACAGTATAGCGAGGACTGTGCTCTCCAGAACTAGAAAACTAGAAATGCTTGGAGTGCTTCCTCTCAAGCCACAAACATGTGTTGATACTCATCTCCCCTGTCCCTCATCCAGCAGACTGCCTTTGGGCTTGCTGGAGACTGTGTGTTGAATGTCGGACACCTTTAACAGCAAGCTCATGTGTTTTCCTCACTAAACACTTGAGACCCTTTCCAACCTCATCTTCTCTAGACTTGAGCACCTCTAAAGCTCTAACTTCTCCCTTCATCTTCTGACTGGGAAAGGCTGCAGGTGCTTACGCACAGGAACAAAAGGGGGGACAGAATACAAAGAAAATGACAAAAGGCAGAAGGAACCAGCCGGGCAAGATTCCCCATCTGAGGCGATAGGATAGTTGGAAGCAGAAGGAACGTATCTTAGACAGCAGCTTTTAAAATTGATAGTATAAGACAGGGAAAAAGGGGAAAGAAGAAAATACTCAGGAAAATAAAGAGCACCTCAGTCCAGCCCTAGGCATCCTTCTGCTAGCACGTGAGCCCACTCCCTGTGCAAAAGCTCAGGACGAGTGTCATGGCAAGATTCACTAGTCCCTACTCATTTCTATCGTCAGACCTTCTGTAGTTGGATGCACTGATACAACAGGATTGTTCTTCTTTAGCCCTCCCCTTCTCCAAAGTGCTTCTCCTCCTCTCCCCTGCCCACCCACCCGCATCCTTCCCCACCCCGTCTCCCCCCAGACCCCTCACGGGCAATGCCAGCACTCAGAGCAGACACCAGCTCATACACAGAGCTCTACACTCACCCAACCACAGGGGCATCCCGCTTGGGTTTTAATACTCCCCTGCTGAGGACAGAACAGATTGAAGATTGCACCCATGCTCCTCTTGGGAATTGCTAGCTGGAAGCTGGGGTTATTCCCCCTCTTGCTGAGACAACAACGGCCACTAAGATGCTGGAACTAGGCTCTACTGCAAGGGCAGGCATGCCAAAGATCCTCAGGGTCTTGGCTGAATCTCTAAGCTTGGATCAGGATGGCATGCAGGCTTCAAGCCATCTGAAGCTCCTTGCAAACTGCCCAGCCGGCCTCACATCCCAGGACAGAAACAAGCATGCAGGGGTTTGAATGACAGCTTGCTTCATAACAAACAGCTCAGTTGTCCTAAAGCGAGGACAGATCTCAAGCTACCAGCTTCCCCTTCACTGTGGATTTCTTTGTGCGCGGGATCCCCAGAGACGCATGCACAGAGCCCATCACCCGGCACTCGTGGCGCACAAGTCTGCCTTCCTGCTCATGCTCACGTACCTACGCATGTACATACAGGCTTGTAACACCACGGACTTACACACATGCAGTCAGGCACCCACATAGCCATGCTGCTCCTTCTCCTGTGCGCGCACACACACTCATGCATGACTGCCTTTTTACATGCATAATTGTGTCCCCACACTCCTCATGTGCAGATCAGACAGTCACGGGCTCACCCCATGCAGACAGACAGACACAAGCAGAAGCAGGTACCCACACGGCCACACAGTGTCATTCTCCCTCATGCACTGGTGATGGCTGACAGGCACGACCACGTATCTACAAATGCTCACATGCATGAACACGACATGTGCCCACGTTTGCTTTGTACACATGCCCAGACGCTCCGTTACAACCATGCACCCAACACGTGCCTTGCACATATATACACCCATGCGGCAGCTCACACACTTGCGTGCACGCACTCCTACAGGCATGCACTGTTGGGGAACCCACGCACTCACTCACGCAAGCGTGCTCACACTCTCTTACATTTCACCGTGATCTGAGCAACGGCTTCTATGACTCCCAGACTGGACATGGCCACACACGTGTAGTTGGCTGAGTCCTTGACATCCGTGAGCTCCAAGACATTACGGCCCACAGGCATGTCATCTTCAGGCGTCAGGTCCTCTGCTCCCTGCATCCACTTGACATATGGCATGGGCGAACCCACGGCCACGCAGGTGATGTTGACGTTGCCACCGGGCATGATTTCATGGCTGATGGGTAAGATGGAGAAGCGAGGGGCCACGCGGCGAACTGTGGACGAGATGCACAGAGGTAACAAACAAAACAAAATGAAACAAAAAAACAAAACAAAAAAAAGAAAGAAAGAAAAGAAAAAGAAGAAAAGGGAGAAAAAGAAAAAAGAGCAAAACATAATTTAAATATAGATGGGGTTTATCATCATTTATTTTCTTCCTTCATTAAAATCAAAACAAAAAACAAATAAATTAAAAAATCAAAAACCAAACAAAAAAATTAAACTTCAAATAAATTTTTACTTCACAAACAATATATAGAATATAGACATAAAAGCGATATTTCATAGCAACAGGGTTCCATTGATCAAGATTAGACCCATCACAGCACAGATAAATACACAAAAATTTATTAGCAATTTCTCATCTTTACTGGCAAGAGCTGGCATGGCGAGCATCGAAAAATCTCCTTCACAGCCGCTGGGGCCCCCAGCTCCCCGCTCCGTGCCCCGGGAAGCCTGCTCCTCCCCTTTTCCAGTGGAGTCCGGCTCCCACATCGCCTTCTCCCACGGCAAAATGAAACAGCCCCTCCACCACCACGGCCCGAGATGGTCCAGGGGCCTCCCCGTCTCTGGAGAGGGGCCCTCTCCCGCCGGCCACTCTGCGCCCGAGGGATGCTGCAGAGGCGGGGTGGTGGTGAGGAGAAGGCTGGGGTAGAGATGGAAACTTCTCACGATTTTGCCTTGATGGACCCAGAGAATCCAACAAAGAGAGAAGTATCACACCCCCAAATGCCAGAGGGACACCACTTGAGGAGTAAAGAGGCAAAAATATAAAAAAGGGAGGAGAGGGAGTCCCCGGAGCCGGACAGAATTTAGTCAGTGTCTGCATGTGAGAACCGTCCAGGGGGAGGCAGTCCCCCTGGAGCGAGAAGGAGTGTGGAAAAGATGAGAAACTCTAATGAAATTTTTGTGGTTTTCGGGTATAGAAACCCTAACAAAGCCTCTTTAAGATCTGACACGGTTCCATCGATAGATGCAGCTCTCAGAGTCACAAACATCATGCAAAATAGGTAAAAAAGAGAGAGAGAGAAAAAGATAGAAAGAGAAAGAGAGAGGAAAATGAAGAGAAATATAATTTATGGGCGGCTAGCAAATGTCCACATGGATACTGAATAGAAAGAGAGCGACAGAGAAAGAGAGGAAGACAAGGAGAAGGAGAACAAGGAGGGGAAGGGAGAAAGAAGAGAGAGAGAGGGAGGGGAGGGGGAAACCCACTTTAATGCTGCATACTTTTTCTAGCTGATGTGACCCAATGTGGTGGCTCACATTGTCACATCTCAGCCCTGGCGGAATAATAAATAGAATAGAATTAATAAGAAAAACAAGGTAATGAAACTTTAACGTTGAGAAAACAGTGACATGTTCTGTGCATCTCCTTAGCAGAGAGGCGGATGCAGCTTCCAGACCTTACACAATAAGAACATGGATGCAAAGGGGAGGGCGTGGTTTCCTTGGCTCCATTTTCTGAACTAACAGGGCTGGCGGGATGGCCAAGGTGGGTGCTCTTCCTTGGGGGTGAAAGCAGGAGAATGGACACAGGAGAAATGTAAGTGGACCAGAGGGGCCCAAGGGAGGGAGCTGCGGGCAAGGTCCTATCCGGCAAGCGAAGACAAAAGGACACAGACCCCAAGAAGTTGCAGGCACAGCAGCAGCCTCAGGAGAAAAGGAGCACGGGACCCCTCCAGCTTCAGTGACAGGTAGGGCGAGAGCGAGGGGGCAGGGGAGTTGGGAGTGCTGGGGGCCTGAAAAATATCCGTCCCTGCTGTACGATTCCCAGGTAACCTCTCTGAATAACCCCTCTAAAAATATCAGTGGCGACCGTATCCATGCAAAAGCAATGCGAAGGACATCAGAGCTTAGCGCGCCATCGCTCTTCTCAAGTCCTAGTGCCTTCAGCGGTCCCCCGGAACTGATGTCTTGGGTTTTTTCTAGTATTTTTCTTTCAGCCCACTTCCCCGGCTGCCACTCAACGTTATGGATCTTTCCAGACAGGAAGGGTGCTGCCAGGAGAGGTAGTGGCTCCTTTCCATTTAGGGGGGCTTTGCTGAACGAAAGCCAACTATAGGCTCTGCCGCCTCCCGCAAGCTGGCAAGGCATCTTCGCAGAAAGGTGTGCTCTTCCCATCGTGCTATCAGATCCTTTTCTGCACCGTTACTGGTGCCCAGGAACCAGTACTGAGAGGCAAGGAAGAGAAGACTTCCAGATTTGCAGCATTAGAGCTCAGAGATGTCACAGAACTCCTACATGCACAGATTCGTGAAGGGAATAGGTAGCAGGCCCTCCCCTCCAGGGTAGCTGGGAAAAGGACTGGAGCGTGGGGGGAGACTGCAAACTCACCGGGGCACTGACACTAGAAGATGACTTTCTGCTTAGAGAAAGGTGGTAAGGGGAGTGCAGTGGTGTTTGCGCAATCTCAGGCACCAGTACTGACTCAGGAGAGCCGGCCACATGCTCCCTGCTCCCTCCTGTCACACCGCTATGGAAGAGTTTTGGCCCTAGACACGAGGGTACGTCCCTGTCGCCTACTCCATCCTTCCTTCCGCTCTCTGCTTTAGGAGGTACCACATTTCAGAAAATGGAGCCATGTGAAGACCACACCGGTCAGAATCTGAGACAAGATGGAGAGAACTTGAAAAGAAACAAGTGGGGTCAACATGCAGACAGAGCTGGGGTGGGGATGACTCTTTTGAGGAGGGGCTGATATGTAACCTTCTGGAAAGGGGAGGCAAGGTGGGAAGAGGTGAGGGGAAATGGGGAGACATATGCCGGACAAGATCCGGTCAGCAAACAGCATCAACAGCAACAAACAACGGCAGGTGGGATGCAAACACTGAGTTGTCATGGGAACAGAACAAGACAATTAATGCAAACTGAGGCTAATCACAAAGAAATCAAACAGAACCGAAAGAGAAAGGAAAAACAAAATCAAAAAACGAAAGAAAAAAAAGAAAAAAGAAGAACAAACCAGAATTTAAGAACTGAAAAGCATCTTTTGATGTACGGTGGAATGCTGAGAATCGGAGTCTGAAGGGAACAGACCGCTGCTGTCTGCGTGGTTTGGGGCAGGGAAGGGAAGAGATCCACTCACAAAACACAAGCTCAGGGCCACGGAGCCGGAGCCGTGCAGCGCACGCTCACAAACAACTGCAAAGCAATTCTCCCCACCCAACTCGCAGCACCCAGGGGTTTAGGTCACCTTCGTAGGGGCTCAGGGCAGCACTACTTTTTGGCTGGTTTAATGGCTTTTGTCACAGTTAATGGGAAGCAACCAGCACATCTGGATGCCAGCCCAAGACAAGGCGCATTCTGCAGAAAGGGAGAATTTGGATTAGGGTTAGTGTCAGGCTAATGCAAGACCAAAACAGGGAGGAGCACTCCCGTCGTGCATCCTGGTTTAAAAAAAGCTACACACTCCTGTGTGTGCACAAATATACAAACATCCACACACCAGCCTAGGATGTGACAGTAACTCCACCGTTCAATGCTGAGCTCAGAGAGTCCCTACATACGTCCCTGCTACAGCTCAGGGCTGTGACACTGCATTGACTGTAACAGGAAACCCTTGTAGGGCTCATCTCTGGATACCAAGAACCACCATGCTGCTGCTTATTTTAATTGCTGTAGCACTCTGATTTGGCTGTTGACATGAGATTTGTCAAGCTGAGAATCTCTGGGTCAGTGTTTAGGTCAGGGCCTAGGAGGAAGAGAGCGGTGGTGGGAAGAAAGCTTGAAGTGCAGCTAGAGGTTGAATCAAGAACAATTTCAGCTCTGGGTCAAGCTGGGTTTCATATATAGCAGCTGAAGGAGTGAAATTTTACACGTAAAAAATGCAATCAAGAGATTAATTCCATTTTGCTATCCAACACATTCGAAGGACTGGAAAGAAAAGAAGACTTGCCCTCTCTGGAAAGGAAAAGTTGAGATGGGGCAGTCAGGTCTTTACTTTATAGACACTTATCTAATACTTTTACCAATTTCTGGTTTCAAGAAGCACCTTCCCTGAGTTTCAGGGATGTCTGGTTTCCATGACAGCTTTGTCAGACCTGTTTTACGAAGTCAACCTTGCATGCATACACATATATGTGCATGCTCCATGTGCATGTGCAACATCTCCCGACATACACACAACAAGCAGGCACACACAAACACACATTTTCAATGGCCAAAAAACTCTCAGGAGCTTTTTTCAAACAAGGATACAGCTTGTTACTGATAGAACCAGATTTTAGAACCGGAGCTGGACATTGGTGATGCAAGTGGAATTACTTCAATGCAGAGAAGCCATTTCTGAGACACAGAAAGAATTCTTCAGTGCAGTTAGTTATGAGTCTGTTTAATATCATCTGTTGGGTAAGTGTTTTGTGCAGGCAAATCTGCACCCCAAATTCTGCTTAAGATAACCCTCATTAGAAACGGAACAGATCCATAACTTTTCACACCCTTGTAAAGCCAATTGGTTTTGTTGCTGCTCACGGATGCAGAGAGGTTAACCCGGTTTGTGTTCTGTGAGTGGCATTTTTGGTGCATTATTCTTTCCAATGAGAAGGTACCAATCAACACCGCTACGGTTCCCCACCACTACCACTCAAGTTAAAAAGAGAGCTGGGGTCCACAAGGTGAGAGATGTTTTTGAAAGGGACAGATTTACAGACCTGATCGGAAGAGACACTGGGAGATCCAGGGTTGACTTTTGCAACACCAGAATCCATCCTTAAAATGTGTTCCCAGGATGCTGCTAGTGAGAGAAATCTGAGGACCAACCAACCAGTTTGTGCTGAGGAAACCCACCGGTTCTGCTTTTTAAGCCCCTTCCAGATTAGCTCAGGGAGAAAAATGTTGGAGGAAGAGCGAGGTGGGGAAAGGAGAACGTACTGACAAGAACCCGTCACTTCAAACCCCGATTCACATTAAACCAACTAAAAGATAAACATATTTTATATCTCAAAGAAGAAATTAATTGAAAAAGGAAACAAAAGAAAGTGAAGTGACTGGTTGAAAGCACCAAACAAAACCAAATGGTATTGAACATTTTGACACTCAGCAAGCTGCTGCTTCAAATGAGGTGAGAAGGCGGACATTATTGGCCATTTTGGTGAGACAGGAGTCATTCCGTCTTGCTCCAAAATGAGGAGGGGGTAGGGGAAAGGGTGCCAAAATAATGTGCAGCCTCTACATTATTAGTGAAGCTTAGATTACACCTGTCCTCCCCTCCCAAAAGGTGGTCCGTCCCTGCCCCCGTGCTGTCCGTGCAGCCGCCTCTGCCTTCTCCCTCTCCCATTCCAATTGCAAGTTCATTCCGCTGGGGCGAGACACTGTTCGGGTTTGGATTTCCGACCTCCGTCCCTCCAGAGGACGAGATACTGAGATACTTCCCTCCTCATGCCCATCTCCTTCCTAATTTCCTTCACGGTAAATAAAAATAGATAAGTAAATAGGTAGATAAATAAAGAATGAGACCAAGGCTTGGATTTGGTCTGGAGGAAATCCATTACCTTTCCAATCATTGTTACTTTTCCACTTAAAAAAGCACATTAGTTGAGTGACAGGCTGGCTGAACATCTCTGGTCTTTTGTAATTTTTTTTTTCTGTTACTTTTTACAGGATTAAATATAAATAATCTGTACCCAATTGTTTTCCAAACAGCTCTGTAACATTAAACACAGGCTTTACTACTTTGTGTTATTTTAATTTGACAAGGTGTAATCTAATTTTTTCCCCTAAAACAAAGAGAACAGCGATGCAAAAGGTGTAAGAGACACAGGCAGGCAGAGATTTCGAGATCAGTACAGCACAGTGTTCCTGCAAAGTGCCCTCTATAGAGAGATATACATATATATACACATATATATATACAGTTTGGATTTTTGGTTTGTTTGGTTGGGTTTTTGGGGGGGTGGCTTTTTGTATCCATTTCCATTTCCTGATACCCTTGAGAAATCCTTCTGCAGAAACACAGCAAAGTTGTTTGTTCACTTCATTTGGTTTTGAACTAGAATTTCAGAGCTGAGGACACCCCAAACACAGGCAGGGCGCTCCCCCACCCACGGAGGTGCTAGTGTAACGCTTAAAAACTGTCACAGAACCCTCCCTCCCTAAACTCCAGCGCCTGGAAAAGGGCGCTACAGGGGCAGCTGTACGAACTAGCGGTGGTTCTGCCTCCCTCCTTCTCCATTAAAGAATTTATCAGTGCTAGTCTAAAAACGTATTCAAATTCCTACGTTTTAAAGTATCAGTGATTGTTCTGAGCTTGTGGCTATTTGTTAAATCTATGGTGGAAGTGAAATTATTTCCTTCTAACCTCTACACGGCATCGAAAGTGAAAAGCTTAGCAACCGTTCCACTTGCCTATTGAGGGACGGGCTGAGCAACCAGCAGCTCTGGTTTGACAGTCAAATTACACAAGCCAAACTTAACCCAGGAACAGGCTACAGCCTAAATTATTTGTTAAATTAGTCACATTTTAATATATATTTTGGAGCTTTATTTCCTGAGGGCCTAAGTACACTATTTCTGTGCCTTCTATGGTTTTTATTTTAATTTATTTCAACTAATTTTGCTATTATGTGTTTAGCCCTGGTCTGTTTTCATCTTTGGTCTCTCAATGAGTTGAGGTTTTCCAGAGAGCCTTGAAAAACATTTGAAATGTTCTCAGCAGGAACCGGGCTGCAGAGCCTCATTCTGGGTGACTAAGCACTGTACTTGACTCCCGCAGCAGAAGAGGCAAGGCCTAAGCAGGCACAGCGAGCGCACTGTGCTGTTTTAAATGCCTGCTGAACCATTTAAAACTCCCTGGGCTTGAAAAGAGCAGAGCAACAAGAAGCTCGAGCAGAGAGGAAAAAGGATTATCCCTGCAGCACCATAACTGCTGCCTTTTGTAACTCCTGCCAGGGCACCACTGTGTGAAATAGGGGAAAATTTTTAATTCTGGTAAATTCAAACACGACAATTTGTCCTGTACCGACAGCAGCAGCTCTGCATACTCAGAGGTTGCTAAAGCACAGCCCACACAGCTCCACGGTGCATTGTTCATTCTTCCTTTCCCTTTGTAATATCGAAGAGCCTGCAGAGACACTCAGTCCTTACATGCAGTGCTCCACCTCGAGCCAAGCAGCTGGCTATTTGGATCAAAACAGAGCAATCAAAGTGGAAGTCTGAAGCTTTCAAAATTAAAAGGAAAGCTACAAACCGCCCCGTTTCAAGGGGGCAAAACAGCTGTGGCCATAGATCCTGGACAAGCAGGCGTATGCCCTCTCTAGGGCAAAGCCTGGACCCTGCACATATTGACTCACTGACGCTTGGAGAAAAATACCGACAGATACAAGTTATTCAAACTGTTTTTATCCACCAAAGTGGAGTAAGTGTCTCAGCCCTTTCGGGCAAGATTCAAAGCATCTGAAAAAGGGCAAAAAGGTTTCCCTTCCGTCCTAGCTGAAGGAAGGCCGTGCAGCTCTCTGCACGTGTGCCATACACAGATCAGCTATGAGAACTGCCAGGCTCCCAGACCAGCCCTCCCTGTCCTAAGGAAGCCCCCGTCGCTGTGCACGGAGAGGCACGACGCCGTCTCACAGCACCGAGACAGACGTCTCTCGGTACACAGGACTTGGAATCTGCCCTTTCCTGCACTACAGGACAGATGTTCGACAGCAGTCATGTCCCTAGGGATAGAGAGAAGCACCCAGTGAGACTTTTGAAAGCCACCTGAGTTGTGTAGCTCCCATAAAAATCAGCAACCCCATCTTAAGGTGTGCTGACTTGCCCACTAGAACTGTGTCTTTCTGTTCACTGGCTACAGCCAAAATCTGGACAACTGGCTCAGACCAGAACCTTTCATACACCCTATGCTAGTGGCAGAATTCATCTCACCTGCTTCTCGATCTGCCTTTGTGGGTCTCCATAAAGACACTTCTGCATTTGACCTTGGAAATTCCCTGCTAGCAGACTCTCTGCTATTTTGGACCATGGCATGATCTGATCTGCAATAATACACAAGGCAAACCCTTAACCAACAATTTCAAGACCATGCCCATAACTTCTAGCAATCCATATGAGCTCTTTTAGCCCAGTATCAAGTCTCTATTTCCTTGCCCAGTGTCATTCCAGCCTATCATGACTACATCCAATTTAGCTTTAATTTATTGTTGTTTATATTATTATTATTATTATTATTGGCTCTTAAGGAAGAATTTAATCTTAAAACCTTCTCAGATCACAAGAGATTCTAGCAGCAGCAGTGCAGTTTGGACATGTTATAAATACTTTATAAAAGATAAAATAAACAAATCAAAAACAATGGTGTATAAATCCCTTTTTAATTGCACCTAAATGCTGAAACTCAAACTCCTATTCATGAAGAAAAATCCTATAGTTAGTAGTGATTAACACCTTTTAGTCCTAGGCAGGAGGGAGGTGGGATGGGAACACCTAATTTCAAATATTATTCCTTCTCTCTTGCTCTCTTTAAATAGAACAAGCCTTTTCTTCTTCTTCTTTTCTTTTTTTCTTTTTCTTTAAATAGAGCATTGGGGCTGGGGGATGTCTTTTGGCTATTGTTGGCATCAAAGTTAGAAGAGCCACAGCTGGCCGCTTCAGAAAGACATTATCAACCGTGCAGCATTTCGGAGTGGTACCCTTGTATCTAAGGGGAGAGGGGGAGAGACTTGAAAGGGGAAGGGGGGAATACCAGCACTGAGGGTCCAAGCACTGAAATCTCAGCATTTTAAGAAAAAGAGAAGGACAGACAGAGAGAAAGCGAGAGATAGAGAGACAGACAGATACTGTGTCAATACTGCACTGGATTTCTCAAAAATCACACAGCTTTAATACCTGTACACTAGGAAAGCCACTCCTTTGGTAGATTATTGAGTAGTGAGGACTGATGGACGGAGGGAAATGCATAAACACAGACAGGAAGGGCATTCAGCTCTGCAAAGGGCAAAAGCACCGAGCACCAATGGTACAACTAACACACTGCAAAAAACCCACCTGTTTACTATCCCATGTGGCTCACCCGCTCAGGGTGCACACATGGGAGGCAACAGAAGCTTAATGGGGATCAACAGGGAGATGAGAAGAGGGAAAAGAGGCATTTTCAGCTACAATGTAACTTGTCAGGTTTCTTGTCGCTGTTTACAACAGAGATGCAGCTGCCAGATGTGCCCCAGCCGCCTCTTTTGTGTCTACCACTGCTGCATTTCTCTTTCCCCGCTCCTTTAGAAAGGAGGGCTCTACTTTCTCTGGACCTGGCTGGTTTTCCAGGTGCCTGTAGCCAGGCAGTAATGGCTCAGCAATAGGGAAGAAAGAGGGCAAACGGGGAGGGGCAGAGCCAGGAGACCCAGCTGCCCTTCTGCAGAAGGTGGCTGGCTGGCTGCCCTTCACTTCCGACACTGCAAGGACGAGGCATCACCCTCCTACGAGGGAATCTGCCAAGTTCTGCTGATGAGACACGGCACTGCCTGAACAATGGGGCTCTCCATGCACACACGGGTGCTACGGCAGAGGCAGCTGCGCGTCACCCAGTACAGAGCAGGAAGCTTTCTGTCTCTACTATCCTGGGCTGGCAGCAGGTCAGCTCCCGTACGCAGTGTCTTAGGTATTACTGGAGGGAGACAGCCGGTTACCAGTGAGCGAGTTCTGCATCACTGGGGAAGCCCTTCAGGGCAGGGATCAGGGTTTTTTCTTTGTGTGCAGGATGTGGAACAAGAGCCACACCTCCAAGAAATATGTAAGCAATAACGCGACCCATAACGTTATTAGGTAAGTAATAATGTTAGGGTCTGCTCTAACTCCGGGAACAACACCCTGGCTTCTTACCATCTTTTCCGCTTCCCAGATCCCTCCCTCCCCCCAAAACAGAGGCTTGTCCCAAATAGCAGGGCTTCCATGGACAGGCGTTAGAGCTGTGTGACTCCTTTCCTCCTGGAGGGATTGAGGAGTTCAGTTACCACCGGGTAGGCAGGAACACTGGCTTCTCACAATGCATTTGGAATAAACTACAGCACAGCATAACCAATCGAAACTGAAATAGGAAATCAAGAAAAAGCAAAAAACCCAACGGAACAAAAAAAATTAGAAAATAAGAGTAAATCCACTTCAAATAAACCAGAATTGTAAAAAAACCCAAACAACTATACATATTTATATATAGAAAAAATAATTAATAATTAATTTAAAAAGTGGCATGCAAAGAAGATTGTTACATTCTCCTATCATGCATCAGGCCCAATGTCCAAACCGCAAGGTAACCATGACGACAAAAAAGTGCAAGAACTCAGCGACATTACCAAAGGATGCATAGAGAGGCCCACAATGCAACTCAACTCATCTCTGCGAGACCCGGGAACGGGCGGGTCTCGCTCATCTTAAAGATTTCTTGCTTTTTCTCTTTTTTTTTTCTTAATTTTTTATTTATTTTTTCTCTTAAGAATGTAAAAATGTGGGTAAAGAAAGTAAAAAAGAAAAAAACCACACCAACCTTCTCGTAGCTCTGAGGGATGTTAAGGGGGTTTGATGCGGAACACAATGACATGAGGAGAAGAGAAAAATAGGGGAAACACAGAGAGAGTAAAAAAAGGCCTTCTCAAGGCTGTCAGCTGCAAATTGATTGGTTTTTTTTTTCTCTTAACCAAAATAAAAAGAAAGGAAAAAAAAAATGAAGATAGTAACAACCCTCTTTCCTGCCTTCCTAGCTCTCCCCCTCCCATCCAGCTCGGTACCTTTTGTTTAAGAACAACCATGCTCTGTACAGAGGTCAGACTGTGAGCAATCCTAGTTCAGAATCAGCACCTGACAGAGGTGCCAACCCCCGAAAGGAGTTCTCACTTCTGTAAGTCCATCTGCTCTTTAGCGAAGGGGGAGTGGAACCTGTACCAGGTAGAGGAGACCCGATACAAAGGAGCTCCCAAGCTGGAAGTCCACTCCCCCAGCCCGCGCTCCCACCAGCCCCGCTCCCGACCTGCTCGCACTAACTCCATAACAGGACTGAATAAGGAAAAAGAAATAATTAGAAGAAGAAAAGAAAAGCAAAACAAAACCAAAACATTTCCTTGCAATGTTAAAACTTACAACTCCTATCCCAGGTGTTCTATAGAGACAAGCATGTTATGGGAGAAACAAGTCAATTGGAAACACAAGAGTGTTCAAGACTCTCTTAAAACAAAAAACGGGAAGAAAAATGTGCATGAACTCTCCCTCCCACCAAAGCAAATCCATTTCAGAAATTTGTTACCTTTCCACGGTATTAACACACAAGAAACAAGGAATTAAACAGCATGAAAAACACCCAAACCACAGGCCGAGCTTGCTTACATGGTGTTTTCTGCACTCTCTCGGCCGGCTAATGCTGGCTTTGTTTTTCAGGCAGGCCTCAGGTACGCACAGGCTAACTTGGATAGAAAGAGAGCTATCCACCTGGAGCCGACTCTTATCCAGGTGCGGAGACAAGCAATGCCGTGGTTACAGCCTTTGTCTCCTGGGTAGTTTCCGAGTGGCCAGAAAGGTAGAGGAAATTTATAAATAAAAGAATAATGAAAAAATCCCCACATTTTTTTCCTGTTTCTTTTTTTTTAAAAAAAAAAAGAACTCAAAACATTCCAGCTAGGCTGTCTGTGAAGGATTTAGTCCTGAATTAGTCTCACATCCAGATTTACGTTCCCAAAAGAAGAATTTTTGGGGCCCAGGTGACAGGGCAAATTTCAAACGCAATTTTCCAGCTGGCCACAAAAGGCTATTTAAAAAATTAGCTTGGAAACATTAAATTATTAAAGTCCTTCTCTCCATGTGCATGTGATTTAGTGAGCATGAGACGAGAGAGAGAGAAAGAGAGAAAGGAGTGCACACAGGAGCATGGCTCTGCATTTGACTGCAGAGTTAATGTGAGTGTAGGTGGGAGGCGCTTCCTCTGTCGATGGGATGGAAATGGGAACAGTTTGCTGGGATGTAACTTTTCTTTTTTCCTCCTAATGGCATTTTTCTTTTTTTAAAAAAAAACGAGAAGGACCAGCCCTGCTCTCTCATTACCAAAAGGGTTTTGCTGTGGAAAGATCTTAAACCAAAGCTACACACAAAATGTTACAGGTCAGCGAGATTAAAATAAGATAACGAAGCAGAAAGGCTATTGCCCCACTGCGTGAGAGAACATCGAGGGGGCATCAAGCAGAAGCCAATCCCCCCATCATCCGTTCCTCATGCTACATGGGCGAAGGAATCTGTCACTGCGGCAGAGGTGGCTGCCGGCCGCCTCCAGCTTTCTGTGAGGCTGTGCCCACAGCCAGCGTTCGTGCCCGAGGAACCAGCGACAAATTACTGCTGGCAAAGGGAAAACCAGCCGGGACTTAGGCGAGAAGTGAGAATGCACCCTCCTGTTGCAATCTGCAAAGATCCAGGGGACAGAGAGCTCCGTGGAGGGGGCTGAGAGGGTCCTCCCCTCCTCTCACACCCACACCAGCAGAACTGAAACCTTCCCAATTCCAGGGAGCAGGGATCCTTTGGGAAGAAAGGGGATTGTGGCCTCTTTGCAGCTAAAGCTGTTCATTCCCCTTTGGGCTCTGTGGGCTGATGCTGGCAGATTCTTGGGCATGCTATTTTGGATCACGCTTGACTTCACCGCAGGTGACACAGCCGTGTGTTGCTGCTCTGCAACTCTGCCGTGGTAGCTGGAGCCACCAGCAACGGTGAGGAAGTCAGGGTGCACCCTGCAAGCTCAGCAGGGCACTGTAAGGATCCAACCGATTACCACCAGTGCTTCCCCTGCGCTCAGGGACAGGATCGAATCAACCAGCTGGGGGCAAAGGAAGGCCGTGGGGAGGGAGAGAGTTGCCAGTGTTGTGAGCTGATGCGCTCCCTACCTCTCACGTAAAGGTTAGCGGGTGAGGAGTAGCGCACTCCGGCGCTGTTGCTGGCGACGCATTCATACTTCCCCTGGTCTGTCTCCTCGCTGCTCTCAATCTGCAGGCCACCTGGGAGGAGAGAAGACGACGGCAGCAAAGACACAATCATCACCATTTTGTTCTGTTTTTAAGAGAGAGCAATAGCATCAGTGTTTGGCTTTCTCCTCCCCTTGGGCAAATACACACCGGGACACTCCCTGGGGGTTTTGGGCTACGAGCTCTGGAAGCACCGAGTCCTCTGCTGATCTCAGCTAATGTCTGTGCTCAGCGTTACAGCTGGACACGCACCCGAAAGGAAGAGAAGACTTAATACCCCCTCTATGCAAAGTGTTACTCTCTGCACTGAAACGATCAGCAAAAGTATCAACTTTTGTGGCTTCTGCAATGCAGACATTCTGCACCAGAGCCATGAAATCAACGTCAACAATCCATATTACTGTGATCCCCAGAAATCTATCAGAAGGCAGTTGACTTTCCCTTGCTTGATTTGAAGCAGTGACCATAAAAATAAAAGCCTTTGTCACCCACTGCCTACGATCCCTGGAGCATTTTTATCACTGCTGCCTTTGTTTTGTGCCCAAAATACCCGACTCACAGGAAGCCTGCAGGAGATAAAAGTCAGTGTGAAAAGAACCTTACTGATAGTGAATTTTGCCAAGGGAAAACCTTGTAAATACTGCATTGGAACTTTGAAATTGCCCGTGTGGTTTACACCGACTGGGCCAAAAGGATTAAGGCTTTTCTTAAACCTATACATTATTGCAGCCTATGAGAATATACCCAGAGCCCTTACTAAACACTCCTGTAAGCAAACATGCAGAGATATGCAGCATGTAACTACACAGAAGAAAATTGCCTCATTTACCTCAGAAGGCTTCATCCCTGCAAAACTCCAGTTAAAATACATACTACATAAATAATTCAACAGACGATCAAATGTTTTATGTATTAGGAGTACATGATTATACTACAGATACGGACAGAGCTCACATGTGGTTAGACTCAACTCCCATCTCTGGAAAAAAAAACTTAAATATGAAAACCAAACAATTCCATCTCAGTGTAATGTTATTGATAAAATCTTAAGTGAGAAAAGTGCAAATGATATCAGTGCTGGTTGCAGATACAGCCTCTTCAGGAAGGGAAAACCAACGTGTTCACGAGAAGGACACGGAGTTCGTGTTCCTCTGTGCGTGCATGGGTGAAAAAGGATGCTGCGTGGGAAGATGTGAGGCTGTGAATTTATGACAAGGATGGGGTGTCATGGTGCGACTCCCGCCAGCATCCACTGGGTCTGGTAGCTCCCAAAGGCAGAACAGATAGCATTAAAAAACAAAAAAAAACCCCACCCAAGCCACTAAACCAAGCTAAATTAATTTCAAATAATCTGTGGGTATTTCAGTATAACAGGAGTTAGAAACCAAATAGACTGAAGCTTCACACTGAGATACCAGCTGAGCATATTTCATACTGAATTACAGCTTGAGCATGCTCTGTCATCTGAAAGCTCTACTTCGGTGGAGAGCTGGTCAGTGAGTTTTCCTAGAAATGCCTGTTAATTTAGCAAATCTGTGGGTTGCTTCAACTAGCTCCAGACAAATTTTTTGTGCAGCTCATGAGCATTGCTTGTCTGAGCGTACACCAGGGGAGACGAAGCCACCCTGCAGAGCAGGAGCAGAACCACGAACCGCAGGCAAGCAGCTTCTCCAGGGGAATAAGGACTTACCCCTTTCATCTTGATCACTGCAGCTTTGCTGGTGAGTGCAATGGTGGAAATTACACTGTAGAGAGATCAATGACTTTTCTGCACTTGCCAGGAGCCAATAGAGATGATGTATGAAAAAGTAAATCTCACCTACAGCACCTCCTGTTGCTTTTACCAGCAGAGAATGATGGACTTCTGAATTTGCCAGTGCAGATAAAACCAAAGCAAAGTCTTCCAAGGGGTGCACACCCAATTCCTCCTGACCTTCAATGGCAGCTTGAGGTCTAGTATCTTTTGGGCTCCATTAAAAAGCCAATGCAGAAGCTACTTACCACGGGTTTATTTCCCAGAAAAACCTAAGGGTAAGAGAGTGGGGAGGAAGGGAAAGAAGGCTCTGGAGCCAAACAAAGAGTACGCTGAGATGGTAAGAGCTGAAGATCTGACTGAGCAAAGGATTGGAAAGCTTTCACCACCATCAGTGTCTCGGGAGTACTTTGCTCCAACCAGGAGAGGGCCCTAAGTATTTACCAAGCTTTGATAGCATTTAATGCTCAAGATAAACTGCAGTCCTGCACAGTCCTGGAGAGATTAGGTCTTAAAACTCTGCCGTAAATCTGAGGCAGCACAGCCCGAGACGGTATTAGAATAACAGCATCAGTATCACCAAGTGCACCCAGCAAACAAAAAAGGACATTATAACCATATATAAAATAAAGACAGGTATAAAAAAGAAATATCCAGAGGTGAAGCAGGACAACAAAACGTAACAACAACAATAACAAGAGTCCGTACTGAGCACAGGTCAATGAAACAGGAACTGAGTGGAGAGAAGTGTTTGGAGAGTGAGTGGGTGAGTGAGTGAGCTGGGGGCGTCTTACCTCGGATCGGTGTACCTTCTGCAAAGAAAACAAAGAAAATAAGTGAAAAGACTGTAAAACCCCAAACACCTGGACTGCCTGTGGGAAAAGGACCTGAGTCAAGGAAGACAGTTCCCAGTAGGAAACTTCCTGCTCTACCTCATCTTAAATTATGGGGACAGACTGAAGAGGGTTTGGGGTGCTTAAGGCAGGGATGCCCTTTTTAAAGCAATCCAATTCAGCTGGCTGTTGAGAGAGCCTCCATGGCACTTGGCTTGAAAAGTCTTAAGACTGGCTCCATTTTAATGCAAAGAAAGTCTTCAGGCTCTTGGCTAACATTACTGTTTGCTACTCGCAGAACATATGATGAACCTGCGTTCATCTTCATCGCTCCTAGGGAAAAGGGTCGGCATTATGGCCGTGCTAGCCCAGACAGGGAAGGGGACATCCAGGTACCTCGCATCACATTAAGAGTTGCAGGTTTGATTCCACCTTTGCTAGCAAATTCCCAGTTCCAAACTTAAGTTATTGGCACAGATGTGCAAGGAATTCAATGCACATCCTTATCAGGACCTTCAGTTACCCTTCAGTGGCTCGGCCCAGAGACCGAAGCCAGATGCTCTGCACTAAAGGCGGCCATGCTACTGCAAGGGTTACCTCATGCAGCCGCTCTGGAAACTTCCCTAATGCCAGTGCAGGAAGGGGGTTGTATGGAGAGAGAGGAGAGTCCTGCTACACTTGCCTGTTGACTGCATCTCCCTTGAGTTATTTCTATTCAAACCCCCTCCAGTTGTCTCTAAGTGCCTAACGTAAGTCTGCCCAGGCAGGTCTCACAGACGAGAGGAAGTGACGTCGTGGCTGGTGAGCCATGCCACAGTCAACAGTAAACTCACTGTCCCCCCGTTTGGCCTCCTGAGGTTGCAATCATCTTCCTTTGAAAACACGGCAGGTCCTTTTGCTCACAGTGGCATTCAAACTTGTCACACAACTTATCAAGGAAGGGGGTTTAGTTGGTTGGTTTTTACCCCAATCCTGAAAACGGGGCAGACACCGCAATTCCAAGTATTGCCTCTCTCTAGGGAGAAATGCAGAAGCCTCTCTGAAACGGTAACAACGCTGGCATTCTGCAGCACCTCCCAGCCAGGGCTTGTACAGCACAGTACACAACAAATATTAGCCTTACACTCTCTCCTCTCCCCCAGTGAGGTACAGCAGCATTATTAATCCTGCTTTATGGATGGGGAAACTGAGGTAGAGGTGAAGCGACTTGCCCAAGGTCCCAGAGGGAAGCCCGTGGCAGAGGCAAGAACGGGAGTCAAAGCCTCCTGCGTGCCAATCTTCTGCCTTAACCACCAGAAAACCCCTTCCCTCCTTATCCTTCAGCCCTGCTCATCCTTCTTGTGCTGCGGTTCAATCCTCCATTTTCAGGATGGAAGGTAAAAATATATAGATACTGATTACAGTTCACCTTTATTTTTCAAAGGAGATGAGGGAAGAGAGATATTATAGTGTTAGGATATTAGATTCTAGTTATATTCAGCTTCTAGTTAAAAGGTTAGGTTATTTGCTAGAGAAAAGTTAGCATCTAGTTAGGATTAGGAACTGGCTAAGGTTAATAAAGCAGGTTGGTTAACTATCAGGAGAAAGGTTGGAGAGACAGCGCTTGAAAGAGGAAGAGGTGAGGGGAGCGTGTACTTGGGCAGATCCCCACAGAGGAGATGGCAGGAAGGTTTGAAAAAGCGCACGAGAGAGAGACAAAGCAGCAAAGGGTTATAGTTCAATTCAGTGGAAATAAAACAGCCTCTGATACATCCTTCTGTCTCAAAACGGGAGTGAAAATCTGCCATCTGTGGCACAAGTCTGGAAAAAGGCTAATAGGAAAAGGTTAAAGGAGGAGAAGAGACCCCAGTATCACCCACCACTATACAGCTTCTTTGGCCTTGGTGAGCCTGGCCATTTCCTGCCAAGGTTCACTCTAATTGACAGGAGAAACACCCTGGAAGTTAGAGCCACGTAAGCGTAGATACAACAGCAGCCATTGCCTTCTTGGGTCAGTGTAGGTTAGTTATTCCCTGTTCCCTCTAAGCATCAGTGTTGCCCCTGGGAATAGGTCGTGAGCAGCTCCCAGAGAGAGACTGTCTTGGAGAGCAAGATAAGCCAAGCAACGCCACCTTGGTCTTTCCAAGTCTAACTCTGGCTCGTGGGACATAAAGGTAAGGAGCAACACGTGTTTTGCCAGATGCCCCACACCAGGGATGGAGGGGACAGAACTTCAGTCAAAATGAGATCAAGTAACTCGCAAGGAAAGAGCGGTAGTTTGAATGGCGGCAGGGACACAGATGGTAGATTTTCACTACTGGAGTTTCACATCTAACCAGCTTCGTATTTAATATAGGGGCAGTAGGATGGTGCTAGAAGAGGGCATGAAAGAGATTAATTATTCTGAAGAACTCTGACAGGTCCTGAAAGATTTGCTACAGGGTCGTGGTGGTGGAGGGGAGGCACCTGGGATCAAGCTAGCTTGCCTGGGGCCCTAAATAGTGCATGAGCAAACGCACAAGGCAAGCCACTGTCCAGGGCAGAATAAGGGCACTGGCTTTGCAGGAAAACTGAAGGAGGAAGAATTCACGCTGGATGCTGACCTTCCGAGTGAAAAGCTGGTTTTGAGATGCCACGTGCATACTACTCATATTGCCTTCCACAGCCTCCCAGGATCTGGAGAACTGCCTATTTAGGGCAAATTTTGAGGCTGCATGAGCCCAGATGGCCAGCCTAGCGTTTAGCAGCAGAGGCAAAAGGCAGCTTAGAGGACTTGCCTCTGGATTATAAAGGACCAAAATGGTGCCAGGTAGAATACCACGTGCAGGTGTCCCCCTCTGTCACAGAGGATAGGATCTGCTCTTCCGCCATCCCTTCCTCTGACTTTCCACCCAGCAAGCTGCCTAAGGATTCTCCAAGCCTTGAAAACAGGGAGAGGAGGACAGTCACCATTGCCATGGTAATGACAGAAAACACATCCCCACCTTCTGTCAGGCCACGTGTGAGAACATGTGTGTGCTATGCTCCTCTCCCGAGGGCTGGAAAGAGCTTTCTATTCTAAACAAGCAAGCAATCATCAAGGGTCTATCTGCGATTTTAAAATGCCGGATCCTGGCTGACAGCTGCAATTGCTACATCTCTAATAACAAAAGGGGACTTGGCACACAGAGGAAATGTGACGTGAGTCCTGCAGACAGGCTCCTGGCTTCTCAAGGGACAGGGATGATCGGGGGGGGCTTTTCCTTTGCTCAACCCTTTCCCATAGCCTGTGATTTACAGCTTCAATTTGAAAAGGCCGCACCCCCACCTCTCCCTTCTGATAATGCCAATAACCCTGTTAGATGTGAAACTCCAAGACCTCCTGCAAGTGTGAACACAATTATCACCGTTCCAGGGTACAAGCTATTGTGTAATTGGGGAATTCCAGGACAACTGTTGCTAAGTTACAAAAAAAAAATCTATCCAATGTTAGGAGGTTCATATTTAGCTGTTATCTCTTTACACACATATATTAATTAGGACGATTATTATTCTTTTTGTAGCCTGCAATACCCCTGCAGAAATTTATTAAGAGGGCAGAATATCCCTACTGAAGGAGTTAGTAGAAGAAATGCATAGCATGCCTCTCAAGAAGCTGTTACAAAGGAATTAGTTTAAAGGGCAAGGGTTACAAATCTGGACATTAGCAGGTTTGAGGTTTTTTGGTTTGATTTTTTTTATTTGAACAAACTTACCAAAGGTCTCTGAATGTTAAAAAAGGTGAAAGAAAAAAAAAGGAAAAAATAAGTTTGTTATAGTCAGTTATTTAGAAGACAGAAGACAACAACAAGACACACAAGGTTTTAGTGTTTCTCTGATGTAAGAAGGTGGCTGCAGGCTGCCTCCCGTTATCCCCCCTAGGTGGCACGGTGGAGCAAAGGACATCGCCTTCTACTTTAAATGTCCTGAGACTGCTTGCATCAGGCTTAAGCAGAAATATCCATTTCTCTTCCACCACCAAGACCCATTAAACTCTTAGACAACCTGGGTCTCTAAGGCTGAGACGTTCATGTACGTCTAAGGGAAGCAGTGGCCTAGGCAGAGGTTCTTCCCATTCTCCTCTGATTGACAATTCAGCTTTTCATTCAGTCAAACCCCCCAAGCATTAAACGATTTCCAGTTGCTTGGAAAGTTTATCTGGAGACGGAAAGGAGAAGAAATACTGGATAGAGAAAACCCTCTATGGTTAATGACCTATCACCTATTTCTCAATTATATTGAAGACCCATAAAATAATGGGTCCACAGGATGATGTGAATATAATGACCATAGTCTCAGAGGCCCATTTATATTGCCAGCGAAACATTCAGGGTTTTTTTTTAATATAAATGAGTACCAAACCTGGACATGGCTACCTGATTTTGCAGAGCTCTGTGTATGACACTGCACTTGTACCTTTTAATGAGCTAATTTGCATGTTTGCCATTAACTCGTACAGTCATATAAATTCAGTTCTTAACACCCTCCGTAACAAAGCAGCGTGGCTGCTATCCTGATGACTTTATGTCCAAGACAGAATCTGGGTGACTGTCCTGTCCTGCTGCTTTCTCAGCCTGTCCCAGTCTCCATCAGGGAGCAATGCACAGCCAAGTCTTCAGAGACAACACAGTCGCTGGCCTTTAAACTAAGCCTGTTAGCACAAAGTGCAGAGATGAAGTGGTGGTTTAGTACCGGGGTCACTCCTCCTCCCTGCACTCCCACTCGCTGGTCAAACACCTGTTAGTTGGGTGTAATTGTCACTCCCCAAGAAGCTGGGCTGGAGTCATACTGATGACCTGTGGGTGAAAGACACTGAAGCTCATTAGCAGTGTCCTGAAGCATCCAAAGCCCTAATGTGTGCTAGTGCCACACTTCTGGCAGCAAAGTTTGTTTTCTGAAAAGATAAATGTGTTAAATTAAGCTCTGATTTTAGCAGCACTTGCATCATCAGCGCTCAAACAGGCATCGCCTTGCACATCACACTCAGGTTACAAATACACACTCGAATCTGCTCTGCCGTGGTCTTAAAACTACTCCTTTCCGCTGACTAAAGTACTAACACAGGACAGGTGACCCTAATGTTTTGCATTTTCACAGGCCTTTGTGTCACAGAACGTGCAAGTTTTGAAAGGCCATAGAAGTAGATGAAATAGGGGAACTCTGAAGTCCTGACTGCCCAGGAATCCGCACTCCCTTTCACACAAGCAACAGGTTTCCACCCCTAAGGACAACAGGGATGCTTCAAGGTTTCACTAATTCAAAGCAGCTGTAAATGAGATTAATTCTCAGCAGGTATCTTCTGATTTATCAGAAAGGCCTCACTCTGAGGCTAACCAACTCACCAGAATAAAACTGCAGCACTCAGGTGGCTTTAAGGAAAACACCAGATCAAACCCCATTAAAGAGTATAAACGCATTCTCGCAAGATGATAAATGTATTAAAAATAATCTGCCTGTGCATTACTCACACTTCAGATCCTGGTCACAGACCGTGATATAATTCTAGTTTACCTCTCATTATTTATGCTGAGTGATTTTTTTTGTATTTGCCCAGCTGTTATGGTAAAACAGGGAGGTCAATCTCATCTGTGTTTGGGGGATTCAACAATCTATTCTAATTCAAAAAGCAGTTTAAGTGTCTGCTCGTAAGTTCACTTCACTGAATAAGGATGCGTTTATGCAAGTGTATAAAAGCTACTCTGAACTGGAACTGTACCGAATCTTTTCCACTGGCAGCCCACAGAACCAAAACTCTTTATATAGCACCTTTGCCAAACGAGGCGAGAGAAGAACCAGGCGGTTACATCCTCTGATGTTCGGATCCTGCATTACAGTAGTCAGAAGTGATTTCTTTGGAGGTCTGGGCAGATGCAGTCGGCTATCACTTGACTGGCTGACTTGTAAAATGTCTAATACAAACAGAGCAACCCCAGTTGCTTCACTAAAACCTCTGCTTTCCCTTTGCCTACAACAATGCCATTCTTTTGCCAGAAGACTCTTGAAAATGCCACATCTCGCTGGGCCAAAGGAATGTTCTGAGGAGCTGAAGTGACACTTGCTAGGTCCAACCACACAGATATGATTTCTCTAGGCTGGGTCAAAGTACTCAGTCCAAGCAGTATTTGAAAAGGATTATTTCCCGGGTTAGTTCTTTGTCAAAAGGTAAAACTTCCAAAGCTTGTTTCATTTTTGCGGCTATCAATGGAAGTGCTTTATCAGTAGTACTCAAAAATAACTACACCTGTGCCCTCCTTGCACACATACACACATTCTTACACAGAGACTGGCAGATTTAACAAGGATAAAAACAGCTCCTGAAACGTGAATATTAAGTGATGTCACATTGACACACACAAAACAACAAACATAAAACAAACAAAAGAGCCAGATGGACAAGCAGATGGGGAAAGACGGAAAAGTGACAGGAGCCATGGAGCTGGGGTACATCTGTTCATAGAGATCCACTCCATGGGCACTGCCACTGAGCACCAAGGGCTCACTCCAGAACGCCCACAACTGCTCTCTAGCGATGACTGCAGGTACTGGATGCCGGAGAGATCCTGCAAGAGCTGTTCTTCAGTGCCAGCTTTGAGAAGCTCAATTTACACCAAGAAGATCATGCTTTGACAGTCAGAGGCTGCTTGAGCTGTGGACCCTATACCAGATACACGTGGCCTAAAACGCCATGTCTGCTGGAGTGCTTTTCTCTCTTCCTTACCTAGTTCTCAGTCTGAGGAAGAAACCCTCAGCTCCCACCCAGTCCCCAGTTCCCCCTGAGCTGGAAGAACACCATTATTCAGTGAACTAGTTATTGCATCGCCTGGATGGGAACCAGCTTCCCTGCTGTGATGCCCTTCATGTCAGCTAGGCAGTAGGGAAGGCCAGGAGGATGGGTTGGAGGGGAAAATACTCCAACCACTCCCTGAGTAAGAACACGAGTCCCAAAAGCAAAGAAAAGCTAATGCCCCAATCCACGCCAGTGGTGCCCGTGTCCATCAGCCCCCTCTTCTGCTTCAGAAACCTCTGAGCAGTCTCTTCACACCTCTATCGAGGTTTCAGTTCCTCTAGTCTCACACAGACACCTTACCTGATCTCAGTTGCTTTATTCTCCCATTGCTCGCGCTGGGGTCAACAGGCAGGAAATCTTTAAACCAAGTGATCTCTGGGTCTGGGTTCCCACTGGCCGCACAGAGCATTGTGGCTGTTCGTGTCCGCTCCACCACTTTCAGCTGGGGCCCCATATCAATGTTTGGGAAGCCAGGAGGTAACTGGTCCTCTGGTGGCAGGAACAAAGGAAGAGTGGTTAAACCCGTACTAGGGACGCGGGCAGCGGGCAGCTGACGGAGCTGTTCAGGGGAGTACGCTGAGGAGAGCAGCAGGCAGGCTTGCTGCCCAGTACCCTGTGCAATGCAATTTAAAACAAGGCTGCGGTAAACGGTCCAGAGATGGTTTGTGAAAACACATTATACCGTAAAATATACCAGCTTGTCCATTTTTTGTGACTATGCTAATGTCCCACAAGATTCTACATTTAAATTCAATCTGTTAAAACCCTTTGGGGCATGGGAATAGTAATTTCAAAGTTTCTGCAGGTTTTGCACTGAATC
Organism: Phalacrocorax aristotelis; assembly: GCF_949628215.1. Classification (NCBI taxonomy): domain Eukaryota; kingdom Metazoa; phylum Chordata; class Aves; order Suliformes; family Phalacrocoracidae; genus Phalacrocorax; species Phalacrocorax aristotelis. The sequence continues at coordinate 5,356,698 of NC_134310.1, read as the reverse complement.
CCTCTGTCAGGTAAGTGACTTGCACTTATTCGTTTTCACAGCGGAAGCTGTGCACACATATGGCAAAGATCCCTGCACTGCAGAGTACAGGCACATTTAAAAGGAGCGGTTCATCTTCCCCCTCCAAACCCCACAGTACGAAACAAACTGCGCAAGAGAAATAACGAAAGCGACTACGTGAAAAGGCCTGTCAAAGACACAGTGGAAACTAGGAGAGAAAGGAGAGGAAAATATCATCCAGCTGTAGCTACCACAGGGGACACACATAACAATAAGCCAAGTGCTGTCAGGCAGGGTGAATTTTAGATTTATTAATTCAGAGTGCTGCTGCCCTAGAAGAAGAGGGACGTGGCACCAGCACCTAGAAGACAGGCTCAACTGAGCTTCCTGCTTCCTCTCCTCTTGCCTTTGCCTTCACTAATGAGGGCGAGGAGGGCAATCCCAACCAATGCTGACTAATTTGTGATAACTAATACAATACCCCCAGTGCTTCCCCCATAATCTTTGTCACAACCTCCTAACTCCTGCGGAAGAGAGCTGTCTTACGCTGGCTGTTACAGCTCGGGAACTTGCCATTTTCTTCCCCCAGAAAACAGGTCTTTGGGGAAGGGTGGCCTGGAAGGAGGATGCGGGTACCAGGGTGAGATGTTATAGGGATTGTCCGTCACTTCAAACGGGGCACGTTGAGGAATCACAGCCTCGGGAATCTATGGCATTAAATCCATCGCAAAAGCAGGTGAGGGAACAGAAGGGAAATAACACAAAGGATTTTAAAAAGGTGGGATCTTTAAAAAAGTAACATACATCACAATCAGCCCCCCACTGAAACCAATGGGAGCTCTCACAAGGGCAGCAGAGATGGGCTGGAAACCCTTGCCTTGGTTGGGAATCATCCCTGCCAACTGCAAACACAGCAAGACCTCGTTTCCTACTGTTGGCACATTACGTACCAGAAGCAATGGAGCCAAGCTACATATGCCCGAACCCAGAGACAGGGGAGCAAGAGAGAAACCCAGTAGCCTTGCTATGGTGGGTGTCTTCTCCTATAAGAGCAAAGCAGAATCGCCAGATCCCAGTACCGCTCTACGTCAGCACCAAACGTGCACGGTTTGGGTAAGAGCTATACCACACCGCTGTGCCTCACACTCAACTTCTAAAAATCTGTGAAGGTCATGAAGGCAGAGTGAAAGGTTTGTGCAGTGCTCTGATACCCAAGGCCAAGAAACTCTTGTTTAATACCATCATTAGCTGCACAAAGCTACCGCAGAGGAGAAAAGGGCTTAAACGCCTCAATTGTGTGTTTAAAAATGTGCATTGTTTCTTTCCTCTGACCATTGTTAGAGAGTTATAAAGGATCTATTGTGACTCACTGGAGAGTGAAATGTATTAACCACACCTCTCCTCATATATCAAAGGAATCTGACCACAAACAAAAACACGAACCATTTTATAATTGCTAAAATAATACAGATCTCCTAGTATGGCCGCACTTACAGTTATATAAAGGCACAGTCATTTCAGTGCGTCTGAAGCACCTCTAAACCAGGGTATTGCATTCTAAATAGAGACATAAACATCTTTAACTAGGGACTGAACCAAACCTTTGAGTTCTCAGTTCAGCAGGCTGTGCCTGGGTATTGTAGGAGCCTCCAAACAGTGTGTGCTCTTGCAGATCACGTGTGCTGCAAAACCCTCGGCCCCCCAGGAGTGAGCTCAGGACAGAGGGGCCCTGGGAGTTGCTTTGCCTTTGCACAGCTTTCAGCCAGGCTTTTAACGTCTTCTCTTCCCTTCTGCTATTTAACCAGGCGGTGGTGTGTTGTTAAGGAGCTGCGGAGCTGCTGCCGCATTGGCTGCAGATGACATCATTATTGATCACTGCTTTTATCCTGCTCCCTGGTGATGCTACTCCACCTGGCTCAAACCCGCGTCCATTAATTTCATGAACCAATTAATCCACAGAGAGAATAACCCTCTTGTCTGGCAGGGCGTGTGTGTGAGCGTGTGTGTGTGCACGCATGTGTGTGTTGGGGGAGGCCTGGCACAACTATTATTACTGAGTGTTTCTAATTAAACAAAAATGTTAATCTTGCAGCACAATGTGCAGAATTCCTCTGAGTTTAATTAAAACAACTGCGACTAGAGGCGTGATCAGATTTGAGGATCAGATCAGCAGAGGAAGCATCTCTGAACATCATATATTGCACTGATTCAAGTGCTCAGATTTCCTTCCTGCCAGGAAAGTGAAACTGCCTTCATCCCCTAACAATTGGATTCCCTGTAATAATGCAGTTACAACCTCAACTCAATCCCCACAAGACATGTACACACATGCCCCGCCACCTCCCCCATCAATCCCCAAACACCAGCCCAAACCCATTACCAAATAAATAAATAAATACGGAATGGTTTGGCCTGTGAATTCTCTTTCTAAAAGCAGCCCAGGCAACTGCAAGAACAAAAGAACCAAGACACAAGCTGAAGATGTTTCAAGGGCACATCTGGGCAGCTGCCTGCTGCGAAAATCATGCTAGCTTACGCAGGCAAATGTTTTCACGTGTTGCACTTGCCATATTAGCAGAGCATCCCAAACACCTTATTCATACCTGCTCTTCGACTGAGTTGCTTAAAGGACCCCCCCGATGAAAAGCTGGTGAAATAGCTCAAGGCCACTGAACAAAGTAGGGTGAGAAACAGTAGGGGAGGAGGGATGGAGAGAGGCAGGGACAAAAGGAGAAGAGTGCTTCAGCATTCATTTATAATAAATCCTACCAGAGGACATGCTCTGTACTGGGGGACATGCCTCAAACCAACCTGGGCGCATGTGCTGACACACACACGGTCATACAGAAAAAGCAAGGGTCGCCAGCTACAGCGAAGGGAGACACTGGTGCTCGCTGTCTCCTTGTCGCTCTAGAAGGTGGCAGCTCTGTGTTTAGATAATTAGCTGTGCTGGAAATGAGTATGATAAAGAAAGATAAAGAGGGTGTTGCTGCTGCTCTTTTTCCTGCAGGGTGTGCACAGTTGTTTAATAATTTAGAGGAGAAGGAGGGTGTGAGCATGTACAGGCGTGCTACGTATTGAATGCAGAAAGCCACAATGAGGATGCTGCCGAAGTGAAGAGGAGCAATTTTTGGCTCTTCTCTGGAGATACGCGGCCCAGCTCATGGATGCTGGCTGGGCTCTAAGCAGTCAGCTATCCTCACCTCAGGGTGGAAGAACGGAGAACACAGAGATGAAGCAGCTTGAGCAACACTAGTTTTAAGTAGAATCAGGATCAAAATCCAGCACTTCTGAAATTTATCCCTGTTTTTTTTTCATTAAGTTCATGACCACTTACAGCTGCCCCCTCCCCAACAGGTATCCTGGCATTACGCACCTTGTGAAATTACATCAAATTATTTCCACCAATGTGTAGGTACCTGTGTCTCAGTTAACTGTTATTTCACAGCAAAGACAATTTTAATACATGGAAGAGTCTCAGCAACATGCTCCGCCTGTTGATTCCATTTATTTTGATCTGAGAGTTTTACTCCGAAAATAGTAATAGCTTGACAATGTTATGAAAAATTTGCAGGCTTATAGACAATAAATACACACTTAGACCTGTGTGTTGGACCCTGTAACAGCGCAGGTGATACACTGCCTTCCCTACACTAATGCACCCCCATGTACCCTCCTTACAAAGGCATCTGAGCTAAAATCGCTCTGACATTATTCATAAGCTACGGAACTAATCTGCTTTCAACGTGGCCTGGTTTTCAGGTCACTACAAGAAAAGCAAAACAAGTCAAGTTTGAAGAAAGTCTGCCAAGAATTTTTCAAGTGGCAAGGTAACATTTCAGAGGGGCCAGCTTCTCTTCAAGATGTGCTCCTGTGGGACTCGATGCTTTCTGCTGAGCATCTAGAACTGGTTTTTGTTTACCTTTTGCTGAGCTCAAGCCAACAATTACAAAAAACAACAAAACAGCAGGGATGTTGCTAGAACTTTATATATGCCCACACCAGATGTCTTCTTGGAATAGGAAATATGTGAGGAGAATTTCAGGCCAGAATTGTTAGAGAAATGTATGAATGCTTCATGAAAAAAATCACCAGGGAATCACCAGAAACCAGTTCTGAAAGTCTGTCCACAGCAGCCCGAATCATACTCTGGTAGTAAGTACCACGACCTTACATGCCTAATAGCCAGTTTTCCTCAATTTTCCAGAATGCAGTCATCATCAGGAAAAGACACCATTGGCCAGTATGCAGCAAGCGATGTATCGGGGCACAGTAAATGTTGTTCCATTACATTTAACTGGATCAAGCCTTGGTTTTTATGGGATCATGCTGCATTTACTAATGACTCACAAAGGCTAACCTCCACGGAACTCACTCCATCAGCTTCAACAGAGCAAAGAACTAACACTGGCCGCTGCTTGAAACCCAGCCTGTGCCTCCCAGCAGCGGAGGCAATACGGGCAGAAGGTGGCAGCCAGGCCCCCCTGTGCTCAGCCCACTGGGCTGCTGGCAGCACAGGACAGTCAGTCGCAGCACGAGGATCTCTGCTCAGGCTACCAAAGAAGTGGAAGGAAAGTACAATCTGTATACAGGCAGCAATAATAATAATACTATTAAAAAATATGTATATCTTTTCCAGGAGCGTGGAGCTTAGAGAAACCACACCAACTGGGCGCTGGGGTACCTGTGCCAACTAGCTTCCTTTCTGCCTCAGTTATAATGAAAAATGACAGCAGCTGGAGTCAACAATAACTGGAAAATGCTTCCCAAACCCACTTTCTCTCCTTTTCTTTGGGCTCTGCAGGAATCAGGTTTGCAGGCACTATGTCTAGCCAGCTGTGGAAAGAACAGCAAGTCTCCACAGTCCTATCAGAACTCAGATCCCTTGAGGAAACAGAGCAGGAAGGACAAAGAAGCCAGCAGAGCTGGTGTTAAAGAGACTTTGTGTAAGTTGAACGGTGTCCATCGCAATCTCTGCTTCTCAGAAGCTCCCAAAGGTTTCCTCTCCTGCAGCTTCCTGTTTTCAAGCGAACGCATGTGGATTTCTATCAGTGTCTGATCCATGAGCGGTCATGTGCAGAGGCAAAAAGGGATTGAGAGTCAATCCCTTCAGCAGCTGCATCTAGAGGGGAAGAACACATTACTTTTTTCTCTTCCGTTCACAAGACTGTCTGCACTGGCGCTGAGGAAATCCCGTAACCGTTCATGCATGTGTCTAGCATGAAGGAACACACATGTATTTCTAACAGTGATTACAACAGCACAGCCAACAGGCTGCAGAATCACTACAAAGCCCATCCTGCAGTTTGGGACAGCTGGGGCCCAGGTTTCCATACTCCACAGCATGCCAAGGTAACAGCTTCTCCAAATGACAGCTCACATTCATCTCCAAGATGTGGAGCAGCCCCCACCTTTATGCTAAGCATTAGTTCTGAAAGTGAGAGAAGAGAGGCAGAAAGGAGGAGGCCTTGCAAGGCAAGATAGAGAAAAGACAAGCAGAAGAGTGGGTGAATGCAGAAGCAGAGAGGAAAAAGAGGGGAATGGATGCCAGCATGCTGAGTTTGTCATTGTGGAGATCCGTGGATTTGTGTTTGGTCCTTTTAACTTTCCCAGCACTTAAAAATGTGGATAAAGAAGAGGTGATCTTTGCTGTGTGAAAGCTAAGGATGGAGTAACTCCATTAAGGATGGAGTAACTCCAACTGAGCAGGGAAGGGGAGAGTACGCTATAAAAACTGCTTCCTCGATGCTCTTCAACAACATCATGGCCCAGGCCTGCAGCTAATCACTGCTCCCCTAAACTTCATGAACCGGGTAGCCTAGCTGCTCTTCCACGGCCACTTAACAAAGCTACTGAACAAGGTCCCATTAGGCAAATGGAATAGGAGAGCTTGTGAAAGCAGCACAACACAGGAGCAAGGCACACAGTAATAATGTTCTGGTGGGATCAGCAAAGTGCATAATTAGTCAGGCAGTGGGGAGATGTAGCTCCTGTTCTGTCATCTGTCTCTCTAGCTGATGTGTACGGTGCTGATACCAGAAGGAAGAGCTGCAAAAAGACATGTACGAAGAACCTCAGTCCCTAAGGACAGTCACTGAGCTCTGCTCGTCACTTCCCATACATTGCAGCTTTCTTTTGGTGGAGAGTGCCTTAAAAATGCTGTGAGAATCCAGGGGATTTGTGAGGGCAGCAGCTGGAGGACAACCTTCTCTCTTGTCACTGCTCATAGCTAAATTCGAGAGGTAGAAATATTTAATATGATTGCAGGGCACCTCTCCCAAACTGTCACAGCTCCCAAGGAATATATGGGGATCAGTGTGAAGAATAAGGCTCCCAAGCCCTCTGGGATACCCACAGGCAGACATACTCTTGTCATAAAGTGCTGTTCCCATCTCCTGACAGATACATCCCACCACATACTGCTAACAGAAGGTTAAATGCCATGCCAGGCAAAGGAGCTACACAAAGATTTAAGTGCACCTACACAGATCTGTCAGGCATGACTGGACCACGGGCCCGCACGCTCAGAGGCAGCCAGCGCCTTGACAGCACAGAGCCTGCCAGGCAGGCAGCAGAAGGGATATTCCCCGCTACCAGGGGAGGTCGAGGGCTTTGCCACGTGCCCTTTATGTATGGTCTTTATTTACTGCTGTACGTTGGGGATTTGCACACAAATTTTGCTCTGCACTATTAGGGATGTGCTCACTGTCTGTTCAAACAAAAGGATTTAAGATGCTCTTGGAGAGAACACGGAAATTGCTGAAGAAAAGGCAGCTGGCATAGAGGCAGAGCTACCACTCTGTCTTATGAGGACCACAAACGGCCTGGAGCACCTAAAACTGTTGTTAGCAGTGCTCACTGCAGAAATAATGGCTCTTTCTGCAAGTACCCCTATTCAAAAGCCCCTGGCTTTTCCATAGCACCTCCTGCTGATGGCTTCATCAACAGCCAACGCTCCCAAGCCAAAGTCCCTCCAGACGCTCTCAGGCAGTCACCCACCACACCCTTTCTGCCTGGATCACTTGCACTGCCCTGTGGTTCAAACAGAGAATACCACACATCTTTTCCCCTAAAATGGGTCAGTTTTAGCAAGCAGCCTAGCTTAGTGTTTCACATAAAAATTTTACAGATCTCCAGGGTAATAACAGTAAACCTCCAGAGGCATCCACAGCAATAGCATATTGTTCCCTCCCCCACAGCAAGTTCAGGGAGCCTATTTCAAACAGATGACATGAAGGAGGCATCCACGTAAACATCCTCTAATAGTGGGGACAAGTGAAAAAAAGAACCAGAACAAGATGGAGAGGAGAACTGTTCTCTTGGAGAGCGCATGGAGCAAAGGATCTCTGGAAAGAGGGAACACACCCACAAGAAAGGCAAAGACAGGTCTCCTGCCAAGGGAAGGGGCTGGCATTGCTACCACCTGTGTGAAAGCCCATGCAGATGTATAATCATCTTAGCCTCAGCTCATTAAGTGATTCCTCAATGAAGAAGGTTTTCTTGGGGGTCTGGATGAACGGTGCCACATTTTTGAGGAGAGCGATGGGGAGTTTCTGGTCCTGCTCATAAACCTGAGGTAGGAATTTTTATTGGAGAGGAGGGAAGATCATAGAGTCATAGGATAATTCAGGTTGGAAGGAACCTCAGCACATCATCCAGTCAAACCTCCTAAAGTAGTCCAGTTTTAGCCTTATTTCTTACACAGCAATTTTATGACTCTGAGCTGATAACAGCAAACAGATCTGACAGCTCAGAACAAACTGAAAAAAGTAGGACTTTGTGCCTTGGCCACACGTTCTGCGATAGCCTTCCCACTCATCTGAAGGGAGGGAGAAGCTGAAGGGTCCCTTCTCCCCTGTGACACTGACACGTGGCAGGCAGACATGCTCTTTACCTCGGAGGACGGTGAGCTTGGCATGGACAGTGACCTCCCCATGAGGGTTTTGAGCAACACACTCGTAAATGTTCTCATCCCGGGGAGTCCGGAGGGGCTGGATCCTCAAAACAGCACCTGCACTTTCATCAAATTCAATTGTCTGGGGGATAAAGGGAAAGAGAGACACACACATAGTAAGCATTCTTGGGTTGCAAGTAGAAGGTTCATTCCTGCTTCTAAAGGAGGCACCAGCACATATACAAGCACACACACTCACAAACACACTTCAGCAGCTGCCCCACAATCCCCTACACATAACCAACATGGTCAACTTGTCTCTCCACTGACCTCAAGGTGACAGAGAGCTGTCCCATGCCAAACCCTGTCCCTGACCACTGACCCACTGAAACTGCTATGTACGTCTCAAATGCTCTGAAAGAATGCGCCACGGTGACAGTGTGTGTAGCGTGGGTGTTTGGAGTACAACTGTGATGAAGGAAAAGGAAACAGACCAAGCGAAAACAAAATAAAAAAGAACCCCTGCCTTGTTCCTCCATCTGCATGGGCAGCTGACACCACAAAGCTCCTCTCAGCACACAGCTGCCTGGCAGGGCTGAGTCCCACAGCAAATTCCACAGGATGACCTCCTAGTCCTTGTTCCTCCACTCTCATTTCTATCTAAACAATGCCAATTGCTTGGGTCTGGTTGCCAGCAACTGTAATGTTTACTCCAGGCTGTCCCAGGGTTAAAATAATGAGCCATGGATCGGTATGAAAGGTGCATTTACAGAGCTGAAGAAGTACCAACTTAGTTGGGGTTTCTTAGGGAAGGAAGAAGGCAGCTTTATATTATACCTGAGGAGGGGAAAAAAGCCCAACAAAACAAAAGAAAAAACTCCAATAAGGTAAGTGAGCCAAGCTCTCTCTTGCTCTGGAACAAACCCAGCTGTTGACATGGCCAAGAGCTTGCATTTCACTCCTCCTGCTGTTAAAACTCCTCCCCTTCCACACCTCCCTATATTATCGGGTCTGAGAATGGCCAAAGAAGCGCACTAGCTGCTTTGTGCCAGTCTCTCTCTCTTTACACATTTGCAGACACAGATTTCAAGGACGTATCTTACCTCAAACCTCTGAGAGTTCACTTTCTTCCCTTTCTTGTTCCAGGTGACCCGTGGCTTTGGGTCTCCAGTTGCTTGGCATACAAAGGAGGCCACCCCTCCCGACACACCAATTTGGTCCACAGGTTTTTTAATGAACACAGGGGGACCTTTAAAAAAAAGAAAGAAATATCATCATTGGCAAAAGGAAAGGCAAACTGTAATAAACACTCTTTCTAATTATTAGTAGCATTTTCACTGCTATTCTCCAGTCATCCCAGATGAAGTTAAACCTCTTGGCCTTTTAGGAACAAACAGTCTTTATCTCCATTTTACATACGAAGAAACTACAGCACAAAATGATTAAGAGCCTGCTCCCACAAAGAGATTTCAGTGGGATGATGTTGCAAAGCCTCTTTTAGTTCTAAAAAGTTGACTTTTAAACTGTTTTGCACAGGGGAAATTGCCCTTGCAAAGTCCATCTAATGATCGTTACCAAAAGCTGGTAGAGCTGAAAACATCATCTAGAAACAGTGAATTACACTCCCCAGATCCTAGCAGATGACCAAAACACCAAGGAATCGGGGAGATGTATAGGAACACACCCAAGGCAGGGGGTAAAAGGGGGGAGAAGGACCACAAAATAAATGGAACAGGAACTTGGCACATAGAGATTTTGAGGATGATGGTGTGAAACAGGCTGATGCCAGCGGCTTTAGGATGTAAACCTCCTTGGCTTGTAGCACCTCTGTTTTCATCTGCAAATCTTTCCTCTGGCCCTCACCGATACATTTACACTGCAACAGGTATGCCATCCTTTGGAACAGGCAAGTTGATAGGATACAGCCCCTCAAACGAAAGTTGTGATCATTTCAAAACAATCCAGTTGTCAAGACCAAGAGCATGGCAGCCAAGCCTGCAGTCTCCTCCTGCAGTTCCCCCTTCCCTCTTCTCATCACGAGAAAGAAAAACACGGAATTCACACTGCTGAAGGAAGAAGCCAAAAGCTCCTCAAACTCTTCTCATAACCAGATACTCAAAGGTGCAGTGATGCCTGAACAAACACACTCACAGCCTGGGGCTGCATTTTAGCCAGCCCGGACCCAAAGGAACAACACTTGATCTCACAGCACCTCTCCCTCACCCCCTGCTGCTGATTTCCACCCGTGCCTGACTGCCTTCAAGAGCACCTCTGCAAGGAGGGGAGAGGATGCGAGGATGGGCTTTCTGACCAAGGAAGGTGCCAAGGGCCTTCTATGAGAGGAAGACGAGGCCAGGAGGGTTCGTGCAGAGCCCATATTGCCTCTACCCTCAGGGAATCCTCCCTCCGTGCTCTAACCTGTTTTCCCTGCACATTTTCCTCTCATCTAGTTAGTTTAAAATTTATTGAAATATTTAAATCACAAGGCCACAGCTGTGTTCAAATAAAATCACTCAGATCATAAAGTTGCCATCTGTTATTCTTGAGAGAAGTAGACCACATGACTCCAAAATGTGTATATTTATATGTACATACTCAGAGTCTATAAAATAGGATGTAAACAGACTACCAAAGAGCTTAAGAAAAGGGCAAATGGTAGCTAAAGAGAAGTCTCCAGGGTCTTTTAGGGGTCAAAAGACAAAAGGAAGCATTCTCCCCTTCCCTCCCTGGTGTGGCCAGCAGTATATAAATAAAAGCCACTGAGCAAGCTCATGTGATGCAATCAAGCATTTGTTTCCATGCTGGAGGTAAATACAATTTGCTGGAGCTGTTTATGTCCCACCAATGCTGTGTGTACAAAGCATCGCATTTATAAATATCCAAATCTATATTTAGAGGTCAGAGTCTTTGCAATGTTATAGCTAAAGGTTATCAAGCAAGTCCCACTGGAGGCACTTGCACCGGGGAATCTTTCATCTGAGAAAGGCAAAACCAAAACTTTGATTCAGGCTAAAATATAAATGCCCACTTGCCCGCAACCAGACTTCCTTCCTCTCTTCTCTTCAGTTCAATATCTGAAGAGTTTGCAGAAACCACTTCTGAAGGCACAGCCAAGAACATCCAGGGCTTTTAAGAACACTTTATTGATGCAAGTTCATTTCCTAAAATAAAAGCCCCTAATAACCCTTAATGCCATACATACATTTAAATGGGTGCAAGCAGTATGATGACGGCACAGCTGAGGAGAAAATAAGGTTTGATTTCTGTCCTAAAGAAGGAGATGGTGCTCAAAAAAATAGTGAACTTGGAGTCATTGCTCAGCATCCTTTTTTGGGGACCTCTGTGGACTCAGCGTGTGGTAACGGGGAAGCTCAGCTGGTCTGTGAACAGTGCTTTCCTGAGTTCGCCGCAATGCTGAACTGCCTACAATGAGCTCGCTCTTACACAGCGAGAGACAAAAGAAAAGAAACGAAACATAAAGCCCTATCAAACAATCTATTAGATTTTGCTACTCACTCGGAAAATCGGTGAAAATCAAAGCTTAAATTGTTTATTTTAAAATTGCCCAAGCCTCTGAGCTCCAGGCTTTGATTCTCCCCCCCCCCCCAAATCACCCGTTGTGCTCTCCACCTATGCACCCCTCCCTAGTCACTGAAGCACTTGTCACTCCAGCCCACGCCAATTGCAGAACAACCCTCTCCCCTCTGGGAAAGAGAAAGCCAGCGCTATCGCAGGCAAAGTGGTGATGATACAAAGCTGAAACAAATTCCTACGTGCTGCGTAGGACTGCCACAGCTCTGCCGTGCCAGGTCCAGCTTGCAGGGAAGCATGCAGTTAGAATTAAGTCTTCGGCTCTGCAAATGGCTTTGAAAGCCTCCAAAAGCAGGAACAAGGTGCCATGTGTAAGTGAAACGCTATCAGCCCACTCAGAGGGGCTTATGTGCTTCCCCTCATTTGCCAAGATTGTAGGACCTTGGTTTTAAATAAGTAAATAACAATCAGCGACAGGCATTTTCCAGATGACATACTTGCAATCCAGGAGATTTTATATCACTTCACCAATCCTCCTCGCAGAGAGCTGAGAACACGTCAGTCTTGGAAAGACTGAGTTTGAGTTCCACCTAGGTCCAGTGGTCACAAGAGGTTTTTCTTTTTCCCCTTTCTCTGCTCGCAAAGCAGCAGAACCTGTTTTTTTTGCAGTAGCAAAACAGGAATGGAAAAACCTGGAGCTTAAAAGAATTTTCCTACTATGAGCGGCTTCCTGCGGGGTCTGGGTCTCCGGAGAGAAGGTTGAAAAGACCAGATGGCTGCTGCATACCTGTGATTCTTCTCTACAGCTTAATGGAAAGCCATCAAGTCAAACTGAACCTTTCACTCCTGCCCACTGCCTACGCACTTCCCAAAAGCAATAGCCGGGGCAAGTGACACGCTGGATAGTTGCCACAGACTGTAAGGAAGAGACATATTCACCATCCATCCCGTGCTCTGTAATTGCATCCATAAAGATGATAAGCACACACACTGTCTGCTCTCTGACCTAACCTCTGCCACCCCTTCCAGACAGCTCTGCCCCTGCCCTGCATCCCTGATTGCTGTCGAGGGCAGCTGATGGGACCGTGCACCCACCCTCCTGGTCACCCCTGTGCAGACAACCTCCAGTTGGCTTCACTCTCCAAAGCACAGGCCTAGAGAAACATGGGTGGTGCTGTTCAGAAGGGGCACGGTGCACATTTGCTGCTGGGATTTTGTGAATTCTAACACAGACTTTGAGAAGGAGCTGCGAGGTGATAAGGGTGGGGTCTGCGACTCCTCCCCGAGGCATGTGCAGTAGAAGAACAACGGTATGACATCAGCCCATGTACAACGGCTCCACACCAAGGCAGCTTTCTGCACAGAAGAGGAAAATGCTGCTGCCTCACTTCTCCTTCCTTCCTTCTTTCATGTGACGCAGAGTAAGTTCTTCAAATGCAGTCATGTAAAAAAAAACCCACCACCCCAACATCTCCCTGCGAATAATACACAGATGACAAAACAGTCTGAGAAGCTTTACAGCAAGGAAGCTTAAAAGATATAGGAGTGGGGAAAAGGAGGGGACATTTCACCCTTTAAGCCCAAATGCCCCTCAGGAACTGCTGCCATGGTGAATGAATAGCGGGTGATGGACGAGGAGCGTCCATATGCCTGTCTGAAACATCAAAAGCCAAAGACAGAGAAAGGGATGGAGAACCCAGAGGTGGTTTGAGGGGTGGGAGAGAGGCAGGAGCACAAATGGGCTTAACATATCTGTTATGAACTTGCACCACGGATCCTTCTTTGTTGCCTCCTGTAAGCTTGGTCTCCAGACTGAGCTGGCTGCCCCTCCTGCCAGCACTGCAGGTGGGCTTAAGCGGGGACGAGGAGGTCAGGGATGCATTTAACATCACAGACCACACCACAGGGTAGGTGCAGCTTTTTCCACACTACCCGAGTATGCTCCAGCCACAAAATTGGACAGCCAGCCTGAAAAGATGAGGGAAAAACTCGTACCAGCTCAGCTAAGGCAGCCAAATGAAGCCCTAGCAGTGCAGAGGGCTGTGTAAAACCAGTATGGCAGCTACCAGCCCACTTCCCATCTCTCCGGGTAGTTTCAGGGAAGGCTGACCAGACTTAACCTGAACAGGCAGAAGGAGACGCGCATCACAGTGGGGAAATACTGACTTCCCTGGGCCTTTCTGAGGCAAAATTGATTCTCAAAGCCTTTCGTGCCAGCCTGCCAGATCGATACCCTGACATCCTCCCAGCTGCCCTCAGCCAAAGCGCCCTGGTGCTGGCTCAGGAATATGGGACAATTTGGGAAATGTATGGGGTTGGCCAAGAAGAGCAGACTGAAGACAGCCCCCTGCCCCTCCAGCCTCGGCTGCACAAGCACACACACACAGCCAGACCCTGCCCCGCACCATGAAGTTCTTGAGGTAAAACCCTCAGCCTCGTTACATGCAGGACTGGCCAGCGGCACGCGGCCCTCTACCTCTCCGCCATGAGGGAAGAGAAAACCCCACACACTTTGCTGCCAAAATGGCTGGGAGACCCAACTGTGACCTAAATTGCTCCTGCCTCCTGAGCTAGAGCCCGCCAGCTTTGGGGAGGTCTGAGGCAGAAAGCTGCTCCCACAGGGAGAGGGACAACGTGTCCGCCATGTCTTCTTCCACCTGCTCCCCACAGGGGAGGCCTGGAGGCACCACTGCCATAGTAATAGGCCTGTCTCCCCACCTTGGCAAAGGCCCAACTCATGGCCCCAGAGCCCCACAGTCACCAAGGAAAAGTCCCGAGGGTCGTCCCTGACCACATTACTGTATTATTTGCCGCAGCTTTGGGTAGGAAATGGGCAGTGTGCATGTAAACCATCCCTTTGTGCCGCAGGCTCTCCCTGAGTGGGCTGCAGACAGGCGCCTCCACATCTCTGCTTCCTCCTGACGCCCCCAGCTCTCTCCCCTCATCTCCAGCCCCACCGCAGGGACCTGCTGCTGATTTTAGATGGTGAAATTCACCTCTGTGCTTAACACCCCCCACTTCTGCAGCCCCCTCCTGCCACCCACAGGAAAGCACCTCAACAATGGACCACAAATAAAGACGAACCACTTATTCTTTCATCTGTCCCCAGCACAGAGAGCAGCGTGAGCCTGCCTGAAAGGGCCCCTCGCCCACAGCGGCAGCAATCCATGGAGACAAAAGAAAGCCAACTACAAAACGCCCATTTTAAAAGGTTCTGCTTCCATTTTTGGTGCCCCTGGTCCCTGCTGTCAGCGCTCTGGTGGAGGTTCACGTGCCGGTCCCACTGATCCATGGCACTGGCACATGAAGCACTGGGTTTCAGCTCGTCCTTCGCTGGTGAATAAACACTCATTATCCCCACCCTGGGGAACGGAGGGGACTCTCTGCTGTACTCGCTGTACCTGAGACCTGCCACAGAAACTAAAGCAAAAGCAAGAGCACAGCAGGCAGGCCATTTTCTTGCCATTTGACCGGCTTATTGTAGCCTTCCTAAACATGTTTGGCAGCCATCCTTTTGCCCACCGTTCCCAGTCGACCTTCAAGAAACAGCCCCGTGGTGCTGAGCCCGACATTTCCCTGCGGAGCTGCCCACCATGAAAGCGTGCCCATGCTACAGAGAGATTCAGGGCACATCGGCCAACGACAACCTTTATCCTAGCTCAAAGATACAGAACAGATCAAAAGTCACCCTTTTTTTGTGCATATATATACACGCACATATATGCACCTCTACCTTTCAAGAACAAAGGTAAAAGATGAGACCATTAAGCCATTCATGGTCAATGTTATTTTGCTGCTAGTGTTAGCACACCCCAATCTGCTCTTCCAGGCTCCAGATGATTCCCATAATCGGGATTCAGATCTCTGGCTCTGACGCAAATTTGGCTGACCTTGGGCACTCACCCTTCCCCGTACCTCAGTCTGCCACACGTAGCACGGAGGTGACAATCCTCATTTCTCACACCTGCCTGACTGCTGGCCTTGGTCTAGACACTACAAGCAATTTGGAGCAAAGGATGGTCTCTGAACAGATCTGTTCAGCACTCAACGCTCTAGGTGGTATTTCACACAACTACAGTCTCTAAATACTGTAATACAAACAAAAGAAAATAGCCACAAAAAAAATCACTGGAGACAGAACTCAGAGACCTTCTTCCACATGTACTTCTTGGTGGGAGCAGAAGATAAAAAAACAAAAGCCAGACAAAAGCTTTGCAATCTCCCAGCAACCAGGTCACGTTAGCTTGAACGGGGACATAGCTCTTCATTATTTCTTACCCCTCGCTAACTTCAAGAGCAGCTAGGAAGGAATCTGATGGCATTCTCCCTGGCATGCAAAGGGTTAAACCCCCCTCTTCTCCTCCTCCCCCTTCCCTTTGGTTTTTGGGCTGAAACTTTCTGCTGATCTAGTGAAACTCCATCTCCGTTTTCCACAACTGCTGACAGGCTCACAATCAGAGACGGAGCACAAGGTACTCCACCAACTACAGCCCTGGGCGGTAGTGCTTTCATCTCCCCTCCTAAAAACATCTCCAGGAATGTAAGATCTGGGTCCGGCCATGCACCTAGTGTTTGTTTGCTGGTTTAGGAAACGTGTTTCACACGCATGTGCTGCTGCCGCCTGCTTGCATGCAGCAGATACATGCCCTGCGTTTGAGGGACCCCGATGGGAGTGCTGAGCAGCTGGGGACAGCCTGGGAGGCACGGCCAGAGGAGCAGAGGAACAGCTTTGTCACACCAATGAATGGGGGAGCAGAGGGTAGAAAGGATGGGAAAATCAGTGGGGATAAGGAGCGAAGCGATCAACGGGGAAAATGCAAGAGAAGTGGAGCAAGATGGAGAGGAGGGAGGTGTTCAGAGCCAGAGCAAGGAAGTGAAGATTAGATAGAGGAGACAAACCACGGAGCAGATGAAAACAGGAGCGAGCAGCCAAATTTGAGACAGATGGAGAGTGGGGAGCAAGAATGCGACATATTTCAAAGCAGCAGCATTAGGGAGCGGGGGAGCTTGCAAGAGGGGTAGAGGCAAGAAAGATGGCTGCATAATTTACATTTTTCTTCATGAGAGGAGTGAGAGCTGCAGACCAGGAGCAGGACTGATGCAGGCTGTGAGGAGGGTCTTTATGGAGACACTCAACAAGATTGAAAACACCCCTCGG
Source organism: Phalacrocorax aristotelis (assembly GCF_949628215.1). Lineage (NCBI taxonomy): Eukaryota > Metazoa > Chordata > Aves > Suliformes > Phalacrocoracidae > Phalacrocorax > Phalacrocorax aristotelis. Next base: position 5,340,115 of record NC_134310.1, on the reverse strand, counting down.
AGAGGTCCTGCAGAGACTCTGGTCCCCTTGAAATCCAGGGTTTTATTGACAGATTTTGCACTTTTTTTCTGAGGGCTGTTTCTCAGTGCCTCACAAATAAAATTAAAATGAGGGTTTTCTGACAGAACAAACAAACAGGGAGTGAATTATATTCCATTTCCCCGTCAATAACTTCTCCCCAACCCAGTCATCTTATCATCATAAAAAGTCCATTAAGCAGTAATTGGGGAGGCAGTAGAACGCAGGGCTGGTCCATGAAACAGAAGTGCGCTCGCTCCCCAACTGGCCTTTTCTGGGAAGGCAGACAGGATAATTATAGGCTTCAGACAGAGACTTCCTCTTACTGTCAGCAGCTCTCGGCTCCCTTCAGGGAGATGGGACTAGCAAGGTTGGGGAAAGGAGGGTAAAAAAAGATCGAGGACTCTTTTTTTTTTTTAAGAAGTGAAATATTTTCACCTTGCTATTCCCCTGCTGCCAATCCACCAAAGCCCTTACCTGACTCAGAAAAGCTGGGCTATGCACAGGTGCATGCAGGCGTTTCCCGTTGGGTACGGGGGAATGTCACTTGGAAGATTACCTCCTCTCCTTTCTTGCAAGGCGCCAAGAAGGAAAGACAGCAGTGAAGGATGCAACGCAGCACAGGATTTAATGCATGCAGAAAATGGGTGAGAAAGATCAAGAACTCATTTCATACACCTCCACTACACTGGCTGTCCAACAACCCCAACACCTGCTCCTTTCTGATGCCTGCCTGTGCTGCCAGCTCCCACCTTTCCCCTCAGCCAGGCTGAGGCAGCAGACCCTTCCTAACCAGCACCATGCTAAGCTGTTCTTGCCATGAGGCTTGTAAATTTGGGAATCTGGCACATCCGTACAGCCTTCAGGCTCCTATTTGCAATGCACTCAGATACAGGCCCTTTGGAAGAGGAGGTATGAGCCTGCAGCAGTGGAGGCAGGATGAGACTGAGGCTACCAAAGATCTATTCCTAGTTCTGACACGCAAGGTGAGAAGAAAACACGTTACCCTGCCTGCTGGAGGGGGAAGCATAATCATTCCTTCTGGTCTATTTAAACTGCTAGTTTTCAGGGGTGGGACCGTGCCTTATCGCATGGCAACAGTTTCGGCAGGACTTCTCCAGGCTACCATCGCACATCCGTATGTATGGAAAGGATCCACCTCTCTCCATAGCACACAGGGTATTTCACACTGCCAGAGATCAGACCCAGCCCCAGTGACTGGCACCCTGATACAGCCAAGGAGAACATTCTTCCAGCTGTGATTTATGCAAATGTATAGGGCACATTGTAATGATACACATATACAGGATGCAAACTGCTCTACAGGACAGGACAGAGAGCTGTCCCTGTTCTACAGGGAGTGGGATGGTATTCTGGACCTTCTTCCCTCCCTAATAAAGGCAAACAGGTATCTGGTACCTCACGCCATGTAGCGTGCACACACCAGAAACCACCCATCCTGTGAGAGCTGTGGCATGCCGGAAGCCCGGAGCCCCACATGGGCTTCAGTTTAATGAATGAGAAATAGGGGATTAACACTGGGGTGAAGGGATCTGTATTTTGGCAGTAAAGGACAGCAAACGTGGCAGGCAGCTGGCACCCAGCATCAGAACAGGACTCTGCACATAAAGCAAGAAAGGATGGAAAAGAGGCTGCATTTAGCAGCACATGGCGTACATGCACCAGGGAATGTTATCTAGAAGGTACAAGACTGAGTTTGCTTTACAATGCATTCTGTGGCCCCACTCCACAAATATCCTCTTCCCATGCCTCAGTTTCCCCACCTCCCTTCTCTTACCAATTCAGATGGAGATCACTTTAGGGGTGCCAACGTGCCCCCCTCTGCTTACTGCCTGCACCCTGCACAGGGTGGTTCCACCCTCCCTCCCCGGTAAAAATCAAACTGAGGGGCAAAGGAGCAAGGAGGTGGTAATGCAGATGGACCTCTGGCCTGGATTCTCGTTCACCTTCTGGCACTACAACACATTCCCATGAAGAGAGTTGCTCCTTGTGACCAGCAAGGGCTGAAGCAGACAAGCAATGCTGTCATGTAAGATGGCAGCCCTGGGAGCGGCCGCTGAAAAGGGCCAGCAAGCACAGGAGCACATGCAGCCTCAGCAACGTGGCCAGCCAGGACCCTCGGGGTGCACAAGTGCTTTCAATCAGCTGTAACAACATCTCATTCCATATTTGTCCACAAGTCCTGTAACAAGGCATAATAACCCAGAGCAGAGCAAGAGCAAGAAACCCAAGGAGCTATCCTGGCAACTTAATGAGGGCCCCTTGTCCATCAAAGTCATGACAGCAATCCCAGATTGTTTGCAGTCAGAAGCTTAAGGCAAGGAGCTCTCCCTCCCCTTGCCATGTTGCTAGGACAGCTTCTACTCCAGCCGTGTCATCGATATTGGCATCCCGGAGAAGCTCGATTCACCCCCTACCTAGAAAAGACACCGCTAGAAAGGACTTGGCTCTTTACTCAACTTCCGCTGCTCTGTTTGAGTCACTAAAGAATCAGAGTCTATGGGGGATACCAGAACATGAAAAACCACCTCCTATGGGACAAGCCTGAAAGAAGAAAAAGCTTAATGAGCAAGGATCCCAACTCCCAGGGGGACATGCCATCTTAATATCGCCCAGCAGAGGTCCTGAGCCGCTGAAAAGTGACAGCAGAGTCAGCAGCAATGGGGAAAACAAACTGCTACAAGCTTCTGCATCTCATGCTCTCTCAGAGAAAGCGCAGTGCTAGAAGCCCCAAGGATGCGATCAGGGAGATCAGTTCTGATCCTTGGTTTCGTGATATGACACAGACCTTTGCAAAATGTAAACATGTAGCTAGGTCCCCTGTCTTGCACCGCCAGCTCAGAAGGGGCTGCAGCACTACAGCAGATGAACTATCCCAGTCAAGATCCACCAGCTAGTACATGCGTGTAGGGATCATTTTGGGATGAAAGGCACACCAGATAAATAAAAATTCATCTGATAAAATTCTGCTCTTTTATTCCTGTAAAATAAAAGCTATATTACTTCCACCTACTAGCTGTTGTCTGCTTCTCTCTTTCAGGCAAGAGAGGAATTCTCCCGGTCTACAGGAAAAGGGTAAGGTACAATTCCTAGATAACAAAATTTTGGGTATTTTCAAAAGCTTTTTACATCATTCCTATCTGACCTCTGGTAAAAGACTTCGGCCCACATTTTCCATGGAACAAAAAGGGATTCTGGGTGTACAAGCTCGAAACGCTTTACCCTGGATCATAACAGTATATTGTGAGCTTGTACTGTTTATCAGTATTGAGACTGGGCTGTCAGCGGAGCTCTAGATGGGAGATCTTGAAAACAAGAAACCAAAAGCTAATAAAGCTGTGACTAATGGATGAACACATCCTTTAACAATCATGAACTTTGACTCCTACTGCACGAGTCATTACAATTTCTGTCTCTGAACCACAACACTCATCATTCAGATTTGTAGTGGGCACATCAAGACAAAAGAAGAAAAAAAGGGAGAATCCAACAACAGTGCTGAGAAGTGACAGCAGTGGGAACCTAACAAGTTCAGCTTTGGGATAACTAGAGACTCATTGAGTCAGAAAAACCATGCACACATGAGCAAGAGAGAAATGGAAACATGGAAAAGCAGCAGCAAGGACCCCTTAAATTCTTCTATCAAAGACAGTAATTAAGGAAGGTGGGTTTTTTTGGTAGGACAGGTTCCTGTTCGTGCTTGACACCTGCCAAGAGAAGCAAGGCATGGCTTTTTATCTGAAGGCTGTAATGCAGCCCCTCCAGGCACCAGGGCAGAGGATGCCTGCCCCTTTCAGGTGTAGGCAGTCCCTCAAGTGGCAGCTACTGGAATTAACCACAATTAGCATATCTTGTAAAGAAGGGGGAGTATCACATAAAGAAAAAAATAAAAAAAAAACCACCACACACAGAAAGCCCTCAAAACCAGATCCTGCCCATGCAGACAGACAAAGAAAAACAAGAGCTGAAGGATCTTCCTGGCTCACTGGATGGTCACATGAGAGCCAGTCTCAAGGTGATCTTTAATAGTTGAACTGAAAAAACCTACACCGTCTTCTAGACATTCATTCAAAGAAATCAAAGTCCAGGCTAAAGGTTTTTTAGTGTCGGCACTCTTAACAGCATGCTCAGAGTAATTTATGAATAAATCCACGAATTCTGATGGAGGTGAAGGAGGAAGAAGACATAGCCAAATTCATTTGACTTTATTAATTAAAAAAACCACCAAGTTTCATCACCCCACCACTCTTTAGAGGTTGCGTGAGAGTGGGGGGAGTTCTGCTCATTAATTATGCAGAAAATGCAAAACTATCATCCTCTGAATGAGTTTAAAATAAGGAGAAGCCCTTTCAGAATAGGGAGAAATTACTCCCCAAGGCAGCTGAAATTTCTCTTGCAACTTCAAAGGACAATAAATTATTCAAATCGCTCGCGCCACTCCGCCTGCTCTCTCCCTCTCCCCTTCTCAATTTTATGCTCCTGAGTCAATTAAAGGTTTGGAGGACTTGGAGAAACTTTGTAGAATGCTAAACCACTTGCAGCCCCTTCTATTTATTTTTTTTCTTTTTTAAAGCTTTGCTTTTCCTCTTGGCCTCAAAAGGAAACAGAAACAATTCTGTGCATTACAGATTAAACTAGTGGCATTGGTTTTAACCAAGCTCGTATGAAACAGCGATGTTTCAATCTGCAACCAGCAGGATGGGACATGCTAAAAATTCTCTGTGCAACGATACTGTGAAAACCGGTCAATCCATACTCCTTCATGTCAACGGTTCAAATCATTCATTGCAATATCCCCTTTCAAAATCTTAGCAGTAGACATCCAAAATATATTTATAATGCTCTCTCCTGGCAACCTCCAGGTCTAGGTTAGCTGTGATCTCTTCCATAGTCACGCTGTTATCTGCTGTGCCCTTGGACAGATTAGGTGGTTCCTCTGCCAAAGCGTAACATGGCTATTTAGCGTTTGCAGTATGAGAACCCCAAACCAAGACTGAGACTAATTACACCAGACAACAACATGGCAAGAGAAGTCCTCGCTCAGAAAAGCAAATCTAGACAAGCAAAAGGAGGGCAGGAAGGTTGAGAAGGTGCTTTCATAGAGCAAGGATGCACGCTCCTGACTCCTGATCCTGTACCCAGCCCACAGCCCGCGTGATGGTTAGCTCCACCACATGCAGCAGATGGCAGAAAACGTGACTGTTTTCATGAACTTTAACAATCCCCCAAAATTAAAGGCAGCTGCAGTGCAGGGAACATCACGGCTTTCTAAGGTGGGAACTGGGACCAATTATGTTGCAAGAGAACATCCTTGACTGGAGGGGAAGAGTGGCACAGAGTAAATAAAACTGTTCTTCAGAGATTGTGTCTCACAGGCCAATTCGAGCCCAGATTCCATCCCACGCACACTGAAGAACGACATTCCTCTGGTCGGGCGTCCTTGAAAAACACTCTGCTTTGCCTTCTAAGAATAATATTGGGCTTGCCAGGCCACAATGAGGGTGGGAATACCCTTGCAGATTTCCTTTAGTGACCCAGGAGATTCGTATCTAGTTGGTCTTGAAAAGACACAACCACCCAGACCTTACTAGACAGATGAAAAGCCGTTGCGACCCAGGGTCTTGGTGAGATACCAGAAAGATCCTGCCTTCCTGGCAGCACGTGCAAGAATTGTCTGGGTGGGAAAAGCACACCTAAAGGGAAGAGTCGCAAAGAAGTGAGTATTGGCTTCCTGGTAGAGCCAGACACAGTAAAAGCCCTTGCTTTTTGCATCCAGGTATGGCGAAAACATAAATTTTCTCTATCACAAATACTATGTAGATGACATTTTCACATAAGCCGCTTGTTTACACAACAAACAGATGCTCTTTTCCCCTAACTTAGCCTTCTAATGAGGCTGAGCAGCAAGAACCTCTGGCTGTGAAAAGATCCTTTACCAGGAGACACCCATGACTGGGTCCCAAACACCCATGGCTGCTGCTGTCCCCAGGTGCTCCTCAGCAGAGATTAATCTAATAAGCATTCGCAGCATGGGGCACAGCTGAGACCCGGGAGGTGACAGCCCCCCCTGCCCCCAAGGAAGCTCTTTCAAAAGATGATTTATTTCCTCTCCTGGTCCTATAGAAGGCAAAAACTTTCCAATTTGAGTTATCTTAAAAATAAAGAACAAGAAAAAAAAGAGAGATACATCACTCGACCCAGGCAGGCAAGGTTTAAATTAATCAGGCACTTAAACAAGGTGACACAGAAGCTTAATTCGGTGTCCTTGAGTGAGACAGCAACTAGTCCAGAACCCCCAGCAACCGCAGGCTGGATCGCAGCTGGCAGACAGAGAAGGCAACAAAGGAAAGGGCAATTCGGAAACAAGGACAGCTAGGTGTCTCCTTGCCTACAAAGGCAACTGGTGCGTGGGGAACACAAGCAGCAAGTGGGTCCGGGGGAGGGAAGCAGAGATCTCTGCCCTCTGGGAGGATGCAATTAAGATGCTGCCTTCTCTTGCACACCGTTAGACACCGCTCACCGAAGGAACCATGTGCAACACCAAGTGGAAACTCCACCACCTACCAACAGACCACACAACCTCCATTACGTCCCCACCTTCACTTCTGCTACCCCTCCTGCCCACACCCACCAAGGGGAAAAAGCCTTCCCGCAGCATCCCCCCGGCTCCTCGCCCCCCAGCAGGTACACTGTCACGTACCTGAACTGCCCGTGGGGCAATTCAGCCTCACCACATTTCGACATCTTCCTCCTCTTGAGACAGTGCTGTTACATTGTCGTGAATCAGTCTCAAACGCTTAGAAATGGAGTGGCTTTCTCCCACAGCGGAGAAAGATTCACTTCCCACTAATGTCAACACGTCTATCAAATCCTAAGATGGAGCCTCCTTGATTTTTACTACCATCTTATCTGACAACTGCTGTCTTGGCCAACAACAGATCAAAGCTAGGACCTCCAGAGCTAAAAGCTGTGAGCTCTGCTGCAGAGGCTAATCCTCTGTGGATAAAAGCATGGGAGGGACCAGCCAGAGGAGAGGAGTCAGATACACCTGTAAGCGGCCATGACCTGGATCTCAGCGAGAGGAGCCGTGCAGCCAGCCACCGGCTCCTACATCTCGCAGCCTGGAGCACACCCGTTCCACATGCCTTTTTTCACTGCACCGGCTCCCAAAACGCAGCACTGCTTTGCCAGCCTGAACATGGAGCTACACGAGCTCCTCTCCCAACCCACCGCACATATTTTCCATCCTCTCTGGAAGCCCCGCACACGTGGTGCAATCCTTGCTGCCATCTGCTGCCAGCCTCTACGGATGCGCTGCAGCTCATGGAGCGACAGAGCCCCCCACACACATGCGCCCGGCATGAATTACTGTGTTCTGCAAATTAACGACGGAGCAAGGGCAATTAAAAGGGAAGAAAGCCAGGGTAATGCATCATAAAATGGGCTTTATTCTTTTATTTTGTCAATTGCAATTTAGATTTAATTATTTATGGTAATACTTCAGAGTGTGCTAGTAAGCGTTCTATAACGTGATTTATAAAAGGAAGGAAATCTAAGTAATAAGTAATGTTCGCTACTGCATCTGCTATTAAATCTTTGCTGGGGCGGAAAGCGCCACATACCAGCCTTCTGTGTATGCAAAGTACCAATTAGCGAAGCACTATTGTAAAACGCAAAGGTTTCATCAATGGGAAAAATCCACTTGAAAACAGCGAGCATGCTGACTTCGGTTATAAAAATTACCACATTTCTATACAGTAAGTGGCTTTTTATCTGCAACTGAGGAGCACTTAAAGCAGGCACATTGTTCCTTCGGGTAGCACAGGAGGGCAGGAGTACCTGACCACTGCCCTAAGCCCCAGCCAGATGCAGCTGCACTCTGCACGGCGTGGGCAGGAAAACATCCTGTCCGGCTACTGCCAGCGAGACGAGACTGATGGTGCATATGCACAAAATGAGATGTTTTAAGGTGCGCACTGCAGAGATTTTATGACTCGGGCTGGGGGCATGACCGGGAAACAGCAAGGCTTGGTTCTGTGCCTGAGTACATCAGCACTTTGGGAAGCCATTCCCGTCCCTGAACCCGTATCCAGATCTCATCTGTCTGTCTGCGCTGTCGGTTTTTCTGTCAGCTCTAAGGGGTGCGAGACCCACCTCTTCGGCTGTGCGGCACATCAGGGCACAGCTCTTGGGGAAGGCCCCCTCTAACTCACTGCAGTAATGCAAATTAATGTTACTCGTACAATCAGCCCAATCCTTAACAAAATGATAATACGTTCCATTTAATGAGAGGCCACTGAACACAATCGCGGAGTTAGCAATTGCCCGTTCCATGGCTGCCCTTGACCATACAGAAGAAACAAAGAAAGCGTCCATATGCGACTGAAGAAAAAGAGAAGAAACAGGTCTGCTTTATACCTTTCAATTATTATCCTCTTCAGCTTCACAAGGAAGAACAGCAGGCAGAAAGCAGTGTGGTGCTTTGGTTTTTTAATTTAAATAGTAGCTTCCCTTAAATAAAATGTTCCTGCCATAGAAAGATTTAAATCACTGACTGAGATCAATTAGCCTAGGAAAGAAATGAAGTATTTTAATGGGCCTTTGATTGCAGAGGCCACAGCTCCTCCAGCGCTGCCCTGGAAGAGGAGGAAAGCTCAAGCTTTCAGCCCCTCGCTTGGCTGCAAGGCGAGCCATTCCCCTGCGAAGCTGGGAAGATGGTGCCCTCCAAGAGCCCGCGTCCCAGGGGTTTCCTACCTGCAATGTGGGCTTCCCACTGTAGCAGGGGCACCACCACCCCGGCACTGCCTGGCATCCCTTGCCCTGGGGGCTGCAAGGCCTTGGCAGCCCCTCTGGTGAATTAGGGCAGGAAATTGGGTCAGCATCGTGGCAAGCACCAGCCAAATGGAAGCCAGCCAAGGGATTACGCGAGAGGCAGTGTGACAGAGCCCAGGGCCATCTGATGGGAGAGGACATTGTCAGAACAGAGTGACAGCTCCTCACAAAGTCTCTGCAGTTGTGACAGACAAAGCTGTTTGCTGTTTGTGTGCCTCAGCGGGGAGCACTGCAGACCAGCTCGGATGCTACTGACTGGCTTGGCACAGCCCAGGCCTCTCCAGGCAGAATTCAGCAGCCCCTCCAAAATCAGGGGTTACCAACTCATCATCATCATCAGGCATATAGCAACAGCCGCAGAGCAATTCAAACAACCGGCACATAACGGGGAGCATCCCCAAGGGCAAACAGGTCAGGGAGATGCTGCCATGCTCTACGGGAAGCAACAACGCCTGGCCCAACTTCATCTGCACATCAAGCAGGTAAGAGCAGCCCTCCCTCGGACACCAAGTCCCGCAACCTGCAAAGTTCCCGTATGTACATCTGTGAGCAGCAACGGGAAAAAAGCACAAAACCTCACAGTGCAGGATCCAAGGACACTGCAGAACTACAGGAGAGGGAAACTTGGCTGCTGGCAGCAAGGTGTCTGCTGAGCAGTGACAGATTTCAGCAGGGCTTGGGCCACGCAACCGGTGCCTTCTGCGTCTGACCAGCATCAGCCCTTCCTGAGGGCATGCTTCCACCAAAAGTGCTTCACAGCAGTCAGACAACATGTGGGATCTCCCAGCAAATCTCACCCCACAGAAGACAGTGACAGAAAAGATGCTTGTTTCTTCCCAGGAAAACCAACACCACAGAAAAACTGAAGTCGTACAGCCATGATTTTGAGGAGCCCTGATTCTACAGAGTGCCCACCCCCGCAGTGAGCACACGTGGCTCGGTGCACACTTCAAAGAAAAATGGTTTTCACAGGCACTCAGACGTCACAATGGATGAATCGGGGCTCTGCTCACACAGTGAGGCACCTGCACACACAAGCTCTCCATCCACGCCCGCAAAGCTGCATTGCCTGCTTTGAAAACAAGAGGACAAAATGATTTGGACAGGAGTGTTACAGCAAATCAGTTGCAGGAATGGGACCCTGGAGACGTGACACTGGATTTTCCACCATAAGCGTCCCCTCCTCTCCTGACTCTACTGCACAAAGAGCCAGGAATGGAGTTTTCTGCTTGCAGTCTCCTGCTTTTGCAGGAGATGATGGAGGGAGCAGCCTACCTACCACTAGTGCCCACTTTCACAGGCCAACAAGGCCACCCTGAGCCCAGGTGGAACACAGCAGCTAGCTTTAACCATCTCACACAGAATCCCAGGTTGGAAGGGACCTCAGGGATCATCTAGTCCAACCTTTCTAGGAAGAGCCCAGCCTAGACAAGATGGCCCAGCACCCTGTCCAGACAACTCTTGAAGGTGTCCAACATGGCCGAGTCAACCACTTCCCTGGGGAGATTATTCCAGTGGTGACTGTCCTCACTGTGAAACACTTCCCTCTCGTGTCCAGTCGGAATCTCCCCAAGAGCAACTTGTGTCCATTCCCCCTTGTCCTCTCCATGTGACTCTGTGTAAAAAGGGAGTCTCCATCTTCTTTGTAGCTACCCTGTAAGTACTGGTACATGGTGATGAGATCCCCTCTGAGCCTCCTTTTCTCAAGGCTGAACAACCTACCTGGCCTACAAGAGCATCGGCTGCAACATCCAAGTAGGACCCTTGATAAATACTTGGACAAAAGGCTTGTGCCAGGTTCCTTGCTGCCAAACACCATGCTGTTCCTGCTACGCAAGATATGTGTCTCAGACTGAAGCTCGGGTATGTCTTTATGAACACCAGCGGCACCGTCTGAGGTAGGCTGACCCACAGCTACACAATAAAAAAGTAGCCCGACAGTGAACCTCCCAGAGCCCGGCTCACTTCCCAGGCTTATGAAATGAAAAAGAGCAAAAGGAAATATTATCTCCCTGCACATGAACGTCTCTCCCTGCAGAGAGGGCCTAAGCACGAACCAAACAAAACTCAGGAGTGAGGCAAGGGCAAATATATCCCCACGCGCCTACTGCTGAGAAGAGAGAAAGCACTGCTCAAAAAAAAATCTCCCAGCAACAAAAGGTCGAGGATCCACTCAAACCCCAGTGACCGCGTCATCTTAATAAACCCTGATAACGAAGCAATTATCTTAAAAGCTGTCAAGGGCTACGCTGACCAGAGCAGCGCTCTTACCAGCTTCAAGCAGCTTTGCTGGGGAGCAAAAAAAGTCATAATTCAATCAGCTTGGAAGAGTCTATTCCCCACTGATCTCAAGTGATCAGCCTTCATGTCGAAGGAACATTACATTCAAGTCGCTGAAGATTTTCACTTTCTTTTTTTCTTCCCCTTTTCATTTTTTAAAGCAAGAATTGAAAGGCAGCAAAGATAAAAACTGTGTTAAACTGGAACTGGTTCACTCAGGGGAGGGAGAAACATAATACTCTTTCTTCGGATGCTGTTTTGAATCCAGCCCCAGCGAGTAACATGACAACGGTCACCAGTGTCTGACAGATGCCTGAAAGGCAAGAGCAGGAGAAGACAATATGGGTGAGCTGGGTGGAGATGGGGGTGGAGAAGGGGGAAGAAGGCTCCGGCAAGAGCTGTCGGGCAGTTCCGTCCCCTTCTCTCCAGCTCTTTGGCAGTCTTAGGGGCAACCCAAGATTCAAAGCAGGCTACGAGGACCTGCTGCCCTATAATGTCCCTCTAAGGTGGGACTGGGAACAATAGGAAGGCACTGGTGGAAAGCTAAAGACACTGGAAAATTAAGACACATCATCAGGTACTGAGCACCTCCTTAACACTAACAAGGTGGGGATATATTTGCTCACTCCAAGCACTAAAGCCTGCTCCTGTTGTCCTTCTCCAGGGGAGGTGAAGTATGGGTGAAAAAAGGGGCAGGGGTACAGCAGAGCCACTTACTTTCAGCTACGCAGCCTATCAGCAGCACGGAGAGGAGGTTCACGAGGGAGACCAGCGAAGACATCCCAGGGCTGGGAAGGATCCTCATCCTCTGCAACAGCCTTCGGCCCCAGCTGGGAAGGCTCCGGGTCAGCAGGACTCACAGCGTCTCCCCAGCGTTATCAGCACCTGTGGAGGCACAAATGCAAAGGGGAGAGCACTCAGAGAGAGGAAGGAGGGCAGCTGACATCACAGAGGGAGGGGGCAGCCAAACAGAGCCCGGAGAGGCAGTGGGGTCCCAAGAAAGCGATTGCTGTGCACGGTCCCTGCAGGGAGGCCAGGCAGCCCTTGGCCTTGGTGCCACCGGGGAATCGGTCGACTCCATCGCCAAGCAGACTGGTGGGGGCACGGGTCCAGCCTGCTCCTGCCTCGGCAGCTGATGGTGAATTTCTGTGCACACACTCACACAAAGAGAGGGAACAGCACGAGAAAGAGAAGAGTAATCAGGGGGCACCAAATGTGCAGAGCCCATGTTTAAAGTTTAACACCTGTTGGCTTCTCTCCCCTCCCCAACACGGGAGAAAGGCAGTGCTGGCCGAGCAGCACACAAGCAATGAGGTGTGAAGGGATCTGACCCAACAGGGCCCAGGGACCCTCTTAAAGGGCAATTTTTCCACAAAAGCACAGGGCAGGGAAGAAAAACTGAAACCTCACAAATGAAAAACCCAGGAAGGAAGAAAAAAAAAATGCCCACAAGAGGGAAGATGAAGCAGGAGATGTGTCCCCTTTTGTTTGCTGAGGATACGTGCAGTTGGAGGAGAGGTTTCTTTCCTGCCCAGGCAGGCTGTGTGTTGTGCAGCATTCACCCCAACACAGCAAGCCTGGACCTCAGCCCTGGAATCAGCGTGGCTGCCCCAAAGCCCCTCTTGCAATGCAACTGCATGCTGGTGAGCATCCCAGGCTTCTGACCAGGGCTGGGATTACAGCAGCTATTCTACATGTCTGAGCGTTCCCACCCAACTTGGTGCCTCAGTTTCCCCATCTGCAACACACAGAGGATCCACGTTACTGAGCTAACACAAAACTGGAAGACACAAAACCTGGAACAGAGGGTACCATAGCTGATCCTGACGGACCAAAAGGCACAGCAAGCAAACACAACCTCCAAAGGACACGGGAGAGATTCTCTCCTGACTGCTTCTGCCCCGGACGTGGCAGAACGGGGCTGCAGGACAGCAACGGCATATTAGCGCAGCTGCGACAGGGGAGAGCAGGCTCAGCACCAGGCTGCTCCCCTTGCCCTGCGGCGCATTTCCATGGAGACAACTCCTGGCTCCAAATGGAGCCGCCTGCTTACAGCTTTATCCTGATCCCTTTGCAAAGCTGGAATGGCATTAAGGGAGCTGTATTCTTAGCAACTACCCCAGTCCTGTGTGTCAATACTAGTAAACGCTTCCTTCTGTCAGAGAGGTGAGCTTTGCCCCAGAAGGGCTGAAAATAGAGGAAAGAGACAGTGAAAACTGCAGCCACAACCTCCTCGTAGGGTTGGCGGCTAAGAGGTTCCTCCATCAGACAGGCTCTGATCACCAGAATAATGGGCCAGAGTTGTGTGAAGGATGCTCTCAGATCTGTACAGGTTCCTTCCTGCTATCAGTTACCCCAATTAAAAATCAAAACCGGGGTTTATCACCTTTTGGAGTAAAGCCAGGTAGGAGATATTGTACAGTGATCAAAGGCTCTAAAAGGACTAAGGGGATAGTGAGGTTGCTTAAGCTTTCTGACACACGAGGGTAGGAGACCATTGGGACAGGCAGTGTGAAGGGGCATTTTAATCTTTTTCTGTCCCATTACCTCTCCAAGGCTGAACTGTACAGAATTAAAAGAAAAGCCAGGATAAACAAGAAGTCCCCATATGTACTTGCCCCTAAAGAGCAACTTTTCAGAGAGAAGCTTTGGACTTGCACTTTGAGGATTACAAAGCCTCTGCTGTGTGCTCTGTGCTAGTCTAGATCCATCACGCTTCAGTGCTGGCTTGTGAAAACCGAGCACAAATACCAACACTCTCACAAAAAGAGAGAAAAAGTCTGGATTATACCACTGGGAATCTCTTCAAATGTTTGTTCTAGATGCACTTAGAGAAACACAGAGAGGCTCCAGCCAGCCTTAACAGAGGGTTCGCAGGGTTCCAGGGTGCAGAACAACACGTTGTGGTTTCTTTTGCTGTTGTCAGAGGCGAGCAGAGACTGGGAACACTATGAATAGCTGTGATGGTAACTGTTAATTAAACTGGGGAAGTGGCATCAATGCCAGCACAACAAATGGAACTGAGTTGCTGTTCGCTGGCTCTCCCTTCTCCCTGCTTCAGTCGTGCAGCTCCTAGTTCCCACCAGTGAGGCTGGAGGAGGGGAGAGCAAGTATCCTCCCAACCATTTCATCTCTCTATATTTAAAAAAAAATGGCTAGCTCAGCCAGCATTTCAGAAACTCTTGTTTTACTTTATCAGAGCAATATCCTCCCCCACAGCCCCAGTAAATTCCACCAAGCATCTCCTCATCTGCTCCCCAAATGCAGCACAGCAACCTTCCACAGCTCAGAGCAGCCAAGAGGCTGCGCTGCCCCATGCAGCACGCCCCCAAAGTCCCCCGGTGATGGAGCCGAATGCAGGCATGTCAGGGAAATGTTCCGCCTCCTCCAAAGAGGGGAGCCTGGCAGCTCTGCTCTCCCACATCTAGCATGGCTTTTCATGCCATATAACGGGCTCCGATAGAGAAGGTCTGGTAAAGGGGATACAGCAACAGCTCCAAGATTAGAGAAGGAGATGCCAGAGGGTGACGCTTCTACTCCGGTGCTAATGTGCTTCCCAAGCCCTTGACGGAAGCAGAAAGTGCTGGCAGAGATATTAGGACATGTCAGCTTCAATCCAGCAACTCATCCTTCAGAGCAGGTACGTCACTGGCTGTCTCCCCCTGGACATGGGATTTTGAGGACAGCGAGGACAAGGGAACCCACCTGGCTCCCCTATGGATATCAAGGAGAGACTGGGACAGGAGTTTGTTCTGCTTTCTTGGTAGCACCCTGGCGATAGGGAGAGTGGAATCAGACTCTTATCCACTGCCCGATTCCTGCCTACAATGCAGAACATGCAACATTTGGAAACCCAGCTACCATGCAACAAGGCTCTCCTGCCCTCCTGGTGGTGCTGAATTCAAGTGGGAATTGCTTTGATGAATGCTCAGATCACAAGGGTTTCATCACCCATTCCCTCCCCTCCTCTGCATGTGCACAGCTTACCTTGTCTATGCTCTTTGAAGCAGGTTTGCATCACTCCTCCTGCCTGCCGGCTGCACACCCAGCCAAGCTCCTGGCACCATGTACGTAAACATAATGGCAGCTTACCTGCGCTGCTCCACAGACCTGCAAACCCTCACTCACTTCTCTGGCACAGGATTTCCTGCAACACAAGCTAACCACCTAATAGACCTCAATCCTTGCTAAAGAATGCAATTAAGTGAAGCCATGGCCCAAATGGGGTCAGATTTGTGCTAGATATGGTCACATTTCAGGAATAAGATTAATTCTTACAGTAAAAGAGCTCCTGTAAGGAATTCATTCTTGTGCACTGCCTGATCTCTAGCTCTAAGTATGTACATGAATACATGAATGCATCTTGTAAGCGCTGAGCACAGGGTCTTGAAGAGCATTATTAAAAGTAATACAACTGAGAAGCATTTGCAAGAAGCAGCTTCCCATTGTGGCTCCTCCAGCCAGTGCTTAGTTAGGGACCTCCAGGGACCCAAGGGTGCTAGGCTTGAAGGGTAAAATGCTCAAAAGCACCTACGTTTCTTAAGAGCTTAAGCTCCACTGAGAGTCAAAGGGACTTAACCTAAGCCGCTAAGATACTTTTGAAGATTTTCCTCCCAGTAACTCCCATTTCAGAGGGTGCTGGACATCTAACTCCCTTAAGCTACTTTGGGTACCCAAGGGAATACAGGAGGAGGGGGCTTTATCTACAAGACCAGTTCAGCTAACTTGGTCCCCGCAGCTTAAAGAGGGAACCCGTGGGAAATGCTGCTACAAACAAGTGTCTGCACACTTACCAACGCTGGGATGGGTCAGAGCTATGCAGGTATTTTGCCATTTGTTACTTTTTCTTAGCCCTCATGGAGCCAGTAATTGAAATATTTGCTCTGCATTTACAAAAATCCAGGAGGGTGGGATCATGCCTCCGTTCCAGATTCATTATAATACAACAACTTGAAAAAAATTTCACAAAAACACATCTTCTGTTCTACCTTGCATGCAAAAAGGAGAAGGGCGATTTTAAAGAAATTCTCTGCAAAAAGTTCCACACAGATCTAGCAGATGATTAAACATCTTCATTTTCAGTAGCTGCTGTGGGAGGATTACTCCCATCAGACATATCAATCGAAGCAAACACCTTGCAGGCAGAGGGCTGCACTGAGGTCTCTTTTCCTTCCAGCAGCACCAGCTTCATTTGTGCTGCGTATTAACAAAGGTCAGTGGGTCACTTCATTTCCTCCCAGCAACCTCTTTAAATAAAGAAAGAAAAGCTTTTAGCACAACCACTAGCTCATTTGTCACCTCCCCTGGGGAGGGGAGAGATGAAATTTAAATTTGCCACCCCACATTTCTATCTAACACCCTGACTTCGGCAAGCCCAACCCCACCAGGGCTGGGACGGGGATGCCAGCGCTGGTGGCTCCTGCAATGTGGGCAGCTGCCTGCTGGGATCTGGCCCAGGACCCCACCATGGGACCCTCCCCATGGGTGCGGGGGAGCGAGGAGATGCCAACATGCAATGCTGTCCCTGGAAGCCCACGTGGGCCCTGCCTCCACACTCAGGTTGCTCTGCTGGCAAGATTAGCCTCTTTTCCTGGGGAAACAGAGCATGAAGACATGAGCTTTAACTATGTGCTTCTGACACTCATTTCCCCCTCCCCACCCATGACCATGCTGACCAGCTCAACCCTATTTAATATTGGGGGAGAGACCGCAGCCCTCACAGTTCCCCATCAGGCACTTGGAAGCCAGTGTTGGGGCAGAGAGGGAGATGC
This sequence comes from Phalacrocorax aristotelis, assembly GCF_949628215.1. Taxonomy (NCBI): domain Eukaryota; kingdom Metazoa; phylum Chordata; class Aves; order Suliformes; family Phalacrocoracidae; genus Phalacrocorax; species Phalacrocorax aristotelis. The sequence goes on along the minus strand of NC_134310.1, from coordinate 5,323,193 downwards.
TGCTGATGCCTCTGCTTGAAAAGCAGCCACTCGACCTCAAATCTTGGTTAGAGACAGGAGAGCCCCAGAGGAAGCTCACCCAGAGAGCCAGATCCACATGCAACAGCATCGATGATGCTGCTGCTCACCAGGTTAGCTCAGGGGAGAGAGAAAACAAAACAAACCTGCCATCCACAAAAGCAAAATGCCAGAAGCCCCAGCGAGAACCAGTGCCAGAACTGTGCACATCCTTCCCCCACAGCAGGGAAACTCCTAACGCACTGCAGACCTCCCTGCACCTGCTGACTCACGCTCATCAGGCTAGCAAAGCCCCCCAGATGACTTTGCCTTCTGGGCCACTTCATCTCAGCGAAGACGCCCTGGAGCCATGGCAGCCTGTTGCTCAGAGGAGCAGTCTCTGCTGGGGCACGTGGGGCTGCCGTGCTCCCGCCTCCCACAGGACCCACCTTCCCCACAGCGCTTCAGTACCCCTTAATAAAACAAATACAACCGCCATCCACCAGCAAAGCTCACCTCAAGACTAACTGATGGCTTTAAGTGCCCAGCTCCAAGGGCTGTGCAGAAAGGACTGATCTCAAAGGACACATGATCCTGCCCGCAAAATGAGGTGTGGGAGTATTTCTAAGTCAGCCCCTTCCCCTCCAAAGCTGCTGGACGCAGTCCCTCCTCTACGCTTGAATGCAACTCCCCACTTCAAAATGCAGGCCATGGTCTTGGCAAACACAATTAGAGCAGCCAGTAGAGATCCTTCAGAGCTAAGCATGACTGTTTATCTATCAGGGAGTCACTTAGATCTTAAAAAAAATATTTACAAGAAAGGCAGAGTATTATCTTCTATGGGGAAACAAACACAGATGGAGAAAAAAAAGCTTTGATCAGTCCTGTCTCAGTCCTATACGCTGCTTTTCATCCCCAGATCTCAAAGTGCTTTAATATGACAGTGCTACCCCTTTTTACAATGTGGGAAACCAGAAGACACTGCACACTAAGACAGCGTTCTGAGCATGAAGTCATACTGTCTCCTGCTGTGTTTGCAGGCATACACACACATCCCACACACACACTCTTTTTCTTTCGTCCTGCGGCATTTCTGGTCCTCCCATGCGTGCAAAGTGCCCAGTGCTGTCCCCAGGCAACAGGCACGAGGGGCATTTTGGGGTGCAGCAGTGCAGGTGTTGGAAGAGATGCTACTCCCTGGCCGGGAACACGATGGCACGGTGAGGGTTAATCAGTGGTCACTGCAAGAGAAATGAGATGGGAGAACTCCGAGCTGGGTTTGAATCATCAGGAGAAATTAATTTCCCCCCACCATGTTCCCCGCAGTGACAGCTCTGACAAGCAGTGATGTATCTGCAGCGGCCGGGAAGTGTTCAGCAGGTGCAGCACAGCACGGACAGGGGCAGCAGGGACATCACTGCAGCCAGAGGCAACCAGCAGCAAGGGGAGGAAGAAGAGGAGGAGGAAGCACAGCTCTCCTGGCCGGGCTGCACCCCTGTTAAGCCCAAGCCGGCCCATGCTGTGGGGTGCTGCGGCCACAGCCCAGGGAGGACCCCAAAGGACCACGGCATCGCTACAGAGAGGGAAGCAAAGATGGAGCAACCGGAAACCCCAGGAGCATCCTCCTGGGCCCAGCAAAGAGCTGGCCTGAAGATGTGGCTTCTCCTCTGCCTCTGTGCACACAGGGCAGGAGCTGGGCTCTCCCCTGGGATGCACAAAGGCACAAGGCAGGGAAGAATCTGACCCAGGACCATGTTCCCCCCTGCCTGATCCCCTTCCCCTCACTCACACGCAAACACACACCAGCCTTCAGCATTTACCAACAAACCATTGCAGATCTCCGCTGAGCGCCTGACAGCATCAGCGATTGTCCACAACCACATTTCCTTCTGGTTCAGGGTAATACTTTGCATTTCTTTTTTCAGGCCTTTGAGCTTTATTTATTTGTTTAGATAGTCATTCATCATTAGCCCCAGCTTAGCTCCCTGACAGACTGGGAGTTCCTTGGGGCACAGACTGCATCTCGTCTCCGTGCTCGCCACGTGCACGCCGACAGCACTGGGTAAATAATCGTCCGTCAGCCTCATCTCACAGCATCCTCAGCACAGCGCACCAGCCAGCCTCCGCAAGGGGAATAAACATGATCTTCTACTAGAAAATAACGCTAAAGAGAAAATCACCAACATCCCCTGCCCAAAGCCCCCACCCCCGAGCCTGGGAGCCGGGCAGGTGGGTGACGCCAGGTTACTGCAACATGCTCAAGAGCGGCAGGGAAGCACGGGTTAGCAAAGGAGCACGCACCCAGCACCAAATTGCTCTGGCCTTTGGGATGCTAGGCACACTGCCAACTAAGATGACATATGATTTAAAAAATATTCAAAATCGGATACCAAAAATACCAAAGGCTGAATAAAAGGGATATGTGCCCACTTCTGACCTACAGCAAATGTACCAGGCTGCAGTTCCTGCACACACAAACCACCCCCACAAGGGACTTGATGTTATTTAGTCATGCTGGTCACTAGCAACCTATAGGTCTGTGTCCCTTTACACAAGTCCTCGCTCCGAAATCTGTGCCCTGGCAGGAGCACTAACACCTCTCCCCATCACAGCCATCCCTCCTCCAACCTGGGCAAAGTGGCCATAATCATCACCGGAACTTTTCCAAATTGGGGATATCAGGTACCACTCAAAGCAGAGGAAAAAATTTTTAAAAAAAGAAAAAAACTCAACAAAGAGCCCAAGCAAACAGCCCACCACCAGCAAAACTGCACCAGCTTTTCTCCTGTCTGGAGTCCAAGCCAAGAAAAAGCATTTTTCCACCCCAGATCAAATGAAGAGGCAGATCAGTGCTCCACCTTCTTGGGGAGGAATGACTTCCTGACTCACGTCTGTCAGAGTCGAACTGAGAACATGAGAAGAGCTCCGAACAATGAGGAACCAGTGCTCCTCTGACTTGCAGCGTGGCATGGAGATAACCTGTACTGGGAAGAGCCCAACCAGATGGCCTCGGTCCCTCTGAGCAGGCTAATTCCTCCAGCTTTGGCTTACTGTTCCTTTCACGTAGCAACTTGGATGCTGCTGCATCTTGCGACCTTCTCCTCGGTCCAAAGGAGTCGCCCGCTCTGCACGGGGACTCCCTTTGCCATTAGCAGCAGGAGGGAGCGAGGGGCCCCAGCAGCCGTGCCAGGAGCATGGGAGGCCAGTCACTGCCCCGCAGAGGTCCACGGCTGCAGCCGAATGCTGCAACCTGCCCACCTATTCCTGCTATGAGTTTATGTCCCAGCAACGCATCTTTCACCAGCCTTCAGCCCAAGCAGAAGACAGAAAAGAGATGAAAAATCGAAAGAAAAAAAATTAAAGGAAAAGTTAATTAGGAACATGGGGGTATTTTATCAGTTCCAGCTCAGAGTGCTGGACCGGAGTAGGATGTCACCAGCCCTCTCGCAAGAATGACCTTCTCATTACAGGTGATTGCTGATCGATTACCTCCATTTGTTATCTTCATCTGCTCTAGGGCTTCTCGGAGCTCTCCATCGAACCTGCGAGCACCCGGGCAGCTTGATGGGAGGGTGGCAGCAGGACCCTCCTGGCGCTCCCACGGGAGCTCACCGCCCGCTGCAGGCACCCTCTGCCACCCGCGTCACCCAGGGAGGGCAGCGCAAACACCCCCAAGCTTTGTCCAGATTTTGCATTGCTCCTTTTTTTTTTCTTTTCCCAGCTAGACACAGCCCCCAAGACTATGAGCTACGATAGATTTACCCCCCTAAAATCCCTGAACTGCATGCATGTGCACCTCAGGCCAAAACCACACAACAAAACTCACCCAAACAAAACACCCTGGAGAATTTCAACTATCTGCTACAGATCAGGCAAGGACCCCACTCCCTCACACCACTGAACCCAGAGAGGCTCCTGTTGACTAACATGGAGCTGGTCTGGACTTACACGTAGACAGAGGAAAACTCAATCCCCTGATTATCATTTTTCCTATCTCCCATGCTCAAGAGATGCAGAGCGGCTGCCCTTGCCTTCTCATTCATGAAGAGGTAATTAAACCCCAGACGCTGGGACAGCTCAAGCCCACATACAGGCAAGCTGAAAGCCTTGGGAGACAAGAAAGGAAAGAAATACATTTCCTTCTATGGCCTGTATGCGACATGGCCACTCTTGTCTGCAAATCTCTGGGTAGCCAGGCTGGGAGATGACACTGGAGTGCTGCAGTCCCTGTGTGAGGATGGAGCCCACCTGCACACACCCCTCTTATCAGCAAGAAACAAACGAGAGGAAATACAAGTCGTGAAGCAAACAAGCAAAGTTTAGCCTAATTACTGTTTGGTGGTAAACAAAAATCATTGTGGCAAGAGTGCAGCTGATTATCTGTTTTGTTTCCTCATACCCCGATGAAAAAGGTGCAGTCGTGCTTCCATTAGGAAGGGTTAGAAGCAGTGGTGGAAACAGGAGGGTGAGCCGGGCCGCTGCGCGCTCTGCACGGCACAACCGTACCAGCAAATCCCCCAGCCAGCGAGGACGGGGATCCACAGTAAGAAGGATAGAGAGGCTTGTCTGTCTTGGTTCATTCCATAGACCTGGCTTTGCCGCAATAGCTTGCATCTTGCTGATTAGTGATCAGCAAGCAAAGCTGATCAAGGTTACTAGTAAGTGCTGTCTTCCCTGGGTTTTATGGCAGCCTGCTCAGGAGCCCCGCACAGGAGGGACGTTCACCCGACCTCCATGCACTGAGGACGCTCCTCCCAGCCCCGAACACCCGCTGCCGGCCAGCACACAGGGCAACACAGCTCCCGCAGCCACAGGCCCATCAACACCTCCGTACGTGGTTTTTCCACCCCAGGATCAAGCATGCCACAACCAAGACCAACAGAAAGGCAGAGTGTACCCCTTGGGCACTGAGGGACAGGGATGTCCTTCCCAGTCCTCCCCTCTCTCTAATTCAACCTGCCTTTTCTCTCCCCCACCATTTCCTTGCCAGAAGCTCCAGCCTTGCCAGCCAACACAGGGGGTTAAACTCCATAAAGAGGATTTGGTTTTGAGCTTGCAAGACAGAAGATGAGCAAATCCCTTCCCTTGCTCTGGCAGGAATCCTGTGTCTCAGACCCACCAGCTAGGGGAGATTAAGAAAAGAGGAGAGAAAGAAAAAACCCATCCATCACTCACTGCCATGATCTCATCTGAATTTAAGAGCTAAGCTGGGAGGATGCTAGGTCACTGCTTGGGCTGGTGGAGCCCTGCAGACCAGCAGACACCAGAGCAGACTGGACAGAGTCTTAGGCTGCACTGCTCAAGGTCAACCACAGGGCTAGAAAGCTGCGTCCACACTCCGTGCTTGCTTTCCCTCTGATTTAACTCCGGCCTGTCTGTCTAGGGAAGCCTCTGGCTCTTGTCACATCCTTGTAGAGAGCCCCAGCTGTAGCGGGTACCTCCAGGAGTTACCTTAAGGCATTGAATGAAGCCCCCCAAAACACACCAGCATGAAGCGACACCCGAGTGGTGCAAGCCAGGAATGCGTCTGAGCTGAGCAGCTCGGCCAGGCAGGGCTTTGCTGCAATTGTCATCTTCCATATGAGATGCAAAATTAAGAGGCTGCTAAATAAGCAGAAATTGGGAGTAACATCATCCTCGCGATACTCCAGCTCTTGCCTGGTAGCAGGGCAAGATGAGGCTAGGTTTTTTCTATTAAGCAGTTTCCTCCCTTTCTGCTCTGAGCAGCTGTAGCAGCGCAGTCCTGCCAGGCTCGCAGACATGCCGCCCCAGAGGTAGCTGCGTTTCATTGGTTAAGATAAAGCAACCCATATGCAGCCTGTCCACACCAGGGATGCATCAGAGGCAGCTTAAAACATTTATAAGCATTTGGAGATTGATAATACCCCTCCTACAGCAGGCTGTCGGAAAGGAGCTCGCAAGAGGAACCTGGGAGAACCTACCCATTACCCAGGATTCAAAAAGACTCCACCTGCTACGCATGTCATTTTGTATTTTACTTTAAACCAACATAAGGGGTTTTTTGACAAGCTGGTGAGATCATGTAGGTGTCTCTGTTACCAGCCAATCATCATAAAGACCAGGCAGACCTTTTTCTGAGTAGGCTGGCTGAGTATTCACGACAATGTTTTTGCAATGCTGAACAGCACATACACACATGCGTGCATGCCCCCGTGAGAAGTGGGCAATGAATTAAACATGCAATAATATTTACGCGGCAGGTGAAGACCATCGGCGTGCAACAGGCTAAGCCTGGACAGGGAGAAGGATGCTTTTTGTCCTCCATTTTCAGCAGGGCAGGAAGAGCACTGCCTCATAAAAGCAGATTCTTTCACTCTTGATGAGTGCGGCTGCAGGAAGCTTTCCAGAGCCCGTGACCCCTCTGCCCGCTCAGCCAGCGAGCGTGCTCGGTAATGACTTGTCCATCTTCGGAGGCACTGAGCCAAACAGGAACGGGTCCAACAACAAATCTCTCTTTCGGACACGCAGAAGCCACCATATTGCAGAAAGTGCTTTTATTCTCGCTGCACCATCTGGAGTCACTGGGAAATGCAACTTGTTCTGTCCCCATCAGTTACTGAAGGGAGAAATCTGCTGTCCCCTGAAAGGCAAAACTCCGCTTTCTCCCCGCGCAAGGGGAGCAGGAATGGGCAAAATGGAGCTGAGCCCTCTCTGCAACACACTCGGGTTTTATAACCCGCCGAGCCCTGACACACTGCTTTGAGCCGACCCACAGCCTCCCCCATCCCAGCTCAGAGCTGTCTGTGCAGCTCAGGGGTTCTGCCTTGCTGGAAAACAGAGTTTCCTAAACCAAGAGTTGATGAGAATCCCCCATGCTCTCCCTTTCACCAGAAGCGGGGGACAGTGCGGCCGGTGCAGAGGGGTGGCGTGGAGCATCTCCCAAGGGAATGACATCGCCAGTGCCCTGCAGGAGAGGCTGCACGGAGCTGAGCCGGCCGCGGGGCCACAGCCAGGCAGCGCAGGCAGCTGGGGAGCGCAGCCCAGGGACGGGAACACCATCACTGTGCAGGTTTTTAAGAAGGCCAGGCATGCACCTGCCTCAAACAACTTCCAAATGCGCGATGCTGCCCTGGGCCGGCGAGAGGGACTAATTGACCTTCCAACCTCCCTTCTGTCGTTACTTTCTATGATTTTACAACCTCTAAATGGTTCATTTATCTTGAGTGAATTCCTGCTGCATCCTGCTCATCAGCCAGTGGTGCAGCACCTTACACTGACCGCACGGCGCGAGGGCAAACCCACTGCAGGTGTGTGGCTGGGCCCAGCATGGGGCTAGCCCATGGGAAAGAAAATAAGGGCTGGGGGGAACCCCAAAAACCTCTTGCTGAACAAAAGTGTTAAGAAGAATCTTAAATTTCTCAACTTCACACCTGTCTGTTGGCCTGAATTAAAGCCCAGACCCTGAAGGCAATATCCCATGGTCAGGGTGGCTCTTGCCTTGGAGGGGTCAGTGTTTCCAGCAACAAGGACACCAATTAAAGCTTTTAACAATGCAAGCCCAGGACCTTGCTAAGCCCTGAGCAGCCTTCGCCCAGTGCTCTCTTTGCTAATAACCTGGTGCCGTGGCCAAACGATGGGTGCTGGGCTGCCTTTAATATTTATGACTATCGTAGATGGCTTCTTTCCTCTCCATAATGATCCTGCTGCACGTTGCCCCCCTCCATGTGAGCCCGTTAGTGCCTGTCACTGCTCAGGCAGAAAGGACTGGTCTCCTCCCGGAGCACCTCCAAGAGCATCGGCACGTCCCCAGAGCAGCAAGGAAGGGTGCCAGGGCGGGATTTTATTTTGTTTTTAAAGCCTCCCCCCAACCCTTTCCCACTACAGCCTCAGCTCGGGTTCTCTTGTTAATCTAATTGTTCTCCTAATGAAGATCTGCAATTCCTCAAACATTAATTACCAACAGCAGCAGCAGCAGCTGTGGAACAAGAGCTCCCTGTTCCTAATAACACACTTCACACTTTTGCCTGCCACAGCTCAATTTAGCTTTGTGTGATTTGTCTAGGGGGAGATAAATAATATTCCAGCTACGGGGCTCTGCAGACAACCCCAGGAGGAGGCAATGCTCTCCCCATGCCCAAGGTGCTCTGGAGCACTGTAGGTCCTCAGCCAGCTGCTAAAAAACCCCTTTTTTATTCCACCTGCAGCTCCAGCCCCCAGTCCGGGGCTGCGCCTCCATCACGGCACCATCTCCATCAGACGCAGCTTTTAGCAGGTGTAAGGAGCTCTGCAAACAGCTGGACCCACGCCAGCTGGAAGCAAGAGAGAGGTGCTACATTCCCGGTCCCCATCCGTACGCTAAGTGCTACAGCAGCGCAAATACACCAGCAAAAAAGTGAGGGCGCGGGTAGGGAGGAAAACAAACACCAACAGGATGGGCTTGGGCGGTCGGGAATGAGTCAAGGGAGGGAGTCAGAGAGAAGGTGGGGGCTGAAGGGAGGGCGAAACTCAAGCCATTATTTGTTTCACTCATAGTAAAATGGAAAAATAAATGAACAGAAAGGTTAGCGGTGATGGTGAAACTCGAGTACGATTGCAGGCCTGGGGGGAAATGCTCGCGCACGCACTCTCCCCGGTCCCAGGCAGGCTGCCAGGGCAGATGCACCGGCAGGGACGGCTCAGGGGCTGCAGCGCAGCACGCTGCCATCCAGGCAGCTCCTGCAACCAGCGGGCTCGCGTGGATGCAGGGGGTGTCCTGCACCCCCCGGACCCAGAGCGTGCTCCCACTGTGCCCATAAACCACCAAAGCTGGTTGCAGCTATGGAGATGAAGGAAAACCAAATGCACGGGTCCAGAACCAGCACTGATACCGTCACTGCATTTTGGGGGCAGCTGGTCTCTTCCACACCCCTCATCTACCATGGGCCATAATGCAGTCATGGAAAAACACCGTCCACGTTCACTGAGGTCAACCCCTTCCAATCCCAGCAGCACTGCCACCTCCGGCCCAAGGGCACACGGGGGGAGCAGGGAGAAAGACGTGCCCAGCTGGAGGAGAGCTGCCAGGCGAGTCCCTCCTTACAAAAGAGGCTCAAAACCATGGGTTAGAAGAAGCAGCTGGAACGACTGGAGCCAGCAAAAGCTGTAGCAGCCCCTCTCGCCAGCACTGCGCAGCCAAAAATACACAAGGGGAACAAAACAACACACACAAAAAAAAAAACCGCAAGAGTTTTCAGCGACAAAAGCAAACAAATAGATTTGTGAATAAATATTGATTTGACAGGAAGTCAGACAAACCCTTCCAAAAACATACGCTGGCACTGGGTCCCTCTCCCAGCACGACGAGCAGCCGTCATCATTTTACGGGTGCCTTTGCACGGCCAGCAGTTTGAGCTGCTTTGCAGGGTTTCGGTTTCCAGGGGGTGAGGTCTCCTGTGCCGGGCATCGCGCGGCAACATCATCTTGAGAGATTTCAAGAAATAAATGCACGGGCCGGACGGCCGAGGAGCCCGTGCTGGGCAAAGCATGCAGCCCAACGAGCGAAAGACCCACTGTTTGCCCTAATCTCTCTCCAGGAGCGGGCAGGTGCCCAGCTAATGCTCTCCAGGACTACAGGCCCAGTTTGGTCCAAAGGAGTTAAATCTTTCCTTCAGCTGAAGTGCGGGGCTGACTCAGAGATCCGGAGTCAGGGAGAAGACGGGATGCTGCTTCACACTCGCTTTTGCCTGACCGCAAACACATCTGCACATACCCCGATCCTTCACGGACACACACACAGAGGCCTTTCATCCCGGGAAAACCCCCCCAGCATTGTTGCTTTGCAAAAATTAATTAATATGCCCATACGGGGAATTTCAAGACTTGCTTTCCACTACAAAGCAGGCGTCTTCAGGGGAGAGATGGGCACCGTTTCATCGATGGCAGCGCTGGGATTGTAGGGTAAAGTCCAGACCCAGCACACAGCATGGACCTGGCCTTCCCCTGCTTCGCACAACCCTTTGTACTGGGTTAGTGAACCTCCTGCTGAACCCCACTTTGCCTCTTACAGCCCCCCAAGAGCCACACCGGTGCAGCAGAAAGCACCCAGCACCAGCATCACCCATCTTTGGTGGTTTCCCACTCAACTACCCAGCCTTGCTCTGCTCATGGCATCCAATGGTGGGATCAAGGTGGCAGATTTCACCTGATTCACCCCCAGAATCATCATGCGAGGGGAAAGAAAGCCCACCACTTTCAGGGGTCTTCGGGTCACTACAAACTGGCTAGAGGTTGGCAGAAACACCCTGGACAAGGTCTAGGTGCTGCATCCCGGAGCTCATCAGGCAGCAGCCGTGGCCAGCACTCGGCAGACACGTGATTTCAGGGTGAGCATCTCGGCACGGATCCTGCACGCCTCCAAAAAAAGGTTCCCTTTGTTCAGCTTTCTCCCAGCACAGCAAAGAAATCCCAGCCCCGTGAGCACCATGAGGGGCCTGTGATGCTGGTCACAGCTTTCCTGCTCATTTCTTTTTCAATGAGTGAATTAGCAGGCAGCCAGCCGACTTGAACATCCCCTTATCTCTGCACCAAGCTCGCTGCTGAGGATTTGCATAATTTTAATCTTTCCCACCAATGAGCATGAAAAAATTAGTTTTCCACTATTTTATCTTCTATTTGTGTTCAATAAACAGAGCTGGCAGCTTTGCTCCATGTATTTGTACTGGGAACCATGAGGAAGAAGGGGCGGGGGGGGGAAAATCCCACATGTCCAGCACTTGGCCAGGTGGAAGGTTAAACTGGAGGAGGGAGGCTGGGGGAAGGCTCTGCAAAACTGCTTCACATACTGCAGCGGGAGACGGATTTGAGATTGAAGCCCAAATTTCCTTATCCAATCCCAGCTGTTTTCTCCAGAGTCCCTTTCCTATCTCCCAGCACCAGCATCCAGGCTTCCTCCCATCATGAAGACCTTTGATTTTCCTCTCAAGAAAAGAGTTTGCTGTACTCTCCCCGAATACAGGCTCTAGATCCCAAGAACATCAGGACTCCGGGGAGTGGGAGCGAGGTGCCTGGACAATGAGGTCCCACCTGGAGAAACCTCCTCGTCTCTGTTAGCAGGGAATCGTGCAAATGCGGGGACAGGGTTACCGCAGGTCCCTGCTCACGTTTCTGCACCTAATGAAGGTTTCGGCTCCCGTTGCTGCAGGTACTCAGCTTTGCAAGACCAGTCACGCACAGCAGCACCCAGCAGATTCAAAGCATTGCCCTTCGCCGTCCTCCTGGGTGCGTGTGGCGGCAGCCCAAGCTCACACCCTTCTCTTTGTTTGCAGGATCCTCTGTCCAAATTGCTCGCGCTTCGCGGAAGGAGGGAAGGGAGAGTGAATCACACAGAAAATCACTGCCGCCAACACAGAGCTTCGGGTGATTTTTAATCTAATGCATTCTTTAGAAGAAAAGGATGCACTAAAAATTAAGCTTGTCCATATAAAACAGGCATTTAAAAGCAAAAGCTCCTGCTTTTGCCCTTTTTGCTGCAGAATGAGAGCATCTTTTTTGGCAGCATGCGGCAGCAAGGGATGCACGCCAAGCCCCATATCCCACACCCGTGCACTTCTGGATTACACATCTGAAATCAGGGCTACTCTGAAGGAAAAAAAAAAAATGCAGGGAAAATCAAAGCTTTGTCCTCGCATGTACCCCACACTCCTGAGCAGGGTGGAAGGCCCAAGCAGGAAAACACGTTTTAATTTCTTTCCAGCCCATGGAGGGACACACACCAGCCAGATGATAGGCAGATTTCCACCATCTCCATAAACCTGGACTGGCCTTTGTGCCCAGGGAGGCCCCCACGAGGTACCCCCAGAGGCAGGTTTGAAGGGAACTGCCTCCCAAAATGCAGGGACTAACAGCAGTGGGGCAGCTCACAGGGCTGGTCCTCACCTCTATGGGGCTGGGGGCCCCCCAGGAGCTTGCTGCAGGGTCCCCCATAGCACTGCAGAGAGGACGGGAGCGCAAGGAGCCCAGGGTGAAGCAGGGCGCAGCCACTCCACGGCAGGGCAATGCCCGGCAGCCCCGAGGAGCCAATTTCTCCCTCTGCCTCTACCCAGCTCTTCCCTCTGATCCTGGCCTCCACGCAGCCACTCCCTGCTACCAGCTAATCTGCACCCCGAGGTGCAATTACCTTCCATACATTCTCTATTTACGCTCTAGGAACCATATAATTTTCTAGACCAAAAACATAATTAAAGAGTCGGAGCTCCCTGGAACAGAGCCCTCTCTCCTGCCATCGCTCTTATCTTCTCTAAAAACACCCCGGCGCAGCAGCCCTGTGCCAGGGGTCAGCTCATGGCAGGGCTGAGCCATGGAAAGAGAATGCACCCAAAAGTACTCACTTTGGCCCCAGAAAGGGGCTGCCCCAATGGGAACCCTGTGCTCTGCACCCAGCCCTGCTCTGCGCAGTCGGGGCTCCCAGGGATCACCTATGCAAGGAAATGTGAATTCAAATTTAATTTTTAATGCGGTTTCTCTAACCAATCTTAAAGCCTTGGGCAGACAAATTGAGAATTAAGGGGACTTCGATGTTCGATGCTCGTTGGTCTTCCAGCAGAACCAATGTGGAGTTGCATCCAGTTTATTCCAGGATAAATCCAGCCTTCCAGAGGAGGTGCAAAGGCACATCTGCACAGGGGAATATAAGACTTCAAAGACACTGGCTTTTCCCTCGACAACAACAAATCAAGCTGTGGCTACGGTCCGGCCCCAGGAGGAGCAGAGCATCTAGGACCTTTTCCAACCAGGGAGTTTCCCAGGTGCAGGAGGAGGTGCTGACGCCATGGGTCTCGGGCCCCGCTTGCTGCCCCTCCAGCCACCGGGGCTCAAAGCACAGCTCTCGAGGTGAAACAAACCTGGGGCGAGAGACGTGGCTGGGGAGCGGGAGGAACCCTGGCTCCACAAACACACTCGCAGCTCTGCACACCCCCACACACCTCCGGCCTCCCCACACATCGCTGCGCGCACCTGGCTGGCAACGGCACCCAAGCAGCTTTGATATTTGGCTGGAAAGGGCTGGGTTAGGCTGGCGATTAAATAAAGTGGGCAAAAGGCAGTGAGCACAGCAAGGTGCTCTCAGCCACCCGTTTCAGCTCAATCAAGCTCCCCTGGAGAAGCAAAGCACTCACAATTTCTGTTGGCGTTTTCCTCTGTTCGCAGTCACGGTATTGCTCTAGCCCGAGCAGCCGATCGCAGCGAGCAGCCGTCAGCCACCCAGCCCCACTTCTGCACCACGGGGGCTCGCACGCTCACCCCTCACCACCTTTAAACATGGGCATAATATCCTGCTCTGTAACAGAGCATCACAAAGCTCAATTCATATCCATAAAGCCCAAGGGAGACCACACTGTGGAGGCAGAAGCGCTGCCAACCCTCTCCACGCTCCTGCTCATGTGCTCATTTTGGTTGGAAAACATGCTCAGGTGGTTTTGTGGCAGCCACCCCCAAGAAAAACCCCTTCAGACAGAGTATGTGCACCCACAAAGTGCTTGTGCACCCCAGGGAAGTGCAGTACAGACATGGTGGCTACGTGGGTAGGAGCCGGTGCCCACAGGGCAGTTAGGGGGCCAGGGGTGAATGGCAGGGTGCATGCCACGCTCTACCTTCTCCACAGAATAATGGTTTCACATCCTATACACAGTTGAGCATGACCAAGGTCACGCAGCAGGGAAGTGGCAGAGCCATGCATTCACCCCCCAGCTTCCCCAGCCCTCTCAGATCCCGCTGGCAGGAGCAGCAAAGGAGACAGAGCTAATCGCACTTGCTCCCACCCACAAAAACGGTCAGTGCTTCTTTCCGCCCCCAAAAAAGCAAGCAGCATTACAACGAGGCACACGGAGCCCAGCAACTGTGTGTAACCAGACACACACCTGCTCAGAGCAGGAAGATGGAGTCACGCCATGAGACCCACTGCTCCCTGGGCCTCCCCTGCCCTCATGCTCCCAGGAGAGAGCCTAAAACACCAAGGATGCGCAGGCTGACAGACACAGCACAGCCTCCGCAGGAGTTAGGCACCTTCCAAGAGGCGAAATGCAAAAAGAAACCCTTCTCTAATCGCTAAACACAGCACAAATGAGCAAAGCGAGAGCTCGCAAAGCCCCGCCAGCGGCACACACCCAGCATGCCCACCCCACCAAGCCATGCCACAGGCAGGGGGAGCCGGGAGCCGCTTCCCAGGCGGGCAGCACTCCATCTGCCCACTGGTCCTGCCCTGCTCAAGTCTGCACAGACACATGGGCTGAAAGCTGGGCCCGACTCCCCCGGCCAGAGCAGCTGCGCTGGGTCCCGTCCAGCCGTTCCTCTGCGATGGCTCGGGGTCAGTTGGTGGCAGACCCTGCTGGCTGCTGCTCCTTTCCAGCTCCAATTTGCTTCATTTGCTTCCTGAGTGCAAGAGCTGCATCCCCCAGCAAAACCGGACCGCTCCCACCAGGGCTCTGGGGGAAGGAGTGGGGACCCACAGCTGCTGCGGCATCGCACGTGCGTGGGGAGGCGGAGGAATAACAGCAATAACATGGCAGAGGGGGGAGAGAGGAAAAAAAACCCAACAGAGAAGTACAAACCAACTATGAAACAGCCCTGGGGGAGAATCGCTCGCCCAGACTTGCTGTAATTACACTCCTACTGCCGAATACAAAGCTCTTGGCTCAGCCTTCTCATAAAAGTGGGAGAAGGAAGGTATAAATATATTTTTTTTTTTAAATATCCTGAAGGGTCAAAACAACCTTTTAACTTGTCAACTAACAAGTTCAAACAGGACTGTAAGTACTGCTTTCCATAGCTTCCAGGGAGAGACATTCAGACCAGTCATTTGAACTCAAGTCCTCCAGGCCTTTATGATTTTTCAACAGCCAGAAAAATCAAGGTAAAGGTATTGGCAATCTACCCCAAAACCACTTCCCAGCAGAAGCACCAGCCTGGACACAGCGCTCCAGCACACAAGACAACGCTGCTGAGCTCCAACCCTGGCTCCATCACCCCATGTCCTTGGGCAAATCATTTTGCTTTTCGGTGCACTGGTTTCCACATCCTTCCCTATAATCACGCCCTTCATTGCCTGCTCTTGCTCTCTGCCTGCGTGTGCTGCACAGACTACCCTGCCAGCACAAAGCCACGAGGCCCGGGATGGGGAGGAGAGCTCTGCCATCCGCTCTGCCCCATTCACACGCACCTTTGGAAATGGTTCAGCCAAACCAATGCAAATCCCCAGTAAAAACACTTTGACTTAAGAAACCTGCTCCTTGCAAACTCAGGGCTGGCACGGTTTTAGCGTGAGCTTGTTAGAGCACTGCCCAGAAGCCAAAGTACATATAGAGTTCCCATGAGCTAGGTGGTGAGTGAAAAGCCAAGGGACCCCACAGGTTTTGCCTTCACTTGTTAATTCGCATGAAAATGTAACTCTGCTGAGATATAACCTTCTCCTGAGATTGCTCAACCCATACACAGCCTCCAAGTAACCAGTAAGCCACCTGAAAGAATAAAAAGCAGCATCCACAGAGCCTTTGGTGCTCACTTCAGCAAATACACAGTTTCCTCAGTTCCCCTTGGCTTTGGGTGCCGGGTCTGTACATCACTCATGCCACCCTAGTGCTGCTGCCGAAACCAGCAGCAGAAAACCTTCTGAAAACTCACTTTTATTGCTTGAAGCGCTGGCAGCCCTCTCTCCAGTGGAGCATTCCTCACTGCCATTCCTGGAGACGCCTTGATGGGGTCCAACGTGGGGAGGGGAGGTTTGAAAGTTCCTCCAGCACCAGGGAGGCTGAAGGATGCTCCTCTTCCTTTGACTTCAGGGTTGCTTTAGACGCCCTTGAATAGACCAAAGTAATCCTTCCCAGTCCAAGGGTGAATGGGCCCACCAGAAGAAGGCCCGAAGCTCCTGGAGGCAGGACTCTCAGGCTGATGAGTCTGGAGGTGCCTCCCTTGAGAGCCCCAGCAGTGCTGAACATCCCTGCTCCAGCAGACCAGACCTTTAAAGGAGTCACTAATTTGGCTTAAAGGTGGGTACGAGCAATGGGTTTTACGGGTCTATCCTTGGTGCATCTGCAAAGCATCGGGGGTACATTTATGACACATCCAACAACAAATCCAATTTTCAGGTTCTGAAGCGATTAGAGGAAGGGTCTGATGAGGACTTTTCTGTATTTGTTTTCTGTGTTTTTCATTTCAGCCTCTTACACAATATTTACAAGGGAAAAAAGGTGTCTGAAGAAGCAGCTTAAAAACACATGCATTGCTGTAAATCCTCCCACTTCCAAGATTGTATCAACAAAAGAAAAGAGGAGGAAGAAAAAACATAAATAGGAGTTTCGCATTGACAGGGTCCCTTTGAACAATTTTCAAAGAGCTCCACTACCAGCTCTCCTATTTGGCTTTCTTTTTTCAGAATATCTACATCAGTGTTACTCCATGTACCAAATCACTCCACCAGTCCAGGTCCCTTTTCTGAACTGTTCCTTGAAGAAAGCACCCCTGGGTCAGCAGCTACCACAACAACCGCTTCCGATGTCTGCCCAGGACCGCGGCTGTGCTGGGATCGGTTTCAAGGTTTGCTCAAGAGGGACCACACAAATGAGGGACTGTACATCGACAACGAAGATCCTATTCCCAGCTCAGCTGCAGATCTGCAGTGGCTTTTCCCTTCAAGGCAGAGGTTGTCTTCCATCAAGGATATCCAGATTTTCCCTTCAAGGCAGAGGTTGTCTTCCAGCATGGAGAAGAGCAAAGCCTTTCTTTTGGGTGGGATCATTATGAGAGAAAGCAAGTGGAAATCTTGAGCATATGCCAAACTTTGGCAGTTGAAGACATTTAAGGCATCAGAGCCCTTTGCTGGATGCCATAACCTTATTTTTAAATTGAGTATTGACCTACTATGCTCAGTGCTCATAAGGACAGGTAAAGCAAGAAGAGTCCCCAAACCCCATCGCAAGCAGATTGCAGAGACCAGGGAGAAATCACCCTTTAAAATCAGTCATCCACTCCTGAACCAAACAATCTGTGCAGCATCAAAGCCAGGAAATCCTTCATTTATTAACCCAAATCTAAAGTAAAGAATTTTATTCACAATCTTTGTGGTGCAAGGGGGTCTGCTCTGTGTTAACGGCTTCGCCCTGCTGACAGCAGCCTGGCAGCTGCAGCCTCCCCCGACCCAGCCAGACGCAGTGCGAGACCACTTGGAAAAGAGCTGCCGAGGCACACGTGCCCCTGTGTTACGCAATGCTCAGCTGATCCTGCCATCCTCCCTCTTTGCAGGAAGCAAGCAGCCCATAATTCTAGCTACTAGGCGGCATGGACAGCTGTGGGCAGGGGCAATTGTAGCAAACAGGCATCTGCTGTCTGACCTGGAGGACGCAGGTTGACCTGGAGGAGCTATCTCCCATCCTTTCCTTGGCTACTTTTCTCCACTTCCAACAGAAAACTAAGTCTAAAAAGGGGAAGGAAAAAGGTTTGCCAAGCCCAGGATTTGGGACTCTGCAATAAATAAAAGAGGCTGGGGCAAATCACCCAGCAGCAAGACCAAGGAAAGCAAGAAAGAAAAAGGTTTGTTTCCAGAGAAGCTCGGTCCCAGCACATGACTGCACCAGAAGCTCCAAGCCCTTCTCTCTCCTCCTAAAGCAAATTCCAAGACCAAGGTTGAGTAATGCCTACAGACCTTCCTCTCCATCCTCAGAAAAAGGAAGAAAAAAAAAATTATCAACCTGCATGAGCGAGGCAGCCCTGGGACCCACGCAGCTGATGCTGCAAGTGATTTCTGAAGTCCAAGGGGCAATCAAGTTTTGGATTCATGACGGGAAAGAAGAACCGCATATACATAAGCACAAACCACAGATAAACTGGAAATAAAGCCCATGGATATGGTGACAGCAGCCCCCAGACAGATCTTTACAAATTGCCTTTTTCAAGTAAATAACATTATATCAGGGTTTATGGGCTTCCCTGAGATGGGCATGGGCAGCCCTGGAAATACTGCAACAGCATCAATTCAGCAAAAGGCAAAACCACAGGGATTTTCTTGTGTTCACAACATGGCTCTGCTCTACAATGGCAGGATGACATGAGGAAGGAGAAAGAAATACGGTCCGGCATCCCTGGGCAGTGGGAAGCCCTGCAGGACAAGGGCATTTTCCATCATTCATCATGCCAAAGGATCATGGAAACCCACAGGAATCAGATCCCCACTTTACCCTTCACACGGTGCATGCGCTGGCCAAATCATCCCGCCTCAGTTTCCCCCCGTGCTACATGAATAGAACATGCTGAAGAGCTATTTAACAATACCAAGTATCTAATTCACTGAAGATGTTTAAGTGCCTTGAGATTTCTGAAGGAGTTGCTATAGGGAAGGCATTAATTTAAATATCTAGTGGCATAGAACATAATGCCAGGCAGATTTTCTTCCATTCTTTTATAATAGCTTAATAATCCTCAAAATAGTTTCATTGTTAATACTCCTGTTGTGTATTTTATTAGGGCTTTTTAGATTGTAAAGTAAGGTAAACACTCCACATTTCTCTAGCACCTACCAAAGTGCTTCTCAGAAATAATTACTTAAGCTTCACAAACACCCGCATGGCGGGACCCTTCCTGTTTAGATACGAGTGCATCATCTCCCTTTTCATCCAAAGCCACCCAAGACACTCTGAGCTTGAACAGCGGCAAAACGCACTCTCCTCCCTCTTCCCCCAGACTTTCATTACTAGTTATCATCTCCTCTCTCTAAAGATCCACCGATTGTTACGACCAAGAGGAGCAGCTTCCCAGGCCCTCGTGCAGCCGCCCTCCTGCAGCCGCCCTCCTGCCAGCCCACGGGCTCTGCAGACACGTTGGCTCCAGCGCTCGGGGCTGGGGCTGCCCCTCACCCGGTGGTGCGGGCAGGGTACCAACTCCTGACCCCCTCACAGGCGGCCGCAGAGGAACCGGCCACGGGCAGACAGTGATACATCTTCTGTCGGGAGAGGAAGGAGACAGCAGTTTATCTTTTTTTAAAAAAAAAACAAAACATGAAAACCCTGTGGCTATTAAAGACTGTCCAGACCCAAAGAAGGCACGGTACACATCCCCTTTGCCTTTGACTGCAAAGCTACCGATGCTCCTGTGGCTTTCCACCTCTGCATCCCCGGTACACGCCTACAGCCGCATTTATTGCAGAGCTCCACGACGTTTTGCCATCGCACTCGTTATCCCCATCCTACAGACGCAGAATGGAAGGACCAGAGGAGGAAGCGGCTTGTCCAAGCACATGGAGGATCCCCATGGCATAAGGGGTAGATTGAAGCTCAAGTGCAAACTTCAGTTTAACACAGTTACCCTCCTTTTTGGGTCAAGTTTTAGCTTCGCACTTGCAAGCTGGGAGGCTCCGTGTCCGATACACCACAGCTGAGATGGTGGGATCTTCCAGGGCAGAGACAGGCTGAGCGAGTTAGGACAAAATAAAAGCTAGTGTACCATCAATTAGCAAACCAGCCTGAAAAGCACAGCAACTCCAGTGCTACGGTGGGAGAGGAATGAGAAACATTAAATGTGTAGGCAACTCTCAGCCTGAGAGAGGAGAAAAAGAAAAAAAAGAAACAGTCTTATTTGGCCCTCTTGGAGGCAAAAAATGAAAGGAAAAAAAAAAGAGAGGTCTACACTGAAAACCACACCCCCCCCAAGAAAATATACAGAAAGAAAAATGCAAGATCAGCCAAAGTTACTGATGGAGAGGCTCCAGGGTATAGCCAGTTATTGAAGTTTTGCAACATAAAGCTTAAATTATTTATTATTATTTTTATTTTTCTAGAAAAAGAGAGGAACAATGCATCTCCTTCCTCAAAAGTTAACAACTGTGCGACATCATCTCTGCATTGTCTCCCTGGTTTATCGCCACAGTACAGCGCTGAGCAGATTCCACCCCAGGGCAGACAAAACCACAGGGCCACGGTTTCTAATTATACCCTCTATTCTCAGGGAAATGGTTTATTTATTAGCTCTTTGAGCCTCCCTTTCATTCATTCTCAGTCCCAGTCCCGGCAGCGAAGGGCTCTCGACAAGAGGAAATTTATTAGGTTTCCTCTGTTCTCCACCTTCCCTGCTCCACGCTCTCCCACCCAGCCTCTCCCTCCTCCCCCCATTCAGCATTACAGGCAGTCTCATCACTTTTAATTCAATAACTTGCAGTATAATTACTCCAAAATAACACTATTATCTTAACATTTACTCAGCAGCTGTGATCCCCTTACAGCAAGGCGAGGAGGGAGAGGAGAAGGGATTCTCCGGGGAGAAGTGATGGGGAGAGACGCCTTCCTGCAGGAGAAAGACCCAAAAATAAACCCCAGCTGGAGATGGAGATGCTGCGGCAAGGACTAAGAGAGCGGGGTGCACGACGAGACGCTGTGCCTGCAGCCCTGCCCAAGTCCGTCCATTTTATCTCCCTTTCATCAGAACCTGGCAGGTTTTGCACGCGGAGGAGAGAGACCAAAGGGACGCTGCGTACGCACGGCCCCAGGTCTGCAATACCACGGAAGCCATTTAAACAAACCCTGTGCTTCAAAACCTCCCTGAAAAAGCCCTGCCATTAGGTAAATGGACTAAAAATGGGGGTAGGCAATAGCAAAAGGCCCACTGAAGGATATGGCTGTGCTCTATGCTATAGGAAACGGGATCATCTCCTGCAAAAGTCATCTATCTAAACACAAATATTAACCAGATGATGTAACATGCTTATATATTATCCCAACTATCACTCACTGCAAAGACTGGTTTTAATTTTAACTCCAGCAACCCCTCAGAAAAAGGGCTTCCACATTTCACCGCAGCACATTTGGTAAATAGGGTACGAAATTCTTACAAAGCCATAGACTAAAGCTCCAGGAACTCGTGCAGCAAACGAGGTGGGGAACAGTCTATCAGACGCAATCAACTCCAAGCTTGCCTAGAAAGGCAGAATTTCTACCTACAAGCCTTTCCTAGCCCTTACAAACAGCTCAGGTGTTGGCACCTTTTGCCTCCTTGCTGCGGTTTTCTTTTCTATGATATTTAAACAAACAAGCCCACTGCATATTTAGGCAGAAATGTTCCTACATGCACCACAGAAAGAGCAAGTTACTACAGCCCCTGCTTAAGCCAGCATGACTTTGAAGCCTACAAGGTGAGGTCAGGTTCATGTAGATATCAGGTCCTGAAATCACACCCAAAACTCAGTACAAATACCAGCGTTAAAGAACAATTCACACTATAATGTATCTGTTTCGTACACATGCTGCAGCAAAGGGGTAAACACAGTTTATTTTGATTGATTATCCATTCTGTAATGCAGAGCTATAATTCCATCAAGCCATCAAAGCGATTCAGCAATTATATAAATCATGGGAGGAACGTGTGAAAGGTTTGTCGTTAGAAACTCAAAATGGAATTTCCTCATATTATATTGCTGCATATTGGCTTGTTTTTTAATAATACACAGTCAGATGATTTTGGTTTCAAATTTGTTTACATGCCTCTCTCATATACCAACTGACTGGTTACTGCCGATGACAGATCACATCAACATTAATAAGACATTTTATGCTCTCTTCCATTCTACAGGAAATTTCCAAAGCAAACTAAGACTTAAACGCAGGCAGTGTGATGAAAAATCACACCCCGTGCCTTATAACCCAACCCCTCAGAAACAGCTGAACCTCCATAATCCCAACCATGTGCAATTCACACGGAAGGCGAGACTTCCTGCTTTCAGCTGGGATATGAAAAAGTATGCTACAGGGAGCCCCTTCGTACAGCTCAGGTGTCACTATTTATAACATTATATAAAGCCTTTATGACTGAATAGATCTTGCGTGCAGACATAATTATACGTATATGCATTATCATAATTAAATCTACAATAAAGTAAATAAGACAGTTTATGATGCATTATCCAGACATTACTGAGTTTTTACACCTATTTAGTTCAAATTTAGTAGAAATGACAACCCCGAGCTCTAGGACGTTCCCGACAGAAGCAGCTGCTTTTGGAGGTTTAACTCCTTTTTCCTTCCCCTTTCCTCTCCTATGTGACTGCAATCCCAAGCAGTGGGGCAGGAAAAAGCCCTCGCAGAGCGCCCTGAAGCTCATCCTCTTCCAGTCCAGAGAAGGAGCAAATCCCAAAATCTGGGCAAAAGGCACCAAACTCGCAGCCTCACTGATGCTGGTATCAGCGGGCCCCGGCTCGACCGCATCTGCTAACCTCAGCTGCGGAGACCATCCCTGTCCGCGACACAGCCCAGCTCCTGCGCTAAAAGAGAAATCATTACAGATTTATAAGAGGTGATGGCAAAACTCTCCTTGCCTTCAGTGAGAGCAGATTTCATCTCTCCACTCTGCTCTCCCAGCCCAGCAGGGAACCACATAGGGAGAACACCACTGAAGTCACTGTGATTATTTGGGGTTGGGGTTTTTTTCTTCTTTACAGATAAAAATAAAAGCAACCACTCTCCCTGAATTGTGTGCCCTAAATCAGTATTTATAATCTCTCTTTCTGAGGTTTTTGGGGGGAAAAAGTAAAGAAAAAGCCATGCTGAGCTGTGCACTGAAAAGCCACCCAAGATAAACCGAACAAGCATTAAACATTGTGCCGTTAAGCGAGAAAAGCCTAGAGCTTTGATATGACACTTGGTTGTTTGCTGGCACTACAAACTACTGCACACTAAAAAAGTTTGTTAAATGCTCCATAAACTTTAACACATTACTGAAACACTTTGAACCAAGAATTTTGCTTGCCTGTCCACAAAACCGTGCTTCGTAACAGGTGAAGAACAGCAAATGCATATTTTTCTCTAGAATATACAGGCATGTTTTAATTACTAGAGTTCAAAACAGTGAAATTAATACAGGTAGATTTAAGAATTCCCTAAGAAGAAAGCACCCGTGCCATGTCTGCTTTAGGAGTATAGCTGAAGCCTCAAACTGTGATCGCGTCATTGGGGTTCATCCCTCCTCCAGCACCTCTGACCTTTATATTTTGAGAAACAACCGACTCCTGGTCATCAGGCAGCGCCAGGAGAGCAGTAAAGCACCAGAAGAGCTCTGCAAATGGCGAGGAAAACAGCAGAGAGCAGAGTCCGCGCTTTGTCTTTTCTATGTATTTGCCGAGACTTGCATTTCCAAAGCTATTCCCGGAGATCTAAACCAGGGTACCAGCCAAGAAGCAAAACACAGCTTTAAAATAAATCCCCAATTGTTTTAATATTAATGTTCATTCCTCAGCACAAAGAAAATGGGGTCTTTCTCATGATTTTGCCATTTTGTCCCCCAAGCAGGAGGGAAGACAACAAACTCCCCAAAGAGGCAACGAGGAGTAAAGCACGTGAGCCACCCACAGCTCCCATCGCCTTGATCTCCATCAGAATTTCACACTAGACCTGAGACACTTTCCAAAGGAAATTTTTGTCCAGTGAAGCTTGCTGAAAAACCTAAAATCCACCAGCTGGCTTAAGCATCATTGGCTTTGCATAAAACCTAAAGCCACTTCTAACATGTCACTCATCTTCCCTACTAAGCCTAATGCAAACTGTGCGCCATGCGGCTCCCCGCTTAGGGACAGATGCAGATTTGGACGAGTCGCCTGGAGGCGGAGAGGGAGCGGTATCAAGCCTCTACCCTGCCTGCCTGCACTTGCACATCACGACCACGGACACGCGCGCAGGGGACGGAGGAGGGTACAGCCACACATCCTCCTAGACCAGCCCTGTACAACCTCCCGGGCACATGGGCTGTTGCAATTTTCTACTGGTAGTTACTCCAGCGCTGGTGCAAGGGAGAAGCAAGGATAGAAATTAATTTTGAATCACAACTATACCTGGGGCTAAATCATTCAGATGGTGCAATTTACACATTCCCACCTCTCAGGGAAGTGCATAAAACACAGCGCAGGCCCATCATTCATTTCAGGATATTGCTCTGGAACGCACTGTCAAGCGAGTGTTTCATGGCACATGAGCGAGGCTTGCTGCAAGGAACTGGGCGAACTCAGCAAGTAGTACTCGGTGCTTCTTGTGACACTCCACCTTCGGTAAGAGAAATGGACTCCTCGTAACGGACTACAATTTCTTCCCCTCCAGGAAGGCAGCACTGCAACCATCAAACACGTCAGGTTGGAGGCAACGGTGATTCATCTAGTCCAGCACACCATCGCCAGCAGCACCCAAAAGCAGACGCTTCAGAGGAATTACCTGTCTGGGTGAAGTTTCTTCCTAGCTCCAAGCCACCACTGCTTGGCAGAGGACCTGAAGTGGGACTGGATCAGGCCGCTGGGGCAGGGACCACAGAGGAGCACTTGCCTATGGCATCCTGCAGCACCCAAGACTCCAAACCCATTAACACTGGAGAAATGGTGGCAAGCAAGCAAGTTTCCACTCCTCGACAGTTATTCAATGCACTAGGTACAAGGCATGGACAGAGAACAGGACCCATAAGATACTGTAACAGAGGGGCTGGGGAGCCCAGAGCCCTCCTGGCTACCAGGGCCCATCTCCAGCAGGAGTTAACCCACTTGGGAAGCCTGGAGCAGCCTGAACTTCTGCAAGGTCTCCTCCTGCCTGCACGGTTGGGGCTGCAGCCTTCAGCCCCAGCCCAAACACCAGGTCTTGGTTAGTGAAATAATCCTTTGCATTCGAGCAGCTCCCATTTCACAGAGCACCACAGCTGTTCACTTCCCTGCACACATTTTTACAGTGAGTTCTTCCCTCCTCTCCCCCTCCCCCAAATTTTTCTGTCTTTTGCTCATAAAGTTCAAATAAACACATTTTCAGGACGGTGGTTGTAACTTTATCCCTTATTTTTCATTTTCCTTTTTTTCAGACCAGTGTTTTAAGGCCTTCCGACTTCAGAAACCTTGCAGACACAAGGCTTGCTGCATTACCACGGCCCTTAGCCACCACTTTGCTCAACACAGAGAAGAAAGCAAAATTCAACACAGTTCAATAGCCTTGACATTATGGCCACAGCAACACAAGGAAAGACAAAAGATCCCCCAGTCCGAACCCTCCAACACCTCCAGGTCTCTCTCACATCTCGCAGTACCTCCTTCATCTCAGTCCCAAAATTTCCTTCATTACACTTGAATTTCCTGCTCCTGCCCACCTCCAATTTTCTCATTTTCTGATGGAGAAGTGGAAAAAAGTCACCCACAGGGGCTTATTTTACAACACAAGCACGGAGCTCCCTGCCTGGCTGGGGCTGTACCTCTGCCACACACGGCTCGCGTCTGGCAGGCGGAAAGGAGCTGCACACGGGGCGGCTGTACGTCCCTCCCCACACGAAACAAACCCAGCCCCGAACAAAACCGATGTTTACAGCACACACGTGTGCACGTATAGCCCCAAAACATGAATCAAAGGCCCGAAAGTGCCTTCCAGAGAGCTGACCTCCCTGAAGCAGTGTTTCTAGGAGGCAAAGCCAGCAGACTTCAAATCTTCCAGGCAGTTTTTACACGTGGATTTGATCCTCAAACATGGCACTGGTCAGAGATTGGATTTTACTGTGGCTATTCCGAGGTCTCCATTTCGGCCAGTTCCCAATGGCTCTCACTGCTATGCAAACCCTCCCGGCTCTTGCGGGCAGACATGGGACAGGGTATTTCCACCCACGCATGGACACCCGCTGGCACAGAGGGCTCCGGGAAAGGACTGTGTGATGCATCCTGGCGATATCCCCAGGAGTCTGGTCCTACCCCAAGAAAAATAGCAATTTTCCCTTTTCCAGGCCAGAGCGTATTGAAATATCTGCCCTTGGGGGAAGCTGTTAAAAATCAGGATTTTCTTTTCTACTCCTTCACCCAAGGAGACCAGCGGCAGAAGATACCCCACATCCCCCTCCCTCCTGGCTCAAAAGCTGCCGATTCCCAGCACAGCCCATCTGGTGACCATGGGGAAAGACGGATGGACGCGGACATGCAACCTACCCAGATCCTGTAACAGAGCATGGGGAGAGGCTGCTGCTTGCTTCCTTAAGTAAAGGATAAAGTTTTAATTTAAGCTGATCTCTGGGGAGAGGAGGAGGTTATTGAATCCATAGGAAGCAGCAGGGAATGAACCAAGTGACCCCAAGGCCAAGCACAAGCAACCAGGGCTCCCAAGGGTTACAAAGCTGGGGGGACAGACTGGCACCAGATTTGCTGTGGATTTTTTTCATTCCCTGCTCCGGATGCACACACGTCCCTTGAGCTGCCGTACAGAGCAAACAAATGTCATTTCTTTGGGAAAAACTGGGAAGATTATTTTCTTCCCAACCCTTCCCCCTCTCCGAATCCTCCCCCCTTTGCAGTTTGCAGAAAAGTGCCCCTAACCCCCAAATTCTCTCTCTCTACCTGCAGCAAGAGCTGAAACCCTACCCGTCCCCTCCCCCAGCCCTCCAACCGTGCTAATCCATCAAATTCCCTGGCCTTGCAGCCCACCCCCAGCCCCAACAGCAGCAATCCTGGCACCAGATGTCCACTAACAAAGGCAGCGCCAAGCATCAAAAAGCAGTCGCCCCATCACCCCTGTCCTGACGGGGCCCCTGGGCAAAAAGCGAGTTCAAAGCGCAATAACTGGCCTGTGCAGCCGAGCATCCTTCTGCTGCTGCACATCCTGGGCACCAGCGTGACCGAGAGGGGCCACATCCCTCACCAGGGATGTGGTGACAGGACTTAAACCACATCTGAGCCCGCTGAATGGTTACAATTCCCCCTCTTGGATCAGGGATTTAAAACGGGTCACTGATGGAAAATAAAAGGGGTTTTATTTAAAAAAACAAAAATAAAATCAAACCCCAAGCAAGATATCTGTGCTCTGTCCACACAACGGCTGAAGCAGCATTAGCAGCGACTTTGTTTAAATGCGACTGTTGCAAACCTCTTCTCAGCATCCTCCTCACCGCCTGCCAGAAGGCTTTTGCTAGCCAAACCATGCTCCAGATTAGCCATCTGGATTATCTGTATTTGCTGAACTCGACCGCAAGACTGGACTTTAAGACAACACACCCACCTCCAGGGGTTTGTTCACAGAAAGAAAAGCGGAGGGGGGAATAATCTCCACTCCACATCCTCAGTAACTTTTCAAATGCACTGATGTTTTTTACCCTTGCCTCCCTTTTTCTTCTGTTTGGTGGGGTTTGGTACTATTGTTTCCGGTACTAGGGCACACTATTTACATCAACCTCCTCTGTCAAGTCCCGCCGGGCAATTTACAGTTTCAACCCCCATTCTTATTTCACAAATGCAATTTCAAGCTTTCTCACATTTCCCGCAAAGAAACGGGAGAAGCAATGTGCCAGCAGGCACAGACCATCCCAACACCAACGCAGGAGGGACAGGCTGTGCAAGCAAGCGTCCCGTCTGAAACCCACCCCAAAAAACCCCCTGCGTTAACGGAGCCAGCCCAAGAGCAAAACCCAGCACGCTGCTGAACGAGAGCAACACCCCGCTTCTACAAGTAATTATTTGCAACAGACTCCCCGGTCAGCTCTTGGAACAGCCCCAGCTAATGGTTTCCCTGATTTGTACGGGAAGAGTATCTCTCCTCCCTCCCACACCCCAGCATCGCTGTGCTGTGGGGACAGCCCCTGCCCTCCCCAGCCGCCCACGCTCCCACCTCCTCCGCAAGCAGGGACCGTACGCAACAAATCCTCACAAGGCTCGAGGTGCCGAGGCTTGGGGGAAATCTGAACTGTCATTTTCCCTATTACACTCAGGTCTAGCGCTGCTGTTCCAGCACCATTTTATTTATGGTATTACTTCTGTCATTATAATGATCCTACATAAATTCCACATACTGATTCCAGAACAATACTTGCTGCTATTATAATAATGATCCCATCTGAATGGCACAGGTGCCATTATCAGAAAATCTGTTTGTAATAGAGAATCAACTGTAAAAAGAGGCATTACGCCCAAATGAACTATTTAAGAATTACCATAAATAGGGGACTAGCCTCAATTCCCTTAGCTGCAATGTGCTGCTTCCTGCCTTGTCGGGAACAGATAGCAAGTCAAAATTAGCAGGTAAGTCATCCTGTGACTGATGCTGAAACCGAGCGCCGTGTGGCTTCCTCACATGAATAAAACCTACCTCTGCGCAGATTTTAATAAAGAGTTTTTGTAACACACTTACTGAGTGCTAATCAGTACACAGAGAAGTTGAAACACACAACACACCCTTACAAACCCATTAAAAAGTTATCCGCAAATAGAAAGGGCAGGCAGAACAGCGTCTTTAAAAACCCAAACTCACCCAAGCACATATGAGCTCATGCAAAATGAAGGCGGCAGTCACTTTGGAAATGACATGAGATGCACGGGAAAAATAAAGGTGTATTGGGTTCAGTTTGATAGATCTCCATCCCTGTGTCAGCCCCTGCACGTTCACAGCTGCAACATCTCCCAGGTGCCTCCTGATTCAGAAGGTTTCGCCTACCGCAACAGTTATTACTCCTACAAAACAGTTCTGGAAGGGCAGCTACTCCTTCAAAGACAGCTTCTAACAGATGTTTTCTCACCGTCAGCATTTGAACAAATACGGTGTCTCATACCTTCCACAGTCCCTAATTTTACCAGTTCATTCTTCACACCCGTAAACGCAGCATGAAATAAATACAAATGTAACACGATTACACTTCCCCGGTGCCACAGGACGCGCTGCAATCTCTGCCGAGTCCGACAGCAAAGCCTTGCACGGGAATAAAATATACCTGGGGTTCAAAATCTCTTCAGAGGGCAGAGGATGGCTTGGGGGGAGTGGTAAGGGAACAAGTGTCTTTCATCTCCAGGTGACTGGTAAGAAATTCGGCCCAGGTGAGCAGCATCTACAAAGTCCTCACTACACTAGGGCTGCACAGAAGCCAGCGTGAAACGAGTAAGTGGCTTCAATCCAGCTCTTCGCGGACCGGTGTCAGACAACTTGTCACTCCTACACCTGGCACCACCGGGCAGCCCCCAAAAAGGCACCAAGGACGGGATCATACCACCTCATTTTTCTCCCTTACACATAGCCGGGTGACAGCGGCACTGCTGCTCTTTTTTGGCTTGTGTCCACACACAGGAGACAGGGACGCACAAGCAGAAATCAGAGATAGCGGGTCTATTCCTGGCCTCGCTGCCGACCTGCCGCGGGAGCCTGGGCAAGCCTTGCTACGGCTTCTGCCTCGTCTCGTTTTGGCCAAACAATTCAACCTGTGGTGCTTTGGTGCTTTTCACTGGTTGACCCTAAAACACTCTACAGAAAGGAGCTATGCATCGCTATTCCCATTTTACAGACAAGGAAGCAAGCAGATTGCCATTTCCCCAAGGCTGTTTTTCTGGCACGCTCCTTAGAGATTAAATCTAGTGAAATAGCTTTGCTGTACAAGAATCTGTACCCACAGGCCAGATTCAACACCGAGGGTAAAGAGGGTGTTTGAAACTCACTGTGATCAAGGTTAAGAAACATAATAAAACACCATATCCTGCTTTTCCAGCTCTGCAGGGTAACAAGGATTTCCTCATATACCTGCTGCAACTGTCACCTTTGCAGGAATTTAGTACCTAATACTGAATTCACTGTCTGTCTGCACACTGAACCTTCAGACGGTTTATTTTGGTGCCTCCATCTCCCCCCAAAAATGATACTCATCTCTTCCAAGTCAAAAGCATAACTAGGCCTTCTCTGGTTTCAACGCCTTTGAAAAAATCACTGCTTCGCCTTTTGGCTGCAGGAGGCGGTGGCAGAGCAGCTGGATTGCAGAGCAGGACCCCGACGCTCCCCCACTCCCTCGTTCCCACTCCGACTGGCAGAAAGGTTTGGAACAAGCGTCCGCCCTTCTCCCAGAGGTGATGTACCTCCTTCCGCAGTAGGGATCAATGACACCTTCCCCTCCACTTGGCAGGCTCTGGGAGCAATGACATGAAAGGATGGCAAGCATTACGGTTTTTATTCCAGGGATGAAAAGCAAAGAGGGAAGCACAGCCCCAGAGCTGCCGTCCTCTACGCAGATCCCTCCTCCAGCGCAGCTCAGTCCCCGGTGCGGGGCCACCTCATTTAGCCGGAGCTGCCATCTGAGCCAGCCTTACTTACCATCTTCCAGCCCACATCCCAACACACTCCTCCGCAAGAAGTGAGAGGGCGGCTTGAAAGGCACCAATCAATGCTCATTACGTTAGAGAAAACGCAAGTCACGAAGAAACTGTTAAAATAGCTCGATTAGCTCAAACGTACATTTTTCATTTCCTCCTTTTTGGTGGAAAAAAAACCAAAACAAGTAAACCCAAACCTCAACCAACGGTGTAAGTCTGTAAATAAATATTAATCTTGTGAAACACCAGGGCTGACAAGCACCTTTGCAGCCAGAAACAGACCAGCAGCAGATTACAGACACGCGCCTGACGGACACTGAGCTAGTTATGATAGAAGAAAAATTTCTCAGTGCAGGTGGTTTGTTATTCTCAGAAAGTCTCTTTTCAGCAGATGTTCTTCTGTTCTGTGTGTGGCAATCCCAGTGTGCTTGAATTTGTGATTTATCCTCCGCTAAGTGACGTCTTCAGGAAAAAGGAAATGAAAGGATAGCGAGATGCAGCTATACAAACCACAGGCTAGAGAATCCTCGGCTTTTAAAGAGAAGAACCGCAACGTTAACTTTCGAAACTGCTTTTTATATATAGTAATGATCAGCTTCATCTTTACATTTTTTTTCCTTAACTGCAGGAGAGTTCTCTGCCAACGAACAATATAAATTTAAATTTAATTTCAAGTGTTCCTTTAACTGCCTCGAGTCAGTCCAGCTGCTGCGAATTCAAAGTTAGAGCCTTGATGTAAAAGTTACCCATGACATAAAAGTATTTTGACTTTGCCAGAGTAAGAAAGAAATCATAAAGGGATAAAATATGGCTATTTCTTATGAAAGTTCCAGCTACACAGTTCCCGTAACAAAATGGAGCATCTTTTTTTCCCCTCTTATGTTTCTAAAATTACATATTTTGGACAAATCTGCATCTCGAGCTCGAGCAGTAGTATAATGTCTAGCAGGCAAATCCCATAAAACCGAGAAAGCGTGTTAGATTTTAATAGTGGGAACCGAGTGCAGAAGTTGTGCAACGTTTACGGCGAATAAATTTTGTACGTTACTCAAACACTCAAAGCCTGTGTCCTGCCCCGAGCCACGGAAAGCATCCTGCGGGCGACTGCTGCAGACCCAAGCTGCCTTTTAATCATTAAGAAATAAAAGGCATTTCCAGTACGGAAAAAAGAACACGTAGTAAAAGGGGTAATTTGGAGAAAAAGGGTGAGCGGGAGAGCTGGTCCTTTGTAACGCAGGCGAGCGCTCCCAGCACGAACCGGAGGTGCTGGACGCGGTTTTTACACTTTTATGTCTTGTTTTGCAGCAAAACGCCCCCGTGAGCCATCGGCTGGAAAAAAAAGGGGAGAGGAGGGTCCCCTTCGCAGACCCCAAACGCCGCCCCAGCCCGCTCTCCCCCTCCATCTGAGCAGCGCTACCCATCGCTCGCAGCTCCCAGATAAAGCCCGGCTAAGCAGATCCCTACACAAAAGGGTATTTTAAGGCTTATCCGTCAACGGGGGCCAACACAGCGGCCACAGCCCGCGGTCACCCCAAGACCCCCGCAGCCCCGTTCCCCCCACCCGCCGCGGGCCCGTCCCACTCGCGACGCCGGGAGGACCCCGGCCGCGCTGGATGCTCCCCGGAGGGCGGAGGAATAAATACATTTTCAAATCAAACCGACTGTCTCCAGTCCCGTTTCGGTGCCGGAGGGGCTCCGGGGCAGGCCGTGGGGTGAGGGGAGCCACTCGGCGCCCCCGGGGGCGGGGGCAGGCACTTACCGGGAGGGGACCGGCCGTCCCACCCGCGCCGCCCTCGGCACGGCGGCACGCGGCGCCTCCGGGCCCACGGGCGCCGCGACCCCGCCGAGGAGCCCGCCGCGGCCCGGGCGGAGGGAGGCGGAGCCGGGGCGGGGCCGGGCCGCGGGGCCGCGGGCGATGTGGGGAGCGGGGCCGATGGGGGGAGGCCGATGGGGGGAGGCCGATGGCGGCAGCGCGCCCGCGGGGGGCCGGGGGCCCAGAGAGGGGGAGCGCCGCGGCCCGCCAGGCCTCGCCTGCACCCCCTCAGGGCGCCCGGCCGGGTGGTCTCTCACAGCCCGGATTCCTCCGCCGGTGCCCCCGGAGCTGAGCCTCGGGGTGCCCCCGCTCCAGCCCGGCCTGGGATCACCCCAGCCTGGTCATTCAGGGTCTCCCCAAGCCTGGCTTCAGAGTTGAGCCCGGCCCTTTGGGGTCCTCTCACACACACACAGAGCCCTGGCCCTTTGGGGGCCACCCCCCCACCCCTGGCCCTGGCCCCACATCTCTCACGGTACTCGCCAAAATAAAAAGCAAAACCTGCCCTCGTCCTCCCTTGCCAGGGGAGCACCACTGCTCCCCCCGCACCCCCGGCCATGCCGTCACTAACTCATCCCCACAAGGCAGCCGCTCGCTGGCAGCGCTTGCCCGAAGGGGAAACTGAGGCCCTGCAGCCGGAGCACACACCTCACCCCCTCCAGCCAAGAGCACCCAGGCTCTTGGTGCACCCATGACCAGCTCCCATCCGAGCAGGAGCCGGGGCTCCCCATGAGCCCCCCAAACCCCAGTCAGAGCCCAAAACCCTGGACCTGGGGCAGCTTTGAGCGGTCCCATGCCAGCCTGGCGCAGAGAGCCGACGGGGAAGGGGTACAGCTGAGATAACCCCCGCCTTCAGGGTTCTGGCAATACAAAGCCCAACACCACTGCTTGGGTCCTTGCTGCCTTGGGTCTGGCTCTACAATCAGATAAACTCTCACCTCCAAACAATTTAAAAAAAAAGAAAGAAAAGAAAACCCAACAACAAAAAGCCACAACCTTCTTAATTTATATTTCATGGCGCTCCACAGATGTGCAAAGCTCTTGCAGCTATCTGTAGAGAGAAGGTAATTCCTAGCCTGAGGACTTTATAGTTTAAATAAGACATAATGCAACAAGAGGACAGCAAAGAGAAAGGCGAGAGGGGTGTGCAAAAGGGTTTCTTCAGAGAGAGATTAGGATATCATGATTGCTACAAATATGTCTTTGCATTGACCATATAGGATTTCAGAGTAGCTCTGTTATCTCTGGGCAGGAACAAAACACACCGTACTTGCTCTTTTCCAAATCATACCAAGAAACTGGAACCAAATAAAACCCCAAACAAAAAAATCACAACAAAATTCCTTCTCTCCCCTCCCCTCTTGGGTTTGCCTATTTGTTTTTTCCACACAGAGAGATATTTTGCCTTTTTTCCCTTTTTTTTAAAGCTCGGGGTTGAAAATCCTCGGACATTTGGGAATTCTCAGAGCCAGTGACCGTAGCGGGGCCGAGCGCAGAGAGGCTCTTGGCAGGCCCCAGCGCAGAGAGGGCTGCGCTGGAGCATGTGCCTGGGAGAAGGGGGGGACGTGGGGGGCAAAGGAGGCCACATACATTTTTAGAAGAAAAAAAATTTAAAAAAGAGAAGGGAAAAAAAAGCGTCACCGAGGCCTGCCTGGCATGCACACCAGCTCTGGGGGCTGGGAGCGGGGGAGCGCAGGGAAGAGAAACACTGGGTGGATGGAAGTGAGGATCCAGATTGAAAACAGATGGGATTTTTCTTGCCAACCTGACATCCGAGACCGCAGGAGGCGGGGTAAAACTTCCCCTTCGGAGAGGCTGGCAGCCAAGAGATGGGGGAACACAAAAAAATCCCAGTTTGGTTTAAAATCCTTTCTCACTCCCTCTCGCTGGGGCTCCCCGGATGGCAGAGAGGAGCCTGCTGAAGCTGGGTTGTTTTTAATACTTTGAGAGGTTTGATTTTACCATTAAGTGTCTGATTCATCTATTCCTGCCTGCTGGAGCTAAGCCCAGCCTGGCAGTTAATACTTGCCCTAGGAGATATTTTAGGGGCATTTTGCACCCACGTGGATCCCTCTGCATATGCACACGAGGGAAACCCACGTACGTGCACAGAAATAACCCCGTGCACACCTCCGCCCTCCCGCGTGGCACACTGCGGCCAGCGTCAACCTGCAGCTAAACACCAGCCACAATCTCCACCCAGGGATGAGCTGGGATGCAGCAAACCCATGCTCCAGTGTGGCTGCAAAGATCCACGTTTCCAGGTAAAGGAGGCACTGTAAACCACAGGAGGACCTCACATCTCTTGGTACAGCCTCGGGCACCTGAGTTGGTAGCCTCCAGCAGCCCAAGCTCCCCAGGTTTTAAGAAGCTGCAAACAAATGATGCAACAGCCCTGAAGTGACTTAGCAGTGATTCACCCAGGAGTCAACTTGTGGCTCCCGCTCTGGGTCGCGCCTCCCGCTTCGTCCCTCCATCCACGCAACCCACGCTTTGCACCGCTGGTGCAAATCCCACCTGGTCTGCCACAGAGGTGGCAGAGGGGTCTCCGGTGACACAGGGATGCAGGGGCCACACGAGTCCCCATGCTTTTTGGGATGAAGATTGCCACAGGACAGCAAAAGGCTCAGGACGTGCACAAGCCACTGCCTGACGTGCACCAAGCCACTCGCGGAACAGTCCCTCCGGCCGAGCGCTGGCGTCCTCCCTGGCCTGGCAGGGACGCGGGGTCCTTGTCCATCCCCCCAAGGGATTTCACAGCTACTTTACAAACCAGAAACAAAAAGTTAATGGTGCGGGCTTGACCACATATTTTCCAGGGGCTCTGGGAGACCAGCTCTCCGCAAGCCAGCTAACACACACACTTTTCATTCAGAGCTTTAAATACCCAATTGTGTCTGTTTTCAGCATGCTCATTTTTAGCATTTTAATGATATGGTCCCTGGCTCTCGCCCTCCTTGGATTGGCCACGGTGTGGGAGTTTTTTCTTTTTTTAATTCTTTTTTTCCTTCTTTTTAACATCTTGCAGAGTGAGAGGGGAAGGGGGTTAGCAAGAGGTCACACATTTCTCCTAACCCAAGTGTTTTTCCAGCAGGCAGGGGGTCCTGCCAGGGACAAAGATGAACCAGCCTCTTCGGTTGCCTGTTGGCTGCGAGCACTGCACCTTCCACTGCGGGTCCTCAGCACAGGTGCGGGACAGGCGTGCTACCCTTGCCAGAGCATTTCAGTAAGGTGCAGGATCCAGGCACGCTTCCCACGAGAGGCGGTGGGCAGCAGCACCTATCCCCACAACCTGACACAGCCAAAACCTTGCTCACCATGACCAGCCCTGGAAGAAAGGGCTTGGGATTTCCCACTGCAATCGCTTTCCCTTTGTCTCCTGCAGCCGCAGCTTTCCTTGGGCCCCACGGGCAGGATTTTGCTTGGCTGTGCCGCTCGGCTTGTGGCTGGGCAGAAGACCCCAGCTGCAAGCAGGACGTGGCACACAGCGTGGGCACAGCGCCTGCTCCCAGCCCGGCTCCCCAGATCACACTCGGACACCCCGGGTGCCTGCACCCACCTCACATCCCCCCATTCACACCCTTGGCCTGTTGGAGCAACTCTGCTTTTTGCACTGGAAAGCTCCCAAAGAGGCTTCAGACATGTTAGAGCACAGCTCAAAAAGACTCCACTGGGAACTACAGGGAGCCCTGAGACACAAAGGCACCACGGGACCCCCGAACCCCCACCAAGAACTGTCCCAGGAGCCCCCAGAGCCTCCCTGGACATGGGACCACACCATACCACCTCCCTGGCACAAACCAGACACAAACCAATGTGGCAGCTGCTGATTTCAAATAGCCAGCTGCAAAACCAACCCCAGCTTCACCACCACCACCTCTGAAACCACTCGCTACGCTGCCTGCAGTGCCCGCGCAGGGGTGCCAGCTTGGTCCTGGGCGCACAGGGGTCAGTTTGGCTCTGCATCATGGGCAGCCATCACTGCGCTGACACAGCAAAGCTGCTTCTGGTCCGGGGTTAGCTTCAGCATCTCTACCCGCCCCCACTCCTAAATCAGCTGGCGTGCCTGTGTGCCCCGGTCATGCAAACTGCTGATAGAGCCAAGGAGGCAGCAGGAGAGGCACAGCTGCAGCAGAGAGGTACTGAAGGTGCAGCTCCTGCGCCATGTTCCCTCCCTCGGCAAACATCCACATTTCCCCCTTCCCCAAGCACACCCAGCCCTGCTTGCTTTTGCACGTGCTGCTGCGACCCAGCTTCTGGCCCAGGCCAGTCCCAAGGGATGTCCTTTCCTCCTGCTCCCCCCACAATATTCAGTGTTTTCCCCATCCCCTCTCCCCCAGCTCTCCAAACACGTCATGTCCATATTAACCATCCTCACAGGGTGCTCCAACATCAGCCGCTCAGTGGATTTTTTTTTCCGCCAAGTAATATCGAAATGATATTTATTAAATTTGCTGTCTAAGTCCCTCAATCTGCTCCATAATACAGTGAATCTGCAAGGTGGTTTCACTGATCCCGCCTCAATGAGACCAGATTAATGCAGATGATCCCGGCTTCGCAGCTCCCTCATCCCAGGGAGGGTCAGAGGTTGTACAGAAAGGCAAAACCCACTGGCAGTGCTGGCACGGCCAAGCCAGAGGAAATCACATGGCCTCTGAAAATTATTTCCGAGGTTAATTCCAGGTGGGAAGGAGGGAGCACTCAGCAACTTTTAAGTCTTTGGAAAACCCGTTTGGCTCTTTATTTCAGTCCCTCTTGCTCTTATCTCCCTCTGTAAGCGCACTGATTGCACCTGCCCCCACCCCGCTCCCCAGCAAGAAGCCCATTAAATCTAAAGTTAGCTCCAGAAAGGTTCATCAGATCCATTATCTCTGCATTCAGCTAAATTATGAAAATCATTAAGATAAGGAAGCATGGAGCCTATTAGGTTCCTGGAGAGGATGCTTTACAATTTTTTTCCTTCTGCTTCCACATTTAATTACCTTAAGTTTCACAGGTTTTAATTCCATTTATTAAACCTTTAATACATGAAAACAAAACAACAACAACACAACCACTTCTGGTCACCTTTGGGAAGGGTGCGGAGCCAGGGTACAGAGCAGCATCTGCTCCCCCATCCCCTCCCCTCCTCAGGTCACGGAGAGGCCCCGATCCTGCGGCTGCACAGGGACCCTCGCAGCCAAGCTGGAGCTGTGCTTATGCAGGATGCATCCATTAATTAAAAAATTAAGGATGTGGCCAGCCCAGGGTCCTCCCATGGGCTCCCCCAAGCCAGGCTGGTCCCCGAGCCAGCTGCTGGGAGCTTTGCTACAACCCGGAGGGGTGACACAAAAAGCAGCAGGGTTGCGGGAACTCTGGTTTTTGGGGGTATTTTTCCCTAAAATTGCAGGAGCACAGTTTAATCTGCAACACCGCCACACCCGGAAAGCCCAGCGGGGATGGTACTGCCACAGGTACACATGCAGGGATCCTTGCTTGGTTATTGGTGCTATTTTTCTGGACAGATGCTATTTTAGGAAATTGATAGCAAGCCTACAGAAACAGCAAACCCCCCCACGCTTCGAGCAAGGTCAGTCTGAAGCATTAGTGTCTCTCTGGCTGCATTTTGCCTTCCCAGAGACGCTATTTAGCAATCTTGGTTACTATTAGAGCAGCATCTAAAACCCCTTATCCTGTATTGCCAAACAAGCTGTAACCCTCACGCCGGGCTGTCTCTTTGCCATCTAAACAGAACAGAGACCAAAGAGTAAAAACAAACCCAGAGGCACAGCCAGGCAAGAGCTCAGTGCAGGGTCACCCACCATGCGATGCATGGAGGGGAAGAAGCCAAGCCCAAGCCTAGCTGGTCCCCAAGCTGAGCTCACCGAGCCCACGGCACAAAGGCTGCAGTTCCACATCCCTGTGAGCACACAGTTACATTCCCATATACCAGCATCTCCAAACACCTCCTTGCAGGAGATTTCAGCATTCTGACAATTTGTGGACCGCTAAACTTCTCCCAAGAAGCTGTGAACATTCATGGAGCGTCTTAAGCTGTTCGTAGACCATTTTCTCCAGCACTTGCAAGGCACGGTTTGCAAAAGCCGCTGCCTTCAAGGCCTGTCTCATCACGCAGCCCAACAGGGCGCCATGGCTCCAAGCAGCGCAGTTTCTTCCCATCCACAACTTGGCCAGCATTTTGCATTTGGTTTTTAAATCAAAAATCACTCTGGAAAAGTAGCACCAGGAAGAAAAAAACAACTTGCTAAAGTGTTCCCCAGCAGCATATCCACATACTTTAATATAAAAAAGCTGCTGCTAATTTAAAAAACAAATGTTTAAGCAATCAAGCATGTTTATTTAATTTGTCCTTTCTGTGCCAGAGAAGGCCCGAGCCACTCGCAGTGGCTGCCACATGGCGTTGTCAAGTGTGTTCACGGCAAGTTCCCCACGTGTTGGGGTGGGAGCAGCTTGGAGCCCCAAACCACCCTTTGGAGGGGGGGATCGGCTCCTCCCGGCTCCCAAGATAGGGTCCCTTGGGATAGTCCAGCCTCAGACCCACCACCCCGAGATGAAAACGGACATCTAGAGCCAAAAGACGGGACTCGGGATTCAACCCATTGCTTGCATCCACCATGAACTAAATCATCTCCCTATTCCTCCAAGAGCACTGACTTTTAGTTCATTTGCCATCACTGCAGATAATGTTTTTTTCACTAAAAGACCACGTATTTTTCACTAAAAAGACTCTGCTTGCAAAGAGGGTGCAGGATGCACAGAGACAGGTACAGGGGAACCCGGAGCCACAAAACAAACCCAGCTGGAAAGGGGCAGCTGGTGCCTCACCATGGTGAGACACTGCTGACCACAGGTCCTTTCCATCCATGGCCTCCCAGGAGTTCAACACCAGCAGCTTAAAAGTACAACTTGCACTCTATTTAATTTAAATACTCTGAATGCAGATCAACTCTTGGTTTAAAATATTTATTGGTGCCATGATGGGACCCGTGAGCCATCCAGGAGGAGGGCTGGGAGCTCCATCCACCGCCGTGGCGCACACCTTCAGCCCCAGGACCACTTCGTACCACCTTATGGCCATGTTCCTAATTAATGCCAGCCATGGAACCTGCATCTCTTACAGCAACAGTAAACGCGAAAGGGACTTTCCCCTCCTTTCTCCCAAAGCCTCACCAGTAGCAAGCTAAATCCAGATCTGCTCTTCACACCCACCCACGAGCTGGGGCAACCAGCAAAGGTTCATTAGCAGGAGGAGCCGTATCCTCTTGCTTTGAACATGAAAGCAGCCCGAAGGGGGGTTGTTTTGTGGGGGAGGAGAATAATCACAAAAATACCCCAAACATGGAGTGGCAAACATTGCCTTCAGCCTCCCTGATGCCAAAAGGGCTCCTGTGGACAGGGTTAAGGATGGAGCATTACCTAAACTGGAGGGAAGAAAGGTTTACCTTCTCAAGTCTTATCTTCTCAGAGACCTCTGTCCACCTGAGCTGTGGGAGATCAGCATTCACCTGCTCATCTTTCCCCTCTGGCCTCCACACCAGTGTATTTGGGGTTGGCTCTTGCACTCAATAGCACCTGCTATTCACATAATTATTATTCCACCAAGGCAATGCAGGACACAGGCAGCACTAAACCAGTAAACAAACATTCCCGTTTCCCAGCTGGACAAACACTCCATCTCTCTCGATGTGAGATCCTGCACTGTTATCACCTTTAGCATGAAATATTCTTGAAATAAATTGGCCAGGAGGAAAGTTTTGGGGACACCAAATGGCAGCAGCTGGATGGCAGCCCCCAAAACTGCAACAAGCTGGGCAAAGTCCCTGCTGAAAGGCTGCAGGAGGAGTATTTTGGATGCCACAGAAGGCAGGGGCTGGGGAGGGGAGATATGACACGTTTGCTCTGTGACAACAAGACCTGGAGTTGAGGATGCTCCATCCACCTTCGTACACCATTAACTCTGCAATCAGGAGATGCTGGATGCTCCCATGATGCAGTGTTTTATTCTCGATAACAGAAGCCAAACACTTTTTGGTTAACCTTTGGAGGGCAAACACAGAGTAGCCAATAGTCCTAAGGAGCCAGGTAATGTTGGCTGCTTCTTTAAACAAGTTATCAGTAAGCCAAGGAAAGCCTGGTCTTCTCAAGTTCATGGTTGTCATGTGAAAACCTCACAGATTCACAATCAGTCGAGTCCTGGGCTCCTGAAGAAGGATGGGTCTGCATGTGCCCATTTCACAGATGAGAAAGTTCAGGAACAAACTGGAAAAATAACCTCCCTTTGGTCTGCAGCAAAGCAGAGAATGGAGCCTGCTCCCAACCATCCTCCCTCCAACAGCTACCACCACATGCAGCAGTTCTCACCGGGCACTTGCTGGGCGCAGTTTCTGAAAAGCCTCCAAAGGCCCAAACTCATCAAGACGTGAGCAATAACCACAGGAGAGCGACTCTACAGGTAATCCAGATTTCTCATGGATCCCAGAACACCCA
The DNA here is from genome assembly GCF_949628215.1 of Phalacrocorax aristotelis. Lineage (NCBI taxonomy): Eukaryota > Metazoa > Chordata > Aves > Suliformes > Phalacrocoracidae > Phalacrocorax > Phalacrocorax aristotelis. Next base: position 5,282,880 of record NC_134310.1, on the reverse strand, counting down.
GAAGGGCCCAATTCTCAGAGCAGAAGCGAGTCCCCGGAGAGGCTGGAGAGCCCCTTGCCGCTCCTCACACCGCTGGAAAAGCTCAGACATGGATCACAGTATCGCCTTTCCCACCACAGCACTGTAAGGAATGGCAATGCCTTGCAGAGGGAGTGGGAGCGCAGAACCATGAGTGAACCCATCATAAGCAGGAGCTCAATTTTTTCCATCATTATTGTTGGCTTTAACAAATAGCTTCTAGGGATGGCAGGTACTTTATTAATTTTTCCCCTGTGCAGTATGCAGGATGATTGAAGAAATCACTGGCCTGTTGATTTGTTTGCCTCCCTGGCCCAAATTAACTAGCTATTTATTTTTAAACAACAGGATGCATCAAATCCTCAAATCGAGGCGATGGAGCTGGGAGGACGTGCCACACGCATCCATGGCACCAGTGCCTAGGCAGAAGGGTTCAGCCCCTTTCTCCGCCTTGGGAAAAAGTGAGGTCCAAGTCTCTCACTTGTACTTCAGACACAGGAAAAACTGAATAAAGGCATTTCCCACCCCACTGGGTTTCTTCTGGCAGCCACGTTCCTGGTGACCCCACTGGGCTTGTTGCCCACCGTGCCTGAGCTTTGGTCTGCATGAAGCCCCAGGAGGATTTGGGCACCTCAGCCTCAAATACAGCCCCTGGCCTTGGACTTTGCTGTGCACCCCGATGCACAGGGCGGTGGGGGATCTTCTGGGTGATGTTAGGACAGAAAAAAAACTGCAGCATGCACATCTGGAAGCAAATAATCTTGGAAGGTGCTTCTCTAACAGTTCTCCTGCAAAAGCACAGCCACAGGAGATACCAGGCACCGGCTCACGGTGCTGCAGCACCTTGCTGAGTCCTCCAACACCCTTCCAACATATAAGCAAACATAAGTTTGCCATGTCTCTGAGCCCTCCTGGTGCCTTCTAAGGTCGGCAGCGAGCTGGGGCCAGCTCGGGCATCCACATCCTCATTGGAGCTGGAGCGCCTCTCCTGTCCCAGCGGCCACACTTGCTCGTGCAGAAGGATTCAGGATTCACGTTTTGCCCTCCCATGGGATTGCTCCAGGAGCACAGGGAATGCTCAAAGCAGCAGCTGATGCACAAAGGACCCATGTTACAAAAAAAAACAGGTTAATCAGCCCTCCCGAGGAAATGCCACTGAGGCTGCCACCTGGGTGTTTTGGGGGTGACCTCCCTGCAGGGCTGCACGGGTGGGAGGGAGCATCCAGTCCAATGACATCCACAGGACAAGACATCTCCTCCACAGCTCTGCTTCGTGAAGACATCCCTTGGGTTCAGGGGAAAGAGTTTCTCAAGTCACACAACTCCAGCAGAAATTATGTGAGGCAACTTCAACATCCCCATCCTGTAGGCCCCTACAGATGACCTTTATATGGGGTTTTTTGAGTTGTTTGGGGGGTTTCTTTTTTTTTAAGCACCATCTCCATTCTTCATGGTTACTGAGAGTGTTTTCCATATGAGCAGCACTGGAGAGTCTTCCAGAGCCTGCAGCCACCCCACACTGCAGCCTGCTGAGCAGCCAAGCGAGACCTGCAAAACCCCAATGAAGGCTGCAAGCTGCCACGAGGACCATGTGGGCAGTAATGGATCTACCAAGGACTTATGACGAAACCTCTGCTGGCGAAAGGCAAAGCTGAGAAAGATGGCACAGATGGAGGGAGCTGCAGCAGCAACATGCCATGGCCAAGGGGACACAGGAACAGAGAGCGAGAGCAGCCGCCTCCAGTGCTGCCAGTGTTGCTGGGCTCGTGCAGGGTCCCCAAAGTCCCCAGGCAGCGGTGGCTGCTGCCTGCGATGGTTCAGCCTGGAGCACACATGGTCACCTGCCTGCTTCATGGAGAGGCTTTTTTTGTTTGTTTTCTTTTTTCCTTAATTTAGAAAAAAGGAAAAGGGGAGGGAAGCAGCTTTGCAATTCTCTACGGACGCAGGACGACTCATGCCCATTCCCAGAGCAAGGCTAAACTGCATTAAGTCTGAACAGAGCTCTCCAACAGAGCCCAAAAGCAGAGGAAATGAGCTCCCACGCTTCCTCCTGCTCCCCAAGGACAGCAGAAGGGACCCAAGGGTGCATCTTCTACCTGCCATACACATGCACCATAAATAACGTGATACGCAGCGTGCTGTTTAAAAGCAGGTCCCGTGCAACCATCCACCGCACGCTAAGTCATGCCGGGCAGCGGCATGGGCTGGTGCCCGCCTCCCCCTCGGCGAACAAGGCTTGTGCTGTGTGCAAACACACCGGGTTCGTGCCCAGGGCTGTGCGCACTGAGACTAGCAGCTCCACGCGGCTGCGAAGGTGGCACTGCCCTGTCCCAGCACGCCCGGGTGGGGACTGCGGTTTGCACGGCAGAGCCATTTGCGTTGGTCTTGCTTTGCCACTGTAGCGTGCTGGGGTAAATCAGCGTACGATAGCATCACCTGATTGATGAAGGTAGGTAAAGACTCTGCTTTCCTGGCTTGGGAGAGAGGAACAGCAATTGCTGCCTCGAGGGGGCTGGGTTGCAGCACCGGTAGCTCAGCTGTCCCATGCCTAATGTGAAGACCCAGGTCTCCCTGCCAAAGAGACCTCCAGAAATACACTGCTGAAAAAACAGCAAATACTACACTCTGCTGCATAACACCACTCCTTCCTCCTCCTCCCCACATCCCAGCCACACTTTCCCTCCCCTTCCTACCCTGTCCCATCAGCCGTTGGCTGCGGAGGGGCCCTGCCAGCTGACAGATGAAGCTTCAGGTTAACGAATCCAATTTGTAGGACACAAAAAGCCAAAGCAGTTCATTTCTGCTGGTTTTTCCTTTATGAAATTGCTCAGACATTCAAGACGTGAAATGTCACCATGTCACTTGGTGGCAGCTGAGGGCACGGAGCTGGAAAGGTTGGCAAAAGCTCTCTGAGAGCTACCCCTGCTCAGCTTGGATGGCAGGGGGATGGGGCAGACCGGGCCACTGTCACCACTGGGGACAAGGGGGCCATCAGCCCACGCCTCCCCCAGCTGCAAGCCCAGCGCTCCCAGTCCCACGAGCTCTCAGCAGAGTGCAGAGGGATGTTAACCACCAGCGCTGGAGCACGAGCACCCACTCGTGATTGCAAACGAACCCTTTTTCTCTCCTTGGCTCCAAAACCCTCTACTACACTCCCCTTGACTCAGGAGCCAGCTGGAGCAATCGCATTTCCCTGAGCTTCCCCAGCTCACCCTGACCACCCTGGGGAACGGCGGGCTCATCCTGCTCCTGCACTCGCCCAAAGCAAAAAAACGCAGCCACGATGCTTAGCCAAGCCCTCGCATCCAAAAAGCACATATAATCAACACACAGGATGGCAGATCTGCCCCAACAGCCGAGAAAGAGCCCTGCAGCCAGCTGGCCCACAACAGGGCTGAATATCTACTGCAAATCCCTCCCCAGAGAAGTGCAGGAGTTTGCACCCCTAAAGGCTTTGGTTGTGGGACGTTTGCTCTGATCCTGCCAGCAACACCCCAGGCAGCTCCCTCTGCCCTGGCAGAGAAAGAAACCTGTTCTCGGGTGCCTCATAGCCCCCAGGATGCCACTCTGTTTTATTGCAAATAGTAAAAGCAAGAAGGAACAAAACCAAAGGGTTTTTTGGAGGGCCACTCAGGACATCTGCCATTTGGGTTGGACACCGCAGCAGCATCAGAGGCACCGCAGAGTCTATCTGTGTCCCACCAGGAGCAGGGAAAGCTCTGGCAGGTGCCAGTGAACCATGCAATGGTGCTTCGCCACGACCTCTGCCTCCCCCGGGCTGGGTCTGGGAGCAGGGATGCCCGGAAAGGTTTCTGCTGCATTATCCCGCAAGCAGCACTCAGGGCACCCTGCCTCCAAACCAGAGGGACCCAAAAGCTGCGTCAGCACAGCAGGAGCCGGGCACAGACAGACAGGGCTGCGTTCCCCGCCGGGTCATGCCACGGGGCAGGGAGCAAGAGCGGCAGCTCCTGGGCACCCCTCCAGCCGGGAGGGAACCTGAGACCCCCCCACGGGTGAATTTACTGCTGGGAACATACAGTTACAGACCAGCCAATGCTGGAGGTGAGGAAAAACAGGACACCCTGTGGCACACAGCCCAGCTATGCAAGTTAAGAAAGTGCCTGAAAACAAAAACGATTGGTGTCAGTCCGTCTCTGGGGCCAGTGAGCCCACTGCCAGCAGCTTTGCTGCAGACACTGCTCCAGTTGCTCTTTAATTGCAGGAGGCTGGGGAGAAAATGAGCTGCTGCAGGTTTCTGTGCGTCAGCTCCAGCCTTATCTCAGTGCTGGAGCCTCCCTGTATGATGCAAGGCTGATGCTGGCCCAAAGGCACCCCTGCTCACACGTACCCGCAGGGGGGTGAACAGCCGAGGTCAACGGCAGCATCGCCCAGCCCTCCCGCCAGCCAGCCAGCAGGACATTATGGGGATGTCACACTGTTGGTCCAAGCTCTGTGCGATGCCCGAAGCACAGCGATGCAATGCAGAAACACGGGAGCCCGTGCTGGGATTTCACAGTCCTGGCCCAAAATGCCAAACCCCCATCCCAGAGCGTGGCAGGTACCAGGTGGGAGAGCAAAGGCTGCTTCCCACACCAGCCCGCCACACTCCCCGGATGGTTCGCAGTCCCAGCAGCAGGAAGGGACCAAGATGCAGAGCAGGGATGCTGCTCCAGCTTGCCTCTGGGGCACATGGATAAACAGAAACCAAGAGAACCACTGCCAGGAGGGCCTGGTCCAGGCACCGGCGAGCAGCCAGAGCCCAGGAGCAGAGAACAGAAAGACACATCTTTGGTCAACCTCAGCTGAGCAGCGGCCGCCTGCCCTGCGGCACCCGTGGGAGATGCGCACGAGCATCTGCGGGGGCAAGGTGGAGCCTGGACTCTCCAGCAGCAGCAGGGAGCTCCCACTCCCACAGCACGGGGCTCTGACAAAGCTGCAACGCATCCTCCTGGGAGGGGGCGGCCACAGCACGGAACCCCGCCGGGAAGAGCGGCGCAGCCGGAGAGGGGGCAGTTGGCACCAAGCTGAGCAGCAGGGCTGCGCACCCCACTCCACCGCCAAGCTGCACGGGCTGTTCCTGCACCCGGCGTCCCTTCCACCGCCTCCCTCCCGGCGGCATCCCCCACGCGCCCATCTGCTGCCACCCGCTCTGTCCACCCCCACGCCAGGCGCTCCCGGCTCATCCCACCCTGCCTTCCCAAAAGCCCAAACCTTCCCCGGAACAGGGCTGCTTGGCAGCGACGTGGGTTTTCCCGGCCCTTCCCCAGTTGTGCCAAAGCACCCTTTGAGAGATTTGATGTCAAGCAAGCATGTGCTCATGGCGTCAGCTGACGGCAAGCGCAAGTGCGCCAAAGGGTACCCCCGTCCTGCGCTCTCCTACTCTGGCTATCCACATCTAGAGGCTGCAACGGCAAGAAGAGCCAAGAGATGCACATACAGACAGAAGAGGACTGACAGACAGGACTCCATTTGATGGCACTGCTTTCAGTGTTGCCTTGACCGAGGGCACTGAGAAAGCAGTACAGCCATCTTGTGACTTTAAAAAGCCCAAGCCTGGTGATTACTTACATAGGCAAGATTTCAGGATACGGGTTTTTTCCCCTCCTAAAAGACTAATCAGGGAAAACGTGGTTTTAAAATAAAGCATCTTCCAAAGAAAAATTCAAGTTGAAAGTCTTGCTTTAATATAATTCTGAAGATTAAAGCATGCTGCAGAGCATTCTGGGGGCCCAACAAGTGTACAGCATCACAAGCTCCTCTGATATTTCCTAGAAAAACCTGCAACCAAGTCACCTGTAAACAGTCCTCATGAGAGGGTTTAGAGGGCTTGGAGAACAAGGCTGTCTGCGGCAAGCACCACCTGGATGTACGCCTCTGGACAGCCCCTGCTTCAGGAGCGTCTGTCCTGCAAGAGTCAGGACTGAGAATGAAAAATTGAGGCACAGAGAAGGGATACGACTCGCTCAAAGCCATCAGAAAAAGTCAAGGGTAAGCCAAGAACAAAGCATCAGGCTGGGAGATCCAGTTACCAGACAACACAGCCTAATTACAGCCTGGCTCTGGGTGGTTTTTAAGAGCGAAATACAAGCCTACGTGCTCCATGGGCTGAACCAGCCAGGCCAGCGCTGGGACGGTGACCCTGCGGACGGTGACTCCAGGGCACAGGACCCTCCGGGGACAGCCCTCTGCCCCACTGCAAAGTGTTTTGCAGAAAGGCTCTGGGCAAGAGCCAAAGGGCTTCTCCGCTGGATTCCCATCCTGTCAGCACGCACTCAGCACAGACTTCCCCAGCAGCAGCAAGCGCTGAAGCGTGCGGCAAGTCCACCCCTTCAAGGAGGTGCCCAAAGACCGTGCAGACGTGACCTGCCTGTCCCCCCTGCTTCACCAGTCCTGTCCACCAGCAACCCTAGACACAGAGCCAAGGCCCAAACTGCACCACTGTGCTGGTTTTGGCTGAGAAGAGGTTAATTCTCCTCACTGTGGGGGTCGGCTACCTTTCCAGCTTCCCGCGCTATGCCGCGTGGCGGGGGGGGGCTGGGAGGGGCGGGGCCGTGGTGGGGGCGGCTGACCCCGACTGGCCAATGGCAGGTTCATTCCATACCACGTGACACCATGACCAGTATATTGGGGGGGCAGTGGCAACGCGGCGTCGGGTCGGTGGGCGGTTCGTTTCGGCGGTTCGTTTCCCCTCTCCCCTCCCTTCCCCGGGGCTTTGCGCCTCCTGTTGTTCTCCTTTACATTGCATTTCTGTTGTTGTTTCTTTTAATTTTAATTATTAAACTGTTCTTGTCCCAACCCACGAGCGTTACCCTTCTGATTCTCTCCCCCATCTACCGGTGGGAGAGTGAGCGAGCGACTGTGTGGGGCTGAGCTGCCGGCTAAACCACGACAGTCTTTTTGGCGCCCAACGTGGGGCTCGAGGGTTGGAGATAATAACAGCTGCTGGTCACAGCACCATGTTGTCCTTTTTGCAGTTGGTGTTAAAGATCGGTGTTGGTTTGTTTAGTCTGCTGTGTTCTGCTGTGATTAGTAATGTTTTGCCTACAAGATTTGTTATACAAACACTTGTTTTCAGCTTTATCTGGTATTTGGGGTTTTTGCTGAAACCGTTACTGTACTTCGGATACCACCTTGTTGAGGCAATTAGCAATTATACCTCCTCCTCTGAGAGATTTTATATGGAGGAAATACAGAATAGTACCTTTGCAACTTTGTTCTATGATGTCTGTGCCTTTGTTACAACATCCTTGGGTGGTTAAGGTGCACTTATTGTTAGTTTTTGGGCATGTTGTTTTGGTTTTGACTAAGCAACTTAAGAATATCACCCAGAAATCTGCCCCGAGGCTTGATAGTTACAAGTGGCAGGGCATGTGGGATAGCATGGGCAAATACCTAGGGCAGTGGGCACCCCCAGTGTTTTGGAGTTTCACCCCCGAACAAGTGCAGAATCCTAAAAAACTAGTAGAATATTTGGAGAAAGTATGTTGTTACCCTGGGAACTCCAGAGAGACACAGATAACTGCAACATGCTGGGGTCTGGCCCATGCATACCGAGCCCTGCTCAACAGTATTCAGTGCCCCCAGGGGGAAGATAATGTCTCTGGATTGAAATGCAAAGTGACTGACACTGTAGACAATCCAGCCCTAACAACAGGCACTGCAGCCACTCAACCCCCCACAACAAGTACCGGAGCTAGCTCAGAAAATAAACCCGTACCAGTATCAGTTGCCCCCATACACAAGACGAAATATTGGAAGCGGACATCAACTCGTTTAGAACGGGATGATGAAGAACCAGGGTCGTCACGGGGAGAGGAGGGAGGACTCATAAATGAAATAGAGACCACCCGATCCCTGTCCTTAAGCGAGTTAAGAGATATGCGAAAAGATTATAGCCGTCGTTCAGGTGAGCACATTGTCACCTGGCTGCTCCGATGCTGGGATAATGGGGCCAGTAGCCTGGAACTAGAGGGAAAAGAAGCCAAACAATTGGGATCCCTTTCTGGGGAAGGGGGCGTTGACAAAGCAATTGGAAAAAAACCACAAGCCCTCAGCCTCTGGAGGCGACTCCTGTCTGGAGTGAAGGAAAGGTATCCCTTTAAAGAAGATGTTACATATCGCCCAGGAAAATGGACAACTATGGAGAAAGGCATCCAGTACCTGAGGGCATTAGCTGTGTTTGAGGTGATTTATGGTGACCTGGACGATCAATGGTCATCCAAAGATCCAGATGAAGCCGAGTGCACATGACCCATGTGGCAGAAGTTTGTACGGAGCGCACCATCTTCGCATGCAAACTCATTGGCAGTGATGTCCTGGAAAGATGACGAGACACCAACGGTGGTGGAGGTGATTGATAGACTCCGGGATTATGACACAAATATCTCTTCCTCGCTTGTCTCTGCTGTGGAGAAACTATCCCAAGAGGTCCAGCAACTCAAAGAAGATCTGTCCTACTCCCCACCTCGACAGAGCAGTGTCTCAGCTGTTAGGAATAAGCGTCTTTTGGCTCAAAGAAGGGGATACACACCGCGGGCCACCCTATGGTTCTACCTGCGTGACCACGGAGAGGACATGATGAGGTGGGATGGCAAGCCTACTTTGACCCTACAGGCACGAGTACATGAACTGCAAGGAAGAAGAGTCACTCAGGGAGGCTCTTCCAGGAAAGCTGCTGCTCCAGTTTCCAGCGAGCAAGTCCCCAGACAGAGGAGTAGAAGCGCAGGTTTTATTTCTAAGTGTAATAGAGGGACTCCTGATTCACATTTACAGGAAGTGAGTTGTGACTGCCATGATGAGGACTAGAGGGGCCCTGCCTCCAGCCGGGTGGAGGAAAGGGATAACCGGGCTTACTGGACTGCATGGATCCGATGGCCTGGCACGTCCGACCCACAGGAGTATAAAGCTTTAGTGGACACCGGCGCACAGTGCACCTTAATGCTATCAAACTATATAGGGGCAGAACCCATCAGCATTGCTGGAGTGATGGGGGATCCCAAGAGCTAACTGTATTGGAGGCCGAAGTGAGCCTAACTGGCAATGAGTGGCAAAAGCACCCCATTGTGACTGGCCCACAGGCTCTGTGCATCCTTGGCATAGACTACCTCAGGAGAGGGTATTTCAAGGACCCAAAAGGGTACAAGTGGGCTTTTGGTGTAGCTGCCTTGGAGACGGAGGACACTAAACAGCTGTCTACCTTGCCCGGTCTCTCAAAGGACCCTTCTGTTGTGGGGTTGCTGAAGGTCGAGGAACAACAGGTGCCGATCGCCGCCACAACAGTGCACCGGCAGCAATATCGCACCAACAGAGACTCTCTGATCCCCATCCATGAGCTCATTCACCAACTGAGGAGCCAAGGAGTCATCAGTAAGACCCACTCACCCTTTAACAGTCCCATATGGCCAGTGCGGAAGTCTAATGGAGAGTGGAGACTAACAGTAGGCTATCGTGGCCTGAATGAAGTCACTCCACTGTTGAGTGCTGCTGTGCCAGACATGCTAGAACTTGAATATGAACTGGAGTCAAAGGCGGCCAAGTGGTATGCCACAACTGATATTGCTAATGCATTCTTCTCAATCCCTCTGGCAGCAGAGTGCAGGCCACAGTTTGCTTTCACATGGAGGGGCATCCAGTACACCTGGCATCGACTGCCCCAGGGGTGGAAAGACAGTCCTACCATTTGCCATGGACTGATTCAGACTGTACTGGAACAGGGAGAAGCTCCAGAACACCTTCAATACATTGATGACATCATTGTGTGGGGCAACACAGCAGAAGAAGTTTTTGAGAAAGGAGAGAAAATAGTCCAAATCTTTCTAAAAGCTGGTTTTGCCATAAAACAAAGTAAGGTGAAGGGACCTGCACGAGAAATCCAGTTCTTCTTAGGAATCAAATGGCAAGATGGTCGTCGTCAGATTGCAATGGACGTGATCAACAAAATAGCAGCCATGTCTCCACCAACTAGCAAAAAGGAAACACAAGCTTTCTTGGGCATTGTGGGTTTTTGGAGAATGCATATTCCAAATTACAGTCTGATCGTAAGCCCTCTCTATCAAGTGACCCGGAAGAAGAATGATTTCAAATGGGGCCCTGAGCAACGACAAGCCTTTGAACAGATTAAATGAGAAATAGTTCATGCAGTAGCTCTTGGGCCAGTCCGGGCAGGACAAGATGTAAAAAATGTGCTCTACACTGCAGCCGGGGAGAATGGCCCTACCTGGAGCCTCTGGCAGAAAGCACATGGGGAGACCCGTGGTCGACCCCTAGGGTTTTGGATTCAGGGATACAGAGGGTCTGAAGCCCGCTACACTCCAACTGAACAAGAGATAGTGGCAGCATATTGAAGGGGTCCGAGCTGCTTCAGAAGTGGTTGGTACTGAGGCACAGTTGCTTCTGGCACCCCGACTGCCAGTGCTGGGCTGGATGTTCAAAGGAAATATCCCCTCTACACACCATGCAACTGATGCTACGTGGAGTAAATGGGTTGCACTGATCACTCAGCAGGCTAGAGTAGGAAACCCCAGTCGCCCAGGAATCTTGGAAGTGATTATGGACTGGCCAGAAGGCAAAGATTTTGGAATATCACCAGAGGAGGAGGTGACAGGTGCTGAAGAAGCCCCACTGTATAACAAACTGCCAGAAGATGAGAAGCAGTATGCCCTGTTCACTGATGGGTCCTGTCACCTTGTGGGAAAGCATTGGAGATGGAAGGCTGCTGTATGGAGTCCTACACAACAAGTAGCAGAAACTGCTGAAGGAGAAGGTGAGTCGAGCCAGTTTGCAGAAGTAAAGGCCATCCAGCTGGCCTTCGACATTGCTGAACGGGAAAAGTGGCCAGTGCTCTATCTCTATACTGACTCCTGGATGGTGGCAAATGCCCTGTGGGGCTGGCTGCAGCAGTGGAAGCAAAGCAACTGGCAGCGCAGAGGCAAACCCATCTGGGCTGCCACATTGTGGCAAGATATTGCTGCCCGGGTAGAGAAACTGGTTGTAAAGGTATGGCATGTGGATGCTCACGTCCCCAAGAGTTGGGCCACTGAAGAACATCGAAACAACCAGCAGGTAGATCGGGCTGCCAAGATTGAAGTGGCTGAGGTGGATGTGGATTGGCAATATAAGGGTGAACTATTTCTAGCTCAGTGGGCCCATGACACCTCAGGCCATCAAGGGAGAGATGCAACATACAGGTGGGCTCGTGATCGAGGGGTGGACTTGACCATGGACGTTATTGCACAGGTTATCCACGAATGTGACACATGCACTGCAATCAAGCAAGCGAAGCAGGTAAAGCCTCTGTGGTATGGGGGACGATGGCTGAAATATAAATATGGGGAGGCCTGGCAAATTGACTATATCACACTCCCACAGACCCGCCAAGGCAAGCGCCATGTGCTTACAATGGTAGAAACAACAACTGGCTGCCTGGAAACATCTCCTGTCCCCCACGCCACTGCCCGGAACACTATCCTGGGTCTTGAGAAACAAGTCCTGTGGCGACATGGCACCCCAGAGAGAATTGAGTCAGACAATGGGACTCATTTCCGAAATAACCTAATAGACACCTGGGCCAAAGAGCATGGCATTGAGTGGGTGTATCACGTCCCCTATCACGCACCAGCCTCTGGGAAAATTGAACGGTACAATGGAATGTTAAAAACTACACTGAGAGCAATGGGGGGGTGGAACATTCAAGCACTGGGATACACATTTAGCAAAAGCCATGTGGTTAGTCAACACGAGGGGATCTGCCAACCGAGCTTGCCCTGCCCAGTCAGAAATCCTACATACTGTGAAAGGGGATAGAGTCCTTGTAGTGCACACAAAAAGTATGCTGGGCAAAACAGTCTGGGTTCTTCCTGCCTCAGGCAAAGGCAGACCCATTCATGGGATTGCTTTTGCTCAAGGAGCTGGGCGCACTTGGTGGGTGATGCGGGAGGATGGAGAAATCCGATGTGTGCCTCAAGGGGATTTGATTTTGGGTGAAAACAGTCAATGAACTGAATGGCACAATGTGAACTGCTGTATAATATTGTGTGTCACCTCTGTGTTTTACCAATGATATCAGAGTATGAGCCTCCCAACCCCTGGAAGATCAACTCTGAAACAAGCCGTGCAGCAGTGATGGAACGATGACTGACTCGGTATGCAGCAACCCAACCCCACACACACCATCTCTCCCACCCTGAAAGACTGATACAACAGATGGAGCCCAGAGTCATGGACTGGGTTGACTCAATGGACATTTTAATGGACATTTTACAGGGAAGGGCCATGAACTAAGGGAATGATGTCTGTGTCTTATGTTAAAGGATGGGAAGGGGAGGGGTGGTGGTTGGTAAGGCTGTATTGCATCATATGGGACCTGGGCATGGTGTAAATGGTATGGAATAAGGGGTGGAGAATGTGCTGGTTTTGGCTGAGAAGGGATTAATTCTCCTCACTGTGGGGGTCGGCTACCTTTCCATCTTCCCGCGCTCTGCCGCGTGGCGGGGGGGCTGGGAGGGGCAGGGCCATGGTGGGGGCAGCTGATCCTGACTGGCCAATGGCATGTTCATTCCATACCATGTGACACCATGACCAGTATATTGAGGGGGGGCAGCGGAAGTGGCACAGTGCCGGGTCGGTGGGTGGCTGCGGCGAGTGTGGTTTGTTTCAGCGGTTCGTTCCCCCTCCCCCCGGGGCTTTGCGCCTCCTGTTGTTCTCCTTTACATTGCATTTCTGTTGTTGTTTCTTTTAATTTTAATTATTAAACTGTTCTTATCCCAACCCACGAATGTTACCCTTCTGATTCTCTCCTCATCTACCGGTGGGGGAGTGAGCGAGTGACTGTGTGGGGCTGAGCTGCCGGCTAAACCACAACAACCACCCATGCTCGATGAGGGGGGACAGTCTAGTAACTAGGGCACAGGATGAGGTAGGATGCTGGGGTAAGATGCCAGGTCGGTCCTCCTGTGCTGCTCTGTGCACACACCTGGACCGGGAAGACCCCTGCCAATCACAAACGGAGTTCCAGGAATGAAAACTGCATCTCCTCTCTTCATCCCCTCCTTGCCATTCCTCACTCAGCCCAAAATCTAGCCCCTTGCCAGGCCGGGCACATGTCAGAGGCCCTTGACGCCCATCTGGGCACCCATCTGAGCCCCCACAACCGCACAGCATGCTCCCCAAGGCAGCTGGGATGGGAAGTCTTAGCTGCAAGGGCCATTTAATATTTCATGCCCCTTCTTCTCTCACTTCTATGAAACACTCTAGTTCCTCCCCACCTCCTTACTTTTCCTCTTTTTGAAACAGCCTTATACCTGCTTTCAGGTCAGCACATCTCGGGACGGCAGCATGGGTGCTGTCCCCTCTACCACCGCTGACGGCAGGACAAGCAAAGGGATGGTTGTGCCCTCTGCACTGCTGGGGCAGCTGCTCAGCCTGGGGAGTTTCAAGCTGTTTTGCAGAAGAAGAGATGGATGGACAAAGCATTGAAGGTGTAGTCCTGCTGCCTGCAGCTCAGGAGCGGATGCCAAGAGGTCTGTGGTCGCTCTCAAAAGCTAGACAGCCTCACTGGGATCCCCTTATGGAGATCAGCAGGAAAGCCTTTAGGGCACACAGTCTGCAAGCAGCGCCACGGGCCAGAAACACCACCCTGTGCTCCCACCCCACAGCGCCAGACAGGCTTTTGCAGGTCAGGCTACTAAAATTGAGGTGCTGAAAGATGATAGGGGCTGCCAGAGCTTCCTCCTTGTCCTTCCCTGAGGAAGTGGGATCACATCGACAGGACATGCAGCGACAGCGGCTTGGCTTTGGACCTTGCCGCCACTTCCTGCCCTGCACCCAGCTCCGCTCGGGTTCTTTGTCATCCTTAGCTTTGAGGGTGCCAAGTTATGCTTTGGGCTCCTGGAAGAAAAAAATCTTCTTATCAGCACAGAAAACAAGTCCTTCCAAGGAAGAGTCAACAGGGAACTTGCTCAGCTGCCCTCCTCCATGCGGGTCTCAAAGCAGGGCCAGGGCTCGCACAGCAGTTGGGCAGCGTCCAGGAACTCCAAATTCAGGGGGACTTCCCTCCTCCTGACAAGTTTTGCAACAGAAGAGAAATAGGCTGCAAGTTTCAGGGCCTGGATGCCAGAGAGGAACAGAGGTGACAGGAAATCCCAAACCAGAGGAAAATTCAACTTTTTCTGGGTCAAATGCGGAGGAGGAGGAAGCAGAGCCACAAGCAGAGGTGCAGGGAGAGGAAAGCCCTTTCCAGAAGAGCTTCCAAGAGGTCAATGCTGGACTACCTGCCCCAGCACCACACGAGAGCCGGTATAATGCTGCATCCCCTCCTGCCGAAACCACAGCGACAGTCTGAGTCAGCGGCAGGGATTTACCCAGCACAGGTGGAAGAGGCCCAGCTGCCCAGTGCTGTGGGAGTTAATCCACATTGGGACAGTGCCCAAAGCCCCCCAGCCACAGGCAGGGAGCAGGCAGGACAGGGACAGCATCTAAAGGTCCCTTCAGAAATCCCTGGGCAAGAAAACACTGTCAGGTACTAACAGGGACACCAGGTTACATCGAAACTGCCACCATCTTAGAGACCTGAAGAGAAACAGCCACACACAAATACCACCAATATACCTGACAAAATCAGATTTGCTTCTTGCTTTATTTATCAGCCAGGCAAGCAATTCTCTGCGCAGACAGGGGTGGGAGGGCAGGAACATATCCCCAAGACACCCTCCTCCAGCTCCAAAAACATGTTCATTTTCCCCAGGCAGCTTCTGGCAGGGCAGGGAGATCATTCTCCAATTAGAGATGTTTATCAGTAAGCCATAATGAAGGTGGGACACTGATACCGTGATGAATATTATATTTCAGGAAAATTTAAATGAAATGATCCATCATGGCTAGCAGAAGATCAGCAACACCTTCTGCCAAGCACCTGCGCTGAGCAGCTCCTCCGCCAAGGCTCTGCTTCAGGGACCTGCAGTCACCATGGCTCACTGCTCCGGAGGAAAACCAGCAGCAAGAGATAAAGAGAGGCACTTTGGATTTCCAAGAGCACACAGCGAAGCAGCAAAGCTAACCAGCTTGCAAGGGAGTCACCGCCTCCCCCAGCATGGCAACAAGATACCCCCATGCACAGGCTCCACCGAGCATCGCAACAACCCATGTTCCGTTTACTAGAGTGAGTTCAGGTCCTGGCGTCCAGCACACCCAGAAACAGAGCACCCTCGGAAACAGGACATCATTCATGCAGGATGCAGAGGGGAAGGGTTACCGAGCGGCTTTTCCCCTAAGTGAAATATTGCTGCCGGCTCAATAGAAGCAGGAGGTTCATCCCTCCTGGGAGGAAGCTATCAGAAACCACTCTCCCTCCAAGCACGGCTAGCCCACGTTTTGCTATCTGTTTTTACAATCAGGCAAAATGCTGGAAGAGTGCAAGAAGACATTAAAAAAGCAAGAGTGGGTGCAGCAGCATGCAGGGCAGGCACACCAGAAATGCTACAAGCTGCTGCAATCCAGACACGAATGCATTACCCATTCTTCTGAATTTTAAATACAGAGCATTATTACAGCCATCCTCACAACTGCCACGGCAACCTTGGCACTACAGCTTTTATGATAATTCACAGGGAGTTACCCACAAGGCACTGCAGAGATTTTCTTGACAGCCATCCTAAACTAATTTTTATAGTTTAGTGTACAGTTATACATAAACATTTAAGAAAAATAAAATGGCGACTCAGAAGGAAGGAGCCGATCGGGAGGTTTCAGCCCCGCTCCCCTCGTGGCATGTGATGGTCCAGCACAAAATGCCACAGGGCCGAGGTCCGTGCTGCCCACAGTGAACCCATTCCCGGGACCAGGGGACAGAAATGCCAGTTAATGCATTAACTGGTTTGCACTGGGCAAACCCTGTGCCCCATCTGCTATGATGCCCAGCCCTCAGCATCGCTCCTGGACCAGTGCCTCTGGGTTTCCAGGGCATCCCCCTGCCCTTTGCAGGGTGTCCAGCTCAACCAGGTCATGCCTGGCCAGGAGGTGGCACCGCCACCGCCCTGCCTGCTCCGAGGTGGCCCATTGGGTGCCTGCACACACAGGTGCTGGCCCGCAGGGCTTAGCCCCCATCTTCCCCTACCCCCAGCTTGCTTGGGGGGGTTGGGTGCACCAGCCAGCTGCCTGGAGAGGACAGGAGCAATCCCAGGGGACAAGGATATGTTGATGGAAACCACAGCATCCTGAGAACAACCTTTCGTGTGCTCTGATGCCAAATCCTCCCTGTCACTGTCCCTGCCCACCCAGGGCCACCACTCTGCCCTGGGCACATCCCTTCCTGCTGGGAGGAAAGGACGGTGCAGCCCCCATCTGCCTTCTCCACCTCGGAGCTCCCAGCGGGACGTGGCTCTGCCCATCACCTTTGCTTTCCGCCCATCCTGAGCCGTACTAGCCAGCAGTGACACAGGAACTTTACATGGTGACTGGAAACTGCTGCTCAGCTTCCAACTCCCTTTTGCAGCCAACGGAGGGAAAGAGTCAAAGCCGCTGGCAGCAAGAGACAGCAATGCGCAGGAAACAAAGAAAAGGAGCACCGGGAGGGAAACCTTGATTGGTGCAAGCCAGAAGCAGCACCCATCTACATTTCACTGGAACCAGAGCCAACACTTGATGATATCAGAGCTGAAGATTAGTTTATAAAAAAAAGAATCCCCAATTCCTGCAGAGTTTGCATGCACGCACATGCATTCGCAGCATGGCAAGCAGGTACTCTGTCCATCTCTGCTGTCTTCACAAAAGCAAAATGGAGGCAAGCACGATCGAGACGTTTAAGAAACAAACCTCTCAGTTTTATATCATCCGTGGAATTACCAGCAACACCGATTTAGATACAGGGATACCACAAAGAAGAAAACAATTAAGTAACAGCTCAGAGTGAGAGATGGTAAGATACGACTCAAGCTCCACAAAGAGACAACCAGCTGAATTTCAGATGAGGCTGCTATTTTCCCAAGATGGGATTATTATATTTTGCGAAGGCATGCAGACACCAGCACACCACATCCTCCCTCTCCTTCCTGCTATTTGCAATCCCGGCTCAGTAGTCACAAGCAAGAGCGGTTGAGAGCGCTTTGCCTCCAGCCTTGTGCCTCCTGTGCCCAGAGCATGTGGTTACCCCATCGATCGTATCATGTGTTCCCTGACCGCAAAGCAAAATGCAGAAAAAATCCTGAAAGCAGCATTATATAAAGTTCGTGCATTTCTGAAAGTAGGATCTGGTGTATCTTAACTCATCCCTCAGTCGGGCATGTAAATCCACCACCTCCCAGGAACACGGCAGCAAGCGCCCAAGGCAGCAAATCGTTCCTAAGGTCTGAGCAGACCAGCTTACCTGTTGTGCTCTTAAACTGGCCAACTAGAAGAAACTCAAATGTGGGACACCAGGCGCATTCCTACCTCCGCACCCCTGCAGACCATGTCCGAGATGGCCCAAGACCAAAGCAGAGAGACGGCAGCAGGAGAGGCAGGATCCCACAGGCATTGTGCTCCCTGCGTACAGGCTCGTATGCAAATCCTTTGCTACTCAAACCCCAGTGGGCTTAAAAATCCCCCTGGAGAGAGACCCTCCTTGCAAACCACCTGCAGGACCTGCCACATGTTGCAAATCATGGCTGCAGCCAAACCAGCTGTGATCTGAATCAGCTGCCTGCTGCCATCCACCCTCCCACCTCCTGAATCGAACCGTTAAAAGCCACTTGACCTTCGGGTTTGCTCCTCCATTAGGACATCCCCGCAAAGGCGGGGGCTTCCCGGTTGCTTGCGAGGTCACAGCCAAACTGCAACCCTCTGGTCTGATGTAAGACAGCACCGCATAGAGCAATCACCTATGAAATGAGGTTGTAAACAAGTGATTCAGCTGCTGCTTTGCAAAAACAGCCCCAACACCACGGCAGGAGTGGAGACCTCCAGGAGCTGGGCAGGAACAGCCACAGGCTTCCTAAGCTAAAACATCCCACAGCCCTGATTTAATCTAATTCATGCAAATGTTAAACCAATCTAGGCATGCACATCGTATGAGTTGCCTGGCCCAGTTTGATAGGTTTTTAAACCTGTTTAGACAAACTAAGATATCTGCTTTCTAATCTAGAGCAGCTCTTAACTGTGCAAATGTTGCCAGGGAACTAGAGCACAGACGTTATTACAGATCCTGTTTGTGTGACAGCGCTCAAACTGCAATGGCCTGAGCTATACTAACATATGGAAGAGGGCAATGCTAAAAATCACCTCTCTCTCTGGGCTGGCCATGTCCATGCAGCAGGGCTCTGAAACCCTGCTCTGCTACGCTCAGTGTTGTACAAAGGCCATCTCCAAAGCTTTCCAAACCCAAGAGGCACAAGCCCAGGTGAGTCCCAAGTAGCCCAGGGCTGCAGCAGGCTGGCTGGGGGTATGACAAAGCCTTGCTTGTCCAGGGCAGGGGACAGAAGTCCCTGATGGGACCAGCAAGTCCCAGGAGTAGGGAGAAATCCTAGTGTTGGGTCCCGGAGCATCCCTGGCCCCGTGAGCTGGGCCTATCTTCACCCTCATCACAACCCCTTTGCCTCCAGAGACAGAGCAGAGCACCCCAAGTGATTCTGAAAGCCTGCACCTCCTTTAAAAAGCTCAGGTGAGCATAGAGCCCCCATTGCTCTCCTTGCTCCTGCACGTGCTCCCTCCTCACGCCTGGATGTCCCCGTGGGACGCACGCACCCGTCCCCTCCCTTGGCGGCTGCGCCCAGCACGTGCAGCTCGCACGCCTGTGTGGGAGCCACGCGCTCGCCCTCGGCAGCAGGCGGGAGGACGGGAGCCAAGAGGTTTCATGGATTAGAAAAATAATAAGTAAATAAAGTTTAAAGAAACCCATGCCTCCCAACCAGCTCCTTATCAAGTGATATCACGGGCTGAAAATCAATTTTTTGGATGGTGCTGTGCCTGCGCTGGGAGACGTCCATCTGCAAAGGGCTCTGCGTGCAGGACATGTGGCTCTGCAAGGGCTCGTTCAGGCGAGCAGCAAATAATTTGACAGCACAGGCAGCTATTGCAATGGGAGCGCCAAGCTCGATCAGTTACTAAGCCAAGACAATGATACCCAAAAAAAGAAGAGTCCAAGAGAATTACATTGGATCAGACCCAGAAGTCTGGAGGGTTTACGAGTTGAAGGAGGGGGGTGGGAAGACGGACAAAAAGACAATTTCCAGTTTGCTAGGCTGATGCCAAAGGAAAAAATCAGTTATAAAGCAAACAATCAAAAAGAGAGGATAAGAGCAAAAAGAAACGGAGTCTAACGAACCGAGCGCTTCGATTGTTCCAGCTTATTGTCTAATAAACTTTGCAGAAAGGAAGCTGGCCTGAGCTTTACTACTTCAGAGCTCACGAGATTAAAACTGACAACAAATTTTTAAACACAATACTTTTAGAGACAAAAGCTTTGCAGCTGCCTGGCCTGGCTATTTTTTTCAGTTTGCAAATATCAAAAGAAAAAAGTCCTGGGGATCCTGCCCATAGTCACCGGCCCGGAGGAAAACCCAGGACTCCAGACCCTGCTCCCGCTGATCCCTGTGCTCTCAGCAGGAAGCGAAGAGCTTCATGGATGGAGGGAGCTGGGCCAAGGCAAAAGATTATTTGAAGGAGAAAGTTAGGCACAATTTTCAAGGTGTTGAAGCAATGATATTTAACTAGTCATTTGCAGATTTCCCTTTTTTGGGGAGAGAGTAATGAATAACATGCATGTTCTTATCAACTTATATAAGCAGAATTTAAAGCTCAAAGTTCAGCAACTGTGGATTAAACTACTTAGGAGCACGTTTTTAATACAACTGAATACTCTCTCCTTACCATATGCCCGCACTGACTGGGGTTAGATCTGGCTTCACTTTATCTCGGTATCCTACACTTGCAATTTTGTTATCTCTGCAATGCAAAAGAAAACCTGTTTTAGTCAGAAACAAAGAGAGGGTTCAAACATACCTGGTGGCCAGCCACAGGCAATATTTCACATCCATCATGACGACTCACTGCCCACGCAACTGCACATGCCACGTGGAAAAGCAGATAAAGAGTTCACCATGCATTTACTACCTCAAGCGATCCTGCATCAAGGCGAGCAGCTGGATGGGACCATCACCCCACTCCATGCCGCCTTCAAGGTTGTTGAAGCCACACCAGGCACCGCAGAGGGCACCCATCCCAACCCGCTGCCACCCAGCCAACCCATCGCCAGGCTGTATTTAAAGACCTCAAAGCAGCATCAGGTGGGACAGCCTCCCACCTCACAGACAGCTTTGAGACCTCCAAATATGGCCCGAGCCCTTCGGGCAAGTGTGGCAGGCAGGAATGCTTCCTGTGCTATAAAGAACAAGAAACAGCCTCAGTTTCCCCAGCTCGTGACCACATAATCCCCCCGGACATCAACATGGCTGGGTGTCTCTTCACACTCATTCCACCTTGCCTCCCACAATGGAGCAGCAGAATTAAGGCTCTAGCAAGAATTCATCTGCCTGGGAAAAAGCAAAGGCACATTTTTCCTCTTCTCCTTAGGCAACATGTCACACCAGCTATTCTTTAGCACCCAGACAAAAGGCAGAGCAAATCTGCTCCTCTCGGGGCAAGAGGGAAGAGACACCCTGTCTATCAAATTCACATTTATAAAACCTGGAGAGCACCAATGACCGGGGGACAGAGAGCCGGGGACACAAAGGACCTGACCCCATCCTGCCAGTGAGGCCAGTGCCAGAAGACAACTACAAGAAGACTCGAGGACCTCCTTCCCCCGTCACCTCCACCGCCTCGCACCCAAGCATAAGAATGGCTCTGCTCCCAGGGACCCTGCTCCCCCTGCACGCAGCCCCCCGCATTACTTGGTGGCACGGCTTCAGCTGGAAGCTCCTCTCACATTACTCAAAGTATTTATGACTTTTTCCCCATTTGAAATATGGAGGAAGGAGGAGGAGAGTGCCATCAAACTTGTTAATTTATAAGTCAATCTGGCAAGGAACAATTAACAGCTTTCCCACCACAGGGGTGGCAGGAAGAGGGGAACCTTCTCCCCGGGGAGGGCAGAAGGGCCCCGTGTCAAGACACACCCTGCCCTGCTGAACCCAGCCAGCTCCGTGCTCAGGACCCAGACGCAACTTTATTTTCCCCCATCAGTAGCTCTCACAGCCGGAGGGGACGAGCAGCCTCATCCCCCGCAGCGGGACACACTTAAGGTCCTGCCACCAGCTCCCTCAGCCCAGCACAGGTGCACAACCCCCAAAACACTCTTTATAGTGGGGGGAAGGGCTCCCTGCCCAAGTGGAGCTGCGAGGCAGTGCTGACAGCCTGGGAGCTGTGGGCAGGAGCAGAAGTGCCTGTGGGAAACACCCCCTGCTAATTTAGCAGGGGGTTTGTCTGGGGAGGGAATGGGGGTACACTCCAGATGTGCACCCCCGCGCCCCTGTGGGTTGTGCTGGCCCAGAGGCAGGGCTAGAAACCACCACCAGCCCCCCCAACTAAAACCACTTTTTTCCTCCCATTACAAGCACTTTTGCAAAAGTGAAGCCTCGCAGGACTTGGAGAGGGCAAATGCCCAAAGAGCAGATATGTCCCCACCATCGGAGGGTTCAGCACCCACCGGGAGGCACCACCCATCCCCGCAGAGCCCAACACCCCTCCCACAGATGTCATCCCTTCACCAGCCTTTTTTTCCCTTATCCCACATCAACACCATTTGCTGCCCAAGGAGGGACTGGAATGGGATCCTCCCGGTGAAACAAAAACACCTTTAATCATTACTCATATTTTCGGAGCGGGTTTTCACCCTCCATGTGACAAGTTGTGGCTCGGGAACCCCGGGGCTCCGGGGACAGCTCTCGCCTGCTGCAGGATGGCCCCAGGGCTTGGGATTTCAGCTGAAATCCCTGATGGCAGATGGAAAACAGCCACCCGCTGCCAACCCCAGGGGTGTCCCGCAGTCCCCAGAGCCAGCCGCACTTTGCAGGAGGTTTGGTGCAGCCACACCAGCGCAGGGCCAGGGGAGGGACCCCCCTCCTAACACGGGGTCCTAGGTAGTTTCAGGGTGACCTAGGCCCCTTCCTCACTGCTGTCACCATCGCTGGGCCACCACACAGCCAGCGGGGAACGGGGTGAAACCCACTTCCCGACGGGCTGCGGAGCTGGCAGGGAGGACAAAGCAGCCGTGTTGCCACCGGTGTTTGGGGTGGGGCACAGGCAGCGCCCCAGGGTGACACAGCCACATCCCCAGGCTGCGGCATTGTCCCGCCAGCGCCGTGGGGAATGCTCTGCCAGCTCCTCCGGCACTCGCATGCCAGCAATGTTGCTCCCAGAGCGACACCGGCTTTGCAATGGCGCATCCCCAGCACGCGCAGATGCCAGGAGGTACAGAAGCCACCGATCCCGCCGAGAAGGGATGCAGGTCCCCAGCTGGCCCCCGCCTCCACGGGTGGTCCCACAGTGCTGCTCCGTGGGAGCACAGCCCTTAGCACGGGGATGATGCCAGAGCACCCCAGATCCCATCCCTTAGGTCAGTGCTGAGCACCCACTCTCCTGGTGGGACCGTGGTCCGGAAGAGGTGGCCGGAGGGACACCGCAGGGATGGGGTGGGGGAGCAGTGCCAGCATGGCAGGGAAACGGGGTTGCCTTCTCCTAAAGGAGGTGGGTAGATGCGGGGGGGTTCAGAGAGGGTGGACCAGTACCGGGGTGCAGGACGGAGCACTGCCCAGGGAATGGAGCGCATCCCTGGTATCGGGGTGGTGGATGGAGCACAGAGCGCATCCCGGGTACCAGGGCACTGAGAGAGTGAACCGGTACTGGGGCACAGCATGGAGCACTGCCCATGTACAGGAACGGAGCACAGCGCGCATCCCCGGAACCGGGGCGTGGGACCGGGCACGGCGCGCATCCCCGGTACCGGGGCGTGGGGCGCGATGCGCCCTGGGCTGCAGCCGCTCCAGGTGTCCCCACCCGCCTCTCCCTCGCATCTCCCGCTGCAAGTGCCGGTGGTCCAACGCGCCCCCTCCCTGCACCCCCCGCTATAGCGCGGCCTCCTCCCCTCCAATGCAGCCCCCCATACCCCTCCCATGCGCTCCCCCAGCAACATGCCCCCGGCCTCCGGTGCCACCCACTTGCACGCCTGTGAACCTCGCCGGTACAACGCGACCCCCCCCCGCAACGCCAGCCGGCCGCACCCCCCCCACCGCCCAAACGCTCCCCGCTATAACGCCCCCCTTGCCCCCACCGGAGCCACCCGCACCCCTCTCCCGCCCAGCGTCGCCACACCGCCCCCCCGCCCCGGCGCTCCTCGCTATACCGCGCCCCTCCTCAGCGGAGCCCACCTGCCCGCCCCCGCTACAACGCGGCCCGCAGCGAAGCCCACCCGCGCCCCCTTCCCAGTTCACCCCACCGCAACTCACCTGCGCCCTCACCCTCCCGCTACACCGCGCTCAGGGCGCACCCCACCTGCGCCCAGCCGCGCCCGGGCGGCCCTGCTGCAGAGTGTGTGCACCCCCCGTTACAGCGCGCGCCCCCCGCCGTACCTGGCGGCGCGGCAGCCCGCTCCCATGCTGGCCGGCGGAGGGGCGCGGGAGGGGTGCGGAAGGGCCGCGGCCGCCCTCCTCCGCCTCCTGCCTCCTGCCTCCGCCCGGCGGCTGCGCGGGGACACTGCAGCACGAGCTCCCACCCGCCGCCGGCTACTCGCACAGATGATGTCATTCCCCGAGCCGCCGCCTGACGTCACCGCGAGGCGGACCCCCGCCCCCGTCCCCGGCCCTCCTGGGGAGAGGAGGGGGAAAGTGGAGGGGGAGGAGGGGGCGCGCGCCGCCGCGGCGTGGCCGCCCATTAAAGCCCCCGCGCGGGCCCCGCGCACGTGGGCGGGGGGGGGTGCGAGGGACGTGGGTGGCTGCGGGCGCGCAGCGGGGCTCGGGGTCCGTGGGTGCCCCCCGCAGGTCCATCAACAAACTTGCCATTTTCAGTACATTTCCCGTTTGGGGCATAATTGAAATATTCAGTTTATTTGCCGCTGTCAGGATATGTCTGATAGTTAATGTGTTTCCCTTCACATATTATCGACGTTCAATCTATTTTCCACACACCTGACTGATAGTAACAACACTCCCTCCGGCTCCCGCGCTGGGTGAATTGCTCATACCCACCGTATTTCGCGCAGGGACCATGTTATATTTAACCCACTTCCCACATTTGCTATATTTGCCAGATGGAATGTATTGTCAGTATTCAATATATCACCTATATTCCATATATTTCCTGTGTTGAATGTTTACTCACATGTAATCTATCCATCACATCGATATTTCACACCCTCAGTATATTCCTCATATAGTCCTTCAATATATTCCCCATATTCAATATATTCCGGATATTTAATGCATTTCCTGTACTCCACCCCTCTCCCGTAATTCTCCCTCGTTGTCTCCCACCCACCGCAGCTCCCCGCTAGCGACCGTATGGCCCCAATACAGCGGCTCTTTCGATTTCTAATACCTCTAGCACTCCTCAGAGCCTGTGCCGCACCGCGATGACCCCAGCCCTAGTGAGCAAATGCAAAAATTGGCAAAAAAAGAGCAATGTGAGAGCAGGAAGAACTTCGACCATGGGAGGGCTTTGCTTCCAAACCTGGAGGACTGATGCTGGGGAAATGCTCGAAGACAGAATCACCTTTGAGACAGGTAAAAAAAGGGGAAGAAAAAGGAAAAAGGGAAAAAGGAAAAAACGAAGAAAGACTTTTTTCTCATTTTCCTTCTCTGAAGCTCCGGCGCCCAGATTCAGCTCTGTGGCAAACCAGCCGGGCGCTCGCACTCCGACAGCAATCACCCGCTCCCCATCTGCTGCGCCGTGAACTTGCGTCGATGCCCCGTGCACCTCCTAATACTGACCAAATGTCAGCCGAACACTGAGTTTTAACTGTTTGGGGGAAATCGGGCAGAAAAATGTTGTTATTTCTCTCTTCCAGGGGCCAGGAGGAGCCGCTCGGCCACACAGCCTCGTGCGTGGGCATAGATTTTGCTCTTTGTTTTGCGTGACAAGAAGCACCTGTTTTTCAGCCGAGAGGGTGCCGTTGCTATGGCCTTGGAGAAAAATTGTTGGCATTAAACATGCTCTGCTTTCTCGGATGCAGCTGGGAAATGCCATCAGGTCTCAGTGCTGCCATGTGAGCCGGGAGGGTGTGGGGCGGCACCGTGGTCCATCTGCCCCGGGCGGGTGCCTGGAATTGGACGGGGAACCTAAAACTGATTTAAAAATTACTTTTCCTTTGTGAGAAAGGGCGATTTCCAATTAGAGGACACCACAGAGAGCCACAGGGGACCACAGGAGATCATCAATACCCATAGGGGTCTACAGGTGTCCATAAGATCCCATCAGGACCCATAGGGGTCCAAATAGACCTGTAGGGGGCTGTAGGAGCCCATACAGACGCACAGGGGTGTATAAGAGCCCATAAAGTCCCATAGGGGTCCACAGGAGCGCTTAGAGACCCATAGGCACCCGTAACAGCCCATGGGGACCCATATGACCTGTTGTTGTCTGTAGGGTCCCATAATGGTCTGTAGGAGCCTGCAGAGACCTGTAGGGGTCCATAGGTTCTGCAGTCATCCATACATGTACAAAGAGATGAATAGTGTTCCACAGCAGCCCATAGGAATCTGTAAAGATCCATAGGATTCCACAGAGACCCACAGAGATCCATAGGAGTTCGTAGGAGCCCATAGAGAACCATAAGACCAGCTACAAGGTGCCCACCCTGGTGCTGCAGGGTCTGGCTCCACCTTCTCATCTCCTGGAAGAGTCCCAGGCTCTGCCCTGGAGAGCCATCCCAGTCCTTTCCTGCAGCATCTCTTATAAAATGGGGTCGATCATTGATTTTCTTCTGCAGGTAGAAAATGCCCACTTTCCCCATCTGCTGGACTCCTTTCCAAACGGCTGCGGAGCCTGGTGGCAACCACCACATCACCACGGCTCCCACGTCCTATCTGCTGCGTCTATGTTCTTAATGGATGTATAATACTTCACAGTAATTTCCTCATTTGTCATGCAATCAACTCGTTGCATCAGACATGGGAGAAATGTAAATATCAATTATTAACCATCCCATTCCGGTCTTGCTTGACTGGATTTTTTTCTTTTTTTAGGAAGGATTTGATTCATTTGTAATTCAACTCTACCAACATATTTTTAATTAGGATGCTTACATTTCTGGCTAGGCTCTACTTTTGAAGGGGAGAGGCTTGATCACTAGAGCAATTGATGACTCCATGTATATTTTATAGCTGAGATGATAGTTGTGAAAAAAGTCTAAAATAGAGGGGGGTTTGAAATCCTGTGCATAGAGGGCCGCTAGACCATGGTTAAAATTCTCAGTGGCCAAATTTGCTGCCTCAGTCATTTATTGCCCTCAAAGTGTGCGAAGCAATGGCATGAGATGGAGAAGTGGCCAGGAAAGTTCTGACAGAATATTTTTCATCTGCAAATAGTTGGTTTTTCTTTATTTGAGAGTGAAACATTTCGTATAACTGTGTTGCCTTAGGCAAAATTGGCTTTGGAAATTAAAATAATAACAAAAAAATTAGAAGGTTGAAACTCAGCTGCTTTCTTTTTCACTTCCCATTTGGAAATGGTTTTCCACTCAAAGTTTTAGAATTTGCTGGTGTATGTACAGCCTGAAAAGTCAGGCTGGGGTTGCGATGCACGTTTCTCCTTGCTTTTCGGCATCCACGCTCTCATGACATTTTCACCGGTGCCAGTTTTGCAGGAGGTAATCCCCATCCTCCCCCCCGAATCCCAAATTTGGCTTAAAATGCAGGAAACCTGGACCGTTCTCCTCTCAGCCAGGCTGTTTATTTGCTTTCTGGAGTGTTAATAAAGCTCTAAGACTTGCATTTTCCAAGCTGTCTTCCTCCTGAAAGGGAGCAGGCTGCGTCTCCTTAATAGCTGCTTTTGTTTGCTTGAAGGAAAATACGAAATATCTCATGACTTGCCATAAAGCCGCGAACGACTGCAAGGATGCGCAATTGCTGGGTGTCCTCATGACTAATGGGTGAGTTTCCAGGTGCACGTGGAGCCTGCGGAGATGTGCCGGCAAATCCTGCAGGATTTTTTTTCTATCGGTCAATCTGCTAAAGTCGTCTTCTCACGAGCCAAGTGGTGGTTGGTGCCGAGAAGCTTCCGCAGTTTTCCCGCGGTGTGAAACAGACCCATCTTAATGCCACCTTGTCATTACGTTGTACCGAGATGATGCGACCCGGCCCACGCAGAAGCGTTTTGCGGCTCCTCCAAAGTGTAGCGAGACTTTCTGAAGGCGACAGCACCCTTTATACTGTAACCCCAATGCCCGCATCCAAAGGCATCACCCCAGGGGATCAAAGGTTTGGGCTTGACCTTGACACTCCTGGGTTTGTGCTGGAGGCAACTTTGCTCCCAAATCCTTTTCCAAACCGTTTTTGCTTCCGCTGCATTTTAATTCATCTAAAAGCCGGGGTGGAAAGCGAATCTGCTCTAGCAGCTGTAGCCGCCGTGCCCAGACATGGTCAGCGGTGGGTTGTGAAAGAAGCTGTTGAGCTCCCCCTTGATGGCATTTGAATTCAGTTGTTAAATTAAGGATGGTAAAAAAACAATTTGAAGAACAAGCGCGGCGCACGATCAATGCTGGCTTGTCACCAGTGGAAAGGGCAGGTGCCGATCCATAAACCCCATCTGCTGGGAGAGGAGCCTTGCCACGACCCCCAGCCGAGGGTAGTGGCCACTATTGCTTCTGGCAGATGCCGAATGCACACGTACCTGTGGCTCAGGTAGACATGCTAGGGCATAACTGAGCCTGCAATTTCATCAGATTTTCTGTTTAATATCCATTTTCTTTCAACCAGAGAGTATCCATCGTTTCCCTGGTCACCGGAGGATTTTGGCAGGTAAGCCACGGAGAACAATCAACACCCATTTTCCAAAGCCTGCGTTATGGCCTCCTGGGGGAAGTCTCACTTGCAGCTGAGAAGTCACTTCAAAAAACTCACCCCAGGCTCTTTTTGAGGCAAAAACTCATCTGCTCATTTAACTTAATGAGCGGCTCTCCATCGCTGTCGTGACACCAGCACCCACCTCCTGCGCAGCAACAGCGCTAGGACAGCGAGGCTGACGGAGCAGTGGGGAGGGTTAATCCAGCTCACCACTGCTGTCAGGAGGCTTTGCTCCAGCTTTGGGCTATCTCCTTGCTCCCAAATCCTTAACATGTTGTTTTCCAGAGAAAACAGGGAGGAATAAATTCCACAGCGACGGGGAGCTCATGTGAATCCGACCTGCATGAGGCTGCATGTCGGCCCCCGCTTGCGCCCCTGCACTGCTCAAATGCAACAGAGCTGCTGAGGTCGGTAAGGGAAATGGAAACCCTCGCCAGTGACAAAGCTGCCTCTGCTCCAGGCTCCCCAAAAACATGTGCCCATGAGAGACACGAAAAACCCCGCTGGGCTGCAGGAGCATGTTTGAGGCACAGTTCGAGGCAAATTACCTGGGGTAATTTGCAATGGCAGCAAATGCATTCCAGTGAGGATTTTTGGGGTGTGGTTGTGCCTGGGGGCTGTGGGGAGGCAGCTCAGGCTGGAGTAGTGCAGGGATGCACCCAGTGCCATCGCCAGACTGGTTTCCAGCAGCATTGCTGGTGCCTGGGGACCTCATTCCGGGTTAGAAGATGGGCATATGTCAAACACGTAAGACACGCTTTGGCACCGTCTGCTCCTGCAGAACAATAGTTACTCTTCGTGTTAGTTCAGTTACAGATCAAATAATCTAAAAAATTCACAAGTGGCTGCGGATAAAAATTAACTTAAAAACATTTTGAAAACATTGCAGTACTGTGGAGAATAGAAATGCGGCACTCGCTGGCGGGAGAGAAAAGCCAAGTGTCTGTACAAGAGTCCTCCACATCAACATTTTCCCCACGTCAGATAACACAGAAAGCAGCTAAAGCTGGATGATCGTGGTCCAAGATGGAGCGATGCCCTATGGAAGCCCAGGGAAGTTTTCACTGCTGTTTGCTCTGCTGATGTTTTTCAGCTGTGTCATTGGTACTTTGCTTTATCAAGAACATTACGGGCTGAATACTGCCTTTGCAGTGAAAAACAGTAGGCTGAGTATTGCTCTCTATTGCACAAAACACATTAGTTGTAGGAAGTTATAGGACAGAGGTATTTGGCTTGTGGTCATAACTGCATTTAATAACTGCACAGTAAAAGGTATAAGACCTTGATTAAACTTTATAGCGTCCAAGCCTCAAATCGGCTCTTTGCGCTCCAGCCTGGCTCAGTGCAAATGCGGGTTCTTCGGACCAAGGCAGCAGCGTCCATGTGCTGACAGAAACTTGTTATACACAGAAAGCAGCCTGTTGGGAAATAAGCCATCAGCTGATTTCCCTTTGGTTTTGTTTCCAGGAGGGACATTTCCAGCTCAGCTGCTTGGTGGGGCTAGAGTTCATCCTCTGCTCCGCGGTGCCTAAATTGAGACGGTTTTGGGGTGGGGAGAAGAGCCTGTGGGATAAATATGGAAGAGGCTAAATAAGGAAAAGCGGCATAGGCTTCTGCAAACAGCCTCGATGTGAGTGTAACCCACTCCGCACATAAGGTCTAAACTCATACCAACGCTGGGGTCTGTTTTCCCCAGCACGAGCCAAAGCCGACGTGAAAGTGCAGCGCAGCAGGTGCCCTCCCAGGGTGGCTTCCAAAACACCGGCCAGACCCTGTGGGGGTGATGAGGGAGGAGGGGAGAAGCAACGGCAGAAATGTCCCCCCTTGCTGCAAACAAATTTCCCGTTTGCACTGCAGGTGCTGGTGGGTCTGTGAGAAGGTGGCACATCGTGGCTGGGCCGGCACAGCCGCCGGCATGCACTGACGCTGGGCACCATTGGTGTTAGCCAGACACAAGACTTTCTTGAAGGCAGAGCAATTGCACATCGCCTGGAGTGGCTGCAGAGAGCATGTTGCAGGGCATGCCTTGGGGTGAATTCTGCCTCTGGGCTGGGTCGCCCATGGGCCTGCACTTTCCCTCCATTAGGTCTTCCACCTCCAGCTGCTACACCAGGCTTTATTCTCTCCTGCTTGCTTCCCTTGGGTGTGCTCCCGTGCCACATGCACCTCTTACAGCCCAGTGCAGAAGGAGCCCTGCAGCCAGGGCTGAGCCCCAATCAGCTCTGCAGCCGCATTTTCCCATTGCACCCCAAAGTCCTACTCAGCGCCAGTGGCCCCTATCCCACCTCCCCTGTGCTCAGGGTCACCCCACAGAGCCACCATCAAAAAAACCCCAAACTCTTTGGGCAGCAGAGCACGAGCAGGAGCCACCGGCGTTACTGCTATTGCTGCTGTTATAATCGCTCCTCCAAAGCCGGAGCAGGCAGCAGAGTCTTTTTCTCTGAATGAAATAAGAACAAAACTGGTTGGAATATCGTGGTGATATTAGTCATTAGTCATTTCACCTTGTTTGGGAGCCGCTGCTAATTGAGATGCTCAAGCGTTGCTTGGAAGCTGTCTCACTGCGGCCGTAGCGCTCGGACCCTCCCTGTGCCGACAGGGCTGTATTTATGGGTGTCACTCAGCCCATCTGTGCCTTCGCTTTGCCCTTTTGGGCCCTGGGAGCTAAAACGGGGGGAAGGCAGAAGAGACAAATGGTCTCGTAAACTGCAATGAGCCATGGCAGAACATCGTTGTGCGGCGAGACGCAACCCGGTGCTCTCGAGCCCGAGGAACATGTGGGGAGCAGAGGGGATCCCCTCTCTTCTCTCCTTGCCGGTGCAGCTGAGGATCTGGGCTCAAGGGCTGTCGTTAACCTACCACCCTGCTTTTCTCTGCTGGAAAATTATGGCCGATTGATGTGCCTGGTATTTATACAGTCCTCATTACCATAGCAGCTTGTATCCCTGGGGGAGACGCCGTCACGCTGGGTGCCCCTGTGCAGCCCTTCATACTGGATGCTTTGCTGGCTTTGCCACCTCCGGGTGTCCACCGGGTCCGCAGTGCTGCTGCTCACAGCAAGCAAAGCCGCAGTTTGCAGCGAGTGACTGTGGCAGGAGATGTCCTGCCATTTTGGCTCTGCTCGCGACCATGCCGGCTGGCACACAATGTTGGGTGCTGCAACCAGTGAGGCAGTGTCAGCCGTGGCATCAGCCCTGCCACAGGAAAGTGGCAAGGGGATGGTGATGCATCCGCACTTTCCACTGGCACCGGGGAGTGACTGCAGGCTAGTACCACTGTAGCACGGGCTGGAGCGAGCGCAGGACTTGTGATAGACATCAGGAGGGAAAGCTCGTACGGGAGGCCAAGCACTGAGCCCAGAGTAGACTCACCTCCCGAGATCTGGCTGAGATGGTCTATGAGCATGAGCAATGATGCTTCACCAACCCCATCTCCAGCGCCCCTGGTCCAGCAAAGTTCTCTGATGAAGGCAGTGCCTCTTTATGGAAAAATCCGTCAGAAGAAAATGCGAAATGATGGCAAATCTGTAGTCTAATATATACGGAGTAGGTGTGTCCATATGTCCTGTAGGACCTAACAGGGGAACGACCCATCCAGCATGATCCTACGGGTAAAAAGATCTGGATCTGTCCCCGAAGATGCCTCTTTTCAGGGCTGTGACCCGTTGGAGTGTGCGACTGTTTTGGGTAGCTGCTGTGCTTGGGGCAGGGAGAAGAGCTTTTTTGGACTAGATTAAATTATCCAGAATATAAAATAGGGATCAGTCTGCTAAGGCTGAACAGAGTGCGCTCTACAGGACTGCGGTGATCTCCGTGCTGAACAAATGAGGTCTTAATGCCCTTGAGGAAGCTATCTTCCTTCCTTCCTTCGCTCCCTCGCTTTTCCTGTCGTCCTCTCCGAGGTGAGTGGTTGGTGAGACTTGCCTCCGTGTGAGCCAGAGGAGCCCCCGCAGAGCCGGCTGCTGCCTGCACGAGCCACAGAAACAAGCACCGCACATTCTCACCGTGCAGCAAAGTGAACTTGTCCCCGCCCTGCGGGAAGCTCCGGCATCCCAGGGACTTGGGCGATGGGGGTCTGGACCAACCTCTTTGCAGACACGTCTTTTTCTATTTGAATTTCTTCTCCTCACAGCTGCCCAAAGCTTCACTCACGCATGGGCGAACTGGAGCATAAATGCAGATTTCTGGGTTCTATTTGGCTGCCAGCGGGGGTGGGAATGTGGGCAAGGTGGTCTAGAAGGATGTTTTCCTTTTGTTTTGCAGTCTCATTGGGCAGCTATATTTAAGTGACTTTCAAATTTTCTGGGCTTAATTAATGAGCAAAAGTTTTCACTCACAGGCACTCAAACAGCTTGGGAAGTTCAGCCTGGTCACTGGGCAGGAAAATAAATCTCTTTCTTCTCTGCAAACACTGGGAAGTGACCTGCAGATAACCCTGGAGGAAGCCTCTCCACGGGCTCGCCGGGACACGCCAGCCCCGCCCCTGAGGCTCTGTGTGCACAACACGAGCTGGCAGACGCAATGTTGTACAGCTACACGCCGCAGCAACACGCGCAGCACCCAAGTACCCGCCGACGCGGGAATGCGCTGCCCGCGTTCATGGCGGCCAGGTGGGTCCCACTGACACAGTACCCGGATGTGCTGTCATAGGTGTATATCAGCCTTTCATGGGCATAAGTGAGCTCACAGGCATTTGTAGAGGTTTCAGTACATTTTTTTGTCTCCCCAAATCAGGCTTGGATGCATCGCGGCTGCTTGCAACCTGTGCTGGGTACAAGCAGTCCTGCTTCACTCTAACACGCAGCCCTTGAGCATCGCTCTAATAACGTAAAAGGGTTTCAGAGGGTGGATGGCTGTAAATCTTTCAAGTTTCAAGCCGCTTCCCAGCTTCGGGTTTCCACCTGGCTGCTTCCCAAATGGCTGGTTTTCCTGCGGACGTGCCAGATGACCTTGGAGACGCGCCGAAGGTGTGTTGGCCAGTTGTCCCTGTTACCTGGGAGCCTTTTTAGCGTTTGACAATGGTGCTGTTATACACCATTGCCAAATGCGTAGGGTGCTAAAGGAGATGGTGCCACATCCTGGCTCATCGCCGGAGTCACCCAGCCAAACCGGGCCTGGGGACCTGGACCAGAGGCCTCCCTGCCGCATCCTCTGGCATTTGCTTAATTTTTCTACCAGCTGAGCTTTTTAGCGCAGTACCTGTGGGGTTAATGCCGCAGCGCGGGTGCCTGCTTCTTGCCTGATGAGCACTGTCAGATGCCTGTCCAGATGTCTTAGGGCTGAGTGGACCCACGCCTGCGAGACGTCTACACGCACCCCTGCCTGACCCGGTGTGCTGTGGCAGGAGGCACACGTGGGCACTGCCCCTCGCACCCTGCATCACCCACTCACCCCTGGGGCAGTGTTAGTGTCCTGGTGTAAATCTCAGGACAAGCAAATGGCAGGAAAGGGTCAGCCACAGAACAGCTGCAACGCAGGGTTTGGGGCTGGAGAGTGACCCTCACAAAGAAATCATCATTTCTCCAGGGAAAATCGAGGCTAGAAAGAAGAAAATAAGATCTAGAAGTGTTTGGGTATTTGTTGCTGTTGCGTTTTTCCATAGCTGGCTTCCCTGGTGTTAATGAATAATAAACTCTGCATTTTATCTTGCTTTCCTCCTAGCCCTGATCAGGACTCTGTTCTTCTCTGGCACCTACATGCTCATTTACAGAAGCATAAAGCAAGCCAGACAAAGCTGCAGCTCGGTGCTGAGCCCTGCCTTAGTCTCCAGCAGCTGTCCCGCAGCCTTTGCCTAGCAATGACTCTTGCACTGGTCCCAGTTTACTCATGGGCCCGTAACATGGAGAGGTCTTGGCCCTGTTTTCCATGCCAATAAGGCTCTGGGTGCAGAGGATCAGAGTTAAAAAATACAAGAGAGGGCGAAGTGCCTGGAAGCAAGGTGTTTTCTGCGTGAAAAGGTTTAATGCCACAGGTCTCCACAGCTCCTCTTGTCAACACGCTTACTCAGCTTCTTTTACCCCAGGACCTGCACCGCCTTAAAATATATCTGACTTAAAATAGCACCTTGCTTAACCCCAGGCAGATGTGTAGGTTTTCTTCTCCAGCAATAAGGAGGGTTTTCTGTTTCCACTGAGAACATATTCAGCTAGAAGTATGGACCAGGGAGAGAGGAGTGATGGCATTGGAGGCACAAGGCTGCACCCCCGAAGCCGGCGGTTGAGTGGCCCCAGGGTGCACTGCTGTGGGATGGGCAGAGGCTGCACCTGCGCAGCTTCTTTAGGGCTGAAATCAGGCAGATTTTTGGCCAAAGAGGGCATTTGTGGCACGGGAGGTGCTATAGCAACAGGACGAAGGTACTTGGAAGCACCTGACAAGGGAAATAACTAAAATAACAGCATCAATGGAAAGCGGAGCGACAGTAAAAGGAGGAGAGGACCCAGCGATCCCTGGCGTAGGGTAGGGAATGCGGTGCCAAAGCAGCCGGGAGGGTGTTTGTCTTGTCGCCCTACTAAAGCTAATTTCCAAAGAGCAGCTGTGGTGCAGGGGGGAGAAAGAGCAGGGCCGGTTCATCCATGCGCCCCAGATCTGCGCGCCCACGGGGTCCTTCTCATCCCACTCCGCCTCCCACAGCGGTGGGTGCCATCATCCCCTTTTCCCCCCGTGCCATCCAGCCAGCACAGCACCCCTATTTTTGGGACTGTCCCTCCTCCCCACCCAACTTTCAAGTCTAAAAAGAAGCTGAAGTTGCTTTCTTGTTCGTTTAAGCTTTGCGTTTGTCAGTGCTGGTGCATCCTTCGCTGGCGGGTGCCGTGACAAGCTGGGAAGCAGCGGGACCCCTTCCCAAGGACACTCCTCAGCAGGAGGGAGGAGTCGCCCACCCTGGGAGCGTCGGCAGAGATCGAATACCTGCATCCTGAAACCTAGCCACTGGCCACCCTGGCCAAGGGAAAACCGACCTATTTATTAGAACTTCCTCCGTATTACATATGATTTTATTTTCCCTTCCCTCCCCAGCCCTTCTCTCACGGCCATGTTTCGGCAGGATTAATTTGAGATGACTTTAGCCTGAGTGATGGTCTTTGTTTTTGTCTTCTCCTTGTCTATTTTCCACCTTGCTAAACCTAGAAAAACTCCAGAGAAATTCTCTGGCTTCCAGCCTTGCCAGGGGCCCTGGCTCAGCTGACACTCATCTGCCGTGGCCGCATTCAACCACGGAAAAATCCCACCTTCTGACAAGGATTGTTTTTATTTCTAAAGAAAAGCAGAGCCTGTTGTCCACAGGTGGAGTGGGACGAATGACGGGCACTGACGTGCACACATCAAAATGATTGAGGGCTCACATTTCCCAGGGAAGCGTTTTCTTTTTTGATGGGCGGGGGCCAAGACCCGCCCAGCTACTGGCGTTTGGTGCCTTTGCAGCCTGATCGGTGATAAAGTACCACCTTTTTCTCTGCAAGAGGTGAGGGATGGAGGGGTTGTGGCAGGCGGCGTCACTCCGATGGTGCATGCCAAGCCCCCGTTTTCTGATTTGCTGATCCCCTGAGATGGTTCATGCCACTGATGGATGCTCCAGGTTTCACAGGCATAAATACAGGAATCAGTGTGAAAAAGGTGCATGAGGGCAACCAAAGAGCTGGGGCTTGGTGCCAGACGCAGGACCTGGCTGTTGCCCCAGCGGGGTCCGTAGTGGGTTTTCCTCCTTGATGCAAAGATGTCTCAGACATCCAACTTAGCCCCGGCGGGCTTTAGGCAGGGATGGTGGCAGGGGCTGAACCCGAGCTCACTGGCCTCCCATCCGGCCAGCTCAGCCTGTTGCTGAAATCCATTACTACTTTTTAACAATTGCTTCTGGACTTGCATTAATTATTTCTCCAGCAGGGTGGAGGTCATTAGGAAAACTGCTCCTGTTCTTAGTTTAGATTAGTTTAGGGTGCAGAAAGGCAGAGAGAAGAGATTGCTTGAAAGATAGCATGGTCTTGAGCTGGAAAGGGCGGCTTGTGGAAAGGCAGGGAACGTTTCCACAGCCACTAGAGGCAGCACTGGCGTGCTGGAGGGGACAGTCTTTCGCCTTCCCAGGAGAGTGGCCTTACGGGGAGGTGGCATGCTTACACAGGGCTTGTGTGTGCAACACTGGCCCACAGACCAAAACCCCATTTGCAATGTTGCAGTGCGCACTCACTCCATGGGTTCAGGGATGCCAGCGTGGAAAGCTTCTCCCTGTAAGGCCTTGACTCCACTGACCCAACCTCGTGCTTTCTTTTTTGCACACCAGGAAGGCTTTTCCAGGTCACTAAAATTTACACCGCTGTGCTGCGCAGCAGCCCTGGCGCGGGAGCTGGGAGTTGGAATGTGTTTGTTGACACTCTCCCACCTCTGAGCTGCATTACGCAGATCCACTAAATGCCCTTTCCATCTTGTTATGATCATTAGCGGAGAGTATTGCGCTGCAGAACTTTGCTATAATGAAAGCCACTGAACTTCAGGATCTTAATGAAATATAGCAAACGCTCTAGAGCGTAGGAAAATACTCTGCTCAAATTATATTGCAATAATAATATGTGCGTCCATTTACTCCTCTGGAGCGGTGCGGGCATGCGCCATGTGTCTCAATTTTGCTTCTCTCTCATTTCATTAGCTTGATAGGTGCACCTCTTTCCTGCCCAATGCACAGAGTCATTCCTAATTTCTGGGCTCCCCTGCCATCTCACAGGACAAAATCGAACCCTAATGCTGCATGGCACGCCAACTCTGCCTGATAAATAAATTCCAGCCCTTATTGAACAATACTAAGTCATTATAGTTAATAAACACATGTGGGAGCCCAGTCCTTTCGCTGTTAACTCCATTATTTCCAAAGCTGTCACTCCAGCAGCTCAGAGCTGTGCAGCTGGAAGGTTCCGATCCAGGTCTGGGAGGTAATTTGGGGAGAGGGGACAAGAAGCAAGACACGCAGCCTTTAAATAAGCAAAGGTTTCCTTTGGTGTGGCAAAGAAGAAGGTCGTGATGGGGAAGGGGTTGGGCACTTACACGGTCCCCACCACCCTGTCAGCCCATGGCACGTGGTGCTATGGGGGCACAGCCGAGAGATGAGTTTATTTTGCCCGTATCTATGTAACGGCAGGTGTGTGAGGTTGCGCTTTCATTGCATGTAGTGCTGCCTGCGAGCACGGGGCTGGCAGAGATGTGCTGGTGCCGCCGAACGCTGCTGCCTTCCTAATCTCACCCAGCCTGCAGGAGTCTAATAATACAAGTCCACATGTTTGTTACAAAATCAATTTCCTCTCTGTTAATTTGTGTTTATTAAGACTTATCATTGTCTTTCATCACCAGAACAAAAGCAATTGGCGAAGTCTCAAATAACCTTTTAAATCTTAACTGAATCCAAATACACGTAGCTGTGTCCTCTGGGGGGCACTACCCCAAGAGGGGACAGGCATCCCAATTCTATCCTGCGGCACAACGCAGCCCATCACATCGTTGCTCGCGGTGAGTCTCAGCTCAGCTCTTGGAGCGGTGCACCAGTTCGTGATGGAATTAATTACAGTTCTTCCTCTGCCTTCAATCAAAATCCGCACTTTGATATTTATGTTCCCAGTTGTGGTTACACACTTGATTTATTAAGATTTGCATAGTAATTGTTTTCTGCTAACAATCTGGGAGGACGGCACCGTAGGGAGATGTGTCTTGCACATGAGCTTGGGCGAGCTGGAGCACATTGCTGAGCAGCATCGGCACCCCAAGGCATTGTGCCTTATGACCGGAGTCAAAAATGATGCTACAGTAGGGTCAAAATGGGGCTAAAATAGGGCCGAAGGCTTCTGTATCTCTGTCCCACCGTTCTGTGCCCTGTGCAAGGCAGAGGATCATGTCCACCCGCATCTGCGACAACTGCGTGGAGGGAGCAAGTGCTTCTCGCATCACTGTAGGAGGCTCCTGCAGATTTTTTCATTTGCAGAAGTTTTTGTTCATATTAAAACTCATATTTTCCACTGGAGAGACCTGATTTCCACGTTTTTATGAAATGCACATTTGATTTTGATGGACAAAACTAGTCAGAAATGACAAAAACTTCCTTTACAGTGCTTCAAAAGAAAAACTCCCCTGTTCCTCCAGTTTGAGTTGGGAAAACATTCATGTGCGAAGCAGCAAAAAAGACAGGAACAATTTGAAAATGATGGAAATATCTGATATTACTGATCTCCCCCACCAGCGCTGCCCTTTACCCTCTGCCTGGCACCCAAACCTTTGCAAACCCGAATTTCCCATTAGTTCATGTTAAATGTTTAGCTCTGAACTGGGGTTGGGATTTGGGAGAAGAAAATTCCCTCACTGGGTTTCTGGGAAAATAAAGAAGACAACTACCTTGTTTCCTTGCTCAAAAACAAAACCGGAGTCTCTGTGCCTGTCTTGAGAACTTGGGGAGCTGCTGCCTCCCAGGAGCAGCACGGTGCTGATGCGAAGCGCCTGGCTCCCGTCCCAGATTTGATGGCTTCTCGTCCCCCGCCCTTCTCCCGCTCCTCATTATATTTGAATATTTGATGATCATTTAACATTCATGCGGCGGCTGAGTCTCAGTAGAGACCAGCGCCTCGGTAGTGAGCAGAGCTCTGCAGCTTGATCACCAAGTGGCCACTTTCTGCCCCAAAATGTGACGGCGAGAAAGGTCATTTGGGACAGCCCAGCCATGTCTCTTCAATGATCAGTGAAAATCTCATTGCCCTGAGCACTCCGGAGCAAGACTTGATACCTGCCGGTTACCCACTATCTGATGTCAGATGCGTTCTTCCTTTCTAGTTCTTATTTATTTTCTTTCATTATTTTTCTAATAGGAGGGTTAACTCTCTCTGGGAGCGTAGGGTGGCTCTCGGGCTGCAAATCATCCATCACTATGGAGCCCACTCTGGCCCCACCACATCACTTCAGCGCTCTCTGTTTCCAAGTCAGGAAACAGAGAGAAAAACTGTGCAAAAAGCAAAAGGAGAGAAAGGCACCGACAGATGATAGCAGAGGTGGATGTGTTGGACATCCCCGCCCGTTCAAACACACGGACTCAGTCACCACACTCGCCAAAATGTCCTGGAATTTGTGATTTTTGCTCTTTTGCTTTGCTAGGTGCTGAGCAAGGTGAAGAGCTGCTGCAGCTTGGGGTGCCGGTGCATTTTTCTCCCTTCAATTCATGTGCAAAGCATCAGACGAACAGATTCCCTTTTTGCACTTCGAAAAATCACATATTTTAGTTTTTTATATTTTTATATGCTTGATCCAGGCAGCGCAGTGCCTTGACCATGGGGAAGGGAGCAGAGATCATGAACAGAAGACATCTCTCAGGGTTTGATCGAGGAAGGGGCTGCTGCTATAAATGCACGTGGGGCTCCTATCTCACACCTACACACCCTAAAAAGATTACTTTTTTCTCCTAAATTCCCAGGAAAAGAGCTGGCTCATGATGCTCCTGCAGCTACTCAGATATGGAGGGGAGAAGACGCCAATGAGTTAGGGGACCAAAAACTATCAGCCCTGAAGCATCCGCAGCTTTGGGACTGTGGTGCCCAGCGCTGCTATCCCCGTGCTTTGGGAAACACAAACGACCGCCAGGCAGTGATTTATTGGGAGAAGCAGCCGATCTCTGTATCGAGCTGCCCTCCCCGCCAATGCTTCTCCCTGGCACTGCCGCCGCTGTAATTGAGAGTTGAGTGGCCAGGGAGGGGAGAGACTGCGGCTGCCGGGGGAAGCAGACTGGACGTGTGGAAGTTTTCTGTTTCTGCAGCTTTTCTCATCCGCTGGAGCCTGGAGAAACGAGCACAAATTAAGACAAAAGCAAGGGGAAAAGGGGCACCTGGAGTTGCAGGGTCTCATTTCTACATGCTATAAGTAAGGGAAACGTGAGTTTTTGTGTGGGAGGAGGTGGCCTGACCATCCCTCTTCGTGCTGTAGCCCACATGTTCATAGAGCAGCGTGAAGGCGCTCCCAGCTTTCTGAACTGGCAGCACGATGGGGATTGCTGGGATGGGGTTTCCTGCCATGCTGGTGGATATTGAATGACAGAAGGGTTTGGGTTGGAAGGGACCTTTGGAGGCCATCAAGTCCAACCACCTTGCAGTGAGCAGGCAATCTTCAGCTAGATCAGGTTCCTCAGTTTTGATCTGATTCTGTGGCTGAGCTTGGGTGGATATTGTCATCCTTCTTGGAGATGGAGAGCGGTGGGACACAGCTACCTCCATCTGCTGGGTGCACATGTGTTGGGCATGTGTGAGGTCCAGGTTGTGTAGAGACAGAGCAAACCGCTGCCCAAGACCTCGGGGACGGAGGGATGCTGGGAGCTGGAAGCAAATGACTGCACAGCTCTGAACTGACAAGACCAGACCATTTAAATTCATAGCAAACGTTAATGATACAGAGCCAGAGGATTCGCACCTTCTCCGTCTTGCGGATCTGGACTGGGAAACTGCAGCTGAGTGACAGCCCTGAGAGCTGGAGCTATCAGGGACAGGGTTGGGTTGGGACATAAACTATGCTGGGGACAGCAGCAGTATTTCAGCTGACAAAGAAAAAGGTTATATGTGGATGACAGATATTTATTCGTATACTTTTACGATCAAAAAGGGAAGTATTTCTGTTGGCTTGGAAGGTTGAATGGCAATTGTTTTCAAGGTATGAGCCTCCTCCTTTGGCGCAGGGAATGTAGACAGGGTCAGAGTCCAGCTCTCCTTTGGATAAGTAGCTGCAGAACAAAGATGATGAAGATGCTATTAGTGGGTTTTTTCTCAACTCTGTACAGGGATTTCCTAATGGAGAAAATCCTGTGGGATGGTGAAGAATTCCCAGGTACCAGCTCAACCATGCTAGCTGTCAGGTGGGTGCTTTTCTCTCTCTGCCAATGCAGAGGGGTGTGTAGTCCTTTTGCTGACACTGGAAGAGGCTCTCAAATTGCCCGGGAGCAGCGCACGCCACCGATGCCATCAGGACTGAGTTTTGGGGTGCACGCTGTGGCAGCCATCAGCTGCAAACCAGAGCAGTGGCCCACCCAGGCTGAGTGGAGAGGTGACAGAAGGATGCTCCCCTAGCAGGCAGCACCAGACCTCAGCTCAAGTCTTCCTAAGGTTCCTAGTTCACCACTAAAAAGAAACACTCTGGCTCACTCTTCACAAGCCCTTGCCATACCCCTGCCTGCTTTCCCCAGGCAGGCTCCTGCTCCCCTTCCACCCTCATTAGACACATCCACTGAGAACTTCATAGCTTCTTAAGCAATTCCCAAGGAGTAGCCCACAAGACCCGAAGCAGAAATGCGTCTTCTTTGAAGAGCCCACACGAAAGCCTATATCTGAGCTTTGAACCTAGTGTGTCATTGCCTGGAATAATTCATATTAAACATTTGCTTGCAGGGGTGCAGGGACCAGAGCTCGCCTTGCCCCGGGTTTTGCCACAGACCACAAAGGGGGCTGAGAGCATCTCCGGCATGTTTGTTGGATGCTCATAGCTCTGCAGAGCCCCTGGGTAGCAGCACTGCTCATGCGGTTAATAGGATGTGGCTACGATGGGTCTTGAATCCCTCGGAAAGATCTGCACGGGACCCATCGTCCACATGGGAAGCAGCAGGCTGGGAGCAGCCGCTAGCACGGCCACCGGCAGTACCATGTGTGTATTTCTCTTCACAGAGTTGATGTTTAAAAAAATTAAGTGCAAATATAGACGGAAAACAAAACTATGGCTTTGAGCAAACACCTCACCATCCTTTATGTTCCTTGGCAGCAAAGGAGCACATTATTGCTTCTCCTTCCTCTTTAGAAATAAAAGCAAATAGGGAGAGAAGGCAACGGGATTTCGGACATGATTCGGGAACTGGCTCCTCCCGCCTTGCAGGGAAGGAGGAGGACCTTGGATGTGGGGACAAAGCTCTGCAAGCAAAGCTGAAGGATGGACATTTATTAAGGCACAAATCACATCCCGCTGTGGCATTTATGATCCATCTGGCTGAGAGTCCCAGAGCGATGTGGGATGAGGAGAGCTGCTCCAGGCAAGCAAGTCGCCCACTCCCCGCCACCCCTGGGACTGGCACCCAGAGGTGCTGCAAGAGTCCAGCCTTCATCCTACTTGCTATGAAGGCGCAAAAGGAGCTCAGAAAGCCCAAAGTAAGGGATGAAACACCCATCTGCTTCGTGCATTTTTACTAAAACAATCATTTTGGCATATAACAATACACTGGAAAGCTGTAGCAAGTGCCTTCCATGAGTTTTTGGGACTGCGGAGAAAAATGAAATAGCAGCAGAAGCAAAGG
This sequence comes from Phalacrocorax aristotelis, assembly GCF_949628215.1. Taxonomy (NCBI): domain Eukaryota; kingdom Metazoa; phylum Chordata; class Aves; order Suliformes; family Phalacrocoracidae; genus Phalacrocorax; species Phalacrocorax aristotelis. The sequence continues at coordinate 5,240,626 of NC_134310.1, read as the reverse complement.
AAGAAGTCAATATTTCAATTTCTTCTTATCTAAATAAATTAAGATGTACTTGTGGAAGTGTCAGAGAAGCCCGCACGAATGAAACTATAAAATAACACAGCACCTTCATGAGTCTATGACAGACAGTATAGATTAATGTAGCTGTTCTATGGTCTGTTAACAACTGATATGGGTTTTAAATATGTTATCTCCCATTGTATTGTCTGTCATTTTAAAAACGGCTCATATCTATTGTATTTCCTTTTCGGGGTGCTTAAGGAACAATCAGCCAGTTGCTTCCCAATCTGTCCTCTTCTCTCCTTTCTATGTGTATAATTGTCTCACGCTCTTTCTCGCTTTCCCCAGAGAGGTTTCTCCAGCACTTTCATGGGCAATTGATCCCAAAACCTATAGAGGCCCCCTCATGTTCCTTAGTTCCAGAAGCTTTAAAAAGCTTTTCCGCCTTCACACTTGGTTATCTTTGAAATGTGGATGAGTTGGGGAGAAGGGTCAAGCTGGAGCGGTGATGGGGACACAGCGGATGGAGGGGTACAGAAGTGGGAGGGGCCCAGTCGTGCTACCCCAGGCAGTTGTGTGCCTGTAACCAAGCATCCGGGGGTCTGCTCGGCTGAGCATGGGGGAGACAAAAGGAGCCAGAGGTGAGGTCTGGGCTAGGGGAACTAGAGGATGGCATTTTGTGAATGCACTTAGGAAGTTAATAGGGTTCTGGGGCAGGGTGAGAACCGTGTGTTGTCTCTCAGAGTTTGATGGCTGAGCAAAATTTGTGTTTTTCTTCTTGGTTGGAACTAGGGAAGACCAGGACCATGACAGATAGGACTCCTGGCAAGGAGGATTTCCAACCGCACCCTCCTCAAATCTCTCCAGAACGTCTCCGGACGTTCACCCAGGAAATGTTGCCAAGCAGAAGGTCCCCAAGACTTTGATTTCTCACCTCCTCCTGGCCACATCACGTATCGCAATGGAAGAGCTGCGACCACCTCCGCTGTGTCCAGCTGGGCTCCCTATCAACAACAGCATAGTCTGTCACTGCTCACGGCCCCCGCAGCTCACCCTGGCCCCTGCAGCGCTGCTCACGTGGGCGATGCCATGAGATTGATGACTGCAGATGGCTCTGGCACAGATGGAGCCTGGCGGAAACATCTGGCCCATCTCACTGGTATCTAGAACGGAGCAGCACTTCCAGCTGATCATGGGTGCAGCAGATGAAAACACTGCGTACTGACAGCTTCTCAGTGGTCGCAGTGCCCCCGCAGCCCCTGGGGCCACCCTCACACCCACGAGAGAGCAACAGGACTAGAGATCTTCAAGCCCTACACTGGCTCAGCCCCATCCTTCTTCTTCAGCCCACACAGCCCTAAAAATGTCCTTTTCCTCCACCTCGAAATCCTTAACACCAGGCAGCCCCAAACCAGCCGTGGGGCTCCCATGGGAGTGTTGGGGAGCGGGAGTGAGGGGTTGTAATACATATGTGTTTGCGTACATAATTTTCTCAAAAGGCATGAATTGCTATATATGAAATCACATTAGACTGGAAGAGCAAAGAAAGATACCCTTTTGATGCTCTGTAGCATCAGTGGCGATAATGAAAGGAGGAATCGCGATAAGGATGAATGATGGCTTCCTTGAGCTTCCCCTTGCTGATAAAGTGCTGCGCACATGAAGACAATTTAGATTAAACACCGCCGCAAAAGTAAAACAAAGTAAACACGTCCCAGCATCGCGCTAACAAGATAAAATTATGCTGTCGAAAGGGGACAAATAAGAAAATAAAGAGAAGCACTCACGGTAATAGGAAGAAGGACAGCATGGCTTCAAGAAGGGACCGGAGGCCTAGGAGCACCTATGAGGGAAACAGCAGTATGGAAAAGTGCTAAAAGTGTAAAGCCGGGCTCCAGCTTCCCTCGCTGCCGTGGGCCTTTGCGTAGGCAGCAGCGGGAATGGCCCCTTAATGCTGCTGAGGAGATGAGACTGAGCAGAGAGCGATGCCAGGGTCACCTCCTTGGCATGTGTCAGCCCTGAGAGGGAAGGAGAATGTGCGATTTTTCTATACCTGCTGTGATTAGTTCGGTTTAGAAGTGCTCTGCGTGGCTGCAGAGCTGGAAGGGCATTTGCAGGGTGGTGGGGCAGCGCACAGTAGGCAGCTGGGTCCTGCAGATAGTGGTGGCTAAGGAGCTCCTGGGCAGGTGGTGTGTTTCCCTGTGTGCGGGCAGGGTCCGGCCCCTGTGCCAAGACCACAGGCTTGCTCCTTGCTTTGCTCTGAGGCTCACTTCAGGTTTTCAGCTCACTCTGACAACCTGTTTGGGCACTGGCTGTGCCCGGCCGTCACTGGACCAGCTTAAAGCGGTGCTCAGCTTCTGCCGGCTCCGTGCAGGCAGCCTGCAGGCCTCTCTGCTCTGCCATCGCAACCAGGAATGCAAAACTGCTGCTTAAAACCCAAAACAAACAAATCCTCCACGCACTGAAACACAAACCATCCTTCTTGCTTTTTTCCCTCCAACCTGTTTGTTTCTCTTGGGACCTGATTAGCAGCCGGTGGCACTTGGTGAGCCATCCAAAGGCGTAAATAACTGTGGCGTCCCATGAGTTTCCATGTGTCCGTCTCCACAAGCCGTATCACAGACAGGTACTGGTTTGAGTGTATTTATCAAAACAGATAATTTTCACCTGTGTGTTTTGCACCTTCCTCAGTGCAGAGATGGTAACAGCTGGCCACAGAGCCACTATGGTTTGCGGTGTGCTCCTTGCTTTTATCGCTTGAGAGGGGAAATGTAAGCCCAAGAAAGGTGAGAAATGGCCACATACACGCCACGTCCCTCCTGGTACTGTGCCAGCAGGGTATGATGCGCCATCCCTGAGCCCTTTTCGAGGGGTTCAGGCTGTCCGTATGGATGATGTACCGCAGGAGTGTGCAGACGTGTGTACCTGCAGGATCCTTCAACTCTGCACACAATGAGTTGCTCAGGACAGGGATGTGCCTGGCGACGTCATGCAGCATGTCACAGTTATATGCCATGGGTTTTGGATGCGTGCTGCACCTTGTTGAAGGTCTGGCCTAAATCCAGTGCTTATGTACATAGTGAATTCTTGGTAGCGTGAAAATTAAGATTTATTTCCGAGCAATGGAGATATTTGCCTTTTCACCTTCATCGACACTCACTGATTGGTTCAAAGTCCCAGCTCAGCCAAAGGCAGACTGCGTGGCTCCTGTAGTCTCACCTGGCCAGCCCAGGATCAGACAGGCCTCCCAGCAAAACCTGATTGTACGAGGATCCAGGATTGCACTGGAAGCTGCAGCAAGAGAAATTAAACTAATATATGTCACTCTCCTGGGAGTAACGGCAATCCCTAGGAAAGAAATCCTAAGAAGAGGCTCTTCTAATATTTGATAGGACTAAAAACATGGGTGTCTGCGGAAATGAAACTGTAGGGCTCAGCAGTACGTCTCTGATACGAAATCACAGAATACCAGAATGGCAGGGGCTGGGAGGGCCCTGTGGAAATCACCCCGTCCAACTCCCTGCCTGAGCAGGCACACCCAGAGCAGAAGCACAGGGCCGCGTCCAGGCAGGGTTTGAATCTCTCCAGGGAAGGGAACACACAGCCTCTCTGTGTGGCCTGTACCACTGCTCTGGCACCCGCACAGCAAAAAGGTTTGGCCTCATCTTCAGGTGCAACTTCCCGTGTTCCAGCTTGTGCCCATTGCCTCTTGGCGTGTCGTTGGGCACTACTGGAAAGAGTCTGGCTCCATCCTCCTGACAGCCGCCCTTCAGATATTTATAATCATTAATGCAATCACCCTCAGGCATCTCTTCTCCAGCCTGAACAAACCCAGATCTCTCAGCCTTTTCTCACAAGGGAGACGCTCCTGCCCCCTCTCATCCTGAGAGCTCTCTCCTGGACTCTCTCCAGTTGCTCCCTGTCTTTCCTGAACTGGGGGCCCAGACCTGGACACAGCACTCCATATGTGCTCCCACTAGAAGGGAGTGGGAGGATAACCTCCCTCGCCCTGCTGGCCACACTCCTGTTAATGCATGCCAGGATACTGGTTTGCCTTTTTGGCCACAGTGCACAAGGCTGGCTCATGAGCAACCTGCTGCCCCCAGCACTGCCAGGGCCTTCTCAGCAAAGCCACTCTCCAGCAGGTCAGCCCCCAGCCTGTACTGGTGCGAGGGGGTTGTTCCTCCCCAGGGGCAGGACTGTGCACTTGCTCTTGCTGAATTCCATGAGCTTCTCCTGGGCCCAGCTCTCCAGCCTGTGCAGGTCTCACTGGATGCTGGCACAAACTTCTGGTGCATAAGTCACCCCTCCCAGCTCAGTTTTGCACTTGCTGAGGAGATGCTCTGTCCCTTCGTCCAGGACATTGAAAAATATTTTCAGCACGGCCGGACCCAGCACAGACCCGTGGGGAACACCGCGAGTTATGGACCTCCGACCAGACTCTGTATCGTTGATCATGACCCTCTGACCTCTTCTGTTCAGCCAGTTCTGTCCACCTCACCGTCCTCTCATCAACCCAGACTTCCTTCGCTTGTGTGTGAGGATGCTATGGGAGACCATGTCAAAAGCCTTGCTGAAGGTAAACAACATCCACTGCTCTCCCTTCATCGACCCCACAAGTCATGCTATTATAGAAGGCTATCAGGTTGGTCAAGCATGAGCTCTCCTTGGTGAATCCATGTTGGTTTCTTCTGATGACCGTCTTTTCCCCGGCATGCCTGGAGATGACCTCCAGGATGAACTGCTCCATCGCGTTTCCGGGGATGGAGGTGAGGCTGACTGCTCTAGAGTTTCCCAGGTCCTCCTTCTTGCCCTTTTGAAGACTGCAGTGACAATGGCTACCCTCCGGTCCTTGGGCACCTCTCCTGCTCTCCATGACCTCTCAAGGATGATGGAGAGTGGTTTAGCAGTAGCATCCACCAGCTCCCTGAGCACTCGTGGGTCCATCTCATTGGGGACCATGGAATGCTGAGGATCCAATTTCCCTAAATGATCTCTAACGCAGTCCTCCTCAACCAAGAGGAGTTCCTCTTTTCTCCAGATTTTGTCTCTTTCCTCTGGGTGCTGGGATGCCTGATGGTTAGCCTTAGAAGTGAAGACTGAAGCAAAGAAGGCATTCACTACCTCCACCTTCACTGCATTCTGCGTCACCGGGGTACCGACCTCATTCAGCCGCGGGCCCAGCGTTTCCCGAGTCTTTCTTTTCCTGCTTTGTCTTTGAATAAGCCCTTCTTGTTGCTCTTGACACCCCTCGCCATATTTAGTTCCAAGTGAGCCTTGGCCTTCCTCGTTGCATCTCTGCGTACCCCGACAGTGTTCCCATATTCCTCCCAAGTGGCCAGACCCCTTTTCTACATGCTGTGAACCTTCATCTTCTATTTGAGTTTTTCTAGAAGCTGTTTGCTCATCCATGTCGTCTCCTGGCTCCTCTGCCTGACTTCTTCCTCACAGGGATTAACCGAACTTGAACTCGGAGGAAGGGGTACTTGAATTTTCACCAGCTCTCTGGGATCGCCTGCCTTGTAGAGCCCTAGCCCATGGGATTCCCCGAGCAGGTCTTTCAAGAGGCCAGAGCTACATCTCCTGAAGTCCAGGATTGTAATACTACTTGTTGCCCTGCTTATACTACACAGGACCCTGAACCCCACCATCTCATGATCACTGCAGCCGAGGCTACCCGAATACTTCCATCCTTAAACAGGCCTTTTTGTTAGTAGAACGTCCAGAAGCACATATTGCATCATTGGCTCCTCCGCCACCTTTGTCAAAAAATTATCTTCAATGCTCTGCAGCAGCCTCTTGGACTGTGCATGCCTCGCCGTGTTGCTTTTCCAGCAAATATTGGGGATGGTGATGTCCCCCATGACAACAAGGGCCTGCCATTGTGAGGCTACTTGCTAGTGTCTGTAAAACGCCTCGTTGGCTTCCTTTTCCTGATCAGGTGGCCTGGAGGAAACACCCACGACAGTCTCACCCATATGTGCCTGCCTTTTAATTTTTACAGAAAAGCTCTCAATTCATTCTTCCTCCACACCTCGGCAGAGCCCGATGCATTCCAGTTGCTCCCTCACATAAAGAGCAACTCTCCCGCCTTGCCTAGTTGGCCTATCTCTCCTAAAAAGTGTGTAGCTGTCCATGACAGCATTCCAGTCACGCGGGCTATATCACGTATCTCTGTCCTTGCAATCATGGCCCTGAGACCGTGTGCAGATTTCTGGTTCCTCCTGTTTATTCCCCATGCTGCTTGCGTTGGTGTACTGGGATTTCAGAGAGGTAACTGAGCACGTAGCTTTCTTAGGAGGGGTGCACAAGGAGCCACTACAGCCATACTCACCTTTGAGGTGGTTCGTCTTCCGACTGCCATCTTGTGAGGCAGCAAACGCACCTGTGACACGGCTCTCGTTAGCCTGACTTATTCCCATTACATGTGACGGAATTAGCATTGCCAATTTGACCTCCGAGTCCTTCAGTTTAAAGCCTGACTCACCAAACTGGCCTACCTGCTGCAGAAGATTCCCTTGTCCCGGTGGATTCCATCCCTCCCTGACAGGCTGTGGTTGCTAGGAAAAGTCCCATTTTCAAAAAAGCCAAAACCCTCACAACGGCACCAGCCAGGTAGCCAAGAGTTGATTTGCATTCTTCACCTATTATGTATCTGCAGAATTCCACGACGATCTGCAAGTTTTGATTATGTATAGGAGAGTACCTTAAAACCTGGGCTGGTGAGGTGAATATGCAGAGCTTGCATTTAATTGCATGCATCTTTGGAAATGAAGGGGGCATGGTGACAAAGTGAGCACAGTAGCCAGGGAATCCATCAGCCTGAATGGGTGATACTTTGTAGCTGAAGGACATCTTTGCAGATTTTGGGCAGCTTCTAGGGAAAGGCCATCTGATTCATCCCATCTCTGTTTTGATGATGGGAGGCTGATTTCCTCAACCCAGATACCTCCCTTGGGGCAAGATGGGCTGCTCCAGATAATCCTCTGACAGAAAGGAGCCAAGATGTCACATTTTGGGGAAAATGCATCACTCTAGGGACAGCAGTTTAGGCTATGTCGTCTTTGTTTGAGGTTCTTACTGTGTTGCTGGCCTCTTTCGTAGTGCTGGGCAGGTCTCCTTGGGCTGGGGCCTCGCGGTGACTGCGGGGATAGTGATTCTGCAGAAGGCAAGTTTGATAAATAGATGCACAAGCAACTTAAGAAGATTGTAGTCTAATCATTTGATCTTCCAGATAAATATTAATGCTGGAAAGCCATTCATTTAATTTTCTCCTAATACCTGCAGTTTTGCCAACAGGCAGGATTTATATCTGTCCTTAGCCAGGTCTGAAACTTGCTATTTGTCCTTTCCTGCCAGGTTCAAAAGCAGTGGCCACGACATTGGCTGGTAGCACAGGGAGATCCCAAAAGAGCCCTTGAGCGCCGGATCTGTGTGAACCATCTGCGTTGGAGGAAAATGCGTCAAACGAATCCCATATTGACTTCCAGCAACTGATTTCTTCTGCATCTTCATGTCTTACTGGCATCTTGGGGAAATCCCAAGCCAGCCCTTGATCTCCAGGATCCGTGTCTGAACTGAACCGTGTTCCGTTAGCGGACAGCGAGTTGGCCAAGGTCTGTGTTAACTTCCAAGAGCTGCTTTCTGCTGGGTCTATGAATCTTGGGAGTGCAGAAGGGGAGGTGTATTTCACCCCAAGTTTCTCTGCACGAGACGTGTTCCGCTGGGAGGAGCACGGATGTTCTTGGTCCTGGTGATGCCAGTGGCATCTACCCCAAATTTTGTGCCATAGAGCGGACAACACACAGGTGTCACCCTGAGGGACTCAGCCTCATGGGGAAGCCTGCGCCCTCTTCCCCTCTGTCCAATGCACAGGGTTACAAAACCCTATGAAGCCAAAGCAAAGTGATTGGCCGAGAGATGAATCCTCAAGAGAGGGATTAAACTGCTCCTGCAGAGAAGAGATGCTTCCCTGGTACCCGTCCCCTCCTCACCCAACACCATTCTCTCACTGCTGCTAATGGGTTTAATCCCAAGAATCAGATGGGAATTAAGTTATTGAAACCACAATTAATTTTTCAGAGTTCTCTTTATAAAGTCCCTACATGCTAGAAAACATATGAAAATGCGGAGGGAATAGACATCAGAAACGCTCTAAACAATCCCAAACAGCTTGGGGAGTGAAATCTCGCTAACGATATGCAGCTTAATGCTTCACCTTAAGTATCTGCTCCGCGCACGAGGATCGCTTTTCTGTCATAATTAAATATGTCTTCTCCGAGGAAAGGGAGCAGAGTTTGGGCAGTTGTCACATCCTTAATCACAGCTGCCATTCCTCAGCAGCACTGTCAGGGCAGCAGAATAGATTTTGGGGAAAAAGTGTCTTCAAGGATAGGCTTTGAGAAATAGCCTGTGTGTTTACATTCTGCTTTGTAAAAAGCAGTGCGGATCCATCCTGGAGAAGAGTGAAGGGGTATTAGAGCAGGAGGGTTATTTTGCAATTTTGGGGTTCAGCAGCTTGAATTGAGCTGATGGGCATCTCTGGGTGCTAAGGAGGAGAAAAGGAATGCATGAGTGTAGGGTGCTGAGCCTTGTCCCTGTCCACCTCTATTGTGTCAGTGCTGGGAAAAGGTTCCAAACTTACCCACATGCCAGGGATAGTGAGAGGATCTGAGGCCTGCGTTGGTGCCTGATCATTCATGGCCCTCGGTAAGAGGAGCTTGCGGAAACTTCACACCCAGCTGGACCCATCCCTGGGCAGGATGCCCTATCCTTAACAAGAATTGGGGACCTGACCATGTTAAAGTCTCCTGCTCTCCTCTGTATGCTTAAATGGTCTTTTTGGGGAAAGATGCATCTGCCTTCAGCATTGTTCTTTGATAAAAATGGGGCTGTTTTGTGCAAGAATGCCAGGGTGATTCACCGAATGAGCAATTGATTGGACTCTAATATTAATTAACCACGTCTGCAGTGGGGGAAACAAACTAAATAAAACTGAATGAAGGTTTCCAATGTGCAGCTGGTGTGGGATTCATCCCTCTGTCTTCATTTCCTTCTGCCATGCTCCTCCACCAATTCCTCCCTTTTGCAGGTCCTGTTTCTCCCCCTCCATCCCAGCTCCCACCAGGAGATGCCGAGAAGTCTTTCCAGGGGAGATGGATCGCAGTCGCTACCATGAGCTGCTGAAGGGCAGACTAACTGCTGCTTTCCAACAGGGTGGCCTCCAGAGAGTAAACAATATTTTACCTTAAATTAAAACCGGCTCTAAACTTTGACTACCCACCTGGTCTGGTAATGTGCCAAAACACATTTTGTTTCGGGTTTCCTTGGAGATATGACCGGGTCTCTCCACCCATTCTAGCTCTGCTCCAGCTTTTTTTAAAGGGGGTTTAAAAACAGCTATTAAGGGAAGTTGTCAATCATCATACCAGCCTGCTAATAGCACTCTGGCCATGGTTAATCACAGCAAGCAGCAAAGACGCTGCAAATTCTTTCAGTGGATGTAATTGCCCTTGTTCCTTCTCTCCACTGCATTCCCCTTTCCTTTTGAGCAGGACAATCTTCTCTACGCAAGTTGACAAATTTGGATGCATGGTGCTTCTTGCTTTTATATTTTGGCTTCCCTGGCGCTGACACCTCTACTTTCAGGGAACGGCTGTGCTCCGCCGAGCCCCAATTCGTGTCGCAGCTGAACAGCACCAGTGCCTCCAGAGCCAGGTTGTGCAGCAGGAGAGAGGATTTGGGAGCCTGGGTACAGGCACTGGGAGATGCAGGGCTGAGCTGGCGATAAGCCATCGCAGGGGACTCAGATACCATTAGTAGTTACAAGTGCAGCCTCCCTCTTTTTCTAACATCACAGGAAATTCTTTTTTACTCATCAGTGCCCTGTATTTGAGCTGTGCTGTCAGCTGTGCTTCTAGCAGCTTTCTCGGTGGGAAAATACGTAGATGGGTGAATCTGCAGATAATGTACATATTCCTGGGCTGGCTTCATTGCTGGGGCATTCTCCTGTTCCCTGGAGCTCCTCCAGGTTCCCTCTGCTCTAGCTGGAGGGAAGTTTAGCCTCCAAGGCCTCAAATTTGTAAACCAGTTCAGCACAGTTTTTCCAAGTTAAGCAGTTGCTTAAAGACTTTGCTTTACAAGGCCAGAGCATTGCCCTGTTGCTATAATAAGTAGCTCTGTTGAGATGAGAGGGGCAACGCTGCCTTGCGCATGGCTGATCTGGATGTTGAGTGGGGCCGATGGGCATGGAGCCCAAAATTCCCTGGTCCCTGTAGCTGGAGCTGCACACTGCTCTGCCTTCATCCACCCCATTTAGCAGGGGTTGAACTAGGGTGTTAATTGTTCCTGTGGCTGTTCCTGCTGAAATGCCAGATGGGGACAATTTTGCTAGTTGCCAATAGTTGTTCTCCTAATTAGAGCAATGGCATTTACTGGAAAGACGCTGCAATCCCATTACCTCCTTATGCCAAATTCTTTGACTTTAAAATTATAGTCCCTGTCTCTTTCTTCGGTATGAAGCCCTCTGGATACATTCTTGTTTACTATATCTGCAGCCATGCAGCATAATCCACAGTCCTGGGGTGCCCTGCTAGAGCTGCTATTCCTTTGGGTTTAGGTCTTTTTTCGGGGAGGGGAGTTGGTATTCGCATTTTTTGCATTTCTTCTCCAACACTTCTTAGCCCGTCACCTGGATGGGATATTCTGGGGGATGCAGTCCTCTGGGGATGTGCCAACATCCTGGCACTGCTGCCCCAGAATTACCAATCACATTAACCCTTCTCTCCCCGGTAACGGGGACAAATGCTAGCACACAGAGGGAGTTTTACAGCAATAGTTCTCTCTGTACTGCAGGAAGCCCTCTCGAGCCTGTGCATCCTCATTCACCCCATAAACAAGCAGAAGATGCCTGTGAATAATTAATTTGTAAGACCCTTAATATTTTATAAATGTTTTAATGAGCCAATGCTCTGTTTAGTTTAGCTGTGTATATGTAGTTAATTTGGAGCCTGTAAACAAGATACTTTAATTTAATGTGTTACCCTCAGGAATATATTTTAATAAATAAAGAACTACAGTTCTTCTCTGGAGAGCCAGAGTTGGGTTAAGCTGGCTAAATGTTGCCGCCTTTCAAAAGCTTCTTCTTTACATGCTTTACACTGAACCAGCTCAGGTTAATTTTTCAAAAGGGAGACTCCTAATTTTGTTGTTTGGGAAACCCAAAGAAGGGTCACGGACAGCATCAGAGACGTGCCCCACACCTGGCCTTTCCTTCCAGGCCATTACCTCCACAGTCACATCCAAGAGGGATTCAGGAAACGTTTGAAATTCAAGCACAAAACCACTGGAGAGAAGCAGGTCCTTTCCCTCTGCGATTTGGATACATGAAAGAGGTTGTCCGTCACCAAAGGAGAGAGGAGTAAAAGCACCATCTCCTTTTTGAACTATAGTCGTCCTTTTTAAAAAAGAAAAAGCATCTTTCTCTCTCCAGGAAAACTGCTGGGAGGTGATCATTTCTCTTAGCGAAACTGAGGCTCTCTTGTAAAACTTACTTATGTAGAAATAAGCTCATTTGTGAATTCAAGTCATTCTCTTCCCTACATAAAACCATGGCAAGAGCAGTTTTTGGGAGATCTAAATTGAAAGTAAATAGCAAGCTGGCAGTTCTTGGTGATAAAACATCCCATTCTGTAGATTTCTGGTACAATATTTATTTTATCCTCTTTATAACTACAACGGCTGTCTTTTTGTTATTAAAGTCATGCATTTGCTTAACCTGCACTTAAATTCCCTCCCAACCTTCCCTGATTGCACATCTCACTGCTACATGGTCAGAGCTTGCCATTCTCAGCTAGACAATTATATTAACTTCTTCTATTTGCAATTTCTATGAGTCATAAAGCAATCTGATTTTTTCTCTTTATTGAAAATGTTTACACTTAATGCATCGCAAAGGCCACAGCCATGGCTCTGCTACTCCGATCTTTGGGAAGTGCCTGGCTGTGCTCAGCTGATGTTGAGGGAGCATTACAGATTAAGTTTTTCCATCTCGTCCCCCAAATACAATGCACAAAAGAACAAGCACAAACAATTCCCATGATCTCTCTATGAGACCAGGGACTGGGAGGTGATAAAGGCACCTAGCCACAGACAAAATGCACAAATGATGGCTATCAGCACATTTGCAGAAGAGATTTGGGCCTGAGCTCACCTCTCATCTCTCCCCCAAGGCTGCCTGCAAGGTACAATAGTGTGCTGTGGAGATGTTCTCCAGGGAAGCCTGGCGAATACCTGGGACAAGCACAAGTTAACGGGTTGCTGCAGCAGGGAGTGGTCCTGCTGCTTCCCCTCATTTTTCTGGGATGCTCCAAATGTTTAGCAAACTCTCTGGCGGTCCCATCCCTGTCCCCCAAGGTGCTCCACCCTGAGTGGTTAGGACAAAGCTTTGGAGGTCTCTGAGCATCCTGGCTATCTTTGATGTTTCTTTGCGCAGAGCCAGGTGAGTACTTAGGGGATGATGGATTTTATCCAGCAGGATGATGGCCCACATCATAGCACTGTCATTCCCGCAGCTCATCTTGCAGTACTTTGCCTTTTTTCTTGGTCCAGCAAGCACCAATTCTCCTTGTGCTGTGGGCCTGGGGTGGTACGTGTCCCTGAATTACACAGGTCTAACTGGTGTAAGAAAATGAGGGTGACCTAAAACTGGGGGAAAAAAGGACTTTTCTTGTTATGGCAGAGTAGAGAGAGGTGCAGGGCCGGAGAGCTGAGCTTGGAGACAGAGAGGTTGTGCCAGTCCCCGTGATTCAGAAGCAGGTCTGCTTGGTGAAAGGGCAAATTATATGACTACGTTTTGATTTCTTAATTAATATGGTTTAAATGCCACTGCAGGATGGTTTGTGCCAGTTAGCTGAGTCGATGAATTGAGTACAGAGGGGGCTGACCCGAATCCTGGCATCCCACATCTCCCGGAAGCTTTGGATTTGGCTGGGCCAATGTCTAACTTGCTCTGTCACCGTTCTCTTTTTCATTTGTCGAGTCAAAAAATGGACCTGATGATGCAGCTATGGAAAAATCGCTTTTCTTCTTTCGGATGGCTTTTGGGCATGGGGCTGGGATGCACTCAGGATGTGGTTCCCCTCCATCCTGTAGCCCTTGGGTGCTGTCGCTTCACAGAGGAACTCGTGGAAAGCCCTGCATCAGGCTGAAAATCTCTGCATTGTGGCCTGAAGAAGGCGTCAAGGCTTGTATTTCTGCATTGAGGATCTGCATTTCTGACACTGTGCAAGACTTGAAAGCCCATGGTAAACCTATGCCAGCGCCAAGCATTGCCAGAGTGGCAGGTAGAGCTATTTGCTCTGAGCTCACGCTTGCTTATGCCATAAACTGGGAGTAACACCAAGGACGTGGAGGTGTTCGACAGTGCGGAGACAGTTCAGGATGAAGGAAGGCTGGTTGAAATCCAAAGCAAATCCAATTTTCCTTCCACCCCGAGAAAGAAATTTGCGGAGATAGGTTAATATTCGGATCTGTGTTTTGGTTCAGCTCAAACGCCTTTCTCTGTTTCAATCTTGGTATCATGAAAGTCTCCTGAATAAGATTTATATTGCAGACACATTCATTTTCAGCATGTTGTTACTGTATCCAAAATGGCAATGTCCTACATCCCATAATAGTTGCATTTTGGAAGAATTATATGGCTTTTTGTTCTTAAATGTCTTCTCAGGTTCAGCCAGAGCAAGATAACGTTGTAGAGTAAATCAATAGCTGCAGAACTGATAGAAAATTACCCAGGCTTAATAAACTTCATGCATGGCTTCCTGTTGCAGCTGTATATCAAAAAGAAAACAAATACAGATGCTGTTCTGGAGAGCTGGTGAGGAGATGTTCTGCTCTTTGAAATAAGATGGTAACTGAAAGGGATACAGATGATGCAGCTTTTATCTTTTCCAGGTGGTTTTGTTTCCTGCTATGCTCTTATTACATTCCTAATGCTTTTAGTTTGTATCTAGATCTCTTCTTTCCCCAGAAAGTCTTGAAAGAAATTGCTGCTTTGCTAATAACTGTTTCCTCCCCTCCTGGCTGAGCTCTGCTCAGATGCACGGTTCCCGTGCGGAGTCCTTCTTTTGGCCATTAAAGACAATTTCCGGGAGATTAATAGTCACCCCAAAAGCTGTGCAGCCGCTTCCTTTCACCAGCCGCAGCATCCTCCCTGTGCGCGACAACCAAAGAATCAGGTCCCACACCCCCTTTCCTGGAGAGGTATGGGAGAGATCAACATACTAAAACAATTAAAAGATAATAATCACAGGCCAGTAGCAAAAGAAAAAGAATAAGAAGTGGGACTAGTTTTATGACAAGAAATGAGGCTGTAATCCCAGGAGCAATTAGACTACAAAGGTAATTACAGTGTCTTCAAAAGGCTCAGGGAAATTGATTTACTTTTTTCTGGGAGGTTTTTAGGTAAAAGGGACTTTCTGATTTCCCAGTGCTGGCTGGGATCTGGCACCAGGAGTTTCTTCTTTACCTCCAGACCTTAACTCTGTGTTCCTTGAGTTGATTTTTTTTGAAGACAGAAGGAAAAAAGGTATGTTCTTCCCCTGCAGTGGTGCAGCACGATCTGGCCCTTGGGGCACAGAGCCGCTTGTGAAGGTTTCAGTATTGTGCACGTCCCCAGGTGCTTCTCCTCCTTACAAGGATGGATCATGGAGGCCAGGGACGGAATGCATCCAGAAGGAAGTGTGATTTGGGAACACCTGTGGCTCCCCAGATCATGGGGTGATATCACTTTCCTTTCCACTGTGTGGGTTTAGGAGCCAAGGTGATGGGCTGAAGCCTAAGACATCTGGATTTAAGCCCTGGCGCTGTCGTGTGGGAACTCAGGAAAGTCCTGTGATGCAGCCAAAAAAGGAAACTTTCTTTTTGGATGTTTCTGCATCAACTGTACCTGCCAGCCACGTCCTTGAGCATCCAGTCGTTTATTTTAGTCATCAAGTTGCCTAAGTTACAGCACCTAAAGTGCATCTCTAGATCTCACCCGAAATCCTGGAAACTCAATAAGTGCTCACATGTTATGATGAGTTGCCTATAACTCCCTCTAAATATCTCCATATTCACTTAAAGGCTGAAGCCAGCTGACTTGAATAATTTTTGCTGTATTTTTTATGCTGTCTGATACTGTAACCCTGAGGTAGAGCAGGACCCTGACCGCAGCCGTGGTGTTTCACAATCATAAGGGGACTGCGAAGCCCTTTGTTCTCTTCCACAGCTTGTGAATTACTTGTGGGACCCTCCAAAAGCCTTAGTCTGATCGCAGATTTCCCTCTTCAGCTGTGTTGAGTGGGGCCACTTAAATGCATCTTGCAGACAAGCGGATGGAGCGCCCTTGCTCCCAGTGAGGGAAATTGGGAAAACCTGATTTTGACGTGTTTGAGTACTTTGGTGACATTTTTTCTAGGCTTGCAACTTCAGTCACCTTGAAAAACCTGGAAATACCCTATGATTTGCTTCCCTCCCCTCCAAAATGGGTTGAGCCTTTTGGAGCGGGAAGACATGGCTGGCAACACTGGTAGAGCACCCACTTCGCTGTTTTTTTACTCTGATAACGTGCACTTCCAGCTCAGTCAGCAAATTGCAGTGACTCTTAATGGCAAAGAGGCAATATAGGATCACCTTGTTTATTACTGTTAAAACGTGCCCTCTGCAGAACAAACCTGATGTACTGACTTTGCTGGTTGTCCTGCTGGTACCTCTCCCTGCTAATGAAGAGGAGGAAAATGAAACTCCAATTAAAAGAAAGCTGGCAATGCTGCAGGAGATGATCTCCTGGGTGGACACACAAGGGCGGTTGCCCCTATTTCAGATTCATCAATGATAAACGCTGAGACATTCTGCAAAGAGCAATTCCTTCAAATTTACAGCTGAGAGCTGAGGCTCAAGTGCTGCTCACGGACAGCAAAGAACTAGCTCCTTTTCTTTATGCCCAACCTAAAGTTGTCTGAATCTTTCCTGATTTCTCCGGATGATTTCCTGGTTCATAACGAGAAGGAAATTAGGTTTTCAAGAGCCCGTAGCTTCCGATTTATTCTGTTCCCTTTGAAGGGGGAAGCATCCATACTCATGGTGTGTCACAGGGTAGCTAAATTACAACGTGGCGTTTCAGCTGCTTAATTGGATGAATGAATTTTAGAGAAGATTAATTTTCTTCCCGTGCAAATTTCTGGTGATGTAAATCAATTCCTGCGCTTGAAATTCATGGAGCATTGAGGGGATCCCCACAGCTTTCCCAGCTCCCTTGTGACTGCCTTTGGAGGTGATTGATAAGTACAGCCAGCTAGAAGTGTTCATTTGCTAGAATGGTTCTGCGCATGGTTCTTTGGCGAGTTTTGCCTGCTCTGTTTCCAGCCCAGAGAAGGGGATGTCTATCACCTGCCCCAGGACCCTGCATGGGTGCAAGGATGGGAGCGATGGTGGGGACCATCGCGGCCTTGTGCTCAGCTCATTGCTTCGGGCTTTTAGTTGATGTAAAGTAACAGGCCAAATATGTAAATTAGGATGTATAGTATATGATATCTAGGTAAAAAACACAAAAAGTAATACAGGAAGTATTTAAAGAAATATATAAAGAGAAAATTTGGGCTTCTACTCTATCCATGAATAGTTAATGCCTTCTTGTTTTAGAGCTACTGACATGTCGTGCGACTTATTTAGTTGCCGAGGGAGAGCAGCGTGGATGTGGACAACGCTGCCGCTGGCTGGCGCATGCATTATTTTTAGAGTTTTCTTCACGGCATGTTTTCTCCTTCATTTATTTTATCCTCTCTCCTGGAGAGAGGGAACCAGTCTGGAGGGAAAGAGAAAATGGGATGGGAATGGGGAAAAGAAGGCAGGTCCGAATGTTGCTGGGGAGAGGGGTGCGGGAAGCTGAGCTATTTCTCTAGTCGTATATGTATTTGTATACAGGACCCGGTGTACTTATTTCCTCTTGGAATTAATGAAGGAAAGACGAGCAAGCCCCAGATAACTGACATGGTTTAAACAACATTACAGGATTAAAAAAGAAAAGTCCCTTTGTGTTTAAGAAACTGCAGCTGAAATTTTACCACTTGCAGCACATTTGAACATCACCAGGTAACTTTAATTAGTTTCCTTAATGAAGGCTGTGCAGCAGGGTTTATTCTGCTTTCTATGAAGGACGATTAAGTAGTAGTTGGGTTCCGTTCAGGACTGAAGAGTTTTTTCAGGAGGTAATCACTCTGAAGGCTTTTAAAGTCAATTAGCTCTGACTCAGTTGTTTCGCCTGAATACATTACCGTACCTTGAGAGAGTGAGTGTTCTTTAAAGCTAAAAAAGAGAAAAAACATATTTGGAGGTTTCCTTAAATGTGTTTAATTCCATCAATATGTCATGTTCTTTAACAGCTCGTGGTACTCTTAGCCTGGTTTCCCCTTCCCTGGCAGCATTTCCCCAAGCCACTATGCAGCTTTGGGGTCTGGGGGATTTGGGGTCCCAAACGTGTGTGGTGATTGTCAGATCTCTATTTCACGGCTTTTTTTCTCTTTTTGACACCCTGATGCCTTGAAACCTGAGGTGTTTGGGAGTTTTCCCTCTGAGGCTGCTGACCAGCCACATGCCCCAGAGCCAGTCCCTGCCTCTCCTGGTACTTGTTTGTTAAGAGTTTATACGACATCAGCTGGAAAGACTACTTGAAAGCTAAAGTAATTAATGCTTCCAAAAGACACTGAGCTCCAAGGATGAAAGGCGCAATACAAATGCAATTTATTTTATAATTATTGCCACAACCCTGAGAGAAATGAAACTCCTGTTGGTGTAGTATATTTTATTTTAATTAAATCTGGGGCAGGGACAATGGTCTCATGCAGTGATGGGCAGGAACCTCCAGGAGATATCTTCTGTTGAGCAAGGAATTGCACGGGTGGTTGGCACTGGGGCTTGGGCTGCTAAACTGGGAGGACGGGGCTGTGGTAGCCTGAGGTGTGCATGGGGAATGAGTTACTGCAGTGCATAAAACGTGGCGGGTGAACCCCATTTCTTTACCTGGAAAGCAGAGAGCACATGTTGGAGGCGCCTTCTCCTCCTTTGGCGATGGGAATAAGCAGAGCCATCACACGCCTCAGGACTGCTGAAACTGAAGAACAAGACCAATTCATAGTCATTTATTTTCTATAAAAATGTGTATTTTAAGATTATATAAGCAATTCTGAACATCTGGCTTTTGTTACCTCTTTCCAACTCACTGTTTGCCTGTTTCTCTCACCTATAAACCATCTGTTTTATTTTTTAAGTGAACACACATGTGCTCATGCTGCTGTGACCTCCAAGTCTGCCCTCCCAAATATTTCTCCAGGAATTTAAAAGGTTGCTTTGGTCCTGGCAGAGGCACCTGTTGGCTTCAGCGCTTAAGGTAGGATGTGCACGCTCAGTTCTGCGTGCACCAGTGTGATGCACTTGGCCACCTCCGGGGACAAGCGGAGAAGAGCTCTCTGGCACCCGCTGCTGCAAACGCAGGTGACAGTGCGCCTCTAAACGGGATGCTGGGCCAGGAAAGACCCTAGTCCTACTCTGGTGTAGCAGGGGTGTTTTCTCGCTGCCTTGTGTCTAATGCATGCCGGAGTTTTCCTGCCATACTCTGCTTTTTGCATTTTTGACTTAAGAAACAATCTTGCTGCAATTTTCCAGGAAGAATTAATCCCGCTCCCCAAAGCAGTGTCTAAGAAAACCTCCCCACGAGCTGCAGGTTTAAGGCCAAGAGGCACCTCAGTGCCTCGAGGGACGAGGTGCAAAGGCTGGAGAAGGCTACTGTTTAGTCACCGTGATGGATGAGGGCTAGCTATTGCTGCAGGCAGAAAGGTGAGGCGAGCTGAGACGGGCCAGCTGCGGTTGCATAGACCTCCTGACTTTGCTCCTGCGGTGATTTCCTGCACTTTGCTGGAGTTTAGTTTCTGTTTTTCATCTGAGCACCACAAAAATCAATTATCAAGATTAATAGCAGCCCAGACATTTTACAAAGGAGGAAAAAAGTCAGAGGGTGACAAAATATGTAAGTTGCAGCCACTCTGCAGGAGCCTCGGCTCTGCCTTGAAGCTACACATGCCAAAAGGTGGGCACCCTGCGCTCCCCCACCTGCAGACCCCCATTGCACATTGCCTTCTCCCACCACCACTACAGCAGAGGTCCCGTTGGAAGGGGACAGCCCTGTCCCCAACTCGTCCAACCGCAGGGCTGACCTGAGTCGCTTCCCCTCGTCTAATGCAGTTGGGAGTGGACAATTTGGGTCCAGGACTGCCTGGCTGGGACAGGGTGCCCCCAAAACATAATGAAAGTGTTCAAAGTCTGGCTGGAGCTTCGTGGAGAGAAATATCTGATTTATGATATGAGTCAATGATGTTCCTTGCCAAAATGCATAAAAGGTACAGGCTGATGAGTCAAAAGCAGCTCCTTTTACACAACGGAAAGGGGATTGCTTGGAAAGGGGAGGCTGGGATGTGTCTATTAACCTCTGTGGATACTGCAAGGATGCGTCAGCGGGGAAGGCCTGGGAGGGAGACTATATATTCATGCACACAAAATATATCGAAACCAGCATTTGAAGTGACAACGCAGGAAGACAGCTTTTCAGATATAAGCACAGGCCTTGGATTTACACACCAATAGTATCACTGGGCTCTGTTGCCTCCAATCTGACAAGCAGCGTGGCAGTATGGGACATGTATCAAAGGGTGGGATTTAATTGTCGTTTAAAAAAGTAATGATTTTGCATCGGTCTCATGATTCCTGAGTCCTTTCTAATGGTTTTTTGTTTTTCAACTGGGGATTAGCAGCACTGTGGTGGACATGTCGGCTTTTCTGCTCTAAAAAGATTTCTTCTTTAAATGGCAGCAAACCTGATTTTCGCCGGCATTTATAGTAATTCAAAGCCATTAGTTCTTTCTTTCTGCGCTCCAAAAGCATGAAGACTTATGTCTCATAATCCATGCAGGAAGGCTGTATTGATACATTGGTTGCAAATGAAGAGAAGCACATGTGGCTCTTCCCCAGTAGATTTAATTTTATCTGTGTGGCTCAATCATGGTAGCACATTAAGTAAAATATTCAATAGAGTAGCGCTGGCATAAGTTGGCTTTTTTCTTTAAATATTGAGGTATTTCCTGTTCCGGGGAGGAATCTAACTCTGTGTTTCTTGCTTTTTCCTTTCTCTGCTTGTACACTGCTTCCCAGCTGGGCAGCCTCTGCTGGCAGCTGAATTCATAACCTTGCTTAAAACCAAGTCTTGTACCCAGAACAAGATTTATTTTTTTAATCCAAACCCCTCGCATCTGTGAATGTGCAACTTGATCCAGCATCGGGCTGTACGAAAAATAACTCCACTTCTTTTACTGGCACTGCTGATACCAACAGGTTGCTGGCTTCACTGCTGCAGTGCAGGAAAACACTGGAAAGGGTAAAACAGGCTTAAAAAATGCCCTGGGCCCCTGTCTGTCCCCAGTTTGTCCTTCTATTCCCTGAGTTTCAAAGACGGAGCTAAAAATTGCAATACTCTTTGTGACCACTGTGAAAAAAGTCATACTCGGAGGATGTGGCTGGAATTTTGGGATTTACCTGTGGGTTCTTCATGGTTGTTCTGCCCAAAGGGTTAAAGCACATTATTTGGACGAGCTCTGTGGATTTTACTATCAAGCCTTTATTGCTTGTTAAATTAAAACATTGATTTTATGGTCCAAAGCGAAACCCGGATCACTTAGTCCTGTGGAAATGACACCTCGCTAACGAAATCAATAGAAACTGGTGCACATCGACGTCCTTGTTGACTGTTGCACTAAAACGTATGACACCCTCAGATTTCTGACACTCTGTTTGCTGGTGCTGGTACTGGGAGCCCACGTCCCACCCAGGGAGGGGTCTCACCGTGGTCTCAGTGCTTCAGTGCATCTATAACAGGGGCTTGGTGTCTTTTGCATAACTGCAGGGTTGGCAGCCAGCAGTGGTGACGCCTGCACAGCTATTTATTACCTTGCTGAGGGCAGGACATTTTTGTTATTATTATTCTGCTTCCTTTCTCATTTTTGCTGAAAGCACAAAAATGTGTCATGGCTTTCTTTCTTTCGCGTGCTGCTGGAGGAGACCCTCGTGCATCAGTTAGAGGAAGAGGTTTGTGCCTGGGAGAGGTGCACAGACTCGCATTGGGTTTATTACCTTTCGTCTTTTTGGCTGGAAAAGCCTGGTGACAACACAAGCTGTCAGTGAGAGCCAGGTGTCTGCGGCAGGACGGGCAACAGTTAATGGTGCGCAGTGTTGGCCCTGGGAGGATGCTGGGGAGCCGCGTCCCTGCACCAGAGTGAAGAAACCTGGCCCAAATGTATTTGTTTCGTGCTTTTAAGCTTCACTTCAAGAAAAAAGAAGCCCCCAAGTAATATATCTTAAAAACCTGGGGAGGGGTTAAACACTGTTTATTGTAGGTGAATGCAGTAAGGCCTTGCAGACAGGGCAGGAGGGAGCAGCTGCGTGCTGCATTGGGGAACAGGCTCTGCGCAAATCAGATGATTTACCTGAAATTCCTGCCGCCATCCAGAGATGCAGGCAGGACCGTTTCTTGACACAGACACACCCCCAGGCGAGCTATCAAGACTGACCTTTGGTTGCTGAGGAGTACTTGCGGAGCCTGGCAGACAAGATTTTACTCTGCTTTTGCTGCTCGGTTCAGTTTTCTCGGCAGATTCGGCAATTCCTGTACTTACCCGAGCAACTCACAGCTGCTGCCGCCCTCGGCCATAAAGAACCACAAGGGTGCAGGTCCTCAAGGGCTTCTGTGAACCTCCTGCGTTAGCACTGAAACCACAGGGGAAAGGAGCTATAAACGTTATTCTTCGTTGGGATGATCAGCTGTGAGGGGACTCTTTCGTTGTGTGAATCTTCAAAGCACCCCATCACACTGATTTCCCCAATTTTCCTGCCTGTACGTCTCTCAGAGGCTCCCCAACATACTTCCCTGACCCGTTTCTAATCTGGGCAGCCAGGAGAGTGAGAGGGTCTTCCATGGGCTGCTGTGCTCTCGGCGTTAACATGTGTACGGAGCAAAGATCTGCAGGTGGGACAAGAGCCACAGACTGCGGTTCCTAATTAAGCCTTAACAAGTGGCACGGAGTCGTTAGTGGCCGCCCATCCCCATCAGACAGGCACTGGGGCCTGTGGGAAGGGGTGAGCAAGGCAAAGCCTGGCCCACTCTTAACTCCTGGAATCCCCTAAACTTGTGCAACGTATTTCTGACCCTGCCCTGGTTTTATTTCCCTCTTAGATGATGCATAGCCACGTGCACACCTGGGTCAGATCCTGTTTGAGGAGCCTAGCCGGTCTGGGATCGATGGCAGGTTTGGCTAGTTAAAACAATTGCTTTTTTAAGCAATGTGAGGGGTTTTTAGTGCATTTTTAACGTCATTTCAGTGCTCAGGTGGAGGAGCAGAGCTGCTCCCTGCTCCACATTACGCTGCTGCCGCCGCCTTGCCAGCAAAGATGCAGGGAAGGATGCGTCCAGCACCTCAGCCCATCATCACAAGCTGGACTGTTAGGAGCCAGCCTAAGCCTCGAAGCCTGATATTAAATGTGCATTGCAAAATATTTGTTATAATTAATTATGATAACGCTTAAAACTCTTCACAGGCCCTTTTCTTCTTAATCTCATTCAATTTAGCTGTTTTTCCATAAATTTCTCAGTCATTCTTACAAAAAGCTGCAGGGTTTCCAGTAGGGGTTTTTAGTCTTGTTATTTATTTAGTAATCACCTAATTTTTTGCTTTTAATCAGTGAACTAACAATTCTTAGAGCACAAAGCAAACCAGATGATGAAAACCTAGACAGAAACCAGGTGAAAATGCATAAATACAGAAGCACATTGACGGGTTTTGCCTTTGTCATAGAGGGGCGGTGGAAGCCGTCACCCAGTAAGCCACCCAAGTGTCTGGAACTACAAGCAAGGGCGCGATTTGTCCTTTCCTTTCACGGTTGAAGCCTTCTGGTGTGTTGGAAATGAGCTTTCAATCTGCCCCATCTGAAATGGAGAGATTTTACCTCCTTTGGAACAGAGGCAGGAAACAAATAAACCCCGTGTCCTCTGCTTTTTCACCCAGTAAGTACTGTCCCTGCCGCCGTCCCTTTAAAATGGCTTATGAACCAGCCCTGATGTAGGACGGAGCAAAGATGCTTCCTGGTACTTGCCTCGCTGTCCTCGTGCCTCGTTGCTTGTAATAAATCACTGGCAGCCACAGTAAAGTGGGGTTAACAATGTGCGACTCTGTAGACCATCTCACTCTCCCAGGGCCTGAGAAGTGAGGCATGGCCGTTGTTTGGCTGGGAAAAGAAGACTAAAAGGAAAATAAATTAGGTGGCTGGTTGGGGTGGGGGATCCTGCAGCTGGGATGCCCGAATGCCGTGGTTTGTCTCATCGATGCTCTTTGCTCTCCCCTTTGTCAAGGTGATCGCAGAAAAAGGGAAAGCTGCTATTGAACTCTTGTTCAATATTGTTCAACTATTGTCCCAGTGACAGAGTTACCTGGAAAAGAAGCTAAAACAACAAGACACAATTACAGAAGAAACCAGGGACATGGATTTCCTAATGTAATTTGAGTCACTTAGACCAGACTTCCTGGCCTGACAAGCAAATCTTTCTCTTCTCTTTCAACCTGCCTTTAGCCATACAGATCAGGTATCTGTTTCTGCTGCTAGTATTATCAAAAGAAGACAATATTAGTTCAGTTTTCAATTGGAATTCAAGAAGAAAATGTTTCCTTCCAAAAATTTTATGTAACTTTGGCTAAAGACTTTGACTAAAGTCTTTGATTCTGTAAAGTGAAATTAGCAACTGGCAGGTGTGCAGTTTGACTTCTAACTGGAGTATTTCCCAGTGCAAAGAAAAAGTGGAGCTTTAATGAAATGAAATATTTCTTTCTGCTGTCTCTCTGCAATTTATTCTGACTATAGATATCTGAGCCAGTGTGCAGGCACGCATATGCAGTAGCATAAAATAATATTATTCTTGTCATCTACAGCCCTCCAAGCACAATATAAAGCAGAAGCAAAGAGTGTAGACCAGAGACCCATGATATTTCAGCCCACTTTAAGAGGTTTCTTGAACTCTGGAGCTACAGATGGACAGATTTCTACTTGCCTTGCGTTCCAGTTTTTCGTTGCTTTATTCGCCATGGTCCTGAGCTTGCTGATGTCCCTTATTGCTGATCAATGAAGTTAACACATGGATAATACAACTTGGAGGAAGTGTTTATTGTCCGTGATTTAAGGATGAGGCCGCTGAGGAGCAAGTATGCATGCTACACGAAGTCCTGCACTGTGTGCCAGCAGCAGGGCTGGGAGCAGGAGCGGAGTCTGCATCCTCAGTGCTGGATATTGTGAGCCTGCACAGATGGACAGCCCTCTGTCTGTGTGTACCACACAGAAAAGCGGAGAACTGCTCTTGAGTCTGTACAGTGCGCAGGGGAATAGGGTTGATCCAACTTGCCTGGCCTTTCGGGCCGGCCCTGCTCACCGCACCGGCCAGCCC
This sequence comes from Phalacrocorax aristotelis, assembly GCF_949628215.1. Lineage (NCBI taxonomy): Eukaryota > Metazoa > Chordata > Aves > Suliformes > Phalacrocoracidae > Phalacrocorax > Phalacrocorax aristotelis. The sequence goes on along the minus strand of NC_134310.1, from coordinate 5,216,061 downwards.
GAAAGCAAAAAGGCACTTCAATAGTAGTGGGAGGTGAGTGTTGGTGTGGGAGGCACGGGGTCCCAACGAGAATCTGGAGCACACTGGTGCAGAGCAATTACATTCCTGTGTGGCAGGCTGCAAATAGAGCCTACAGCCTGTCAGGAAAATGCTGGAAAAGCCCTAATTGCTGGAAGCTGAAGGCAACCTTGGAGAAGGACATGCTCCAGGGCGGCGAGGTTGACAGAGACCAAGGGACAAGGGATATACTGTTACTTAGAGCCTCCAAAATGAGAATCCATATTTCTACAAACCTAAGGCTTTAATTCAGCTCATGGAGGAAAAAAATAACTGCAGCATATGCATTTGGGATGAACAGGAGGCAGGCATGGTGACCCTTCCTGTCATTTATTCATAAGTCCCTCCCACTCCTGCCCTCAGAGACAAGGGATTCCCTGTCTGCCCGCAATCTGTTGGTAACACTTGGACCTCTGTGGCAAGGCCATTGCTATGTGTTATCCTTAGCTTCATCCAGCTGTCTGCGACAAGTCAGGCGAAATGCTTTCTCAAGCACATATCTGCCCAGCTGTTCTCCCAATCACAATGGGCTAGGAGGTGGGATACTGAATGTGGAGCCAGCGCGGAGACACTGTTTAGGGACCCTTCGCAAGACACGCTTCCCTGCGAAATCTCCCTGAAGTGCTTGAGCTGATCAGCGGATTCGGGATCAGCAAGGAATTTTCAACATGTGAGTGTGGCACGAACGATGCAGATTTTTGCTTTCGTTTTTATCATGGAGTGGAAAACATCCGGGCATATCAATTACCAGTGACTGCGTAAGACATGAGCATCAGTAATGCTTCGGACTGCCTGAGCTGGATTCCCAGGGGATAAGCAGAGGCCCTGAGCTGACTTGCGGCCCATCACCCTGGTCCCACGTGGGACTGGGGTGGCAACACCCCATCCACAGTATGTAGACAAGGTGGCAGGGGCTCACAGGAGCAGAAAGCGGGGAAACAACTCTGAGGAATGAACTCATTGAGTCTAAACGGTGTTACTGTGTTCTTTCTGAAGGCTGAGGTTTGACCTCATGGATCCTGACGGCAGTAATTGACATTAATTGTCTTAAGCAGCTTCACCTTGGAATCCGACCTACTCACCCAGGAATGGGCTGCAGTATATGTTCCACTCCAGTCTTGTTTCCTCTGAGAGTTTTCTGTTGTCTTCTTTCTACATTCATCTCTTGCTTGTCCAGACCCTGGAACTTCTTCTGGAGATGGCTTTTGCCATCATGCACCCCATGATGTATCCTCTGTATTTGTGAGGAAATTCGGGCGCTTTTGAAAACCTTTACCAGTCACCCTCAATATATTTGATGTGAAGACATTTGTTTACTGTTTTCCCAATGTGATTTCCAGCCAAAACTGGTGCTAATTTGGGCTAAATTAGCCTTAATATTTCTAGTTTTCCCATCCCAAGTGAGCTCTTGCATTAGTCATCTTGTAGCTCAGCGACCACTAGCAAAGATGCAAAGCACGAATTAAATTTGTAAATCCTCACTCAGACTAAAATGCAACATGTTAGAAAATGTCAACATGGCTATTTTGGCATACTTGCTTTCCAGCAGAAGACCTGTCAAAACCAGCCATCTCCCTGCAAATACTTTTTTCTGCTTTTCCAAATACAGGAGTGTCATCACAACAACTCCTGAACCAGCTTTGTCCTTGTCCTGCCAGAGTCCTACTGCAGTTGGCCTTGGGCATCTGGAATACAAATCTTTTTCCTTCCAAGAGCCAAAAAATCAGCTTCAGATAGAAACATTGACTCATAGGGAGTGCCGCCCTTTGTGTGCAGGAGAACCCCTGTGGTCCTGCTGACAAAAGGACAGGAGTTTCTCTTGCAGGGTGAGGAGAGCCAACTGCTTTCCAGCCCGCAGCTTTCAGATCCTTGCTATTCCCTCACCTACCCCTTTATATCCAAGCCTCCTGGTTTTAATTATGTTGTAGGAAAGCCTTACAACTCAGTGATTCAAGGTGGCATTTGAGAGAAATGGTTCTCTTTTGCGCAGCTGACAGCTAATCTGTGTAAAGTTTAATTACAGCTAGGATTAATTAACTGGCAGTGTGCTGTGATACTAAAGGACAACCATCTGTTCTTTAAACTGCTTCCCCAATTTCAGCCCTAATAATTTTGGCACCAAGGAGGATGCTCCGGTAGACCTGGTGTAATCGGAGCCGATGTGGGACGGTGTCACCCACCGTTGCTGATGGAGCACCAAGCTCTGTGTGTTGGATAATGCCTTTGTGTGCTGCCACCATGTAGGGCTCAGCTTTGGAGAATGAGATTTCGGTGTCCACAGGCTTCTCTGTAATGTTGTCTCGCATATTGGGTATTTAAGTGGAAGGTCAATTCTTACCTTTCTCAGCGTTATTGCAGAGGGGCATTCAGTCATTTGGGCTGCCTCAGCAACTTGTGCCCTTCGCGCTGCATCACTGTGTGGGAGCATTTTGCTTTAACTGCGTAGGGGAATGGGGACACGTGCGCTATGACAGTTGACAGAAACGCTCTGAAGCAGCCGTTTGCTGCTTTGCTGCACAACAGGTCTGTGCCAGCACGGCTGACCATGCGCCAACATCCTCGCTTCTGTAGCAGCCAGTCTGGTAACTTCTGCAGCCTGAAAGGAGGACTTGAGTGTCTGCATGCAAGTGCCCAGGTGTCCTGGTTGTGTTCCATAAGGGAGGCTTGCACTTGTACCTGGCTTTACTCTGTCCATGCCCTGTGCAGAGGCATGAGTTGCCTTAGCATGTAGCCAGCAAAGAATGAGCATTGTGTGTTTGTTTTGGCATATTCTGCCAGAGGCTGCTGTCTGGAGGCACATTTAGTGCCGGGAGGTGAGTGGAACTGGCCACTGGGTGCACAAGGGTTGCAGTGCAGTACAGCACATCAGCTCAGCTCGTCCTTCAAACAGCTTTGAAACTCCCTGGGTGAAATGGAGATGGGGCAAATCTCCAACCAGATGCCCCAGAGCTCTGCCCTTAGTACGCCCTGTCTAACCTCAGTGCAGCTGCTTTGATCTCATCATGTAAATCTAGATAAAACAAATACATATCCAGTGAGTGCTGCGCTTGCCCTCCAGGCTCTTGACCAAGACTTCGGCTTGAGGGCTTTGAACAGGGCTCTGCAGCTGCTGATGGGAGGAATTCCCTTGGTCAAACTGCAGCGCTCAGATTCTCTTAGCTGCTGGTTTCAGAGTTGAATGGAGCATTTTCTCTGAGTCCCCCATGTTTGGAGGTAACAGTCCCTGAGCTTAACACTCTGTCTTGGTCCAGCCTTTTCTGTCCCAAGGAGTTGAGTTCTGTCTTTGGCTCATGGATTGAATGGAGCTTACTTGGTGGCTGCCAGCGGAGCCTTTCTGGTGGCCCTTCATAAGGAGGTTCAGAGCTGGTGAGCAGGTTTTGGCAGTGCTCTGATGGGCTGGTGGGAGGACGGCTTAAGATAGAGCTGGACCCTGGGATTTGCGCGATTCAGGCTCTCATCCTTTCTCTGACGTAAGCAGCCTTTCTGAGCCTGCTGGAAGGAACCCATGGGATGATGGGACAGAGATTCCACTGTCAAACCTAGTGAAATGCCAGCTCTTTCATCTCTCGGAATTCCACCAAATTCCTTGGGCGCAGTTTGTTTTTGATGATAGGAGGCATGCAGTGTGTAACTCACTGACAGGCGCGGACAGACACTGTTTCCACCCATGTTGTAACAAACACAAAGACGGATGCGGTAATCCTGGGGGTGAGAAAGGGTAAAACCTTCACTTTTCTGATACCGGTGGGAGCAAGGGTGAAATCCTACCTCCTAGACAATGTCTACAGCTCTACATCCACCCTCTCTTAATAAGAACTTAAATCATGGATGCATGCACTCACGGTAGCCCAGGATGGGGACTTACAGTGCCTGGCTGCCTGCAAGCTCCCCGCTTGCTGTGGATGCAGAGTAAAATATTCGCCTAACTTCCCACAGCGGTCGTTACAATAATCCATTTAACTATACAAGTGCACTGGTGATTCCTACAGCTCAGCTCATGACAGAGAAGCCAGTACTTTCCTTTTTTGTACTTCTTTCCCCAAAAAACTCCCTCTTTTGCCAGGCCTGCTGCCATCCTGACCTCACTAGCGTGCAGCTGAGCTGTTTGGTTTTGATGCCTGCATCCCTTGGGTTCTCCTTGCTTGCAAGCTTGGGATAATCTCCCCTTGAGCAGTACGACTGCACAGACTCGTCAGGCTGACATGTCTCGCTATGGAACAGCCCTGGGGAGGCTGCACCAAGCATGGTGAGATTCCCCAGGGTGAAGTGGATGGTTTAGCCCTGACTTTTCTCCTAAGACGTCCCTTGCTACGAGGGGTCAGAACTGGCTTGCAGCAGGGAATGTCTCTCTCCCTGAGCAGTGATGGGGTTGTGGGCAGAGCTCTGGCATGCAAAACTGTTAATTAAACAAATTTTCGCTAGTGTATAATGTGTGTTAATGCAAAAAATATTGTGGTTCTACACGGAGTGCTTTCTGTTATTGGTGTAACAAGCTGCAGGCGGGGAGGATGAGGCAGAGCTCAGAGTGGGGAATGTGGCTTTAGTCTGGTGGGATCCAGGAGAAGATGGTTGTTTCAGTAGCTTTGCAGGGTGCCACATCAAGGGAAAAATTAGTGTGGTTGCCTGAGAGGTGCCTAAAGCAAAAATGCTCTGGAGCCATCCATCTCTGAAGGCTTGGGATGCCTGTCCTTCTGCTCACTTCCCAGTGAAATGGGGAAGGAGGGAACGGATATATCCAGCCCCGGAGGAGTGTGGGCAGGGGACTTGGCTATTCAAATTTTAATGAAGCAGTTGGTGTCATATTTTTGCCCTCTATTGGACCCAGCCTTAACGGCTCAGTCGGTGCTGGTGTGACAACATCATGTGGGGAAGGGTCTGGGTCTTTTCCTCGGCTTTGAGATGGAGCCATGCTGCCCCAGCTAACTGTGTCGAGACTCCTTGGAGAGGGAGTTCTTGCCCAGAGCTATTGTGAGCAAAAAGCCAGAGCAAATGCCAGATGGAGGTAATGCGGTTTGCCGTGGAATTTGGACCAGATCATTTACAGTCTTCGGGGATAAGACGGTTCTGAGTTTTCTTAGTGATGGGCTGGAAATGCGCCCAAGTTATTTTCAGACAGGCTTGCAACTTGAAGGTACTCATCTTAACTCCTGCCACTGCTGTTTCTGTCCCCTTTCAGAGCAAGTGACGTGCTTTTGGGTGGTAATGCCTAATGTAAGGTGCTCCTTTCAGCATTCTGCCTCTGCTGGTGGGGACTGAGGAAAAGCCAGGAGCCCTGGCCAGGCTTCCTAGGCTGTACAGACCCACCAGGATCACAGCAGGGACCCAGACCTGGACGGCAAATGTGCAGCTACTGCTTTTGATTCGTCACTGACCTGCTTTGAGGTGGACTCTTGATCTCTGCCACAGATGCTGGGAGTGAGCACGGGCTGGGTCTGCTTCGTGCCTGGGGATGGTGGAGTTGTATTTTAGTGGACCAAGACACTTAGTCTTAGGGAGGATGTCACAAGGAGGATGTGACATTGGTGAAGCTGTTCAACAGAGCGGGGTCTTCTCTGCTTGTGTTGTAGCTCCTAGCCGCTGTGGTGTCCCTGGGCTGGCAGAGCCTTCGACGTCAGTGTTTTTCTCAAGGATGTGGCAGCACATTTCAGTGATTTGCCAAAGGGCTGGCCCTGCAGGAACACCAGCCCAATGCACATAAAAGCCTTTTTGCAGATTGAGTCGATATTATTTTGAACTCTTTCCCAGTGCAGAGAAGCAGTGTCTCACTTGTCAATGACAAGGCCCCCTGTTGAGCGTAAGCAAGGCTAAACATCTGCCAACTGGGCTGTGCAGGGTGCAGGCACGACCAAGATGGTACCTGAAGTGGTCACCTCCTCCCCACATCTCCCTTGTCTCTCTGCTCCTGCACTGTCAGTGCTGAGGGGATACAGCTCAACTTGGTGCTGCTACTCTAGAAAAGAAATGCCCAATAGAGCAGGGGAAGCTCTGCTACACTAAAAGGAAATGCACCAAAATAAATAGTGTCTCCTTGACGGCTAAGTATACAGAACTAGAAATGTCTTGCTTTTAACTGCGAATAAGCAGGGAGAGCTGGAATAGCTGGGACTGTTATAAATCATGGCATGCCTTTCAACTAGGGTGAACGTCTCAGCCTATGCTCTCTATGTTCATGCTCCCCATCTTCTGCTTGTGAGGGCTAATAGCGATAAAGCAATCCAAGCATGGATTCCCAAGCAGAAGAGTTCTGCCAGGTATCTCCTCATACTGCAGCAAGGGACCTAAAGAAAGAAAAGAGAGGCTGTAGCGCCAAAATCTATGTGGTGAAGCTGAGGGAGTTATGTCTGGGGTAAATCTGAGGCCTTGGGAAGGAGAAAATTTTTGGCTTTACCTCATGCAGCAATGAGCACGGCATTATTGCAGCCTCACAAATTCTGCATCAAAGAGGCATGGAAAATGCATGGCTTGTGTCAGAGGATGAGATCAGGCGCTGAGACATGCCTTTGCAGTGTTGTGGTCTTGCCTGGCGGAAGGAGTGGCCATGGCTACAGAAAAACCATTTGCTTCGAGTCTCGCAAGGGCCTTTTTAAGGACCTCAAAAATATTTGTTTCGTGATGCTCGTTGGACACCACACACTTGCTCTAATTAGAGATAATTTGGTTCATCGAGCTCTTACTCCTGCAGTGAGAATCTCCACACCAGCCCCAACTTAATCTACCTTGTTTGTACTACTACGTGCGTTTGTACTACTGGGTCAGCTTCAGGTGCTCCCAGGCCACTGCCCTAAATAAACCCTCAGACCACACTGGGAAGGACTTGGGGGAGTCTCACTAAAAAACTTTGGCTTGTAAACATCTGACCAGAGGAATCAAGGGCGAATGAGCAGCTTCGCTTTGCTACCTTCCACAGCTAAAGAAAGAGTTTTGCCGTGGGAAGGGGAGCTCTATCAGTCCCTGGGTCCCATGGCCTAGCATCCAGCTCATCAGCAAGGCAGTGAGTTTGCCAGGAAAAACTTCTTATTTTAGTGGTACTCGAGAGTGCTGAGCGCCTGGCAGGGATGCTGGATGACACTGGTTGCGCTGTCATGGCGGAAAGGTGGACAGTTCACACATAGGAAAAGCAGTGTAAAGATGCCAGGATGCTAATAGACTGGGGAAAACAGGGCAAAGCAAGACATAGGTTAGTGTTGAGTTGTGCACAGAGAAAGCCAGAGCAGAGGTGAACAGTGAGGCTTTGCTGGTGCTGCTTTGGGCTTGCTGGACTGCCAGGGGAGTGCCCAGTTGTCACAGAAGCATTGGATGGTGTTATATAGACCAGAGCTTTCTTGGAATAGTCAGGTTAAGAAGGTGATTTGCACATAAATTTCATTGACTAAAGCAAATGCATCTCATACACTAATTAAATGCATGTTACTTCTTCAATGCTATTGCTGGCGTTATTTCTCTTGCTCCAGTGGTGAATATAGCCAATTAAATCAAGAGTGTCTCTTTTCTTGCATTAATTTTCTCTCTGCATCACATGCTTGAAGGAGAGGAAAACCAAGCTAATGGTGGAAAGGGTTTTAAAATCTGATGCGTAAAATGCTTGGAGTCTCTCCCTTTGGACTGCTAGGCTCTGGTTACATTCCTGCTGCCAGAGACGGACAGATGCTTCTCTGCATGTTCTTTCTTCTCCTTTCTCCTCTTAATCAAAATTTCAGTCTTAGCCTGCCTCCGGTCTCCCTGTTAGATTTCTACCAGCTGCATGCTGGCCTGCGGTGTGGTGCTTTACAGCGATGCGCAGGAGCTGCACTGCGTTCTGTCATGTGGATGGGCTGACAGCATCCGGCCCCTGTAATCATGGGTTCTTCCCACAGCCCCACACTTGAAGTTTAACATGGCTGAGCCATTTGGGATAACTTTTGCACTCCATCGGCAGAGGGTAGAGATTTTTCGTTAAAGGTCTTTATGTCAGGGAGAATCCAATGCTGAGGCCTCATCACCTGAAGAGGTCTATAGAATATGCAGTTTTCTGTTATACGAACTCTGTGTTGCTTGGTGTGGTCTGGACTGATACACAGCTCCTCTGCTTATCTGGGTAACTGCTGTGCTGATGAGTAAAGCCAGAGCTACCTATCAAAATGATCAGTACTGCAGTTAATTAGGGCAGTCTGGGCCTGGTCAGTTTTTTCCATTTCTCCCCAGCTTTCTGATGGGGCGTAAAGGTCAGGAGGGAAAAACTGGCTCAGCTCTCAATCCTTAGAGTACTACAGTAGTTTACACTTAGTCAATAAACTGGAGTAATAAGGAGATGCTTTGTGAAATGTATAAATAGGGAGTCTTGGATGTGCCCCTGTTCTCCAGGCACCTCCGCTCCCTGTCTATGGAGTGCTGATTTCTTATCCACATCCTGCTGCTTTCTCTCTCAGGAGACTTTGGGTTTCTTTCGCACAGAAATAAGCTGCGTCAAACACACTTTCTCTAAGTTCCTGGTCCTTGTACTGGGCAAACTCAGTGCCAGTGGTTGGGTTAGCTGCCTTTTCTGGGCTGGGGAGGGCAGTGCAGCTCTCCTGCAGAGAGGGCACGGGCAGAAAAACAGACGAGTCTTCCAAAAAGTAATGCTGCTGCATCTGCTCTGCAGAGCCTTCTCAAGGTCTTGGCCCTTCAGGCAGGAGATGCCTCTACAGTGGATTATTCCCAACAACTCTGATGGCAGGCCAGTGGTAGGTATGTTCTCTACTGCCCACTACTACTGTGGCTTAGCAGGGTCTGGCACTGGGAAGGCTTCTTACCTTGATATATAATTCCTTAAATTTCTGGAGTAGCATCTCTGACTATGAAGGCAAGAGATTTGTGGACAAACAACTTTTTTAGGTCAACAAAAGACTCTTGTACGTCACCAAGCCTCATATCTTTAAGGGAGATGTAGTATCAATGTTTCATTAAGCGAGAGAGCAGGTAGCTTGAAGCCTCTGAAACTTTGCAGTCTGCCAAGGTCTTGGTGCAGATGCAATGGGAAGAGCTGGATCTTTATTTTCCAAATGAGTTTGAAAGGGAAATGTACCAAAGAGCAGAACCGTTCTAGTACAAAAGCAGCCGTGGAGCAAACAACATTTCGTCTGATAACAAGAAAGGACGACGAGCAGCAGAGAAGAGCTGTATCTTGCTCCTTGGTACCTCAGCATCACAGTAGGATCTTGGTTTTCCCAGACTAGGCGTCACCGCTGGGTGTTGAGGCCCAGCATTGCAGTTGTTAACATCTGTGCTGCAGCGTTAGCCCATGGAAAGGCTGTGCTTCAGCTCAGTGCGCCTATAGTAGAAGTGGATTTGGTGAGTCAAGCGCCTTTTTTAAAGCACTGATGACATTCCTTTGTATTCTTTACTAGCGTCAATGCATCTTACTGGACTACAGAAACTGTGTTGATTGTTCTGCTGTAATGACTAATGACAAGCGATACTTTGCAGATTACCCCAGGGAGCTGGATTCCTGGGTCAGCTGTACAAGGCTTTGTGCAAAGACACCGTGGGGTAACCTGAATTGTTAAAGTACATGTGAACCCTTCCATGAGCAAGAGAGAAAGCAGAGCATCGTGGGGTGTGGACAAGAGGCAAAAGGGGATAAGGAGATGGGTTCGTGGGAGGGAACACAGGCATCAGAACCTGGGGTAGGAAAAACCTAACCTGGAAAAGGAGGAGGTTGAGATATAGCCTGGACGAAAGAAGGAAAGCTCGGTCCAAAGTGCTACAGAGTGCCAACTGTATGTAGCCATGTCCTCAAGATGTCTGGGAAGAACAGGGAGTTGGGTATTGAAGCTGCTTTTCCGTGTAGGTCCCTGAAGCCCACTGCTCCTTCCGGATCCTTGAGATTGAGATTAAGCACAGCTTCCAGAGCCGGCCCCATCCCTGCTGCAAGGGCGGCGGGCAGCCTGTACACCAAGCTTGAAGTGCAATTGGGTGTGGGGGATCTGTGAGGAGGGTTCTTTTGGTGAAACGAAAGCACAGACTAATGCCTACCTCAGAAGAAAAAACCCTCCTGCACTACGATGCTGTGAGAGGTAGCCGTATGGCCCAAGGAAGGTGCCTATGCATGTTGAAGCCTTTGGGTAGCAGAGAATCCTGGCCCTGTGGGCAGGCGCAGTCTGTCCTTCATCTCCATCCTAGATGATTTTGGAGACCAAAGGTAAGGCGCTCTGCTGCTGTAACACTATTGCTGTCAAATGAGTTCTGCTGCAGGGAAGCTGGCGCTCTCCTTTCAATTACTCTAGGTACTAAACTTGAGTGTTCAAGGCTGATATTCCTACCTCTGGCTTCCACAGGATCTAGAGAGCACACAAATCTCACTTAACCCTTCAAAGTAGGTCAAGGCTTATTGCTGGCTCTCGGCATGGGGAAAAAATGTGTCTACTGGATGGTTGCCTATAGGCCACCATAATTGTTCCTGGTGATCTATAACGTTGAGCCAGTGCTGGGTCATCAGCCGCTTCTCTCTGGGTCACAGTCTGGTGACTCTCCCAGCAATACACTGACCAATGTCTGTGCTGAAAAAGGCAGCAATAAAATGTGGAAGAAACTGCAAAGAAACGCCTGATAAATGAGGGCTCTAAGTCATTCCTGGAGGCTACTCAAGAACCTGGCTATTACTTAATAGGGGTGTGTACATCGGTTTATGGGGCAGGAGCTTGCCAAAAGAAGGGCTGCTGGCAGTTCATTTTAGCACAATGTTTGTGTCCTCCCTCAAGGCAGAGTTACTAGCGGAGGTGCCACGTGGGTTTTACCGGTGCTTCCAGCCAGCGCTGGTGCTCTGATCAAGAAAGTAGAAGTTGGAGCACCCTTGTCTCTTCCCTCTTTAGGGCTTTTGCTGTTCCTCCAAGCTGTTCTTGGCTGGGCCCATGAGGCTGCAGTTGCCTTCCCCCTCACCCCAGGTAATCTCTTCTGCACAGCATTTGTCTAAAATATTCCTAGTGGTCTTTTTTCTGGCACGAGTTTGAAACTCTGTAGATACCACTTCCCTTCTACTTGATCTCTGGGAAACAGTGAAATGGGGCCGTTTCCCAGCAGTTGCGGTCTTTTCATCTCTTGCCTCCTCTGCGTGTGTTTTGGTGACAGTTACATTCACTGCTATTGCGGCACCTCTGCAGCAGGCAGGAGTCCTCCCATGAGATCTGCTCACGCCAGTTCCTTGTATGGCCTTTTCCAGACCTCAACTACCCGCGCCTCCCTTAACCTGTCTCCTCATTCAAAATCAAACTGCAGCGGTGATGAAGTGGGCTGGCCGCGGCCCCAAGGGTCCATCCCCAAGGTCCGCCATGGCCCGCAGAGTCAACAGCTCTGCCCCAGCGGGACGCAGAGCCCTCGCTCTCCTTTTCCCTCTCGTGTATTATGTGTTGTAGTTTATTTTAAATGCTGGGATAGTGCTACATCCAGAGAAGTTAATAAGGCTTAGTCAGGCTATGAGGGCTGCGTGTCCTACACTGGCAATAAGCTAACCTCGCTGTGTTAGTAGAGCCATTAATGCTGTTGGAGGGCAGTGGATCTGATGGCTCTAGGTCTGGAGGTCAGGTTCGCTGTAGCACTCATTTCAGATTTTCAGTGCTATAGGCTTTGATAATATTAAATGGAGTGAAGAGCTTCCCTTAAATAGATTCTCTTCCTTTTTTCTCTCCTTTTTAAATCAAGGCAATGCACTCTTGCTTCTGTAAAGAAGATTTATTTTTCTACTTAGCAGTTTTCGTAAAAATTCAGCCCATCTAGCATGTGGACTGCTTTTGAAGATGGAAAGAAATTCACAGCTATTAAGTGCACTATGATCAGCTCGTCTCACGCATAATATAAGCCAGAGAATTTCCCTGGGAGTCTTCTCTTGAGCCACGTAATCTGCAGCCGGATGACACGCTGGCTTTCTGTATCATTATCCGGACCCATCTCAAGCTCTGGCTCAGGGGGTCTTGTTTATTCACTGCTCCTTCATCAGTAGGATGCAAGACACTTGCTGTGGGAGACGGCAGCCTGGTTTTGGCCCAGAGAGCCACCAGCATGCTGAAAATAATGGCTTTTCAGCCTGCTCGCTGCATGTTTCCTGCATCTGTGCTTTTTCAGACATAGGTTGAGGGAGAATGAGGGCAGCGAGAGCGCGACGAGACAGGAGCTGGGAGTGCTGATGACGTCGTTCCTTTTCTTGCTTCTCTTTGGGGACCAGGGGTTGCTTAGCTTAGTCAGGGCTATGCACGCAACGGAGCTTTCAGGTCAGTTCTAGGTGCTCAGCAGTGGATGAAGACGACATCTGTGCAGCTTGGCTAAACCAGTCCTGTCTCCTTCCAAGCTGCTGACAGAGTTACCTCCAGAAGGCAATTAAAGACACCTAAATGAACTTTGTGCAGCTAATCACCATCCAAAGGGCTTGTAGCCTTCCACAAGCAGACACAACTCTCCTTGCCCTCTCAGGCACACTGAGGGGCATTCTCCTGCAGTGGCAGTGATTTATGGCTCCCAGGAAGCTGCAAGCACTGCCCAGGAGAGTAATTTTCTTTTGAACTGACTTAAAATTTTCCCACTTTTTCCACAAATGAAGAGAAACAGCTCTGTCTGAGGACTTGCAAAAAGACTTGTTTCCATCAAGTCCCTGCAAATTCTGCCATGTTTCGCTCCAGGAAAAACTTGTTTGAAACTTCTCCAGTGGCAAAAAAAGGAAAAGTGCAGTTTCGTCTTCCTCCTACTTGAGGCTGCTTGCGTTTCTCTGGGCAGGAGTGATTGAGTCAGGTCTGCGTTGTTGATGGCCATGACTTGAACTCATGCATCTCTTCCCAATGCTTGCTAAGCTCTCCATATCTTAAAGATACTCCAGCAATCTAAACGCTGTTATTTCCAAAAGTCACCAAGGCTTCTGTGTGGCAGGGATCATGCTTTTCAGTTCTGCAGCATGATATTTTCAGACAACATTTTTTAAACTCTTGGCTTTTCAATCGTAATGTAACCAGTCAAAAGGCAAATATTCTAAGGAACTAAGCTTATTTGCTGGCATCTTGTTGAATGACCCTAATAGCGTGCTGTGATGACAGTTGACTTCTTGGAAACTTCCCATAAGAAGTAGATGTTTCATGTTTAGAGCAGAGCCTTTGATTTGGGAGAGCGTTTGCAAAGCTGTGCGGGTTTAATAGCTTGGTCACAGTATGTTAGAGCTGTTTACTTCCTTAGTTTTTGGCATTTACTAAAGAGGTTTTATGCCATTCTTTTATATGAGACTAAATGCTAATGGTGGTTTTGAGAGTGTTTCTAGCTCTGTATCACATAAGCAGTTTGAGAGTTGGCTGGCTGCCCTACACTGGGTGTTCGAGCCACCCATACCAACGCTGAGGAGCTTCCGCTGATTTCTACTCATGCTCTCGCTTTAAGCAGGACTGGGAATGTATTGAGAGGCTGCACAAATAATATCACTTTACTTGGTGTATCTAAAAGAGATATTAATATCGGTTTGCATCATGTTAGTACATAAATACAGCTTCCCATATGGTGCTCAGGCACGTATAGATAATGACCTGGATCAACCTAGGTAGCAAGACGTCACATGTACTTGTAACACCAGCTTCTGAGCATGCGAGACTGCGAGCTAGCAGGCAAAAGCAGCCAATTGTGCCACACTCAGAAGTGTTTCATTTTTTCCCTTTACCCAGCTCCACAAAGTGAATGCTCCTCTAAAGACCTGTACCTCCCGCTGGCGTCACCTCCTGTCTGAGGAGATAGTGTTTAAAGTACCCTCAGTATCTGCAGTGCAGGTTTTCTGCCAGTGCAGTTAAAGGCCACGCTGCCTTTGGCGGTGGACTGTGCTGGCCCACACAAAGCGTGAGGACAGCACGTATTGGCGCACTGGGCGACGAGGAGGTGCTGGGGGCTTGTGGGCTCTGCTGATAGGTGTGTTGCTTCATCTTTATGGTTTAGCACCACGTATTTTTTCCCCTCTGTACTTGTCAGATTAGGAAAGGGATCCTGCTGGTTGCAACACACAGTACAGTTCTCACGTGGCATTTCTGGGCACTCCCCTCAAGTAACACTAAAAAGCAAGAATCAGTGTGTTTCTGTATGCCTGTGTGTCCATGCCTATGTATTTTTGCAGGGAATTGAGGAAGTATCCTAGGAGATATAAACCAGCTCCTGTACCAAATGTTCTCGAATATGTGCTTCCCTCCTTTTTGCTTCTCCCCCGATGTCCTGGCTCAAGGAATTTTTGATATTTCCAGCTGAGATGTCATGCCTGCATTTCATTGTGGGGACCAGGGAAGGGGAGCCAAAACTGCAGTGTTAATTGCGTCCAAATAAAAGCTAGCCTGGAGCAAGAGCTGAACGACAGGATGGGGATATTTCCCTTAGTTTAATCGTAGCTTATACATGTCACAGGTCAAATATGGTGCTTTCTCTATTGCATGATACCCTTCCCTTCCACTGTGCATGCATCATCTTCTTGTCCTTCCCTAAATATATTTTCTTCCTGGTCATCCTCCTCGTCGGTCACACCTTCATCAGTCTGCTTTGGCAGGAAGTCACCGTGTCCATAGGTGCTCACCACCTGCTTGCAGAAGGGACATGTTGTCTTCCTGGCTGGCTGTTGAAGCAGGAGCAATACAGGCATTGTGGTAAGCATGGGAACAAGCCAGGGTCTTCAAGCAGTCCCCTTCCTTGTACTTTGCCATGCAGATCACCCAGGTCTCGTATTTGTCTCCCTGCTTGGATTTGTGCAGCTTTATCTTGCAAGCCCTCTTGTACCAGCTTATAGCCAAGCATAACTGCGATAGAGGCAATAATGACATCATAGACTATGTCCCTGAAATCTTGCACGGTGGTCTTTTTTGCAGGATTTTAGCATCACCTTGAGAACAACTCAAATAGTGTTTTGGTGGTAGAAAACTGATGTATGCCGCTTTCTTGTATTGTAAACTCCTTTGCAGGTGGAGGGAGGCTGAGTGTCCAATTATCCGCAATGGTATCCTAATCAGATGCCGGATTTCTTTTTCATCATGGTAATCAGCTGCTCTGAATCCACATTGTGCAGTACAGCAGTTTAGGATCCAGCCTGCTGAGCATGAAGACCCATCTCCACTAAAGAGCAGTTTTACTCCTGTATGTGTGCAATGTATCTCTCAGAGCCGTTTCTTCGTGCTGAAGTATTCTGTATTGCATGACAAGTATTTGGTGTTATCACCCTCCTCCAATAGCATGTCAGCCCTTCTGCTGGGAGTCGTGGCCCGAAGCGTGCAAGCAAGGCTTTATAAGGAACGCATGTGGAGCTGTCGTTGTAACCTACGTAAGCGAAATCTTCTGCAAGAGCAGCTTTGTAGAAGGCAGGTGCAACCACAAAGCGAAGAAGTTGGAGCTGACGATTCATGCTGAATGAAGCTGGGTACCTCTGAATACACATTTCCAGGTGGGTCCCGAAGGAGAAGAGTAAAAGACGGTGTCAAAGGCACTGTCTCTCCCAAGTTTTATCACTGCGGCGTAACTTGGAGCCACAGCAGGCTGGAGATATAAACCTCTTTCTGCAGGGTTTCTGTAGGTTTGGATGTTCCCAGGAGCAAACGCGTCTCTCCTGCTGTCTCCAGCTGCTAAGCAACACATTTACATCACCTGTGCAGCTCTATGTCATCACCCAGTGCCTGTTTCCCAAGGCTGGGTCCTTTAACATTACTGCTGACCTTTCTAAGTTTCTTCTCTTCCGTTTTGGTCTGCTCCATGCACATAGGATCTAGAGTGACCCCTCTGGGTACAGATTTCATTTTGCTGATGACGTGCAAGCAGTTTAAATGATGCTCCCCATCTGCTACATGCCCACTGCAGACTGCAATGCTTCGTGCTGATGGCCAAAGCAATTCCTGGAAAAGGTGGCAGAGCGGGCAAGAGCAGTTAGCCTCTACCCGCTGCTGGTGGTGCGCGTGGGATCTTGGATGGCTCTGGTGGACATGCACTTCCTTCTTAAAATATTACTCTTTGAGCTGATACCAAGCCAACTAAGTTGCTTAGGGAAGAAAGGGTTTCTGTCATGGGAAATAGGCCAATCCATACCTGTCAGTCAAAGTGCAGCTAGCTGCTTCCATCATCGACAGCTGAAGGCTCACCCGCTGTAACAGGCAGGGGCAAGGCTGAACATGGGCCACACTCGGCTCCTTCTTTTCCTTTCCACATACGCTTAAATCGGGTGCTCTGTGCTGTAAAAACAGTTTCCTTGGAGCCAGCATGATTGCCGGCTCCGTGTGTTCATTGTGTTGGTGGCGCTGACCCCACCGTTTCCTCCTCGCAAGCTGGGAGCAAGCATTTGCAATCTGAAAGCATCGCTTTCATTAGCAGAGGTCCATCTCCTCCCCTTTATCGTTTCACCTGCTGCTATTGATTAAGTTTCTCTTTGCAGCTCTTTTCCAGGTAGCCAGTGGCCTTTTTGGAGATAGCCTTAATTTGCTTACTTGTGCATATGTTCTGTCCTTTATAATGATGCTTCGCAGCTGGTCTCGAGAAGCCTACGGCAGAGCAGAAGCAGTGGGTTAAGTTTAAACCAAAAAGGAAGTCACTGAAAGTTGGCCTGACATCCTATTCCAAGTGTAGGCCCCCTGAGAGTGATGAGGTAAAACACGTTGCCATATTGGTTTAGATATAGCATCTTTACATTTATTGCTGTTCCCTTCAAAATACGGACACAATAATGGTTTGCTTGTGCAGAATATCAGTTAAGGTTTAATATTTAGAGATAGAAAGCTCCCTGCCTTCTGTTTTGTCATATAAAAGTGCTCTGTGAAAGGCAGAGAGTCAGGGGTTAAGAGTCACACTTGCCTGCTACACAGCACTTGCAGTTGTGCTCTCAAGAAGCAGACCTGCAAATCTCTTGGTGCAAGATACTGTCGGACTGTCTTACAGAGATGCTCATCCTCCCGTGACGCTTGGACCTTGCTGGTGCATCACGGGGTACCTCTTCCACATTTTCACTGCGTATCAGGATCCTGCCCTGTAGACATATAGAGACCATCTGTGATCTTACCTCAGCAGGGAGACACCGAAATATCAGTACACAAAAAGGATTCAGCCCCGTGCCGTTGTCTTGGGGAGCTAGAGAGCCTACTGTGCTGCTTTCCTATCCGTATAACCTGCAAAATCTGTCTCTATCAGAGGGAAAAATCATTTGGATTTTTTACTGCTACTGTAAAGCTGTTACTTCTTCCCTCCACCAGCTCTCTAAAGGAAAAACCAAACCTCCTTAATTTGCTAGCTTGCAAATGGCTCTTAAATAACACACTTTTTGGCTCAATCGATCAAATGGCTCTGCGCATGAGAACGGTGTCACTTTGCACACTCAGATTGCAGGGTCACGTGCGCTACCGATGCGGCGGGTGTGCAGGAGCGATGCGGGTTAGAGACAGGCCTTGCGATGGTTTCCTGTTCGTGGCAAGCAGGCGTGCATTGACAGGCTGATTGTTGCCCTGAGCCAGCGCATGTATTTCTTAGCTTTCAGCAAAGTTTTTCTGGGGCTATGCTGCCCTGAGGTTATGAAAAATAGGTCCTTCTGGGAATAAAAATGTTTTCATTTTACAGTGTTTGGAAAAGCGTGCCAGAGACGACAAAAGCAAAGATGCCCCAGCAAAGAACGCCTCTGTACGTGCATCTTCCAGAGAGTTTGCAGTTCAGGCTGGGCTGAGAGGCGTGTTATCATGAAACCATGGGGAACATGGTCTGCGGGAGCTGTGGGTAGCAGTGTCGCTCAGCACAGGTTCGTGTGTCTCAATACATCCCATTTAATACCATGCTGAGGCTAAATCTTGGTTATTTGGTAGCCAGGGAGGTGCAGTTGTTGGACGAAAAGTGACATGTTGACTGTGATGCATCCCTGTGTAGAGGGTTTGCAAAGACAACGCTTCTTTAATATGGCTCTGTAATGCTGCCCTATGCCTGTAAATTCTTTGTCAGTCTCCCTGCCTCAGTTTATCCTCCCCTCCTGTAGAAAATTAGATAAAAACTACCCCATTAAAGCCTTCCTATTGACTTTGCCAGCATGTTTTGAAAATTAATTACAGTCGGCAGAATGTACTGAGATCATCGGATGAAAGTGGCTATAGATATGCAAAGCAGCATCATTATGAAAAGATAAAATTTAGAACCTTTGCAAAGTAAGTGTTAAAATGAATGTATAGCAGCATGTGACGGGCTCCGCTCAGCTCCTGGTCCCTTCCGTTTTATCACCTGATAATCCCAAAGAAAATGGGAAGAAAATGACATTTATGGGAGAAGTGTGAAAATGCAGAAGAAAGGTATTAAAATATGTTCAAGAACTAAAGAAAGAAACTCAGAAAAAGAAGGAACTTCTCACCTCCTGGGGGTTTGCAAACTCCTGTATGCATTGCATGCTGCTGCCTAAGGAAAAGCCAGAATCAAGTTTCAGATTACTCACAATTTCTATTTCTTTCTTTTTGGTTTTATGCACAGAAAAAAGTTTATGAGAAAAAGGAGAATTTCAGATGTAATTGAAAAAGAAAATTGTCTGAGAAGGGACACTCTCCAACCGATTAAATATGTAACAGAGGTGCAATAGTCCCAATTAACTACAATGTGTTCTTCCACGTCTCATTGCTGACAGTTTCTTTTGGCGCCTATGTCCAGATTAATTGTTTTAAACGGGTAGCTGGTTAGCTTGCTACTGTAATTGTTGAAGAAGAGTTGGAAATTACTTTGATTTTTTGTTTTTTAAACCGGTGGTTGCAAGTTGGGCCTGTGGTTTGGAGAAGCAGCTAAGAAAAACCAGAAGAGAATGAGGGATTAAAAAGTGAAGTTTCTTTTAAGAGTTTAAACCTGGTGTGGTAAAACCTGATGTGAGATGACTTGGCATCTTTTGTGGGGATTGCCACAGCCCAGAGAGGAATCGTGCAGCTGGTGTGCTGCCATTTGGTCCGGACTGTGAAAGCAGAAGGGGATTCCCCTTGGACTGATGCGGGTCCATGTCCTGGGCAGGTTGGAGGCGAGAATAGGCAGAGGTGCTGTCAGAGGCATGGGAGGCACCCAGAGGTGGCCCCTCTGGTAGCAGCCACGGGTGGTGGATGGTGCGATTTGGCAGCTGCAGGTGTTCACTTTGTCCTCCTCCCCAGTGCCCCGTAGCATCCTGGCAGACGACGACGGAGGCAGTGGAGCAAGCATCGCTGGCTGCAGCCGGCTCCCTTCCCAGGCGTCCTGCCTGTCACTCTTTTAATTTATTTTTCTCTGTTTGCCTTTTTCCTGGCGTGAGAAACAGAAAGGACAGGAAGCTGAGTTTGCAATTCAAGCCCTGGCTTCCCATGTCCCTCTTGGCAGCTGAGAGCTCTCCTCGCTGGAGCCAAGCAATTCCCAAGCTTTTATCCTCTGCTGGCTGTCAGCTCTCTGGTATGAGACGAAGTCCCCTCCTTCCTTCCTCCTGCTCAGTCCTGCAGGAAACACCCTCTCCCATGCTCTGTCCTGCCTCCCATAACCATATCCACAACTACAAAAACCGCAGCCATACTTGTCACAATCCTCGGCATTATACTGGCCATAGAGCTCTCAAACATAACCCACACCCTAACTCAACCAAAACAAAACACCCCCCTAAACTTCTCTTCAATACTAGGATACTTCAACCTACTACTCCACCGCACTACCCCTACAAAACTCCTAGACAACGGACAAAAACTTGCCTCCCACTTAATCGACTTATCCTGGTACAAAAAAATAGGTCCTGAAGGCATTGCCGACTTACAACTCATAGCAACCAAAACCTCAACCACCCTTCACACGGGTTCAATCAAAGCCTACTTAGGGTCATTCGCCCTATCCATCATTATCCTACTCCTATCAACACACAGAACCAAAACCTAATGGCCCCAAACACCCGAAAAACCCACCCTCTACTAAAAATAATCAACGCGTCTTTAATCGACCTGTCCACTCCCCCAAACATTTGTGCTTGATGAAACTTCGGTTCCCTCCTAGGCATCTGCCTAATAACACAAATCTTAACCGGCCTATTACTAGCCATACACTACACTGAGACACAACCTTAGCATTCTCATCCGTCTCCCACACCTGCCGAAACGTACAATATGGTTGACTAATCCGCAACCTACACGCAAACGGCGCATCATTCTTCTTCATCTGCATCTACTTCCACATCGGGCGAGGACTCTACTATGGTTCATACCTATACAAAGAAACACGAAACACAGGAATTATTCTACTACTAACCCTCATAGCAACCGCTTTCGTAGGATATGTCCTACCTTGAGGACAAATATCCTTCTGAAGCGCTACAGTAATCACCAACCTATTCTCAGCCATCCCATACATCGGCCAAACGCTAGTTGAATGAGCTTGAGGAGGGTTCTCAGTAGACAACCCAACACTAACACGCTTCTTCGCCTTACACTTCCTGCTTCCCTTTATAATCGCAGGCCTAACCACAATCCACCTCACCTTCCTACACGAATCTGGTTCCAACAACCCACTAGGCATTTCATCAAACTGCGATAAAATCCCATTCCACCCATATTTCTCCATAAAAGACATTCTAGGCTTCACACTCCTACTCCTCCTCCTAACAACAATAGCCTTATTTTCCCCAAACCTCTTAGGAGACCCAGAAAACTTCAACCCAGCAAACCCGCTAGCCACCCCACCTCACATTAAACCAGAATGATACTTCCTATTTGCATATGCTATCCTACGCTCAATCCCCAACAAACTAGGAAGAGGACTAGCCCTGGCCGCCTCCGTCCTAATCCTCTTCCTAACCCCCCTCCTCCATAAATCCAAACAACGCTCAATAACATTTCGTCCGCTCTCTCAAATCCTGTTCTGAGCACTAGTAGCCAACTTATTTATCCTAACATGAATTGGCAGCCAACCAGTAGAGCACCCATTCATCATCATCGGCCAACTGGCCTCCATAACCTATTTCACCATCCCACTAATCCTATTCCCCCTCATCGGAGCCCTAGAAAACAAAATACGCAACTACTAAAAATACTCTAATAGTTTAACAAAAACATTGGTCCTGTAAGCCAAAGAGTGAAGACTACACACCCTCTTAAAGGCCCCCCCCTCAGAGAAAAAGGACTTAAACCTCCACCTCCAACTCCCAAAGCTGGCATTCTACATTAAACTACTCTCTGATACCACCCTAAACTGCTCGAATCGCCCCCCGAGACAACCCTTGTACAAGCTCTAATACAACAAACAAGGTAAGCAATAAACCCCACCCAGCAACCACAAACATTCCTGCCCCACAAGAATAAACCATTGCTACCCCACCAAAATCCAACCGAACCAAAGACAACCCCCCACCATCCACAGTAACTACTCCCAACTTCCAACCCTCAACAAGACCACCAATAACAGCCCCAACCACAACTACCAAAACAAACCCACAACCATACCCCAAAACCCGTCAATCTCCCCAAGTCTCAGGAAACGGATCAGCAGCCAAAGACACAGAATACACAAAAACCACCAACATCCCGCCCAAATACACCATAAACAACATCAAAGCTACAAAAGATACCCCCAAACTCAACAACCACCCACACCCTACAACAGACGCTAAAACTAAACCAACCACTCCTAATAAGGAGCGGGATTAGATGCAACTGCCAGCCCTCCCAAAATAAAACATAATCCCAAAAGAAGCACAAAATAAGTCATAGCAGTTCCTACTTGGTCCTTCCCCAAGCTCTGCGGCCTGAAAAGCCGCCGTTGTAACGCTCAACCACAGGAACTCAACTAACAATGGCCCCCCTTCCCCCCAGTGGGTACGAACCTCTCATTATCTAAGTATTCTTACAGCTCTATGTATTATTGTACATTAATTTATATACCACATAATACATTATATGTAATTCTAGAGATCCATAGAAGTGTAAGTCTTTCAGGTATTGTTTACTTAACTCGGTTATAGTCATGGTACAGTACTGTTATGTCAAGTTACAGGTTAACTGCATGCTTGTTAGATGGTCTACTGAAGATTGTATCTTAGGGTATCTAAGGGTATGGAAGCGCTTTAATACAGACTGTTAATGCTAGCAGGACATAGTACTTAAATTATAGCTCGGAGTACCAACATTGGTGGACATGGAATGCTTATTTAACTTTAATCTCTTGTTTTATATCCCCCGTACATAGGTATCTAGTTTGACAACGGTCTCACGCGAAACATTTCTGCTACTAGCGTCAGGACCATTCATTTCCGCTACACCCTAACACAGCTGTGCTCTTTTGTGCCTCTGGTTCCTACCTCAGGGCCATAGACTGGCTTAATTCCTTATCTCAAGGCTTTTCACAAAGTCATCTGGTAGATGGTGTGTCAGACAGTAACTTTTCTTGCAGGAACTGATTAATGAGACGGTTGTCGTATATGGGGAATCATCTTAACACTGATGCACTTTACATTACACCTGGCTATGGCGTGTCCACTATTATTTGTTATGTTGCTATTTAGTGAATGCTCGTAAGACATATTTTTCCATTTTGCACCACCGCTAACTTTCTAACCAACACTAGGAAGTTTTAACCAAATTTAACCATTCATTTTTTATAAATTTTTTTTATTTTTTTCATTATTTTGTAAAAATCAACAGCACCGGAGTCACATTAATAACATAATTACACAAATTTTATATACATATATATAATTACACCTAAAAATTATTAAAGGAACCCCCTACTAAAACAAACAAACTCAACCCAACCAACAGGCATAAATCAAACAAACAAACAAAGTTCTTGTAGCTTAAACAAAGCATAGCACTGAAGATGCTAAGATGGCCGGCACCCATACTCCCAAGGACAAAAAGACTTAGTCCTAACCCTGCCGTTAATTCTTGCTAGACACATACATGCAAGTATCTGTGCCCCAGTGTAAATGCCCCCAGCCCTTAGTCCCACAGGCAAGGGGAGCAGGTACCAGGCACGCCCCTCAAGGCAGCTCAACACACCTTGCCCGGCCACACCCCCACGGGTATTCAGCAGTAGTTAACATTAAGCTATGAGTGTAAACTTGACTTAGTCATAGCAATATCCCAGGGCCGGTAAATCTTGTGCCAGCCGCCGCGGTCACACAAGAGGCCCAAATTAATAGAAATTCGGCGTAAAGAGTGGTTACATGCTATCTCCACAACTAGGGCCAAAATACAACCAATCTGTCATAAGCTTAAGCTGCACCTAAGACCCCCCTCAAGACGGCCCTAGCACACACGATTCATTAAACCCCACCAAAGCTAGGACCCAAACTGGGATTAGATACCCCACTATGCCTAGCCCTAAATCTTGGCACTTCCCCTACTAAAGTGCCCGCCCGAGAACTACGAGCACAAACGCTTAAAACTCTAAGGACTTGGCGGTGCCCCAAACCCACCTAGAGGAGCCTGTTCTATAATCGATAACCCACGATTCACCCGACCGCCCCTTGCCAAAACAGCCTACATACCGCCGTCGTCAGCCCACCTTCGTGAAAGAAAAATAGTGAGCGCAATAGCCTCGCCCGCTAACAAGACAGGTCAAGGTATAGCTCATGGGGCGGAAGAAATGGGCTACATTTTCTGAAACAGAAAATTTAACGAAAGAGGACGTGAAATCGTCCCCGAAAGGCGGATTGAGCAGTAAAGCGGGACAATAGAGCCCCCTTTAAACTGGCCCTGGGGCACGTACATACCTCCCGTCACCCTCCTCACAAGCCACAAACACCCCATAACTAATGCCCCCGTCGGCCAAAGATGAGGTAAGTCGTAACAAGGTAAGTGTACCGGAAGGTGCACTTAGCCCACCAAGACGTAGCTACAACAAAAGCATTCAGCTTACACCTGAAAGATATCTGCAACTCACCAGATCGTCTTGAAGCCAACTCTAGCCCAACTACACCACAACTAAACCAAGCCAAAACAAACCCCGCTACTAAACTAAAACATTCTCCTGTCTTAGTATGGGCGACAGAAAAGACTCGCTAGGCGCTATAGAGACCATGTACCGTAAGGGAAAGTTGAAATAACAATGAAAAATAAAGCAACAAACAGCAAAGATAAACCCTTGTACCTCTCGCATCATGATTTAGCAAGAACAACCAAGCAAAGCGAACTTAAGCTTGCCCCCCCGAAACTCAAGCGAGCTACTTACAGGCAGCTACCCGAGCGAAGCCGTCTCTGTGACAAAAGAGTGGGATGACCTGTTAGTAGAGGTGAAAAGCCAATCGAGCTGGGTGATAGCTGGTTGCCTGTGAAATGAATCTAAGTTCTCTCTTGACACCATTCTCCGCGGACAACCTCACCCAACCCCCATGTAGCAAGCCAAGAGCAATTTAAAGGGGGTACAGCCCCTTTAAAAAAGAGAACAGCCTCCCATAGAGGATAACTAACCACCTACTAATCATCCAAACTGTAGGCCCTTAAGCAGCCACCAACAAAGAGTGCGTCAAAGCTCCCAACCCCAAAAAATCTAAAAACAACATGACTCCCTCATCTCCAACAGGCTAGCCTATATAAATAGGAGCATCAATGCTAAAATGAGTAACTGAGGGGCTCCCCCTCTTAAGCGCAAACTTACACCACACATTATTAACGGACCACAACCAATACTACAAACCTACACAAGACTCCATATTTTCTCCCCCGTTAACCCAACCCAGGAGCGCCCAACTAGAAAGATTAAAATCTGTAAAAAGAACTAGGCAAACCCAGGACCCGACTGTTTACCAAAAACATAGCCTTCAGCAAGACAAGTATTGAAGGTGAAGCCTGCCCAGTGACACTATGTTCAACGGCCGCGGTATCCTAACCGTGCAAAGGTAGCGCAATCAATTGTCCCATAAATGGGGACCGGTATGAACGGCTAAACGAGGCCCTAACTCTCTCTTACAGATAATCAGTGAAATTGATCCCCCTGTGCAAAAGCAGGAATAAACACATAAGACGAGAAGACCCTGTGGAACTTAAAAATCAGCAGCCATCCAACACAAAATCAAACCTATCAGGCCCACTACTACCAAGCACTGGCTCACATTTTTCGGTTGGGGCGACCTTGGAGAAAAACAAATCCTCCAAAACAAGACCTCCTCTCTTAACCAAGAGCAACTCCTCAAAGTACTAACAGTAACCAGACCCAATACAATTGATCAATGGACCAAGCTACCGCAGGGATAACAGCACAATCCCCTTCAAGAGCCCGTATCGACAAGGGGGTTTACAACCTCGATGTTGGATCAGGACATCCTAACGGTGCAGCAGCTATTAAGGGTCCGTTTGTTCAACGATTAACAGTCCTACGTGATCTGAGTTCAGACCGGAGCAATCCAGGTCGGTTTCTATCTATGAACATACTTTTCCCAGTACGAAAGGACCGGAAAAGTGGGGCCAATGCTTTAAACATGCCCCCCACAAGTAATGAACCCAACTAAATTACTAAAAGAGGCCCTACACCTAATCCCAATCCTAGAAAAGGATCGCTAGCGTGGCAAAGCCAGGTAAGTGCAAAAGGCTTAAGCCCTTTGACCAGAGGTTCAAATCCTCTCTCTAGCCCAAACATGTCCCAATCCCCCATCTTAAACCACCTCGCTATGTCCTTATCCTATGTTGTCCCAATCCTCATCGCCGTTGCCTTCCTCACCTTAGTAGAACGAAAGATCCTAAGCTACATACAAGCCCGAAAAGGGCCCAACATTGTGGGCCCATTTGGCCTACTACAGCCCGTAGCAGATGGGGTAAAACTTTTCATTAAGGAACCTATCTGTCCTTCCACCTCATCTCCCCTCCTATTCATTATAACCCCTATATTAGCCCTCCTCCTAGCCCTCACAATCTGAATCCCCCTACCTCTACCATTTTCCCTAACAGACTTAAACCTAGGGCTCCTCTTTCTTCTAGCTATATCCAGCCTAGCAGTCTACTCAATCCTATGATCAGGTTGGGCCTCAAACTCAAAATATGCCGTAATCGGCGCACTACGAGCAGTACCACAAACCATCTCCTACGAAGTAACACTAGCCATCATCCTACTATCTACAATCATCCTAAGTGGCAACTATACACTAAGCACCCTCTCCACCACCCAAGAACCACTATACCTTATCTTCTCCTCCTGGCCCCTTACAATAATATGATTTATCTCAACATTAGCTGAAACAAACCGGGCCCCCTTCGATCTGACAGAAGGAGAATCAGAACTGGTATGAAGTTCAACGTAGAATATGCAGCTGGCCCATTCGCCCTATTCTTCTTAGCAGAATACGCAAACATTATGCTAATAAATGCACTAACTACCATTCTATTCCTAAACCCAAGCACACTCAACACCCCGCCAGAACTATTTTCAGTAGCCCTTGCTACAAAAACCCTACTTCTTTCCTCCACCTTCCTGTGAATCCGTGCCTCTTACCCCCGATTCCGCTACGACCAGCTCATACACCTACTTTGAAAAAACTTCCTCCCCCTAACACTAGCACTATGCCTATGGCACATTAGCATGCCAATCTCCTATGCAGGCCTGCCTCCTTACTTAAGGAGATGTGCCTGAACATAAAGGGTCACTATGATAAAGTGAACATAGAGGTACACCAGCCCTCTCATTTCCTAAAACCTTAGAAAAGTAGGAATTGAACCCACACAGAAGAGATCAAAACTCTTCATACTTCCTTTATATTATTTTCTAGAAAGGTCAGCTAATAAAGCTATCGGGCCCATACCCCGAAAATGATGGTTCAACTCCTTCCCTTGCTAATTAACCCCCATGCAAAACTAATCTCTACCACAAGCCTACTCATAGGCACAACCATCACAATCTCAAGCAACCACTGAGTAATGGGCTGAGCTGGCCTCGAGATCAACACCCTAGCTGTTATCCCCCAATCTCAAAACCCCATCACCCTCGAGCCATCGAAGCCTCAATCAAATACTTCCTAGTACAAGCAGCCGCCTCAACATTAATCCTTTTCTCAGGCATAACCAATGCCTGATCTACAGGCCAATGAGACATCACTCAACTAAACCACCCCCTAGCGTCCACCCTATTAACAACAGCAATTGCAATAAAACTAGGACTAGTGCCATTCCACTTCTGACTCCCAGAAGTCCTACAGGGCTCATCCCTAACCACTGCTCTACTACTATCCACAATAATAAAACTCCCCCCAATCACAATCCTATTCATAGCATCACACTCCCTCAACCCAACCCTACTAACCGCCATAGCAGTCGCCTCAGCGGCCCTAGGGGGGTGAATAAGATTAAATCAAACTCAGACCCGAAAAATCCTAGCCTTTTCATCCATCTCTCACCTAGGCTGAATAGCCATTATTATCACCTATAATCTAAAGCTCACCCTACTAACTTTCTACCTATACTCACTAATAACTACTGCTGTATTCCTAACCCTAAACACAACTAAAACCTTAAAACTATCCACTATAATAACATCATGAACAAAAACACCCATACTAAATGCAACTTTAATAGCGACCCTGCTCTCTCTAGCAGGCCTTCCACCACTAACCGGCTTCCTACCAAAATGACTAATCATTCAAGAACTCACCAAACAAGAGATAGCCTTGTCAGCAATAACAATAGCCATCTTATCACTCCTAGGCTTATTCTTTTACCTTCGACTTGCATACCACTCAACAATCACACTTCCACAAAACTCCACTAACTTCATAAAACAATGATACATTAACAAATCAACAAGTACCCCAACTGCTATCCTCACCTCCCTGTCAATCCTACTCCTACCACTATCACCAGCAATCCTAAAACAGTCACATAAGAAACTTAGGATAACCTAAACCGAAGGCCTTCAAAGCCTTAAACAAGAGTTAAACCCTCTTAGTTTCTGCTAAGACCCGCAGGATACTAACCTGCATCCACTGAATGCAACTCAAATGCTTTAATTAAGCTAGGGCCTTATAACACTAGACAGGCGGGCCTCGATCCCACAAGCCCCTAATTAACAGCTAGGTGCCCAAACCAGCGGGCTTCTGCCTAATCAGACCCTGACACATATTTAATGTGCATCAATGAACTTGCAACTCAACACGAATTTCACTACAGGGCCAATAAGAAGAGGAATTAAACCTCTGTAAAAAGGACTACAGCCTAACGCTTTAACACTCAGCCATCTTACCTGTGACCTTCATCAACCGATGACTATTCTCAACTAATCACAAAGATATCGGCACACTTTTTACCTTATCTTCGGTGCCTGAGCTGGCATAGTCGGAACTGCCCTCAGCCTACTTATCCATGCAGAACTAGGTCAACCAGGAACCCTCCTAGGACCAAATCTACAATGTAATTGTCACCGCTCATGCTTTCGTAATAATCTTCTTCATAGTAATACCCATCATAATCGGAGGATTCGGAAACTGACTGGTTCCCCTCATAATCGGCGCCCCCGACATAGCATTTCCACGTATAAACAACATAAGCTTCTGACTCCTTCCACCATCATTCCTCCTCCTATTAGCCTCCTCTACAGTAGAAGCAGGCGCAGGCACAGGATGAACTGTATATCCACCCTTAGCTGGAAACCTGGCCCATGCCGGTGCCTCAGTCGACCTAGCCATCTTCTCCCTCCACCTAGCAGGAGTGTCCTCAATCCTGGGAGCAATCAACTTCATCACAACTGCCATTAACATAAAACCCCCAGCCCTATCACAATACCAAACCCCACTATTCGTCTGATCAGTACTAATCACTGCAGTTTTACTCCTACTCTCACTCCCCGTCCTCGCTGCTGGAATCACCATACTCCTAACCAATCGAAATCTAAACACAACATTCTTTGACCCTGCTGGAGGAGGAGACCCACTCCTGTATCAACACCTATTCTGATTCTTCGGTCACCCAGAAGTCTACATCCTAATCCTCCCCGGCTTCGGAATCATCTCACACGTAGTCACATACTACGCTGGCAAAAAAGAACCCTTCGGATACATAGGAATAGTATGAGCCATACTATCCATCGGATTCCTAGGCTTCATCGTATGGGCCCATCACATATTTACTGTAGGAATAGACGTAGATACTCAAGCATACTTCACATCTGCCACTATAATCATCGCCATCCCAACCGGCATTAAAGTATTTAGCTGACTCGCCACCCTACACGGAGGAACTGTCAAATGAGACCCCCCAATACTATGAGCCCTGGGCTTCATCTTCCTCTTCACCATCGGGGGCCTAACAGGAATCGTCCTAGCAAACTCCTCCCTAGATATTGCCCTACAGGACACATACTACGTAGTTGCCCACTTCCACTATGTACTATCAATAGGAGCAGTCTTCGCCATCATAGCAGGATTCACCCACTGATTCCCACTCTTTACAGGATACACCCTCCACCCCACATGAGCAAAAGCACATTTCGGTGTAATATTCACAGGCGTAAACCTAACATTCTTCCCTCAACACTTCCTAGGCCTGGCCGGCATGCCTCGACGATACTCAGACTATCCAGACGCTTACACCCTATGAAATACCATCTCCTCGATCGGCTCACTAATCTCAATAACAGCCGTAATCATACTAATATTCATCACCTGAGAGGCTTTCGCATCAAAACGAAAAATCCTACAACCAGAACTAACTCCTACCAACATCGAATGAATCCATGGCTGCCCACCCCCATACCACACCTTTGAAGAACCAGCCTTCGTTCAAGTACAACAAAGGAAGGAGTCGAACCCTCATACACTGGTTTCAAGCCAATCTCATACAAACCACTTATGCTTCTTTCTTATGAGGTGTTAGTAAACTAATTACATAATCTTGTCAAGACTAAATCACGAGTGAAACCCTCGTACACCTCTCGTGGCCAACCACTCTCAACTCGGATTTCAAGATGCATCATCTCCCATTATAGAAGAACTTGTCGAATTGCACGACCATGCCCTAATAGTCGCACTAGCAATTTGCAGCCTGGTCCTTTACCTCTTAGCCCTCATACTAATAGAAAAACTATCCTCAAACTCTGTAGACACACAAGAAATCGAACTAATGTGAACAATTCTACCAGCCATCGTCCTTATCTTACTTGCCCTCCCATCACTACAAATTCTATACATAATAGACGAAATTGAAGAGCCAGACCTGACCCTAAAAGCCATCGGCCACCAATGATATTGATCCTACGAATACACAGACTTCAAAGACCTGTCATTCGACTCATACATGCTCCCCACAACAGAACTTCCACAAGGACACTTCCGACTACTAGAAGTGGACCATCGAATAGTAGTACCAATAGAATCCCCAATCCGTATCATCATCACCGCCGCCGATGTCCTCCACTCATGAGCCGTTCCCGCCCTAGGAGTAAAAACTGATGCAATTCCAGGACGACTAAACCAAACATCATTCATTGCCACTCGACCAGGAGTCTTCTACGGCCAGTGTTCAGAAATCTGTGGAGCCAACCACAGCTACATACCAATCGTAGTAGATTCTACCCCCCCTCACACTTCGAAAGCTGGTCTTCATTACTATCATCCTAATCATTAAGAAGCTATGCAACAGCACTAGCCTTTTAAGCTAGAAATAGAGGAAACACCACATCCTCCTTAATGAAATGCCACAGCTCAACCCAAACCCATGATTCTTTATCATACTGATCTCATGGCTAACATTTTCACTCCTAATTCAACCAAAACTACTATCCTTCACCACCACCCCACCCTCCAACAAAGCCATAACAATCGCCAAAAACAACCCATGAACCTGACCATGAACCTAAGCTTCTTCGACCAATTCACAAGCCCATACCTCCTAGGCATTCCCCTAATCCTACTCTCCATACTACTTCCTGCCTTACTACTCCCTTCACCAGACAACCGATGAATCACCAACCGACTCTCCACCCTACAATCATGACTACTCCACCTTATCACAAAACAACTAATAATACCCCTAAACAAAAAGGGACATAAATGGGCTCTAATCCTAACGTCACTAATGGTCTTCCTACTCATAACTAACTTACTAGGCCTCCTCCCCTATACCTTCACCCCAACTACCCAATTATCAATAAATATAGCACTAGCATTCCCACTCTGACTCGCAACCCTACTCACAGCCCTACGAAACCAACCAACTATCTCACTAGGACACCTCTTGCGCGAAGGAACCCCCACCCCCTTAATCCCAGCCCTAATTATAATTGAAACTGCCAGCCTGCTCATCCGCCCTCTCGCACTTGGCGTCCGACTCACAGCAAATCTCACAGCAGGCCACCTCCTCATCCAACTAATCTCCACAGCTACAACTGTGCTCCTCCCCATCATACCAGCAATCTCAATCCTAACCACGTCAATCCTACTGCTGTTAACAATCCTAGAAGTAGCAGTAGCTATAATCCAAGCTTATGTATTCGTACTACTAAGCCTATACTTACAAGAAAACATCTAATGGCCCACCAGGCACACTCCTACCACATAGTAGACCCAAGCCCATGGCCCATTTCTGGGGCAGCTGCTGCCCTACTTACCACCTCAGGACTAATCATATGATTCCACCAAAATTCACCACAACTAGTAACCTTAGGCCTACTCTCCATAACCCTAGTCATACTTCAATGATGACGAGACATTGTACTAGAGAGTACATTCCAAGGACATCACACCCCAACAGTCCAAAAAGGCCTCCGATATGGTATAATCCTCTTCATCACATCCGAAGTCTTCTTCTTCCTGGGCTTCTTCTGAGCATTCTTCCACTCTAGCCTAGTCCCCACCCCAGAACTTGGAGGACAATGACCCCCAACAGGAATTAAGCCCCTAAATCCCTTAGAAGTACCCCTACTCAACACGGCCATCCTCCTGGCCTCAGGCGTCACTGTAACATGAGCACACCATAGTATCACAGAAAGTAACCGAAACCAAGCAATCCATGCCCTAACCCTAACAATCCTGCTAGGATTCTACTTCACGGCTCTCCAGGCAATAGAATACTACGATGCCCCATTCTCAATTGCCGATGGCGTATATGGCTCAACCTTCTTCGTCGCTACGGGCTTCCATGGACTCCACGTACTCATTGGGTCCTCCTTCCTATCTGTATGCCTACTCCGACTAATCAAATTCCACTTCACATCTAACCACCACTTCGGATTCGAAGCTGCAGCTTGATACTGACACTTTGTAGACGTAATTTGACTATTCCTCTACATAACTATCTACTGATGAGGATCCTGCTCTTCTAGTATACTAATTACAATTGACTTCCAATCTATAGAATCTGGTGCAAACCCAGAGAAGAGCAATCAACATAATCACTTTCATATTAACACTCTCTCTCACCCTAAGCATCACCCTAACTACACTAAACTTCTGACTAGCTCAAACCAACCCAGAATCAGAAAAACTATCCCCATATGAATGTGGCTTTGACCCACTAGGGTCCGCCCGCCTACCATTTTCTATCCGATTCTTCCTCAGTAGCCATCCTATTCTTACTCTTCGACCTAGAAATCGCACTCCTCCTCCCACTACCATGAGCCACTCAACTTCAATCTCCCACCAACACCATGACATGATCCTACATCATCATCCTACTACTAACTCTAGGATTCATCTACGAATGAACACAAGGCGGCCTAGAGTGAGCAAAATAAGCAGAAAGTTAGTCTAACCAAGACAGTTGATTTCGGCCCAACAGACCATAGCATAACACTATGACTTTCTTTATGTTGCTCATACACCTAAGCTTCTACTCAGCCTTCGCTCTAAGCAGCTTAGGACTAGCATTTCACCGAACCCACCTAATCTCTGCCCTACTATGCCTAGAAAGCATAATACTATCAATATACCTCGCCCTTTCCATCTGGCCCCTCAAAAACCAAACAATAGCACTTACAACCACACCAGTGCTTATACTCACATTCTCTGCCTGCGAAGCAGGCACAGGCCTAGCAATACTAGTAGCCTCTACACGAACCCACAGTTCTGACCACCTTCACAACCTAAACCTCCTACAATGCTAAAAATCATCATCCCAACAATCATACTTGCACCCACAGCCCTCCTCTCTCAACAAAAACTACTATGAACTAACATCACCACTCATGCCCTAATAATCGCCACTATCAGCCTACAATGACTTCTCCCAACATACTACCCATACAAAAACCTAACACAATGAACCAGCGTCGACCAAATCTCATCCCCCCTGCTAGTTCTATCCTGTTGACTACTGCCCCAATAATGCTAGCAAGCCAAAACCACCTACAACACGAACCCCTGGCACGAAAACGAGCCTTCCTAATAGCCCTAATCACTATCCAACCATTCATTCTCCTAGCATTCTCAGCCTCAGACCTCATTCTATTCTACATCTCATTCGAAGCAACCCTAATCCCAACCCTGATCCTAATCACCCGCTGAGGAAACCAACCAGAACGCCTAAGTGCTGGCATCTACCTATTATTGTACACTCTAATCAGTTCACTTCCCCTACTAGTCACAATCCTCCACCTACATGCCCAATCCGGTACCCTTCACCTAACAATACTAAAACTAACTCACCTTACCCCTACCAACTATCTGGCCTCGCCCTACTAACAGCATTCATAGTAAAAGCCCCCCTATACGGACTCCACCTATGACTCCCTAAAGCCCAAGTAGAAGCCCCAATCGCAGGCTCTATACTACTTGCTGCTCTCCTCCTAAAACTAGGCGGATATGGCATCATACGAGTTACTCTTCTAATAGCCCCCCTCCCAAGCCAACTATACTACCCACTCCTAACCCTTGCACTCTGAGGAGCCCTTATAACCAGCTCAATCTGCCTACGCCAAACCGACTTAAAATCCCTCATCGCTTACTCCTCCGTAAGCCACATAGGCCTAGTCGTTGCTGCAACCATAATTCAAACCCACTGATCATATTCAGGGGCAATAATCCTAATGGTCTCCCACGGACTCACTTCATCAATACTATTCTGCCTAGCCAATACAAACTATGAACGAACCCACAGCCGAATTGTAATCCTAACACGAGGCCTACAACCCATACTTCCTCTAATAGCCACCTGATGACTACTGGCTAACCTTACAAACATGGCACTCCCCCCCACAACAAACCTAATAGCAGAACTAACAATTATAATCACACTTTTCAACTGATCCCCTCCCACAATCATGCTCACCGGAACAGCAACCCTCTTAACCGCCGCATACACACTATTCATATTCCTAACAACCCAACGAGGAACGCTACCAACCTACATCACATCAATCCAAAACTCAAACACACGAGAACATCTCCTAATAGCCCTCCACATCATCCCCTACTACTCCTGATCTTAAAATCAGGACTAATCTCCGGAGCCCCTCTATGCAAGTATAGTTTCAACCCAAATATTAGACTGTGATTCTAAAAATAGAACTTAAACCCTTCTTACCTGCCGAGGCGGAGAACCCAATCAACAAGAACTGCTAATTCTTGTATCTGAGCCTAAAACCTCAGCCCCGTTAACTTTTAAAGGATAATAGCAATCCATTGGTCTTAGGAACCACCTACCTTGGTGCAAATCCAAGTAAAAGTAGTGGATACTACACTAATCCTAAATACCCTTACAAGCCTCACACTAACTATTATCCTCACCCCCGCACTACTCCCCTTATTATCAAAAAAACTTCATAACTCTCCAACAACTATCACCACCACAGTAAAAACTGCCTTCATAACCAGCCTGGTACCAATAACACTATTTGCATATCTAGGCATAGACAGCATCACCGCCTGCTGAGAATGAAAACTCATCATAAACTGTAAAATTCCCCTTAGCCTAAAAATCGACCAATACTCCGCAATATTCTTCCCAATTGCACTATTCGTAACATGGTGTATTCTCCAATTTTCAACATGATACATAGCTGCAGATCCACATATCACAAAATTCTTCTTCTACCTACTAATATTCCTAATCGCCATACTAACCCTAACCATCGCTAACAACATATTCCTACTATTCATTGGCTGAGAAGGTGTAGGAATCATATCCTTCCTATTAATTGGCTGATGGCATGGCCGAGCAGAAGCCAACACAGCCGCTCTCCAAGCCGTACTATATAACCGAATCGGAGATATCGGCCTCATCCTAAGCATAGCATGACTAGCATCAACCCTAAATACTTGAGAAATCCAACAAACCCTTACCCTAACCCAAACCCACACGGTCCCTCTACTAGGCCTCATCCTTGCCGCTACAGGAAAATCCGCCCAATTCGGCCTACACCCCTGAGTACCTGCTGCCATAGAGGGCCCAACCCCGGTATCTGCCCTACTCCACTCTAGCACAATAGTTGTTGCTGGAATTTTCCTCCTTATCCGCACTCACCCTTTGCTAGCCAATAACCCAACTGCACTCTCCCTCTGCCTCTGCCTGGGAGCCCTATCCACCCTATTCACTGCTACATGCGCCCTTACACAAAACGACATCAAAAAAATCATCGCCTTTTCCACAGCAAGCCAACTCGTTTTAATAATAGTCGCTATCGGACTAAACCTCCAACAACTAGCCTTCCTCCACATCTCAACCCATGCCTTCTTCAAAGCCATACTCTTCCTTTGCTCCGGATCAATCATCCATGCCCTCCAAGGAGAACAGGACATCCGAAAAATAGGCGGCCTACAAAAACCACTCCCAACAACTACCTCTTGCCTCACCATTGGTAGCCTTGCCCTAATAGGAACCCCATTCCTAGCAGGATTTTAGTCAAAATACTCAGTCATTGAAAACCTAAACACATCATACATAAACACCTGGGCCCTGCTCCTAACCCTTCTAGCCATCATCCCTAACCTTCCCTCCCTGCTGCTCTCTCCCTTTACTTTCTCTTCTCCTTTCCAGCTCTGGGGCTGTTAGCAGAGCTGAGCCGGGTCCAGGAGGATCATGTGTACGAATTGGATAAGGAACAGTATCTGCTAGCCTGCGAGAAAACTTGGCTGGCACGCGTGCCAAGGCTGTCTTCGTTAGAGTGTTGCTCCGGCATGTGCCAGGTGGAGCGGTGCAGCAGGACAGCACCTGAGCTCGGCGTCGGGAGCCTGCCAGCCCTCCGATCCCTCCAGCTCCCTCCTTGCATGCTCCTTCTTTCCTCTCCTGCCTCCTCTTCCCCGGGTCTCTCTTGCTTTGCCCTAGGCTGGACCGAGAGCCAGGTT
Organism: Phalacrocorax aristotelis; assembly: GCF_949628215.1. Lineage (NCBI taxonomy): Eukaryota > Metazoa > Chordata > Aves > Suliformes > Phalacrocoracidae > Phalacrocorax > Phalacrocorax aristotelis. The sequence goes on along the minus strand of NC_134310.1, from coordinate 5,179,871 downwards.
CAAGGGCAACACGTGCGTGCAAGAGGGCAGGTACCAAAAAGAGCCGCGTGGCTTTTCCTTGAGAGTTCGATTGCCCTCTGATCATAATTAAATTGGGAGGCAAGATTTGATTTCCCTGGGGGTGGAGGCTTTGACAGAACCTCTCTATTTGCAATAGTTTGTGAGTGCTGCATGCTCGAGTGAGTCTGGCAATAGCTCATCCAAGGCACTGTCTGTGACCCGTCAGCAGATGATGGGGACGTGAGGATGATGGAGACGCAGGTGGGAAGCGAGCAGGTTAATTTGTTGGCGAAAACCATGGGTTAACAGCCATGCTGGCAAAGAGGGAAGTTTATCCTGAGATTTTTGAAGCCTAGGAGCAAATGGGCAACTGTGTCAGCAGTCAAGGCGCTCAGATGCTGCCCATTTTGATTCCTCAGCTGCCATCAGCCAGAAGCAATGGAGTCACTTGTCAGTGCAGCTCTGGGCCCGTCTGAAAGAGGCTCGCAACAGCTTGCGCCTCCCAGCGAGAGAGCTGCTCTTTGCCACGCCTTAGATAATTCATGCATAATGGGGAAACTGAGGCACGGACCCTTTACTCAGTGTTTGCACAAGAAGATCCTTCTCTGGTGCACTTTTTCCCCTGGCTTTTCCTTTTTTCCACCCTGCTCTCCTGTCTTGGTCAGGATTTGCAGGGATGCTTCTCCACAGTGCACCTTGACACAGCCTTCCCATCCTTCCTCTGGGTCTGCTGTGTTTCACTGGACTCATAAACCTCCTCAGATGGGGGCTGTAACTTGTGCAGCACTTTTTGCATCACAGGGCCCCGATTTAAGCATACCCTAATACAAAGGAGGGTAGTTTATGAAGCGGGTGCTAATAAAATCTTCTCTTTCGGCTATGCGTCATCACATGGCTCCTTTCATGTCACAGTCGGGGAAATGATGAGTAGATGGCTGTGCTGCTCCTGTGTTTTTTGATTCCCTTTGCCTGTGAATCTGAGTTCCCATGCTTACTGTGTCCCGGGCCCTGAGTGGCACAAAAAGAAATATAACAAACACCCTGATCAAAATGATCTGAAATAGCTCATTTTGCAAATCAGGCAGTCCGAGTTTTAAGGTCTTCAGAAAAGCTATTGGTGAGGTGTTATCCCAGTTCACCCCAGGGCAGGGCTGATGTTACAGGGAATTTTAACCAGCACCAGAGCTGCGATGACATTGCCAGCTGAGGGCAAGTGTCTGTGATGTAGGGTTTCTGATGAAAGGAGTTTTTCAATTGCTCGCTTTTTCGCGGCGTATTTTTGGGCAAGGTGGGGGTGGACGGCCAGGAGGATGGGAGTTATTTTTTTATAGATTTACTACTTAAGGGAAAGCAATTTCATAGTAAATTTTGCAAAACTGCAAAAAATGAAAGAAAGTTTGTTTGGAGCATTACCAGCTTGTCCAGATGAGCAGTGGCCGGCGGAGCGGGATGTGGGCAGCAGTGCTTGATTAACACGGCTCTCGTGGCGTGGCTCCAGCTCCTCGAACAGTCCCCAAAGTCCGAGGCACATCCAGATCGTCTATATCTCAGTTTTCTCCCTTGCTGAGCAGGATGCTGCTGCCTCTCCCCAGTCATTGCGTTAACCCTCCAAAGCCCAGCTGCCTCTGCAGGAGGAGTTTTATCATCTGAGGGAGCCCCTTGCACAGCATGCTCTGCAAATAATCCCATCCGAACATCCATGCGGCAGCAAACCCCAAATGTCTCACCATGGGCGCCAATTCCATCCTCTTGCGCTGGGGGGGTGTCGGCAGCTGTGCTTGGCCGTACTCCTCTTCACCCACTTCTGCGTGGCTGAGGGGAGGGAGGGCGGGCTCCCACGCCCAGGCAGGTGCGAGGAAAGATGAGGTGCTTGCAGCAAGCTGGAGCACAGCGTGGGCCACGGTGGGGGTCACAGCTGACCTGCTCAGGAAGGCAGGCGTGCGTCCCCTCCGTGGTGACCCCCAGCGGACCGGCCACCACCTTGCCCTCTGGCAAGGGGGAGCGTGGGGCTGAGGGCAGCAGCCCCCTGCCCCTCTGAGGGTCTCAGGGGGATTTTGGGGAGAGGGGAGTAATGCAGGCCAGGTTTAGATCGTGCAGCTTTGCTAAAGCTCAGGAACTCAGATGAGAAGCTGGCTGGGTGCGAGGAAAAGCTGCCAGCCCGTTCACTTCCAGAGATCAGCCCTTCTCTGATGAGCCCTAGAAGGAGCCGCTGCTTCTTCTGCCAGGAGCAGCTTGGGGTTGTGTAAACGGCAGAGCAGCTCTCCAGGGCTGAACCTGGTAGAGATAAAAGAGCTTTACTTTACCAGGCAGGACGCAGTTCTGGCTCTTGCTGGGTGCTGGGACTGTCCCGTGGCGCTGGGCCAAGGCAGCGGGGTGCCAGGGCCAGCCCTGCACCCTCTCGGATTTGTCAGTGATGCCTCTAAGTGAGGGTCCAACAGCTCTTTGGCCATTGCCATGGTTTCATGGAGGATCCTCTTGGTGGTATTAAATGCTGCTGCTCTGAGAGCTAGAGTAAAGGGATCTTCTTGCTACAAGAGTATCTGTGGGTTTTTTCTGTTCTGTTAGGTGGGGAAAAGGAAAAAAGATATAATGCCTTTTCATTATTTTCTATGACAGCTGCAGTCATGAATTGGGCCTGTAAAGCACTGTGTAGGATGCTGTTCCTCCTTCACTTGATGTCTTTTCATTCCCAAGAACATTTTTCTCATAAAAGCTTGCAGATTTCAGACACGCCATAAGATATTTTTAATCATCTTCTGTCATTAAGTTTCCGAGTTAAAGGAGCCTGTGTCAAGCAGAGCGAAATCTATTTATTCTCCCATGTTTAAAATACCCTGGCAGTAATTTTAATTACAATAACTTTTCCCTAGTTTTTTGCGACGTGCAAATGCATTTACACAACTTACAGTAGAAATAGTTTCCTTCTCCCATTCCCTCACGCCTTCCCTAATATGTATAATGTGCACGGTTACAAATATCACAACTTGGCAAATAAATATTACAAGATTCAATAAGAGGGAGCTGCATTTGCAATCTGAGGTTAATTTAATGAATTATGGCAAGAGTTTTAAACATGGCTCCTATTTAAAGAGCAAAACACCGATCTCTCGAAGGAACTGTGAAGTGGGTTAAATGCTTTAAATGAATCCATTTCATCTAAAGCTTGGAAAATTAAAACCCTCCCGAGCTTGTTTTTGTTCGGCTTCATCACAGCAGACATAAGCGAAACACGCGATATGCACTGAGTGCACTGCAGGCTCCAGGCTTGGCGTGGGACACGAGGTTGACGGTCATCCTTTGCAGGACACAAGGAGAGTAAAAAGGAAGTAAAATTGGGGTGGAAGGAAATATAAGCCCTGTTTAGAGGACAAAAGAGGTTGAAGGATGCCTTGATGCTCGCATGGAGTCTCACGCGCATGTGTTGGCTGATGGGGCGGGTTTGGAGTTGCTGCCTTACAGCCGCAGCGCTGGCTCTGGTCCTGCCGCCATGGTGTTTGATCCCAGTTTGTAGTGACAATGGGACCAGTTGCTGGGGAAGTGGGGTAGGACCCAATGCAGAGGAGAGGTTTGGTCAGTTCTCCCCGTCTCCTTACCATTTCGAAATCCCACAAATCTCTATCCACCCTGCCTTTATCTTTTGTCTCTGCTTGCTCTCACGCAACCCTTAGAGCCTGGAAGGTGCTCAGCCACCTTCCATCGTTGCCTCCACCCCTCCGTGCAGCAAAGCAGCTTTAGACGATTATAATGGGCCCTTCTGGCTTTGAACTCTATTAAATCTACGCAAGAGAAGGATGGATTTGGCATATGGGATTGCACCTCTTGAGATGTTTTTATTTTGAGCTATTTCAAATGTCGCATTTAGCCAGAGCTTGCGTCTTCTGGAAGACTGAATTGGTCTGGTTAGGATCTTAGTTGATTTAATTGAAGGTAAAAAGATGTCATAAGCAGAGAAATAAGTAAAAATATTTAGTGGACCCTGTATTTTTACATCTCTCGTCTTTACAGTGACAAGTTGCATTGCGGAATGGGAAATGGAAGCACACTGCCTTGCAAGGCGTCTCTCGGGGTTAATCAGAGAGCAAGGACGGCAGCACATAGTCTTCTGCCAGCTCCCAGCCTGCCGGACGCCACGCTGACTCTTGGTATGGATGAGCGGATAAAACTTGGTGTCACCAGATCATACAGCGCTGGGCCTGGGACGATTAACCTCTCCCTGTTGACATCCCTCCTGGGGAGCAGCTTGCTGTGCTGTGGAAATGATTTGTCAGATCATTCTCTCCTGCCGTGCGGGCAGAATCTTCCCCAGCAGTGTTACACAGAGACTATAATCTCGTTGTGCAGATTCGTGTAGGGAACAGGGCAAGAGATGGGGCAGAACCACCACGTGGGTGCTGTACAGCAACTGCATTTTGAATGTGACAGCTCAGCTTTGGCAATTAATCCCCTGGCGCTTTGGGAGAAATTGTGTGCCTCGGTTTCCACATCTTGATCTCACAGTGGCTGGGAGGTTTCCACCATTTCGTGGAAGGCGTCCAAGAGCTCAGCCGCACGCCCTGAGGCCCGCCTCTGCCCACTGATAGGGAGTAATGAACCGTGCCACTGATGCAGGTGCAGCAAAAGCCTCCTCCTACTATGATGAGAAAGAGTTGAGTGACCGAAACTGTCGCATGGGAAGTTGTAGCTCATGTTGTATCTGTTTCCCAGGTGTATTATATATTTTTATGCATATATGCTTCTTAATGTTTATACAGTACTCATGAAATGGATGGGGCTAGAGCGGACCCTGAAGGTCAGTTTTGGTGGTTCACAATGCACCATGCGTGCTCATCCAAGCTGGAGGCTGAAGTTTCCCTGGCGCCATGTCCCCACTCAGGGCCCCAATGTCTGCGGGTGATTTTGGGCCCCTGGGCCCCATGTGTCCAAGCAGGGGAAAGCAAAGCACCTCCCAGTCACAGGGGGGGCACAGGGGACTTCAAATGGTCAGCCAGAAGCCAAACACTAGTTATTAGGGTGTTTCTCTGAAAAGCGTTGTGGGCCTCGCTTAGCTCTCCACCTCTGTAATGTGCCCAAAGGAGCACTGAGGGCTACCTCTTTGCCCTCTCTTCCTCCTGTGAAGTTGGGTTATCCCTTTTCCTCTCTCAGTGCTGGCATCATCCGAAAACACATCCCTTCGTGCTTGATTTCCAAACCAAGACTCTTTGTGCGGCAGGGTATAATTAAGTCGAAGGTCTGGTTTGAGCGGTTGGAGCTTGGAGTGAGTAGTGGGGTGAAAGAGGACAGAATATATACATAAATCATTCTTCTGTGTGGTCTTACCCACAGTGAAAGCTACCAAAAAAGCACTTTATGGCTCCAGTCACATCACATCGTGGCATGATGCGTGCCGCCACGGGGAGACCCACTACGTGATGATTTGGAAATGGCAGCGTCTCTTAAAGTTTTCAGGGTGATGGGCAAAAAGGAAAGGGGAAAAAGACTCAGGGAAGACCTAAAAGACTGATGTCATTCCCCTGAGGAGGGAGGGCATCACTGAGGTGAATGGCCTGCCTTGGATGGTGGTGAGGACACTGAGGAGCTCAGTAACCACCACACAGCTCCATCCAGAGGCAGCCGTGCTCCCCTGTGACGATTACGACAAGCCAAACTTCATATCTGGAGGGAAATACCCAAAATTATTTTATTCCCCCTCCTTCTGCAAGTTCATACCATAGGAGACTCTCCTATGAACCGGGTAAGAGGAGGAAAGGTCTCGCATGAAGAAAAGTTGCCTCATTATGGTGCAGCTGAGTTGCTGATGCTGGTTAATAACATCTGCTTGGTGGTTACAGCTTCAGTAGGACTGGGAGAATTTTGCAGGCACTGGTTGAGTTGGTGTTTGCTGAGAAGCTGTAGAAATCCTCCTGGTATGCCTCTTGACCAGAGCTGAGGAGTGAGCCATTTCTTTGCTTGAGTTTGAAAATTACACTGGCACTGATGGGAAACATATAATACTTTAGAGGGAGCTTGCAAGGAAATGCAAATCAAAGTAACTGAAGATCTTGTCAGTAAAGAAGCCCTGGCATGCCATTTTTTAAAACATGTTTCTTATTTTGAATTATACTTAGTATTTCTCAGTATATGAAATGGGGAACAGGAGCCCTAGCAGCACGTGATCTGGCTGGATGTCTAAGAAGTTACCGGAATATTTTCCTGCCCTAACGGTCATGCAGGATCCAAGACTTCAGACATTACCACCAGTGTTTCCTAGGTATTTTAATAAAATTAACATTACTCAAAAGGACTGTAACAGCTTGTACAAAAATCAGGTTCCCTCACAGGCCTGTGCTGATTTTGGTGGTATTATCAGTGTGAGTGGCCTGTAGTGCCAGTGAGGAAGGTGCCATCTGCTCGTTAGTGAGGAGTTTTGCAACCTGGTTTCGTTAAGGACTGCTCTGACAGGGAATTTATGGAAGCAAATTAGGATCTTTGGTTCTGTGCTCTACAAATGGGAAAGAAAGTGATTTTCCCCTTGTAAAGCTGTCACAAATTGTTCTTCCCCTGTTCTGCAGCTAGTCGGGGCCTTTCCACAGACAGGTAAATTCTGTCAATTGTGGGTTTTTTGTGGAGCCGAAGTGCCTGTTTTGTAAAAATGTTTTTGTTTCAATGGTGCAAAGTGAAGACCTCTGTCTTTTGGTGGTGCTTTTTTAAATGCTCTGACCAAGAGGCATGGGGGAAAAGAGCCCTCAGCAAAAACTTGAGGGTCTGAGCCCAAAAGAGTTGCTTTAACATGATTTTGTGTCACACGGGCTTTTAAAAGGTTTGGGGTTTGGTTTGCTGCAGAAGGAAATAAATATTGCAATGGTGAGAGGTTCCGGGAACCAGCCTTGACCATCAGAGCAGCTCACCGGAACAAGGGCCAAAGGCAGATGCCACAGTTGTGCTGTTGTTGGGTCAAATTTCAGAGGAGGCTCTTTCCCATGGTGTCACTTTCTGCACCCTCCCTGGAAATAAAAATGCGTATTTCTGCTCCGCAAAGCCCAGTAATAAAACAGCCCTGTTTTTGCTGCTGCGGTTTGATGCAGCCAAGACAAAGCCTTTGGATTGAGCACCGTGGTGAGCTGAGGTCCTTCCTTCCCTCTGGGTCTCCTGCTGTACTGTCAGAGCAGAAATTGGAGCAGGGCTAGCTCTGCTCCACCCCTGGTTTCTTGCTTGATCCTTGCTAGGGCAAAGCCTGTATCCTGTACGCCATCTGCAGAAAACCTGCTGCTTTCATAATCATTTCCCCTCCAAGTCAAAGACATGATGCTGGAATGATTTCCAATTGGTCACAGTTTGTGCTATGCAGGCACAGAGCCCTGGGGGTAAGTCGTGCAAGGTGGGCTCGCACCAGGCTCCCACGGGACCTGGCTGTGGAACAGGGAAGGCTGCTGGATGCTCCGCCACCGGCATGCAATGGTGGATACCAAAGGAAGGGGTTTTTTCATGGCATCAGAAATCTGCTTCTGGGTCCTCTTCCTGGTCTGCAGAAGAGCTCGATGGAACTGGCACAGAAGAGAGTCGCTTTGGAAAACAACATCCAGCCACAGCTCGAGCAGGATGCTTTACAAAGAGATTTGAAGAAACGCTCCTCACTGCATTCGAGTCCCTGCTCTTACGATGTTCGCGCTCCGGTCTGGTAGCCTCCATCATTTGCTCTACCTACCACTCCAGCTTTTTCGCGTCTCTAATCCGATTTAGACAATAACCCCACTTGGTGAAATCAGTGCAGAGCAGCCGCTGTGCCGCGTCCGTTGATTCACACACTCCACATCTGCTCTGTGATAGCAGGCGAGACTCGGAGCTTGGCTGCTGGGAGAAAGGGCCAGCTCCTGCTCTCCCACGTGTACAGAGGCAGGTGAGGTTGGTTCTGAGCCTTTTCAAGGTTTTTAATGCTCTGCGTAGTGAAAGACAGCTCAGAGCTGGCAGGAAGACTAGTGATACCACCAGACTGTTAATGCTCCCTCAATGCATCCAGTAAATACGCAATCTTTTGTATGCTCAGAGGCACCCACGACACCATCCTGATCCTGGTTGCTCCATGCCTTCGCTAGAGTGTACCTGGGTTTTCTTGAACAAGCTGTCTTGTTCCCCCAATCATAAGCTTTGTCTGGGAAGAATTTGGGGACCTCGCCTGTCTGTGGGTTATGTCCCGAGGGTGTCAGACTTGCCGTACAACCACAGTGGGCTTCAGCTCCACAGACCATCTCCTTTCCAGGCATGATATGTTATATTTGGTGATGCACAATTCCCTGATGGGAATCTCTCGGCCAGAAATAGAACAGCCTTTCCCCAAGGCTCCCTGCTCACGGGGCTGTCTCATCAATAAGGAGATTTTTAGTCCCCGTGTGTTGGGAGGATCCCTGCAGAAACCTAGGCTTTTTTCTATCTCTTCTTTCAGTCCTTTTTGTTAAGCCCGTCAGCCCTGGGTTTTATGGGATACCTGCGTGCATGGGAGCAAAACTGAGACCCATTGCATGTGTGAGTGCTGCATTTTGGATCTCTCGTGCTGGGAGGAGAGCTGTGTCGCATGCAGCTTTTCTGCTGGAGCTCTTGTGGGAGCCCTCAGTTCCCCAGGCGTGTCATAGCGAAGGGACTGGAGAAGCCCAGCGGGGACAGGGCAGCCCCTGCCCACACGCCTGCCCTGGCCCTGCCTGCAGTGAAGCAAATTGCATATTCGGCCCTGGGGACCTGTGTGTCCAGCAGAGAGATTAAATCCCAATCAGCATCTTTTCATCTAGTCCTTGATAATGGTCGTGATGCGAAGACCCGGCTGGTCAGCGCTGCGTCTCCTCCCAGCCATCTCCCCTCCGCCTCTTCCCAATGCCCTGTGTGGGCTGTTGATGTATTTTTATTGATCTCTCTTATGTAAAGCTCAAACCTGCCATTCAGTCCTGAGTAATAACCAGGGCTCTTTTTTCCCCTGCACAATAGAGTGTCCCTCGACAGCCCCAGGGAGACCGGGACATACTTTAAAAGCTTAATGTCTCTGTTAGATTACAAATCGCTCCAAAGCAGTCTGCTGTCAGTTGCAGGAAGTTGGAAATAATCACCTGGATCCTTTAACTATTACCTGAGCCTGAACGAGATGCATTTGCAGTAATGGGCAGATGCTGTGGTGGTGCTGCTACTCCGGTTATCGAGGGAATGATTGTTAGACTCGCCCGAGCAGCTGAGTGATGCAGGTTTTGCTGTGCTGAATTTCCCAGTACTGCACCCCTACTTTGCAGGTGGGATATCTAGGCTGAGACCCTTGCAGGCAATGGGGCACTTACACCAAGCTATCCAAAGCGACTGGAGGGCTCTTCAGGTGCTGTAATGTTGCTGTGTGACCCTGAGGGCTCTGCTTGTGCACTCCAGCATCCCATCGTTGTGCACAGCATGTTGGACACACGGCGTGTCTGATGCGTTCCATGTCTGCTGTGCAAGTCTCTGGCACAGCCATGCATCGTGGCCATGGGTGCTGGGTTTGGTTGCAACACTCTTCATGTGGTTAAGGGCCTTCCGTCCTCTCTGATCATCCCAATCAGGGAAGGAATTACAGGTCAGGGAATTAACTCTCAGGTGCAGGAGGAGAGGACAGCCAGCTCTTTGCTTTGCGACTTTTCCAGGGATTGAGATCCCAGCTGTGGGTCTGAAAAATCATTGTTGCAAGAATTAAAAAAATATCAAGCTAGACACAGCTCTTGACCTTGGCTTGTTTGGGGAAACAGCTAGGCTGTGCTCTAACTTGGCAATGAGAAACAAATGTGCTGCTTTGCCTCCTTTCACCTCTTTCCCCCAGCCGCCTGCTGTGGTGGCTCCTAGGGCCAGTGTGGTGGGAGCAGACTTGTTAGCATTCCATGCAGTCACATTTTTTGTGTGTTATGCGCTTCGCTGAGTTGAATCCTAATTTGTCTGTCTTCGGGGATAGCAGACAGCTGCTTTAATGAGTTAACCGTAGGTTTTAAAATAACCAGCATCTGTTCTTTGTGTGAGCAGGGGCTCCCCTACCACAGCTCTGCCTTCCAAAAACAACCTTGCAGGGGAGGTGTGTGCTCAAGGCCCACTCTCTGCGGATGCCTCATCCCTTTGCTGCCTGGATGGGATGAGTTTCCGTTGGCAGCTCCTTCCACAATCGTTGCTTGGAAGAGTCCTTAGCCAGGAGCGAGCGTTTCTGCAGTGATGGTCTTTGCAAGGGGTAGGGATTATTTTGGACCTTGTTAGTGAAGCTTCGATTGCCTTGAGAGCACCTTGCTAGAAACACATACCTGGGGCTCGTTTGCCATCTGCAGTTTTGACCCCTCTGCCCATGAGCCTCCAGAGATCCACGGAGACCTCTTACCTCCCCAGCCCTGGTGTGCATGTACTTATTTGGGGACACAGGATGGAGCAAAGCAGTGCCCACCTTCCCACCCATCAATCGCAAGAGTTGATAGAGAGGCTCTCCTTACGCACTAAACCACCTTTGGTGCTCCTGAAGGCTAAGGCACCCCCAGACCCATACAAGTCCTGCAGCCATGCTGAATCCCATGGACCTTCTTGCGAGCCGAGCCTGGTACTGCCAAGGCGGCCAGTTGGTACCCGACCCTCTCTGTCGATCAGTTGTTTTTTGAAGCACTTTTCCTGGCCAACACCGGCATCCTCTGCCCTAGGAACAGATGCAGGGAGCAAACTGGAGGTGACCTGTGTGCGTGACTTGGATCCATTCACTCATAGGTGAAAGCAAATTGGTGTCGGAGTGAACCGAGCTCCGTCCAGCATTGCAAGGAGGTGGCTGAATCCTGACAAGATGCTTCCCACTGGGAGTGGGACCCCATGTCCAGGGTTCCGAGCCTCGGAGCCAACTGCCAGCCTGGCTCCCTCCCCCTCTGTTATTTATTGGGTGTGGGATATGTTGGATTGTTTTCCCTGGATGCACCCAGCGCAGTGGTTTCTGCACGACACCAAATTAATTAATGTTGGGCAGGCAGAATGCAATTAACTACCCTGGAGCATGGCCAAGGCAGTGGGAGCATTCCTAGCTCTTGCAAGAAACAACCTGGGAGCTTTCCGGAGCAGGACCTTGCTTTTGCTGCACAGGTGAAAGGCAAGAGGCTTTGACAGGGGTCCATCTTTCTGGAAATGCTCCCTCAAGGCCCCTTTGGTGTCCTCCACCTGCTCTCAGATCCCATTCCATGTCTGGTCCCATCACTGCCTCTTCCACCCCACCCAGCCCAGGGAGGTGGCCGGCAGAGGAAGGCAGCATCTGCAAGAGATTACATCACAGTTGGCAAAATCCTGGAGAGACGTAATCAAGCGAGAGGTCGTGGTAGCATTTCAAGGACCAACTGGCTGGATTTTTCTTATTGCTGCCACTCACTGAGAAAATGGACTCGGGAGGAGATTCCTGGGCCGCGGCTGCTGCGCAAGACAGGCAGCTTCTGTTAAATAGAAGATCACCTGACAGAGCTGTGATTATTTAAAGGGGTTTAGAGACAGCCAATGCAGAGCATGTGCAAGCAAAATGGGCAGATTTGGCAGCTCACCCAATTTGAAACTCAACTAAATAAAAAAGTGTGTGAACTACGTGGGAGTTGAGGAGGTGGCTGCAAAAGCAACTGGTGGATTCGGGGTTCAGCTCTCTTTATGCAACCCGCACAGAAGCCTGTCACTTCCCCTTCAGTCCCAGCCCAGCAGTCTCCTGGGCCATGTTATGCATCGACTCTTTTTGCTCTATCTGTCCATTTGTGCCCCTGGATGTGCATAACAGCTTCACGTTCTGGATTTTTGTGGTGTTACGTGAACCCTTCTTGTTCCACACAAGAGGAAGGTTAAAGCCCAGATGGCTTAGACTAATAAACAGGGCTATAAATCCACAAGGTGCTTGTGCTATATACAAACCCATAAAGCAATACTTAGCAGGACACCTCATCAATGAGCCATTTTTGGGACCATCCTCCCCTTCCACAGTGCCCCACCAGCCAAGCAGGGATGAGAGCGGACACCAATGGTGGATCTTGTTGAATCTTAATTCCCAGCCTGGATAAATGCCCTGTTCCCTTCAGGGAGGAAAATCAAGATGCGCAGTTACCTCTGCTCGGCTGCATCCCTGGGCCAGCTCTTCCAACAGCCCAGTGTCTCTACTGGGTAACCCAAAGCCCTGAGCTCTACAAGGTCTGCAGCTCTCGGCTTCATCAGAATGTCAGTGTTTCATGGGCTGGTGTGTCCCCAGGACCAGCCCTCTACTTCACATGTTATCTTCCTCCTCCGAAGGCCAATTTAGAAGTGTAAGGATCAAGACTGAAATGTCAGACACATTTTTCTTTGTTAGGCCAGTTAAATGCTTTAGAGTGCTGAGGCCAAACCTATCTCTAGTCTTGGGTTTGACTGCAAAGTCCTCTACACACAGCCCCGGTGCAGTGGGCAGGTTCCCCCATGTTTTCATGAAAACACAATTCAAGTACAAGATATGTTGGATCTGCACCCACGTTGGCCAAAGCTGAGCTCTCCTCCCGCAGCAAGCAGTGCCTTGGCTAGCAGCTGTCTGGTTTTTCCCCCACGGCTGGTTATTCTCCATCTGTGACACAGGGAACTGCAGGAAACCGTTCTCTCTTGCGTCTTGGACAAGATTTCATCATTGGTGAGAAGCTGTAGAGAGGAAAGGCTGGACGTAATCTTAAAGCATGATATTTTTGGGAGTATTCCCATGAAATAAGTTATTGCCAAGGTAAGCTGGGGCAGAAGTCTCCGATCGGTGACAATTTATGTGTGTTCTGATTTCCATGCTAGACAGAGTCCTCCAGATGATGGCAGTGAATCCACAGGCAGCTTTTCCTTAAAACCCCCATGGTTTTTAGACGTTAAAAAGACCCCATATCTTGTGGGTCAGCTTTCCAGAAGGAGCTCCAGCAAAGCTGTGCTTAGGCACAGCCCCGCGGAGTGGGGCTGGCGTGAATCACAGTATTGCCCCTTTTTCGTTGTGTACACAGCCACGAAGCTGCTGCAAATGGCATCGGCATCTGTGAAGCAGAGGCAGTGTGACACAGGTACACGGTTCAGCCCCCCAGCACCCCCACCAGGCTGTCCTAGTTGAATGCGGAACCCACAAAGCACATGTGTGTCCCCTCGATCCCTGGGAGTGTGGACATGATGCAGCTTTGCCTTGGGAAGCCTTAGCTCCTGCCTGATGCCAGAGTAATTTTTTATGTTCTATTCTCCCCAACATGACACAGGATTAATTACAGCCATAAAAACATTAGGAGCGTGCTAAATATTTTATGTGAATAAGCACACATAATATGAAGATTTTACTTGTTACGTTTCTGTAAAAGACATGTTGTTTGTAACAACTGGGAAACCTGACAGGTGATTTTATTTTTAGTGCTCCTGTTTGTTTGCTCTGAAAGGCTCCAAGCACAGAGAGGAGACAAGGGCAATAAAAAAAAGGCTCAGGGTCCCAGGGAGGGGATTAAAAGGAGACGCCACAAACTTCAACCCATAACCCAACCTCGCTTTTCTTTGGGAAACCACTTCTCTTTCCTTGCACTGGAGGAGATATGGCCCTTGTTTAGCTTCAGCTGGGAGCACTGGGGACAGATCGCAGGCAAGGGATGCTGGACGGCTGCCGATTTGAACAGGAGAGTGCAACCGCGGTCGCAGCAGGGGCTCCCCAGCAGCGCATACCGGCGGTCATGGTGTGTGCCAGCGGTGTGTTGCTCTAGCTCACTGCTCCCAGCTGTTTTGCAATCTGTAGATAGTGGCGTCTACACCAGCGCTGGAGGGCAAATGTTTGAGCCCTGTTCAGCTTATTGGAATTCAACAGGAACGTTCTGGGTCAGTGATTTTTCTATCTGTCTTAGTGTCTGTCTGCTGCTGGAAAACAGAAATAATAAGGCACATCTCTGTTTATTTTCATGGTTTATTTTCCTGGGGTGAGAGAGCAGCTAAATCATATTAATAATGAAAAAAATTTGGGGGATGCTTGTTTTATCCACCCTCGAAGGGGGCCCACGCTAAGCACTGCCAAGTGGGAGCACTCCGCTCTGTGGCGTTGTGGGAGGATACACTACAAAGCTGCCCATGATGGCTTTGTGCCAGTGGCAGATCCCTGGTGAGGCACCGAGGGGAAGCTTCAGAGCTCCCTTAAGCAGCCAGGGAGGGTTTGAGGATTTAGCTTGTCATCTCTGTGTGTGAAAGACTAGATCTTGCTCACTGTTATCCAGACAGATGAGGCTTTGCAAGCAGTTCCTAAAGTAGGATATGGTCTTCCCAGGTAGCCCTCATTTGCTGCCGGGGTTTTTCAGGAGTCAGCCTAAATCTTCCTCCTTGTTCATGCCTAGCTGCAATCCCAGACAGAGCAGGCTTGGACATCTAGCAATTACAACAGACAGCAATTCTTTCCTTACCCTTCCTGACTGTCTCCAGCGATCCCAGCAAGTCATCCAATTTGCTGGTGTTACTGTGGCACTGCAAAGCAAGAAGCCATTAGCGATTGGGTCTCGATGTGTCTCATTCTCAGTTTAAATACTGAAGAGGCTTCAAAACACCTCTTCATCTTAGCAGTTGACCTGAAATGGTATCTGTTGCATCGCACAGCTGTTATTTTTCTGAGCTGTCATGGTTTCTGATTGCAGAGTGAGGAGATGCAGTGCTCCTGAGCCCTGACATGCAGCAGGACTTGGAGTTTGTGCTGAATATTTCATGCAGATACATGCAGACAGAGGAACAAACATTTGGCCTCCAGCGCTGGTGTAGACGCCACTATCTGCAGATTGCAAAACAGCTGGGAGCAGTGAGCTAGAGCAACACACCGCTGGCACACACTTTTCAGGTCCCACATTGGAAAAGTTTAGTTTTGGAAATGCTGAGGAAGAATTTTGACCCAGGAAAGAGCTTTTCAAATATTCAAATTAATTTTTAACCAAACTTCACCCCTGTTCACAAAGGCAGGATGTTCATTTTCTGGTCAATTGGATTCAGAAAGAAAAAACTCACCCAGGCCTGGTTAGAAGACAAACAAGATGTAACAGAAGTGAAGAGGGGAAGGGAAAATAACTAGCTGGCTTCATCCAAAATCCTGGGCAATATATACAAAGTCTCCAGTAGGCTAGAGGCCGCAGCCCAATGAGATGGAGGAGATAAAAAGGATAGGCGGATCAATCGTGGGCAAGAGGAAGGAGGCGAAACATCACAAATCCAATATTTTAAAAAAGAACAATGCAGAGTTAAAAGCTCTGCCTTGATGGATTTTGCATTACAAAAAATTACAAAAAAATTTGCATATTTCAAAGCTTTTGCCAGCACTGGGATATATTTCACCTCAAGTTGATACTCCTCAGCAAAAATAAGAAGGGAAAAAACTTTTTAACAATCTGCCTTTTTTCTTTTTTCTCATACAAAGAAAAACAAGTCAACAAAAAGATTGCTTCAATCAAGAAGCCATGTAGCATCTTGCCTCTTCCCAGAGACACTGTGGAGAGCAGAGCGCAGTCGGTAATTTGAACAGAGCAACAGATCTTTTGAATTCCAGCCATGAAATGGGGAAGCAGTGATTAGCGGAGTTGGAATATATCTGGGTGAGGAAGACACTAAGAAACAAGTACAGGCAGTGATTCACACGCTGCCGTGCGCGGCAGTACCCACCTCCTGCCCTGCTTCTCTCCAGGTTTTCATCCCTAGGATGAGCAAATCCCTGGTTCTCACGGTGGAAACAATTCAAATATCTGCTGAGGACCCATTTCACTGGCATCTCACCCGCCTCTCTGCATTGCACGAGATGGGACGCTTCCCCACCTTCCCCAGGTACAAGACTCCTGCAGATCTGCAGCCACCAGATTTCAGGGATGAGCTTACAGGAGGAGACAGAGCAGGGAAGGCAGGCATGATAGCGAGTCTGGTTTTCTGTTGCTGTCACGTGCTCATCCAAAGGCAGCTTCCAAAGTGGCTCAGTTAAGCTCCACGGTTGTAATTGATAGTAATGAAGGAAGAAAGCCAGCCTCTGAAGGCTCAGCTAATTTCTGTGTCTGATGATTGCATTGGTTGAATATTTGAGGATCTTTATTAAATTCTTTAAAAAATTAAATAGAAGCATCAAGATGGTCTTAGCTCTCAGTCAAAAATCACAGGTGGCGGCAGGATGAAGGGAAGGGGATCTCTTCTAGGCCAATCCTGCCTGGGAAAGTAAACCAGCCATTCAAAACTGGTGGAGCACCTGTTTAAAAACACAAGCGATTTTAATCTGAGGTCTTTGGAGATGGCTGCCAAAGTGACCCGTTGGCCAAAGAAGCCGTCAGCCACGAGCCTTGTTGGGGCTGATGGACCCTGAGCAGGATTGATTAAAACAGCCCTGAAATTCATCCTTTAGAAGCCTCCATGGTGTGAGCATTGTTCACATGGCTTCAGACCAACCTAACCAAAGCCCTTGTCCCAGATTTTCAAAGGGATGATGTCGGCAGGATCTCCTTTAGCAGGAGCTAAATGCAAGTTCTGCTCAGCCGCGCAGTGCGATGCGAAGCGGAAGCATGGGTTCAGCTCAGATTGGGACTGCAGGAATTAAAGGGGAACGGGAAAGGAGTCTCTTGCTTGCATATTTTATTTATTGAACTGCAAAAGGATGGGTTTTCTCGCCTGCTGCTGTTCTGAAATGGTGGAGGCTCTCCCAAATAGCTCCCAGCACTCCAGCATGCTCACACCTCTCCCATGAGGCTTTTGGTCAAGTTGTCTGGTGGGGATTTTATCTTTTCCAGCTTCTCAGAGGTGAAAGGTGGTCTTTTTCTCCAATATAATGAGCTGTTCTTTGCATGTCAGCGCTGGCTCCGTATAGTGTCTTCGTTCATGCCTTCATGGAGAATTTAGAAATGAGACATCTCCTTTCTGGTTCGGGCTTTCAAGCGTATTTAATCCCAGCACTCAAACAATCCACAGCAACAGGAATCGCCTTTTAAATGGGGGAAGCAGATATTTGTTCTGAGAACATATTTGCAAATGGCTTTCATCCCCTCTCACGAGGCTGGGGCTGAACAGCAGCATGAAAGGAGCAAAGCGTGCAGCACAGGAGGGAAAGACATATAAAGCCAAAGGATGTGAGGGAGCCTCGTTACACTGACTTTCGAAAAGCAGTGTCTCCATGTCTTAGAGGTTTAAAAAAAGAGTGCTGAGTAGTTTTCTTTCTTTTGAGGCTGGTGCAATATAGTCGGTATTTGTGAGGACTTGGAGGGGAGGCGGGAAGGTGGTCGCAGAGCTGGGGGTGCTCTCTAGGACCTGGGCTGCTCATGATGGTCAAACTATCTTCTGAACTGAGATGGTGTCACCCTGTGGGACCTTGGGGTGAGTGAGCAGTTCCTGCTGCAGAAACCAACATCGTTTCCCTCTGACATTAGGGTAGGTCTTGAGGGGGAGGTTACAAAAACTTCAAAAATTCAAATTCAGAAAAATTCAGCAAAAGACCCTTTGCTTTTGCTGAGCAGGGACAGATGACAGCCCAACAGCTGAAAGATGCCGGATTGCCTTCTCACTGTGCACTGAAAAGCAACATCCTCGTGGCCACATACATCCCAGCTGCGCTTAGGGCTCATCCTTCCTTGTCCCCACTTTGGCCAGGGCAGGCCAGCCCGGAGCCCTGCGCTGGGTAGGACGTGCTGGCCATGATGACAGCATCACATGTCAGATGACAGCAAGAGCCTTCCTCTTGCTCCCAGGTTTGGAGCCGTTCCCACCGCTTGGATGTTGCTGCAGGCCAGGTCAGGGTTACTTAAACACCACTAGATATTTGTCCAGCGGCTCCAGCAGATCTCATCTGCACTACCCAGGACCCACCTGCTTTCCACCAACGCCACCCGTGAGCCCCGCTGAACATGGCCATTTTGGGGATCCCCAAGGGCTGGTCAGGATGGCCTTTATTTCTTGCAGCTGTGCTCATTCAAGTGAATCGTCCTCAGTCGTAAAGATTATATTTTGTAAAGATTGTAAAGTCTGTATTTCAATACCTCAGCAGGTAGTACCGGGGAAAAAAAGGCCAGCTTCTCCCCTTCCTGATTTGTGCCCATTTTGCATGGTAGAAATGACTCTGCTGAATCCCGGGTAGGTGTCGGAGGCGTCCCTCGCAGAGCCAGGGAGGGCCTGCCTGTGTAGTCCCAGCTCTAACCACAAAGCACGCAGCCTCAGCCATTTTTCTTCCGAAGAGGTGGCTTTTCTGCTTGGAATTCAGCCTGAAATTAGCCTTTTCACTGGCATGATGGTAGATGCAGATCCTTCTCTGAGCTGCTGGAAGCGGTCCAATCTCAGCTTACGGCAGCATCCCAGAATGACTTTAAAAGCACAAATCTCAAACTTTGTGTTAGCAGCTCAGCTGCTTCAAATAACACAGAAGGAGATAGGGGAAGAAAATAAACAAACCCAGATTTTAACAAATATCTTCTGCTTCAAGCTCATTCTGTATTTGTTGGCAAGGTGAGTGCGCTTTCCAAAAAGCCTTTTAGGTGTTTTTGAATGGTAAATTCAGATCTTGTGCTCACTTGTGAAGGAAATGACAGAAAGCAAGAACGGGGCAACAACCCCCCATTTTATATAAATCTAATCATCAGCTTGAAAGTAGACATTAAAATTTAGCTCTTGACTTTTGGTAATTAAAAGCGTTTTGTGATGACTCGATTGATTAAAACCGGATCATCCATTTAAAATGAAAATTCAGAATGAAAATTGCTTTTGTTGCACCCATTATTTTATTTTAAAACCCCTCGCTGTTATCACCCCAATAAAAAGCTGTCACTTGTTCTGTCAAGTAATTCACAAGACGAGGTATATTTGCATTTCTCCCCGACTTGTGTTTATTTCCGTAATTACAAATAGATTCTCCTTCTAACCCCCTTCTTCCATCCTTCCCGCAGCACTCGCCCTCCCCTCCCTCACCGTCACCGGGGGAGCTGCTGCCCTTCATCCTGGGCAAGCACAGAGAAATCCCAGTGAGGAAAATCAGGGAAGGAGGAAAAAACAGTTGTCAGCAGGTTTGGTGCCTTCTGTCTATAAAAAGAAGCAGCGGGTTTAGCCTGCCGTGCCGGGAAGCCCCCAGTGTCACAGCTCAGCTAATAGACGGGTGCTGGCAGAGGCTGCCCAGTGGTTGAGTCAGCAACATGGCAGCCGTGATTGCTTTTCTTCTTTAAGAGAAAAAACCAAAACCAAACCCAACTCTTTCTGTGCTGAATGGAATGATAATTCCTTGCCATTAACTGAAATTTTGATTGATTAGATTGAACAAGTAATGATAAAAACAAGCTTCGCTTAAAGATCATGGGCTAGATTGTGGGGGTGTGTGAGAGCGCGAGCCAGGCTTGGGGAAGATGGGCAATAATTTCACTTCTGCTGTTAGCCTTTCCCTGGTGTGATTCAACTCTGAAAGCAGAAACAGAGCCAGAAGTCGTCCCAACCCATCCAGCATATGTGACTGTCCCCCAGAAGCTGATTCTGTTGTCCCATCCCCCTCGCCTCCGCTCTCTGCCAAGGGATGCTAAAGAGGGCTTGGGGGCTGTCACTTGGTATACGTGAAAGCAGGGAAGTAAAGTTAATTGAAAAGGATAATTAATTAAACGGCGGTCAATGGAGGAGCCGGGTATCCCCGCTGCAGGCAGCTGGGCCAGCCAGGGGTAATGGAGTGTGCTCGCCCCATGCGTGGCTTGCTGCCACCCGGCTCATCCCAGGCGCTGCCACCAGCCGGCCCTGAGCCCCGTCCCCTCCTCTGCTTTTTGCTGCTGCCACCGAGTTAGAGGAGCTCTGCGGCGGCTGCGGTGTCCCTGTGCTCTGATTGCAGTGCCGTGCCGCTCAGGCCAGTGCTCAGACACGTGCTGTAGGGAGGCTCGAGCATCTGAAGTTGTAAGATGCTCTGAGCCTTTGCGTATTTGTATATATTTGCATGCATGCCTATATAATTGTATTTAGTATAAGTAGAGCTGTGTGAGTGGCTTGTATAATACAAAAGCAAATACATATGTTTCGAAGTTCTGTGTTTTCCATCTGAAAGCCGTCTCCAGTTATGGCTGAAGCCTCTCTCTTGGCTTTTTATCTTTTTTTTCATAGGCAGCTTCTCTCTCAACCTGACAGCGCCGCTACATGAGTCTGTATTCCAGGGCTGAGGGTTTTCAATTTATCTGCACAAAGCACTTGTACTTAATCTGGAAAGCGCAGGGACATTAGCACCACCTTGCCTGGGCTGTGCCTTGCAGCCAGCCAGCCCAAGCAGGGCAGCGGTGCGGGGCTCGCTGCTCTCACTGCTTTTCTTTTGCTTTTCTTTTTCTTTTTCTTTTTCCTTCTTCTGTTTGGTTAAACTGGAGACAAGAGTTAAGAAGAAAAAGAATTAGAGAAACAGCAAGCTTTTGAAGGGCGGTGTGTTATTAGTAGATTTTTCCTCCTTTGTTTCATTGTATTTTGTTCTAATATTCCTAATTCCCAGACATGGCATAACCCTCCTCTTTCCACCCATTCTTTTTTGGGATAGAATCATAGAATTGTTAAGGTTGGAAAAGACCCTTAAGATCATAGAGTCCAACCGCCTATGGAGTCCAGCCTATCACTGCCAAGTCCACCACTAAAACATATCCTCAAGTACCATGTCTGCCCTTCTTTTAAATACCTCCAGGGATGGACACTCCACCACTTCCCTGGGCAGCCTGTTCCAATGCCTGACAACCCTTTCGGTGAAGAAGTTTTTCCTAATATCCAAACTAAACTTCACCTGGTGCAGGTTGAGGCCATTTCCTCTTGTCCTATCACCTGTTACCAGGGAGCAGAGAACAACCTCCCCACTCTAGCCCCTCTCAGGCAGCTGCAGAGAGCGAGAAGGGCTCCCCTCAGCCCCCTCTTCTCCAGGCTAAACCCCCCCAGCCTCCTCAGCCGCTCCCCAGCACACTTGTGCTCCAGACCCTGCCCCAGCCCTGCTGCCCTTCTCTGGACACGCTCCGGCCCCTCTTGTCCCAAGGGGGCCAAACCTGAGCCCAGATTCAAGGTGGGGCCTCACCAGTGCCGAGCACAGGGGCCCCATCCCTGCCCGGCTCCTGCTGGCCACGCCAGTGTTGACACAAGCCCGGGGGCTGGTGGCCTCCTTGGCCACCTGGGCACTGCTGGCTCTTACCAGCCAGCTGTCAGCCAGCACCTCCAGGGCCTTCTCTGCCGGGCACAGTCCAGCCCCTCTGCCCCAGGCCTGGAGCATTGCCTTGGGTTGGTGTAACCCAAGGGCAGGACCTGGATCTTGCAAAGCATCTTGCAAAGCTGTAAACTCTAGGAGAAAGCCAAAATAATGGAGAGGCAGAGGGGAAAGCAATCCCGTTATGTGGCCATGCCCTGGGAGAATTGTAGGTTGGCGGTGGGAAGGTGGTGGGATGGAGATGCACAGCCAGCCCTATGCTCATCCCCGGTAGCCCTGCCTGGCACTGATGGGACATGTCTTTCCCCTGGGGTGCACGTTCATGGACAGGGCTGTGCCCTCAGCCTGACCTACCCGCACGCAGCCTGGTGTTGATCTGAGCTGCCTCTAAGCTGAGGACTGCCTGGGATGGAGGAAAATCTTTGCACTTTGTGCTTTCGAGGTGTCCAGAAAACTTCCTTCCCTTCCAAGATTCTCCCTGTAGGAGCGCCTCAAAGCATCTCTGTCATTTAGTCAAGCACCAAGCTTTTTTCCTGGGCACCACCAACCTTGCAAATTTGGCATGACCCAGATCTGAACGTTGAAACACAGGTGAAATGGTCTCCAGGGATCTTTGATGACAGATTTACATTTCAACAGAGAAAAATTTCCTGAATTTGGAGAAAAGGATTTCTTTTCCTGGGTGTGCAGCTCTCAGTGATGGAAATAAGAACCAGCAACAAAAATACCACCTGAGTCTTACGTGCCCAGGTTGAATCAGGTTGAAGAAGCCAGATACAACAAAGACACCATTATGACTTGTGTTACAGGAAACAGGAGCACAGGGTGTCTTGTGTGTTTTCTTTCAAAGAACAAAGTCAAGATGTAAGGAACCAGTGGGGGTGAAGCAGGCTGTGATTAATCTGCAACCTGTTTAATCGACCTTAGGATAACTGAGAGTTGTCTCTGGATGACTGAGATCAATGCGGTATCATTAGAGATGGCTCTAAAGAGCATCTGCTTCAAAAGCCGAGCAAAGCAGGAGGGATCTGGGGAGAGAGGCTAGAGCCCGGAAGCAGAGGGGGATGCTGAGCAGCAATGGGGCTTTTGCACTACACAGAGGACATGCAGGAGGGTAAGGTGGTTTGTGGTGGTTTTGTTTAAAAGACCAGGAATTTCTGGTCTTTCCAAACACCTGATCTCTGCCGCGGGGATATCTGGGAAAGACAAATTTTTCGATGAACACATGCTAAGGCTGTAATTCATCCCTGTGCTGAGAGGCCGGTGCAATACAGATACGCTGACGAGTGTGCACTGCATGTCTCACGTTCATGGAGTGCGCAGATCTTTTAATGCTTCCAGCTACAAAGATGTCTCTGCTCAGCCCTTGGGGTAGCATGGTCCAGAGCTCTGGGGGGAACAGGTTCCTCCAGTCCTGCTGCAGCAAACCCAGCACCTCTGCAAATAGGAGCAATTCTGTTGATGCAGCCTTTTGTTGTCTGACACGTCTCCAAAGCACTGTGTTCATGGCATATCGGGTGAGTCTGTAGTTACTCCAGACAGGAACATCCAAATGTCACCTGAGCTTTGCAGGTACCATATCTCCAGATTTGGATCCAGCCCTCTGAGAGAGGCTGGATCAGGCATTCCCATGAATCAAACCATGGTTTAGTTCACTTCTTCCTAGTGTGAAGTGAGAATATGCTTCTATGTTTTTGCCCTGCCATACCGATGAGGGCAGGGAAACAGGGCTGTTAATTCCAGAGTTTATAGAAGGAAGCTTTTAGCCATTGGTTTCTGTCCAAGCCCTGGCACAAGAATCAAATACCCAGAAAACAAGACCCCAGAAAGGGAGGAAAGTGTCGTTTCAAATCAGGGAAATTCCAAGTGCTGCTAGGCACAAACAGAAAGCAATTTGGCAGCTGATGACTGGGCAGGCTTTTTCTTTCCTCTCTTCCCCAGTGGCTATGGAAACTGCTGTTGTTCGTCTGCCGTCCCGAGGAAGGTGGGCACAGTGGGCATGCAAAGCTCCCCAGGGAAAAGCCTTCACAAAACAAAATAACCCAATGCCTCCAGGGGCACGAGGGGCTGCGGGACTGGGAGCTGCAAGGTGGCCAGGCAGGGGAGCCACACAGAGACCTATGGCCACACTTGACGATGCCCAAGGACAGTGGGTGGACAGGAACTGCTCTGTCTTCCTGGTGACTCTCTGGGTGACCACAAAACGATTCTCCCAGCCCAAGCGCCCATGGTGCCGGTTGTCCCCAAGCAGCATATCTCCCTTCGCCTTTTGATTCATTTTACTGACTAAAGCAGAGATTTTATATCTGGATTTCAGGTGTCAGCCTCATTTGGGTCTGAGTTGTTGGGTTTTTTAAACCCAAAAGCCCTTTGCAAACCAGTTTTCACAATCTCATCCAGCAAGGCCTTTTTTAAATACAACTCCCTTGACTCCAGAAGCTCTGGATTGGAAAAGGAAAAATAACTATGATGAGACTTGAGCTCCTAGGCTTAGTGTTGGGTGTGAGAAGTTTGAGTTTTACAGATTAAATATCAGAAGAGCTGTCATGGCTCCAGGGTGGTTTCGGATGAGCGTGTTCAAGATCAGCAGTGTTTACAGGAAGGACTCAGTGTAAGAATTGCTCTCTGATTAGCAAAACAAGGAATGGTTTGGGATTGTCCCTTCTCTTGCCCTGTGCATTGTAAGTTATGAGAGGCTCCTTCAAGCCTCTGCATAAACCCTTGCTGCAAAGGAAGTAGTTTTTCAGCTCTTTTGAGTGGTTTGCAAAGGTTAATGAATAAAGAATCAATTAATGGTTTCCTAGCCTTGCACTTTCTCTTGTCATTTAAAGGGTTCCTTTTTTGAAGATTAGTTTAATGTTAAGAATAACGTGGTTTTGCTGAGAGCTAATTAGATGTGGCACCATCTCTCCTTGCTGTGCTCTCCCGCCTTAAAGCAGACTGGGGCTCCGGGAGCTGCTCTCCCAGGGCAACAGCAAGGAGTCGCCCCAGACCCTGCTTGCTGCCCGGCGCAGCAGAGAAGCTTCAGCACCCCTAAAAGTTTGGTTTTGAAACAGGAGTTGCCAAAGTGTTTTGGGGTTTAGACAACTCCCTGCCCTCTTTTTGTGGCTCTGTCTCCAGTTTGTGATGGCTGTGGCTGCAGCCCACAGGGAAATGCCCCCACAGATGCTCTCAGACACTTGCTGCTTGAGGAGGGGTTGGGGCGCCAGGAATTGCACAGGGTTAAGCTCACGTGTGGTGGAGTATCCAGGAGCAGGTTTCTTTCCTGTCTCAAAAGGCATCCAGGTTGAGCCACTCAAAAGAGTAACTGGGCATTTCCTCAAATAGCCAAATACAGACAACAAGCAAGATCTAAGGGGTGTCAGAGAAGCTCATGGCTGTAACCCCCGTTGGCTCCACCAGTCCCGATTCTGGCAGGGCAAAATTAGGCTTGATCCTGTTGCAGTGCCTAACACGACTCCTGCAGTCACAGCTCACTTGGGACTTCTTTACCTCAGCATGTTAAAAAGTCCCTCTTTCCCTTATTTAAGTGATGCTTTATCAGAATATCTCCCATCGAGGAGAGTCTGAAGCCCTCACAGTCTTTTGTGGACTATGTGCTTTCACCTAAATCCAAAGTCACCAAATGCACTGGCAGGCACCCATCAAGTTCAGCACACTCTGGCAGAGTTTCCTCCGTCGAGCTGGCCCATTTTACTGGACCAACCTCGAAGTAAAACCCTCAGCACACATTAGCAGCACCAGCCCCTGAAAACAGAGTTCAACCTGGTGGCAGTATTTAATCAAGAAAGTCCTTTTCTCTCCCTTACCGCATTGGCAACCCATCAAACCTGATCAGAGAGCCTTTTGTTTCATGAGGCTCAGCCGAGATTTTTCTCTGATTTATTAAAGCAGCTTCCCCTATTATGAAAGCAGTGGAACAGAAACACCCATCAAAGGTTTAAGAGCCTAAATGGGTGTTAATTAGCCCAGCGGGGAAGGCAGAGTTTCAATGAGGTTTATCTTTAAACTACTATTAAGTTTGACAATGTAAAGAGATAAAGTTGGTAGTTTTAATTCAAGCCTTGCCTAATCAAATAGATTATGGTTGTTACCCATACCTAAAATGTAAATAATCTTTACCTTCGGTGGTTTGTTTTATGGAACAGTATCATATTGATAATTGTGATGAAGCCCTGCTGGCCTCTGTCTTGCCCCTGCTGCACAGCATCCACCACCGAATCCTTCTTAACGCATTCTGCTTTAAAGGGATTAGGAAGAGAGTGGGATGGAGTAGAGCGGAGGAGGAAGGCAAGGCTCAGCGTAGAGTTTCAGAGCTGATTAGCTGCTCGTGGGGTGCAGCCAAAATGCCTGCTGAGCGGGGAAGGGCCCTTCGCCCCAGCAGTGGCTCGGGCAGGTGAAGTTCCCTTGAACACTGATGGCTTATTTTGTCCTGGGTAGTTTGTACCTGCCTGAGGTGCAGTGAGTGTTACACATTTTGCTAAAAGTATTGCATTGATCCTGATGTTTAAAACATGGAGGCCCAAGATCTGCTAGAGCTTTCAGAGAGGCAGAAAGCATCCATTAGCAGGGAAAATCACTTCCAAGTAGCCTGAGCTGGATCAGAAGGGATGTGTCAGCCCTCCGTGCTGCTCTGTGGGGTATTTGGGTAGGAGGGAGCCTGGGCCACATCCCCACGGGAGAGTTTGACTCATGTTGTCTGTGGACACAAGTGTCCTGAGCCCTGGTTTGCACAAGCTCCAGCCAAGCACCATCTACACTGGAAGCATACATTAGTCTGGCTACAGTGGGGCAACACTCCAGTTATTTTTAAGGATTTAATGCTAAAAAAGGAGAAAGAGAAAGAAGAAAAATGACCAGCTGCCTAAACCCAGATGAGCCTTTTCAAAGACCCCTTTTCTATCTCAAAACTCTGCATAAAGGCCACATCTCTGTCAAGCCCACAAGAAAATTCTCAGCTTGAGCATTATGCTGGGGAGGAAAAGCCACTTTTCTAAAGCTTTATTCCTTTTCTTTTCCTTTTTCTCCTCTTTCCCTCCTTGTGTTAATCTGATTGATTTGCGCAGGAAAGAAAAAAATAAAAGGCAGATGGGAATTTACATGCAGCAGGATTTTCATTGGGACTTTTAGATATTTACAATACCTCAAGGAATGAAAGAAAACCATAAAGATTATAGACTTGGAGACCAGCCTGTGCACTGCATGTGTGTTTGTGTATGGGCACTGAGGTATTAGCCACACACAGAAAAAGAGCACACAACAAATTTGTCTCTAAAACTTTTAAATTATCTTTCAGTTGACACTTATTAACCTCCTGCTAAACTCATTATCTACGTGACTAAAACCCGAGCTATCAAACAGAAATGGCTCGTAAGGCTGCTGCCCATGCTAGGGGAGATTTCATTGTGAACAGGCAAGCTGAAACAAGTTTTTTTGTATTATTTTATTTTGCTCTGAAAAGCCAAATCCTAGACATTGCTGAAAGGGGCTCGCAGCACGATGCATGAGGAGAGTGCAACCAGCCAAATTAACATACAGAGAGCTGTGAAATCCAGGCACAGGAAATATATTCTGCTCTTATTTATGGTTTTATATCTCAGAGCAAGGAGTCCTTCTCCCCTTCCAGGCTGTGGGGGTTGCTGTGTGTTTACTAGGGCCACTGCATGATATTTAGAGATCAGGAGTGGAAGGGATTTTGCTTACTAACAAGCGGGACAATTTGGGTCTGGGATTTGCAGCCTTGGGGAAGAAGGATTATTTGTTACTTTTTGCAAATATCTGTTCATATATCAATGGAAATAGGCATTTCCTTTGGCCAAATAGCACAGCCTCGATGATTTAACTCTGGGCCTAGACTAGCATTTCCCATCCTGCTCTGATACTAACCTTCTGGGTGACTTTGGGGGGAAAACATTACAGACACATTTCAATACAGCGCTCCCTAAGGGCACAATGAGCATAAATGCTTATAAAGCTGAAGAGATGGGATTGTTTCAAGGAAAGAAAGGGCTTTGCATACCCACCCTTCTGGAGAGGAAAAAAGGCCTCCCTCCCAGCAGCTGCTCATTGAGGTCTGGCATTTGATGGCTCCAAAATAATCGAATAAACAAGGCACCTCTGTGCAAAGAGCAATTAGAGGCAGCCAAGTCCTGCTCCTTTCCCCAGCTGCCTCTGTGACAGGTTAAAAACCCTTCCTAGTAGCTTTTGCAGCCTGCTAAGAGCAGCTCGGAACTGACAGCCAGGGTGAGGTTCCCCCAGTAAGGCAGCGGCCAATTAAGCTGACGAAAAGGAGGGACATAGAGCAGACAGGACTTCTGTAGGGGCAGGCAAGGCCTTTTCAGATGAGGGAGAGGAACAGGCAGAGAAGAGCTGAGAATTTGGGGATCCTCAAACCCCTGGTCTGTCTGGACTGTTTTTTGTAGGATCCCTTCCCCATATATCCCTACAGAGAGCAGTAAGTGGTGCTCCTGTCCTTGGGTTTCTTATTCTTGGTTATCCAAGCACTGTTCCCTCCCCAAGATGTATGTGCATATCCCAGATGCAGTTTCCAGACCAGGGGCCCTGTGGCTGTTTGATCCACATTAAAACAACACTATAGGTGGGATCAGTATTACACGGCTGTCCGAGCTCACACTTTGCTTGTTGTTGCATGTCATGGACACTGCAGTCATCTCCACCAGCGTCATAGGTGGCCTGGGTACATGTTGTGGGGGATGTGTGCTGCCTGCAGGCAGCAGCAGGAGAAGAGTAACAGGGAACAGGAGCATGGTCATCCCCGAAGACCAAGGTAAGTGCTCTGGTGTGGGCAGGGCTGAGCTGACTAACAGCAATACATAAGCTCGTTGCAGCTGGTCGGTGTGCAAGCTGCATTTGTAGCCTAACTGCAGGTAGCCAATTTACACAACTGCCTGTGTCCCCACGTGCCATCTGGGATGTGCATGTGTGAGCCACATCGCACATGTGTTTTATCTGTGAGTTGAAAATGCTGTACATCTGCAAGGCCAGTTAATGAAGCGATGCTAGAGATGGGAGAGAGAAGCTATCCTGATGCTGAATCCCCATGCATTTCCTGTATGAGTTAGGAAAACTTGCTTAGAGCTTCTGCAAAACCAGATGAAAATCAGGCCCCTTGTCAAGCAACCAGCTTTCAGGCTGAGCCACGGATTTGTGGATTTCCCCTCGTTAGGCTTTAAATTACTGCCTTCATTTTCCCCATCACTCCTGCAGTTGTCTCAAGTCCCAGGGGCTGCAGGCATGCGTGCGGCTAATCACTCCTGGAGTTGTCTCAAGTCCCAGGGGCTGCAGGCATGCGTGCGGCTAATCCTTCGTGAGCTCTGCTGCCTGCTGGACTTCAGAGATATGTGATAGACTCCGGCACACAGGCAGACTGAGGCACCAGCCATCACAGCAGCTTGAGACAGCTGTCAGCAAAGCTAATCATCTGCCGCCCAAGTGATGTTCCCCCAGACATCTGCCTGCCTCTGGGAAAGGCCGGTCCCTCCTCAGTGCCACCAAAAGGAATTGAGAGAGTTGCTGAGAGTGCAGGGAGCCCGGTGGAAGGAGCGGAGCCTGATGGCCTGTCCCCAGGGCTGAGCCCTTCCTCCTGCTTCTGCCACCCTCCCACCCAAGCAGCAGTTGGCAGGACCACAGCTCACTACTTCTGTGCCTCCAGGAATTGGGGTATTTGCTGGCAGGGTGAGCACCTACCCATGTATCATGCCCAGGCACAGAAGGCAGTGGAGGTTCATGGCCACAGGAGCAATAATCACAACCAATGTCAGTTTAAGATGCTGAGCACAGCCCTGTGCTCCCCTCCAAGGCTGGAAGCACCGTAAATAACATGGCAATACTCTCGTCTACCACAGGAGAAACCTGGAGATTGAACTCCTGGTTATTTTCATATTGAACTGCCCGTTATGTTGCTACACATCAGTGAGGTCATGCAGGGTGTTCCCCAGAGACAGCTTCCCTTTGCTGAAGCTTTGGGTCCTGTGACCAGCTGAGCCGCAAGCATTTTGTGCCTCCCCAGTCCCCCTTTGCAGCACACCTGCTACTGTATGGTCAGGCGTGGTGGTCTCCCAGTTGTGACCTCTAGAGGAAACTAATGGCTCTGGCCCGTGGCCAGCATATCTCTTTGGGGGAATGCTTCAGGGTATCAAGGAGCTGGAAAGTGCCCAGGACTGGTCAACATTGTCCCAAAGAGCCCAGCAGTGCCAGGAGGGTGAGGTTGGCACAGGAAGGGGACACCCACAGGAAGTGCTTCTTTTCAAACCGGCGGGGTAGGGGACTTGCTGACCCATGCCCTGCCTTGCCAGGGAAGCACCCCCACATCCATTCAAGCAGCAGAGCTATCTGCCCTGAGCTGAACTCCCTGCTGGAGACAGATGAGAGATTGCAGCGTGTTTAATTCATGGACCCGTGTTTCTATTTCTGGTTGCTGTCACGCCTTGCTGTACTAGGGAGGCACCTCTCAGGCACTATTTTCCTTCTCCTTTGCGTGCTTCTCTCCTGGAAGCGTGTGCCAAGTGCAGGCATGTTGGTCAGGTCTGGGGTGACATGGGGCCATAGAAGCTGAGACAAAGACAGATTCCTACTAGAAAGGGACATCCAAATGCAGATGCAGATACAGCTCCATGGAGGGCTTGGCTGAGCACTGTGCACTTCTCCACATGTTCATCCTGTTGGTGCTCTGAGTGCTGCGCACCGATTCCCATTTTAAAGACAGGAAGACTGAGACACAGAGGTGTCAAGGTCACACAAGAGTGTAAATTTATGTTCAGGTTTCCCTTAGTGTGAGATAAGGCTGGGGACAAGCTTTAATGGGTCAAATCCTGTCTTCATCCTGGGCTCAACCTCATACCGGCTTTGCAGCTGCTGCATCTACCCTTCCTCCCCAGCTAATTCCTCACCCATAATAATATTCTTTAGACAGAGCAACCTGCAAAGGGCAGGTAATTCATGGCTGCAGATGGGCTGGTGCATCACTCTGACCAACTGCAGTCTCTCTTGCCATTGGCTTGTGCAGGAATTTCCTGGGCCAAGGCAAGCTGCAAGATATATATTTCTCTTTCTCTCCTGCAAGCTGCTTGAGAGCAAAGTCATTGGCATAGCATAAATAGGGAGCACACTGGGCGTCCGCCAGCTAAGCTGAATCCCCTTCCACCCCCTGCCATTTCCAATTTGTAGCCTATATTTTAATTCACTGCCCCACTGTTCCCTTCCTACTCTCATAAGAGAGACCGTCCTGTCTGAGCAGCGGCTGGAAAAGCAGCTGCCATTTGCAGCTAGATAATGATGAAGAGACTTTGGTTCTCTTTGGGGTTCCAACCGCAGGAGCCTGGCGCTGCTGACACCAAAGGACAAAGTTACTGCTCTGTTTTTATCATTCCCCCCTTTAACTGCAGGCTTGCTTTTATTTATTTTTATATATAAACTTTAATCCTGTTCTCTTAGGGATGGAGGAAGGGAAATGTTTGCAAAGTATAAACTGTACCAGAGGTGCTCATAAATATCCTCGTGCCTCCTGAGGTGGTCGTAAGCTAGGGCAGATCCAGGCCTGATTTAAGAGCAAAAGAGTGCTGTTACATCCTTCCTGCCCACCACATGATACAGGAATTGTGCCGAGAAGCAAGCCTCATCTCACTGGCAGTTTTGAAGTGCTCAGTGGCTTGATTTTGCAGGCAGAAGTCTGGGAGGGGAGAGAGGGAAGAAAATACCAACATCACACAAGCAAGAATGACCACATGGTGGGGAATGTGCCAGCTGGAGCATCCTGTGCCCTTCAGCTCCCTCCACTTCATTTCAGCTGCATTAAAAGAACCAGATCTCCCACACCACAGCTGTACCAATCTGCTCCCCCTGAATGTGAGGGGAACCTGCACTCTGGTGAACATTAAAAGTCCAGATAAGACCACTAAGGAGAAGTCCTTCCCACAGCTCCTGGAGAAGCAAGCTAACTGCCTTTTCTTGTGTGGTTGACAGACAGCAGCTGGTGCTGTGACTCCTTGGTTGAGGGGAGAGTAAAATGTGGTGCTCAGTTCCCTGCAGTTTTACTCTGTCCTCTGGGAGGGGATGCAAGAAAAGCAAAGGAATCTGGCTGGCGTGATTCAACAGGCGGTGTCAGACTACAGTTGATTATTTATTTCCCTGGTTTCCATCCCAGCTCCTTACACTACCTTTGCCTTAGACAGCCGGACAGGCATCAATGGATACCCTCTCTTTTTCTTTTTTCTTCTGCTGGCTCATGAGTAAATTCGATAAAACAGTGGGAGATTTGTTAGGATTAAGGTTAAATAAAAAACGAAAAGGCTATTGGATTTGGTTTATGATTGTTTATAGAAAGTGCAGATATTTATTAACAGCCAACAGGATAACTGTCAAAATGATTCTATATCAACAAAAAAATCCAGAAGACGTGTCAAATATTTTCAGCATTGTGGGAACAAAATTAAACCAAATACAATTGATGCGGCAAATAAAGATGCCAATGTTAACAGCTGCTATATAATTTCAGCTGGTCAATCTCATCTCTATTTATATATAAATGTATATATGCATTCTTTTTAATTTTCTTTTGTCTTTTTAAGGCATCTCTGCCAACTGCAAATGGTTGGTGCCTTGGGTCAGGAGTTGAGTCATCTTGTCTGTCCAGCACCTGATACATGTCAAAGACAGGGAGCAACGAACAGGCCCCAGTGTCATGGGGAGTGCGCCACGGGGGCCTGGGAGACCCACTTCTGCTCTGGGTGCTGCCACGTGACCCTGGTTCAGGTGCTTCCCTGTTTCTTGACTCTGTTTTCATGTTTG
Source organism: Phalacrocorax aristotelis (assembly GCF_949628215.1). Lineage (NCBI taxonomy): Eukaryota > Metazoa > Chordata > Aves > Suliformes > Phalacrocoracidae > Phalacrocorax > Phalacrocorax aristotelis. The sequence continues at coordinate 5,147,959 of NC_134310.1, read as the reverse complement.
TAAATGCCTTTGCTTTTCAAACACTGCTTTGAAATTGCTAGATGAAACAGCGCTTGGGGGAACCCCGGAAGCCTTGGTCATGCTGCCTCCTGCACCCACAATGGCCCATCCTCAGCCGCTGCCGCCCCAGAGCAATTTTTCCTCTGCCACCCCCAGAAAAGCACATCCGTGGTGGCAGGGGGTGGCCGCAAGGGTACTGAGCCTGCTGTGCATTGGACTACGCAGCCCTCCCTCCCCCAAGCTATTCTGATCCTCCTCCATCCATCTGCAAGTAGCTTTCTATTACTACATAGCCATTAAAATTCAAGGTCGGATTTGATTCTATATTGATCATTACCAGGCAAATTAAAGACATCTTTCTTCTCTTCCTCTTGTGTTACAGTGCCAAGAAGCATCCCGCCTCTTTGCTTTTACAGGCTGCTGCCGCTGCCTCAGTGTCTCCTTGGACGGGAGCTGCTCCAGCCACAGAGGTTTCATGTTTCCTGTTAAAGAGAGATGCTCCAGGTTTTAAAAAAGGAAAAGTGATTTCAGGTTTGGAAGATTGTTAAAGCTGCTGGTTAAGCAGCAGACTGAGTTGTAGCTGAAGTCCAGACTTATTGCATGTATCCCTATCAGAAAAGATTAGAGAGTGTCAGGCATGTGACAGCTCTGTCCTGTACAGAGGGTTTGGCTCTTTCCAAGCAGAGTGTGGACACCCTGAGACTGAGTTTTCACCTTCTTCCCTCCTAATTCAGCCTAAAATGGAGGAGTAACCCCACCACCTTCCTTCTCCATGTTTCAGCACCTGCACATCTCCCCCGGTGCATACACAAGATCTGAGCTCTGGGTGTCGTTATTTGCAGGACTGAAGTGCATCAAAGCCAGACCTGCAGCTGGGATCTGCTACACCAGGCTGTGTAGATACGTAGCAAGAGACTGTTCCTTGGCCTGAATCAAGCCCAAAACACTGCCTGATGTTATGGGTGTTCAGGTGACAGGCTTGATCTCTGCTTCTTGCTCTGAGAGCTCCACCAAAATGTGTCCTCCCTGCATAACCTCACAGCCTGTCACTGCTTTTGAAGCTCCCCTTCTTTCTTAGTTGAGCTCCAGATGACTGATGCCAGTTTTGGCCTTACAGGGAGCAGCTGGAGGAGACTCCTCATGCCAATGTGAGCTCAGAAGAGAAAGTCTCTGACAAGCCCTTTTCTAAAGCAGCAGGAGAGCATCTTCCAAATTATTTCTGTTTATACTTTACCAATGACTCATACGTTGATGTTCTGTCCTGTAGGTTACTCTAAAAACAGGAATAATTACACTGGTAATTATCATTTGAATTATTCATTTTGTCCCCCTCTTTCTTTCTGCTGGAAGAGGAAGACGCATTGTCAGTTGTGGCTGTCTTTGTATAGTGTGATTAGATGCTCTCGCCACAGTGATGGGAGAGACCTCATCAAAGCCTGCTTCCAGAAACAGAACCAGGATGAGGACTTTCACAGGTTTCAACAAGTTAAAAACCTCTCCCCTTTAGAGACATAAATATGTATCTACATATGCACATATATGCACGCACACCCCCTTAACAAAGCATGAAAACCCATTCATCCCCACATCAAAATAAAACCTTTTCCTCAGCTGAAGGAGAAACCAGTCTCTAATGAGACTGTGTGGCACATGTGTTTGTGTGTTCCTAATTATCGCTTTTCAAAGAAGATTAAACCTCCTTCGAAGCTGGACATCTTTCCAATAGGTGAACGAACTCCAGGGCTGATGGTAACATGAAAAATTCTCCCTGTCACAGGCAGACAAACAAATTGTGAGGGTTTTTTCTTAGGGAAAACATTGCAGTGAAATTACTGTTCTCTTGTTGTTGCTAGAAACCCAGTTGAAGGGAGCCCGGTTTTCTTTTCACTCAAGCTGGGGCAAATGAGGACAAAGTCCAAAAATGTTTGTGATGTGATGGAGGTATGAAGCTGGTTTGAAAGGTAACTTTGGCATCTGAGTCTTGTTACCAGGTGGAAGATCTCAAAGTCAGGGCCCTGCTTTGTGGATAGTACAGCATGGGCTAAGGCTGGAGCTGTTCAGTGGGACAGTCTGGATAGCCTGTGGCTGAAGAAGTTCCTGAAAGATGCTCACCTGGAGGACATGTGCTGGAGAGAAAGCCTGTTTCACTCCTCTTTTCCCTTCTCCAAGCAACTTGGTCACTGAAGGTGGGACACTAGGCATAGCAGCCCTGAGCCACGACCCCTCTGTATTCTTCCTTGCTCTGCAAGCTCTTTCATTTCCGTCCAAAAGCCCAGCTGTAGGTCCAACACCCCTGACAACCCAAATATTCCTTTTCTACCACCACTGAGCAGAGCTGGGGCTACTCCTGTTAGCTTGGCTCATCCATCACCACCATCACCATCCATCATTCTTCTGCCCTGTGTCTGCAGTAATGTCCCCTTCTTCTTCCTTTCCTCCAGAGAAGGCAGCGCTCCCATGAACAAGGGTGTGTTTGTGCAGGGAGGGATGTACATCAGCAGCCGCAGCAAAGATCCCCATTCGCTTCACGCATCCTCTCCAAGCATCACCCCGGGGATATACATTAACTTGAACAGGCTTGTTCCTTTATCAAGGATTCCTTAAGAAGATCTCAGCTGCCTGGAAAGCTGCGCATGTGCTTCAGACAATATGTCTGCACTTCACAGCTTTATTCGTTTAAGAGTCTGATAACAGCTCTGCCTATTGCACCAAGAGGCACCCTATTCAGGCAAAAGGTTCGTTCCTTTATCATACATCAATCTAAACTGATTCCACCCTGGAGACTCTAGAAAGGTGGTGTGCAGTCAGGTTATGCTTCTAACAGCTTTATGTTGATATCATGTCGTTGTTTCACTGTATTTAAATCACGAGAAAAAAAGGACACCATCTCTCTCCCTATATACCATTATCCTTTGCTGAGACAAAGTCTGAGGAATGTGTCAGGGAAAGGATTTATCAAAGCCAACAATCCAATAGTTTTACTTCCTTCTTGTGAGACACAGGGCCCTTATTCAACTCTGGATCAAACCCAATCTCTGTCTCCATCAGCAGCCAGTTTTGTTGGCTTCCATAGTAGCACGCAAATCCCCTGCAGCAGGAGCACTTGTGGTAACCCAGCCGGGCAGTGGGCATCCTTCCTACCCTCCGGGAAGATGTAGGTGATGTGCTGGAGCAATGATGTTTATGTCCTTTCCATAGATTTTAATGCCCACTTTTTCTGGTGCCCTTACCTCATGTTATTGTTTACTCCAGAGAAAAGCAAATAAAACCCTATAAGGTACGCTAGAAGACCACTAATTCTGATTCAGAAGCAGCTTGCACAAACATTGCCCTAGTGTAAATGATGCTGCAAGACAGCCAGCAGGCTTGTGAGGGGGTGGGTTTGATCTTTCCCATGTGACCACTGAATATTTTAACTACCTACATGTATAGCCAAACATTAATTGTTTTAGTTTTGCTTTGCAGTTGGTCCAGCTACAATTCTAAGACCAGGTGTCCCACAGGTTAACAAGGAAGTGCTATGAAACTTTCTTGCCCCACTTAAAAATGGCCAACTCTTCAGAATTATTTACTATCTCCTTGCATAAGCATGGCAACTGATGTTGCTAACCTGGTTTAAAAGCCCCCTTCCACTTTTTACTCCCCACCAGCAGCTCTGCAGTGCAGGATGCCGGGGAGACACTCACAGAGCATGTGGAGGAGCAAGAACCCTCTGTCTTCAGCTTTCCTGCGCTGCCGTAACACCCCCGTCGACCACCCAAACTAATGCCAGGGAGCTCAAACAACCAATACACAGTGCTGGGCTTGGCCCAGCATGGAAGCAGGGAGAGGAGCAGCTAACTGGGACCTGCTCAAAATGAAACAGCTGCAAAGGGAAGGGGCGCAGGCACAAGGAGGGAGAGCACTAAACAGATAGCTGGGGGAAGAGATGGTGAGAGAGGAGGGAAGCAGACAGATGGAGGACAGAGAAGAGCAGGGTGAGTGACATAAGCAATTCTCAGTGTTTGTTCATATTTAATCAAGAACTTGCAGCTGCTGTTATTTGCATTTTGGCAGTATTTGCTTTACAGGAGCATCTAATCAGGCCCTGACAGAGGCTAGGGCCCTGGGAGCTGTGCTGACACCCAGGGATCTGGTCCTGCCACCAAGGACTCTAACCCAAGCAGCCAGGCTGCCTTTCACCGCTGGAACCAAGGAAGAGAGATGCCTGAACAGCCATCTGAACCCATACAACACCTCAGAAAAGAGTTGCAACAGCAATCCCCACCTCAAATCTTAAACCCAAACAAACCTCACCAGCACAGCCACCTCTGAGGGGAAAATGGCTGCTCCCCAGGTGGAGGGAGGGAACAGCTCCCTCACTGGCCAATCAGCTGCTGGCACCTGTACACTCCAACCAATCCCATCCAGCCCTATCTCACGGCGAGCCTATAAATGCTGGCCGGGCAGGCAGCCTGTTCCAGTGGTGCTAATGTGTTTGTTGCTGGCAGCTGGTCTATTGATTTCAGGCAGGTAAGATATAAAGTTTTAGTCGGAGTTCTCTGATTTTGCCACCTGAAAGCAGGCAAAGGCTTTTACAGCCTCCTTTTCCCTGCTTCAGCTCCTCTGCTAGTCACAGAGGTGAGGCTGCCAGGGGCTTGGCTCAGCCTCAGGGCCTTTATGTGAGGGCTCTGTTCCCTAAGTAGCATCAGGGCTAGTGGGGGATCCCCACCCTGCAGAGCCAGAGTCTTTCCCTGTGGCCAGGGAGGAGCTGCTTGGCCTTGTCATGAGGATGAAGCAGAGGAGAAGGACCCTCAGTGATCGCTGTCCCTGCCATGGGCAACGCAGGCTGTGCTGTAGCAGTGTGCTGTCTGGGGGGGTGTGGTTGCCTCCTTCCGGCCTTTCTGAGTATTGTACGCAGCCGAGAGTCTGGCTGTGCAGCTTCACCCTCAGGGCAGTGAAGGGCTTTGTGGAGGAAGCAGTAGGTAAACTGAGGCACAGTGTGGTTACTGCTGTGTGCCTCTGGTCACACGTGGGAGTCAAGCCAGTCTGAGAAGGGACCCCAGGAATCAGGATGACTTGCTCGTGCTGTGCAGGGAATGCACCTGAGGCCTGAGAGGGCAATGCTCCCAGCAGAAAATTTGAGGTTTTCCTGCCCATCAAAGGACTCTTCATTTTTCATACAGGAATTCCAGCTTTTTCAGAGTCCCACATAAAGCATAATGTCTTGCCACTTTGATATAGCTCTGGCTGATGATGTCTTAGGCCAGTTCTAGGAGGAATAATAAGAATAATCATCATTATTTGTCAGATCTAATCCAGCCTTATATCCTGTGGGATCTCAAAGCTTGTTAGCAGAGAACAGGGCTAATTCTGCTTATCTCTGCCACCTGCATCCTGCTCCTAAAGGCAGTGTTTATAATATACTGTATAAGTCTGTAGATCTCCTCTGGGTAAAAATAGCAAAATAGCCTTATCTCCCATAGTATCTTCCACTGCAAATGGGAAATTGAGGCATAAAGTGGGTAATTTGCCTTTAAGGAAATTAGTGGTAAAATGCAAGAGTTACCAGTCTAGTTTTGCATCTTATTGGAAGTTAATGTTGCCTAGTACTTTATCAAAAGGAAAAAAAAGAACAAAATGAGGGAGTAGGTGGTGTAAGGAAGTAAGGAGGGAGGATGGATTTTCCAAAATAAAGCTTGGGCACAATGGTTTTTGCATAACAGTAAGTCAAAACTGCCCTCTCTTTTTTAAACATGTTTTTAAAGCAATTCTTTAATTTCTGGGTGACTGAAACACAAAAGCATCTGAAAACCTCTCCAGTTTTCTCTTGTTCTGATTTTTTTAAATTGTAATTATGAAACTGTCCCAATATATATTGTGATGCAGAGCCTTTCAAGTAATGAGAAATTCAAGTGAAGTCTTGATTACCTCCCCTGAGAACAAAATGTGATGGGGAGGAGAGAGGAAGGGGAGTACAGACAAGTTTTATAATAATAAAATAAAGAAAAAATTAATCATGGATCCATTAGTGTTAATACAAATGGTTTATGACTCACCTCACTCATTTTACATTATTTCATAACAGAAAGTCATTATTTCCTGGGAGAATTAGAGGAGTACTGAGAGGCCTTCATCTGAGGCTGGCTAGGGGATCCTCCACTAATTTCAGCGGTCCAGTGTGAGCCAGTGTACCGTTACTCTGGGAAAGCAGATTTGTCAAAAGACAGAAGAGCCGTAAGCAGGATATTATCTGCATCCAGGCTGCTCTTCTCAGCCTGTGCCCAGTCTACGCACTGCCTGGCTGTGCGATAACATGGGGATGTGTTCCCTTGCAGCTGAGCCCTGTGTGTTTGTGGGCTCCGCTGTGGGAGGTGAGTGAGTCAGCTCCTGGAAGTGGCCTCCTCTATGCAAAGGCTATGTGAGTTGTAAAGGGACGGGCGACATCTCCCTGCATGGCAAGTGGAGCAGCACAAGGGTGCTCTCTACTGATTCAGCTTTTCAGGTTAGGGGAGCTCATCTGCTCCTGAAATGCAGAGGCTAATGGGAATTGTACTTTGCTTGCTAGAAGGCAGGTTTTAAACCTGAAGGTTACATGCTACCTGCACGCAACCCAGCGAATTGCAAGGTAAAGGGATTACATGCAGCTTAATGTGGAACTCTGGTTCCGTGAGCAATTAAACTCCAGTAATTTTGCAATGATGAAAGTTCAGGCTGAAAGCGTTGCATTCCTTGTGTTGCCATTTTGCCTTTTGTAACTGAAAGGGAACATGAACGTCACCTGTGGCTGAAGCCAGCCTCAGTGGAGATTTGCTGCATGGCAAGAAGATAAAGTCATCTTCTGACAAAACTACCACTGAAGGGAACCTGTTGGGGGTCCCTGGGAGAAGGGCTACTCCAGGGTGTTGGGATAATCCCCTTATTAGCTGCTGAACTGTTGGCCCTGTGTCTCGGGGAGGGGACTCAGTTGACAGACACTTGTGGTTTGTGTGTGCGGGAACCAAATGGATCCAGAACTGGTTCCATCTGATCCACCACTCCACTCATCTGTGCCTCAGTTTTTCCATCTGTAAAATGGGGATAATTACATTGATACAGATGTACTTACGTAAAATGCCATAGCATCTGACCAGAAAGCACTGCTTCTTGAAAACCTGTCCTTCCATTTGAAAAGAAGGTTAAATTAAATACATTTTCTACCAAAACCTGTAAAAACAAGATTTCTGTCTCATAGTAGCAGAATCCTCTCTGAATGTTGACTTAATAAAAGCTTGAAATGACCTTGCTGTTGAAACTGAAGCTGTTTATATGATGAGCATCTTCCTGCCCCTTCAGGTACTGCTCTTGTGGGGTCCTGAGTGCTTTACGTGCTCCAGCCAAGAATCAGTGTCTGCTGTGAAATGCTTACAGACAATAGGCAAAAGAGGAATTATTCCTCTTGCCTCATCATGAGGAGCTGAAGGATGAAGGTGAAGGTAATTTTCCAGGGAGCTCAGCTTCTGTACCAGGGCCAGGGAAGGCACTGGCTTCTCTGTGACTCAGTCCAGTGTTTCAAAGGGAAAAAAAACCAAAACCATCCTTTCTGTCTAGGTAGAGACCAGCTGCCTAATCCACCTGTGGGAAACATGACATGTAACTGCTTCAGTGAGGGCTGGGGAAGCAAGCAAAAGCTCCTGCCAGACCGAGGGCATCCTGAGGACATCTTGCTGGTGTCTGTTTACCTGAGCGCTGTAATTGCTTGAGCTATTTACTACATGAGGAGCTGAGAAAGAGACAGAGGCAAACAGGACACCCAATTTTCTGTGGAAAGTTAACTTTTCCAATTGCAGTTGAAAGCTTGGTTCTTTTGACCTAATTTCCCACTCCAAGGGTTAACTGCTCTCTGTGGTACAGCAGGCCCTTCAGTGAGTGCAGCCAGACAATGCCATTTAAGTGAATGTTCCTAGCCTACAGAAGCCCTGGAGATAGCTCCATCTTGCTCACAGTAGGTGTTACATTAGCTGCTCAAACCATATTCCAGTAAATTAGAGCTGGGCTGATTTAGACAATCACTGGGTCATTCTTTCCTCCAATTCCCAGTCTCACACAGAGATAACAGCAGCTGGGGGAAAGCAGGGAGGTGCATGAATAGCAGTTTGCTTGCTTATTAGGGGTTAGATGCAGTCTTGAGTCTGTGATTTGCAGAACATGACTGATATCAGCAACAAAAGCCTCAAAGTTAAATGATGCAGTATTTGTTTCAGGTCTAATAAAGACACTTAAACAAACGCCAAGCACTTTCTTCTTCAGAAGCAAGTCAATGCATTATAATGATTTTACAAACCAGGATGAAACCTATGGTGAGCAGGAATTCAGGGGTGAAAGCTGGTCGGTGCACAACCGCTCTGTGGTATATGAGGGAAAGCACGGCCAGAGCCCTGGACTAGGTGTCAGACCACCTCGTCAGTGGTGTGTGCTGGATGACTCCAGACATTTGTATGCCTCCTCATATCCTCTAGCTATCGTAAACCTTTTTGCAGCGTTTTTGCATGTCACCTAGTGCCAGAGAAACCTGATTTTCATTTGGCCTGTGAATACAACAATAAAATGCTGTTATTGGAGTGAGTGCTCTGACCTGCTTGTGTTGGCTAGCGAGTAAGCAAGAGAGCTTACGACCCCTCTGAAGTCTGTTTATGTTATTTGCTTTTTTCTTCAGTCAGAAATGTGTACTACGTTCTTTAGGAACTGGGTAAATTTGATATCAGAGAAATGTTGTACTTGGGAGTCCTGCAGGTGTTTGGAGGCCTTTTTTGGCCCAGTTTAGGCCTCTACTCCAACAAAATATTAAGCAAGTGTCTTAGGGCCTGTGACTGAACACATTGCTTGAAGCTGAGCTGCCACGGTGCCATGCAGAATATGGAGAGGTGCTGATGCTGCTCCCTAAGGCAGCCAAGCCATGACCTCTTTTTCTCACATTGTAATGTCCCTGGCAGTGTAAAAATGCAGCACAAATGCTCTGAAAAGCAGTGACTGCAGGTGTGCAACAGCTTCAAGGGATTAAGAAGTGGGAGGAAGCAGCAGAAGACAGGAGCCAAGGTGATGTGTAAGTGCCTGTAATTTAAAGAGAAAAAGGCTGTTTGTTTAGCTCTGGAGGATTGGTTGCTGCCTACCTTGATGTTTGCAGCTCTGGTGTGAAATACTGTATTTCTGAAGGTGTGTCCAAGGCAGAGAGCTGCTCTAAGCTTCAGCATACAAATAGAAAGGGCACCAAGGAGAAAGAATTATTTATCTATCTATTCCCATTGCTCTCTTTAGAACTCACTGTAATGATGTTGCTATGACCCAGGCCTCTATAATATGTGCCTCAGGTAATGCAGATTGATATAAAAATACCTGGGTTTATTACACTTGAAAGACCTTTTGAAAACTCTGGGGGAGAGAGAAATTGTGGGATCTAATCTACCATCCCTGAGGGAGAAAATTAGGATAGTGCTAAATGATACAGCGGCATTTGGATGCTGATAGAGGAGAGCATCGTTTATGAAGTGGGTCAGCTCTGTCCTGGGGAAGAGGACTGAGGCTAAGTGGGATTCAGCTCTGAAGCCCCAGTTCTTAGCATGCTGCCCTTGGGACTACACAGGATCTCCTTAAATCCTGGCTGTGTTTATGTAGTCCTGGGCTGCAGCCTGCAGTCCTCTTTGCTCTGATGTCGAGTGCTGAGCAATATCAGACTAACTTGAACACAAGCCTTTGGGACCAGGTAATGGAAGAGCAATGGGGACTGTGTATCAGCAGGCACAGAACCATATGAAGGTTTTGCTGGGAATAATGTAGAACCGCCTTGCCTCCCTACCTGCCTGTGCCCTGGGCATTTTCAAGTGTTTGGGGTAGAGTGTGAAGGTTTCTCCCTGTTGCCCTATGCTGTTCTACAGAAAACATTTGATGTGGTGAGTGTGACAGGTCTCGTTAGCTGCCCATTCTGGCTGTGATCTTGGCTAGTCTGATAAATTTTTCTAGCATGTTAATCATGTTGTATCCATGATTATAAAGGTGTTTGCTATTATCTAGTTGTACAGTTCTGAAGGAGTAATTTTTAAAGCGATGTTTAAAACTGGCAAACATGATCACATGGTTTGCTTTTGGGCATCAACACTTATCCCAGGGACTGGCTGGACTATCAGGCCTCCTTCTCCGTTATTCTCCAACTTGCATGGCTGCTCATGTGCATGTAAAATCCTCCTGTTCTGAGCTGGTAGCATTTCATACTCTGTGTTGGCATAGCAGAGACCTGAGGTCCAAGGCATGGCGTATGAACAGCTGTTGATGTTCAGTGTTCCTGTGAAATTGGGACGTCTGACCTGTGAGTCACTGCACCTACAGCAGTTACCCAGTCAAAGATCTCATTCCCTGGGGCTTTGCACAGACATGGACCTCCAAGCATGAATGGTCCTACAGTGGTGACATTTCCCTCTGTGCTGATAGCTGAGCCCTGCTAACCCCGGTGAAGTGCTCTGCTAATGGAAGCAGAGACTTCCAGGGGTTGGCATGGTCACAAGGGGATTCTCAGTGGCACAGCAGCATCGATTAGGGACCAGACCTTTTAGCAGAAGTTGGAAGCACAGATGTAGCCAGAACTGCATTAACTGATAAAAAAAAGTGCTTCTTAACATACTGCATAATTACTGTGAAACTCATTGCCACAGGAAGCCATTGAGGCCAGGCACTTAACAAGAGTCACCAAAGGGGTGGACTCTGCTACAGATGGCAAAAATATGTTAGCTAATGATGATAAATTTTACTGCAGGTTTATTAAACCATGCATTTAAGTCAGTGTCTTCCTGGTAGAGTCCAGGATGTACCTAATGTGAGGAGGAGAACGAGCAGAGAGACGTTGGATCTTGTGTCTTTTGGCTGCCCTTCCAAGAGGCAGTGTGTTTGACAAGGACCTGATCCTTGTGCCTTTAGCTGGCTCAGTGTCATGGCTCTGTCACTGTGCCTCTCCCCTCTGTAGCAAAGAAATCTGTATAGTTTGTGAACAATAAAAGTGGGAGCACAAAGGTGAAACCAGTTTTCTTCCCCCTAAAGAGAAATACATTTCCCAGATCATTACAGTTTTGGTTCTTGTGCTGAGGGTTTCTCTCCCTGGGAAGTTTTTACAGTAGATTGAATCTGATCATTGAAAAACTCATCTGGAAAACAGGTTAGATGCAAGTATGAAATGCCTCCCCCCCTGCTTCCCCCTTCTTTCTTCTCTGTACACCCAGAGAGAAAAAGCTGATGGTAGATTTAGAAGGTTTTAATTATCATTTATTGCCTAGGTGAAGTCTCAGGGCTCTCTTTCTGGATTAATCTCCAGAGAATGGGTCTTAACTTCTCACTATCTGCTTGAGGTGAGTGGGTGGTCAAGGCATAGATTCTCAAACAGAAGTTGTGGTTTTCTCTCATGCCTCTAGTTTCCAGTTCACTGTCAAAGGGACAATGAGCCTCCTTTTAATAGCTGGATTTGTCTTCATTCCTGCTTTGGTTATGGATTGAGAATTTGGATTTATGTGCTTCTTCCTCTGTGCTTATCTCTCAAAAGTGTAAAATATCTGCAGAGATTGGAGGGTTCCCATGTAGGAATACAACGGTACAATCATGTTAGTGCAGTGGGAGTGCTGCTGGTGGGAGGAAAGAGGAGCCATGCACTCTGAGCCCTCAAACAGCTTTCAGCCCAGTGTTTGCAATTGCAGAAACCATTGTCTCCTGTGCAGCTATACCAAGGGCTCCATTTCATCGCTGACCTTTTGCCCCTGTGCTCCTGAAAAGTTTGGCATCCCTGTTTAATGGCACAACAGGCAGCTAATGCCAGTACCTGCGTTGGCTTGTTGCATTGCCCCCAGAGCCCCCTGCTTTTACGGGCAGGAGGGGAGCTCACTGCCCTGCCCGGCTGGTCTTTCTGTGTAGACAGCAAGTAGCAATAGTGGCTGTTCTGCTCTGTGGCCAGCTTCCCATTAGGAAATGGGATGAGATCACAGTCTCGTTTACCTCTTGATTATTACCAACCTGGGCTGGATCTGACTATGAACTGGAAGAAGGCTCTTCTGTACTTTACCAGCCCTCACTAGAAGGCAATCTTCAACAACGGCCTTTCATATTAATCTACTCAGTAACAGATACACCCATACAATGAGAGCCTTTTAGATAAAGGCTGTAATTCATACTTAAAACAGAGGCTATAGCCTGGGTGTTAACTGAATCCAAGAGGTTCCTGCACATGTTAAACTGATCATATCCATTACAGGAACTTGATCTGATCACAGACACATAATACAAAATGCAATGACAGCTGACTTGATGCTGTTAGTGTGTATACTGGGGTCACCCTGATGCAGTGAGCTGAATAAGCGACAACTGGGGGTTGGTCTAGTTGTCAGTGTAAACTGTGGCGAGCAGAAGTAAATATGTGAACAAGAACATGTTTAGACCTTCTGGCTGTGATGGAACCCTGCGAAGTCCGTGAGTAGGAGAAATAGGTGTTTCAGCTAAACACAGATATTATTCCTGTAAGGTGAATCTCAAACCTGTCATGTCTTTGCTGACTTTTACCTAGTAAAAGCTACTGTTACAAATTATAATTAAATTTGTTCCTGGAGATACAAATCAGGGTGGCCAGGGGCTAGGAGATAGCAGATCCAGTGTAGTATAGGTGCCAGCAGCAGTATGGATATTAGCACAAGCTCTGTGAAGGAGGGTGAGTCCAGGCAGGAGGTAACTTTTCCTTGCCTGGGTTGAACACGCTTATCTATGTTCCTTGCAGGCAAAGTCAATCATGCACCTCTGTAGGGGTCTGCACCGAATTGTGTATGGGCATGATTGTCCCTGCCCAAAGGATGCAGTGGGGCAAGGGTGAGGCTTCAATTGCTAAGCACCATGGAGGAAGTTAAGTCAGGCCTTGCGGGAGGCTATTGAAAGCTGCTTGCACACAAAGCCAGTGCCAGCCTGCACCAAAATGCTCTATCAGAGTTCTGGAGGATGGTTAGAGTTAACATGTGAAAGCTGCCCTGTCAGTGCCTGCTTTTATTCCCTGCACTGCAAACACTTGTTCTGGTTATAAATGGATCCATGAAGAATTTATTTCTTTTGCTGTTTCTGGGTTCTGTAGTCTCCAGCTTAAGTTTTAGAGCACAGAGGGATATCACTCTTGCTTTGTTTTTTTGCTGTCCATCTCCTTCCTGTGCTCTTTTTTCTTTCCCTCCTACAGCAGAGCCATTTAGGCATCCATAAAACTCCAATAAAATCTCTTCTCCCACATACTTTTGCAAGAGCAGAAAAATGTCTGCTTCACTTCACAGACATTTTGATGTGGGGGGAACGGCCTTTATATTTAAAAAGTGAGCAGTAAGTAAAATAACAAGCGCAGAGAAAAAGGGCAGCTTTCGCAGAGCTGATGTACTCCCACCAGCTCACCTTCAGAGCAATTATGCCATGTTAATCATCTCCCTTTTGCAGAAAGAACTAAGGAGAGCCAAAAACAGTGCCAGTCATTTTGGCTTATGTCCTGCATGGAGAAATAGCCTCACTATTAACAGAGCCTGGCTGTGGGCCAGATGCCTGTGCATGGAAACATATTTACACCATTGAATAAGCAGGGTATAAACAAGAATTTTCAAAGTTTGGTGTTTTTTGCAACTCCAGGCAATGCGAGTTAGAGTCTACAGTTATTAAGTTCCCATCTAGTGGCTTCTTTATGAAGGAATGATATTTGCATGTTTCCAGCAGAGAAAAGCTGTTTTTAGCTCAGATAAAATGGAACATTTTGCGACAGTATGGGAAATAAGAGATGATGCTGATTTTAGCAACTGGGGTTGTAGGTTTCACCAGCTGCCCTTTAAAAAAAAATTATTTATCTTTAAGTAAGGGGAGCCAATGTTTTTCCTAGTACCCTTAATACCCATTGACTTGGAAGACTTTGGTCAGAGGAAGTGATGGCATCTTGCAGAGAAAGGAAACAGCCCATCAGGCAGTCTTCTGGATATGTTGGCCCTCAGTGCATTTTATTTTTCTCCTTTTAATTTCAGCAAGGTGCTGGGCTGGTGTAGCCATAGGTTACCAAAATGCAAAGGGCCTGATTATTTTCTTTCTTGTTAGCTAGTGGTTAGAAGGAAGGATTCGCAGCTGCTGCACTGCATTGCCGCTGCGGGGATTGTTAATATTCCAAAACATACAAGGCAGGAGCCGCATGGATTAACCTAGAAGGAAGCCAGTGCCTGGCTTGTTTTGAAATATCCTCTTCCATCACTGCAAACTGAATGTGGTTCTGGAACCAGACACAGCTTTCTAAACCAGCCTGTTCAGGCAGGCACTGCCAGCCTAGAGCCTTAAAAGCCATAAATACAGCTTGGGCAACAACCGAACCACACCGCTGCTCAGACACAAGGGCTTTCCCGCCCAAACAGCTGCTCTGCTGTCACAGCGAAGAGCAAGAGGGAAAGTAACGCCCCAGCAGAGCTGCAGCTCTGGGACCGTAGCAGAGGCTGTACCCAGGCTCAAAACAGTGCCAACATCATCCTCCCCACCCTGAACTGAGCTCAGCAAATGCAGTGTAATTAAGGGGGGAAGGCATGGTGTTTTGCACACAGGCAGTGAAGAGTGTTAGCTGCATGTTAGCTTCAGTGATGGGCACAGCTCTCTGAACATGTGTTTGCACACCCCATTTGAAGCCTAGAAGCCTAGCCATAACAGCTTCACTATTGCACTGTACTGCATAACTCTGTAAAGGGTGCATTTTTTAATACTAACTTCAGCTATTTGGAGCCCTCTGATAGTGGAGTGCTATAGAAGGTGGCAAGTCTGCTATTCCCAGAGAAGATCACTGGCCTGCCTCCAAGTCTTATAAGATCATTGGGGTGTTGCTAGGTTTGGATAGGGATGCTATAGTGGGATTTGGGGGAAGATTTGTCTTTGCCGTGTTCCTGCTTCTCCTTTTGTGGAAAGGAAACACACACAGCTGATGGCGGGTTTGAGGCTTTTGCCAGTGATAGTAGTGCCCAAGCAAACCCGTGTTTGGGAACTCCCTCAGCTCCTTTCTCTTACTTCTGTCCTAAGAATAAGGTCAAATCCTTCTTCCAGCATTGCTAAGCCTTGTACTGGCTCTGCGCACAGTATTGTAGCCTCCCCCTTTCTCCAGGACCCTCCTGTGGAGCTGCGCACCAGGCTGGAGATTAGCTCAGCTGGGGATACCTGGTCCTGGCGTAAGAGTGATGCTGTATTGCAGGGCTGCAAATATATGGCTGCAGGCTGAAAGGACAAAAGGAGTCAGTTCTCTGCAGTATGCTGCTGAGGGCAGTTCAGTTAAACTTTTCTTCTTGCCTCTTCCAGGGTTTTCTGTTCATGAATAAACACAAGAAGGAACAAGTTTGCAGTTCTGAATGGCCTGGAAGCTGCTCTTTCCGGAGATAACAAATACCCAGACAGCGTTCAAGAGCTCAGCCAGGTATGCGTGATCTGGACCCTGTGGGTTGCCTCCTTCCAGGTCCTGACAATGGGGAGTCCTGAGCCACTGAGCTTATTTCATTTTTAACCACAACTCCCACACTTTGCTCAAGGCTGGCTGGGCTGTTCTGCAGATGATCTTGTGATGTTATGACAGTCCAGAGAGCCATTATTCCGAGTGCTTGCCAATCACCAGACTGCTGCCAGTCTGTGTCAAATGAAGCATCCCAGGCCCTGTCACATTAAATCCAGCAGCTCTTTCATTTAGAGCAGAGCAGTTTGCTTATTTGTGTTCCCTCCCCTCCTTTTGGGATGCCACACTCAATCATCTCGGGTTTGGTGTGCTTGTGCAGAGCCTGAACCACAGAGAAGCTCAGGGCCCCTCATCCTCAGGCAAGTGATGCTGTTGAGTGTTTTGCTGTGGTTTTGTTTTGGAAAGAGATGGGTGTAAATAAGGGGGAAGGCATGGAAATACTGGTATGGCTGAGAGCATGGTTCCAGATTGGTCCTTGTCAGTCATTCATGCCAGTTCAAGGGCAGGGTGTCTCAGCCTGATTAATCACACAGCTGCTGTGTTCTGTTGTAAATTAGAATAAAAGATGCGGAGTACTGTCACATCTGTTTTTACCAATCAAGGTTATGCAGCACCTCTGTGCCTTAGTTTCCCTGCCTTGAAAATGGGAGGAGTGACGAGTAGCCCAGTCTCTGGAAAGGGGACAATCAAGCCAGTGGCCTGCTGCGACCGTACGGAGGGATGGAAATGAGAATGGTGGTTTGTGTGGCTTCAGATGAGGATACAGAGCTTGCTTGCTTGCTTTCTCCACAAGCATCAGGGTACAGAGGCGGTATTGTGATTGAGCAGGTGCCCTCACTGTTGCTCCCAAGCACCTCCTGCCCTCTGCAGCCTTGTTGTGGAACACCACCAAGCGTGGCGGTGCTGCAGCAGTCATCTGGAAGGAGTGGGCATGGGTTTCTCGGCTGTGCTGCCACTCAGACAGAGGTGACTCCAAGAGGAGAATTGCCCAATTCATGCAGGGGCTGCAGGTGGAGGGTGCAGAGAAAGGTCTGTACAGAATGGAGAAAAGAAGGGAAAAATGATGATGAGCTGGCTGGAAACATGATTACAGGGAGGAACCGGGATCCTGCATGCAATATTCCTCTTTCATCAGTTCAGATTACCCTGTGCCTGCAGGAAAGCATCTTGAATCAAGTCTCTGTGTAAAGGATGTGAAGACTGGTCAGCTTCTGTTGCCTTCTTAGCTTGGGAGAACAGGAAAAAATGAGGGTTGGTTTTTGCTTGGTTCTTTTTCTTTCATTTATCAAGCATCTGCAATAAGATGTGGTTCATTTTTTTGTCATTACTTGCTTTGGTGTTTAATTTGCCTCCTGTAGGATTTGAATTCAGATGTTATGGTGTTTTTTTCCCTTTAGAAGAATTAGAAGCAAATGCACAATTAAAACACAGAATTCCAGGGCTTCCAATCGTTTGACAGAATGAAGTCTGCAAGCCAAATTAACTGAGCTTCCTCGTTACTGTTGTCACTTCACACACTGGCTGAATGTTCCTGAATTCAGCCCTGATCCATTACAAAAAATATTTTCCTTACCTTTCTTGCAAGGGGCCTCCGAGCTGATTAAAAGCAAAAGAGGTTTTACCTGTGGTCTTTTTCCCCTTGAAGAGTGGTTTTTATCTGTGGCTGCTTGTTTCACAAGATAGTTCCTGGTTATCTCATGGTTATTGTACAAATTCATGGTGCGACTTTCCCTATGGATGAATGGAGGTCTCTTCAAGGAAGAAGGATGCCTACTGCTTTTGAGGTCTGTGTTTTAACAAAACCTTACACAAATCCCCATGTGAGGTGTCACTTCCATACCAATGTCTCTTTAAGAAAGCATAATGATAAATCTAGCTTCATTATCCAGCATAGCTAACAATCAGCCCAGTGACATCCTTTCATTTCATTACACGGAATAGAGATTGACTCATTGGGTGAGACTGCTTTCAGTTGAAACCGCATACAGTAACTGGACACCCAGGGAGACTCTGCAGTCTCCATGGAGACAGCACACTTACAACTTAATGTGATCAACAGATGCTGCAATAATCTTGAAAGATGGAGAAAATGTTTCAAACCAAGTGTTGTTTATGGTGGTTCAGTGGATGTTCAAATTTGCTCTGTTATGACTGGGCTCCATGTAAACGCACTCCTTTTTGAAAACACAGACATGTGGATTGAGGGAGAAATCGCTCATGTCGATAAAGCAACCAGGAAGTGGGCCACTGCTTTTCTGTTCTCAGCATCTGCCCTTGGGGAGGTCACCATAGCTGCCTCTTCTATCCCAGTTTATCTGTAAAATGGGGCAGTGCTAGTCAGCCAGTTAATGGCTACAGCATCCTTTATGCTCTGAGATGGATGACTGTAATGAGATGAAACTAGTAGGATTCTGATGAATGAGTCTATAATCTCAGTGAATTGAATAGGGATCTCCCTCTGTGCTGTATGACCTAATGTTGTAGCTGACATCAAGATTTCTAGAGCAGATTTATACTTCTGTTTCATTTTCTTGTGAAACCTCTAATGAGTGATCATTTCCCACTGTATCTTCTCAGCTGTTGTAAAGAAATGATCTGTTTTCTGCCTACCCTGCTCTGATAACTGGTGTAGCCCCCATTACAGTCTCATCTGGACCCCTTGCATCAGTCCCAGGGGCAGGGAGACACAGTCCTCAAACAGAAGGAAGGGCACGCAGATGCTACTCCCACGTCAGAAAAATTCCTGGAGCGTAACTATTAGAAAAGATGGTCCAGATGCAAGGGCTGGCTCAGAAAGCCTTCATTTCACTGATTGCTGGGAAGGTATGAATTCATGCTGTACTTGTTTCTTATTCTTCCCCTAAGCATCCTCTGCTGGCCACTCTTGGAGGCAGGCTGCTTGGCTGGAGGGACACTTGCTCTGAATTCCTCTTTTGCTCTTAAAATCTAGCGGTTGTGGAGAGCAGAGGATTTTTGCGTTTTTCCATGTTCATTGGGTTTTTCATGAGGGAGGATTAATCTTTGATAATACAGTGGCATTTAGAGCTGTGCTAGGTGCTTCACAGACATGGGGGGAGATGCAATTACCAGCTCAGAAACCGTGAGAGCACTCCATAGATGAAAGACAACCTAGACCAGTTTTATAGGGAAGAGACTATCAGCTGTGGCAAGGCTGCTCTCAGAAGCAAAGGAGGCAGGTCAGGGTGTCTGTCCATACCTCTGCTGCCCCAACTCACAGCTCAGTGCCTCCGCTGACATGCTGAGCAAGGTGACGTGAGCTTTCTGGCATTAGGGAGCACTCGGGCAGTCCCCTCTGCTGGCAGTCACATAGCTGAATCTCTTTGCAGATGGGCAGCAGTTGGTGACTTCAGCTACACAGCTAAATTAAGGAAAAGGCATCTTTCCACTCTGGAAATCACCTACAGAGCCTTCAACGAAGCAGGATGCAGTCCTACCTCCCAGCTGCCTGCCTTTCCTCCCCACCCAGGGCCAACCTTCCTTGCTTGCAAGCCTTACTCTACCAGGCTCCTAGGCTGGACCCTTGCCCTTGATAAAAGGTGCTCAGCATTGTGAAGTCTCCCCTCCCGTGCACCTGGGGGTCAGGAGTTTCCAGGCAGAAACCATCTGTTGACACTTTTTGGACACCCACCCTTGGAGAGATCCTCACCCATGCAGTCCAAGTCAATGGACTGCCCATCCAGTAGCTGCTTTCCATGTCACTGTACATGTAGATGCAAGGAACCGTAACCCATAGTGCAGCCAGAAATATCAGCAAGGATTATCGATCAGGGTCTGTCTCCAAATAATGACAAGAATGAGTCTCCTTTCAAAAAGGACAGGATATATAATTCAATGAAAGGCATTCCTCGATGAAGTCCCAGAGGGGCCCATAAGATCAGCCTCATTATTTTTTGAAGCCTTGGTTGCTCTGAATAAGGCTGAAAATTAAATTAGCTCTGAGAGAGACAGCACTGGCCAATCACTCAGGGGAGCTGAAGGACAGCTTATTGATTTTCATGTTTCAAAAAATTATATTATATCCCTTTTTGTTATTTAAAATGCTGCTTAAGCAATTGAGTAATGTGATGTTGTAGGCCCAGTTCCAGGCTCTGAATCGGATGGAGGTGGGGGAGATATTTCCCTTGACAAGAGAGCTAGGTGGAAGAAAGATTTAGTGTAATTGCCTTCCCTTCCAAATAATTGATGATGCCAAAAGAAAGGCTATATTTTTGCCAGCTTCCTCTCCTGCATACCATTTATTAAAGATCTAGTAATTAATTATGTAAATAGTTGATTTATAATTAACAACACTCGTAGTTAATTGATTTTTTTATGTGTAAATTTATATGATAGAAAAATAGTGATAAGGTGATTTTACTGTCCTGCCAGGCTGCAGCATCCTTGGGGAGAGGAAGGGGTGGTCCACTGAGTAGATGCATTTTTGGCCCTTTCATTAGAAATTTAACACTTTTCCATCCCTGTAATGACACTGCTATCTAAGGGATCCCATCCATCCAGAACAGAGATTCCTTACTCCAAGGTTGTGTGGAAAGAAAGCATCTTCCAGGAACTGCTGTCTCTTTTAGTTGGAAATCAGCTCTGCTCAGCTGCTTCGGAAGGGGCTGGGTGGAGAGTGCCAGCCCTTTCCCAACCGTCTACAGTGCTTCTTGGATTAAACTGTAGTGCGTGATTTCTCTCCCCTGCTGCCCCAACCCTTCCCTTCATATTGTGTCAGGCAAATCTATCAGAAACAGTTCTTAATCAAATGAATGTGCAGTTATAAATAAAATACCTTCTTCTCCCCTCCAACCTCAAATCTTGAACCTTTGCCCAAGCAGGAGAATGGGAAATGCTTCAAAATGCAAACGGTGGCTATAAGGTGCTAGTTTGTGCTTTGCCCCTGTTTCCAGGGGTCCCATCCCATATGGGGAATGGCTCGAGGGTCTCTGGGTGGTCTTAACCCTTCATCATGGAGGGAGGGAAGGTTTGGTGTAAGCTGAGCCTCCTTAAGCTTATCCAAATGCTACTAGGGCTCTTTTCACAGTCCAAGTAGTGTGTGCTTTTATAGGCTGAGGGTTAAAATGCCCTTCTATCCCAGTGGCTGCCAGCACGGGGGAAAAGCTCTGTCTTTTTCCCTCTCCTGATTTCTGCAATGCAGCTGTGTTTAGCATCAGCCACCTTGAGCTCATCTAAAGCCTCCCATCACCCTTGCTGGACAAGAGGCTCCTGCATTGGGCCTGGCCTCTCCTTTGTGTGCCGCAGGTGATTTGGGAACTTAGGTGGTGTGTAAATCTGTCCTGTGCTGCCTGAAGTTCCTTGACCTTCAACTAAGACCTCTTCTCCGTGATGAGTTGATGCTATTAATTGGAAATCCAATTTTGGAGGATGGCCAGGCTAATGCTGAGACAGCATCACTTGGCTCTGCAGGCAGGATATAGGACATGCCTTGCTCTTTCTATAGCTGGGGAAAGTCAGCTTGTTCTGTCTTATCGAAGAGGAAAGTGGGGTAAATCGGTCCCAGTTCCCACCTCACCAGTCTGGCACCTAACATAGTTTTACTTTTCCTTGTTGCAAGACGAACTGCCAAGCAAAGACTTATTTTCACCTGATCCCTGTCAGCACACAGGGCGAAATGGCATCAGTCCTCTGCAAGCAAGGCATCGCATCGAGGTCCCTCCAGCGTTGGTGGAGAGCAGTCAGTGAGCGTCCTTCCACACCGAACACTGACCTCAGGGCAAGCTCGTTTGCCCTCAGAGGGGCTGGTCCTGCACACACACACCCTGCCCTTGATTGCAGACGGAGTTGTGGTTGTGAACTGCTTGATGCGATGGCAAATAAGCTGCTCCTCAGAGTGCTTGCGGCTCATATGTGTGGCACATGAGATCATCGTGCTCCTGCATCCCAGGTGGGGGAGTCTTCAGTGTACCCTCAAAATGTGAAACAGTTGCAGAGCTGTGTTTCAGAGGATCCTGTTGTGTTACATCACCCAAGGGCTAAACAAGACACGCAGGCCCTGGTGAACAGCTTCTTCAATGCCAAAAACCATGCTTAGCCCAGACCTCACAGTCAGAAAAGCAGCTTTTATTAACATCTGAGTTGAAGGCTGGTTGACATCATGTGTCAAACAGCAAAGAGCAGGGGTGAGCAATGGGACATTTCTCCCAGCTGAGAGTGGGGTCTGCTCTGGCCGGTGCTTGACTGCAATCTCCAAATTTATTTGTGATCCATCCAGTATTCCTGTTTCTTGATCCCAGGGTTTAAGCATAGCGCAGAAAAAGAAAGACAAAGGGCAGGCTGCAGACTGTGGTACAGATGGGAAGCAGACAACAGTGAGAAGGCAAAGCTGGACAAAGATTGGCATGGAGCCAGGCATGAACACAAGGCTGGTGACACAGGCATTCACTGCTGCCTCACATGGGATATTTCATGCAAGTCCTCTGCCCTCCTTGGTTTCTGCTTAGGTTGGACGACCTCAGGGATATGCTTCCTGTGGGTTTGTGCATACCCCATGGTGTGGAGGGGTAGGGAAATGCTGCAGTGGTTTAAGAGGCAGTGGTAGGCTGTCCTGATGGTCAGTCCTGGGCTGAGACGCAGTGCAGTCATGTATCACAACATCGGCAATCTGCACCGAGATGTGAAAGTGGCTAACAAGGGCTGCGCTAAGCCAGAGCTGATCAATTCCAATCTGATTAATACTGTTTATAAACTGTGTCAGACCCAAATGTGTATCCAATATTAATTAATCCTCTGAACTGCCCTGGGAAGTAGGGAGGAAAGGAAATATTTTGTCTATTTTTAAAGACAGGAAACAGTTGGGAGTAACTGATTAGGTGGTGCTTGGAGCTTTTGGGTTATTCCTGCTTCTTCATTTGTCTTGGACATTTATAGGGAGGTTTGGTGCGCAGGACCCAGCTTTCGAGTCCAGCACTGGGAGAGGAGGCACTGTCCGCATGTTTGAGCTCCACTCCAGGAGGTGCAGAATGAGTGATTTGTTGCAAGGCCCTATCGAATTGTTAAGGAATTCCCTGCTACTGTGCCTGCATTCACAAAGGGGAGATGTCCCTGGCAAGAGGCTGCCTGTCCACTGCAGTTTTGTATGGCCAACAGGCATGGCAGGGCACTGTGCGTGCATTCAGGGCTGTGCAGGCATGAGAAGGCTGCTAATACAGAATCCCAGAATGGCAGGGGTTGGAAGGGACCTCTGGAGATCATCCCGTCCCACCCCCTGCTTGAGCAGGCACACCCAGAGCAGGGGGCACAGGACCACATCCAGGTTGGGTGTGAATGTCTTCAGGGAAGGGACCCCACAGCCTCTCTGGGCAGCCTGTGCCACTGCCCTGGCACCCGCACAGGGAAGGGTTTTTTCCTCATGTTCAGGTGGAACTTCCCATGTTCCAGCTTGTGCCCTTGGCCTGTCATTGGGCACTGCTGAAAACAGTCTGGCCCTGTCCTCTTGACACCCGCCCTTCAGATATTTATAAGCATTGATGAGACTCCCCTCAGCCTTCTCTTCTCCAGGCTGAACAAACCCAGGTCTCTCAGCCTTTCCTCACAAGGGAGATGCTCCAGTCCCCTGATCATCTTCGTAGCTCTCTTCTGGACTTGCTCAAGCAGTTCCACATCCTTCTTAAACTGGGGGGGGGGCCAAACTGGACACAGCACTCCAAATGTGGCCTCACTAGGGCAGAGCAGAGGGGGAGGATAACCTCCCTCGCCCTGCTGGCCACACTCCTTTTAATGCACCCCAGGATATTGTTGGCCTTCTTGGCCACAAGGGCACATTGCTGGCTCATGGTCAATTCCTAGCACTCCCAGGTCCTTCTCAACAGAGCTGCTTTCCAGTAGTTCAGTACATGACCAAGCTCTCTGCAATGCTAGGGTAGCCAAGGACAGGAGTTGGGGCTGTCCCTTCAGACACCAAAGCCAAGTACAATGGTTCAAAGGCAGGGGAATCCAGCTCAGTTTGCTCAGGGCCCTTGGGAGAGCCTGGTGTGTTATCGGCACAGGCTGAAAAGGCCCTTTCTGCTCCAAAGGCTGCTGCTTTGTGCACAGCCTCTCTGCTTCTTTCCAGGTATCACTGCGTTACCTCCCATTTTTGTCACATCACTGAGAAAGCAGATGAAATTACAAATCCTGGGCCTTAGTTTTAATTTCAGTCAGGCTTTTGATTGATGCAGTAAAGCACAGCTCTGTGTCTCCCATGCAGGGCATCACGTTGTGTGCCCTGCCAGCTTTGAGGCTTCCTGGCAAAGAGCTTCCAGACCCTGCAGCTGGAAGCAATAAGTTTTTCAGCTGTTTTGGCTAAATACAAGCAAGTTCCAGGGCCCGCGTTTGGTCTCTGTGTGTAGCCCCAGTGCACTGATGTGGACGTAAATCGATGTCAAAACAACAGTACCTTGGACAGCCCTGTTGAATCTTCAGGAAACCCTCCAGAGCTTGGGCCAGACCCTCTGGTGCTTGACAGCCCTGTGAATAAACAGAGTACTTTCCTCTCCATGCTGGGAAAGCCAGGGCCTTTCACAAGCGCTAGAATTTGCATAAAACACTAAAACCTCACATAAGTAAACCTAGACAGCCAGATCTTGCAGGAGCTGAATGAAATCATAAAGCTTTGGGTTTTAATTAGTCTATCACTCTTGCCATATCAAACAATCATCATTGCTCATGTCAAACTGGTGCTTATTCTAGGATATTAAAAAAAAAAGTGAGTCCTCTGACAGGGCTGAGAGATGTAAAGGTGGAGGAGGGAGATGAACAGCCATATGGGCCCAAATGGTTCTTGGGCTGTAGTTTCTCTGGCACAAGACTTGCTTGGGGCATCTACCACAGATGGACCAGAGTTTCCCTTCCTATTTCACTTAGTGGTGCTGGGGACGGGGCAGAGAACTCCAGGGAAGGACTTGCACCCCCAGATATCCAGCCTTACCTGTGCTCCCAAGGAGCAGAGCAGGGTTGAGGGCATCTCTGTGCCTGGGGCAGACCTGTCCTGGAAGCATGAACTGTGTGGCAGGACCCAAGCCAGGCCCAACCGAGGGCAGCACGAGGCAGCCTGACGTCCCCTCCAGACACTGGCAGCTACTTGGCATCTGGGAGATGAAGCTTTGGGGGTTTTTTTTGGTCCTTTTCCTTCACGCTGCCATCCATGCAGGCACAGGTGGTAGAAACAGAGCTGTTGTTAAGGGTTATTAAAGATTGAATTTTTTTTTCTCTCCCTTTGATTGATGCCTTAATTCACCCATCCAGATGTGATAAGGTCAAATTTAAATTTAATCAGTTTTGTTAATTTTTTTTCTTTAATTCCTGGGTGATGCATAAATACACCAGAGTGTTGGGAAGGGGCCGGCAGTGGGGGAGCCTGTGATAACTTTTTCTCTCAGATCCTGTCCAAATCATTTTAATGACAGGTTGCTGAACTGTGGGGTTCTAGAGCTTTCCAGGAAATCCTGGGCATTCCTAGGAACTTTTCTTGATCAAGAAATTCCTATAAAACACTAGAAAATTCAGAGAGGGCGCTGGGAAGATTCCCAGCTGGGAAATCCTTGAGAGCTCCTAGACCAAGGAATTCCTGGAGAACACAGGAAAATTCCTACAAATCTTCCACAGCACAGCATCAGATCTTGCCCTAAAACAGGTCTGAAAAAGAGCACGTTGTCAAAGATTTGTGCCTCTTGCCCTCAGGAGCTGTTCCTCTTCAGGGAGGTGAAGGGGGGTTATTTCAAGAAAAGACCCTGCAGAAATCCAGGTGCCTGCTGTTGGTAACCCCTTTTAAAAGGATTAGCCCCGATTTCTGCTTGCTTCAGTTCTGCTTGGTAAAGAGAAGTCACAGCATGGGAGGACGATGGTTTTTTGAAGTGCTGCTTAGTCATTTGGTCGCAGTGACAACTTCTGGGTTCATAAATGTCAGTGAAATGGTGGGGTTGGCAGAACCTGCAACCAGACTTTAGGTGAAATGATAGTGTCTTAAACAGCAGTACGATGCTCCAAAACACAGCTCTCTGCCATCATTTCCTACCCATAAGCAGAGCAAGCTCTGCTGCAGAACTGTGCCCTGTGCTGCTATTTGGGTGCTACAGCTGCCTGGCTGATGCAGGGTTTATACCTCATGTATTTGATGAGTTTGGCTGGTTTTCTTCAACGCTTATGTCTGGAGTCAAGTGAATGCATGAGCCTCAGTTTTCTCTTTTATTGCACTTTTGTATTTTTCCTAGTTTTTGCTTTATTGGTCATTCCCATTGCTTCCATGAGGGTGGTGAAACACTGGAACAGGCTGCCCAGAGAGGTGGTAGATGCCCCATCCCTGGAAACATTCCAGGTCAGGTTGGACAGGGCTCTGAGCAACGTGATCTAGTTGAAGATGTCCCTGCTCGCTGCAGGGCGGGTTGGGTCCCTGCTCGCTGCAGGGAAGATGGACTAGATGGCCTCTAAAAGTCCCTTCCAACCCAAACCATTCTGATTCATTGGGGCAGGAGGTGGTTCGCAGATGTGTGCTACACTGGGTGCAAGACCTGGAGGAAGGAGGCAGAATGGCCTCTTCCTCATCAAGGGCAGCTCGAGACAGGAGCAGCCCTCATTAGGCTCTAGTTACTGTTATGTTAGCCGATATTTGAACAAACACATAATTGTTAAAATGCCTGCTCTCGGTGCCTTAACGCAAACAGCGCTACAAGAACAACAGCTTATTAGAACGTGTTTGCATTGGGGATACTTGCAGCAGGTTAGCGACCATGTGTTGAGCTGCTGGAGTGTGCTGATAGGGGAGTGTCCAACCTGCAGCTGAGGTGGCTCCAGAGACTTGGGGACTTGGTGAGTGGCCGGGCTGTGGCCAGTGCAGGGTGCCCAGTGTCTCTGCTTGCCCAGAGTATTTCATTGCTACCTCACTCCCTGGCATAGTTTCAGCTAGTCCAAATATCACTGTCCCAGGTGACATGTGGGCAGAGTATAAGGACTCATACCAATAGGCACTTCTGGCTGTAGCAATGATGAGGGCTTTGGGGGAGAAAGAGGAAGAGTTCAGCCATATGGCAACTAGCCAAACCATGCTATTTACCCTCAGGCGAACGACCAATCTGTGGCCTGCTTGTTTTGCTTTGCTATATTCATAGCCGCAGCCAAAGTGCCCATGCTGTGGGGAAGAGCTGCCAAGCATAGGCCAGCACTTGGTGGATTGGGCTGTAGCAGCTCAGGGCTAATCCACCACATTTGCACTGGCATAGAGGTGATGAACTCAGCTACTTCTCACCTCCACAGGGCCCAGCGATGGGGCTAAGCCCTGGTGCAAACAGTGTGGCTCTGGTTTTAAGAACAGACTTGGCTCCTACTAGACTGTCAGTGTAGACACAACTTTAGTGTTTTCATTGCTGGGGGAAACAAACCCTTTGGTGTGTGCTTCCCTTCACACCCTGTGCAGATCCAGCTGTCTCTGCTTTCTCTCTGCTCACAAGCAGATGGCGGAGCGAGAGAGGAGATGCCTCAGGTGAGCGGGGCTGGGAGCCGCATGGAGACACAAGTGTGAAGAGACGCATCCTTGCGTTGTCAAAATATTGGGATGTCTAGTTAAACCAGAACAGAAGGGATTGCAAAAGCCACCAGCTCCCCTGGTAACACCACAGGGGTCTGTGTGTAGGCTGGGAGCTGGGGGAGCATGCAAAGGTGTGGGTTGGCGCTGAGCTGCAGGGGCTGTAGGTGGGCTGTGCGCCCTGAAGGCACCCTTGCACCGCAAACAATAACAGGAACATTTAAATGCCATAAAGCTCATTTTATCAGGGCGATGGTTTATACTGAAAGCGGTTGTTGTGCATGGTTCCTTTGATGGGTCTCAGCAGATAGCACCAATTATAAAATTATTAACAAATGAATGTGCTCCTTCGCTCCAATTAAATGATAAGAGCCAAAGCAAAGGGGCAGATTTTTATCATTATCAGATTACAGGCCCATATTGTGCTGATAGTAAAGCAGGCACTTTCTGATACGTTACCTCTGGTATGGCTCCTTAGATTATTGTTTGGCTGAAGAAGAAATAAAAAGAACTTTGCAAAAGCAATAACAATGCTGGAAGTGTCTTTATAACAGGCCGTTCTAGGGAGTGTAACAAAAGGGGCACGAAATGACTCAGGCTGATGACAATGAGGATAATAACATCAGGAGTTGGGAGGGTGCCCACACAGCAGAGCACTGGGCCAGAACATCTCAAGTCTGTTAAAGAGATAAAGCCTTAAGAGGGAGTTCACTTCAATCGGGGAGGCAGTCTTCTGCAGCCTCTGGAAGAGTGAAAAGAGCCACGGGAGGAGGAAGAAAGGAATATTAAAAGATCTTCTGGGGGTGGGAGGAGTGTTTCTCTCCTATTCTTTTTTCCCCTAAAAAGTCAGGTAGGATTTGGGCTGCAGCTACGAATACACACTCCCCTCTTTACTGGCTGAAATCTGATGTTTCAGAGGTGATAAAATGTAATTAGGCAGCGTAGTACTAATTCAGCTGCCATGTGATATGTTGAAGGAGAATACCAACTGCATGAGAGGGGAGACAGAATGAGTTTCCCCTTCCTGACCCTGAAGCAATCATACCTAGAAGCCTGAAAGCTGATTTTATTTTCTTCTCTGCAGGGGTGGGACAGCAGTCTAAGGAAGAGCGCACCCTACTCTGTATTTGACTCTCTGCCTTGCTATGTGTTAGGTTGTTAGGCTGGTAAAATATGTAGAGGATGTGATTCCCTCCCTGTACTGGCATAAATCAGAAGTCACTCTAGCTGTGCTGATTTACACAAGCTGAGGGTTTGGCTTAACAAAATTATAACAGCATAAAGCTGGTGAGGAGGAAAGGTCAAGCCTGCCATATCTGTCTCAAAGCATGGTGATATCAGCCATGAAATTGTGATCATAACTGATCAGGGAACCTCGTCATTAAGTGATTAATTATTCTTAATTATTATTTATTACTGTAGCACCAGGGAGCCCTTGTCACATCTATGTTAAGTTCCCTTGAACCTGGATCCACTCCAAGTTTTCCAAAGTCCTTGAGTTTGCAAAGCAGAGCTGCTGATGTTGCCGAAAAATGCGGTAAAATCAGAAACAACTCTTTAACACCAATTTAACATTAAAGAGAAGGCATTCTTTATTCACGGCGCCAGATGCACGGGGGATCGCTCCTCCTAACGTGCATACCTTACACACCTTTCCCATACAATTTATAGATAAAAAATTTACCTATTCATACATATTCATTATTGTCCTTTCTACTGATTGGTACAAACTTGCTCGTTCTACATGTAGATTACTGCGCAAACTCAGTTGTCTTCTTCTATTGTTCTCTTTTGAGTAGGTGGTGTTACTTGGGTCGGTGGTCTGTGAGTCAGTGGTCGCGATCTCCCCCTGCCAGAATTACCTTTTACCCTTTTTGGCTCTCAGTCCCGGCAATCCTGGCCAGTTTTCTCAGTCCACTACACGAAACTACACTTTGTCATCCTTTTCTGACAGAAGCACATTGTCTATTGTTTCATTCACATTAATGATTACCTAGGGACTAAAATGCAGATCAAAGAATACACTGATTGGTATACTCCATGTCCCCAGACTTAATGTCCAGTTGGATAGGGCTGTACAAGGAGTATAGCAACATCCATGGTTGGTTAATTCTATCGCTCTGGTTACACTGATCTCATAGGAACAGGTCTTGAGGTTTAATACTCCCGGGACCTACAATTCTCAAAGGAAAAGTGCCGTAATGTGTGCGTTGCTTGCAGGGGGAGCAGTCCTGGAAGGAGCTCAGCAAGGTAGAACTGGAAAATGTTGTGAAAACTGTGAGCTAAAGTTAAGCAGAAGCCTGTCTAACTCGGGGATGGTTCTTTGTATGTGTGGCTACAGGCTCAAGTATTTCTAATTACCCATCCCTAATGATCAGATCAAATTATCTCAGAGGGCTAATTCCAATGAATTTTGCTCTCATTTTCACAGATGTAAATCACAACTCCTCTCCCGTCAGCAGCGCTGTGCTGGATTTACACCCGGCGTAACAGAGGTTGGAAAGCATCTGCGCTGAATTCCTGGCAGTTCTTTTCTGAGTCTGCCTGCAGAGACTCCAGAACCAAGTGACATTGGCTTTCCTAGGCATCAAAGGGCCACTTGAAAGGCTAATTAATGTTATCTCTGTGCCAGATCAAGGCGGTAAAGGACTGTTTTCTTGTCCTGATGCAGCACCAACGTGTGTGGTTTTACAGCCCCCGTCTGTTGGCTGCTGATTCGGCTTTCGTTCCCTGTTACCCTGCCCATGAAAAGGTCTATTTTATTTATTGTATGTTTTTGCTTCCCAGGAAGATCTTCAGCTGTGAGCTGAGTCAGCAGGATCTCTAGTCAAGTGGCAAGCCTCTATCCCTGCAAGTCATTGAAACCCCCGTGATGTTTAGCCTGACGGGAGAGAACTCTTTGCTTTCAGTGTGCCACATCACTCTTTCACCTCCCATCTTTTCCTGCAAGCAGGAAGCAGCCCTCTTGAATATAATTTCTATTGAAAGCAAATGGTGTCTATGTCTGATTAATTCTGGCTTGAGGCTGTATCAACAAGCTCACTGTTGGTCCTGCATTTGCAGCCTGGAATATTTTAGGGCACTTGAGTCTGACAGATTCATGTTTATTACATTAAACCATTTTATCATTGACTCGCCAAAGTGTTATTCTCCCAGCTGGAAAGAGGCAGTGAAGAAAAAAGAAAAGCAGCAACACCACTGGCCCAAGTGTTGACAAAAAGGCCAAATCCTGTAACCTTTATATAGACAAAGCCTCAGAGGGCCTAATTCTGTTCTTGTTCAGGGCCTGATCCTGCCCCTGCTTTAGTAAATGCCAAAGCTGTTGTAGGAGAAGGGCCAGGCTGTTACGCTCGGTTGACGTTAATCAGGAGACCCCTCTGCAATCAGTGGAATTAAATGGAGACACAATACTGGGTAAGTGAGAATCAAACCAGGCAGGTTCTGGTCTGCTGTGCTCACCCCCAGCGTGTCCCTGTCCCTATAAAGCGCAGACCAGACCCCTTCTCCCCCTCCAGGAGCTGCAGCCGTTTCATAGTGCTAACATCAGCAAAACTTGTCTGTGTCAGCAAATAAGACTCGCAAGACAAAGGATGCTGTGAGAGGAAGTGCCTTTGCTTTTATTTTATTCTTTTGCTAAGCCATTTCTGTAACTGCAACTGTACAAACAGAATAAGTCACCTTTTCCCCAAAAAAGTCTCAGGCCTCCAGACAGGGCAGGATTCTGTTCACATTTCCTCTCTGGGGACAGGGTTTCCATTACACCTCTGCTTCACTCTGGCAGCCTGCAAAGGTCTTGAAAGGATTGGAAAATGTCCCCTGCCAGCTTCCCTTGCTCGGGAGAGCTCCCCAGCTCACACAGGGCTGGCAGAAGGCCTTAGTTTGCCACAGGAGCCTCTGCTCTGTGGGGAATCCCAAGGGGAAGAACTGTGGTCTCTTTCAAAGCAAAGGTATAAATTTCAAAACATCCTGTGGAAGGGAAAATACCAGCTCCATCCAGAAAAAGGTTTTGAAGCAATCAGGCTGTTCAATTTAAAACCAACCAGAGTCTGGCAGCCTCCTCTGTTATTTTTCTTCCTTGTTTAACATCTAAAAGTCTCTGAGGAATTTCCTGGTACGTTTGCGCTGCTGCACCACGGGTCTCCACAGAGTGACTGTAACAGACAGTGTGTGGCCTGACACTTGACTTTGTCATTCTTCTGCTCATCCTGTCATTCAGGTAGAGTAATCAGAATAATACTTAATATTTCCCAGAAGTAACTTCTGTATAGGACCCCTACAGGTGTTTTACCAATATTATTGGCAGCTGCAGACCATCTCAGCAAGACGAGGGGACCAAAGAATGGCAGGTGTTGAAAGGTAATCAGAAGAAAGCTGAGCTGTAAGTTAAGAATTTTAACCTGAACTACTTGTTCAGGCTTTCCTTGTCAACAAAGGTGAGAAATACGAACTCCCCGAGTACAGATATCCTGTGTCATGGTGGGTGACTAGTGTTTTGGAGACCAGAGAGCAAGTGGATGCCTCAACCTGATTAGGACAAAAGATTGATGCTACTTATCCAGAGCAATTGGGTATGTGGGATTCCTGGGAGCTATATCTTTACCCTCATTTTATAGATGCAAGACAGCTACGGAAGTGACAGGCAGTAGATTGGGGAGCGGCAGGGCTACAATGCACATCAGGCTTCTGAAGTCCCAGGCTAGGTCCCTGTCCATTAAACAGCGCAGCCCTCCTTGCTGCCTGCAAATTGTCTTTCAGTCCAAGGCTCTGTTCACAGTCCAAGTCATTTGCAAATTTAAAGAACAGACAGTAAAATAGATGAAAGCCAATCAGAAACTAAGCAAAGTCCATTAAGATCACACTCGGTAACCCTTCATTTAGCTAACCCGTTCTTTAAAGAAACTGGCTGAACATCTGAAGTGTGTTTGCTCTGTAGACAGATAACTCTGAAAGTAGAACCCGGTCTCTAAAGAGCTTTAAGCTTTCTCGAAAAGAAGCAAAACGACTCTGTGTCGTGCCACATAAGGCATTAATCTTTAAATGTTACGCAGATGACTGGGGAAAGAGGCCATTTGTTACAGGAGTGGAAAAAGAGAAAGAGGGGTGGTTTTTTTTGGCTGTGTTTCCATGAGAGCCAATTCCCATCTGTGGGTTTGATGTATTGTTTCATAAGTAACAGTGTTGGTTTTGCACAGGAGCAGCTCTCAGAAACCATAACATTTAATGCAGAATGAAATGTGTTCTAGGAGAGGGGTTTTCTTTGCTATTTTTGCAGTCGGGGGAGCAGGATGTGTCTTAGAAAGGTACTCTCCCTAACGCCCTCTAATTCTGCAGCAAAGGTGTCATCTGGTTTGTGGTCCTTGTATCGAATGTTGCTCTGTGCACCATAGAGCATTTCTGGGATATTTTTGTCTTCAAAAACTGTTGCCATTGCAGAAAGTGAGCTAGAAAACACATATGTTGTGTTGTCCTGGGCATGAGGCATTATTTTTGTTCTTTCTTCTCTGAGATGTCTTCCTTTGAAAACAAAAGAACTTTGGGCGAATGGAACATGCTGTTCGTGTGCGGAAAAGGGCACATGGCACTGAAAGTGTTGGAAACTGCAGCTGTTGTTAGGATCCTGTATTTATGCTGATGTAGTGCAACAAGCTCAGGATGTAGAGCAGTTTCACAAAGGTGGTTCCCAAGAAAGGCAGCGATGCCATGAAACTTGGTCACCGTTGTCCACTAAATGAATCGGGTGACCTCCCAGGGAGCGGAGATCTATACTTTGCTGCTCAGTGCTCTGGCTTCTTGACCACAGTAGGAGATACCATAGACTGCTCTCGTTGGAAGGAGAGCTGGTGCTGAAGTCAAGAATCCTTGAGGCAATTTTCTTTATGTGGATGTAGAAAGGTCTGGGTTTTAGAGCAGGGGAGAAAAGCCACAGCCTAAAACAGCCGCTCCAGACCTTTTGTACATAAACACAACTCAGAAGCTCGTTCTGTGTCTCTGCCTCCACATAAGACATACATGGTTGTGTTTGACTTTCCTTCTCTGCCCCTTTTCTCACTCCCTCTCCAAATTAAATCAGGAATCCCTCTCCTCCTTTCCCTTCCTCAAAGCATTCACACTCAGGGCAGCTTTGCATTTCCTTTCTGTTTTCAGTGACGCATATACTTAACTGCAGCTATTTTATCGAGGAGTAGCAGTTAAAAACATACCCGTTTCAGTGTGGTTTATCCCAACCTATAGTAAGAGTCTGACCTTCCCGTTAGAGATGGCTCTGCTTTGCATGCGAGAAATGTTACCAGAATGCTGCTTTACCCTCTGGCACACTTACCTCTCTACAGGCATTATCAAAGCACTAGCTATCATTGCTATACTGCTCTAGCACAGCTCCTCCTAATGATAATATTTTTCTCATCTTAAAACATCTTGAACAACCATGACTAAGTACCCAGCAGGTCAGTCGGGAATAATCAGGTTTCTGCCTGTGTCTTTCAAACAGAGCAAGGCCTGTAAGGCATCTTTGGGTCTCTGCGTCACACACCCAGGCTTTGGGGGAATTGCCATTAATGGCTGGGAACGTGTCTTGGCTTTTCTCTTAATCGCTTATCACAAGATTAGCTAATGTCTCCGAAGCCCAGGAGGATTGGGTAATGATAAGGGATCATCAGACGAGATGGAAAGATAAGCATTGTTCTCTAAGAAACCAGCCGGGTTGCTTCCAAGGAGATAATTATCTCCTGCTCTCTGCAAGCGCTCTGCTCACACAGGCCCCCATCCCAGAGGCCCTTCTCATGTCCTCCTGCCTGCAATGGGGTGCAGCAAAGCAGCAGCGGGGGGTGGGGGGTCTGTTATTGCCCGGTTCTCTTCTCAGCAATCCTGCAGAAAGCTACAGAGTCTCCCACTTTGTGTGAGAGCATGCTGTTGATGCCCTCCTGCTCAGCCTGGGCCACATGGGGCTTTACACAGCCCCTCCAGCCTCTGGCTCTGGGACCATGTGGGGTTGGAGACCCTCCTTGTGTGGAGGATAGTTGGCATCATCAGCCCCGCTGGTAAAAGAGAGGATGGAAAAGCCACCTCTCTTTTTCCCTGCTCCACAAAGTGCTGGAAGAGCAGGGCAAACATCCTGCTGGATGTCTGTGTCGCAGCACACAGAGTAGTTGTACAGTCGCAGGCGATGGAGCAGTTCGAGACATTCCTTTCCATCAGCTGCTCATAACCTCTCTCAGCTGAGACGTAGGGTCCCACAGTGCATGCAGCATTCCCAGCTGCTCCTGTGGAAAATGAGACTGATTCTTCTAATCTGCCTCTCCCCATGACTGTGTCTCAGGGCTCCCTGGGGCAATTATTTCTTCAGAGCTGATGTTTTGGTGAACAATAGTTCACACCCCTGCAAAGCAAGTGTCAGGTCTCAAGCAGAGCAGGAAGGGCAGGAGCAGCCATCCTAAAACTGCTGGTGCTGGTGATTT
This sequence comes from Phalacrocorax aristotelis, assembly GCF_949628215.1. Classification (NCBI taxonomy): domain Eukaryota; kingdom Metazoa; phylum Chordata; class Aves; order Suliformes; family Phalacrocoracidae; genus Phalacrocorax; species Phalacrocorax aristotelis. The sequence continues at coordinate 5,113,524 of NC_134310.1, read as the reverse complement.
TTAATTGGAAATGGGTTTGTTTCCTCCACATTCTGGTGGCTGCAGCACAAGCCCCAAAGGAGGTGTTGGAGAGGCACTGGCTCCCAAACCCATATTTTCGGGGTATCTGGGGCGTCCTTTCAGAGTGGACTGAGGACTCCAGCACCTGGGGAGATGGAGGCTGGTCCTGCTGCCCACTCTGCAGCCCCTGGTTCTCCTTCCTCCTGCACTCCTTGCTGTTACAAACACGGTGAGCTTGGATTTACGCCTCTAGAGGCTCTGTCTGTACTACTGACTACCTATTTCATTATCTGCTTGTAATTGTTTTGTCTTCCCTGATCTTTTGTTCACCTGTGATGAGTGTACAATCCGTTTTGCTCTTCGCTGACATGAGTTACACGTCTTTTGAACCCTGACTGATTAAACTCTTCCTTCTTCAAGTAAATTGGTTCCCATAGAGCTGTCCACTAGTGTGACTCCATTCACTGTCTGAATTACATCTTCCCAGCTGACAGACGGATTGCTTGAGGGTTTTGTGGTCATTGTGCTAGCCTTAGAAGTTTGGGGATGATTCTATCCCCAACCTGGTCAGCTTGCTTTTTGTTTTCTGGGACTTTTCTTTTTCTACTCTAAATATTAGTGACTGATGTCCAGGCTTCAGCCTGACTGTTCTCACCCTACTGGAGACCACAGCTGCGAGGGAATATTACTGTTATCTGTGAGTTGAGTAGCACTTGTGGGGCCCCTTCCTGGCTGATATTACTTAGTATGAAGACCTGCCCCCAACCACCACTGCATTTCAGTGAGAAATGGATACCTGAATAGGCTTTTAAACCTGCTAGGCCGTGCACCATTGCATCTGGTTGTTTTTATTTTGTATATAAATGTACATAGATCAGTGCAAAACAAGTGAATTTGAAGGATGAAGCTTGAAAGTCACGCTAGAAGGACGAAGAGGACTACAGATGAGGTGAGGGCAATGCCACACTCTATCCCAGAGTCATACCCGTGTCTCATGCAGCCCAACATTCCCTGTCTGGTGTCCCTGTAGGGATGACAGTTCATAAGTGCACAGCTCAACAGGGGTAAGTTAAACCCTGCTTCATTGTTTTTGGAGGCTTCTGCAGCCCTTGCCTGGCTAGTGAAAATGCTTGGAAAGTTGGCCAGTAACTATATTTATTGGCTAGTACATATGGTATTTATTTGAACGTCAATTTGATGAGAAACCAAAAAAATAGTTCTTAGTATGAAACTGAATAATGAAGCAGTAGTAGAATTAGTGACACATTTTTAGCAGAATTTTTTTTATTACTTAAAACAAGCTTAAATTAACAACTGCAGATAATGATCCCTCAGAGCTAGATAAGGGGTTAAGGATCATTGCTCTCAATGATGACAGGCTACTCACTAAATTTGGTGAGTTATGTTTCCAGTTTAAGGTTTATAGCTCAGCTATATTGTCTCCAAGTGAGTGAAACTTGGTTGACTGGCAAGCCAAATGACTCACAAATTGACCTGAAGAATAGCATCCCCTCCCAGCCTCCATCGGGTAAATGATGTTTGGAAACCACCCCTTATGTGACAAATTATAAGATTCATCTTATGTGAAGGAGAAGTGGAAAAGATGAGTGTAATCTGGAGACAAAGGATCTTGTGTCCCACGACTTTGGCAGAGGAGCTGAGCGTTGATGTCAGTTAAAAGGCTGCTGTTGCTCGTTGCAGCTTTGGGAAGCGATGGGGCTGACACCTATTTTGGAAAGACAGGTCTGGAGCATGTGGCATCATGCAACAAAGTCCGCGATGACAGGAGCAGACTTAGGGTGTCCCTGCTTCTTACCGATCCATCTCATCCCCAAGGGCACGCATTGTGCGCTGCGCTGACGTGGCTGTGTGTAAAGTGGATTGTGGAACTGGGTGGCTGAACACCAACCCAGCAAAAAAACTCACTTTTCTTTTAAGCTCATCTACTTTCCCAGTCCGTTTCTCAGCCTCTCCACATACCTGGTTGCGTCAGCACAGTGGAGGAGCTGTGCAGGATAGCACAAGGACAGGAATGAAGAGGACAGCGGTGAAGCAATCAGCTGAAATCACCGCTGAAGGTTTCATCGAGCGAAACCACAGCCCAGTTCTCTTATTGCCTTGAGCTTGGCTGAATATGCATTAGACCAGAGTGATGCTACCCACTGCTTTTCAGTGGGTTTGGTGTTAATGGATTAGACATGTACTCAGATTAGAAGTTGGGTTTCAGTGGAGTTCTGCCTCGCTAGCAGCTTTGCAAGGCAAGATGAGAGTCAGTTTGTGATGAAAAGCTAAAAATATCTAACAACTCTGGCAAACTGAGGGTGGCCCGTTATTGCAAACACTGCTGTGCCCTTCGTGGAGACATTTATCCCAGCACCAAGTGCCTGTGGCCAGCCCAGGTGCCAGGGTCCAGCTGCAGGGCACTAGAAAATCAGTCACATTTTCATCCAGATGTCACTGAAGGGTAGTTTCTTTCATGTTTCTGTCATGTTTAATGGTGTCTGCGCTTAAAATAAACCTACTAAAGGCTCAGCTTCACCTTGGATTGCAGCTCCTCTGTAATCTTTTACGCTGGTAAAAGTGGTGTAGTTCACATTTCATTTATGCCCACGACGCAGCAGCAGCAGCAGGGGAACACAGCCTTTTTTCTCGCTGGAACCTTTAAGGTTTCCAGCTCCAAGTGTAATTGGACACTATTACAGTGTTTTATGAGTCTTGTTTGCCTCTACTAAGAAGAAAAAAATAGTTCTTAACTCAAGGTAAAATAGCAGTGAAAACAAAGCCATTTGCATTGTAACTAACGTTTGTAGGGGTAATTAAAGCAGCCTGGTTTGCTGCCTGCGTGGGGTTGAGGTACCCCACCTAGATTGTGTGTGCATCCTGGCAGCACAGCCACAGGAACGGGCTGGGGGCCAGCTGGGAGACCCAGCCTGGGATTTCTGATGGGTCACTACTGTCACCCGTGCCCATAGGCTGCATGTTACAGGTTGCTTTGCTTGGATGTATTTGTGAAAGTGAACCCTTATCCCTGCTAATATTTATTGGGGCTGTCTCACTGTAAACATATCCCTATTGAAGCTGTTAGGTATAAACCAACTCAGGTAAATCCAGTGCAGAAGGATATACTAGAGAAATATAGACTAAAGCCTGTCAGATTTATTTTTATTTATGCCAATTTCTACAAACATAAAGCAGCTCTGCTAGACTTTGAAGGAGTCAGAGAGATTCATGCTGTATTCCCCCATACCCTCAGGAGCTGCATGCAAAGCTACACACTGGGTTTTGACAGCAAGGATTGAGCCCACAGCCTCAGGTTAAAGCTAAATTATTTGAGCAAGAGAAACAATCCGCAGGCTGTGGAAAACAGCTTAAAGCCACCCATATCTGAAATATTTAAAGCTTGAGCCAGAGTTTACTGAAGCCAGTGGCTTTGGCTGCCAGGAGATGACCAATTCCCACCTCAGAGCTCTGAAGGTATCCAGGGAATAGGGGCTGCTCCAAACACTAGTGCGTAAGACTTATCTGCAGTTGCATGGCTAAAGCAGGGCTCTCACTCCATTACATCTCAAGGAAACAAACTCCTCATCCTCCTCCCTTCCCCTGCTTCAGTACGTGGAACAGGAGATGGCTGTTCCAACAACACGTATTTCCAGTCTTTTTTTTGCATGCACAAGTAATTCCATTTCAATGAAAGACTATTAGAGTTGCTCCCTGTCCATCAATCTGATCGCGGTGATTTATTGGTGATATATGGAACTATTTCTGTCTTATTAACTTGAAGCAAAACAATCAGGAGTGGTTGTTTTTTAGTCAGGTCCAAGTGCGTATGTAGCTGAGTGGACCATGGCATCTCCTGGCAGCCTGGGATACCTTTCTGTCCCCATGGGACCCATCTGTAGCTCGTGCTGCTTTGGTTGTTTTTTCCAGACCTAGGATTGAAAACATTTCACATGTCGGGGCAAGAATAGAGACTCTCTTTCCCAGCAAACATAATCCTGCATTACCTACAGCACCTCTGACTCAAAATCTCCCCCTCTTAGTTTCTGCTTCCTTCTCCACATCTCCAGCATTATCCAGGAGAGGACCAGTGGATCCTGGCTTCTCTGCAGCCAGCTGGTGACAGCTGAGCCACAGGCTCTGGCTGCCCTGGGGCCCTCAGTGCTGGGGGAGCCCAGAACCAGGGGGTCCAGAAGCCCCTGTAGCCACAAGAAGGGCTGTGGAAGAGCCGGGGGTTGCTGGGCGAGGAGGCACAGCACCAGGGTGAGAGCCAGGAGCACAAGCAGAACATCTCTGTTCACTGCCTGGCACCCACGTTGCCTCTCCCTCGAATCCTATGGCTAATGCTTTCTTAATTTGCTCATCTGTAAAGTACTTAACATCCATCCACTGAATTATGGTTTAATTGTGCAAGCTTCCCTGATAATGCTGTTCGCTGACATGAGGCTTAGTATAAAATGTTGATTTCTTGGTTGCCTGTAATTGTGGTAATGATGTTCCATAGTCACAGGATGCTGGCTGTGCTTTTGTGCAGGAGGATTATAGTAGGTGACACTTCACCACTCTGTAAACCTGAGTTAACACAAACAGGTAGTGCTCCTGCCATTGCCAGAGGTGGGGAAATTGAGGCAGGGGACAGCTGAAGTTAACGGTAAGTACTGCGGTCACTGATTATTTGGGAAGAAGGCTTGAGTCCCTGGACCTGCAGAGGCTCGGAGCAGCCCCACATTGAAATTATGTGTTCTGTCTCCCACCCTGTGCCGGCTAGATTATAAATCCTGAGGCTGAGGGGAGGCATCACTCTGGGGACACGTGGGGGAAGTGCCATCGAGAATGTTATGTGGTAAAGATCTGCAGCAAAGGCTCCAGTTCAGGGTGTTTTTCTGCACCTCCTTCAGGTCACGCATCTGCAGACAGCTCAGGTAACCTGCATCTGTGTCTCTGGGACTGAACTGGTGTTGTCATGTCTGACGCTAATAGAGAGGACGTGTTTCTCCATTAGAAGTTTACCGATAGTGAAGTGATTTCCACTTTGCTGGTAGTTCCAGTTCCCCTGTGGTTAAGTGAGGACTTCGGAGGTTAAAGTCTGTCAGGTCTGGATCAAGGTCAGGAAACCTGCTTTTGATTCTAAAGATTTTAATTAACTTTGCACCACATAGAACCTGGGCATGCTTGAAAAGAAATATAGATACATTTTACATTTAAATATTTGAATAGTATCTATATATTATGGCAGCTGTAAAAAAAGCCCTGTTCAAGCAGGCTGCAGGAAGAGAGGAGATTTGCATAGCAGAATAATTGGTTTTGCAAATAAATCTGGTTCTTGAAATTTGTAGATTAGCAATAATATGTCTCCAGATGAGAAGGAAAGGTCATGGATGAATAAAGCAACAATTAAACTTTCAGGAGATTATTAAACTAAACACAAACCTGGCTAAATGCATATGAGAGAATGTCAATAAAGGACAGGAGTGGCCTGTTAGGACTTGTGAGCCTCCAGGATATTAATGTTACTCGGAGATCTTTTCTTCCAATGCAGCTGCTCTTCTTGAAGTAACAGCCTTTGCAGATTCCTCCCTAATCTGGACAATCCATTAAATAACCCAGTTAATTTAAGCCATTTAAATCCAATAAGACTAGTATGTAATGCTATAAAACTCTAAACAAAATCCTTGGAGTATTACCACGTTAACTGTTGCACTGCAGGCTCCATCCACGCCTGATGCTGGACAAGAAGGTGCCTCACAGGAAAACAAGAACATCTCAGCACAGCCCGCACTGAGGAGAGGGAATATTGAGGTTGTAGAGATGTGGGTTTTGTTCTGAATCTGAAGAAAAAAACCCCAAAAAGTAGTATTTTCCAAATGGGACATGAAATAGCTATTTTATGACACTGAGAATGAAGTATTGAAAAGTGGTGTCCGGAGCACTCAACTTTTGTTTGGGGCTTTCAGAAAGGTCGTAAAATCAAATGTTCCTGAAATGAAAAACTTCTCCTTTCATGATACTTTTTGCCTTTTGAAAAGTGCTTTTGAAAAATAAAAGGAAAAAAATTTATTTCTTTGAAAAAACAATTTAAAAGTCCCAACCATTTTTTGAGGAAAATACCTGTGTTCCCCTTTTCTCCTGCACCTCTGCTGATGGAAAGCACAGGAGGCGCTGGGCTGACCATGATCCAGACATCAGCTATAGCTTGTGGATCCACATCTGAGCTTCCTTACACAGCTGGTTCTGGAGGAAAGCAGCTGCATGTGGCATCGACGGGGGAGGACCGTGCCCACCTTCTCCTGCCTTGGAGGCTTAAAGAGATCTAAGTTCCTGATGCTCAGCAACGCTCCTGCTGCGTGACCAGGAGGAATCGTGTGTGTTCTCAAGCCCAGTGCATTAAAGATGAAGCCTTCAGGGGGAGGTGGTTAGCTGGCTTGTCCTGCCTGCCATCACCTAGCAGCACTGACAGGACCACTTCCCTTTGGGTGGTTGGAGGAACTGTGGGGCCGGTGGTGTGGGCATGTGCCCATCCACGAGGGAGAGAGCTCAGTGCCTCAGGTGGGAGTGGGAGCAGAGGAAAGGAGAGCTTTCAATGCCTATTTCTTCCCCCTCTCTCCTGAATTTCAGAAGGGGGACAGGAGTTAAGACATAGTTGGAAATAAAGAGCCCAGGACGATTTCAGTGGACCAAGGCCCAACCCTAACCCAGCCTTCCCTTGCCTGGTGCCTCTGGGGTCGGTAAGTCTGCCTCTTCCAAGCACGTTTTGCCTCTAAACGTCAGGTCTGAATAACGCCAAACTGTGAAATGGCTGCCTGTTGCCTGGTTTCCGAGCAGCTTATCACCCTCACTTCTCTTGCATAGACACAGAGCACTGTAGCTGGCTAAAAAAAGCAACACGCACAGGGAGCCCTTCATCCAGAAATGGAGCCCCGACATGAAACAACCCTGCCAAAACAAAACACACCACCACATATCTAATTTTCCCTTTGGGGATCATAGAGGAGTCACATATGACAGACATGAGTCATGTCGCTTTGTGCAGGTCTAGAAGATGCTCAGATATTACCTTGAGGAGGGCAGGGGAAGGAATTAGATGGAACAATAACTCTCTGTGATGCAGTACTGCTCTTCACTAGCTCTGAGGGCATTTTACAAAGGAAGACAGTGTCAGTATCCTTGTTTTAAAAGGGGCACTGAGAGGAGGCATAAATTCTCCAAGGCTACACAGCCTCCAGTGTCAGAGCAAGGGTGAGAGCCTGGGCCACCCAGCCCCGCGCTGAATCCAGGGGTCATGTTGCCCCAGTCACGCTCTTGACATTGGCGTTATTGCCTGAGCGAAGGACTGCAAAACCCCACAGGCTCAGACTGTGAAAAACATGATTTCTTCTCTTTAATTACACACTCTGCAAATCAGTGGGGAATACCTCCCCCTGCTCCTCAGGACTGGAGCGTGGCCACATACAGGCTTGTTTGGGGCATTTAATTCCTTGAAACAATTCATTTATATGTAAAATCATATTAGCCTTCATTGGCTCTCTCCACAGACCCTCCCAGCATGACAGATCTAAACCTTGAAGTGTCATTAATCTTTAGTGTGCTCTGCCCACTCTTTCACATGGTGCTTTGTGGCTGGTGACCTTCAACAGAGGATTTTTGTTGTATTCTTTCCCCAGGAGCCCTGGCAACACCTGCAGCAGCTGGTGCTAATCTTCCTGCAGTGGGAAGGAAGGGGGGGTCAAGGCTCCTTCACGTGTACTGACAGCTGAACACCAAGCTGCTTTTCCCCTTGCAGGAGATAATTGCTGAGAAATGGCCAAGTCCTGGCGTAGTGCGGAGGGTCAGGCAAATTCCTGCTGTTGTTGTCTGAGCTGATGGTGAGCAAGTCCAGGCAGCCTGCGATGGTCGTGTTTGTACAGTGCCTGGCACAGGGGGGCTGCCTCTGCCCACAGATCGGAGGCACCGCGGGGTGATGAGATGATGATGATAAGGTGAGCCTGAGGCCTGGATTTAGGAGGGAGCAGCTGCAACTCAGCCCTAATTCTACTGCAGACTTATGACCTAAGGCTTATGTATTGGTACAAGTCAAGATAAAGCCAGTTACGTCAATAAATGGGCACATTCATGTTAGGTGTCACTGGATCTTTGAAAGAGATGCTGGCACATGCTGTAGTTCTCCCAAGGTTAAAGATACCTCTTTGAGACCAGTGGGGCTGTAATCAACTCACCTGATGAGCAGTTTCCCCTGGCAGCTCGGGGGGGTGGAGCTGAAGGCAGCTCGGGGGGGTAGAGCTGAAGGCAGCTCGGGGGGGTGGAGCTGAAGGCAGCTCGGGGGGGGTGGAGCTGAAGGCAGCTCGGGGGGGGTGGAGCTGAAGGCAGCTCGGGGGGGGGAAATCCGAAGCAGAGCTTGAAGTACCTTGTCCACGTGTGGCTCAGGGAAAACCTGCTTGCAAGGCTCAGTCCCTTCTAGGGTGGCATCTCACTGTGGAGAAAAGGTTTTCTCTTTGTTACAGTGTCTGCCAAACCTGATCAAATATGTATTTTTGCCCTATCTCTTGGTGTTTAACCTCTTTGAGACCTCTGCCTCTGTCAGATTAGACTTGGATTGGCCAGTAAGTTCAAAATTACAGGGGGATAAGGAAAAAGGGAAAGGATATAGGTGCACACACACTGATCACCTAAACCTGCTTCAATAGGAGACCAGGCTAAAAATATATATCTATTTGGCAATTCATTGGCTGTATTGAGAGCAGGTGATGAGTTGGAAGCTTGCTGTTTTGGAAGGAGGAAAGTTGTATTGTTGCTACTCATGTCAAACCACATCACATCCCCTCCACCTTGCGCTGACAGGAGAGCAACACAGGACACTCCAGGCCTGTGCTGTCTGTCATACATGTCCTGCCTCCCAATTCCTGTCCTCATCGATCTTGTCTTTGTGGGCCTGACTCAGGTTTACTGCGCCACATGGAACCTTTGCAGATGCCAGAGTCCTGGCACTGCTTGCAGAGAGGAGCACGCTGTCTGCCTGAATTAAATTCAAGCCCTTGCAGCTCTCCGTTTTACTCAGGCAGGATTGATCTTTTGTAGGGGGGTACCATGGGAAGCAGAAATAGATGCTTGAGTCTCTTATCGTTTGCACCCAAGGAAAGCACAAGTCACACTCAAAAATCGATGGTGCTGCACCAGAATTACATTTCCTTTGCCAAGAACAGTAGCTCGCCTCCGTATTAAAGATACATATGAAGGAGACACTGCAGTCTTTCAGACAGAGAGGTGAGGTTGCAGGGAATCATTCTGTGCAAGGGGGGAAATGTTCCTCTAATAATTCACTTCCTGAGCTCTTATGGTGGGATGCAGAGGCAGAAATCTCCATCCTGCCTGAAGAGCTCCTGGAGGAGCAGTCTTGTGAATCACAACTGTTCTTTATTTGTTTTCCCCCTTTAAACTACAGTGCATCTGGAGCCCTTCACCTTTAGTATCACTTGCCGCTGTCTGTCAGGCTTCAGAAGCTGAAGAGAAAAAGGGATTTATTCTTTTTTTCTGCTTAGTCCTTGGGTAAGAGCCATCAAAAAGTAAATGAGGCAGAGTTGGTGACACAGAAGATGGCAGCACTGGCTTGGTGAGCGCATTGAAGCAGTGGCCAGGTGTGAAGCAGGGGATTTGGTGGTGACTGGCGTTCCTAGTCCCCAAAGCTGATCTGGGGTCATTCAGAAGGGTCATACACACAGCCCCAAAAATCAGAGGCTGCTTTTAGAAATGTTAGTGTGTGAATCGTGGCCTGTTACTCTATGTTACTTTTGCATCAGCTGGGAAACCATAAGGAGGTTTTCATAACCATCATTAGAAATTTGCTTTAGGAAAAATATATTGGGAGTCACTGTGGCTTGTTAGATAGCCAGACTGTGAGACAGCTGGGCTGAGGGCAGCACAGAAATTGTTCTTCTGGCTAAGGACTACAGCTGAGTGAGAAATTTTTAATTTGTTTCATGGCTGTAGCTGGAGGAAACTGGAAAGTGATGTATTTGGGGGAGGCCACCTGAAACAAAGTTTTTTCCATTATCCCTTGCCAAAGAAAGAAGTAGAAGTAATTGGCCTCAGAGAGTGTTGTATTTGTTCCACACCAAAGCAAAACTTTTGGTTGCTTTCCTGGATGCATTTACCCTGTTATTGCAGTTCTAAACAAAATGCCTTTTTTTCCAAAGTGAAGCACTGAGAAGATTTTGTTCTGGCTTCTTCAGAAGAAGAATTTTCCCATACCACCTTTTTGACCCAATTGCATGAGCAGTTTTTGCTGACCTGCCACCCGAACTGTGGGTTTTTTTTTTTAAAGTGGGGGAAAAAACATGCAGTCTCTAAGGGATAAAATGTTTGGCCAAGACTGAGCAAGTGGTCTATTGTAACACAGGGTGGGAGATGCTGTCAGAAATCCTCCCATTCTTTCTTTGGCTTAGGTCTTTCTTTTCATTGTATTTTGTTTTCTTTTTGCAGCTGGGTGTGAAAGCAGCACCAGGTCAATGTCAGGGCATTTCTCATAGAGGCTAGTAAGGAAAAAACTAACCATGTCCCCCATCCCTTTCCCTGCCCTGTGTGTGATATTCCCTGGTACCCCCTGGAGCTCCTGAAGAATGTAGGAGGTCAGCCAGCCTTGTCTGAGGCTGGAGAGCATGTGCTGCAACTGCGGAGATGTTTTTTGGGCTGGTTTTGGTGAATTTTGTTACCTCAGGGGCAGTCCTTTCCTTGCCATGGCTGGTGGAAATCCAGCAGCGCTCATCACTGCGGCTCCTCCTTACCTTCCTATTTCTTTCTTACTTTTGTAAAACCACAGCAAAAGCCCACTGTTGTGACCCAGAGTGTTTTGCCTGGGTGTTGGTGACAGCAGGCGTGACAGCGGAGGGCTGGAGCGCGCATTGCTTCTGCCTGAGCTAGCAGAGTGGTAGCAGGTGCCGATCCTTTAAAGAGCATAACAGCCTTCCAGGGAAATGGGCATCAGGGCTCTGGATTACTGCTGTGGGTTTAGGAGCTTCATTCTCCATTGCACATTAGCAGGGACTGGTAACATGCCGGCAAGCCCAGGTTGACTGTATCACCAAGGAGAGCTTGAAGTCAAGGATCATCGTCTAATTAGTCCATGCAATGCTTAGCAAGGTTATTTTTATCTCAAGCCCTTCAGAACATACATAATCGTTCCACCTTAATTCTTTCAAAACTTGGTCTCTATGGAAACCCTAATATAAATGACTGCTCAGTTCATTTCTGTACATCTGAGCCGTGTTGCAGACCCCCTCTGTGTGCGCGCGTGTGGCCGTACATACACATGTGTACATACGCACACGTGGAGCCACACCAGACTGATCTGTATTCTTTACTGCTGGTCTTCCTCTCCACCATCCAGATAATAGCACTTGGGTTTTATTTCTTCCAAGCACTGCATATTTATGTCTGCAAACCTCTAAGGAGTCTTGTCTCCAAACTGCAGGGAGGTGGGAGGGAAGGCGGAAATCTTTGTGATGCTCAAGCTGATGTTCAGACCACTCGTGAGGATTTGGGGCAGATGCCTATAGGATGCTGCTTGTGGCTCTCAGAGCCACGTGAATGGAGTTTAGGGTGTGGAAAAGCCACTTTTCTAATAACCCTCTTGTATTCAAGAGCAGTTGTTACTGTTTTCTCCAGATTACTCTTATGAACGCAAGAGGGCCACGTTTGGTGGAAAAAAAGGCTGACAGCAGCTTTACAAAGGGAGAAGGAGGAGGACAAGGGGAAGAAGCGAACTGGGTGCGCTGTGCAGCTCTGCAACGAGTCTAATTGCGTGTGGCTCTGAGATCGTCAGGCTGGCGGGAGGATGATTAGCTGCATCTCAGTCACATCAGCATCAGTCCCTGCTCTTTTCTGCTGTTTTGCCCCTCTGTTAGTCCTGTCACCGTGGAAGATGAACACCTCTCAGGTTTAACATAGAATCATAGAATGGTTTGGGTTGGAAGGGACCTTTAGAGCCCATCTAATCCATCCCCCCTGCAGTGAGCAGGGACATCTTCAGCTAGATCAGGTTGCTCAGAGCCCCATCCAGCCTGACCTGGAATGTTTCCAGGGATGGGGCATCTCCCACCTCTCTGGTCAGCCTGTTCCAGTGATTCACCACCCTCATTGAAAAAAAATTTTCCTTACATCCCGTCTAAATCTACCCTCCTTTAGGTTAAATCCATCACCCCTTGTCCTGTCACAACAGGCCTTGCTAAAGAGATTGTCCCCATCCTTCCTATAGTTCCCCTTTAAGCACTGGAAGGCGGCAGGAAGGTCTCCCTGCAGCCTTCTCTTCTCCAGGCTGAACCCCAACTCTCAGCCTGTCCTCCCAGGAGAGGTGCTTCAGCCCTCGGATCATTCTTGTGGCCTCCTCTGGACCCACTCCAAAGTTCCTAGTGCTAAGGGCTGTAATTTCCTTTCTCTGCAGTGGGAAACTGAAGCACAGGCAGGTTGAAGTTTTGATCCACTAAAGGACACAGTGCTTCAAAATTGGCCTTAGCACATCATTTTTAAGCAGCTGACTTGCGGATAGTAATCTGCAATCGGACTGAAGTGCCTTAGCTCTCGTGATCGTGCTTTAGGAGGATTTTCCTCTCTGTTCCAGGAAAATTTCTCCTTCTTGTAGATACCTGCCTGGTCTCTGGGCTTGGGACAGCTGTGATGTATTAAGGTTATGGCTAACACGTAGGAGGGGTGTTCGGCAGGCTGGGTAGGTGGCAGATGGGCTCTGTAAGCAGGGCCAGCTGCAGCCACCCTGCAGACAGGCAGCTGCGCAGCCACTTCTGCACCACCTAACCAGGAATATCAGTAATGCACCGGGAGAGCACCAGCCCCAGGTGGTCCTGCTACCCTCTCCCCTCTTCTCTGTTAAATCTCTGCCTGCTGCTAGCAGGGAGGGAGGTTACTAGACATAGGGAGTGACTGCTGCAAACTATTGGGTTTGTTAATCTGATTCCCCATGCCTTCTAGAGCCCTCTCTGCTTCCCTGTACATGCTAATATGAAGGGATATCACAGCGGGTAGCAGAGCTTCACTCTACACTCACTTGTTAACACTCATGTTAACATAAGACATGTTGCTTAATGCACTGGGTAGTGCTGCTGAGAAGGCAGTGGGGCTGAGAGCTGGAGAAAACCAACGGAGAATAAAACAGATCTGAATGCCTTTGAGTAGTGGCAGGGGTTATTTTTCTCCAAGGACGGCTGTCTTTTTTCTAAGAACTCTTCTAAACACTTAGCTAATTCCCTGCTTCTCCCCTGTTCTTCCATCCCTCCAGGCCAGCTCAATGGCTGCAGGGCATCAAGGGAGAGGCCGGCTCTCTCAGGAACCTCATTGTTGCAGTCTCCTCTTTGGAAAGGATTCAGAGCTGCTCCAGCAATTTCAGCTCTGCCTTCATTTCAGCATCCCATTTGCTGTCAGGTCCATAAGGGCCCGGCTACCACCGCCCCCAGAAGGATGACAGTGAGGAGCCTGGCCCACTCCTGCAGTGAAAGGAGGCGGCTTGTTTGCATGCTCAGTATAAAAGGCAATTTCATTAGTTTGCAGCCCTGGCTGGGAACCAGAGCTGGCACCAGGGATTGTTTTTATGAATAACACCCTGGCAAAATAGAACTGGTAGCAGCTTGGGTGAGATATATATTTAATTTGTCCCCTTTCATTCTTGGATTGACAAACTGGCAGGTTGCAGGGCAGTTGCATGTCTCTCACTGTGTGTGCTGGGAGTCGCACTAGTGCTCGGGGTGACCAGGGCTGTGGTCCTGTGCTTTGCACATCCATTGAGTCACCAGCTGGTGCGGAGACAGGGCTCAGGAGACAGGGCTCGGGGTCTTTTGTATTGCATTCGGTGTGGGCTTCTGCCATGCCAGGCACTTGCTGACCAGGGCTTAGTGAGAAAGCCTAGAAAATGAGAGATCTTTAAGAAACAGATGACACTGGATCAGCTTCAAATTGCTGTCACTTAATTCACTGGGCTGAAATCTGTTGGTTCTCGCTGCAAAGGCCTACAGAGCTCGCAGCTTTTTGTGAGTAAACAGTGTTTGGTCTTCTACACAGTTAATGAGAAACTGGAATAACAATGCTGAAGACTTCATGGAGACATTTAACATCTCAGCATAAACTGTCAGGCTTTGTGAAGAAATCCTGTTTTGTGCCTGTCTCAGGGGTATCTGAGCAGCACCCAGAAATCGCCACTTACAGCTCATTTTCTGTTGTGAGCACAAGTGCTGCTGCTGTCTGCTGCACAGAAGCACGGCAGAGGTTAAACTTCGTTGCTTGAGCACATAGTCTCTTCCTTGGCTTCTGCTGCAGCAGGCTCAGTTTCTCAGGTTGAATGAACTTTTCCAAGCTGCCAGAGTGATTTAGGAGCTCACAGGCAAGTTCGTAGAGTGCAGCAAGTTGTGCACCACCTCCTTTGTGCAGCCATGCTGTAAGGCAAGGTAAGATAGAAACCACTCAGGCATAGCTTCATTGCTGCCAGACTGGGGCTAATGCACTTCCCTGGCCTCGAAAAGGGGGAGACCCAGCATGACTCTGCTCTGGCTACATCAACGTGCCCTAATCCCACAAAAACCCCGTTAGCCACAGCAGGATTTTTCATGCTGGTCTCCAGTGGGATAAGGGCTCTCACTGAATCTGGCTGGAAGGTTTTTCTTCCAAGAACCTTATTCCGAGTGAGAAAAATATTGTGCACTGTTGTCCATGGTGGTCAAGGCAAAATTTCTTAATTTGATCTTAAATTAGAAGAGGAGAAATTGAGGTAAGAAATGGGGAAAACTTCCCACAGATCTGAAGACAAGCTTCAGTGATAGGCAGCGGGGTTGGGCCCCACAGTCTAGCGAACGCTGCTCAGCCCTGTTTGAGAGTTGGTCTGTACCATGGGTTTATGAAGCAGGGCCTTTCCCTGTTTGCAGAGATGAAGCACTTTCCAAGGTGACTCATTCACCTTGAATTGGAGGCAACTCTCCTCATTGCTCTGCTGCAGAAACATGTAAAGACCAATGGCCTTCCCTTAACTGTTGAGATGATATCACTCACTAGAAACAGCATCCAATTTCCTGATCCTTTGTTTGAACAACAAACAAATAAGATACAAGCACTGCAGCTACAGGCACATCTTCTCAATAATTATCAAGAGGCACGAGGCTCTTGCTTTAAACACCTAACTCTAAATAATGTCTCAAGCCAAAGTTGTTACCCGCTACCTTGAATACAGCCCTACTCCATCAGCAGGTTAAAATAATAACAAATAAAACATAGAATTATAGCCGTGCAATACTCGAAAATGAGCCTGTCACTTTGCGTCTGGGTTGGAAATCAATCACCAGGTCTTCAAATCAGGTTCTGCTATTAAAGGCTGGAAGTGGGAGAGATTAAAGACATGTCTGTGAAAGTCTCTTTCTGCAGGTGTGCTGATCTTCTGCAATTTTAAACAGATCTTTTTTCTTTCCTTAGCTGTGATTTCTGTCATTGTCTTCCAAGTTGGTGTCCTTTCTGGCAGTTATTAGTAACTATTACATGTTAAAAGGATCTATTTCACAGGTGGGCAGGGAAGAGAAGCCTGAATTGATCTGACCATGCGTAGATGGTGTAAGAGGCACATGCAAGAGTCCCGTTCTCCCTTGCAGCAGCAAGCTGGAGGAGCTGACAGCAAAGCCCCAAAACTTGTAGCACCCTTTCTATTGACTGCGATGCCATTGCATGCATCCCTTCTGTCGAATTCTCTTGGGTTTCAGAGCCAGATCTCCAAAGTTTTCCTGGAGAGCAGGAAGCACGGCTAGAGTGGTGTTGTGTCAAGGGTACAGCGCTGAAATCCAAGTTCCATACCCTGACTTTCTGCAGCGTTGTCAGGGCATCCCTGTAAAAAGCCTTTTGCTTCCTGCCATAGGTAACGTGGCCTGTGGGAAAGAGTGAAGTATCTTGGGGCAGGAGTTACACTTGCAGGGATTCAACACCTCATCAGCTGCTGTCCATCACAGTCCCATTAGGCACTGTCTCTTCCTTCTTTCGTCTTCTTCTGGCTACTTTAAAAAAAGGTTTCTCCCCATCACTCCCATCATCCTGTGGCTGCTACGGCAGAGAAAGGGGGTGCTTCGAAGCGAGCAGGAGGCCAGCGAGCTCTGGGTGAAGGGGCTCCCGTATCCTTGACTGACAGTAATTACCGCTCGCTGCGCTGCGGGTGTCGTGCAGCGCCTGCTGGAAACTGAGACAGGGCTGTGCACGCCTCAACAGGTTTCTCCATTTAAATATCTTTTAAGCTTAGAGAGTGGCGTGCTTTCTGTCTTTACCTCTTTCCCCCTCCTATTCCCCATTCAGGTGTTTTGAAAGAGTTTTGTTTTAACTAAACAGCATTTTACATTTCATGCAGAACCATCATGTCATGCATGTTTGTTTTCCCTCCGCTGTGACAGGCTCAGACATTATTTTGATGAGAAGATTTCTTAGCATTTTGAAACTATGTTCAGTCTTCCCTTGCTTGGGGTTGCTTTTTAACCCTCTGAGTTTCAGCAGCCCTGTTGCAACTCTGGGGGAAATCTGCTGAAATCTGGGTGGCTCCAGGGACCAATTCCCTTTTCCTCTTTACTTACCAGTCTGCAAACTGCCTGTGAGATTTTGTCCACACAGGGAAATCCCCTCACAGTGTTGTACTGGGTGGATTATTCTGCTGTAGATATGCTGGATTAACAGACTGTGGAGCTGAATTGAATTTGGAATAAGTAAATCCTTGCCATACAGGCAAATCCTCCTCACAGACACACAGTTCTGTCCGCAGAAGACAGCCACCTTGCCAAATACAAGGAAAACATTGACTCTCTTGGCAAAAGGACCCAACAGAAGTTATTTCTTCAGGTCAGGGGTAAAGGTGTGTGAAGGGCAGATGCAGTGCTGCTCTGTACATGCTGGGGAAGGTGTGTAGGGGTTGCAGGGAGGGGAAGAAGGGCAAATTTTCTCACATCTGATTAAGATAAGGATGCCAGCAAAGTTGGCCGGAGACTGTCAGTGCAGGGACTGTTTTTGGAGCAGGTTTGCAGCCCAATTTCACACCCAGGTGCCTGATTCTGTAGCATTTCCTCTGCAGCAGTTTTTCCCTGTAGCTGAAGTTGCCTGGCAGAATTGGGTGCATGGGGGATGACTCCAGGGCATATCTTTGCAGAACTGCTGATGCCTGAGGCTTGGTGCCTCTGCTCCTTTCTGCTGACATTTTGTGTCACTCTGGTGCCCAGTAGGTTTTGAATAACATGAGGATGCAGTTGTCCATCAGGGTCTTGAAATCTGCCCCATCGGTCCCCAAAATCAATAAAAACCCCAGTCATGGGCTTGTCAGCTTCATCACACCATCGTTTGTCCTAAAGACCTGTTTGGGAACGCAAGCAGGATGTCCTGCAGCCAGCTGCCCTGCCGTGACGTGCAGGAAGACAAGCGTCCTCTCAGTGTTGCTCTGCTGCCGTGAACTCAATTCCCTAGGCTTTGATTGAGCTCAGAAATTTAATTCTGTCTTCCTGTGGGGTGGGGGAGAAGTAGGGGAGGAAGAGAGGGAAGACAAGGAAGGAGCACAAAGATCACTAGCAGCGTTTTGTGCTTGAAATTGGAAGCTTTTCAAAGCCTTCCAAAGTTGCTTAGAGGAGTCCACGGGTAGGACGTGCTTTTAAATTTCCTGGCATCTCTTAATCATTAGCTGCATCCAAAGGGAATTAAAGAACGTCAATCAACATAAATTATTCTTCATGGGAGCATCAGCAGTGTGGGCAGTTTTTTATTGTAACTTAAGCAGGAAATTGAAATATCAGCATCGGAGTGTGAAATACGCCATTGCAGTGAACTGTTCTTCATAAAGCAAGAGGATGTAAAGAAGATTACACAATATTAGTCCCACTAGAATTTTGCTCTTAATCTGCCTTAAATTGAAAAATTGTTTGGAAGTGTTAGCAGCTTTCTCGTGCCATAAAACAGAGGGGATATCACAGGCACGTGGCACCCCACGGGGATCTCGAAAGCATAGGGCCGGAGGGATATCAGCAGAGAGTAGCTGTGGTCTGCGTTTACACAGGGGCTCACCCAGTCACCTTCACTGTCATAGCAGAGCAACGTGGAGGTCTTCACTGTGTCACCGTGGCCCTTTGGCGAGGTGGAATAGCAAACTCAGCACCACGGGATGGTGCGCTGGGATGGCTTGTGGCAGGAGGCAGTGGGGCTGGGCCTCCTCGTGCCTCATGTCTTCACTTAGTACCTTACTGGGGTGTTCCCAGTCCTTTCAGGCCTCAGAAGTACATCATATCTCATAGCAAGAAGGTAAAGCTTGAGCCCCATTAGGGGTGTTTCGTTCAATTTGAGGCACAGGAATGCACAATTCAATTCAATTCTGATTATTCTGTGGGGGAGGGGAGCCTGTCCTTCCATCAAAAGAAAAGAATGACATTTGGTAAATAACCAGGGAAAGAAAATTCCAGGAAAACATCTTCCTGGCCCTGGTGGATTGTTTTGTTTCAATTGCGCATCATAATTTCACCCGATAATGTTGAAAGATTTTGTTTGGGCTTTTGATTGTATTAAAATATTAAACATGGAATATAAAATTATAATAAAAAGTTAGCATTAATATTTTAATGCAATCCAAAGGTTGAAAAAAACATTAAAGCTGCAGAGGAAGCGTAGGGTGGGGAAGGCAGTTAGAGACAAGGGGGATTTATGCACATCATCAGCCATGTCTGTCTGCTCTGCATTGCAATTATCTTGACGTGCATGCTATACCCCTCACCTGAGCACGCATGCTGCTTGCTTCCCTCTTCATCTAGGAGCTCCCCCTTTCTTTAGTCTTAGGAAGAGACTCAGGCAAGAAGGAGACCATGTGTCCTCACTATTTTTGTAAATGAATGACTCTTGATCTTTAAGTTCACACCAAAGAGACAGACGCACACAGAGGCCCTGTGCTCCAGGGCACCATGAAGAATGTCACTGAGCTTGGAACTCACGGAAGAAGAAATTTCCTTGCAGGGAGTGAGTTTATGTCTACTGTACGTCAAGAGGAAAAGGAAAGAGAGAGGAAAGACTCTGGGGGGTAATTTTTATAGCATGCATTGAGAGAAGAGACAAACTTTGAAAGCTCCCAACAGTTGACGATCTGTTATTGCTGCCCAGTTCCTGTTACCTTTCTGCTTGGAAGAATATGAATAGTTTCAGAGCCAATGCGGGCATAATGTTATTTACCAAGCCTGGCCTTATTAGGGACATTCATTCTCTTGCTCATAGCCTGCCCTTTTATTTTGAGGGGAGCTAGGAGGTGGATGGATGTGTGATGAGATCATCTGCTCTGCCTCAGGTGTTCTCAGAACACTCAGGATTTTGGGATTGCACCAGTCCGGTGGTTGCACACACAGCTGGAATAGGTGTGTGTGACCTCACAGCCAGTGAGAAATCAAAGCTGTGTTTCAGATGCTGATAGTCACCCAGGAAACTTTGATTTTCATGGGAATTGGGGCTCTCAGGGGAGCCAGGGTTAGGCAGGGCCTCAAACAGGGCTTTAATTTTCTTTTACAGAATCCCAGAATGGCAGGGGTTGGAAGGGACCTCTGGAGATCATCCTGTCCCACCCCCTGCTTGAGCAGGCACACCCAGAGCAGGGGCACAGGACCGCGTCCAGGCGGGGTGTGAATGTCTCCAGGGAAGGGACCCCACAGCCTCTCTGGGCAGCCTGTGCCACTGCTCTGGCACCCGCACAGGGAAGGGGTTTTGCCTCATCTTCAGGTGGAACTTCCTGTGTTCCAGCTTGTGCCCATTGCCCCTTGGCCTGGCGTTGGGCACCGCTGAAAAGAGTCCGGCCCCATCGTCCTGACACCTGCCCTGCAGATATTTATAAGCATTAATGGATCCCCCCTCAGCCTTCTCTTCTCCAGGCTGAACAAACCCAGGTCTCTCAGCCTTTCCTCACAAGGGAGATGCTCCAGCCCCCTGATCACCTTCATAGCGCTGCGCTGGACTCTCCAGTAATTCACTGTCTTCCTTGAACTTTAGGTGTGTCCTGGTTTTACCATTAGCAACTGGCTCTGTTGGGCTGTAATGAAATATCTACTGAAGTTCGAAACTACTTGGACTATTTGAACCAATAAGCCTTGAACCTCCCCCTTTAGGTGTCCAGTGCTAACAGCATTAAGTCTTATATTACTGGGTAGAAGATAAATGGGTTGGAGAAGCCTAAAGAAATTTGCCTTGAATGTTTCTCTCAGACACACAGTTTGTGGTCATGGATTTTTTAATCTTCACATCTTCACTATCTGCCATCTTTAGCCCAGGTTTCCTGGTGTGAGGCAGAGCCTGGCAGTTCATCTGAAACCTCTAGTCAAAGCCTGGGAGTTTTGGCCTCTGGTTTGCTCGGAGGCAAGCTCTAGCCATGGAGACAGAGCCTCGGAGAGGCATCATGCTTGGCAGTGGAGTTTGATGCCATTTTAACTCCTACTGAGGAGAAGACTTTGAACAGGGAACCTCTTTTGACCTTTGGTTGTGCCTGCAACACTTTATTCTCTAGCCAGTGAGCAATGGGTGAGTAAAAGTCCTGGAAAGTCCCTAAAGCCTCAGAGAAAGCTTTAAACCAGAGCTACAAACTCTCACAGTGGGCTTTCAGTAAAGTGCTGAGGAGGGACGGGAGGGAGGGACACCTGAAATGCTGCCTGGAAAAACAATAGCCTGTAATATTGCGTCTCCCACACCCAGTCCAGCCTCACTGCTTGGTCTGGACTGTTTCAGTGCCTCTGCTTCCCAGTCAGGCCAATGCGATGGTCGCTGCATTGCCCTCCTCTTCCTCACCTTTACACGCCAGGTCTGTGACTCAGCACAGGGCTTACAGGCACAGCTCAGTTTGCGCCTGTGCCTGTGGACTTTGGCAGAGGCTCGGCGTGGGCCTCAGAACATTTCCAAATAGCAGTGGATTAACGAGGGCTGGGTCACGGCCCCTTGTACCCTCCAAGCTCATCTGCTGCTGGTCTGAAAAACCCAGTCTTCCCTGCTGTCTGTTAGAGACTCTATCCCCAGCCGCAGGTGCTCTGTCGTAGCCAGCCAAGGGGAAGGGAGGAGCCGCTTTACTTCTTGTGATTGGGAATCATAAAAAGGAAAGGCACAAGAGACGCAGGAAGCAGTGCTGATTAGAAGAGGTAGCCCAGGCTATGGCTTTGAACTGCAACCCCGAATTTTATGCTCTTTCCTTGGACATCTGCTGTTTTCCACTGCTGGATGTAAGGTAGCAGACTTGCGGAGCAGCCGGCAGACCCCACGTAGCTGTTTCACATAACAATACCCTTATCAAACCCTTAGAGACTGCGATGGCAGTTTGGAGCACACAACCCTTGTGGCTTTTGGGGTGCCTTTTGGGGTTATCTTGTACCACGCAGAACTTCCTAGGAGCAGGTCTGAGTCCCCACCTAACGCATTTCCTATGGAGTGAATTAGTTTGTGCAACAGTAAATGGTACCCATTTGTCCCTCTGCTCTTTGTTTGTTCCTGTGCCTCAGGAACTCAGGAGGAGCGGATCAGTTACAGATAACCGGGATCTCCAGCCCATTTGTGCCATAACACCAGAAATCTGCCAGCTTATAATTAGCCTCCATGAATAATTCATTGCAGACACTGTGTTCATCAGATCTGACAGCCGTAATCATTTTGCCAGCAAAATATGGGGTTTGTCTTATTTGTGAAAATGATTCAGGCAGCATTTTTTTAAATAGAAAAGGGAGGGATACATGTGTGTATGCCTCTATATAAATATATATTATGTACAAATATATAAAAACATATATATAAAAACATATATATATCCAGGCTCTCACACACACATATATGCTTTGCGTGCTCACTCTATAATAAAAGCTATGTTTGTATAGCATGGATCAAACCTATCAGTGATGTAACTGATTAAACCAATTGGAGTGCAGCAGGAATGAAGGCATATTTATATCTGCTCTCTTTTACAGTCTAAAAATACCCTGTAATTCTGAATGGATGTGTTTTTAGGCAGCTGCATTTAGAAATACCTCCAGACCCACATTTTGTTGTTGTTTTTGGAAAGCAGGCAAGGAGATCAGAGTCTCGAGGTCTTGTCAGGAGCCCTCAGATCTCCTGTCTCTTTAAGGCTCCATCAGACTCCCTCTCTCCGTGCTTTCATTCTTAAATACGGGATGTGTCCAGGCTTTATTAATTTATAACAATAGCTGATGGTGCTGGGGAATGAATGGGTCTGTGAAATATCTGACATGGCAATTAGGGCTGCTATCGCAGCGAGGCCTGATTTTTGCTGGAAGGGTTGTTGCTGTTAACCAAGGCTAATTAATTGCTTTTGGGGAGAAAAAAAAAAGAAAACCTACACACAAATGATCTGGGCCAAAATTATCTTCCTGTCATGGTGTAAATCTGGAACAGAACCAGTGATTTTTGCATGGTAAATCTTTAGCAAGCACGCTAAGGGTGATATTGCAGGCAAGGTGTGAGTTGCAGACCAGCAGTTTCCTCAGAAATCAGCCTCCATTTATTGCCGCACACTCTAATTCCAGAGGCACATCAAGCACGTTGCACAGGGTTGCTCGCATGTCTTTCTGTTGTAAAGGGAGACTGGTGCGGCACTGCGAGGCAGTTCGACCGTCTGTGCTGCAGATGTTCCCAGCTCCCACCTGCACGCAGTGCTTTCAGGCCAGTTGTGTCAGGACAATGAAAAATCATCTCCCCATTTTCTCCCCTCATAATTTGGCAGTTTGCTTTTTTTCCTGCTCCCTTGAGCCGTGCTGTTTAGTCCTTCAGCTGATGCCACACTTCAGTACGGGGTTGGGTGTACACAAACAGAGCTGAAAAATCTGAGAGTGTGATCTCAGGGGTGGAAAGGGTTTTAGATGATGGGGGCAAGCTTTCTGGGCTGGTAGATGCAAGGAATAAATAGAGTGGATGGTCATGTCCTCAACAAGCAAAAACCATGACTGACTGATACCAGCCCAAGCCTGGGGACCTCTGGACCTCATGGTGAGTGTTGCGGTCCTGAGCATCTCACTGCTTTTCCCCTTCTCTTCTCTAGCTCTTTGTCTGGTGCCCTGCAGGATCAGGGAAAGATGATGTATGGTGGAAGGAGAGAGACTTCAATCAGCTCCGAAGTGCTGGGACCTGGGTGGTTTTCGATGTTCAGAAAGGGTCCTGCGGACAGAGAGAAGGGGAGGGTTTTATTAGCTTTTCATTAGAGTAGACCAAAGCAACCTCTAGATTAAAATGTTTCTGTTCTAGAGAGAGGGAGGAAGGGAGGTGGGGGATAGTCTGCAATTGGGATGTTTAGAGATAACATCCACGAGTGCAAGCACAGGGAGCTGAGGCATCTGTGGTTCAGTCCCAGCTGGTGAGGTGAGAGCTGCTGATGGACAGAGCAGAGCAGGAGCCAGAATGCGTGGGTTCCCCCCCCACTCTCTGTCACCACATCACCATGCAACCTTGGGAAAATTCACCTGCTCTCAAAGAGCCCAGACTCTACACAAACACATTTTACAGCAATGTCAAAGACATTTGCCTCTGGAACTCAGAAAGCACTGGGAAACTGGGCCACTGGAGGCCACAGCCCTGAAGCAGCATCCCCAGGTGTGCTGGCCCTCAGGAAGGGAGCAGGCGTGCTGGCCCCAGACCAGGGTGGTGGATGCTGACTGCATCCCAACTCAACTTCGCTTGCCAACAGCTTTAAACAAGGCATCAGAGAGTGACTTCAGTAATAAAATGCTCTGCAGTGACAAACAGCAGTGGGAGAGGCGGTGGCAGAAGGTCACGTGTCTCTCCAGCTCCTTTCCCCATCTCTGCTCGGTGATCCCAAGAAGAGGTGTGACACCACCTGCTAACACACGGCTCAGGATGACTGATCCAAGTAGAATTGACAGCTCTTGGCAACACATGACAAGTCTAAAAATTCAAACCAGGTCTTCCAAAATGTTCAGCTAAGAGTCAGCAAGGTAGATTCTGGCTGCTGCCCCACGCTCCTCTTTCACAGAGCAGTGATGGAGAAGGGCCCAGAGCACAACTCCCCATGACATCTCTTGCTTTAGTAGGGCACATGGCCACGGCCCATGGGGTTGGAAGGGAGATCTGTATCACAGCGGGCTCTGGAGGCAGCTCTTGGGCTGCTCCCCTGAAAGGACCTATGTCATAGTCCAGATTTGGTGCATACACCCACCCCTTCCTCCCCATCTCCAGGGCACTGAGAGACACCCAAATAATCATAGAATCATAGAGTAGTTTGGGTTGGAAGGGACCTTTAAAGGTCATCATGTCCAGCCCCACCTGCAATAAGCAGGGACATCTTCAGCTAGATCAGGTTGCTCAGAGCCCCATCACAGCCATTGGGGTCCTGCTGTTTTGCAGCGGGTGTGCCAGGAGGGATACAGGTACGCGTACATTGCTAGGGTGAGGTATAGTTATCTGTGCTGGCAACTTGA
This sequence comes from Phalacrocorax aristotelis, assembly GCF_949628215.1. Taxonomy (NCBI): domain Eukaryota; kingdom Metazoa; phylum Chordata; class Aves; order Suliformes; family Phalacrocoracidae; genus Phalacrocorax; species Phalacrocorax aristotelis. The sequence goes on along the minus strand of NC_134310.1, from coordinate 5,089,090 downwards.
GGTCTGAGTGAGCGGGTGTGTTGGTGCGAGGTGTGGAGGCTTTGGGGGTGTGGAGAGGGATTGGATGTGTAAGTGAGGGTGGAAGCATGTGCGTGACCATGCACGGGGAGCCAGAACACGTGGAGGAGGTGTGATGGGCTACTGAGGTATGTGTGGGATGTGGAGAGGGAGGGTGTGAGCGGTGGGACAGGTGACTGCGAGTGTTGTATCTGCTCAATGGCTTCCAATGGCCCCATCATCAAGAACACAGAGCATTGGGACCCCAGTTGCTTTTACTTTCTCAGCCAACACTTAAATGCCAACACAATAAAAGCCACAATGCATTATTTAAAAGTCACTGTGCTTGACCCTACAAGGAGCTTTTCAATCGCCTGAATGTCAAGGAGAAAGATGTTGCTGTTTCACTGATGGCTGGTGGGTTAACCTCCTTCTCATTCACAACCTGACCGAGGTGAGAGGCAAAGAGATGCTGAGATGACTGGGGGGGTCGAATGTGTGTGCACAAGGAGATGGGTATGAAACCAACAGAGTCACCCACATGGAGCGACCCATGGAGCTGATGCTTTAGGCTGGGAAAGCTAAGTAGAAGGAAGGATCAGTCCCTAGGGAAGGAATAAAAGTTTAGGAGCTGTAGCTCTTAGAAGAAGTTGCTCTCAGCCTGTGCCCTTCAGACCTATCAAGCTGAGTTTGTTTCTGGTTTGGGTTTGGTGGTTATCGGTGCTGGCACTGAGATGCCAGCAGAGCCGATGTGTCTTCCCATCTGTCACAGCTAGAAGGCCACGATCTGTGGCTGCAGTGCCCAGGAGGGCTGGACGTGTGCTGGGCCTGGGCCTGGGCCTGGTGTGGCCTGCTCAGAGGCACCAGGTCATTCGGTTCTTGCTGTCTGGAACTGCTCCTCAGCAGTATTTCACCTGCTGCCCACATTCCCTTTTCTTGGGGCAAAGCAGGTTTGGCCATGGTCTTCTTACTGCTTGTTTACCAGCTGCAAACCCTTCTTGTTCACTGACTGCTGTTAGCAAATTAGATGTCTGTAACCTCCTGTCCTGTTCTCTGGCTTCAAAAGAGACTTTTTCTTTCTCACAAGCTTTCAGTGAAACCCTTTGCAAGGCTGCAAGTCATTATCTGCATGTCACTGTTGGAATGAGGTTGTGAGCCGTAGAAAAAGTCAGAAACTAGGATCTCTGTAAGCAAAAATCCTCAATCACTATATAAACAACCAGTGGTCTATGTCTATATCTAGCAAATGTTGTTTTGGAGATGAGAAAAGGTCACCGGTTGCAGTGGTGGCATTTCATCCCTTATGACCTCATTAGAGGTTTTTCCCAAGTAAGTAACTTGTTTTATTTATTTAGCAATGAGACTGACTCTTTTTTCCCCCATCTGCCAAAATATGAGCCAAAGCATCCTTTGCAGGATGAGATGTACCACATAAAGAGGAGAGATTCTTAGTGCTTAGATGCTTTTCACATTCAAAGCACCTGAAAGGTGGTACATAGTGAAAGTGAGAATTAAGCTTTTTTTTTATTATTATTCTCCACAGTGATTTTTGATAGCCCCGAGTAAAGTGCCCACAACAGTCAGCAGCACATGATGAGGAGAGGACTGGCAGTCGTTCGTTTCCACTGATGGGCAATTTGGAAATACCTTTTAAGCAGCTTGATATTTTTTTGGCACCTGTGAAGAGAGGCATATTTGTGCTTCCCTCTTTTATTCATACTGTGGAAGGACGACAAGGTCACAACTATAGTCTTGTCTTTGTAAATGCCCCAAATACCATATTTCATCTCTCCTATACTGATGATGATGCTGCATCCCTGCAGCCACTCCAGGCAAGACTAGCAGGTTACACATGGATGAAAAGTGGCCTAAATCTAGCTAGAACAGACTCAATCTTAGGGTGCAGTAGACAAAAAGTGAAATTTCCCAAGCACTTTAGGAGTAGCTGCAATGTCTTTGACTCATATCTAGGCACTTAACTCACACAGACTGAAACTTACAGAGTAAAGCTTAGTCTCCTCGCAAAAGCTTTTTAAAACTTGTTCTCAGAATGCAATATGGATTATAAATCATTAGAACAGATGAGGAGGGATCCAGAACGGATGAGGCACTGGTAAAATAGATTAGTTGGAATATAGAACAGATCTAAAAGCATGAACAGCCAGGGAGATTATTAGTTTGAGAAGATGAGATTAGATAGAGCAGCTCTTCTTCTGCTACCCTGGCTTTTCTGTTCAATCTGCCAGCCAAAATCAGCTTGTGCAACAATGCCAAAACCCAAAACATGCTTCCTCTAGGCTTCAAAACCAGGCAACATTTGACTTTGTCCAGAACTCTGCTTCCATCCTAGCCTGCCTGTCTCTACTGAGATGAAAAAAGAAAGGGGAGGAAGGAAAGGCAAGTGCTAGAAGTCAGCAAGGGCTGTGGCCTAAGGTCTTTTCCAGAGTTGGGGTGCAACGGGCAACTGCTTGCAGAGCTCATCAACTTCAGTTCTCTGGAGCTAAAAAAGAGGGGAAGAGCCCAGACAGGCAAAGTCACTGGGTGCTTGGTTTTATTTATATCTCTGCTGCACACCAGCAGTTGCTGGAGTTGACCCATTGGGTATCTTGCTTATTGTTGCTGGAGGTTTTTAATGTTTGTTTTTCGGAGAAGCGGTAATTCCAATGGTTGGAAATGCAGTTAAAGCTTCTTAAAGCAATTAACTCATTTGCTTTGGTCCACACTGCTGGATATTATTGTTAACTGGAAAATGTTATCTATTTGTTCATATTAAAGAGGGAAAGGGAGAGAATTGTAAAGAGAGGTTGCAGTGAGATCGTTCAGTCCTAGTGGGCCATAAACTGCTCATCTAATAGGAGTGAGTGGAGTGCTTCCAGACTCCACATGTAAACCATGTAATCACCTTGTTAACACACTTTCCAGCAGGAACTTTCCTGACTCCTGCCTGCTCTGGAATATTCATGTGCTCATGCATCATTTTAATGAACTTATCAACACATTCATAAGATATTAATTAAACATTTATTACTAATTATGCTTTGGGATCACCTCATGCGTAACTCCTGGCATTATAAATAGGACATCTCACCCCTGCGTTTCATCAGCCCAGTCTCTGCAAGGTGCGAGGCTCCTTCTCTCCCATCCTACCCAGCCCTCACCCATATCTGGCTCAGCTCTTACTCATCAACGTATTCTGATTCCCAGGGCAACCTGGAAAGGAGCTGGTAGGAGAAAACAGCAGAATTCACTGGGTGATGGCCCACATTACCAAGGCAAATGTGTGCTGCGGGGCAGCAGCATTCACAGCCATGGAAGATCCTCGCTGCAAATGTTACAGGGATTTCCAGATGAGAATTAATGGACTTTCCTTGGCTAGTGTAGAAGAAAATGTTCTACGTGTGCTTGTTTATTATTTCTGTTACAGTCACTGTACTTGCTTATTGCTTCCATCTGTTGGCATCAAACAAGAGCTCTTGTCTTATCGCTGGGATGTAAACCCTTCGCAGGCAGGGAGCATGGTTTGGTGAGAGGCGTAACAACAGCGCCTCAGAAATTTAGGTGCTTAAAGACTGGGATGCCTTGGAATCAGTTCCAGAGAGGAACTCGGGTACTTAATTCCCAGAGGTTTCATTCAGGAAGAAATATGTTCAATGGCCTGAAATATTAAGTGCATAAATTGTTACCTTTTAAGTCTTGTGAAGTCATTTGCTCCAGACCATCGTATCTCCAGTTGGTGCCTCAGGAGATCATTAGATTTGCTGTACAGGGTTCTTGGGGAACAGATCAACCCAGACCACGTCCTGCTTGAAGAATACTTAAACTCTTGCAACTTGGGCAAAAGTTGTCCTGTTTAGTCTTCCTTGTTGCTTCTCCACTTTAGTGCTGCTAGACTAGGCAGGACAGGATCAAGCAGGCCAACTGGGAGATCCAGAATCACCATTAAAAATAAAGCCGCTCTGTTCCCCATTCTCCAGGCCATCTCTGGATCCACCAACCTCGTTAGTCAAAGGAGTGCAGACTGATTTAGAGGGAGCCATGGGACCCGCTGGCGGCTAGTAGCCTCCACAAACAAAACTCTCTCTGTCCGCTGCAGGCGAGCACTGGCTCTCTGCTGCCACAAGGGACCCACTGAATAATCCTGTGCAGGTGGCCCCTGCTTTGCTGTTTATATGCAGCAATTTGGATGAATTGGCAGGAACAGGAGATGCTGTACTAGGTCGTGTGCTGTTTTATAAATTTTAATCCTCACTTTGAATTTTCCAGCAGAATGGGTTTGTCTACTTCTAGGCTGGAGGGAACCTTCTTTTCGTTACCCTGGAAACATGAAGATGACAGATCCATCGTTCATCGGCAAGAGGGAGAGAATAAGAGAGAAGTAGATGACCAGAAACTACGCAGGGGGAGACCAAGGGAGTAAACGGGCCTTTCAGAGGAGCCATCTTCACCTACTGCATCAAGGCTGCGAGCAAGGAGTGCTCAGGCTACCACCAGTGGTCAGGAGTTTCCAGCACTTCATTGGATCTTCCATAGCAGCAGACTCTCTGCAGCAATTTTGCTCAACTTTGACAATGAAGCAACAGGTGATGGATTAATATTAATATCTCCTTGCTCCCTTCCCAGCTCTGGCAACCTGGAGACAGCTCACACTTTACATAATCACAGAATCTTTTACCTCATTTAAACCTGGGATGTTGTGAATGTGGAGCACACCCAAAGGTCAAAGAGCCACTCAGGAAGGAAATGGCCAAGCTGCAGGACAAGCAAGTGTCCTGATATCGTAGACGGGAATGGGAGGAATCCACCCATATCCACTTGAAGGCCACTTCCTCTTCACAAGGAGCCCATGAGGACATTAAGGCAATTTATCTGATTAAAGTCAGGCAAGACTTTACATCTCCCGCTTAATTGGCTTTGCGAGGAAGCCAATGGGTTACTCTTGTCCAAGCAGCCACAGAAGAAGCTGTAACACCCAGTGTGGGAAAACTGACCACACATACAAGGCACAGAAGGATAGGGTAGGGATCACGCTCTGAAAGTCCACGCTGCTCTTGCAAGCAGCTGGAAATGAGCTAAGCCCTTGGCTACAGGTGAAGGCAGGGCATTTCTGCGTGTCGTGTCCCTGGTGGCAGCTTCAAAACAAATCAGAGGAGTTCCCTCTTTTGCACTGTGGGGTCTGGTACAAGCACTGGGGGAACCTGAAGCTTGCCCTGAGTCTGTGCAGCGGAGTAGCTCCATCAAGATACACATCCATGCTGCAAAGTTTAAACTTAGGGCAGGGATCTCTGCACTCAGCTCTTGAGTTACTTGCTGTCACCATGTGTCCTGTACCAGGGCAAGGAAATCCACAGTGCAACAAAATCTCATTCTTTTCCCCAATGAACTGAGAGGTCTTGAGAAGATAAACCACTCTTTAGTATCTTGGTGAGCTCTGAGCTTCAATTAAATGGAAAATAATTCAGATTTTTGCCCTTCCCACTGAACTTGCAGGAGTTAGAGTCAGGAATTTTTTTTTTCCTGCTGGAAATTTTTGCCAAGAGAGGTGAGGAAGAATACTGCAATGCAACATTCAGCTGCTTAAAGTCAGGATATGTAGTTCCTGCCCCACTAAGTTCCCTGTACTCACCTCCTGTTTCCATGCCTTGATGATATAAGTCCACCTCTGCACTTTGTCTCCCTGCTGCCCTCCAAAGCACCAGCTCATATTAATCTTCTCTCTCCTTGCTGAGTTGCAAAGTGCTTAAAAGAAAGGGCTCTGTTTTCCTGTTCTTTTAAAGTCCCCTGTGCTCTTGTGGCACCATGCAAATAAATACATGGCAATAAGCAGTAGCCTCTCACCCACACTGCTCCTGGGGCCACAGGGAGCCTGGGGCTTACCCCAGAGTTTGCAGGAGTGCCAAGGAGAGGGTATGTTCCCTTTGCCATGCTAAGCTTCATCTTGCTCCATCTGCTCCCCTCACTACCTCATTCTGCTCCTCCCTGGTCCCCCAGTATTGCCTTCATGTCTCCAAGTTTCCACTTGTCACAGCCCCATGTGCCCCTCTTCCATTGCCACCCTGCACCTCCCAGCACTACAGCCCTGCTAACGGCCTCAGCTCGCCTGAAAGCAAGCCCGGGGCAAAAGAGAAAACGGAAGTATTTCCCTCGAAGCAAGAATATAACCAGTGTGGGCCAGGTAAAAGTTGTTGGTTTTGTCAGTATCCGAGGAACTGTATCTGCTGAGACACATAGGCTGCCATCTGAGGCAGAGACCTGAGCTGGCTGGATTTTAACTTGGCACTGCCATCTGCGGGGCTCTTGTGGCAAAGCTGGGCGGTCTCAGGAGGATACTGATCTACGTTACGGTTATTATCCTCTTCCCCAAGGAAGTTTGCAGTCCCCTTTTCCCTCCCTCACCTCGTTGCTGGAGCGGTGTCAGTGTAGCTGCCAGGCAGAGTAGCGGCAGCAAGAGACAAGTGTAGCAAACACTGTCTGACAGTGGATGCATTTCAGGTGAAAACACAAAAAAACCCAAGCGTGTTTGATCCTGGCTGTACCTGCCTTCCATATTCATGTTCGTGCGCCTCCATGTCATTATGGGATTAAAGCATCATTAAGCACACAACAGAAGGCTTTGCTAACACTCTGCCCATACTCCTCCTCGACTTTCTCTTTTTGCATTCCTCATAGCCCATCCTCTTTTTTTCCTTTTCCTGTCTTTTTTTAATCTACTCTTTCTTTCCTCTCTTCAGTCATTTCAGGGATGCTCTGGAGTAATACCCCACCAAGACATGATACGGTTGAAAGGCCTGTACTCTGACTGGCCTTTACACCAGCGTGTATATCAGTTTTAGCATGACAAACTGGAGGCAGCGTCATCTGGTGCAAATCTGTGCAGCTGTATCCAGGTCCACAGTGGCGCTGCCTGTTTGGGAGAGCAGAGGATGTGCTGCAGCTGAGCTGGTGCAAAGAGGGTGGGGAACACGAGCAGGTCCCCAGCGTAGGGTTCTGGTGTAAATCCGAGAGTTATTCCACTGGGGAAGCTGCTTCAGATTTACACCAGGATAGCAGGGCTCAGTAGCTGGTGTTCAACATCCACTTTGCAACCTCATTATTGAGAGCTGCAGAGCTTCAAGCAGCCACTGTAGAATGCTAGTAGGATTTTTAATAAGGGTGCTGAGACCAATCTAGTCCTGTATGGCAAACGTGACAGCAATTTAGATCAAAAGCCTCTGTTTTCCAGACAGACACTCAGACAGTTAGTACAAACAAAAAGGCACTTGTAACTCCAGTCCTTTAATTTTACTCTTTGCTTCATCATAGATAAGACGTCTTGACATCAAATTGCACTAATGTGGTCCTCTGAAGATTAGCACACTGGACAATGCTTGTCGTCTGGCTTTCCCTGATATGTTTTCTGAGTGTAGCAAGGTCTAGTGGTCAAATCAGGAATGCTGGTATGGAAAAGGGGCTGTTCTCATACTCTCTATGCCTCTGCCTTCTAGTCTGCCAACGGCTGACCTTGCCTCTTGGTTTTTGCAGTTGTAAAATGGGCATAATAGATACTAATTGCTGGGGGGAGCTCATTGGGTGACGGCTAATGATTATTAGCTTGAAAATTACAGAGGAGAGAGGGGAAGAAAAAGAAGGAAGGTTTTGCAATGAGTGTGGGATGCAGGAGCTGCTTCTCTAGAGATCACAGAGCTTTTTCCTACAGATGGTCTCATTCCTCTCATTTGAACAACAGGGCAAAAAAATATAAGGTCAAGTGATTTGCCCAAGGTCATATGAGAAGTCTGGGAATGAACCCAAGTGTTGCAGGTGCTGCCATCCTGCTGTAGCCAGTGGGTTGGGCTGCCTGTTCACAGACAGGCTGTAAAGGCCGTCGATGCACACAAACAGCCCACCACAAGCTTCAGTTCCCTGTACAGTGCATTGGGCAGAGCTGGGAGTCACTCCAGCAGAGCCAGAGCAGCGTTTGAGGGGGAAGCGATGGCTGCACAGCAGCTCTGCTTCCACGCATTCAGGGTAAGGCCAAGGAACATAGAGCCTGGGCTACATTCTGCTCCCAGTTTCCTTCCAAGTAAACCCAGAGAGGTCTCTGGGAAGGGGGTGCAGACTCGCTGGGGTGGATGTGTATCTTCCCAGGCTCAGTGCTGTGCTCTCACCACCTGCCTAAGGACTCTGTCAAGTACCCCAGGAACAAAAAACAGCCTGAAGCTCAGCTGGATCTGCCATGAGTCTGTGGATGAGCCCAAAGCCCTGAGCTTTGCTTCTGTTGGTCACTCAGACCACCGGAATGAGGTTGCTGGGCTCAGCCCACACCCTGAACAGGGCTGCATGTGCCATTCTCACGTGGCTCCTCCATCCCATCGCTCGCATCCACCCTTCAAAGAAGCTTCACTGCTTCCGTGGAGATGGGCCTGTCCTAGTACATCACTATTCATCTGCCTGCTTGGCTTTGAGTGGATTTAGCACTGAAACTGGAGGGGACTCACCTGGAGTGTCCTACAGCTCCCAGAAATCCGATGCTGTGCAAGATGCCGCAGAGTGTCACTTGTGCTCAGTGCAAGGGGCCGTGCCCTGACGGCACTGCTGGGCCAGGATGCAGGGCCAGGGAAGAGGAGGCACGAACACCGCTCTGATGCCACACTGCGATCATCCATGACTCCATCTGCACCAGAGGAGACGGGAGGTGTGGGAGCAATGTCAGCCCAGCAGGGAGCTCACAGCAGACTCTCTGAGATCAAACTGTAGAAGACTGGGTAAAATGGACAGGAGAACAGAAAAAAGGAGGAAGATGCCTCAAGTCAATTACACCAAGAAAAACTCTGCATGAGGTGAAGGAACTTCACAGGGGAGCCAAGGAAAAACAAGCAGCTGAAGTCAAGAAGACAATTAGAGCCCTGTGGCCAGGAATAGCCCTGCATGAGCAGCCACAAAGGGAAGGGCCCAGCAGGCGAGGCCAAGCCACAGCGAGGTGAGGAAGGCAATGGGTTAAACATGGAGGCCTGGGAGAGGACATGAGGACTGTGCTGTGGTATGTTAGATCCTGCGAGGTCCCTGCTGGGCCTCCCTCCAGTGAGGCCTTGCTCAGCCGACTCTTGGTGGATGAAAACAGCAGTGGATAGACACCAAGGGCTGGGAACACTCGCAGGTACTGCTGCTTACCCTACAGCAAAGGCTGCTGGATAAAACACCTCCAAAGTGATGTACCAACCTGTGCACTGCAGACACAGGGAGCTCAGAGGTGTCTTTTGTGATTGACTTTGTCCTGGAAGTTTGCAGTGATTAATTCCTTGCCTGGGCATGCCACAGGCTGGTGCAGTTGTGGCCAAATCCCCATTGCACTGGCACTGATAGCTTTGTGCGTGAGCGAGGGCGGTCTGGAGCCAGGCCCTGCTTGCTCCTTGCTCCTGGCAGCACTGCTCTGGCTGCCAGGCTCCCAGGGACGGGACCAGCCCTGTTCCTGCCTGCAAGGACCAGTCTGTGGGCACGCAGCTATTGCCAGGCTCGTGGTACCAGAGGATTCCTGCGCTAGCAAGGGCCTTTTGTTGTTTCAAAGGCTTTGAAATGCATGTTTCATTCTTCCTTGTTCTGACATGACAAAGGACTATTTTAATAGCTGTGTATTAAACCTATTCAGGGGGAGAAAATGAAGGACTGGTTGAGCCTACAGTTCAGGGAGCTGGTCTGTTATCAATAGCCTGTTTCCACCAGAGTTCAGCAGGAGAGGCATCAGCCTCGCCAGGGTCAGCACTGGGCCAGACTGTATTCCCTGGGTGTCAATGTTCAGCCTTGAAGGAGAATATATAACAATGCAAAGGGCTGAGTCTTCCCTTCTGCTGACAGCCTGGAGATCCCTGACTTAGGGCGCTCCCCTTTCAAATATTTTCACGCCAATATAAACAGAGCTCTCCAGCTCCTGGTATTCCGGCGAGCAAGGCCCTCATGCCAGGCCACGAGGCAGGACAGGCCAATGACACCAAGCTGTCCCTGAGAAACGTGGTTTTGCAGTACTTGCCCTTGTCTGTGACAGAGCTGTATCCCACACTGGGACTGCCCACACCTGATAGAGCCAGCTGGAGGATCACAGGGGCAGGGAGGGAGGGGGCATCACAGTGGCACTTGCGAGGCAGGAGACCAAGAGAGTGACTCAATACGTGAAACCTGACAGCTCTGTGTCGAGGTCTGGCCACAGCACAGGGCCACGGAGGGGAACGAGGCTCATCAAATTGAGTCTGGGAAGGTTTCCAAAACCTTGTCTTCATGAGGCAACAGCATGCGGGTTTGCATAAATATCTCTGGAATTCATCAAACAGCTCAAATGAAATACACTAAGGAAGGAACAACGTCTGCATTTAAATACGTGCACAGTTGCTCCCCTGTCTTTGAAATCCAGCGATGCCCACCCCTCCATCAGCCTAGGAGCAAGGTACATTCCAGATGGCTCCCCCATCCTAAAAAACTGCGCTGCACAGCTGATTAAATTCTGCTTGTTGTAATTAAGCCCGACACAATTAGCTGTCAAGCAGGGCACTCATCTGTTTTATGTTGCAATCTCTTCAACAGGCGAGGCTGCTAGACAAGATTGTCACTTTTCAAAAAGATTTTCATTAGTTACCCTGGGCTCTGTGTCAGACTATGAAATATAAAAATGTGCTCTGTAGCCAACTCAGGGAAATTCTCATTTAATGTTCCACACAGTATTATGAAAGTAATGTACTCTGAAAATGAATGCATTTTGGAGCATTTCGGAAGAAATGTAATTTGTCTGCTAAGTAATAACTGCATGTTCATGAATTTACTGATTTTTTTTCAGTATGCCTTTCGTGAAGTCAGAAAGACTTTTTCTGACCTAAAATGAGAGGAAGAGAAACTGTTGATTTTAATGTTATTCCTTCCTCCCTCCCTCCCGCTTTCATTCTTTCTTGCTTTTCCATCATTTCCATGCACCCTCAGTACAAGAAGCAGGCACTGTCCGATAAAAGTGGAAGCTTGGCAGAGAAGAAATATGCAGCCCAAAATGGAAAAGACGACAGAAAATAATTGCGGTTGGTGAGGAACAAGGGATCTCCATCTTTCTGTGCCTTTAAGAACAGAGAACAAGAAATCCTGTTGCTCCTCACAGTTCAACAACCAGCAGCTGTCAGTGGAGATGCAATTACAGTTTCCCTGTTTTGGTGGGACTGTGAATTTTCCGCATTGCTAATGTCAGAGGCTAAGTGGGGGTCAAACACACAGAATGGCAGTGCTTCTCGCCACCAAAATTCAGATTTGCAATCAGAGAAAATAAAGTAGTATTCCAGGCTGTCAGAGCCTTCTCTTTCCCTTATAAATAGACGCTGGACCACGGGACAAATGCCGTAACCCAGCTGGCTCATTGCCTCCCTCTGCTCTGGTCCACCTAGGGAAGAGTCGTGCCTTCAGCTCCAGTGCTGAAGCATTCGTGACTCTGAGTCCAGATCTGATGGTCTGAACTGGGGATCTTGCGTAGCCAGGGTGACGGGAGGCAGAGCTGAACGGCCACCGAAATGGTGGCTGAGCTTTCCACCAGGAGAGAAATGGCTGAGCCAGGGTTACTGGGTTCAACCGGGCAGGAATTTGGTAGGGGGAAGAGGGGGAAATGAAAATGCGGAATTATGGCCACAGGTTGGAAAAGAAGAGGAAAATAGCTGAGGAATTGCAGTGAGAACTGGGACTGTAGTCAAAACCTGCATGAGTGAGCTCAGCAAGCTTCTGCATTTACTTAAGATGTAATTTTGATAGTTGACGGATGCCGTGGTCCAGACCTGGGTGAGCCAGCGGAGCTCAGGTGATGGTGTCACCTCCAGCCGTGGCTAGAAATTATCCTCCTCTGATCTGTTATTACCCCCTCACTTGTGTCCGTATGGCCCTGTGTGGCCTTGAACAGGAACAAGTAAAGAGGTTAGGGTTAGGGTTAGGGTTAGAGTTAGGGTTAGAGGGTTATATTACTGTCTTCATACGTCTGTACAAATTGGGGTTGTCAGTTTATATGTTGGGATGAAATACAGTTTTCAGATCATAAGAAGTTATGTGCTGAAGTTTGAACCCTGCTGTGACAAGCATTACCCGGCTTGCTTTGCTGCCTGTTATTGGCCATTAACTCCCCAGGCAGACTCTCTTATTCAGAATTCAAGTGGCTTTAATCAGGCTTCGTTTACCCTCCTTGGGAAGGAATAAAGTTCATTCAAATTAACACCACTTTATCTCCAAATAGAAGCACCCCCACATGAGGTTCAGTGTGCATTTTAAAGATTTATCTTTTATGGCACACCTTTTCCTCACTCAGATTTCCTTTGCAGTGAGGCCTTTCCTTGAAAAAAAGCTCCCACTTTCCCAGGAGCAGTTCTGGAAGTTGTCGCATTCCTGCCCTGGGTGTCTGCACAGTGCTGGGAGCTCAGGGTTGGAGTGGAGCCTGGTTTGTTAGCATTCAGCCACAGAAGGAAGGGCAGGAAAAACTCCACAGAAGTATGAGATGGAGCAAATAAAAGCAGAGTGGGTGAGCGGAAAAACATTGTCTCTTAACTGAGCTGGGAGAGAAGAAGGAGTAGCGGTGATTACAAGGCCTGCAAATCTTTGTTTACAAGAGCTGCCTTCCTGCAATCTGTCTCCATCGGACAGAAGCATCCGTTACCCTTGAGAGAGCATCATACAGGGAGGAACTGAACCAGAGCAGCTGCATGCAAAGTGTGTGGGGTGCATGGCTCCATATGTGCCGTCTCAGTGCTGTTCCCAAATGCTGCCAGCACTTTTGATCCAAAAAGCCAGGGCTTTTCCCCTCCAGCATGTTCCCTTGCTTCAGCCAGGGGCAGAATCACAGTGGAGTAGTGCAGGATAAAGCAGGGCTTGCTCTCATATCCCAAATGCTGATCATAAAGATGGTCATATACACCGTGGCACACGTGGATGGGGCAGATCAATGGGGAGTCACAGTTCATTTGCCACAATGACAACCTGCATAAACAGGTCTGAGACAGGAGAGACCCAGGGCGGCCGTGCTGGAGAGCTCAGCTGCACATGCATGGGGGCCGTTTGCCCAGGTCGCTGGACATCTGCTCTCCACCCTGAGCTACTGCTCGAGCCCAGCTGCCAAAGCTTTAATAACCCAGAGAAATGGCTCGCATCTTTTTTTACACCGGGGTGAAATGCCTGGGCAGAAAAAGAGGGTCTGTGCAGGAGACACAGATGTATGGCAGCTCCGCTCCAAGTCCTCTAGCCATCTCCTGAGCAGGCAGTGATCAGTCTGGCAGATGCTGCCCTGAACACCCAGCTTTCCCCACAAGCTGCTCGTTCCACGTAGGGCTGGGGCCCGCTGCGCGCCTCGGCTGATGCTGGCACCCGGGGGGATGCTGGCTTTGCTGCTGCAGGTGGCCGGCACATAGCGGGGATGTGCTAGCAGGGACTCTTGGCTTGCTGAGTCTTGCTGCTTTACTGCAAATAGCTTTGGCCGTAGCTGCTGTAAAAACAGTAAAAACAGTAAAAACCATACCCCCAAAAGTCCCTTTCTGCTCCGTCCTTTAGCTGGAGAGACTTTGCCAGCACCAGGTGTAAGGGGCTGCTCAGGGGATGCAATGAAACCCAGTTCTGATTTATTTGTGTCTCTTTAACCCTTTTTTCTCTCCATTAATATCTGTCAGGGGGACTCCTTCCCTTCCTGAGGGGTATTTTCCCCTTTTGTGATTGTTTTAACACTGGGAGAGGAGCCAGAAAGAGATTCCTGAAAGAAAAAGGCCTCCAGGCATTAGAATAAACCTGCAGGTGCCCCCTTCTGCCCACACCACTGCCGCTCGCCACGGGCTGGTATAGTCAGGCAGGCCCATATGGGTTCTTGTTTGGCTTTGGTTTGGGACATCACATAAGCAGAGGCCTCAGCATTTACCCCGTGCTTGAGTTGAAGCCCATGCTTAAGGACACTCACAGCCCTTTTGCTTCCTCCTCAGCATCTCCCTGTTGAGGACCAGGGTTCTGCCAGTCCCATCTGGTTTAACACACTGGACCGTCAACCACTGCACATCTCAGCGCTGGTCACAACTCCCTGATGCATCCAGAGCCTTCATTAGGTTTCATCGAAACCCCATGTTGGCGAAGGTTTTACTGCAGTGACCTCCTACGCAGCACAAACCACAAGTATCACCCCAGTTCTCCAAAAAGAACGTGAAGGGATGGAAGAGAAGCTCTCTGTTGTCTTTCAGGTAAGCGACTTTAAATATGCAACTCTGTCTGATGGTTTCAATTATTATTCTTTTAACTGTGCTACAAGAGAGAAAAAAAGATTTATCACAAAAGATTATTTTGGGGGAAGGGGAGGAGGATGGGGGAACTCTAGAATGTTTTATTTATGGGAAAACTGCAAATTACCTTAATAAATTCCTTTACTAAGCTGTGTCAGCTACTAAAACATTGTTCTTTGTGGGTGAATAACTTTTAATTTGAGTGTTCTAGTATTCAGCAGAGTGAGGTAATGGATTAGCAATTGCCTGTATTGTAAACGTCATCTTGGCATAATTAGGATGATTATTGTTAACCAGTGGAGTTTAGTATTTATCTGTCACTGGGTGAGAGACTATAACAAAGCCCCAATTAGTTATAAATGGTGGTGGGTGGTGGGGACGGAACGCAGCCTCTGAAATGCTATTTTTGTTTTAAATTTGTTTCACTGTTTATTTGGTTTTAGCATCTGCATTAATGTGATCTCCCCCTGACAAGAGGGAGCACGAATCACGTGCACATGTAGATGTCATGTGTGTCAGGGCAGGAATTACAGCAGAGACAGCGGCACGAGCGGGAGCAGTGCTGCAATTCACTGCACAAAGCATGGGTTGCTGCCTGAAGCAGGTACATGCAAACTGTCCTCCGCCGCGCCCAGCCGGGAATAGGTGTGATCCCTAAATCTGCCCAGTATCGCAGGCTTAAGACAGTGTCAAAAGGTGTAAGAAACTTTTTTTGAACCGATTCCATCCTGATTCCTCCTTTCCTGCTCCGCTCACCTTTGTCCCTTTGCCCTCAGAGTCATATTTGCCCTTCAAATGGGCCCAGTGAATGTTTGATCTGTAACAACAGTCGCCCCCTGAGACATGGGAGCGGAGAAGCAGTAGAAGTTCACGTCAGTACAAAAGGGATGCTAAGTTGCTGGAAGGCAGCAAGCATTACTTCAGCTGTCTCTGATTGTGGTGTTTCTAGCTCCAGTTCCCAAGCATTTGCGCCCACTGACTGCGGTGCAGGTCAGGTGGCCTTGCCAAACCCAGCCCTCAAAGCAGTCACGCAGTCAGTAACCGCCTGCCTGAGCTGTGCCCGCTGTGTCATCACCTGCGATGGACACCAGCAAGCCCGCACTCGGCACCAACGTCAAGTTTGAAGTCTTAATTTCCTTTTCGGCTTCTCGCTGCCCGCTCGCTTCTAACAGCGCCCTGTTTCTGTTGGTCAAATGGATGCTTTAAGAGGAAGTGGTCTGGGTTCAGCTCTCCAAGGGAAGGGATGAAAAGCCTTGTTACAGGCAGCTATGGAGCAGTGTCCCCATTGCAAACATCATCTCCTTTTCCCCCAGGGCAGTCAGCAGCTGGCTCAAGACACCAGGGTTAATGTCCTTTGCAAATACTTATCTGGCCTAATAGAACTGGGGATATTGCTATCACTCACAGATATTTCAAATCCTCCCTCTTAATCCTGACAAGCTCTTGCCCTTAA
Source organism: Phalacrocorax aristotelis (assembly GCF_949628215.1). NCBI lineage: Eukaryota > Metazoa > Chordata > Aves > Suliformes > Phalacrocoracidae > Phalacrocorax > Phalacrocorax aristotelis. The sequence goes on along the minus strand of NC_134310.1, from coordinate 5,073,409 downwards.
TAACTTCAGCGGGACTTTTGCCAGAGCAAAGTCAGATTCTCAAACGAAATGAAAAGAAAAGCAGGAAGGGAAGTTCAAGGTGAGGGTTTTTTCCTTGGTGCTTTTTATGGATGTTCATCGCTGGAAACTGTTTTTTTTTTCCTTCTGATTATCTAAATGATGGATGAGTCAAACATCCTGAGAAATTTTTCCAGATCCAGATACAAATGACAGAGGATGAACTGAGCAAAGCCATCAGGGGCTGAAAAAAGAGAGAGGAAGAAGACTTAGCTGATAGGGAAATAAAAGACTCAGTGGGAAGAAAGAAAGCGGTTTCAGAGGAAAGCAGGGATAATGTACTTTATGAAGCTTAGACGTAGGAAGAGTTTATACACTTTTAATTAACAGATATTTAAGTACATTGTAATAATCAGTTGGTTTACCCTATCTCAGACAACAGATTTTTTGTGGCCACAGTGTAATAGGTGGTAGCTCTTCAAATTTGTTGGAAACCTTTTGCAGTGCTGAGTCTCCTGTGACACAGATTATCTCAGCTTTCTTTAAAAATGAGAGGAACATTTCTATACTCTCTCTGTGGCAGAAAAAAAAAACACAACTAGAAAACGTGAAGCTGAGAGCCACAAAGCAAATAAAGATCCAGTTCTTGTTTTCAGACATTCTCTGATTGCTGGAGACGCTCCTACTCTAGGGAGGGAAGAGGCTTGATCGATCGTTTGCAGGGTTTAGGGCAAGCAATGCTGATAACCGATGAGCTCTTGTCAGGATATGAGCCCTGGGAGACAATGAGCAGCAAGAACAGAAGATCTGAGCTGCTCTTAGCAAGAACTGGCATTTTCCTGCACCTTTTAAAAGTAGGCACAAGGTGCCATGCGATCCCTCCGGGGCACCGGCTCAGGAATGGGACAGATCTTTCTCTGTCCAGCTCAGCCCTGCCCAGCCCAGCACCAGGTGAAGTTTGGCAAGCTAATATCCCCCTGGGGAGCTCATATCCCTCCAGGCCCAACCTCACCCTGGGCCTCTTATTTTCTCCCAGGGTGCAGAGACTCACCTTTTCACCCAAGGAAGGAACTGATGTCGCCACCTGAAAATCTGCAACATCTCTGGGAGGATCCATGAGCCTGTGGCCACAGCAGGGCACAACTGCAGCAGTCAGAGGCTTGCCAATAAAAATAGGGTTTGACCTGTTTTTGGAGTGGGTGCAACCTGGATTTACTTGCCACAAGACTGCACAGGTACCGCTTCCATTGTAAACTATATAAAGCTTGTAAATACCCAGTAAGCCTAACTTAGGTCCCGATTATACCTGAAACAAGCCCATAAATCCAATGTATTTTTTTGCAAATGCAGCCAAAGTTCTGCTATTATTTATTTAGATGCATCTGGGAGCTTACAAATTTGCAATGATTTGCCAGCACAAATATTTTTCAGAAATACGTTTCCCCCCTTCTCTGTAGATATTCTGCCTCCAGCATTTGTGGGGAAAAAAGACGTTTTGGCCAAAGTAGGAAAAAGTAAAAATCTATAAGCGTTTTATAGAACTCGTCAAATACAATTTTGGTTTAGTTTTACAAATAAGCAGGACTTTCTATTCTCTTCAGCACCTATGGGAAGGTCAACATTACTTCTATAAAACCTTCAGCAGCAAGGTTTTTACATGGATATGTCCACTTTCCATGGAAAGTCAATAGATACACTCAGAGCAACTCCTGAACAGAACAGGAGGGATCAGAAGGGAATTTTTGAGAGGTTGAGCTTGCATGTATGAACTGAAGCAGAGTCTAATTCCTTAAAGGCTTGATCCAGCCCTTACTGAGATATATGAAATTGCTTCAACCAAAACAGGACCTGACCTTCACCGAGAAACATGCCAGGACCTGGACGAGCCCCAGGTGCTTAACACAGGCACAGACACGCCAGCAGCCACCTCCTCACCCTGCCTCAGTTTGGATTGCAGTCAGTCCCTGGGAGAAAATAGAAATTCGTCATAACGAATGAAGCGGGAGGCTTGGCTCAGTAGCACCATTTAACACCTGATAATCCCTCATCCCAATTTGCTTCAGTTTATTAGACATCCCTGGAAACAGGCGTGATGGAAACACCACGGAAACATGACAGCAAGTAGGGCTGTCAGTTCACAGCCTCTCCAACGAAGGATTCTTCAGGGAGAGCAGAGCTGGCATCACATGGGCACCTCCCTCTCCTCTTCCCAGCTTCAAGAGCATGAAGACACCCCCATGCTGCAGCCAAGAGGGGCACTTTTTCATCAGATCTGGAGGGAAAATCAAGCCAGCCATGTCCACAACTGTCAGTGCCAACAGTCCTTCCGTAGTAATGGCATAAATCCCAGTATGGGCAGAAAGGGGCAGATTAAACTGGCTGAACTAAGGTGCTTGCTTCTGGAGACACCAAGAGGAAGTGTTACTTCCCTCCCCCAGCCCTTGCGCTTCAGCATTGCCACTTGGCTTGGATAATTTACTTTTAATAGTCTGGTTACAAATGAGATTGCAAAGGAAGCACGTGACTCAGAACAGGGATTTCTGAGTCACATTCTCATTTCCCCCTCATGCCTCCTAGCCCTCTAATGAAGTACAAAGAGACATTAAGAAAACACTAAGAACTCTTTATCTGCTGAGATTCGGGAACTGGTACAGTGAGCAGGCAATAATGGATTCCACGTATTTGTAATACGTCCCTGAGGCAGCAACCAAACAAAGAAGATGGGAAGTTCAAGTGCTCAGGACATAGACTGCCCGGATCAGGTGGCAGATGAGCAGAGTCTGAGGTTGGGTGAACACGCCTTTCCCAGACAGTCTCTCAGGAGGCTTTCAGCCGTGCCTATGCCTCATTCCCTGGGAAACCCAAGGGGAATTAAGTAGCTGTCATCTGTGCTTTGAGACATCTTCTACATCACCCCCCCAACATGTACCATATCACTTGGGTCAGGTTAAATTGCAGCATGCAAATGAGAAGAAAAAATGGGCCACATCCTACCTCTGCCTACAACGTCCCTAACTATAACCCCGGTTCAGCAGACAACTGCAGGCAATGGGAAAACCAGGCTTAGGGAATCAACGGGCAAATGTCCCCCCAAGGCAAAGAAATCAATGCAAAAATCAAATAGAGGTTAAAAACACATACATAGTACTAATTACAGAAAGAGATCTAAGCCGGGGGTGGATGAGCACCCTTGATAAAGGAAATGGCTCCACCAGGTAAACGGAGCAGTTGGCCTCAATGACTTGGGTTATTTATTTTAACTTTTTCTCTTCCTTCATGTAGGTCAGATGCCTTCCCGAGGGGGTTTCTCTTAACCTCCCTCTTAGGATCTCAATTACACACTCAACACAGATTAACAACAACAGGTAATAGAACAGTTAGAGCAAAAGAAACCTCAGAGGAAAACACAGCCCACTTAGGCCAGAACAAATAGCAAAGGGTTCATGGGGAAGGAAAATCAATGTGGCGGATATTTATTACACTCTTTATGGAGGGAGATGGGACTCAACCAGAGCCCATTTAGAGTTCTGTTCCGCTTGGGTTTTGCCATAAACAAAAATAATGAGTCCAGACCTTCATTACAGTTTTGTGCCAGCACATTTTAATTAGGGTTAGGAAAATAGACAGGGAGGGGAAAAAAGCAAGAAAAAAGAAAGAGAAAGAAAAGAGGTGAGAAAAATCTCCAGCTAATTCATAATTTAGTACGAATCCTGTTCAGGCTTCTGTTGGATCTTCCAAAAGCAACATCCCCTTTCATTTGGATTGGCTAGTTGCTGTTCAAACGGCCTTTTGATGCCACACATGAAGAGAAAACAAACAACCATGAGCAGGGAGGGGAAAAGGGAAAAAAAAAGGCAAATAATGTAATATGTATAGAATCTAACACAACACAGCGTCCCACACTGGGAGGCAAAGACCAGTGGTGGTGACTGTAATTCAGCACGAGTGGGAACAAAGTAGAAAAATAAAGGGCAGAGGAAAAACACTTTGTGACTAATCAAATCCTTCTTGCTTTCACCCACTTGCCTCCCAGCGTATGCACACGCACCGCAAGGTGTTCACAGACATGCTCAGAGCCATGCAGCAGGAGCACCTGGGAGTGCTCACATACACTTGCAGGGGTATAACCATGAGCTCTGTAAGGGATTGCGTGGCCCTAAGGCCATAGAACGGGGCACAGGAGCACATGCCCTGCTGGCTGATGAGAAGCCGTTTCTCACCCTGGCCCATGCTGGCTTGCATGCGCACAAAGCCAAGTACGTGTGTGTGTTTGTGTGCAGATGTCTGCAGTGACCCACAAAATGTGTTCTCCCTGCTTGATCCATCCTATTACATGACTGTGCTCAGACGTGGTGGAGATTGATAGCATTGAGATCGGACTCTGGTCAAGGAATTTGAAATCTGATTCGAGGTGAGTCCTGATTCAAGTATAGCTCAAAAATCAAATTATTTCAGTTGTGGCAGGGAGGGGGAAGAGAAACAGAGTAGGTGAAATAATAGCTACTGTCTGGCTAAGATAAACCAGGCAAGACAAAATATTAATTCTGATTCTGTTAGCACACCAAACAGAGAGAGACATAATTCCATCTACCTGTCCAAATCAGAGGAAATGACTGTCACCAACGGTGCATAATTCAGGGGTGATAAATCATTAAAACCAGGTAGAAATGGTGACATCCCACTATTTGATGCCATTGATAATAAGCCTGTCTGGAAAAGGGAGATCCTCTGAGTTGTGGCTCATGTTTCTTTGCGAATGGAGGCATGGGTATGCTTTGATGCTCTCGTAAGGTTCACGAGCCTCACTGATAGTGGAGAACAACCCAGACTGCATGATGACATCTCAAATGTCCTGTTGCACAGACCCAACACCAGGCTGAATTTGAGCCATCTCCTCAAGCTCAGGGCTATGTCCGTCCGCTTGCTCCAAAGGGTGGATGGGATGACCTCAGGCCTGGAGGAGGCCTGAAGATAAAGCCCTGCTGTGCTCTGTTTCCTCCCAGCTCTGCCAGTGATTTGCTGTGTCATCTCGAGCAATCACTATAGCTAGACACGTCCCCTTTCCTATCAGATGGCTTATATAGGTGTCCTCATTAACTAATGAGCCAAACTGATCACACATTGCTGATGGGACTCGCTTGGAGTCTTGGAGTGCAAGTGTTGTTCCATCAGCCCACAGTATTCCATCCAACATGATCAAAAGTCTCTTTCCAACATTTGCTGGCACAGCAGGGGTAAAAGGAGATTGAACTGGGCTCGGTGCTTGGAAAATAAAGGTGTTGCAGGTGAAACACGAGGAGTCCAGATCAGGATTGAGAGGAAACTAATCCCTGCTCTATGAAATTAGTGCATTTCAGAAAGAGGGCACAGCCATTTTATGGAGCATCCTTGGTTTGTCATTTCCCCTGCTGCTCCAATCACTTTGGGCTACCCTAGAGGAGTGGGGCCGTAATCACTGCCAGACACAGAACAAAGGCAGGAAAAAAATCTTCAGGGAAGTAGGGAAACCTGTGGCTCAAACTGTGTCTCTGCAGGAGCTGAAGAAAGCTGCAGCTTTCTGCAGCCACCTGGAGCTTAATTGCCACTTAAAGGAATTATCTTCAGCCTTTATCCCTAAGAAAAACAACTATTTGTACGGAACAGACAGACAGGGAAGCATATTGGAAATTGCTTTGTAGACCTGCTTCCCCTCCTTTCCCCATGTTCAAAGTGAAAGAAAATAGAAACAAAATTCAGTCAACAGTGACAGGAAGGAAAAGAGGTGCTGGGCAGACCATGAGCCTCTAGAAGCTGGAATAGGAGAGAACGGATACTTCCAAGCATCCCCTGGTCTTGCTTTCCTTCCCCAAGCATCTGCTGTTGGTCACTGGCATACGCACCTGACGGACTGGCCCTGTGTCTCACCAAGGGCACCCCTGTGCCACCCTTCAGGGTAGCTTTTGCTGCTTTTGGCATTACTATAATTAATGTTTTTAGGGATTTCTCCCGGCATTTGATAGCCCAATGCCATCACTGGGATTCTGTCAGGAAGACTATTTCTTCTCTCCTTTAAAGAAAAAAGGAAGCCCTTTCCTCTTTCATATATACCAGGAATAACTGCTTGCTGAAATGAGCTACTCGCTGTGGGAGAAAGGCACTGCACTGACAGGCTTGAAAACTGACAACTTACTATTAAACTACAAAACAGTCACCTCCCCAGTGATGGTGGACGCTTAGCAGCAGGAGACTCTTCTCTTCCAGCATCCTTTTGCTCTACTGAAAGCTTCAGAGGAAGTTGTAAGAAACCAAAACTGGGCAGGTCTAGCCTTATGTACCCAGAGCTTTCACTAGCCCTGGCTTAAACCCTAAATTGTTTTTTTTAACCCTCTTCATTGTCATCCAGTCTCGTCTCATAACGTCATGTCCAGACTCCCTTCCGAACAGCTCTCTGAGCACTTGTTACTGAGGCACCCAGGCCTCTCTACCACACCGCAGCAACCTGGAAGCACGCTCCACAGTATGGACTTCAGTGCTTAGGGCTAGACCAAGGATCCAGTTACTCATTCTTCCTTTTTTCTCCTTTTATTCCTAATGTTAGTGTCTCATTAGTCTATGGGTGGCTCTCCTTAGTCAAAGCTCTATCCCGCATCTGCCTTACGTCCCTATCTCTCCTTCTTCAGCCAAGCATCTCTATACACATAGATCCATGTACATTAGCTGTTGCGTTCTCAGCATATGGCTTTCAAGCACTTCCTTTCAGAAGCCCTAAAATCGCCTAAAATAATCCAGACCCTCTCTCATGCCACATTCTCCAATTCACAATCAGAAGCTATTGCCAAAGGCTTTATATTTAAAAAACTTATGGTGACTTTTTCCACAATTAAGCATTTTCATTCAAACCATCCAACATTACCTGCACGTGCCCTGGGAGGCAGAGCAGACAGTGGGAAAGTCCCTCAGCATAAAAAGGGATTGATTGAAGGACAGCCCTGGGTCAGTAAGACATGTTCTAGACATTCATATCCCAAATAGGTAAGACTGCTGTTCTGGAATAATCAGGTTTTTTAGGAGATCACAGATTTCCTGGGGTAACTACTTCCCTGGTCAAAAAGCTGCATACCTAGCAATTTCTTGCTTTCATTTTCTTGTCCTTGATCCTCAGCATCTCTTTACAGAAGTCAACAGAGATACGTCTGTTTATGTGAGCTAAAGTTCTGGTCCAAGTCTCAGTCTATATTACAAACAAAGTTTCAAAGGAATTCTTGGCAAATGAAGAAAGAAAATAAAAGTCTTTTTGTACTCTGAAATTTCCCAGGAATAAAACAAATGCACAGTCAAAACTATTCAAATTACATTTCAGGAGATCAGTCATAGAATCTGTTAATGCATTTCTTTTTAAACAGATGGAGTTTGCAAATTTACTTTGGGCTTATAGGCTAACCTGTTCTATTGCCATCATGGCCAAACCTGATTTCTGACATAAGACTGTGTGTTCACAAGAGTCTCCATACGGTGAATTGGATAGGATTCTGCCTAACATAGATAAGGTTTAATTAGAAGAATAACTTAGTCTTATCAAGGTTGTATCAGCTCTTGAAGCCAACTTACATGCATATTCAAGTAAGTCAGGCATATACCCACCAAAAAAATTGCTCGATTTTTCAGAATACAAGATCAGAATCAAGCATAGGGTCTCACTTCCGTACATGCATAAAGCAGTGCTGTACCCTGGGGAAAGCTATTCTGAAATCGATGTGACTCGTCACTCAGTAAAGCTCTGCACAGCACAGTCCAGTCTGCAGCATTTATAGCTAAAGGTTGTAGCTACAGGCTTGGGCCTCATTCCCCATTGTACAGTGTGAACAGTAAATTACCGTTATTCCCACTTTTTAAGGTCCTTGCCTAAAGAGTTTTAATCCTTTAAAAGCAAATAACTGCACCCCATCTTCTTGTGTTGCTGGAGCAGAAAATGTCTCTGCAATTGTGATTATTGACTTGGTGGTCCTGTTACACCCACCTCAACATAGGCTTTATTCTCATGTGCACTAGGATCACTTACAGGCAGTAAGTAAAGAGCAGTGATGCTGCTGAGACTCTCCAAGGAGCTTGGAAAATTGACTTTAGCTGGTTCCCTAGGATTACATGTACTTTGCATTCCAGTGCTGCCCATGGTGCATTCTTGCAGAGAGCTGGGACTGGGCTGGGACCCAGGTACTTCTCATTTCTGCTTTCTGTTTGCTTCCAGTTCACACATGCCAGCTTCACCGACGTGGATGAAATAAGCCTGTGGTACATGGCAGACAGAGTTACAGAGGCTGCGAGCAATGAGTAAGCTGGAGCTTTTGTTTGTGTATCAACACCACAACTGTCAGGTGCATCCTGGCTGCAAGCATTTATTCCAGGTGATGCTGTAAAGAACAGAAACAAGATAGCAAGACATTGCATGCCACATAGGCTCTGCAGTGCCAGCAAAGAGAAAGCTCTCACAAAAAAAGCACAGCTGACCTGCTGGAATAAGCCTAAGCAAGAGTAAGCCATAATAATCGTAGCTCTTTGAAAGCCTCTGTTTCATTAGAGAGACTTTAATAGCTTTATAAAATCAGGAAAGTGTTTATTATACAACTTACAGATGGGAACATAAAGACTCTGCAAGGTAGTGGCTGGGGCGTTCAGATGCTTGTTGAGATCCATCCATGCTTTGTTGCTAATGATCCAGCCAAGGGTGATTGTGCATGTCTCACGTTGAACATCTACATGCTAAAGCAACCATAGACAGGAACCGCTTGTGAAAATCTTGCCCAATTAATTTCCTGAGGCTCTCCCAGAAAATCAGCGGCAGAGAAATAGAAACCAGGGTTGCTGAGCGCACCACTCCCTTAGCTCTCCTCACCAGGGGACTGACTGCAGGCCCGGCCCGGTGGCGTTCAGACATCAGGCTCTAGCCAGTCCCTTGAAAGAAGGGTGTGTAGGCAAACAGTTACCCAACTTTCAGGAAACTCTTTACCTTTGAAACACTCTCCATGACTGTTATTACCATATTTGCCTGGTTACCAACAAGGTTTCTATTTGAATAATTGCTTTGCCCCTCCCTGAATCCCATTGACTTAGGGCTTTTGTTTGTTTGTGTGTCGTCTTCTCCTCCTCTTGTTTTAATTAAGATACATTTTACTAATTATCCAAAGAGAAACATGAACACATTAAAAACTGAATTATGTAAGAAGCTGGGGTAACTGAGATTCAAGGGAAGGGGCTGAGGTGGCTGTGCTCTTGCTCAGACATTGCACTTTGCCAGTGACTTTCACCCAGGGAGCCTAGTTTGCTGCTCAGACATTAATTAGTCCTCTCAGTTTACCTGTGCAGAGCGCCCCACAAGCAACGGGCTCCCGTGGCCAGCTGCGCAGTGGCACGGAGAGGAGTGCTAACTTGCCTGCGGAACAGAGCACGAAGCAATTTCCTATTAGATGCACTGGGGAGGGTTATGGCTCCTTTCTGACCATTGGACTGAATGCAGCAAGAGTGGAAGTATGACACTATTTTGCTTATCTACTGAAAGGTCGCCTGTGCAGCCTAGGAAATAGCCGGCCCTGCCCACTGCTGGTGGGAAGGCAATGAATTTGGTGTACTTTGGGGAAAGCCAAATAGTTGTTGCAGAGGTCTGTCCTCCTGTGAGCTCAATCCTACTGCTCTACGTTGTGAACGCTGAGGAACAGGAGTAAGTTTAAGTGACTCCAAAACCAAGCTCATTGCTTCAGACTCATCATTTAGATTCTGAAAATGCTAGCGAGAGCAGGGCTCATTTGTTGGTGTCTGTTTGCAGGGATTTATTTGTTTGAAAAGGCTAATCAGCTATCAGGATGCAGAAGCAATTGCTTAAATGTAAAGGAAAAGGAAGAAATTGTTCAAAGCTATTCAGATGAGGTAGCATGGTTTGCATTTTGGTGCTGGTGTGCAGCCAGCTGACAAATGCTGAGCCACAGTCTGGTGTAAATCCAGATGAATTCCATTAGAATCAATAGACTTGCTTCCAATTTATTCTGATGTAACAGAGAGCATATTTCCATTTAGATTTACATTAGATTTGTTTCCTGTTTACCATAATTCAGTTTCCATTGTGTACAAAACCAGCTTGGGCCAGGTCTTGATCTCGCTTGCAGTGGACGAAAACAGTTGTTTCAAATGGACCTACATTGGATTTATAATTGCATAACTGAGAGCAGAATCTGATCTAGTCTAAGTGAGAATTTCCCAGGGCATTGCTGTGTGAGAACACCCCTGCCACAGTGAAGTGATCAGGTTCTTTGCCATTGATTTCAATGCAGAAATACTGTCTAAATCCTGGACTGGAGCCCTGAGCTTGACAGCTGCTGCTTCGCACGCCTGAGGTATAGAAGCCCCTCTTTCCTTCAGAAGATGAGATAACAAGCCCACACCACCACCGTCTCATGACCTAACACACCAATACCACACGCTGGCTTAGAATAAAGTCAGGAACAGAAAGAGCTCAGCCTTGCCTGGCAGAAGACTTCCTCAAAAGATATATTGGCCTTAATATATTTCATTTGTCACACGTGCTATTTATAACCGAAGTTCTCCATGTTGCCTTTTGCTTCCTACAGCGCTTCCTCCCTTGAGGCCCTTCCACCTCCCCTCATTCAGTTCAAATTGGGAACATTAGGAGCAATACAATGATTCTCTGGCAGATAAGGCTGTCTGTTTTGGTGGCCACGCTGCTAGCGATAGATTGGGTTATTACTAATAACTAATAAGAGGGTTATTCCCAGCAACATGTGCAATCAAATGGATTTACTCCTCCCCCTTGAAACTGCTTATTTCACTGCTCTCAGGGAAAATAAGGCCATTTAGAGTCATTTATGGTAGCTGCAAAGGCTGTTCTGAGTAGATATACAAGGTATGTTGCCATAGCTTCTAGGAGGACTTTGAACTCAGCTCATCCATCTGGCTTCACAACCTCTCACTCTTGTTCCTTGCTGTCCTCTAGAAGCCACCATTTCAATGGGACGTGAACAGGTATTGCTCTCTCTCTGGATCTTACAGGTACTGTACAAGCTCAGCTAGCCCTTAAAACCCTTGCCTCCTGGCTGCCACTATAACGCTTTATAAGCCTGGATATTCCACCTCGGTTCTGAAAGATGAGTTTTGCTATGAAAACATGCAGCTTGATCCTTTGTTACCCAGGGCCTGGGGAAATGCAAAGCTGATATGCAGTAAAGCAGTTACACGAGCAGCACATCGCTTTGTTATGGCTTGCCATTTCAAAGGAAGACATACCTCTTCCATTGGCGCATGCAGGACTCCTGCGTATTTAATTCCACAGTAACTTTAGGTTCCTTTACAAATTTAAATATTTCTCTTAATTTACAACATTTAGCACCAAACATGGGAAGACAACAATTACAAGAACAGCAGCAATGACACCGATGACACCACCACACTTAGGCGGCTATCAGTATTAGGAGCACATTATGTGGCAGATGATTGAAATTTCAGCATCTCTACGCTTCTCTCACCATGTCATCTCAGCCCTGTGCAGAAAGACTGGAAATTACCCACGGGTTTGGCCTGCAGTATATAAAACAGAGCCTTGAAAAAACAAGGCAATCATCAAATTTCCAGTGTAGGTGGCAATCTGTCTGTTAGGTTTGCACACATACACATTATTGGGGCCCGCAAGTGCCTAAAGGCAGTCTTACACAGAGCATCTTGTGCCTATAAAACACAAAGGCACACCAGATTCTCTTCTGTCTGATGCTTCACAGTGAGCAATAACCGAGCGGGACCCATCACGTGGTAACAAAGGCTGACATAAATACTTATTTGTGATTTTGTTCCCCACGGTTTTTATTCCACCATGCAATTTGCATTACAATTGGATCCTAATTGTCCATTTTAGTAGGCAAACAGCAATCTGATATAGATTAAAATACATGAGGTAAAGCAGCACCATCACAAAATAGGTGCTACCAGCCAAAGACAGCCTTCCTGTCTCCCAGGGTTTTGACACTGGCTGATTAAGCAGCTGGGCAGCACTGCCCAGAATTAACATGAGCTCAAAAAACCAGCAGTGGGAGTCTGCTCAACCAAAGTCAAAGCGCCATTCATCGGGGCTTCCCGACAGCCCCGAGGGTCTGAGGCGACATATTCCTGAATGCACGTCTGAGGTGACATGGTGCTACTGTCCTCAGTGAAGGGAGGCCTGGGAAGTGACGCACCACAGGGTCAATATGGCACGACGGCCCTGCGAGGGAGCATCGGCACAGCTGCCCTGAGAAAGGAGACCCTGCGAAGCACTGCTGGTCCTGCAATGTTGCTGGGAGCCCCTGCGAGGTAATGAGGCACACTTGGCCTCAGCAGCCCGTCTGCGGTAGCACGGCAGAGCCACCGTGGGGACAGAGCCCTGGAAAGCAGCATGTGGCCCTGAAAAGAAAGCCATGTGGCTGAAAACCAGGAACACCTGGAAGGAGAGCACTTCCAGGAGGGAATGCCACAGAGCCAGCCTGACTAAGAGAGGCTTAATGTGGCACAGCTGCCCGGAGCCAACAGGCCCCTTGCAAGGAAATGTGGTGCAGCTGCCTTGGATTGGAGAGTGTGTGCAAGTGCTTCTGGGGGAGGGCCATCCATAATGAAGCAGCCTCAAAGGAGATGTGACACAGCCTGCTTGAGCCCCTGAGAGCTCAGCTAGCACAGCCATTGCATTGAATTCTCTTGTATGTGAAAAAACCCTCTGTATTCCCAAGGCTGCTAGTGCAGACTCATTGATTAGAAGGCAGGGCAGGAAATTAAATGAGGCAGGTGAATTAAAGCCAGACTTCACAGGCTGCATCTGGTCCTCCGTTCCTTCTGGGTGCAACACTGCTGTAACTTTAAAAAGTAAATTTAGTGCTGAGGAAAGCTGCCAGGCTGATGGCCCTGTAAAATGAAGCACTTGATGCATCCATGACTGAGGTACAGGAGAAGCACAGAAGAGCAGCTTAAACATGCCTCAGCCTGAGCTGTCTTGCTGAAGCACAGCAGCTGGTGGAAATGGCCTGCCTGGGCTTGTCTTCTGCTCGTGAAGCTCAGGAGAAGGAGCTGGCTGGGAAGGCCTGGCTGTGGCTCTGAGATGGAGGCAGGTGCAGCAGGGAATGGCAGTGCTTTTGGTAATCCTGTCCGTGATGCCCTATCAATAGCAGGATCCCAAAGATAAACACGCCTGGCAAGAAGAAAACCCATCCATGGTGCAGCATGTGACGTTGCAAATACACAAATACACATCTTGCAATACACCCAGGCTGGCCTGCAGACGGGAGCTTGCATGCCTTTCATCTTTGGTCCTTGGTCTTGTCCCCACCTGTGTTCACAGAGAACAAGGGAAACATCCATTTCAGAGCAGTTCTTACTATCTGCATCTTTCCTGGTATTTGGTCATAAAACAACAGCCCAGTATTCTGCAGTCTAAAGAGCCTGGCTGTCTTTTGATGAACCCAGACGAGCGAGGAGAGACAGGATGTCTCAGACAAGAGACACATTTTGCCACCTAAGTGGGTGCCCAGAAGAGGATTCGAAGCATGCCTTTACTTGTTTGGCGACCTGACCTCCTTCTTGGCCAGACTCAGGTAAGCCTCAAATGTCTAAATTACATTGTAAAAAAGGGCTGTCGCCTCTTCTGTGAGCAGCTGAATGGTGTGATTTAGCAAGCATTAAGGATGCATGAAACTGAGGAGTAAGAGGCAGTATGGGGATGACAGGCAGTAGAAGAGGCAGTGTAGAACAAGAGAGTAAAAGGGTTGTCCCACTGGCTTCCCAGGCCCTCGCTGGAGGGTGGCACAGTCCTGTCTGCAAAGCATTAAAAAATGCTCTTAAAAAAACCAACTGCATAATGAATAGTCAAACAAAGAAAGAAAACAGTCAGCTCTTGTTCCTCAGAGCACAACCTCTTTTCTCGTCTATCTTGCATTGGATTATGGCAGAGAGGGGAAAAAACAGAAATACCTCAGATAGATTCAGGTAGTTTTACCTCTTTTTATGCTGTACCTGTGGCTGTTTCCAGGTGGTTTGCTTTTTTCTTCTTTTCCCATGTGATAAAATCCGTCATTTGAAGGACAGCAACCAAACCAGCTCTTCCTGTTCTTAAGAAAGGCAGCAACTGCACTTAGTATAAAAGATTGTCAGGCAGATTTGAAGTGTCAATCAAAGTCTATCTCTGAAAAAAGCATTAGTCCAGGCAGCTCACCACACCACCACAGTTAATTTACTCTTTCCAGATATCCCCCTAAGCTGCAAAAAGCCTTGCAGAGCTGGCCAGCTACAGGCATGAGGTGTTAGAGTAGATAATGGACCTAATTCAACTCGGGTCAGTTTGCCTTTTGCAGAGCAAAAGACTGTGATTATCTGGTCCAGAGAAGTAAATATTGGTCTCCCAGGCTTTGTGAGGCAAACGCTACCTTTCACTAGAAGAGGGACATTGATTTAGGACTCTGTTGCTGAGTGCGTCCCATCTTCCATGGCACACTTCCACTTTAATATTATTATTATCAGTTAAATTATTATTTATGACTGCACCTAGGGCTGCACAGGCACTTTCCAAGCACTCAGGAAAGTACTGGCTCTGCTCCAAGAAACTCATTATTTCAGGACAGACGTGCAGAGGCGCCGCACGGTCAAGTGGCAGAAATGCTGACCCACCAGCACCGGCATGCTCTGCTGTGTGCCTAGCTTGTTGGCTGACCTTGGAAAAGTCACATTCCTTCTTCCCATGCTTAGTCCCATCCCACTATTTGTCTATCATCTCAGTTGCTTGGACTGAAAGGTCTTCAGCTGTGACTGTGTTCACATCTTTCTCTATCTTAGAATCTCTTTCTGTGCGAAGTCCAAGGAAGCGCTGGGGGAAATATTTTTTCTTCCTAGGAAAAAACAAACAGGAAAATGAGAATGTCCATTTTCCATGGCATTTCTTCAAATGCTTTAGTTGGAAAAGACAATCAAATATTTCCTTATTGCCGAAAAAAGTCCAGAAAGGCACATTTTTGAGTTGAAAAACAGAAAATGCAGGTTTGGGGATTTGTAAGACAGTTGCCAGTTATTGAAATACTCTGGGGAAAGTGCTGTAGTGGTTAAAGAAACACCCATTTTGTCCTGAAAATAAGTTTGAACCTAAAAATCAAGTTCTTCTATGAGCAGGGGAACTGGTGAAACCTGTTCTACTTCTGATTTGTGTATTACAACTGTTTTTTATTTCTTCCTTTCTTGGTGCTCCCAGGGCATCCTTATCCCCTCCAGACCTCCTTAGCAATGTCCTCGCTTCTTCCAACAGCTGATTGATTTGCAGGCAAGGGGCAGCAAGTGCAGTAGCTGGTTTGACACTAGGCAGGCACTGATTGCCCAGCCAGTATCTAAATGCCAGCTGGTCACCTGGCTGCTGCATCTCAAAATAGATAGGGAGCAAGAGGTGTAACTACTTTTCCTTCAGTAGAATAGGAACTTAAATCTCTCTCTTCTATCCAGCTGCTGTTTTTTACACAAAAATTGCAGGAATCTCGGGTCTGTGAGACCTCTCTCTTTCCATCAGGCTGAGTTGAATCAGGTCAGCTGGTTCAGAAGTTACTGGAGCAGGGGCACTGGCACACAGATGGAAGAACACCACAAGGAGGCTCATTGCCTTATAAACCCTAGCTCAAAAATAAGGCAGTTTTGGTGTAACCATCAATGGGTCCCTACTGTCAGGTGAGGTAGTCGCCATAACAGTGACCAGTCAGTCTCTGTCCTTTGGATATATAAAGGCTGACAAGCTCCAGGACTGTCTACAGTGTGCTTACAGCTTGTTTGCTGTACAGAGCCTTCAACCTAGAAATCAGGGCCCCGCTGTACAGGAGCTGCTCAGGAGCCCAGACAGTCCCTGACCTGAGTCACAGCCAGATGGACAAAGAGTGGGGAAAGGGAAGAATAAATTATTTCAGACTTACACATAGGAAAACAAAGGCCAAGATCAGCAACTTACTGAGGAATCCCGTAAGAGAGTTGAAGGAGTCTCAGATGTCCAGTGTCCCCATCTAGGGCCCTAAGCAAAGTCCACCTCAGCTCCTTCTCACTTCATCACCCAGGCAGAAGTCACCCTTTCATGGGCATTTCACTCTGATTCACTGCCCTCAGGAGCTGAGTCAGTCTTACCCATGCTGCTTCTTTGGTAGCTGAGACCACATGGAACCGCTGATGAGGAAACGTTATTTGTTGTTTTGTTTGGGTTAATTATTCATGGGTACTGTGCTGAAAACACTCGGAGCTGCTTTCTGAACAGTCCTTGGCGTGCAGGGAGGGACTTACCAGACACTGGTGACCTGGCTGCATTTCCATGGCCAAGCGCTCTTCCATCTGCTTCCCTTCAGCTCTTGTCACACTCCCTGTCTCTCATGGCTTTGGCTGTGCTCTTTGGCATTATCTGAATAAGAAAGAGGCAAATACTTGGAGCAGTGCAGACATGCAATCAAAAAAGGCATTTGACCAAGGAGGCACTGACCCTGGCACGGGGAAAATATAAACCTGATCCTCTGACTGTTTTGTTTTTTCAGTCACACTATACAGCTGAGGATAAGCCACTTTCAGAGTTTCAGACCTGTTTATCCTTCTGCAAAAGATGCCTTCACCCTCCAGATAACCTGCAACTATCCAGAAGACTTTTTCCCATAGGCAAGGCTCTCCCTCTTTAGTGCATTTTTTCATCTCAGAACAGGGCAGCCTGCAGCTTTAGGAGCACTTTGAGGATGTTTACAATAAGACAGAGCTTGAATTGCTCTAAACACACTCACCCACATGCATTAGCACTGGACAGTGGTTTTCTGGGGTTATAGTTCCATAAACATTTTCTGACAGGGGTACAGACCTTGCATAGAAGACTTAAGCTTAGCAAAAATAGGATTACCTTCTTAGTTACTCTTCTGAAGCCATCTAGGGCTATTCCCTGGGGTCTCCAGAACGGAGGCTGAACCTCTTGCAAGTTTCTAGGGGTACCTCTTCAGGGCTAGCATTTCCTTTGAGAGCTCATTATCATGCCTTGGACTGCAACCAAGATCCTCATGGCCCATAGGCAGCAGCAGCTTTACCAGGTAGCCACCCCACCCGGCCGAGCCAGTAAGTGCAGGACTGAGTCTCTTGAATCCTGTGAATTGCTCTTTGCAATTATGCAGACAAGAAACTGAGCCTGTGCTGCAAATGTTTCATCAGGATTAAACAGAAGTCTAAAGTTTATGAGGTGGGTTTTTTTGCTGGGTCCTAGCAAAGGACGCTACAAGTCGTCTTAGGCTGATATCAATCGCTGGTTGGGTTTTCTGCAAACCCCAGAAAAGGATTAGTATTCCGGAACTTCCTTCCTCACTTGAAATTTCAGTGGCTATTTTTGTAATAGCCACGAGTTTGCTGTGAGCCCACCCTGTGGCACATCTGCCCCTTAAAACACCAGGACACAGGAGAGCCTATTTATCCCAACTGGGCAAAATCCTCACGTGGTATAAATCAGCCCAACTACAGAGGCATCCGGGAAGCTGTGCCATATCACACCGGAAAAGAACCTGGTTTAGAATATCCTTTCCACTCATTAATTCTTTGCCTGGAGCCAAGACAGACCCCCATGGGACACATCAGCTCAGTTTCATCTACTGCAATCCCATGCAACTGCACAGGAGAGGAATTCAGATCCTATGGACCATGTTCTCTGCTGTTAAATGAGTTACTTGGGCTGAACAGTAAGTAACGGAGCTAAATACAGGTGTCATTTTCTTGTCTGTATGCTGGAAGAGGTCAGCAGGGATAACTACACTGGTGCTTTCGGAACTTAAAAATCACTTAACTGATTTCAAGTCGTTTACACCAGCAGAGAGCTTGGCCCTTGAGTAATATGCATAAATACTATCTTCAGCCACAGAGATTAAGCCAGTCCCCCACCTGGCTGTTGCCTAAGTAACACATCTCTAGGAGGATATTTTTTAAGCCAGAGTTATTTATCCAGTAGATGGAAGCAGGCCTGTTAAGGCCATACCGGGTCAACATATGTCTAAGCATGTCCTGAAGAACTTAATTAGTTCTCCCTGAGAAGAGAGACTCCCAGTGCTATTTAAAGGATTGTTATCCTACTGTGAGATGCCTTGGAGCCTGCTGTTAGGCCTAAGCTTAACAAGGCAAGTCTGTAGTAGTTGGATGGGAGGGAAAAGTCTCCCCTCCATGCTGAGGAGTAATTGCTGAGCAACCCTGGGAGCTGGAAGGTCAGTGCAAGGAGCAGGCATCACAAAATCTCACTGAAATCCAGTGTAAAAGGGACTTAATTCACGTCTGGGCTGTAATGTTGGCTTTCTATGCAGGGTCAAACTGTGTAGATCCCATTATTTTTCAGGTTTCTCTTTCTAGAGATCCAACATCATCTGCTGTCCTTGGTGACTGCTCCTCAGGCAATTCCAGTGAGAGTGAGAAGAGGTGACAGGGTGGTGGAGTAACGTAAACCTGGAGTGAGCCACTGCCAAGTGTTATGTCAAACATTGATCCTTATGTCATCACAGGAGTCAAATGTAGGCAGTGGTTTCTTAGCATCAGCTAAACTGGACCTTATGCAAGTGGCTCAGTCATAGTTTTCATGCCAAGGCTCAGTCACAGTTTTCATTTATGAGGCCAAAAATCAGAGACTGTAAACTGAATGCCAATAAGGGAATTAGCCATGTTCCTCAAAGATGGATGGTTTTGTTATTCTGCCAGGAGGTGGCTCCTTGAGCAGGTGGACCTTTGGAAAATGAGGCTGAACAGCCTCTGAATCATAAAGCAGGGTCCCAAGCAGTGGCACTCGCCAGGGACACTGAGGCTGGATTGCAGAAGAGGGAGAATCCCTGGACACACCTATCTTGACCTAAGAGAGGCTTATACGTCACGCAGGATCTTGCTTTGCTCTTTGAGCTGTCAGGAGTTGCTCCTAGATGAGTTGCTATGGTAACCACTAATGCCCTGAGATAGGTGTTTTCAGGCGGTTCCAGGACAGAAAATCAACACCAAGAGATTCCAGATAATAAACTTCTGCTAAACTCAGTGCCAGCATCTACTTCATTTAACCTATTCACCAATGACTTATACGTACCACACAAGATAAAAGTCTTATAAGGAGCGGCTGAGGGAGCTGGGGGTGTTTAGCCTGGAGAAGAGGAGGCTGAGGGGAGACCTCTCTGCAGCTCCCTGAAAGGAGGTTGTAGTGAGGGGGGGGGTTGGTCTCTGCTCCCAAGTCACCAGTGACAGGAGGAGAGGAAACGGCCTCAAGCTGCGTCGGGGAGATTTAGGTTGGATATTAGGAAAAACTTCTTCACCAAAAGGGTTGTCAGGCACTGGAACCGGGTGCCCAGGGAGGTGGGGGAGTCACCATCCCTGGGGGGGTGTGCTGGTTTTGGTTTTGGTTCAGAAGGGGTTAATTCTCCTCACCGTGGGGGTCGGCTACCTTTCCAGCTTCCTGCGCTCTGCCGCGTGGCGGGGGGGGAGCTGGGAGGGGCAGGGCCGTGGTGGGGGCGGCTGACCACGACTGGCCAATGGCAGGTTCATTCCATACCATGTGACACCATGACCAGTATATTGAGGGGGGGAAGTGGTAGCGCGGAAGCAGCGCGGCGTCGGGTCGGCAGACGGCGCGTGCGGTTCGTTTCGGCAGTTCGTTCCCCCTCTCCCCTCCCTTCCCCCCTCCCCCCGGGGCTTTGCGCCTCTCGTTGTTCTCCTTTACATTGCATTTCTGTTGTTGTTTCTTTTAATTTTAATTATTAAACTGTTCTTATACCAACCCACGAGCGTTACCCTTCTGATTCTCTCCCCTATCTACCGGTGGGGGAGTGAGCGAGCGACTGTGTGGGGCTGAGCTGCCGGCTAAATCACGACAGTCTTTTTGGCGCCCAACGTGGGGCTCGAGGGTTGGAGATAACAACAGCTGCTGGTCACAGCACCATGTTGTCCTTTTTGCAGTTGGTGTTAAAGATTGGTGTTGGTTTGTTGCGTCTGCTGTGTTCTGCTGTGATTAGTAATGGTTTGCCTACAAGATTTGTTATACAAACACTCGTTTTCAGCTTTATCTGGTATTTGGGGTTTTTGCTGAAACCGTTACTGTACTTTGGATACCACCTTGTTGAGGCAATTAGCAATTATACCTCCTCCTCTGAGAGATTTTATATGGAGGAAATACAGAATAGTACCTTTGCAACTTTGTTCTATGATGTCTGTGCCTTTGTTACAACAACCTTTTTGTATCTTGAACATCCTTGGGTGGTTAAGGTGCACTTATTGTTAGTTTTTGGGCATGTTGTTTTGGTTTTGACTAAGCAATTTAAGAATATCACCCAGAAATCTGCTCCGAGGCTTGATAGTTACGAGTGGCAGGGCATTTGGGATAGCATGGGCAAATACCTAGGGCACTGGGCACCCCCAGTGTTTTGGAGTTTCACCCCCGAACAAGTGCAGAATCCTAAAAAACTAGTAGAATATTTGGAGAAAGTATGTTGTTACCCTGGGAACTCCAGAGAGACACAGATAACTGCAACATGGCTACCGAGCCCTGCTCAACAGTATTCAGTGCCCCCAGGGGGAAGAGAATGTCTCTGGATTGAAATGCAAAGTGACTGGCACTGTAGACAATCCAGCCCTGAGGACAGGCACTGCAGCCACTCAAACCCCCACAACAAGTACCGGAGCTAGCTCAGAAAATAAACCAGTATCAGTTGCCCCCATACACAAGACGAAATATTGGAAGCGGACAACAACTCGTTTACAACGGGATGATGAAGAACCAGGGCCATCACGGGGAGAGGAGGGAGAAGTCATAAATGAAATATAGACCACCCGATCCCTGTCCTTAAGCGAGTTGCGAGATATGTGAAAAGATTATAGCCCTCATTCAGGTGAGCACATTGTCACCTGCCTGCTCCGATGCTGGCATAATGGGGCCAGTAGCCTGGAACTAGAGGGAAAAGAAGCCAAACAACTGGGATCCCTTTCTGGGGAAGGGGGCGTTGACAAAGCAATTGGAAAAAAAACACCAGCCCTCAGCCTCTGGAGGCGACTCCTGTCTGGAGTGAAGGAAAGGTATTCCTTTAAAGAAGATGTTACATATCGCCCAGGAAAATGGACAACTATGGAGAAAGGCATCCAGTATCTCAGGGAATTAGCTGTGTTTGAGGTGATTTATGGTGACCTAGATGATCAACGGTCCTCCAAAGATCCAGATGAAGCCGAGTGCACACGACCCATGTGGCGGAAGTTTGTACGGAGCGCACCATCTTCGCATGCAAACTCATTGGCAGTAACGTCCTGGAAAGATGACGAGACACCAACGGTGGCAGAGATGATTGATAGACTCTGGGATTATGACACAAATATCTCTTCCTCACTCGTCTCTGCTGTGGAGAAACTATCCCAAGAGGTCCAGCAACTCACAGAAGATCTGTCCTGCTCCCCACCTCTACAGAGTAGTGTCTCAGCTGTTAGGAATAAGCGTCCTTTGGCTCAAAGAAGGGGATACACACCACGGGCCACCCTATGGTTCTACCTGCGTGACCACAGAGAGGACATGATGAGGTGGGATGGCAAGCCTACTTCGACCCTACAGGCACGAGTACGTGAACTGCAAGGAAGAACAGTCACTCAGGGAGGCTCCTCCAGGAAAGCTGCTGCTCCAGTTTCTAGTGAGCAAGTCCCCAGACAGAGGAGTAGAAGCGCTGATTTTATTTCTAAGTGTAATAGAGGGACTCCTGATTCACATTTACAGGAAGTGAGTTGTGAGTGCCATGATCAGGACTAGAGGGGCCCTGCCTCCAGCCAGGTGGAGGAAAGGGATAACCGGGCTTACTGCACTGTGTGGATCTGATGGCCTGGCACGTCCGACCCACAGGAGTATAAAGCTTTAGTGGACACCGGCGCACAGTGCACCTTAATGCCATCAAACTATATAGGGGCAGAACCCATCAGCATTGCTGGAGTGACAGGGGGATCCCAAGAGCTAACTGTATTGGAGGCTGAAGTGAGCCTAACTGGCAGTGAGTGGCAGAAGCACCCCATTGTGACTGGCCCAGAGGCTCCGTGCATCCTTGGCATAGACTACCTCAGGAGAGGGTATTTCAAGGACCCAAAAGGTTACAAGTGGGCTTTTGGTGTAGCTGCCTTGGAGACGGAGGAAACTGAACAGCTGTCTACCTTGCCCGGTCTCTCGAAGGACCCTTCTGTTGTGGGGTTGCTGAGGGTCAAAGAACAACAGGTGCCAATCGCCGCCACAACAGTGCACCGGCGGCAATATTGCACCAACCGAGACTCTCTGATCCCCATCCATAAACTCATTCACCAACTGAGGAGCCAAGGAGTCATCAGTAAGACCCACTCACCCTTTAACAGTCCCATATGGCCAGTGCGGAAGTCTAATGGAGAGTGGAGGCTAACAGTAGACTATCGTGGCCTGAATGAAGTCACTCCACTGTTGAGTGCTGCTGTGCCAGACATACTAGAGCTTGAAGACGAACTGGAGTCAAAGGCAGCCAAGTGGTATGCCACAATTGATATCGCTAATGCATTCTTCTCAATCCCTCTGGCAGCAGAGTGCAGGCCACAGTTTGCTTTCACATGGAGGGGCATCCAGTACACCTGGAATCGAACGCCCCAGGAGTGGAAACACAGTCCTACCATTTGCCATGGACTGATTCAGATTGTACTGGAACAGGGAGAAGCTCCAGAAAACCTTCAATACATTGATGACATCATTGTGTGGGGCAACACAGCGGAAGAAGTTTTTGAGAAAGGAGACAAAATAGTCCAAATCCTTCTGAAAGCTGGTTTTGCCATAAAACAAAGTAAGGTGAAGGGACCCGCACGAGAAATCCAGTTCTTAGGAATCAAATGGCAAGATGGTCGTTGTCAGATTCCAATGGATGTGATCAACAAAATAGCAGCCATGTCTCCACCATCTAGCAAAAAGGAAACACAAGCTTTCTTGGGCATTGTGGGTTTTTGGAGAATGCATATTCCAAATTACAGTCTGATCGTAAGCCCTCTCTATCAAGTGACCTGGAAAAAGAATGATTTCAAATGGGGCCCTGAGCAACAACAAGCCTTTGAACAGATTAAATGAGAAATAGTTCATGCAGTAGCTCTTGGGCCAGTAAAAAATGTGCTCTACACTGCAGCCGGGGAGAATGGCCCTACCTGGAGCCTCTGGCAGAAAGCACATGGGGAGACCCGGGGTCGACCCCTAGGGTTTTGGAGTCGGGGATACAGAGGGTCCGAAGCCCGCTATACTCCAACTGAAAAAGAGGTATTGGCAGCATATGAAGGGGTCCGAGCTGCTTCAGAAGTGGTTGGTACTGAGGCACAGTTGCGCCTGGCACCCCGACTGCCGGTGCTGGGCTGGCTGTTCAAAGGAAACATCCCCTCTACACACCATGCAACTGATGCTACCTGGAGTAAATGGGTTGCACTGATCACCCAGCGGGCTCGAGTAGGAAACCCCAGTCGCCCAGGAATCTTGGAAGTGATTATGGACTGGCCAGAAGGCAAAGATTTTGGATTATCACCAGAGGAGGAGGTGACATGTGCTGAAGAAGCCCCACTGTGTAACAAACTGCCAGAAAATGAGAAGCAGTATGCCCTGTTCACTGATGGGTCCTGTCGCCTTGTGGGAAAGCACCGGAGATGGAAGGCTGCTGTATGGAGTCCTACACGACAAGTAGCAGAAACTGCTGAAGGAGAAGGTGAATCGAGCCAGTTTGCAGAGGTAAAGGCCATCCAGCTGGCCTTAGACATCGCTGAACGGGAAAAGTGGCCAGTGCTCTATCTCTATACTGACTCCTGGATGGTGGCAAATGCCTTGTGGGGCTGGCTGCAGCAGTGGAAGCAAAGCAACTGGCAGCGCAGAGGCAAACCCATCTGGGCCGTCACATTGTGGCAAGATATTGCTGCCCGGGTAGAGAACCTGGTTGTAAAGGTACGTCGTGTGGATGCTCACGTCCCCAAGAGTCGGGCCACTGAAGAACATCGAAACAAACAGCAGGTAGATCAGGCTGCCAAGATTGAAGTGGCTGAGGTGGATGTGGATTGGCAATATAAGGGTGAACTCTTTCTAGCTCGATGGGCCCATGACACCTCAGGCCATCAAGGGAGAGATGCAACCTACAGGTGGGCTTGTGATCAAGGGGTGGACTTGACTATGGATGTTATTGCACAGGTTATCCACGAATGTGACACATGCGCTGCAATCAAGCAAGCGAAGCGGGTAAAGCCTCTGTGGTATGGGGGACGATGGCTGAAATATAAATATGGGGAGGCCTGGCAAATTGACTATATCACACTCCCACAGACCCGCCAAGGCAAGCGCCATGTGCTTACAATGGTAGAAACATCGACTGGCTGGCTGGAAACATATTCCATCCCCCACGCCACTGCCCAGAACGCTATCTTGGGTCTTGAGAAACAAGTCCTGTGGCGACATGGCACCCCAGAGAGAATTGAGTCAGACAATGGGACTCATTTCCGAAATAACCTCATAGACACCTGGGCCAAAGAGCATGGCAATAAATGGGTGTATCACATCCCCTATCACGCACCAGCCTCTGGGAAAATTGTACGGTACAATGGACTGTTAAAAACTACACTGAGAGCAATGGGGAGTGGAACATTCAAACACTGGGATACACATTTAGCAAAAGCCACATGGTTAGTCAACACGAGGGGATCTGCCAACCGAGCTGGCCCTGCCCAGTCAGAAATCCTACATGCTGTGGAAGGGGATAGAGTCCCTGTAGTGCACACAAAAAGTATGCTGGGCAAAACAGTCTGGGTTCTTCCTGCCTCTGGCAAAGGCAAACCCATTCATGGGATTGCTTTTGCTCGAGGACCTGGGTGCACTTGGTGGGTGATGCGGGAGGATGGAGAAATCCGATGTGTGCCTCAAGGGGATTTGATTTTGGGCGAAAACAGTCATTGAACTGAATGGCACAATGTGAACTGCTATATAATATTGTGTGTCACCTCTGTGTTGTATCAATGATATCAGAGTACGAGCCTCCCAACCCATGGAAGATAAACTGTGAAACAAGCAAAGTGCAGCAGTGATGGAACGATGACTGACTCGGTATGCAGCAACCCAACCCCACACACCATCTCTCCCACCCTGAAAGACTGATACAACAGATGGAGCCCAGAGTCATGGACTGGGTGAACTCAATGGACATTTTACTGGACATTTTACTGGGAAGGTCCATGAACTAAGGGAATGATGTCTGGGTATTATGTTAAAGGATGGGAAGGGGAGGGGTGGTGGTTGGTAAGGTTGTATTGCATCATATGGGACCTGGGCATGGTGTAAATAGTATGGAATAAGGGGTGGAGAATGTGCTGGTTTTGGCTGAGAAGGGGTTAATTCTCCTCACCGTGGGGGGGGTCGGCTACCTTTCCAGCTTCCTGCGCTCTGCCGCGTGGTAGGGGGGGCTGGGAGGGGCAGGGCCATGGTGGGGGCGGCTGACCCCGACTGGCCAATGGCAGGTTCATTCCATACCATGTGACACCATGACCAGTATATTGAGGGGGGCAGTGGCAGCGCGGAAGCGGCGCGGCGTCGGGTCGGTGGGCGGCTGCGGCGCGTGCGGTTCGTTTCGGCGGTTCGTTCCCCCTCTCCCCTCCCTTCCCCCCTCCCCCCGGGGCTTTGCGCCTCTCGTTGTTCTCCTTTACATTGCATTTCTGTTGTTGTTTCTTTTAATTTTAATTATTAAACTGTTCTTATCCCAACCCACTAGCGTTACCCTTCTGATTCTCTCCCTCGTCTACCGGTGGGGGAGTGAGCGAGCGACTGTGTGGGGCTGAGCTGCCAGCTAAACCACGACGGGGGGGGTTCAAAAAATGTGCAGATGTGGCACTTTGGGACATGCTTTAGAGGCCTGGGGGTGTTGGGTTGGCAGTTGCACTTGGTGATTACAGAGGTCTTTTCCAACCTTAATGATTCTATGACTTATTGAACGCCATTCTCCAGGCAAGCCATATATGACGACAATAGCTGATTGGCCTTGATGAACCTCAACTTCTAAAAGACTGAGAGGATCCCATGTGCTGTGGCTGAGTCTATGCCAGTAAATTAAATGCACCTGGGACTTTCTTCTGCATTGAGAGGACAGCTGGCGGAGAATGGCCAATGTTTTCATATTAAATTGTTACCCTCCAAATCTGTATGGTCACATCCAGACAGCCCATCAGGGACAGTCCCTGGCCCATGCTAGCTCCTGAAACGCATCTGGTCTGGGCCAAAACTGCAGTGCAATACTCCAACATTGTAACAGAGAGCAGTCACGGTACTGGTTAATTCATTAGTACAGCACTTGTCTGACTGACTGCTAGAGGTGACTGCATAAGAAAGGAGCCTGAAACCAAGTGCAAAGGCTTTGTCAATGTGCTTGTGCTTATACCATGTCCAGAGCCAGCCACAGCTGTATGTCCTTAGGAACGGTCAGTGACAGGCACACAGCATATCTAGGAATTGCTCTGGATCACCCATTTCTCTTCTTTATTTGAAATACCTCATGGGTTAAGAGGTGGATTCACCAGTTCAAGACAATATCCCTCCACCTAACATCTAGCATCAAAATGCAGCCAACAAATTATTGACAAGGATAATTCTCCCAAGTCACCAGTGACAGGACAAGAGGAAACAGCCTCAAGCTGCGTCAGGGGAGGTTTAGGTTGGAGATTAGGGAAAATGTCTTCCCTGCAAGAGTGGTCAGGCACTGGCACAGGCTGCCCAGAGAGGTGGGGGAGTCACCATCCCTGGGGGGTTCAAACAATGTGTAGACATGGCACTTTGGGACATGGTTTAGGAGGCCTAGGGGTGTTGGGGTCATGGTTGGACTTGCTGATAATAGAGGTATTTTCCAACCTTAGTCATTTGATGATTCTAAGGAGCAGCTAATGCCAAACACCCACTATCCAGCACTGTTGCTGACTACACCATGGGCGGCCTCTGGTTGGTGCTCCATAGCATGCAGATGGCAAAGAGCATCCGGGTGGCTCGCTGCAGCAGACAAAATTTGGGAATAGTCGTGCCAGTTTCAGGAACTCCCACATCACCACCAGACCAGCTGAGCAGCTACCTGGCTCTGGTGCCCTGCACCGCCTCCAGAGCGAGCCAAACAGGTTCTGCCATGGCGCGGTCCACGGTGCCAGGACTGATTACGCCTCGGGCATTTGGGACAGCCTGTTGCATGCCCCTTTGGATGCTGTTGCATCTGTGCTGGATGGCTGCTCTGCTCACGCTGAGACTCGCTGGTGGTCTCCTTGTGTTGGGCACCGATGCCTTGAACACTACAGGCTGGCCCAAGGCTGCTGAGCTGGGGGGTTTTGCTCTCTGCTTGCTCATTCACATTTCAAGTCTTGCTTTGCTTGTTTTACCCGCTTGCAAAACATGTTATTGTAATATGTAGCTCTCTAGGGCAGAAACTGTTTTTCAGCGTGTTCTTTGCTCAGCTTCTACTGCAAGAGGATTGCAATCTCAATCAGAGCAGTAGTAATGTGATTAACAAGCTCTGCACAAGGGGGATTGCATCCTCAGTGGATGTGATATTCCCAGTTCTAGGCTGCCTGTGTGTTTT
The DNA here is from genome assembly GCF_949628215.1 of Phalacrocorax aristotelis. Classification (NCBI taxonomy): domain Eukaryota; kingdom Metazoa; phylum Chordata; class Aves; order Suliformes; family Phalacrocoracidae; genus Phalacrocorax; species Phalacrocorax aristotelis. The sequence continues at coordinate 5,045,819 of NC_134310.1, read as the reverse complement.
CCTAGGGTGAGAGGTCATGTTGACTGAACTCCAAAACGGCTTGCTCGAACTTTTGAACACTAAGGTCCAAATAAATTTTCAGCATTAGCTGGTATGCTGATCCCTTTCCTGCCAAGCTGCAGCTGTAAGTGAATTTTTATGAATAAGTTATAAACCCCAGAAAACACGAGCAAGAAGTGGAAATGCTGACTTGGCCTTTGCTAAATGCCAATTATCTATAAAGGCATTAAGGGTGGGGGGATGAAAAATAGGGTCATTTTCATGTTTTCTCTGGCTCAAAGTAAACTGTCCCATGAGCCCCTCGTAGGAATACATAGCATGCAGAGTGACCATTAATATTTATAGGCACGACACTGAGCTGCAGACCTTGGCAATCAGAGCAACTCCACTTTTGGAATTAATATAGCTCTGCTCGGCTGGCATCTCAGTACAAAAGAGTAAGTAGGAGCCACCAAGATTTTCAGGGAGAACTTAAGAAGCAGATGCTGACCTTTGATGGAGAGGGTCCATACTTCACTGGGTCAGTGAAGTACTAAAACCAACTCTTAAATCCTCAGGGCTGCTGGCCAAACCCAGCACCATGTTCTCTATTCCACTCTGCTCCTGTGCCTCCTAAACAGTCCCACCACTGTGTAGGCTACTCTCCTCATATTCCCCAAGGCTGCACACTGTTACCCAGCTGATACCGACCAGCGTACCTCCACGGCCACTATTGGAGCAACATGGATTTATAATACCTAAAGATCTGGTTAAATGATCTTAAGGCTCAAAATGGTGCTGTAACGCCAATTACAACACAGTGCCTGTCTTCTCCCACTCTGTATCTCCTAACTCCCAGTTTAAGGGATAGAGCTCTCTGAAAAACAGCCCTCTGTGTGCTGAGGCTCTGGCAAGGTGCTGAATCACAGAGGCTGTGCTCAGCCCAGGACCGTGTACTGATCAGGGTGATGGCTGCCAAGCCATGTGCAAGCATGTCTCAGAAATATCTAAGGGGAGTGTGCTACAACGATAGCTCAGCACCCCCATGAGCCTTTAGAGAAATGTGTCCCCAACACCTGGGCATTTATCACTCTTGCCACACAAACTACTTTGGGAGAGGCTGAGGTTGTCACAACCGAATAATCCTTCATGTCCAAGAACTCAGAGATGTGACTTCAGGGACAGACTGTCTGCCCCCCACAATGCACCCAATCCTGGGAAAAGGAGAAAGAGATTGGGCAAAGGTGCTTGTTCAGGAGCCAGGAAGGCTTTGATAAAATTCAAGGAGAAAAATATTAGAAATCCCACTCCTTTTTTCACGTACTGGCAAACATCAAGCTGGAGCTTTCAGCAGAAGGCTTTAAATTTTCAAAAATGGCTAGTGACTTCAGGTGTGTACCCTGAACTCAGCACACTGGGGACAGGATCTCCTGGTGATTTTTGCATTGCTGCAATTACGCCCTGCTTTTGCAGCATGTGGGAAGGTGTATAGCACGTTATGGAAATCAGGCATCTGTCAAAAGAGCATCAATATGTGCACTTTATCAACTGAGTCCCTCAGAATCCTTTTTTACTCTCCAAAATTCAGGCTGTACAATTTAGGAAAATAAACATTGGAAACAACAACAAATAGAAATGCTCCTGCCATTAAAAACAAGGTGAAAAGGAGGAGCTGAGCCAAGTTAATCAGAGAGCTGAAATGAGATGTTGGAGAAAGGGGCCATGGGTGACCCGGAGTTTGCAGTTAGCTGAGCGATGTGAAATCTCTTGTGTCTGGCTGAGCTCTGAAAGGAAATGCTTTATTAAATTGTCTTTGTGTGAGATTTCAAGCTGCCTCTGAACTGGAAAATAGGACCATTCCAGTATGTGGCATATAATCAGGAACTGAAGTCTTTAGTGCAGGTTTTTCTGCAGAGGAAACTGATCAGCACAGAAACACAGCTGAGAGGGCTCAGGATTCAGAAATCTGGACTAGACACAGTACGCCCATGCTCTGCTGTGCACCTCTTCTACCCAGTATCCCCAAAATGCTTCACAGAATTAATCATGCTGGCAGCAACAACCAGGCATTAGGAAAGACAGCGCAGGTAGGCATAAATTCACCCCACTGGATCTAAACTATCCTGTGGGCCAGTGGGTCTCGGGTCCATTATCTCAGCTTTCATTCCCACTGAAACATAAGACTTGCCCTGACTGCTCTCCTCTGCACTGGCTATGCTGGAAATCTGTAGTCTCACTGTACAAAACTGCCGCAATCTGGCCACATTTTGGGAAGCTGCAGCCTCTTGCCGTCTCTGTCCAGCACTCATTGTGCTTTGCTGTAAGCTGGCAGCTCACAGCTCTTCCCTGTTAAAGCAGGACTGCGCCACCCCCAAATACTTGCAGAAAGTATCTGCTCAAAAGAAATGGAGAGAGCCAGGCACGACAGGGAAGAATGAGGATGAGAGGCTCCCAGAGCACTCCTCCATGTCGTGCAACCTCCCTTGCCCTTTTGCACGTCTTGCCTCTCCCTCTGTGCTTGGCCACGTAGTTGGGAAAAAGAGACCTGATCAGAGACAGGACAGGCAGCATCAACCAGATTTCCCCCTCCCTCTTATCTCACTCCACAGCATGTCTGGAACTGAAGAGCCTTGAATCTCAGTCCACCTACTGGAAATTGCAGGGTTTGAGTTCCTGATCTGCTTTCTGCAAACCCCGACAGGAAAGCATCCCAAGGGGCTGAGATACACAGAACATTCCCCTTCCTTTGCACCGCCTCCACTGCAGACAAACTCCTTGCCTACCTTTTATTGCTGACAAGAAGCAGGACAGAGCCATTCTGGATATTGGCTTCTTTGAGAGTCTCGTGCTCCTCGAGCTGCCTGGAGTTGTAATAAAATGTCTTCTTCCAGGAAGTGATGCCCTCCCGTACTAAGTGAGCCCGTAGGTCCATCACTGTGTCTCTGGGCTTGACCGTCAGGGGCATCATCAGATCCTCGTCAGCCAGGTGCACCTTAATGTGGTACCTCTTCCAGCGAGAAAGGCTTCTTCGCAGCGTGTCCATCCTCTCCAGCTCACCAGGGCCAGTGTGGCAGAGAGGAATATCCAGCTGGGAGGTCGGTAAAGCAGAGATGTGGCTCTGAACAACTTAAAATGTCCTGCCAAACCTGTTCCTCCCAGTTGCCGTGCTGCATGCTTCACATTCCAGGGAAGAGCTCACCTGGCTCCAAGAGCCTGCTGGGAAACGTCTCCATGAATCATTTCCACACACCCCCAAATCCCATTATAATTATAACGTCTTCACAAAGTGCTCTTCATTCCAATGACTCTCAGAAGACTTTAAAGCTGGATCTCCATAGCCATTAGAAACGTGGGTGCATGTGAGAAATGAATGGGTTTAGTAACCTCATGTCTCATGCTCTAAAAAGCTGGTAGCTGTGGAGCAGATCAGTTCAACAAAGTAGGCGTTGAGGAACCTCACAGCTATTTACCACGGCCATTTTAATGAAGAGTACTCGTCATAGTGAAAAATTCCTCATGGGGGAGAGTCAGAGCACCCTGAAGGAGACACAGAGCCTGGCTGGTGTGAACACCCCTCATTGGTGCAGTGCAGTTTCCCCCTAGGAGTTTTGTGTAGTTATTGTAGGCAAACAGGCTGGGACCCTCCAAAAGGGGCAGGATTCATCCATTGCTCGTCATACCATTAGATATCTAATATTTACTTGCACGTGCTCCTCACTGGTTTATCATCTTGATTTCCTCTTCCTTTCAGATCCCTGCCTAATTGAAGGGCTGGTCGTATCCTGCTCTGGCACGTGAGCGGGAAGAGCAGCACGAGGCTGGAGGCACACCATGCAAACCGGTGGCAACAGAGGCCTCGGAATACCAAGGGGAATAAGCCATGGGAGCTGGCTGTAATTGAACAATCCTGCAAGGCAGACTCTGGCAGTCACAAGATGGTACTTCAGAGCAAACATCATCAAGATAAGGAAGTCTTTTTTTTTCTTTTTCTCAAAAAAGCTCAAGTCACCCTCTTATCTTGTAGGTAATTTCCTGTAGCCCATATTACAGGAATTAATTCCCTTGTCCATCCTTCTCAATGCAGACCAGTATTTTCATACCAAAGTACTGCAAGATAGTTTACTTCAGAGCCTGCTCTTCACTAAAAAGGGGCTGCTCTTGCCCATTAGATAACAAAACAAACAGATTTTCAGATACGGCAGCAGTCAGCTCCCATTGAGAAACAAGGAGGTTTCCACCCTGTCTTCACACCTCCCTTCTTTCTCCCTCCCCAGCACATTATGTCTCTGCCAAGAACAGCAGCAAATATCTTCAGTGACACTGCAGGCAATGGAGCTTTCCCTGTGCGCTTGAGAAGAACTGAGGCTTCTGCTAGCAAGATTTTCCTTCCAGATTCAGTCACTGTAAAGGTATGATTGTTTTGGTGGGGACTGGGATTCTTGGGTCATCACTCTGCCACTGAGTTGCTGCAAAGGCTTGAGATGAGTCATGTCTTGCCTTCGTGTTTCTGTTTGATCACCTTGTGACTGCTGCATGGTGTAATGCGTGTCCATTAAGCACCTTGTGGGAAATAGGAACAGCTTTTAGCACAGTCATGGTCTGGAAGCATTTAAAAGTGCCTGGATCTACAGATATGTCAATAATCTTCTTGAAGACGGGACACCACCACCCCCATTAGAGAAGGAGAAACTGAGGCACAGAGTGGTGCAAAGCTGCTAGAACAAAAAAGTCAAAGGCTGGGCTCTGGTCCCCACATCTAGGCATCTCAGTTAGAGGTCTCATTTTCAGAGACTTACAGAAACCTTCAAGCCTGGAGCCTGGCATATCCTTCTCCATTGCATCACATTCACTTGGGGAGCCAAAATTCATCTCTGGTGTAAAGCCAGAGTCTCAGGAGTAAAGCAAGGGTCTGATCCAATTCCCACTGCAATCCAAGGGCACAGTCTCATTGATGGCAGCCAGAACTGGATCAGGCCCCAGACACACTGAGGTCTGATGGCTCCGGCCAACAGAATTTGCCCAGTGAGTGCCAAGGGATGCATAAGGTGTTCTCATTTCAGCAGAGCCCGTCTGGTGTCAGCGAGTCCATCAGCTCCATCCTTCTAGCATACGTGACAGCCTGGCAGCTGCCAAATACCTCCCTCAGACACCTTTCAGACAGCTCCTGTTTATTTTTAGGACAGCTCTTTCCAGACAAGGCTCAGATGTGTATCATTACATAGAAAGGTGGGATGGCGGCAGAAAGAAAACACAGCTATTATTTTTATTTCTCTGCCTATGACGTCATTGCAAACTTTTCTCAGGTACCCCCACCTGCCCATACTAGGACCCTTCATTTTATGAAAAGAGATTATATTCTAGCCTATGAAAGCCAGGGTAAGGAGAAGCATAGCAGCGAAGTCAGCTTATGAAATATTGAAGCAGTGAAACCGTCACTGGAACACGTGAATGTCTAATGCCAGTTCCAATTAATTTTGATTTTTTCATTAAACCATTATTAAAAGCAAGAGGACAGCAGAAATAAGGGAAATTGACATGGGCAGTATATTAAGTACCTTAGTTTTGCTGGAGGATGTTTTATTATCTGTCCAAAGCAATTATTTCACCAGCTCCTGACGGTTTGTGGGCTAAACAGAGGTACAGGATAAAGTTCTAGATGGTCTTTCCTCAAAGTTATGTCAATCCCCATCCCCTACCATGCCTACTTGGGTGATGTCTCTGGCATGTCATATCTAGAGGACAAGACACGGAGTCAGAGTTCTGAGAATCGGTGATAATATGTCAGTCTGGCATTATTTACAAATCAAATAAAACTTGTTGACATAAGATTTTCCCTATATTGAGGGCAGACAGAAGACACACAAACATTCAGAGAAGCATTTATTAGGAAAGCCCGAAAAGCAATTTAAAACCCAGGTGGGTGAAGAAATAAAGCAACAGCATTTATAAAACATTGTCTCCTCTTCTGTTCTCAAAGCTTCCTTACTCCATTGACTAGAGTAAAAGAGAAAAACTTGCCTACATTAGGTGCTTCATTAAGATGCCTCAAGCTGGTTGAGGTGATCCTGGGCCTTATAATGTCTTCTTATAATGCCAGAACAGAGACACTCATTTCTTAAGGGATGTGGGGGTTTTCGTGGGGTTTTGTTTGTTTGCATTTTTGGCAGTGGCTGTGTTTTGCTGCTTGCTGTGCTGCTCTCCTTGCAGAGGACAACAGAGGAGAAGTGGGATGTTGCTCTACAAGAAAATAAAGGTTTCTTGATTTCCTGGTAGCAACCATAGGGAAATTGCAACATCTGGGGGAAATTTGACTCTGATTCCCCTGGCAGAGCCTATATGTCTTTGGGGAACCACGCTCACAGTGCTGGCCTTTCAGGCAAGGGAGATACTTTGCTGTTTCCTGAAGCTCTCTGCTCCCAGGACTTGTGGTCAATAATGCTGAACACTAAGGATTTTCCTCTGATGTTTGTTTGGGGTGAGTTTGTGTATGGGAGCAGATAGACAACAAGGGACAAAGCGTGAGAGATGACTGCCCTTGTCAGATTGACCGTGCTACACCTGCAACTCTACAACACTCGGTATCAAAGAGGGGCTTCGTGTTAGACTCCCCTTAGTACACGATTCTGCTGGCGGGCACCTTCTCTAGGCCGTGATTGCCCTCCTGCTCTGTTAAATGATGGTGCAGGGGGAAGGCTGCAGCATTGTGAGCTCTGAGACCCACACTGGGTGTTGGGGAGCACGGGGCTGGGAAAAGTTCGCTCACAGGGAGTGAATGGCCATGCAGGACAAGTCTTGAGGCTTGACAGTGATAACTTAAGGTTAGAAGTCTCCAGTGCAAGATGCAGCCTGTCACCTAATTCATTCAGTGCCCCAGATATCTCAGGTGATGGGGCAGCTTAATGTGCTAGTATTTATATTCCTGAAGTAGCCAGAGGCCCCAGCTAGAGCTGTACCACTGTGTGCCAAGTGCTTTACAGGTAAGATGAGTAAGGACTTTTCTATCTCCCAGTGCTTTCCTCCTCCTGAGATGTGCTTGGTTATAAAATGACTGGGCTCACTTTATATGTCAAGTTACATCTACAGCAAATGAACAAAGAGCTAATAAATGATTAATAAATGCTTTGAAAAATGGGTAATTAAATGCAACAGCTTTTTACAGTCCAATGGATAAGCACAAAATATGTAAGCCCAAGCGATAACGCTTTCTCCTGATATAACTTATCTACCGCATACTGCTCACATCTGCAAGAGTGCTTAGGAATACTAATAACTTCTTGCACACAAGGAATAAAGAGAGCCTTTCTATGATGGAGAAGCACTTCTCCTGGAGATTAGGGCAAACCCTCATTGTTTAGACCATTTAAAATCCAGAAAAGCTGGAATGTGCTTCTGGTCACATATACGGGAGGTGTGAGTAATAAGGGAAAGTGACAGTCTCTGCATTGACTCTGTCCTGGCATCTGCCTGTCAAGCTATAGGGTCCTGTGCTCCCAGGCCAAACGGCCTCTCTGAATTCCCAGCCACAGTCTCCCATCCTTGCCTGGCACAGGGGAAAATGTCCCTGTCATCCTGCCCCATTCCAGACAACAGTCAGGAGCTCTCCATCTGCCCCCGCAGCATACCAGGATTTTTTTTTTAAAAGATGTCTCAAAAAGGGGAGTTGATCCTCCTTTCATTCTTTTTGTTACATATGAGGATTTCTGCCACGAACGCAGCTGAAGCCAGACAGATCCTGCTGCAGTATCAGAATTGGACTCCAGAAGATTCTACAACTTCCCTGGCTAGCTGCCCAGCATCAATGTTGCGTTACTGGGAGCTGGTGGACTCTGTTTGCATGGGACTGAACTTAAAACAAGCTCCAGAAAAAAAAAAGCTATGTATGTTCAGCTTTGAAGGAGCAAACTTGCCTGGTTTTGGAACACAAATGAACCTGCAAGTTGTCTGAGCAAAAGTTGGATGTGAGTTGGTAACATTTTCTGGTGGAAAGGGAAATGTGAAGGAAAAAACCCAGTACACAGATGTTAAATGAACCAGTCAAGTGCAGACAATGGAAAAGCTGAAAAATGGATATGGGGGAAAGCATTTTGTGGTGGTAGTTATTTCTCACTGCAGTTCTTTATAACTTCCCAGACGGGAGATTCATGACCCTAGGAAGAAGTCTGTATCCTCCAGGGTTTGGCCTGCGGCAGGCCATGACTCGCTCGCATACCAGGTTTGGCAGTAAACTGAGAAACAAGCAAGACAGCTGAAATGTCTTGTGGAAACAGCAAAACAAGAGACAAATTAATTAATTGCTGGAAGAGCAAAAAAAACCTCTGTGCACAAAGGAGGGCCCTAGATGGAGAGAGAGCGATCACTCATGCAACTGAGGACTCCAGAGGAGCTGGCATCCCAGCTCCATTCGTTTGCAGGTGAAACAAATTCAGGATGCCTCAGTCTTAAAAGGTGAGGTAGGCGGAGATAGAAGATTTGAGGCTCTACCAGCCGTTCCACCAGCAGCAGGATGGTTTTCCAGGGGCTCAAGGAAGAAAGAGGATTTGTGGATCTATATTGCCATCTAATGGTAAGAAAGAGCTTACAGCTTTCACTGTGGACCAGAAACGGGCTATAATAGCAAAGTAACTGAAGAGAGGATGGTCCATAGGGATGATTGCCCTTTGGTCTAAAGGTAGACCCTTCTCTGCAACAGAATGGGTCTCACCAGTGAAGGCAATACAGCCAGCCCAGAGACAGGAAGGGTAGCCAAAGTCTTGGGATAGGGGCTGCTGATTCCTCCTCTTCTGGCATCCTTTCCACTCCATTCTGTATTAGCCAGGAATGTTAACATGCATATATGATGGATTTTTGCTTTCTTCTGGTGTACCAGATAGTGGCAGTGAGACAGGCTTCCCGAGCAGGTGCATGTTTCAGGTGCCTAGTGAATTCTGACATCCTATTCAAAACAGGATCAAATTCAGTGTTCAAGACCCTGTTGGCAAATGCAGATAACCAGGATTATTTAAGAAAAGAGGTGAATTCCCCTTGGATCTAGCACGGGAAGAGTAGATCTACCATTTTGGTCACCCAGTACCTTGTCTGTAGCTGTGGTGAGTAATGGATACTTAATGAAAAAAGTATCAGGAAGCGGGTATTACAGATTGTTACTGCCCTGCCATACCCTTCAATGCTGGGATGTGGCCCTGCAGGGAATACCCACAAAGAAAAGGAATTCAGTGAGATTTGAGGGTTTACAGATTTTTGTCATTTAAAAGGAATAGACAAGTTTAATGGTCATTCTAGTGCCCCCTTTGCTACAGTGCGCTGCTAATGATACACCATATTATATAGTTTCTAGAACAGAAAATTTACAAGAGAGTGGACTATTTGGAGACACTTATATTAAGAAACTGAAAGAAATTTGGTAAAGGATTATCAACAGCTTCTTTCTTCTGCTTTGAAATGTTTCTAGCCTTCACACATGCAGCTTTGTGTATGAGGAGGAGTTGAAGCTCGGTCGGTGTGAAAGAGAGGTGGGTGATCTTTTATGACCAGGAGTTTAGAATGCAGCAGGAGCTGTGGCGAAAAAGTGTCTGCTTTTCCCAGATAGTGAAATGGGACATTGTGTGGGTCCCAGCTAACTTCTGGGCAATAAAAAAGGAGTTGGGATTGAGAGCATCGAAAATTTTGAAACCTGCCAGACGTCAGGCCACAGGTACAACCCCAGTCTAAAATGCCTGCTGCAACACGCTTCCCATGCAGCATGATGCCAAAGAAATGAGCACACACTCGAACAATCCAACTTCATTTCCTTCTGGTATCCTCTCATATTTACACACCCAACCTTGCCAAGCCTTGCTATAGGCCCAAACAATCTGAAAGAAAAGGAAAAACAAAGGAACTCCTTATAACGACCTCCTGCTTGCATGAAAAAAAAGAATGGTTTGGAGGGCTCTTCTTTCTGTCTTGGTTGCTCACTGTTTCCCAAGCTAATGAAAGCCAGAGGGGATGAGAGTGATAGGATTATCATTACTGAGAGACCAGAGTGAAATTTTCAGGTACTTCTCTCCAGTTCATGAAGCAGGGAGAGGAAGAAGGGAATGTACCTGGTTGAAGGGCTACACAGGGTGACATGTTCCTTTCTAAATGTGGCTCTGAGTCATGCTACGGAGTTGATCAGAAAAATTATCTTCCTGCAGTAGAAATACAAAGGCAAAGGAGTCTTGTTCAGTGTTCACTTCCCCAGCCCCGATTCTGAGCCTGCCCAAGCCTGCAGCAGGAACGGGGCTGGTGAGCTGGCTGGAAAGCCACCTCTGTTCATCTCAATAATCAGAAATTATGAAGAGGCTGCAAGGGCAGCCATAGAAACAGCTCAAAACACGCACCTAAGGCTGCATGCAGCTGTAGTCCCAGGGAGAGGCACGCATGGTCTTGCATCTGCCTCCATTGCACAAGTTCCCACGTGCCAGGTCAGATGGGGCTAATGCAGTCCTTCCCCCCCGTTTTCTCCCCTATTTGATAAGTCTCCAAAGCTGCATCCCAAAACCTGCTCCTTCTGAAAAAGAGCTACAAACAGGGCCTGTGGCACATCCACCCCTCACGGTGGGGTGGCAGGTACACCCACACGGGGTCCGGTCTGGAGGCAGGATGCCAGCGACAGCATGATCAGACAAAAAAAAAAATGCCCGTGAGGCCACCTTGTTGCAGCAGTACCTGCGGGCCAGAGAAAGGGGGCAAATATGCCAATTTCGGGGGGAAAAGACCATTTAGTTCTGTGAGACATGCCGAGGAGTACAGGTACACAGAGTCAGGAAAAGCCAGCACCGGTTTCCCAGTGAACACTCAATTTACAGCCATTAAAAAATTTAAAGCATTATTTTATATATGGGGGAAAAACCCGCCAAGAGGCCGGAGTCGGGGTTATTTAATTGCCGTTAATGAGGGATGGAGGCACAGGTACCGGTCGGGCCCGGCCCGACGTGCGCACAGCCCTCTGGGAGGTGTAGTCCTCGGCCGCGCCGCCATCTTGGCACCGCCCGACCAGGGCCCCTGGGGGCGTCTCCCGGCAGCCATCTTGGGATGGGGGGGCCGGACCCCTCTTTGTCAGGGCGCGGGGGGGGGGTCCGCCGGGGGTTGAGGTCTTGGTATCAGTGTCAGCATTGTTTTTATTTTGAATCGAAACAGCAGTAAATCTCTCACAAAAGGCAGCCTGAGCAGCCTAGCATGTGCTCTGACTGGCCTGGTGGGGCTCTGGCTCTCCTCATGGGCATTGTGCTGGTATGGGCTTTGCGTCTATTCCGCCATTAACCTTTGATAAATAAGGGGCAATTTCTCCTCAGATGTGTCTCCTGAAGGCCTTTCAGTGCCATGCCAGCTCTCCCCAGAGGATGGGGGAGTTCCTGGGTCTTGTGCTGAGTCTCCTGGTGCCCCTCATAGCTGGGGATGCTGTGAGCACTTCTGAGAGAAGGCCTGACAGGGTTTGTGAAGTGGGCAAGGAGTCTGGGCTGTGTGTGGCCTGGGAGGGAGCATGGGGCTGTGGGGAGCAGGATGGGCAGAATCGGGGTAAAGGACCGTGGGGTGGTTAATGGGACCTGAATTTGGGAAGGAAGTGGGGGAACATGAGGGCATGCAGGTCCCCCTGTGTAGCAAACTCAACAAGTGCTTTCAGACCCCTCTGGGAAGTGAAGTAAGCCCTTGCTGCAGTCAGGACAAAGTAGGTGTCATGGGCTGTAAAGCTAAACTAGAGCACATGGAGGGATGGGAGAGGGCAGTCGGGGCATGGGGGTGTGTTTAATAGGGCTGGGAAAGGACACAGGGCTCATCCCAGTGCTGCTGGATGTTCTTGTTGGTGTCCTCAGTGGAGCTGCTCTTGATGTTCTTGCCAGAGCCTACTCTTGCCTGACAGAGAGAAGGTGACTGCTTCATGCAGCAGCAGAACTAATTTACAGTGCTCATCAGACTGCAACTTCAGGAGTATTATTCAGTTCCCTAAGTATTTAGTGAGTGAAATTTCAGAGACAGGCACTCAAACTTACTGAATGCCTTTGCTCCTGAACTTGGGATCTAAATCTGACCTCTGTTATGTATTATACTGTTACAGATTGTAGCAAGTTCCTTAACACCAGTGCTTACATTCACAGCAAAAAACCTGCTGTCTCATTACATATACTGCATCTTTTTATAACATAAATTTAGCTACCTCTTAAGTGTAGATATATTTTTTTGCATGAATTTATTTTGGAGTAATCCAAAAAGATCCTTCCCTTTCCTTCATTAGTCTTATGCTGTTATTATAAGAAGCCAGGCCATCCTCATAGATCTGTTGGGCTGTTTAATAGCTCTGCAAACACAGAGGGGTGCTAATAAGCTTGCTTTCAAGCATGTGTTCGTATGTCAACGCTTTTGCTTCTGTCAGAAGCTTAAAAATGGAAACAGTTTTCTCTTTAAGAAAACAGGACCCAAATAAGGAGATGATGGAGTAGTGGAGATTCCTCTAGTGAGTCTGTTCCAGCTCATTCCTTAGAAAAGCTGTGTATGAAAGATCAGAGAAGAGGTCAATAGATCTGGGTTTTGTGCAGGGGTCTCTGGGTTTAAAGCTCTCTACAACCGCTTGAGCTCATTTTCCCTGTGACTTGGCTGGGTACAACTTCTTTCTCTGCCCAAGCTGTTAAAAAATCTTAAACTTTACCTGTCAGACTTCTTTCACTTGCGTGACAGATACAACCTATCCCTTAGCAAAAATGGAAGCTATCAAGAAAAAGATGCAGATGTTGAAGTTAGACAAGGAGAATGCCATTGACAGAGCAGAGCAGGCTGAAACGGATAAGAAGGCAGCGGAGGACAAATGCAAACAGGTAAGTAGAAATAAAATCCCTGATTGTGTATGCGCTGTGGAAATAAGTGTAACAAAATACTATGTTGCAACTTACTGATTCAGAAAGCAAAGTAATTTGAAGTTGGGTTTTCTGTTAATCTTTTGAAGTCTCTTGCCTTTTTGTGACGTTACACTCATGCAGCCAGGGCTAGGTATTAACCTCTCTTTTCAGCCATCCAAGTCCTTGCAAAATTAGCACTATCTACAGATTATTACAAGTACTTTGTCTTAAGTTTTCTTGAATCTTACATAATTGCCTTCATTTTCTTGTGCTTGTGATTCCATAGAAGAGCCCTCACATACTCAAAATCAAAGCTGTGTACCTTGAACACCTGCAGGTTTAGTGTTCATACCTCCTGAAGTCAGCTGTGCCTAAACATTGCTGGAGCCTCTCCTTGAAGTGAATGAATAAAGTTCACTTGGCTAGTCCTTGGCATACAAAGTGCCCCTCAGAGGTACCAGCTGTGACTGAAGAGTAGATAATGTTGTATTATTTTCTTGTTAAGAATAATCAGAAATATCTTAATTTGAAAGCTCTTCTTTTAACTGAATTATACTGGTAACATTTCCACATCATTTTGCTTTTCAGTGTTCTTTATTATGGGCATCTACCTCATATTTGAGCTACAGTATTTTCAGAACGATCTTGAAATGTAAATTGACTACGTTCAAGTTTCTTATAGCGCTTCCTGTAAAATTACCATGTCTTTTCCTTTTACATCCTCTAAATGTGGCTGCTTCTACTGCATCTTCCAGACTGCTATAATACATTATTAGCATTCATTTGGCTGAATATTTCTTATGTTCAAGTTCAGTTTGAGATCCTGGGCAATATAACTAAGCTTTCAACTGATCATCCCTTTAGTTAAAGCAACAGGAAAAAAAGTTTCCAGAAGGGGCAGCTGCTGCTGTCTTCCCTCTCCACCGGGAAAACTCCGTGTCTCTCCCGTGTCGTTACAGTAAGCTTCTACAAGCGGCACACATGGCCCCGTGCGCGCAGTCCCTGTTTCTTTCCTAGCTTCAGAGGTGTTGATCAGATGCTGTTCTGCTGGGCCACAGTTTCCCCAGCTAATCTTTCTGCCCTCAGAAACAGCCACAGCAGATTGTTACTCAGAGCAGTTAATGGTGATGGAATGCTCAGCCTTCCTTTCCATTTAGTTATCAAAGGTGATTTCCTAAGGAGTGATAAATGACACACTTGTGGGAATTTTTAAGTATCCATATGAGGGTAATTCACAATAAAAAGCTAAAAGAGACAAACAAATATTTGATCTTTTCTGAATTGTTTCAAATTTTTCAGTTTGTTTTTTTAACATGGGCACGGTACTCAAGTAGTGATTTTAATGTCATGCACAAAGTAAGCACCGCCTCCTTCATCCTGCTTACCATCCCTCTGTCAAAGCGTCCAAGCCAGCATATTCAGTTCTCTCACGCTCTCTGCTTACTCTGAGTAAAAGTATAGCAACATAACAACGTTCAAGAATAGCACGCTACCAAAAATGTCGTTAGAGCCATCCCTGAAGCTAGAATGAAGAAAGTCAGTGTGCTAAAACACAAGCTATTTTGAGTGAACTATTTTGATAGACTACATTTATGTGAAGGTGGAGGTGACTGGTGAAATCGGTTTCTCTGCGGACTGAACTGTTTTGTATTGCAAATGAAACAACGGAGCAGATGGGTTTGCAGGCGTGCCCTTATCAGCAGCGAGCCTCCTGATAATGTGAATTCTTCAGGGAGCATGAAAGAGTTTGTCATTAGCCAGTCTCCCAGCAGGTTATAAATAGTACCATGCCAGTGTACAATATGGATTTATATGGTATGGAGGAGAGAGCCTGGACCTCACGGTAGGATGGAGCATACCTTGTTGGCCCACAATCAGCCAGAGGATAACTGAGGCTGGAAGGGGCCTCCGGAGGTCATGGAGCCCCACCTCCCGCTTGCAGCAGGGTCTGTCGCGGGCCAGGCCTGCTCCCTCCCACTTCCAGAGTGTCACGTTTGGCAAAAGATGCTTAGGGATCGACCATTCAGTTTTCCTAGTGCTACAGGAATTGAATAATTTCCTAATAAATCAACAGGTCATAATGTTAGAGCAAACACAAGGACATAATTTTAAAACATTAATAATTATGCTGTAGAGTTAACTGCTGCAGGGTGTTGTGGAGTCCAAAATAGAAATCATAGAATCACAGAATAATTAAGGTTGGAAAAGACCTCCAGGATCATCAAGTCCAACCCTCACCCCAACACCCCCAGGCCTCCTAAACCATGTCCCAAAGTGCCACGTCTATACATTTTCTGAACCCCCTCCCAGGGATGGTGACTCCCCCACCTCTCTGGGCAGCCTGTGCCAGTGCCTGACCACTCTTGCAGGGAAGACATTTTCCCTCATATCCAACCTAAACCTCCCCTGACGCAGCTTGAGGCCGCTTCCTCTTGTCCCGTCACTAGTGACTTGGGAGCAGAGACCAACCCTCCCTTCACTCCAGCCCCTCTCAGGCAGCTGCAGAGAGCGAGGTCTCCCCTCAGCCTCCTCTTCTCCAGGCTAAACCCCCCTCCAGCTCCCTCAGCCGCTCCCCAGCACACTTGTGCTCCAGACCCTTCCCCAGCTCCGCTGCCCTTCTCTGGACACGCTCCAGCACCTCAAGGTCCTTCTTGTCCTGAGGGGTCCAAAAGAAGGGCTTATACCAAGTTATGTATTAAAGCAGCTCCCGTGTGTGCAGTGGCAGGGAATGATGCGTTTCCAGTTGTCTTCCCCTGGCAACTGCTACCGGTCATTCTCAGCCTCCTTGCCCCAGCAGAACTTTGATCTGGTCTTTCGTGACTCTTTGTATGTTATGCTAGGTTAAAACAAATAGTAAAAGGAGGTTTTAACCATATTAAACTTTAACTGATCATACATCAGAATGCTCACTTTGGGGTTTTTCTCTCTTGAAAGGTAGAGGATGAGCTGGTAGCTCTGCAGAAGAAGCTGAAAGGAACTGAAGATGAGCTGGATAAGTACTCGGAGGCTCTCAAAGATGCCCAGGAAAAACTAGAGCAGGCTGAGAAGAAAGCCACTGACGTACGTACCTACAGCTAACATTTGCCTGTGACTGTGCTCTGTGTTTTGCCGTGCGCTGAGGTAAGAATTGCTGAGAATTTTTGTATTGCAGTACTTTGATCGGGGACAGGAAGGGCGCTTGTTGCGTGTCAAGTACAAAAGTCTCCCACCCACTCTGCTGAAATGAGCTTGGGCTGTTCTGCGCTGAGCACCGCTCGGGGCTTAATGGGAGCCCAAGGGCAGTCGGTAGCACTGCACCCGTCGGGGGTTTGCGAACGGGGGGGGAAGCGTTTGTGGGTGGGAATTCTTCAGGAAAGGTGAAACCTCCTTTAACTGAAGTAAACCGAATGGTGATGTTTCAGGAAAGCTGGGGCAGAAGCAGGGATCTGCTGTGGGGTAAGGATGGCTTTGGCCACACCGCGGCCTTAAAACGAGTCCCAGCTGCCCAGCTGCACTCGTTTTGCCGTCAGAACGGCCCGGTTTAGCTTCTCCCTCGCCTGCGCGGGCCCAGACACAGCAGTAACGAACAGGGAGCGCAGGACCGGCGGCGTTGGCTGAACCCCCCCGTTCGGGGTACTCAGGGTGACGCGGGGAGCCCGGCGGCACCGGACCACCGGGTCGCGGCGCAGGCGGGGGGCTGCGGCGGGGCCCGCCGCGGGATGCCGGGGGAAAACGGGCGGGGCGGCCCCGGGACGCGACCGTCCCGGCGCTGCTTGCGCCGACTCCTCGCTGCTACATCACCACCACCACCTCCACCTCCAGCCGCGTGACGTCACCGGCCCATTGAAAGGCGCGGGGCCGCGCGCCGCCACGTGTAGCACCTCCGCGCCCTGCCCGCCGCCAGCGCCGCACCCATGGCCGCGCCGAGCTCCCTGGAAGCGGTGAAGAGGAAGATCCAGTGCCTGCAGCAACAGGCGGATGAAGCGGAGGATCGCGCCCAGGTCCTCCAGCGGGAGCTGGACCTGGAACGGGACCTGCGGGAGAAAGTGAGACCGCCCGGGCTGCCTGCTCGCCTCTCTCGGTCGCTCTCTCCCGGGCTGCCCTGCTCCTTCCTTCCTCTCTCTGGCTCTCTCTCGCTGGGGCGCGCCTGGCTCTTCCCCTGCTCCTGGAGGACGGCTCGGCCGCCGGCTGCCTTCATCCCTCAGCTGCCCCCCCTCGCTGCTCCGCTCCGCAAACTCTCTGCGGGAGCCGCCGGCGCTGCCGCAGCGCCTCGCCCGCACCGTCCTGCGGAGTCGCCGGGCGCGGCGGCGGCTCGTCCCAGGCGCCCGCTGCTTATCGCGCTTCGGGGCCGTCCCCTTCGGAAGGGGCCCTGCCAGCACCGGTCGGCGTCGGGAAGGGGTTACGAGTTTAGTAGGAAATGGCTGTTTAATTAGGAAAAAGCGCTGCGTGACAACGAGCGGGGAGTTCCCGCTTCTCGGCGCCGCACCGCTGGCTCCAGCACAGCTGGGAAATGACCGAACTGCTGGAAAATAACTTTCCCTCCTGGTTTTCACAGAGAAATGAGAACTCTCCACTAGTGTGCGGCACTCCCGGGGCCGGACAGCTGGTTTCACTTAGATTTGTGTGTGATCAGCCTTCCCGGCATCTTCCTGCTATTTTATCACGTCAGCAAGTTAGTTTTACCGTATAAGGACTGCAGGCTGCTTCTGGGAGAGGTGGAGCCAGACTAACTCCAGCTTCCCAGTGGCCCCGTCTCCAGAGCTTTGGAATTTTGCTTAACTAAAATATGACTTAAAAGTGGCCTGTCTAGTGGAAGGAGTTGCAGACTGCCACACAACAGATGCCAGTTTTCTACATGACCGATGCTTTGTGTGTAAATTGAGAAAGTTAAACACATAGCGCTGGGTAGAAAACAGATGAAATGCTGGATAATTTGTGGCTAGAGGAATCCTGGGTCAGCTTCCATTTGGATGAGTCGCTGAGATCCTTTCCAAGATGGTACAGCAATGCATGGAAACCACTTCCTCCAGAGCAGGAGGGGTAGTCAGTAACCAGATCTGAGAAGCTGCAGCAAAACAAATATTTCTTCAAAGTGTTTAACATAAAGCATAAAACAATTGCCCTGCCAGGATCCATAGCCCGTGAAAGTGGTTTTTTCTCCCAACAACCTCTCCATTTATTATCTAGTCTGTTTTTTAAACATTAATAGTGCTTCCAATTACTGTGCAGTTTATTCAATAATACATAAACAGACGTTATTATTAAGAAATGCTTTCTGCCTAATTCCTTAAGTACCACAGGAAGCAATGAAAAAGGGAAGTGAACTTATTTTAAGAACATATCTAATTTTGCCCTCTTTACGTTACAAAGATGACTGACTCTCCCATGCTGAGGCCAACTGTGCCTGCCCAGCTGACCGCGTAAAGATTGAATAGCGTTTGCGGGCAAAGGAGCCCGTAATGGATAATGCTTTAACGGCAGCAGCGTGCTGTGACAGGATATTGCTATGTGTGATGAAACCAGGAACATCAAAATCAACTTTGGAACAAGCCACTATGGAAACAGTTTGGGTTTTAGCTTTTGAATCCTCTGGGTAGATCCTGCCCTCTGAAGGGATGTGCAGATAGTTCTCTGTTGGCAATTGGTGTCTAATCCTTCCCTGTGTGGCAGGATAAGCGCCATTAAAAAAAGAAAGGAGAAGCACATACTCCATACCTTGAAATTCCTGAGATGCCATGGCTCAACCAAACAAAAAGCAGAGACAGAAAGGCTCCTAGAGCTTCCCTGCGGTTACTGAGGAGAAGCCGTGGCGGTTTTAAGGAGACTGATTAGTTGAGAACGTTTTTCAGCCAGCACCCGGCGTGTGTGTGACTGGGGTTTTGGGTGGTTGTGTTTCACACAGGCTGAAGGTGAGGTGGCAGCTCTGAACAGACGTATCCAGCTCGTGGAAGAGGAGTTGGATCGTGCCCAGGAGCGGCTGGCCACAGCCTTGCAGAAACTGGAGGAGGCTGAGAAAGCAGCGGATGAGAGTGAGAGGTGTGTCTCCTCTTCTTTTTCTTGGTAAAAAATGTAATATATATCAATAAAATATTCCTGTATTGTTCAGTATCTGCACGTGCCAATGTGTGCTGCAGGTCAGAGACTCAGAACGGTTTTATTACCTTGAATGAGTAATTCTGTTACCCTTGAAGAACAGGAGGGTATGGTCAGGATGGGACACTTGGGTTACAAATACTGAATTCCCCTTTAGGACCTTTGAGATAAAAGTGCTAAAATGTTTCTACATTAAACATGCTTGCTTTGCCTTCTGCAGAGGAATGAAGGTTATTGAGAACAGAGCAATGAAAGATGAAGAGAAAATGGAAATTCAGGAAATGCAGCTGAAGGAGGCGAAGCACATTGCTGAAGAAGCTGACCGCAAATACGAGGAGGTAAAAGGGATAAGGAAACGACTAAATGTTACGGGAGGACTGTGAGCAGCTTTGCTACTCTCTAGTTCAGTTGTTCTGTGTACGCTCTTCACTGTGTCATGGCTCGACTTTGGAATGTTCCCGAAAAGTAGTTTGAATAGTGACTTCAGCAGCACCTTCAATATTTAATGCTGAGAACACTGCAAAATGTAATTTATTTGGGAAAAAAGTGTCAGGTCTGCGCATGTGTGTTTTAACTTGATTCCATTATTCAGAAGGAAGGAAAGCACAAGTGTAGTGCTGAGAGACACGTGTAAGAAATTACAGACTGCCTTGATGCCACTATTCCCTCTTCACAGGTTGCCCGTAAACTGGTTATTTTGGAGGGTGAGCTGGAAAGAGCTGAAGAGCGTGCAGAGCTGTCCGAAGTGTGAGTAACTTGAGATGCGTGGAAGTTTAGAAAACCGTAAAGCTCAAGGCTCTGCTTCATTAGGAAATTCTCCTGCTGGCAGGCAGGCTTTTTTGTACCCCGTATTCCCAATTTTCTCTTTTCAGACTTCATAATTATTTAATCCCTTGTATTTTTTGACTTCTCAAAAATTAAACTAAGTCATAAAAGGGACAATAGTAACTTTTAAATTTCCCCCCCCCGTAGTAAATGTAGTGACCTTGAAGAGGAGTTAAAGAACGTCACTAACAACCTGAAATCGCTGGAAGCTCAATCTGAAAAGGTTGGTTCTTGCCATAAACTAAGGGATAGGGGCAAAGTCAAAACTTGTAAATAAAAACCCACAGAAATAATCCAGGAATACAAAGACAGTGAAAGGGTTTAGCTGACTGCCTGCTTAACGGAGATTTGCTGAGAACGCTGAATCAGTTCAGCCCAAACCCAAGTCCGTAATCCGGTAATTATAAAACCAGGACACAAATCTCTGTGTCCCACCCCAGTATGCCCCTGGCTGCTCTGGATTTCCTGATCTTGCTCTTGTGGGTTTTGCCCTCTTAATAAAGAAAATGGTTAAAACTCGTGATTTGATTAAACAGTTGTTTCTGGCTAGTCTGCATGGGTACGGAAGGCTGCCTGTTCTCTTGCACGTTCAGCTCTTGTGCTGCACGAGAAGGCGAGCTCGCTGAGGTGTAAGGTGACACAGGAAGGAGCTTGGGTGTCCCCGGTCTAAACATGACAGTTTATGAAGCCAAGTCTGGAGCATCTCGGTGAAGAGGGGAAAAGTGTGGCAGGGGCGTTTGCAGCTGTTGTAAAAGGAAAAGTGGTTATAAATAGGTCACGGCTTCATAAACATTTATTATTGTTGCTAGAGCTTCCCCTAAGGAGTGTTTATTGTTTTCACAGTACTCGGAAAAAGAAGATAAATACGAAGAAGAAATCAAGATTCTCTCTGACAAGCTCAAAGAAGTAAGTTTGCCCGTCCCCAAACTGGAGTTTGGCATCATTTTTCTCACAGCATCTAATTACCCTATTTAATTTTTTTCAGGCTGAAACTCGTGCTGAATTTGCGGAGAGAACAGTTGCCAAACTGGAAAAGTCTATTGATGACCTGGAAGGTATGGAATTACTCGAGTTTCATTTAAAAGTAGTCTATTTCAAATCAGGAAACAAAATTCTAGGAGTGGGCGTTAGGTTTTACCGGGACAGGACAGAAGCACTCGTCAGACGTATAGGTGCATCAGCGTGAGGTGTCCGCTGGACGCGTCCGTCCCGCGCGGCACCTCCTGGCCGAGGAATTTCTCCTGAAGGAGGTTTTCTTACAAAAAAATTGGTTACAATAACCTGGTTTTGGCCAGACTCTTTCTGTTAATAACAAGATCACAGCCCTACTCAATCCGATTGCTGAAACATCATTTTGAGAGATTAAAAAAAAAAAAGGAAATGTCGATAAAGCTTCTGGCCTGGCAGCTGTGGGGGTTTTCTGCTTTCATACCTCAATCACGCATCTCTTCTCTTCTTTTGTTTCCCTCTGCTGCTTTGGCCGCTGCCTTCTGACTGTCCTCGCCTCTCCTCCTGTGCGCCTCTTCCTCTGGACTGTTTTTCTGCATTTCTCGCTGACACATGCCTTCTGCCCTCTGGCCGATAGATGAGCTGTACGCTCAGAAGCTGAAGTACAAAGCGATCAGTGAGGAGCTCGACCATGCCCTCAATGACATGACCTCTTTGTGACGGGCACCGAGGCGGGCCATGAGCCGGTCTGACCCGCTGTGCCGCTTATGCTTTTCTTGCCTGCAATACCTGTCGCTTCCCTCACTTCACAAGCGATCTTCTGTACATCTCCTCTGTAAGAACTGAGCTCAATAAAAACAAGATACCTCGACCTTTCAGCTTTTGGGGTTTATTTCCATATAATTCACCTCAAACGCACTAGTGATGACACTGAAAAGAAGCTCAGCCCCTCGCACCGGGGCCAGGCAGATGCGCTCAGCCCCTGCCAGCCGGGGCAGGATCCGGCACGCTGGCGGACATCGGAATCCGAGGGTTCCACCTGAATCGGAGCATTCCCAAGGATGCGTGTGGCAGCAAAGAGCTGCGCGTGCACACAATGCACAGTTGTCGTGCTCCGCCTGCCCCTTACAAATTCTCAGGGCGATGAAAACGCCGAAGGACGTGCCCTGTAAATCCCACATTAAAATACAAAGTCTGTCACATTATGCATAAAACGAGGCCAAACCCCTCACTAAACGGGAGCAATTACAAAAAAAGGGCCCTGTTTTATGGCTGCAGTGGTAGTGTTGTGTTGCATGTGAAGGTAAGTAATCACCGCTTTTATTTGAGGAGAACAGGCCGTAAAATAACGTGTGTTTTAAGTCTTGTTTTTTAATTTTATTTCCCATAGAAAAACTTGCTCAAGCAAAAGAAGAGAACTTGGGGCTGCACCAGACACTGGACCAGACGCTAAACGAACTGAACTGTATATGAGATTGGAAGCGCCCTCGGCAGCCGCCGGGGACGGGAGCCTGTGCCTGCATTCCCCGTGTCGCTCCCCTCCCTCCTTCTCTCTCTCTGTCCTGGGAAAACCAAGTTATGAACAGCGCGGGCGGACGTGAGGCTCTGGGCGCAACTCGGGGCGGCCCCGACCCCCGGCCCGCTCCTGCGGCGCGCAGGAGAGCGCCAGCGGGTCTTCGTGGCCGCGGCGTTCGGCCGAGCCCCCCGTAAGCCCCGGCAGCGGCAGTTCCTGAGCTGTAGCGTCACCCCCCGCCCCGCGCCTCTTGCTGACGTTTCGTATTAAACGATTTCTCACGGTGCCGACGTCTCCTCCCGCTCTTTGCGCGGCGCTTCTGCTCGGGTGACGCCACGAGCCCGCAGACTGTTAAAGGCGTGACGTCTCCCCGGCTTCACCGCCCCGTTGCGCCGCCGCCCGCGCCTTCCGCCCGCCGCGGGAAATGACGCTGCGCCGGGCACGCGCAGCGGGGCGGGTGTGCCAATCGCGCCGCCGCTTACAGACCGGGCAAAGAGCACCCCGCCAATGGAACGCCGGCTCCCCGCTCTTCCTGCCGGACTCCGGCCGTGACGCGCGCCGCGCTCGGCCAATAAGCGCGCGGCGGGCGGTGATGGGCGGCAGGGGCGGCCCGTGAGGAGGTGCGGGGGGAGGGAGGGGTGGCGCCCGCGAACATGGCGAAGACGTACGACTACCTCTTCAAGCTGCTGCTGATCGGCGACTCGGGCGTGGGGAAGACGTGCGCGCTCTTCCGCTTCTCGGAGGACGCCTTCAACGCCACCTTCATCTCCACCATTGGTGAGCGCGGCCCCGGCCCCGGCCCGGAGGTGGCTCCTCCCGCCCGCCGGAGCGCCGATGGCGGCGGCCGTGTCTCCCGGCTCGGGTCGCTGCCGCGGCGGGGCTGGTGAGGTGCCCCCGGAGCCGCGCCCGCAGGAGGCCGCTGCTGATCTTGCCGGCTCCCCGGGTAACTGCGGCGTGGGGGGCGCCGTGCTGGTGCCCCGCCTGCCAACGCGAAATCGGGGGGAGGGAAGGAAGCGTCAATTTGGTGTTTGACAGAAACTGTAAGTGATGTCGTCGCTTCTCTTTTCAGGTATCGATTTTAAAATTAGAACCATAGAGCTAGACGGCAAGAGAATTAAACTACAGATATGGTAAGAGTTTTCCTCTAAAGCTCTCGGGGCTGACCCTGATAATGTGGTGTCTCTGCGGTGCGGTGCGGGGATGTTGCCGTTAAGTTTTCGCTCTAGTTGTCCTCTTCAGCAGTTAACGATATCTCAGAAACTCAGAGATAGTTTTGCTGCCCCTAAGGCCGCTTTGACACTATTTAACTAAAACTCTTGGTGGTGACTTAAGCGCGGTGGCAGTTCGTGTGAGCCCCGTGTTGCATCTGTTGCAGGGACACCGCCGGGCAGGAGCGATTCCGAACCATCACGACCGCCTACTACAGGGGAGCAATGGTAGGAGTGCTGCGGTGGTGCTAAACCCAGCCCGGACCGTTCAGCTTTCACAGTTGCATCGGTTGGGTTTAACGTGGAACGCTGCCCTGGTTTTGGCTGCGATCGAGTTAATTTTCTTCATGGTAGCTAGCGCGGGGCTGCGTGGGGCTCGGCTGCTGACTGGGGCTGAACCACAACAAATGCACACAACTGTCATCCTTCCGACATGTAAACTCTGCCCAGCCGAGTTATCTGCGGTTGCGCTCCTGCTTCCCGCAGTGCCCCGGCGCTGCTGGAGCTCCCGGGGCTGGCTTTGCTCTGTGACTCACTCCGTAAACACACATCCTGCACACGTTATCTAGCGAGGCCCGAACTGTGATTAAACGCTGTGTAGGACTGCGAGCCAGCTGTTTTAAAAACAGTCTTTAAGTTGCTCCTTTCTGCTATGGGCAAGTCTTTAACGCTTGCTTAAACCGATGCTAGCTGAAACAGTCTGTCTCCTTCATCTTCAGGGCATTATGTTAGTCTACGACATCACCAATGAAAAATCTTTTGAAAATATTCGGAACTGGGTCAGGAATATCGAAGAGGTAATTTCTCTGTTTACTTACTAAATATTCAAAGATGCTCTTTTCTTCCTCCCAAAGCAGTTGAAACCTAAATGCTTCCGAATCATTAAGTTTCTCTTGAGTTCATGCGCTGACGGGTGCTTGGAAAATAAGTGGAATGAAAATCAGTGATAACTTGCGGAATGTTGTGGTTAGGGGTTGCTTGCTGTGCGGCTGCAGGGACGGTGGCCCCTCTGGCCATGAGGGGACGGAAAAGAGGACGTGTCTGTGGCACGAGGAGCGCTCTGAGAGCTGCCATGGCACAGGACACGTGCTGGGCTGCCCGTGCCTGCCGTGAGCTGTGGGGAGGAGGGGTTTGGGGGGGGCCCACGCTCGGCGCCAGCGTCTCCCTGCTGAGCCCTTGGTGCATGCCTCGCCTTTATGATGATATTTGTCTAAAACCACCCAAGCCGAAGCCCTTTCTGTGGTCTGTCTCTATCTCAGCACGCCTCTCCAGACGTTGAAAAGATGATCCTTGGGAACAAATGCGACGCAAATGACAAAAGACAAGTTTCCAGAGAGCAAGGGGAGAAGGTAAGTGCCGCGGTTTTGAAGTATTTCAGCTTTGGCTTTACAGAGTACAGAAATGGCGCTGGTGGCTGACTGTGGGCTTCCTGGGCCCCTCAGTGCTATTTCTAAGTGGAACCACAGAGCGTTTCCCAAGCTGTAGCCACAGTGCACTTCCCCGCTCCGATAAAATGCTGAGCCTGTGTTAATCCGTGTCAACTCTCTGGTCAAGATGTGTTAGGTGCAAAGCGACGAGCTGGATTTTTTTTCTTAGAAAAAGGCAGCAGCAGCGTGCTGGAGGTTGACATTTAGGAAATGTCTCTGTTTGGCTGAAAGCCACCGAGGCGAGGTAGACGGGCTTGTCTTTTCCGGCGTCAGGTGCTACTTAGCAAAGGCAGAGAAGGTGCTTCCGCGCGCTGCAGGTGTTACAAGACTGACAAGATAGCTGTGTGAGAAAAAAATCAAGAGACAAAGGAGCAGATTAAAGCGTGTGCAGGGCGTAAAACAGCGGAACAAAGCCCGGTAAGAAGCGACACTAATAGGAGCGAGACGTAGTTCCTGATTTCTGCAGGTTGTTCTGCTGGAGTAAATCCCCAGGGTGCTCTGAATCACGCCGGGAGGGACAGGGCCCGCGCGGTTGGTTGTAGTTAGTGCCGTTCCCACAATTATCCAACTAACGTGAAACCTGCTTTTGTTCAGCTTGCCGCAAGTTTTGGAATTAAATTTATGGAGACCAGCGCAAAAGCAAACATAAACATAGAGGACGTAAGTACTGTGGCCTTTCCCGTGTGTTTGTTGTCTCGTTTAGGCAAGCAAGCAACGCGACCGCTCGCCCATCCCCGTCAGATGCAAACGCAGTTGTTGGCTGCTGCTGTGGGGTTAAGTACATGCCCGTGCATTCCGTGAAGGCATTGCCTAACCAGTGTTATGCTAATTTATTTGAATTGGACTTGGTGTTTAGAGCGTAGCAGGAGGGTGTTACAGCACACTGCGTTAGAGCAGCAGGCCGAGAAAGTCGGCTCCTGTCTTGGCATTCAATAACGCGTTTGATAAAGGGCGACGTTTTGCCGCTCTGAAAACCGGCCCGTGCCCCCACGGAGGCGCGCGCCGTCGTGGTTTTCAGGCTCGGGGAGGAGGTGGTGGAGTTAGAAAAAGAGCATCAAAACCTGGAGCGGGGGATAAAACCTGAAAAGTTGATGTTCTTCAGGACTACGTCTAGAAACTCGGGAAGGCAGCTTATGGCGGAACAAAAATGTTAGACACTGTTTTATTTACCACGTAACACGTAGCTGTTTGACTTGTCGCAGGCATTTTTCACTCTTGCAAGAGATATCAAAGCAAAAATGGACAAGAAGTTGGTGAGTAACCTTTGCTTGGTCCATGCTATGTTTAACCAGGAAAATCCGGAGCCCGAAGCCAAATAGGAAGTGCCGTTTCACAGCACACAGAAATACTTCGTGGTCTCTTTCACGGGGGGTGCACCGAAGGTTACAGAAACTGATTTTTAGTTTTGTCAAGCCACGCTCTGACCTTGGCTTATAAACTATTGTCTCTGCGTTCAGGACTTAGCTGCAGCGGTTGAGGTTTTCTAAATCAAATTATCTTTTAGTTGTGTTATTGAAAGTCAGGTGAGTGGTGGGTAGAGCAGCCTGAGAAACAGAATGCTATCAATGAGACCTGTAGCAGGCCCCTTCACACTTGAGGGGAGCCTTCAAACTAGTACGTTTGAAAATAGGTAAAGAACTAATTTTTTGATAACTTTGGTGGAAGTTTTCCTGAGAAGCGATTGCGTTATCTTTTGTACAACAAATAAACGTACACCGATGTCAGTTTGTTCCTAACAAAGATCTCCTCTACTTCCACTGAGCGTTCTGCCTTCATGTGACCCAACACGTGCCGGTAGAGCTGCAACGCTCTGGGTCTTGCTGACGATTCCCAGGTGTTTCAGCAAGAGCCAGACGTGGCCTATATCTTTTTTTATTTTAATCTCAGCTGTCTTTGAGTTTACAGGAAGAAGCAGCATAGGCACAGTGCGTGTTAGGCAAAGCCAAAAGTGGCAGCTGGGGTCCTCTGACTCCTCGTAGTGCCTGATGAAAGGCTCGGATAGATGAGTTGATTTCAGCAATGGTTTCTTTGTTGACTCAACAAAGCAAAGGGATGAAGCGTGGGTGCTAGAAGGTGTTAAGTGTAAATAAGTAACTTGATATTCTTTGCGTCTTCAGGAAGGTAATAGCCCGCAAGGCAGCAACCAGGGAGTCAAAATCACACCAGACCAGCAAAAGAAAAGCAGCTTTTTCCGATGTGTTCTTCTGTGAGGGACACGGCCTTAATCTGAGCATCCGCTCGGCTGAACTGGACTGTGCCTGTTCTGAGTGAGATTCTCTGTCGGTGGACTTAGCATTTTCAACATACCTTGTCACTTTGTGACCATCTGAATAAGAAATTGTTTATTTTAGTAATTGTGTGACTCTTCAATTTTGGAGATGAAACAAGTTTATTTTTGTCAGATTGCCACTGGGCACGTGTATTGTCTAGCAGAGGGAGGACAGATCAAACGGGACCTGTGATACAGCGCCTTTGCTGACAGGCTTCGGTCTTTCTGTCCCTATCTGTAATGTATCCAAATCAGAAAGATTTAAGCGATGATCAAAATAAGAAACTGAAATGCCAATATTAGTACCGTGCAGGTATGTGTACGCGATACATGCGCGTAGCCGTGTCTGTCGATGCAGCTAGAACAACCTCATCGAAGCACCCACTAAATGCACTCGGTAAGCAGTACAGGCTCCTACCTTTGCAGAAGGTAGAAGGAAGCTTTCTGCATTTCCGCCTCTCTGCTACTGCAGAGAAAACCCTTTACCTGCCTGTTACTTACTCAGTTGCGTTACTCTAGACAATCCACCAGTACAATTGAAGTTTTTAAAAAAAAAATCCTCCTCAAAGGAATCTATTTTTTTAAAAAACCAAAGCGTGCTGTAAATATAGTGGATCCTGACCGTCAGGAGTTACTTTATCCATGTTAGACTTGACCGTGCTTGATTAACTACTCCAGGCGTTCGGACACGTGTGACAGGTGACAGCTCCAGCGAGTCCCGTGCCACTCGTCTATCATCCGTTGTAAGAGAAACGCCCCTGGCTCGGGTGGGGACACTTCTCAAAGTTTGTAACGTTACAGGGGGTGGCTTTTTCTCCTCCAGTTGAGAACGACTCCAGATCTGTCATGATGTAGTAGCTAGTTATAAATTGTGACAAGAAAATGTATTGCACTGCTTCCAGTCGTGTGTTCTCATGCACAATTGCTCACATATGCAAATAAATGTTGCACATACGAACACTTTCTGAAAACAAACTTTTCTAAACTGAGATTTGCCTTGCTGCTGCGGGTCGATCATTTCGGATGTCGAGCAGCAACAAACCTGTTAATAGTGTGCATCAATGCAAACGATGTTTAGTCCTCAGTGGAAATATTCTATGTATTTATTCCTATAAACACAGTCTATTACATTCCAATGTATAAAATGTAACGGCCAAGTAAAGCTCGGTAGCGAATTGCTCTCAGCTCAGAGGCTGTAAGCCTGACTCTTAATCAGCCTGACACATGGAGCCAGTAAGAGCCATCTACTTTGAAGTCTGCTGTCAAGTGATTGAACTACGGTATATTTAATTCAGATGAACATATATATCAGCTGTGTCCTGCAACTCACTGGAATTGTTAACGTGCTTTGTTTACATTGACAACTGCACTTAAGGGTAAAATTAAAGCTGATTTTAAAGTTAATGAATTTACTCACCAGTTTTGTTTTCTTCAAGTTTGTGGTATTCTGTTCTGGCCTCACAGTAGCACTGGTAGGTGTTACTGTAGTTAAAGATCTACCAGATTCCTAATTAAGCTTTATAAATCTGCAGCAGGCAATTGGGCTCAACAGGAACGTTGCCTGGTTTTCTAAAATGGAAAAAGGAAGTTACTGCTTTATAAAAATGTGTTTGGTTTTTTTTATGCTACCAATTTTTTTTTTTAATAGCTAGCAGGTTACAGTGAGTCTGTTCATGATTAAAGTCATATGAAAAGCTCTCCACTAACTGGAACCTTATCACGGGGGTTTCTTTGTTTACTTGTGGCTTTTTAGTGTGAGGAGTTGGTGAACGTGCACTGTAGCAGATTACAGGCAGATGTATTTGTAGGAGAAAATCATGTTAAGCTGCTGAAGAGCCTCCAAGTCAGTATGTGCTTCTAGGCAGTATATGCTTCGGAGAGTAGCTCATGCAGAGCTATAGCGGGGACAAGATGCTTCTATCCCGAGGTAAGGATGCTTTTAGAGAAAGACACTGTGTGAGCCTCCAGAAATCACTGAGGTGGAACCGGGGAGGTGATTAGGGCATGGGCTGAATGGTGTTTTGCTACACAAACCAGATCTGTTCAATGATTTGTCTCTGGCTTAGTAGTAAACGTGGGTTGTCTCGCATCCATCCTTCTACTTTAAAATAGCCAGATGTTGCAGCCAGGCTTATTTTTCAAAGTGACTGGAAAAATAAGTGGTTAGTCTAACTTGCTATCACAGGCTGTCCTTTGCGACCCTGGGCGTTGCCCGTTGGTGGTATCTAAATCGATAACTCGTCTTGAGATGAGAAAGAAAACCATATCCATTTACAAGGGGATAAAACTTGAAGGATGGAGTGGTGTTTTTCACTCCTCATAAGTCACTCTTTGCATTCAAAACTAACTGTATGTGAACACCTTTTGTTTAAACTTAGGCTGGTTGTTGCACATGTTTCTGTACCTAATTTATAGCATGATTTCCTTTTACAAAATGATTGGTTTTACTCAACGAACAACGGCATTATTGCCTGATCTCAGGAAGTTTCATACAGTTACTGTGACTACAGTCATCCCTGTACTTCTAGAGTAGAGAGACTCCACACAGAGCTTAAATAAGCGTAAGCAATATGAAACCTAAAATGCAAATGTAAGACAGGAAAGGTTTAAAGACGCTGCAGTCGCACGTATGCTTGTCTTTGTGTCACTAACTACGGACGTCAAATCTCGGATAAGTACAATACATAGTTGTTTCCATCACAACTAAATTACTGTGGTTTTTAAGTGTGAATTTTATGGAGAACACAATGGGCGGAAGAGGTACCGTGCCCAGACGTACAGTGATGTATTTATACCTAAGCTGTCTTTAAGGAGGAAAAAAATCTGAAATTGGATACAACATTTGTAAAATGGAGGATTTTCAGTAGATGCAAAAAACTAATCTTGCTGAACTAACAACTAACCTTCCTGAAGCAAGGGTTGGAGATGAAAAGGCAGAGACAACCTGCAGCAGCAAGTCCCATAGCTGCATCTTTGCAAGAAGACACTTTAAAGTTTGTTTTAACTTGCTTCTTGACCTCCTCTAGATGCTCTCATGTTCTTCCCCTAGAAGCAATGAGTGTTTTGTTCTCCAGAGGCCACCTCCACACCCATATGTGACTGTATCTTCTCTACTGTCTTAAGACTTCACGGGCATAGCTTAAGACCTGTTCCACTTCCCTGAACATCATTTGCACTGGGGAAAGTGCTGGCAGAGGTAATTGAGGCTGCAGCTTTTTTCAAATAATGACAATTATTGGTACAGGACTCTGCCAGCAAGCTAGGAACTGCACTCAGGCATGAAGGTCAAGTGGGACACTAGGAAGTTTTTCCATGCAGAAAGTCCAGGGCTGTGTCTACACAGAGCTGGCCTCCCTGCCGGAGCAGCTGGCTGTGTTCCAGCAATGCAGCTCTGTACCGGGAAGGATCTGGCCCAAGCGATCTCTCCTGGGTTCCTGTGCATCCACCCAAAAGCACGAGGGCCTTTTATTTTAAGATCAGGACCTTGCCTCTGCCCATGACTGATGAAGGTTGGTCAGGACTGGCTGTTGGTCTGCTGGGTGGTGACAGGGTGGGTGATGCCCAGGCTGCTCTGCTTGGCCCAGATGCCCTCTCAATGGTCATGGTGCCACACACAGGGCAGCATTCAGTGGTGCTGACACGACATTGAGCTCACTCATCTTTTTCTCCAAATGCGTTTATGAGCCAAGGCCCTGGGTCCCACTTTAAGCCCAGGGGCTCTTATCTACACTCTACCATTTGGAGAAGAACCCTTCCAGGCTCTTTTTGCTCCTGCCCATCACCTGCCTGAGCACGGTTGCTCCAGGGACACCCCACATGCACGTAGAGACCTGCTGCCCACACATGTCACAGCTGGATGCGCCACATGCCCACCGTGTCCCTGCATGTGGCCCAGGAGGGACCGATGTTTGCAAGGGCCAGCCCTGCCTCCAGCTATGGCCAGCACTTGTCCAGAGGCAAGAAATCTGGGTCCTGCTTCCAACCCTGATGCCTTTGCAAGGTGGGTCTAACCCCTCTGAGTGCTTCCTCACCTCTCCCAAGAGGCAAGAAGAAATGGGGTTGGGGAAAATCCACCTTTCCTGAGTTCCCTGGGAATGGAAATTAAATTAGGGGAGTACCCTGGGGAGCAAATGTAACGAGAGGGCTGGGTTAAACAGCAGGATAAGCTGGAGGCCAGATGAATGAGGGTGGAAGGTGCTCCCTGTTTCTTGGAGCACCATGCTGAGCATGCTGCCTCTGAGGCAGGGACCATGGGAGCAGGTTCTCACTCACCTGCTGGGATCTGGTGATGGGGGGGGAATGGGACTGGAAGGCCTCAGGGACCACCTGACCTTGGATAGGAGTGGGGGTCCCAGCCCTCTGCAGAGCTTCCCACCCACAGTGCCTGCTGTGCTCCCAGATGCTGGCCTGGCCATGGGTAGCCAGCTTGCAGCACTGGAGTTGTATGTTTGGTTATTTTTGATTTCTCAGCTGTTTTACCAAGGAAGTAGTTTGGGGAGGATGGACAAGAGGGTTAAACCCAGCTAACAGCATTTCTGCTGCACCATCCATAACCTTACAACACCAGCTTTCTGCTATTTAAGTCAGATTACAGCTATCACCATAACCTCTCTGTATAGATAGTTTTTATCTCCACTCATAGCAGTCAATCAGCATAAAAAAAAAAGGCTCATTTTCTTGCTCCCCTGCCCCAGCTGTAGGAACACAGCAGCCAAGGTTGCCTGGCTGTGCCCAGGCACTGAAACCCAAAAGCCTGATCCCTTAATGCTTTGCTCCAGGTGCCCATGTCCGTAAGGACCTCCTGGCCCTGCGTGGAGGACAAGAGGGCTCCCATCCGCCACAAGGACTTGTTGGCTCGGCAGACAGGATTTAACCTCCCCTCTAAACCCTTCAGAAATGCTTCCCTGTCTTCTCCGCTTGCCAGGGAGCTGCTCCCCAGGGAATGCTGAAGTCCCCCCCCGGGCTGTGATTGTGCAGGTGGCCACACAGGGGTGCCAGAGACTGCCTGTCTGCAGCCATCCACCCCTCTGCCAGGCACCAAACCATCACCGACAGCACCCTCCTGCTGCTGCAGCCCAACAAACTGTCCTTACAGGAACGTGCTCCAGCATCCTGGACTCTGCAGACCCTTTGGATCCTGCAAGCTGTGACAGCCAAGTGTGCACCACTGCTCGCAACAGATGAGTTATAGTCTGCTGCGAGTCTCACCAACTGTTTTCAGCACAGAGCAGGATGGGGAGTACTAGGATCCCCTACAATAGCCCGTGGTAGTTGCAAGTCAGCCCTTCAATAATGCAGGAATAAAGAAAGAATAATGCTAAATGCTGTTTACCCAAGTTCTGTCCCTTCGGAGTAACATTTGTATCAGGAATAGTGTGGCCAGCAGGAGCAGGGCGGGGATGATGTCCATGTGCTCGGCACTGGTGAGGCCACACCTCAAGTACTGTGTTCAGTTTTGGGTCCCTCAGGACAATAAGGACATTGAGGTGCAGGAGCACATCCAGAGAAGGGCAACGAAGCTGGGGAAGGGTCTGGAGAAAAAGTGTGACGAAGAGCGGCTGAGGGAGCTGGGGTTATTTAGCCTGGAGAAGAGGATGCTGAGGGGAGACCTTATTTCTCTCTACAACTACCTGAAAGGAGGTTGTAGTGAGGTGGGTGTTGGTCTCTTCTCCCAAGTCACTAGCGATAGGATGAGAAGAAATAGCCTCAAGCTGCATCAGGGGAGGTTTAGACTGGATATTAGGAAAAACTTCTTCACCAAAAGGGTTGTCAGACATTGGCACAGGCTGCCCAGAGAGGTGGTGGAGTCACCATCCCTGGAGGTGTTTAAAAAAAAAGTGTAGACATGGCACTTGGGGACACGGTTTAGGAGGCCTGGTGGTGTTGGGTTGATGGTTGGACTTGATGATCCTAGAGGTCTTTTCCAACCTTAATGATTCTATGATTCTATGATTTTCCTGTTGTGCTATCAGCAGGTAGTAAGTATTTGCAGGTAAAAAGAGTTACACAGGGCTTGGAGCAAATCATAAGGAGCAATGTGGTTTTGAGAAATCCTCAGCCCCAAACCCTGCTCTTCGGGGGGGCATGAGGACGACCAGAACATTTTTTTTTCTTCCGTGAAGAGTTACAAATGTCTTTCATCATGTCCCATGAAAGAAGAGTTAACCAGTGCCTGGCATGAAGCTGGTTTTAAAGCATGCATTACAGATGTAGGCTGGAGATCCCTCAGCTGCAAGCATGGTGTATTTCATGCAGCTGAGATAGGCTTCAGGATTCAGCAGACTCATGTGCACTGTCTGATGCACACGTGCTTCATCCTGGCAGAGGCAAGTTCTCTTTGTTGCTTGAAGAACTTGCTGGCTGCTCCTTGGGCTCCTCTCGCTTGTCTTCCGCTCTGCTTCCTTTCCCCTGAAAGCTTCAGGGGAAGAAACATTTCCTGGACCACATTTATTAAAATACATGAATTTTAATGAGCATTTAGGATGCCCAGTTGCTGCTGCAGTAAGCGTGTAGCTGGCCAAATGTGTGTTTGAGCAAAAGGCACCTTGCAAAGGAAAGGAAAAGCAGTCAGCTGTAGGAGCTCAGGATAGGGGAGAACAGTTGTAACAGCTGGATGAACAAGGAGGGCTCGCTCGAAGGCAAAGACAGGGGTGTTTTTATAAGCTAAGTATGTGTCCACAAATCACAGAACTCCTGCCAGTACCTTGACCTCTTGTTTTAATGACAAGGCAGGATCTGCAGGCAATTAAATAAGGAGCCAGACTGAAGTGCTGCCAAATCACCCAAATTTATCATAGGTCACATAGCAATGTTACTTAGGGCCCTGCTCCAGGGATTTAGAGCATTGCATCTCCTCTTCCTTTTAGAAACACCCCCTCACCCAAAAAAACAGTTAAGTTCCTAGCCCTCCTAAAAGGTGGGAGAGAAGAGGCATGGAGGAACCTGGAAAATATGAACCAAGTTTAGCCTCACAGTTAAAAAAACAAACAAACAAACCAAACCAGAGAGGAAAGGAGACTTGGAAGAGTTGGGGGGGGTCTGAGTTTGAATGCTTGGGGTTGGCAGTGCTGCCTGTGGCATTTGCATTTGAGTCCAGTCCATGAAATCCTGGAAGTTTTGCAAGATGCTGTTAGATGAGGCGCAGGAGCAGGCCGTCCCCATGTGCCGTAAGTCGAGCAGGCGGGGGAGAAGACCAGCTTGGCTGAATAGGGAGCTTTGGCTGGAACTCAAGAAAAAAAGGAGAGCTTGCCGCCTTTGGAAGAAGGGGCAGGTGACTCAGGAGGACTACAAGGATGTTGTGAGGTTATGCAGGGAAAAGATTAGGAAGGCGAAGGCCCAGCTGGAACTTAAACTGGCCGCCACCATTAAAGATAACAAAAAATGTTTTTATAAATACATCAGTGACAAAAGGAGGGCCAGGGAGAATCTCCCTCCTTTGTTGGATGCGGAAGGTAACTTTGCTACAAAAGATGAGGAGAAGGCTGAGGTACTTAATGCTTTCTTTGCCTCAGTCTTTAATAGTCAGACTGGTCATCCTTGGGGTTGTTAGGCCCCTGTGCTGGGAGATGGAGATAGCATGCAGAATGAAGTCCCAGTCGTTGAAGTTGTTGAATCCTACTGAAAGCCAACAAGAGTAAAACCTCCTTCTGCTTTTTTGCCAGGCTCATAAACTGGCCTCTGCTGAGCTTTGTCCTCTACCAGAGCAGCCTTCCTCTTGCCTTGCCGTCTCAAATTATGCCTCTCTTCTTTATTCCTCTCTCTTTTTGCTCCTGCTGGGTCTCCTCCTCCAGTCCAGGGCTGCAATTAAAAGTCCAGGTCTCTTGAAGTTTCCCATGGAGAGAGTTGCAGAGAGTCACCCCTGCCAGAGGGGGCATTTCAAACCTTCATCTGTGAATGTGTCTCATCTCCAGTCCTTGGCCTTGCCTAAACTTTCCCAGCCCTTTCTTGTGGATAGGAGGAGAGCTCTTCTTAGGACGCATCATCAAGAGACTTGGGTAAATCTGGAATGCAGGTGCTGTTTCCAGCAGTGTGTGTTTCCCTGGAGCATTTGGCTGCTTCCTAATGGGAAAATTGTCTGCTAGGATGAATCCAAGGGCCCAAAGCTCCGAGCTCTTTGAAAAACATTATGCCTGAGCCTACAATTTGAGGCCAGTAAGTAACATGGTTTGGGTTTAGGTTTTTTTTCTGGTAGAAAAATAAGCAGAGCTACAAAGAACCTGAGCTACACAACATACCCATGACAAATTTTTAGATATCTGTCATGGTTTAGCCCCAATCAGCAACCAAGCACCACGCAGCCACTTGCTCACTCCCCCCTGGTGGGATGGGGAGAGAATCGGAAGAGTAAAAGTGAGGCAGCTCATGGGTTGAGATAAAGACAGTTTAATAGGGAAAGCAAAAGCTGCACACGGAAGCAAAGCAAAACAAGGAATTCATTCACTACTTCCCATGGGCAGGCAGGTGTTCAGCCATCTCCAGGAAAGCAGGGCTCCATCACACATAACGGTTACTTGGGAAGACAAACGCCATCACTCCAAACATCCCCCCCTTCCTTCTTCTTCCCCCAGCTTTATATACTGAGCATGACGTCATATGGTATGGAATATCCCTTTGGTCAGTTGGGGTCAGCTGTCCTGGCTGTGTCCCCTCCCAGCTTCTTGTGCACCCGGCAGAGCACGGGGAGCTGAAAAAGTCCTTGACCAGTGTAAGTGCTACTTAGGAACAACTAAAACATCACATTATCACCACTGTTTCCAGCACAAATCCAGAACATAGCCCCATACTATCTACTACGAAGAAATTTAACTCTAGCCCAGCTGAAAACAGGACAATATCTCCCAGGCTTCTTGTTTCCATCATCCTTTCCCATTTCTTTCTGTTGCACTACAGAAATGCGGTACACAGCTGGAATACAGCTTGCATGAAAGATGCTGTGTATAATATCCTCATGCTGCACACCAGCACTCACCAATGTGACCTTGTTTAAAATTGGAAGCCATCCCAGGTCTTACTCCTTCACTAATATATTTAGAAGCCTTTGCTGATCCTGGCAGAGCAGCACTAACCTCCACAATCACAGGGTGTCAGAATTAATGTGCGGTGATATATAGCTTAGGAATCACAAGGCTACAGTAGAGCAGCAGGTGTGGAATTGGACTGGTCATGAGGATTCAAGTCATCATCTGGACCTTGGGTAAAAGCTCACTGAGAAACAAATTAAACACTGCCCATCCCCGAGGCTGGCCAGGGATGCGTACGCTGTCTTCGAGGGAGTGTAATGTACTCTGCTGGTGGGAACTGCTCAAAGACACCTTTCTGGGTTGTACATGCTAACGCTCAGGTTTTTGAAGCCTTGCTGAGATGAATGCCAAGATTAGCCTCTCTCGCGCACTTCCCAAATCTTTTTGCCACTAGAGTGAAATATCTTGGCAGATTATTTCTCTTTCAGGAGCATGAGAGCTGGGAGCAGCAAGCAGGGAGCTTGCTGAGGGAGGTCTTCCCACCCTGGCTATTCTGGAAGTGCCTGATAATAGTTATGAGTTATTACACTTCAGATTATCAGGACTCAAGGGAAACCTTCAGGTGACAGACACAAGGACTGTCACCACCTCCTACCAAGACATAAATCTGTGTATCACCTTCCTATCCCTTGCTCAGGGAAATGCCATCTGAAAAGAGAATAGCTTCTCTCACCTAGTCCTCCAGCCCTTTCTGGTGCAATCACCATTTAAACAGGAACATACGGGTGTGATATACCAATACATGCAGGGTAACTATCTGTAAAATAAGGAAGCTGAGAGTGCAGGCATAGCTAAATAGAGAAGCTTAATGATATCCTACCACACGCATGAGGACAGTTACAGCTACTTGGCCCACAAGAAGTCTCAGGTGTTTCAACCTACTAGCTATTAGTCACTAACCAGAGAGCTAGAGGTGTAGAGTATATACATAGAAACCACAGCTCCACTGGTGAATGGTAACTCATGTATCCCAACAGTCAATCCTTTTGACTATCAGAGATGTGCAAGCTTAAAAATCACTTGGGGTGCTATCTCCTTGTAGAGCCTCACTGATGCCTGCAAAGAACTCTACCTGTAGGCACTGGTGGCATGATTACTTATGAGTAAGCTTGGAGGACTCCTCCATGAGTAGGGTCTAGCTGGGTGATTGGGGATGACCAAGACAAATTAATTTCTAGCCCACATGAAGTAGGTTCACAAAGGGCTTTTTGTACATGGTGATTTATTGGTGATGAGAGGTACCAGCCTGGTCCAGGCTATAAGGAGTTGTATTTGCTGCATTCACACATGCTGTGTGTAACAGCACGGAGCATCTCCTCGGTGCTGGTCACAAAGTGATGGTATTCAGGGGCAATGCAGACTTTTACATGCATCAGTTAGCCTTGAAGAACCACCTCAAAACTCAAGGTGTTCAATTTCCATGCTGGTTTTGTCCCTTAGCCTTTTTCCCAGCAGTATTATCTCCAAACCCAAACCACTGAGCATGTTATTAGTCTGTTCCTGGCTGTGTTGAACCAGCCACCAAGCCCTCTCAGGCACCTGGCAATTGGTACCCATGCTCATCTGGTTGCTGCTATCCACTGGCTGGTTTTATCCGGTTTTCTATTTGCATCTTATCATCGACATCCTACAAAGAACTTGCAGAGCTGTTTTCGCTGTACCGGGCAGATCCCTGGCTGAGATCTGCTTGCATTGAGGTGATGCTACATCCAACTGCAGTGAAGTAAGACTGAGAAAGTGACAGCAGCGATAATGTGCTTTACAATGAGTCATTAATAAAGAGAAAAGTGCTCAGAGGTGACAAACCTCCTATTAAGCTTAACAGCATTAGGCCTGTTTAGTTGAGTTTAAGAGATAATTGCTATAGTGACATGTTCACATTTCTAAAGTGCAAAAACAATAGTTCCTTTTTTTGCAAATGTTAAGAAATTTCTCTTGGAAAAGAGAAGGGAGGAAGGAAGGAATGAATATCAGCTTGAGGATTTTTAGCTTGGAGCATACTTAAAAATAGAAATAGGAAAAAAAAATGCAGAGATCTTCTCTGTATGAAGTTGTGCTCCTGCTGGAAGAAAGGGTTGCCGACTGCAGTCATCCCTGCTTGGGAGTGGTTTGGTACCTCTGCCGCAGAGATAACTCTCCTGAGCATGTTATCAGGCATTGGAAACCTCCAAGGTCACAGCTTCCAGCCAAGGCACCCTGTTAATGCCTGGTAATGACCTTGAAGGACATTTCATGGCAGCTTAAACTGATGGAAGGGGTTGCTGCTGCAGTCCCACCCTTGGCCATATGCCAGTCAGAGATGAGATGTCATGTAGTGAGTCAGAAGTTAAATTGGTCCCAAAAAAGAATCACTTAAACATCATAGATCATAGAATTGGGTTGGAAGGGACCTTAAAGATAATCTAGTCCAACCCTCCTGCCATGGGCAGGGACACCTTCAACTAGACCAGGTTGCTCAAAGCCCCGTCCAACCTGGCCTTGAACATTTTCAGGGAGGGGGCATCCACAACTTCTCTGAGCAACCTGTTCCAGTGCCTCACCACCCTCACAGTAAAGAATTTCTTCCTAATATCTAATCTAAATCTTCCTTACTTCAGTTTAAAAACATTACCCCTCATCCTAGCTCTCTGATATACTCCCTGATAAAGAGTGCCTCCCCATCTTTCCTGTGGGCCCCCTTTAAGCACTGAAAGGCTGCTATAACGTCTCCCTTAGAGTCTTTATGCCAAGCCAACCCACCAGACACTTAGCTCAGGGTTGGCCTAGCCAACTACTTACCTCTCCCCACCTTCTACCCCACTCTGTCCCTCCCAGGACATCTCCTGCACCTCCTGACTTCAGGTGGCCCAGATATTTCCCTGGCCTGAAGAAGGGTTTGTGCGCTTAAGAGCTCATCTAGTTTTTCTGACTCTACCAGTTGGCCTAATAAAAGATGGCATCTCTCCACACACACCACTGACTTCAAGGAGACCTTGCATGTAGCTGGTTCTGCCCAAGATAACCTGTCACTCCTCCATCTTTGTGCTTATCTGTGGGAACAGGGCGTGTGCAGCGGGAGCCTCACCTGGGTCTCCCTCTTCTGCACCTGAATGCACTTACTGTTTGTGCGTCTTTGTCTGTTGGAGGGGAAGGAGGCCTTAAATGGAGTCAAACAAGTTTTTCAGCTGCATGCAGGTTAGGAGAGGCCACAAGAAAAGAACCACAGCCCTTTGAAGTCAGGCTGCTCCTTTTCTTTTTCACAGGCTGTTTTTTAATTCTGACAGTGAGTGATACTTCCTCAGATGGAGATCAATTCACCGAACACAAGAACACACCACTATCTAAGGGCTTGCATTGCAATGACATATCACTGATGGAAGGCCAGGAGGCAGCTCCAGCTAAATCATGTTCATAATAAGGGCAAACCTTTCCTCCAGGGCCTTTTACACTAAAAAACCCAGGAACTGGGCAAAAATGAGGGCATCCTAAGGAAGGAATCTGCCATCAATAGACGTCTGTTTTATCACTTATATTTAGCTATCAAGGTGGCAGGTACTGTTGAAATGCCTGGCCATGCTGATGATGTTCAAGCCATGAAAAGACTTAGGGCCTGAGGCCCACAGCTGCGGTATGTGCTCTCCAGGATTCACTGATCCCTAGGCAGTGATGCTAAGGACGCCACTGTTGACCTGGAAACTCCACATTCATCCCTCCTCATTAGTCTTGGTTTAATTTTCTGGTTTCCTTTGGGTACAGAGAAGATCCTTGGGCAGAGTCTGTGGAGTTATGCACGGTTTTCTGTTTAACTTAAACCATCTTAAGAGCAGGGACTGGGTCTTCCCCTTCTAGATGAGCTGTAAAGTCACATGTTCTCTCTGTCTCTCTCTCTGCCAGTTAATTATTTTATACAAAACAGAGAAAAAAGCTCAGCAAGCCCCACTCCAGAATAACTTGCCAAGTGCCTCACCTCCTTGAAGCTGGGAAGGGGTCTTCAAGGTCTCCTCAAGCACTTCCAGATGGGTGCGCTAACCCATGGGTTATTGAGTAAAAAGGCACAGCTTCCCCGTGGCACTATTTTGCACAAAAGGATTAGCTTGTACATTAATCTGCAGGAGATGGTCCAGCACAGATCCCTTGGAGGAAGACTGTACCTCCTTGCTGCCTGTTAATCACCTGCTCCCCATATTCTCATCATCCCCATGGTCTCATCATCTCCTCCCAACCAGCTAAGCCAGCTCACACGAGCAGCCACTCAGGCTGTGACTACATGATCGGCAAAGCGCACATCCAGACCTGGTCTCAGGATTAGATTTGCCCACTGTCTTTGCTGCAAAGGCTCAAGCTCAGCCTAAGATGACATTAGGCTGATCTCTGAAGCTCTTCCCCTTGTGGTATAGATGTAGCCCAGCTTTGTTCACGCAGACCATCTCTCTCAAGACCGAGAGACGTGGCACACCAATGCCAAGCTCTCTTTAAAACATTTTCATGTATGCAAACAAGGCTCTGCAGTCATATTTTGACACAGGCCGAAGAGTTGGCATCACAAAACTAGGATTTCTTCCACACTGCCACTGGGCCTCCCTATGGACATTTTGGAAATGTCAGGACTCTTCCTTGGGTTTTTTAAAGAGCCTTTCTGGGGTGAATAACAGAACCTGCAGAAAGGTTAGCATCAAAAGAGCTGTGGAGCCAGAGCTGTAGACCTACATCTATACACGTACAGATGTAGGGGACATGGAGCCAGAGGTTCAGTGTCACCGACTGTGCAGTTGTCCTATGGCTACTGTAAAAGTCTATTCTGAAAAGGTCAAAAAGGCAATTAAAGAGACAAAAGACCAGCCCTTTCCAGTATTGAAGCAGATGCTCAGCCAAAATATTTGCCTGTAAGATTGTATTTCCTTAAGGTTTATTAACCATTAAGTGTTTTTAGGGACAGGATCATAAAGATAATGAACTGAATGACAAGTATAGTCAGGATACCTTTGCAAATTATTCCCGTTGGGTTAAACAAGCATTTGAAAAGCAAAATGCTTTGTTATGATTTTACAACAACAGGAGACCCTGAGCTCATCCCTGGCAGCTCATCTCCACTTTAACTTGCTGGTGAAGCCAGGTAATGTGCTGGGTTAAGGGAAAGCCAAGCAAACCAGCCGCATTCAACCAGCAACAGGATGATTTGCAAGTACTTTCTCCCTTGCAACAACGCCAGCTTAAAAAATTTCTGCTCTCCCCGCTCTGACTGCTCACTACATCACCCTGTGCTCTTCAGTCATCCTGGCACTAAAGCAGATTAGCGAACTGATCCAGGTTAAAAATAGAGTGAGGAGTTTTGGGGTGGAGTCTGGTGCCAAGGAGGGTTTCAATCAAATTACCTAAATTTTCAAATATGGTCATGTTTGAAAATATTATTTTTAATTTTGTTTTGCAATGAGTGTTCTTTTTCTTTTTTTTCCCCAAGACATTTACTAGTAACTATTAAAATACACTGATTTCCAATTAAATATAACATTTTGCTATTTTTTTTTTATTTTGTTAGGTGGGTATGTGATCAAAGCGGAGACTGTAGAACATCCATCACTGGAGATGAAAACTGGGCCAGAAATCACAGCTACCCTTGTCTTGGGTGGAGGGAATGGATGAGGTGAACAGCCAAGATCCCTCCCAGCTCTATTTTGCGATGACTCTAGGACAGAAACACATATTTAGATCACCATCTACACGAATACCCATTTTTCAGAATTTTAAAACACAGATGTTTTACATTACAGAACAATGGATGTTGCACATGTATTTACTCATTTCTACCAAATCACAGAATTTAATGGAATTTAACTAAAATGCAGCGGACAAATTATTAATGATTTGTTAAAATTTATTCTCACAGACTTAAGACCTGTGCCCTAGCAAGCAGTTTGTAGAGGGCCACTCTGTTTTGAAGGATGAGAGAGTCAAACAGCATGGACACAGGTTGCTCCCAGCCAGAGCTCTCAGGGGTGAAGACTAAATGTGTTGAATAAAGAGGGAAACATCAGTTTGTTTAAAACCAACTTAAAAGAAAAAAGTTCTGTTGTCAGTGACCAGAAACAAGATTTTTTTTGAACTAGTGGATTTTCACACCTCTTTTTTTATTCCTGGAGAATTAAAACACACTTTGTTGCTTATTTCAACAGCTAATTCTCGAGTCCTGCATGAAGAAGTCACTGAGATGAGCAAGGCAAGCAAATGGAAATGAAGTAGTCTCCCTGCATCTGCAGAAAAGTCGGCTTCTGTCAAAAGGTGTGTTAGTTCCTCAAGAAACCAGGGCTTCATGTGCTTTACCTTGACTGTGACTGCTCCACTGATCTGGTAGCATTTGCAAATTTTGTAATTAAGGAAATTTAATAGAGTGTAATAAGCCTAGGGCTTTCAAGAAGTTGTAATCCTTTATTTTTAAAGGTGCATGTAATTTAAATACAAACCCCTGCTTTAAGTAAAAACCGTTAAAATAGATTTTTTTTGGTCTCCATCCTGCATCTCAAGTAGGAAATGGGGATGTCTGATCTGTGTGCAGGGGAGGTCAAAGTCCAGGGGGAAAAATGAGGCTTGTTCTGCTCCCTGACCTGGACCTTGGGGCCATCGTCTGCCCTGGCCAAGCTTTAGACCCCTCTGGGAAGGGGTGGCTGAACATACCCACCACCTTCCCATGGTGTCCTCATCCAGACAGCCTCGCTGAATGGACAACTCAAGCGAGTTAGTGCTGAGCCAGGCAGCAGAAATGGCACGTCTCAGGACAACCTGTGTGCAGCGTGAACATCAAGGGCTCAACTCGGTTGCCTAAACATAGGTCTCCAATGCCACTTGAGATGGAGCCTGGTGGGCATGACACAGGGATCACAGGAGACATGTCATGGAGTGGTGGCTGAAGGCAAGACCAGAGATGGCCTCAAACATCTCAGCTGAGCTACAGCCATGCTCCTCTCCAGTGAGGATGGGAGCCACGCAGGTCATGAGACTTCAGTTGTTGTGCCTGTTCCAATTCACTCTTCCCCTTGGAAGGCATAGTCTTGAAATCTGAAGGACTTCTGGGCAAAGCAGCTGGATGGAGCCAACAGAGAGCCCCCCAGGACCTCTCAGCTAGAGCAGACCTTGCCTGGCTCCTGCCTCATCCACCACCCAGACCCAGGGGCAGGGATGCATCCAGGGCAGCAGGGGCTGGGCAGGGTGTAGGGCTGAGGCTCTCTGTACTCTGATTGTTCCCAGATACCATGTGATACTTGGCACAGTGGGGAACATGAGCTTGTGTTTGCAAAGCTTGGAGCATGGAGAAAGTAGTCATCCTAGTCTCTGCCTTCCTCTTCTCCCCATCAGGGAGATGCCATTCAATCAACCCAGGCTACTTCATATAAGCAAATTAAATCCACGGGCCCCTCCTGCCTCTCTAACTCCTTCTGCCCCTACATCCATATTTCTTGATTGTACCTGCTAACGGCAGCTTTTGCTGCACCCAGGGAAGGCCAGTAACAAGCCCATCTGAGGCACTGGCACCTATCCCTTTGCATGGATGAGCTTAAGAGGGAATCTCAGAAGAGTTGTGCTAAGCTCTTTTTCTCCTGGAGGCAAAATCCTCATTCCCAAAGTACACTGCAGCCCATTTACCCTGTCCCAGAGCCTGGGAACAGGAGAGTATTGCTAAACTCAGACAACCTCTTGAACTAGGGATGCTGCTACCTGCCATTTCCCCCAAAGGCAGTTTGTGTCAGTGCCTCCACTCTTAACAACCGTGCCTTTTTGGCATCTGGTTTGCAGTGTTACAAAGGAAGAGAATCTTCTTGCCAGGACAAGAGTGTCAGATGCTATCTGCACTCGAGTCCACAGGGC
Organism: Phalacrocorax aristotelis; assembly: GCF_949628215.1. Taxonomy (NCBI): domain Eukaryota; kingdom Metazoa; phylum Chordata; class Aves; order Suliformes; family Phalacrocoracidae; genus Phalacrocorax; species Phalacrocorax aristotelis. The sequence goes on along the minus strand of NC_134310.1, from coordinate 5,001,871 downwards.
ACGCTGTGGGGCTGTGTCCAGACACCCAGTGCAAGCTTTAGATGTCAGAGGTAGGGTGCTGGGAGGAGCAGCCCAGAGCTCCAGTTAGCTTGCTCTGTGTCTCTGCGATGCCATGCTGCCGGAGGGCAAACACTCCCATGGACACCCTGGATCAGTCAGTGCATCTCCATTGCATGCCAGCTGAAATTCCCCTAGACATGCTCCTGAGGCATCCCTGCTTTCCCTCAGAAATTGCCACTGGGATGGTGGCATGGCAACCAAACTTGAGGGCACCTGCCCTTTGCGTCCCTGCCACCAAGGGGAAGCATTTCTGGAGGAGCAGGGAGAGGGTGCCTGGTCCTGCATCTCTCACGGGAGCTTCTTCATCCTTAGTTTTTCTAGGCCAGCTTGTGTTTTCCTTCTCATAAAGAGATCGCCAACAGCACCTACCCATTTCTGACCCCATCCCAACACCTCCAACACTCACCTCTGAACCCCTCTGTTCTCTCCAGCTTTCCTCACTTCCCCAGCTCTTATTTCCAGCGCTGGAAGGAACCATTTAATACTCAAGCCTTTGCAGCCCTGGGCTGGAGCATGCCTGCTGCAGATAGTCATTGGAGAACAGAGCTGTTAATCTGTGACCAGATGTGTTGAGCGCATGCAAATCATGATTTGCAGAGCTTATAACTAATTAAAAATTAAACAAACTTTCCTGGAAGTGGCAAATGGCACTTTTTGACAGCAGGACTAAATTTCAAGATTCTTCTTCAATACATGGAGGCTTTTTTCTCTTACAACAGTTTCATGGAATTATTTATTTTCAAAAGCTGGGCAAAACACTGTGCTTTCCCCTCATTCTTGGAAATGGTCAGAATAGTTTGGCTGAAACTTTCCAGAGGACTTCAGCCTAAGGCAGACATCTGGCATGGAAAATTTTTTGCCCAAACAATTAGAGTTTGATGAAACTATAAGCTGAATTACCAGTGCCTTAAGTGCTGGGTTCTGGCTCTGTTGCCGTGATAACTCTGGATACGCTTGGGGACTTGCACTTTGCTCTGCAAACGTGATGAAGCTTTAGGGCCTTCTGCTCTAGGAAAAAGTAGAGGAGAGCATAGCCACGAGAGGGAGTGAAATTCCTTATTCTCACCATGCAGCACAGCCCCGCTGCTGCTCACTACGCCAGCCCTCCAGCTAAGTTGTGTTTCAGCTGTGGATGGGTTCTGGTGCAAGCCCTGCACTGTGGTGAGTCTCACCCAGTGAGAGTTATGAAGAAAACGATGAAGCATCATGGTATGCTTGTGTCACATCTAACAAACAGCCCACCTGCAATTGCAGGCTATTTTGTTTCTGAAACAAAAACATTAGGTGAAAAGTTACAAAGACATTCAAAGGGGTCTCAGTACTGGATTTCAGGAGCTTGGGTCTGAACCCATGGATGGATCCTAAGAGGTCATGGAGTATTGCATATCTGTCCCAGCTCCTTGCAGCACCAAAGAAAGAGGGAAGAGCAGGCCCTGATCTTGAACAGCAACTTGACAATTCAATCTGCAAAAATCCTGGCCTCCCCAAAAACACTGGAGAGACAATGGGCTAGCTTGGGGGAATCATGTCCCCACACCATGGTTCCCAACCCAAGCACCTCTACATGAATGCTGGGCTGTCTCATCTTCCAAGTGACCAACTCATAGAATCATGGAATCATTAAGGTTGGAAAAGACCTCTAAGATCATCAAGACCAACCAATCCAACTGTCATGGTTTAGCTGGCAACTCAGCCCCACACAGTCGCTCGCTCACTGCCCCACCGGTAGATGGGGGAGAGAATCAGAAGGGTAACACTCGCGGGTTGAGATAAGAACAGTTTAATAATTAAAATTAAATTAAATTAAAATTTAAATTAAAATTAAAAGAAACAACAACAGAAATGCAATGTAAAGGAGAACAACGAGAGGCGCAAAGCCCCGGGGGGAGGGGGGAAGGGAGGGGAGAGGGGGAACGAACCGCCGAAACGAACTGCACGCGCCGCAGCCGCTCACCGCCCGCCGATCCGACGCCGCACCGCTTCCGCGCTGCCACTGCCCCCCTCAATATACTGGTCATGGTGTCACATGGTATGGAATGAACCTGCCATTGGCCAGTCGTGGTCAGCCGCCCCCACCACGGCCCTGCCCCTCCCAGCTCCCCCCCCGCCACGCGGCAGAGCGCAGGAAGCTGGAAAGGTAGCCGACCCCCCACGGTGAGGAGAATTAACCCCTTCTCAGCCAAAACCAGCACATTCTCCACCCCTTATTCCATACCATTTACACCATGCCCAGGTCCCATATGATGCAATACAACCTTACCAACCACCACCCCTCCCCTTCCTTTAACATAATACACAGACATCATTCCCTTAGTTCATGGACCTTCCCAGTAAAATGTCCATTAAAATGTCCATTGAATTCACCCAGTCCATGACTCTGGGCTCCATCTGTTGTATCAGTCTTTCAGGGTGGGAGAGATGGTGTGTGGGGTTGGGTTGCTGCATACCGAGTCAGTCATCATTCCATCACTGCTGCACGGCTTGTTTCATAGTTTATCTTCCATGGGTTGGGAGGCTCGTACTCTGATATCATTGATACAACACAGAGGTGACACACAATATTATATAGCAGTTCGCATTGTGCCATTCAGTTCACTGACTGTTTTCACCCAAAATCAAATCCCCTTGAGGCACACATTGGATTTCTCCATCCTCCCACATCACCCACCAAGTGCACCCAGGTCCTTGAGCAAAAGCAATCCCATGAATGGGTTTGCCTTTGCCAGAGGCAGGAAGAACCCAGACTGTTTTGCCCAGCATACTTTTTGTGTGCACTACAGGGACTCTATCCCCTTCCACAGCATGTAGGATTTCTGACTGGGCAGGGCCAGCTCGGTTGGCAGATCCCCTCGTGTTGACTAACCACGTGGCTTTTGCTAAATGTGTATCCCAGTGCTTGAATGTTCCACCCCGCATTGCTCTCAGTGTAGTTTTTAACAGTCCATTGTACCGTTCAATTTTCCCAGAGGCTGGTGCGTGATAGGGGATGTGATACACCCACTCAATGCCATTCTCTTTGGCCCAGGTGTCTATGAGGTTATTTTGGAAATGAGTCCCATTGTCTGACTCAATTCTCTCTGGGGTGCCATGTCGCCACAGGACTTGTTTTTCGAGACCCAGGATAGTGTTCCGGGCAGTGGCGTGGGGGACAGGATATGTTTCCAGCCAGCCAGTCGTTGTCTCTACCATTGTAAGCACATGGCGCTTGCCTTGGCGGGTCTGTGGGAGTGTGATATAGTCAATTTGCCAGGCCTCCCCATATTTATATTTCAGCCATCGTCCCCCATACCACAGAGGCTTTACCCGCTTCGCTTGCTTGATTGCAGCGCATGTGTCACATTCGTGGATAACCTGTGCAATAATATCCATAGTCAAGTCCACCCCTCGATCACAAGCCCACCTGTAGGTTGCATCTCTCCCTTGATGGCCTGAGGTGTCATGGGCCCATCGAGCTAGAAATAGTTCACCCTTATATTGCCAATCCACATCCACCTCAGCCACTTCAATCTTGGCAGCCTGATCTACCTGCTGTTTGTTTCGATGTTCTTCAGTGGCCCGACTCTTGGGGACGTGAGCATCCACATGCCATACCTTTACAGCCAGTTTCTCTACCCAGGCAGCAATATCTTGCCACAATGTGACAGCCCAGATGGGTTTGCCTCTGCGCTGCCAGTTGCTTTGCTTCCACTGCTGCAGCCAGCCCCACAAGGCATTTGCCACCATCCAGGAGTCAGTATAGAGATAGAGCACTGGCCACTTTTCCCATTCAGCGATGTCTAAGGCCAGCTGGATGGCCTTTACCTCTGCAAACTGGCTCGATTCACCTTCTCCTTCAGCAGTTTCTGCTACTTGTCGTGTAGGACTCCATACAGCAGCCTTCCATCTCCGGTGCTTTCCCACAAGGCGACAGGACCCATCAGTGAACAGGGCATATTGCTTCTCATCTTCTGGCAGTTTGTTATACAGTGGGGCTTCTTCAGCACGTGTCACCTCCTCCTCTGGTGATAATCCAAAATCTTTGCCTTCTGGCCAGTCCATAATCACTTCCAAGATTCCTGGGCGACTGGGGTTTCCTACTCGATCCCGCTGGGTGATCAGTGCAACCCATTTACTCCAGGTAGCATCAGTTGCATGGTGTGTGGAGGGGATGTTTCCTTTGAACATCCAGCCCAGCACTGGCAGTCGGGGTGCCAGGCGCAACTGTGCCTCAGTACCAACCACTTCTGAAGCAGCTCGGACCCCTTCATATGCTGCCAATATCTCTTTTTCAGTTGGAGTATAGCGGGCTTCGGACCCTCTGTATCCCCGACTCCAAAACCCTAAGGGTCGACCTCGGGTCTCCCCATGTGCTTTCTGCCAGAGGCTCCAGGTAGGGCCATTCTCCCCAGCTGCAGTGTAGAGCACATTTTTTATATCTTGTCCTGCCCAGACTGGCCCAAGAGCTACTGCATGAACTATTTCTCGTTTAATCTGTTCAAAGGCTTGTCGTTGCTCAGGGCCCCATTTGAAATCATTCTTTTTCCAGGTCACTTGATAGAGAGGGCTTACGGTCAGACTGTAATTTGGAGTATGCAATCTCCAAAAACCCACAATGCCCAAGAAAGCTTGTGTTTCCTTTTTGCTAGATGGTGGAGACATGGCTGCTATTTTGTTGATCACATCCATTGGAATCTGACGACGACCATCTTGCCATTTGATTCCTAAGAACTGGATTTCTCGTGCGGGTCCCTTCACCTTACTTTGTTTTATGGCAAAACCAGCTTTCAGGAGGATTTGGATTATTTTCTCTCCTTTCTCAAAAACTTCTTTTGCTGTGTTGCCCCACACGATGATGTCATCAATGTATTGAAGGTGTTCTGGAGCTTCTCCCTGTTCCAGTACAGGCTGAATCAGTCCATGGCAAATGGTGGGACTGTGTTTCCACCCCTGGGGCAGTCGATTCCAGGTGAACTGGACGCCCCTCCATGTGAAAGCAAACTGTGGCCTGCATTCTGCTGCCAGAGGGATTGAGAAGAATGCATTAGTGATATCAGTTGTGGCATACTACTTGGCCGCCTTTGACTCCAGTTCGTATTGAAGTTCTAGCATGTCTGGCACAGCAGCACTCCACGGTGCAGTGACTTCATTCAGGCCACGATAGTCTATTTTATTCTCCACTCTCCATTAGACTTCCGCACTGGCCATATGGGACTGTTATCCACCCGGCTGGAGGCAGGGCCCCTCTAGTCCTGATCATGGCACTCACAACTCACTTCCTGTAAATGTGAATCAGGAGTCCCTCTATTACACTTAGAAATAAAATCTGTGCTTCTACTCCTCTGTCTGGGGACTTGTGCACTGGAAACTGGAGCAGCAGCTTTCCTGGAAGAACCTCCCTGAGTGACTGTTCTTCCTTGCAGTTCATGCACTTGTGCCTGTAGGGTCGAGGTAGGCTTGCCATCCCACCTCATCATGTCCTCTCCGTGGTCACGCAGGTAGAACCATAGGGTGGCCCGTGGTGTGTATCCCCACCTTTGAGCCAAAGGACGCTTATTCCTAACAGCTGGGACACTGCTCTGTAGAGGTGGGGAGTACGACAGATCTTCTGTGAGTTGCTGGACCTCTTGGGATAGTTTCTCCACAGCAGAGACAAGCGAGGAAGAGATATTTCTTTCATAATCCCGGAGTCTATCAATCAAGTCCTCCACCGTTGGTGTCTCGTCATCTTTCCAGGACATTACTGCCAATGAGTTTGCATGCGAAGATGGTGCGCTCCGTACAAACTTCCACCACATGGGTCGTGTGCACTCGGCTTCATCTGGATCTTTGGATGACCGTCGATCATCCAGGTCACCATAAATCACCTCAAGCACAGCTAATGCCCTCAGGTACTGGATACCTTTCTCCATGGTTGTTCATTTTCCTAGGCGATATGTAACATCTTCTTTAAAGGAATACCTTTCCTTCACTCCGGACAGGAATTGCCTCCAGAGGCTGAGGGCTTGTGGTTTTTTCCCAATTGCTTTGTCAACGCCCCCTTCCCCAGAAAGGGATCCCAGTTGTTTGGCTTCTTTTCCCTCTAATTCCAGGCTACTGGCCCCATTATCCCAGCATTGGAGCAGCCAGGTGACAATGTGCTCACCTGGACGACGGCCGAAATCTTTTCACATATCTCGCAACTCGCTCAAGGACAGGGACCGGGTGGTCTCTATTTCATTTATGACTTCTCCCTCCTCTCCTTGTGACAGCCCTGCTTTTTCATCATCCCGTTCTAAACGAGTTGTTGTCCGCTTCCAATATTTCGTCTTGTGTATGGGGGCAACTGATACTGATACGGGTTTATTTTCTGAGCTAGCTCCGGTACTTGTTGTGGGGGTTTGAGTGGCTGCAGTGCCTGTCCTCAGGGCTGGATTGTCTACAGTGCCAGTCACTTTGCATTTCAATCCAGAGACATTCTCTTCCCCCTGGGGGCACTGAATACTGTTGAGCAGGGTTCGGTATGCATGGGCCAGACCCCAGCATGTTGCAGTTATCTGTGTCTCTCTGGAGTTCCCAGCATAACAACATACTTTCTCCAAATATTCTACTAGTTTTTTAGGATTCTGCACTTGTTCAGGGGTGAAACTCCAAAACACTGGGGGTGCCCACTGCCCTAGGTATTTGCCCATGCTATCCCAAATGCCCTGCCACTCATAACTATCAAGCCTCGGGGCAGATTTCTGGGTGATAGGCTGAAATTGCTTAGTCAAAACCAAAACAACATGCCCAAAAACTAACAATAAGTGCACCTTAACCACCCAAGGATGTTCAAGATACAAAAAGGTTGTTGTAATAGAGGCACAGACATCATAGAACAAAGTTGCAAAGGTACTATTCTGTATTTCCTCCATATAAAATCTCTCAGAGGAGGAGGTATAATTGGTAATTGCCTCAACGAGGTGGTATCCAAAGTACAGTAACGGTTTCAGCAAAAACCCCAAATACCAGATAAAGCTGAAAACGAGTGTTTGTATAACAAATCTTGTAGGCAAAACATTACTAATCACAGCAGAACACAGCAGACTCAACAAACCAACACCAATCTTTAACACCAACTGCAAAAAGGACAACATGGTGCTGTGACCAGCAGCTGTTGTTATCTCCAACCCTTGAGCCCCACGTTGGGCGCCAAAAAGACTGTCGTGATTTAGCCGGCAGCTCAGCCCCACACAGTCGCTCGCTCACTCCCCCACCGGTGGGATGGGGGAGAGAATCAGAAGGGTAACGCTCGTGGGTTGGGATAAGAACAGTTTAATAATTAAAATTAAAAGAAACAACAACAGAAATGCAATGTAAAGGAGAACAACAAGAGGCGCAAAGCCCCGGGGGGAGGGGGGAAAGGAGGGGAGAGGGGGAACCAACCACCGAAACGAACCGCACGCGCCGCAGCCGCAAACTGACCCTACTCCGCGCCGCTCCCGCCCTGCAACATGCCCCCCCTTCATATACTGGTCATGGTGTCACATGGTATGGAATGAACCTGCCATTGGCCAGTCGTGGTCAGCTGCCCCCACCACGGCCCTGCCCCTCCCAGCCCCCTGCCCCCACCACACAGCAGAGAGGGGGAAGCTGGAAAGGTAGCTGACCCCCACAGTGAGGAGAATTAACCCCTTCTCAGACAAAACCAGCACACCAACTCAGTGAGGTCAGAACTGTGATGGGCTTTTTGCTCCATAGGGGATGTAGAGGGGAACGTGCAGGGGACCTATCTGCACTCAAGCAACACCACAATCGCTCTGTGCTCCAGGTGTGTTTTATTCTCTCAGGGCTCAGGCCAAACCTGAAACATGCCATCAGATGTGACCAAGTTTTGTAATATAACAAGTTACAGCCCATGATCTGGGCTGCTAAATCGTTCCTGTGTGTGCTCATGACCTGGCCATACAGTGAAGGAAAATGCATCAGCTAAACTTGCCATGAATGTGGTTTAAACCATGTGTTTTACTTCAGGACCAGAGCATCTTAAGAGCTTACACAAGGTCAGCAGCTCCAAGACAGGTTGGTAACTCAGGCTGCTGGGGTAACAGTCAGCAGGAGAGGTTTGAGATGATGCAATTTATCTCACAGTTTGGGTTGTCTTCTAGTCCACACCAGGACAGTCACAGCAGCTCAGCTAACCTATGAAGCCACCATATTTCAGCCACATTGGTTCAGGAACCTGATGCCACTGAGTCTTGACACAAAGAAACTTTGCAGGCGCTGGGCTAGCCACAAGAGGGAGTCACAGTGAATGCAAGAGGTGCTGAAAACTGTCCGGAAAACATACCACATCCCCAGTCTTCTGAGCACCTTCAGGGGCACAGATCTCCCTGCTCTGACTGCTTTATCACTGGTTTATTCACAAACCGGTTTTCCCTAACAACACCTGATACTTCGCTTAAAATTACTGGAAAACCAAAAACATCTCTTTGTACGAAGTATTTCAAACACAGCCTTTGAAAAATACATCTCTCTATATTGGCCAAAGCACACAGGTCCTTACACAGGCTAGCTCTCACCTCTTACAGTCAGGCCAGAAAACATGCTTTATTCTTTTATCCTGTGACTTTTATAACTGACCTACAGTCAAACCCATGAATATCACATATGCAACCACACAGTGACAGCAGGCACAGCTGTTACAGCGAGGAGGACAGACTCCTATGACTCGAGCTATCAAATAATCACCATTAGCTGTCATGGGTATAGGAAGATGCTGCACAGCCAGGCAGGTTCTGTTTTCTTCCCTCTCGAAGGGGTGGTGCACAGACACACTAGTCATGGCAACTGTCATCTTGGGTGTGATCAGCCAGGTTTTTAATTGGCTTGCAGATGTTGTGCCCTGGCCATATATATTATTTTCACTTAAGTCAATGTCAGCAGGAACAGGACTTTACTAAATTTATCCCCTGTGCTCAAGACTAACTGCACAGGCCTTGAAGGGTACTTTTAATAGGAGGTAAAACTAATCCACAAACAGTCTCTCATTTCAGGCCTACAAATGAGATATTTTCCAGTCCAGTTTAACTCTAACCCTGCTCCTTCCTTCCGCAAGCCCCAAATGACTGTTTTCTCCTGATTCTTTGGTCATTGTGTAAGTGTGATATCCCTTGGCAGAGCTTACATGGTCCCTGCCTATTTGGCTCCTTTTAGGGTTAAAGCCAGGATCGGTTTTGTGCCTAAAGCAACATCCTTCATGCAAACGCTAGTATAACATAAATTGTGCCGAGCTCTGAGGAGAAGCAAATGTCAAAAATTAAGTTATTCTTCTGCTTGACTCACAAATCCAAGTAGCATGCAAATAAAGAGAAGCCATCTGTTCAGTCCCTGGGACATTTCAAGTTAAGCATCCAGCACTGGCTTCAGCTCCCAGTTACATTGGGTCAGCCCTGCTGGCTGGCCTCCACAGGACATGCTCAGCCTTGACCAGGACCGCCTGTCACCACTCTCCTCTTGAGCTCAACTGGCATTCTGTCATCAAAGCTGCCTTCAGCTGCTCACACGCAGATGCAAGGTTTCCCTACTTCCAGTGGCTTCACAAGCAGGATTTCGGGGTTTCTCCTGTTTTGGTTCCTTCACCGCACATATCAGGCTAGGTCCCTACTGCCCCATGACGCTTCGATGATGCAGTTGGTGCATTGATCTGAAATCAGATTTGTAACTGGCTTCGGTAGAGCCTGTGCTACACCCATGGCTGCCTTCCCGCATCTCCAGGGACACTTTATTATCATCAACATTAAGGTAGTCTTTGAACAGCATGCTGAAATGCAGACCTGTTGGGCTAAACATTGTTTGAGGAAGAGAGGATTGCCACCTCATTCGAGAGAGGAGGCAAAGTGAAAGGAGACCTGACCATACTGCAGGTGGGCACGGAAGCATTTGGTCAGCTGGCTGTGATGCAGTCTTTAAGCATTAGCTTGAGAGAATCATCATACCAGGGACGGGTTTCCCTGGCAAAGCCTGGCTGTGTACCTTGAGCTTGCATGTTCTTCTGATGGACTGTATTAGACCCACCGGCTTCACTATCCCAGCTGTCCCACTGTGCGAGGCATACTCCAGTTGCAGATGTCCAAAACTATGGCCGCACAGCATGCGTAGTCTGGCACCGAGTGCGTGTTAGCGCTTGTGCAGGTTTTACTTCCATGTGCCAGGCCTAAATCATCACAGTATAGCGAGGGGACAAGAGCTGTACTTGTGAGCAGTTTTTAAGGCTGCATAAACCTAAGGATGAGGAAGGCTCTAGGTGGGAAATATGAATAGGAGAAGGTTTTGGGTCTGTGCTGGGGGCCGGTAATTAACCACTGAGCAGCAGTCTGGCATATGGGCTTCCGTCTCACTGTGAACTCAGACAGGGTAGTTTAGGGCATCGTTGACCCAAGATCTCACGAGCTCCAGGGCAGTTGTTGCCCTTCCTCTGTGCTTCCCTCCTCCCAGCTAAAGCAGCCTGGTCACAGCGCCTCTCAATTCCTACCTCTCCTCCAAGGCCTCCTGACCCCCTCATCCCACCCAAACTGAGAGAAACCCCAGGGAAACTCTGGAGAAGTGAGTAGAGTTAGATTGCTGGGATGGAGAACAGACGCAGACACGCTGAAGCAACTGTGGCACACTTGCTGAGAGGTAGCTCCTGGAGAGCTTTTACAATGTGAGTCACTCCACGCAGAATCACACAGAATCCCAGGTTGGAAGGGACCTGAGGGATCATCTATTCCAACCTTTCTAGGAAGAGCACAGTCTAAACAAGATGGCCCAGCACCCTGTCCAGATGACTCTTGAAGGTGTCCAACATGGCCGAGTCAACCACTTCCCTGGGGAGATTATTCCAATGGTTGACTGTCCTCACTGTGAAAAATTTTCCTCTGGTGTCCAATTGGAATCTCCCCAAGAGCAACTTGTGTCCATTCCCCCTTGTCCTCTCCATGGGACTCCATGTAAAAAGGGAGTCTCCATCTTCTTTGTAGCTACCCCTTAAGTACTGGTACATTGTAATGAGATCCCCTCTAAGCCTCCTTTTCTCAAGGATGAACAAACCCAGTTCTCCCAGCCTATCCTCATATGGCAGGCTTCCCAGTCCTTTGATCATCTTGGTGGCCCTTGCTGGGCTCCATCTCATGGCACATTAAGCAGTATGAATCAAAGACTGAAAACACAGGGCATGTCTTGCTCTACAAAAACACCATCAACCACTTTACTTTTTAAGTAATGATTTGCTATCGATTATGTCTATGAAGACAAGGTAGCTCCATACCTCTCCTGCCAATTCCCACACTCTCAATCACATTACAAGCCAATGCCAGAGTTAAGCCCGCTCTAAGAGAGCCAAGTTATTGCTTTTAGGAGGGGATAAACTTGGCACATCAGAAATCTCTGGGCAAATGCCTGAGAGTACTTGAGTTGACCAAAGACCTCCATAAGTACAAGTGGAACAAACCTGGCAGTAAGGCAGGGGCAGCTACATCTTCCTGACCCTATAAACCACATGCCAAAGTCTTCACAAGTCCAACAGCCACAAAAGCTGCCATACATGCCTTGGCGAGCTAGGCAGGGAACACGGTCTAGAAGCAGGGTGCTCATGCAATGTCATTCCCAGGTGCTGAGGTGCAACCAGGTTCAGTGATCCTTCCTGCCAAGGGAAGGTAAGCCAAGTGCCAAGGGTGACCATGTCACAGGCGGTGTCCTCGCCAGCTGGGACACAGTCCCACCAGATCTGAAGAGGGTGGTGGTAAAAAGGAATGACTGAGAGTCCCAGGCAAGGTGAGGGAATGAATTGAGTCCAGGGTCCATTTAGGAACAGCAGGAGACAAGACTGGGAACAAGGCTACAACATAGGTCTGACACTGATCCAAGACACAGGACCACAGGCAGGACTACAGATAGGTGCTCCTACAACATGGCTCTGGCAAGGTCTAGGTGCCCAGGCCTGAGCTTAAGTGTAGCCTCTGGACTAATGAGTGGAGGATATGTAGGTGGAGGTGAGGTTGGTCAGGGTAATTAAGGCCAATTAGTGCACACAGGACCTCAACACAACTAGATGCAAAGTGAAGCAGAAGATTTATGGTTTTATTTTACCCATTCCTAATCAGAGGCCAAGGTCTTCTTTGGTTTGGTCCCATCTCAAGTTTGCCTGTGGCTGGGCAGGAGGAGAAAACAATCACAAATGGCTACAAGCGGCACTTTCTGCCTCGTGACAAGACTTGTCTAAAGCTGTCCTCCCTCGTAGCCTCTCGCCTGCTGTGCTGGTGAGTGCTTGCCAGACAAAGGTGTGTGGGAGTCCTTAGCGCATGTCTGGTGTTATGCATGCTCTCCAAGATGATTTTGCTGCAGCAAGTTTGGATGCTTGGGGAGGCAATATCATCTCAATGGATTTTGGAAGGCAGGGAGATCAGGGGGTAGCATCACGTTGCTCCTGTCAGCATGTTTTACTTGAGCTTGTTATTTTAAAAATAATCAGGTGCTAACAAAGAGCAAGATAAAGCTTGGGGTTTTTCCATAGGGGACAGAGGGGAATTTCCCCAGGGAGGCTGGAAGCCTATGAAGAGCTGCTGTAGCTGGACTGCATCCTTCCTCTGGATGGGAAAGGGCTGCTGGTCCTTCATGGCTGCCCACCCCTTGCATCCTTCTTCTTCAAAACCAGATGATACAGAGGACTCATAGTTTTATCATGCGAAAGCTCTCTGTGGTTCTTTCGGTGACAGCTCCAAATCCTGCCTCTGCTTTCTGTTGGGAACACACGTTCCTGCATCAGCGGAGAAAAGTCAGCAACTGCTCCCACCTTTCTAGTTTAAATCTTCCCTTTAAAACTAAAAATGTACTAGTAATGAAGGATTTCCATTGAAATCAGAGAGTTTTGACTAAGTAATGCATCCAGAGTCAGATCCCAGGCTGGATGAGCAGTTAGCAATGGTTCTACTCGGCCTTAGCCCTGTGCCAGGGTCCTCCACCTGAAACAGATGGACTGCAGAACAACACACCCGAAAGGAACAGCTTGAAATAGTGTTTCATTGATGTGCTGGTTTTGGCTGAGAAGGGGTTAATACTCTTCACTGTGGAGATCCGGTACCTTTCCAGCTTCCCGCACTCTGCCTCATGGGCGGGAGGCTGGGAGGGGCAGGGCCATGGTGGGGGCGGCTGACCCTGACTGGCCAATGGCATGTTCATTCCATACTATGTGACACCATGACCAGTATATGAAGGGGGGCAGTTTGCGGCTCTGGGAGGCGTGGCGTCGGGTCGGTGGGTGGTGAGCGGCTGTGTAGCATGCGGTTTGTTTCGGCGGTTCATCCCCTCCCTCCCCCCGGGTTTCTCGCCTCTCATTGTTTTCCTTTCCATTGTATTTTTTTGTAATTTTAATTATTAAACTGTTCTTATCCCAACCCGCGAGTGTTACCCTTCTGATTCTCTCCCCCATCTACCAGTGGGGGAGTGAGCAAGTGACTGTGTGGGGCTGAGCTGCCGGCTAAACCACAACAATTGAAAACGTTAGATGAAAGTTTGCTGCATCCACCACAGAAATCCTGGAAGATAGTGTGCAAATATTTTGGAAATGTTCTAAATGAGAGGACACCCCTGCCCCCGAACAGCTGATATCAAGGGTGAAGGCTCAAATACTCAAGAGTTTAAGCTGACAATGTTTTTCCATGGCTCAGCATTGTGCCGACTGCGCTCAGGGACCCAATGGGAAAGCATGGAAGCCTGATGATGGCATAGGCTGCCAGATGAAATAAAAACAAATAGTGATTTTGGTTAAGTCTGAGTGAAAAAGAAAATAAATAAATCCCAAATCCCCAGAACAACAGCTTACCAAAGAACACAGCCATCAAAAAACCCCCTGCTGTCAGGACCTCGATATTTTTTCCTTTGGAATACCAGTTTTGGGACCGAGTTGATTAAATGTATAAAGGAGGCTTCTTGCTATCCTAATTTCATGGAGCGAGCCAGATTTAGGTGCATTCTTCGCCGACTTTCTCTGCAAGTCATATTTTATTCCCTCCCAGCCTGACCCTTAAGAGGCTGAGGAGTGATACGGGATCACCCCCACATCTTGCTGGGTTGGCTTCGGGGATTATGTCAGTATAACAAAACATAGGGCAGGTGGCACCCTAAGCTTGTGATCCTCATGGACATGGAAACTGATCCTTTCAGGAAGGTTTTTTTTTCTTGGAAGAAAATCTTTTCTCTTCAATACCCTTTCCCAGCACACTGGAGAGCGCAGGGGGACAGGGGCAATTAGGAAGAGGATGCAGAGAGGATCCAGAACCTGCATCTGTGAACCTGGGGGTCTCACAGCAGGATGACGATGCCGGAGCGGCACTTCCACTCTGAATTTTGTTTTTTTCCCCCCATTTAAGGGTTTATTCGGCTGGAATTATCTAATAGTCCAGGACACGGCGGGCTGGCTTTGGTTTTTCTCCGGAGGGCATGGTGTTTGCACAGTCAGCCCTGCAAACCCCGCTCAGCGGCCCTGAAGGCGGGTGACCGGTGGCAGGGGGGCTGAAGGCGGAGACCGGGAGCTCCCCCTTTCCCACAGCACCGGTTCCCCCAAAACCCTGCCCGTTTGCTGTGCCAGCCCTCAGCCCCGCCACGGGGCGGGCTCCCCCCGCGCTCCCTCAGGCACAGCGGCGGCGGGGCTGAAGGGATGGTGTCTCCGCGCCCCGCGTGACCCCACTCGTGTTGGAGGCCGTTGTTCCCCCTCAGACACCCCCCGAGGGCCGTGAGGGGAAGGCGGGCGGCGCTCAGACCCCGGGGCGCCGCCGGAGGAGGAGGAAGAGGAGTGCTCCCCGCCCCCACTCCGGTCCCACATGGCAGCGCCCCGACGGGGCGGGCGGGACGGCGGGACCTCCCCCCAAAAAAGACGGTCGGTGACCCCCCCGGCGGGGGTGGGGCCGCTCCGGGGGGCGGGAGGGGGTGGGGGCCGCTCTGAGGGGAGGGAACGGGCTACCGACATCCGGGCCATTCGCTCGCCGCCGGACGGGGCGGGCGGCTGTGGGCAGGGGCAAGTGAGGCCGCGTCCCTCCCGTGTGGGCACCGCCACAGCCAGCGCCGCTAACCCTCCCCTCCGCCCCAAGGTGCGCGTCGCTGCCGCTGCCCTGTCCCGCCCCGCCCCGTCCCGTCCCGTCCCACCGGCGGGGGCGATGCGCTCCGCGCCGCCGGCCCTTCCTCCCTTTTAATTTCCTCTTAGACGGTAAGTTCTTTCCCTTATTTTATGTAATATATTAAAAAAAAAATAATTTCCCCCTGCCCGCCCCCACCGGAATTCCCGTACCAGGGGGCGTGGGGGGGGGAACGGAGCTCGGGGTACCCCGTCCGCTGCCTGCATCCATGGGGACCAGGGTCCCCCGGCGGGACGTGCCCCCCTTCCCCCCCGCCCCCCCCAGCTCGCTCCTCCCCGTCCTGCGGGGACCCTCCTGCGTGGGGAGGCGGTGGCAGCCTTCCTGCCCCTCCCCCATTTTCCCTCCCCGGGACTGGGGCGACGGTGCCCGGTTCCCCCGGCGGGGTCGCAGCACCGGTGGGTCCCCCGCGAGCTGCGGCAATATCACGCAGAGGCAGCACCGCTGTCACTGGAAGCACTCCCGGCTTCCAGGTCTGCTATTCCCCCCCCTTTTTGTTGAATAATAACTATTATAATCTTTTTGTTTATTAATTATTAATTAAAATTTTTTTTTGGTATTGTGGCAAAACTTTTGCTGGAGTTGCTGCTGCCTGCGGCTGCTCGCGCTGCAGCCGACGTGATCCTGAGCGCTGCCAAGCGCACGCCGACTTACAGGATCAGCTTTTACTTTTTAATTGAGGATAAGATGCGGGAGGCGACCCCACCACAGCCTATCCCTTCTCCCCTGCACCTTGCACCGGGGCAGGGACCCGGAGGCTCAGGGTACCCCCCCGGTGCTGGAGAGCCCTCGGTGCGTTTTTATTCCGGTTGTTTACCCGGCTGCCGCCTGAGCCCGTGTAACTTGGCGGCGGCGGTGGCTTGTGCAAGGGGTTAGGGTGGCACCTCGGGCCAGGCGTTGTCCCCGCTGATGCTGAAGGGTTTCACGCTGTATCACCGTGTCGCTTAGGTTTGCCTGGCGCAGGATCCCCGCTCCGGATAGCCTTGCCTCCTGCCTCCCCGGCGCCAGCGCCGAGCCTCGGCCGTGCGGTACGTCTGCCGGCGAATTCTCTGGCTGTGGGAAGGAGCGGGGCTTGCTGCCCTCCAAGTGGGCTACCCGGAGGAGGGGGACATGGGGGTCTGTCTGTGTGCCCCCGACGGCGGTGGCCAGGGACCGGTAGGACTGGTGGCGAGCATACCTGGGTGGGTGCAGCCCGGGTGCGGGGAGCGTGGGGCAAGAATCCCTGGGACGTGCTCAGCCTTGGGTGTGGGTACCATGGGGCGAGCATCCCTGGGATGTGCTCAGCCCCGGACGTGGGGAGCACGGGGCGAACATCCCTGGGCTGGGCTCAGCCCCGGTGCGGGGACCATGGGGGAGCATCCCCGGGAAGTGCTCAGTGTGGGGCGAGCATCCCCGGGATGGGCTCAGACTAGGCGCGGGGAGCGTGGGGCGAGCGTTCCTGGGACACGCTCAGCTCCGGTGCAGGGAGTGTGGGGCGAGCATCCCAGCCGGTGTGGGTGCTTTGCCACCTCCTGCGCTGCTGGCAGCGGTCCTGGCATCCCCAAACATCCCTGCTGTCCCCCAGCTACACACACCGTGCGGCAGGAGGGGGAGCTCACACCGTGCCGGCTAAACAGGACGGGGAACTGTGCGGGACAGGCCCAGCCCATGCGGTGTCCCGGGAGCCCCTCTCTGCCCCAAGCAAGGGGAACCCCCTTCCTCTGAACCCCCACTTTCTGCCGCAGCTCCAGCACTGAATTTCCTCCGAGCCTTCCTGCCCATATTGTGCTATTGATTGCTGAGCTGATCTTCCTCCTGAAATCATTAAAGCTTAAAAAATTGATGGCACAGTAGAGCCCTTTATTAGCTATATAAATTTTCTGCCTTTTTCTTTTTTAAATCAAAACAAAAGAGCCTGAGCTCAGATTTGTGTACTGTGTCTCCACAAGAGCTGGGCAGTGTGCCCTTCTCCACCCCAGCAGAGCCGTGCCGGGCTATTTATTAGGAAAAATGGCAAAGAAGGAATCGATGTGTGCAGGTTTTCTTCTTTTCTTTTAATCTCAGCCTCTTCCCTTTGCATCCTGCAGATAGGTCTATTTATTTCTGCTCATATAAATAAAAATATTTGAATAGGGACTGTAATATTTTATTCCCTGTTGTGCCCATCCTTCGGTCTAACAGTGGCTGAGTTCTTGCTCAGTATTAACTTACCATTTTAGTAACAGTTGAGTTTTCCTGAAGGAAATCCCTCCGGGCGGGCCATTACCATGTCATTGTATAACACAGCAGAAAGATGGACTACATAGATGGATCTCCTCCAGCGTGACTTCTCCAAGTGACAGACTTCAGCTAATTGCTCCCCGTTCCCATTGCAATCATCAGGACGGGTTTTATAACTTCTAGGAAATATTTGCAGTATCTCCCAGCATGTGGTTGTAAATACAGGCGCTGATTTTCCAGGGGGACCGGTGGCAGCATCCTGCTTCATGCAGAGCCCCATCTCCTGAAGTCAACCCCTATGAGTTCGCCTTTAGTGGAGAATTATTAAGATTTTACTTTTTCTGGTTATTCAGAGAGGTTTTGAGATGTGCTTGAGTGCATCTGGGTAGAGGAGAAAGGAGGCAAAAAAAAAAAGTACATTTATATGTACTATATGTGTGTACAGGTGTAAAATAAATCACACAATTTTGAAGCCAATATAACATTGTGTTGAAGGATCCCTTAGTGATCCTGTGCTGGAGCAGGGACTGAAAGTCACATAGAGGGGACACTGCCTCGGTGTGTGGCCTCAGGCCAGTCATTTATCTTCTCTGCTGCAGTGTTGGTATCTCGGGAGCATGGCTGCCTGCACTACCCGCATTTTCTGCTAGTCCTGTATCAATGCTGCACACTATCCCCCTCCACATCACCATAATTATCATGTGGATCTTGCACCCCTTCCAGGGGAACATCATCAACTTGGTTCTGGATAGCGCTGACAGACCTGTGTGCCCCCTGTTTGTCATCACTACAGAATATTGCACGCTGCTGCTGAAAATGTTGAAGCTTTAAAACAAGACTAGCTCAGAGAGGTCTATATTTGCAGACAACACCAAGCTGAGTGGTGCAGCTGACATGCCAGAAGGACAGGATGTCATCCAGAGGGACCTGGATGTGCTCAAGAAGTGGGGCTGTGTGAACCTTGTGAGGATCAACAAGGCCAAGTGCAGGGTCCTGCACCTGGGTTGGGGCAACCCCCCGTATCAATACAGGCTGGGGGATGAAGGGATTGAGAGCAGCCCTGCAGAGAAGGACTTGGGGTACTGGGGGGTGAAAAGCTGGACATGAGCCAACAATGTACGCTTGCAGCCCAGAAAGCCAACTGTAGCCTGGGCTGCATCCAAAGCAGCGTGGCCAGCATGGTGAGGGAGGGAATTCTGCCCCTCTGCTCCGCTCTGGTGCAGTGCTGCATCCAGCTCTGGGGTCCTCAGCATGGGACAGACACAGACCTGTTGGAGCAGGTCCAGAGGAGGCCACAGAAATGATCTGAGGGCTGGAGCACCTCTCCTATGAAGACAGGCTGAGAGAGTTGGGGTTGTTCAGCCTGGAGAAGAGAGGGCTCTGGGGAGACCTTATTGTGGCCTTTCAGTACTTAAAGGGAGCTTAGAAGAAAGATGGGGACAGACTTCTTAGTAGGGCCTGTTGCAATAAGGGACGGGACAATGTTTATAAACTAAAAGAGGGTAGATTCAGACTAGATAGAAGGAAGAAATTTTTTATGCTGAGGGTGGTAAAACAATGGCCCAAGATGTCTAGAGAGGTGGTCGATGCCCCATCCCTGGAAACATTCCAGGTCAGGTTGGATGGGGCTCTGAGGAACCATCTAGTTGAAGATGACCCTGCTCATGGTAGGGGGGTTGGATTTTCTTCTAAGCCCCCTTTAAGTACATGTTCAAGGCTTTTAAGCATTGTTGTGGTTTAGCTCCAGCTGGCAACTCAGCCCCACACAGCCACTCGCTCACTCCCCCACCAGTGGGATGGGAGAGAGAATCAGAAGGGTAAAAGTGAGAAAGCTTGTGGGTTGAGCTAAGAAAAGTTTCATAATTAAAATAAAACAATAATAACAACAACAATAATTGAAAAGGAAAAAAACAAGAGAGGTGAAACCCAGGGCAGGGAGAAGGGGGAATGAACAACCAAAACAAACAACAAGTGACACAGCCACTCACCACCCACCAACCCAACACTGCCAGTCCCTAAGCCACAACCACCTCCCCTGCACACCAACTCCCCCAGTTAATATACTGGTCATGGTATCACATGGTATGGAATGAACATCCCATTGGCCAGTTGGGGTCAGCTGTCCCAGCTGTGGCCCCGCCCCTCCTGGCCTCTTGCCCATGTGGCAGAGCATGGGAAGCTGGAAAGGTCCCTACTTAGGCGCTACTTAGCGATGCTGAGCCGCTACTTAACAGCAACTAAAGCATCAATGTGCCATTGGCACTTTACCAGCTGCAGTGAAGAAAATTAACTCTATCCCAGCCAAAACCAGCACAGCATCTTGACTGTCAATGAAATAGTGGAGAGGAGAAATGTGACTGATGATAGTCACTGAAGTTGCTCAGCGGGGCTTTGTAGGCAGCATAATTATTGCATTGCCGTCTGCCAGCAGTGTTCCACTTGTCAGCCTTGCCTTTATAAATCATCCTTTTTTGGATGTTTGCAGCTTGGAATTTCTTTTTGGGGCTGGAATTTGGTATTGGGGGCCTTGGTCTTCTCTTCAACCCAAAGGCACCAGGTGTTGGTGCGGACCTGGTGTTGTTTGGTGCCCTGGATTGTTTAAATTAATCCCCGATATTCTGGTTTAGCATGTTTTTTTTTTTCCCCCAAGAAGACAAACACTTCTCGGCCAGCCTTTTGAGAAGCATAGAAATGCCACATGAAATTGTAAGCAGGGAACAAGCAGCAGGGTTTCTTTAACAATCACCATTTCAAATGATAAAGCTATAAATGAGCTCTTCGATAATGTGCAATTAATATGATGATGCAGGAATTTACTGGTTTCAGGTTGTAAATTTAAAGTGACCAATGATAATCATGGGCTTCACAAAATAAACATCAGCTTGTAAATTGATTTAGTGTCAGTTTACAAATAAATCATTTTATGATTTCCTTTCAAAATACCAAAAAGAGGGTGTTAACTTCATTTTTTGTGATGTTGATGCAACTTGAGCATCCCACCTCAGCAGCTTCATCTGTATGTGTGCGTACGTACTCCTGCAGCACTATGTTATTTTTTGATACCTTTTTTTATGTCTTTCATTATGGACTGAGCTCGCAACATTTCCAAGTGTGAGTGATTTTATTCACCTGGCTAGTTCATTGATTTCAGGAGCAGACCTTCTCCAGGGCTGTGCATGCAGCATTATTCTAAACCTGTTATCTTTATCGGGCTTTGAATTGTAAAGAAATGCCCGGCCATCCTTGTAAAATACCTCTTTGTTCTTGGTTTGAGCATGCAATCCCAGCTGAAAGCAAGAGGTAGAAAAACTATCACGTTAAAACACAGTGTGTTTTAAATGTACATTGGTCTAGGGAGAAGCAGGGAGGAAGAGGATGGTGTCTTCAAAGCAGTTGCTGATGTAGCTTTAGAGATCACCTTATTTACACCAACATCTAACTGCAGACCTGGGACTTCTTTATTTAGACACATCAGAGCCATTAGCAAAGCCCCAAAGTGCCATCAGCCCTGGCTGATGGGTGGTGACATCTCAGGGCTGGTGATGCTGAGAGGCTCTTCACACCGTGATCTGTGTCGGACCTGGACTGCTTCCCTGGGATGCGCTTGCTGCAGAGCTGGGAAAAACCCATGCAATATTGGAGCTATTTGTCCTGTGGCCAAGCTGAACTGCAGGATTGCTCAATTTTGGGTGGGTGGGGGAATAGAGGAAAAAGGCACTTATGATTTTGAAACAGGAGCAATTGGGGAGGATGCTGCTGTGTGAAGCGCTGAGTCTTCCTTCCTCAAGCAGCTGTGGATGAGTGTGCCGTTGGGATGTTCCTCTTCTGGGAGGTGCAGCTCAAAGGCAGGCGAAAGTGTTAAAAAGAAAGAAAGAAATCACCACCACCAAAAAAAAAAAAGGAGGAGGAAATTAAAGTCACCTTCTAGTCTTGAGCAAGCTTCCTCTGTTTTGGCAGAGGCAGGTGCAGCATCGGAGGGGAATTCTGCTGTAACTTTCCATTGTTGCTGCCCAGGGGTGCTGGATAAAAGGGACCAAGGTGCGGGGAGCAAGGGTGGAGGATCGGGCTGCTGGTGGCAGGATTTTTGGGATATAATGCACCCCTTCACCCCGCCCTGCATGAGGTGGTGATGCCTTCCTTGGTGGGATGAGTAGGGGCATCCTGCTGCATGAGCATCCTTTATGAGATGGACCTCGGGGGTCTGATTTTGGGTGGAGGAGCGGCTGGTGGGTGCATGGGTGTTAACCACCGTACAGTGTTGAGCCTCCTCTTACCCCCTCGTCCCCAAAATGGGCTTCACAGCTTGCCAGGCTCCTCTTTCCATGATGAACTCCAAACCTCTGCAAGTCACTGAAGGCGAAGCAGCTCTGCCTGGAAGAGTGGCTGCTTGTCATTGGGGTCCCCAGCCCCAGGAGAGGACCTGGGGGGAAGGGTGAGGAGCAAGGTCAATCCCCCTCTCCTGCTCTCTGTTACCTCAAATCCGTGCAGCCCACCTGGTCACAAAGGGATGGCTTCAAACCAGACTTGTTGGGACGCTCTTCTCCTTTGTTATTTCTTCCCTGGCTGGACTCTGCCAGGTTGCATCTAGAGGTGAAAAAGGAGTTTGAAGAAACATGCTGCCTCCAAGTCGGTGGGGATGGCTGGTCCTTCCTGATACCCTCTCAGTCCTCAGAGTATGTGCGCTGTGGATGAGCAATAAAAGCGTTTCCATTGCATCTTTTAATTGGATGTACCAAATGTTGTATAAACTTCCAGGCAGGCTACTGACATGCTTGCATAAGAATGGGATGGGTTCTCCATCATCTTCAGCTCAGGATTGGGTGTCTTCCTGAAAAACCTGCTTTAGCTCAAATGTCACACATGGGCTTTATGAGGCTCTGCTCTTCAGGTTGAGGTGAGGTTAGGTCATCTCGGAGGTCCCTTATAGATAAAATCCTGTGAATTTATTGAAAGCTGTCTGGGATCAGTGAATGTTTTTAGCCTGTACTTGTGATGGAAGCCCATGAAGGAGCTGGAGGATGATCTTGCGGTTGGGAGCAGAACTTGGAGACAGCCCATTGGCTGGACCACTTATCAAACCAGGAGATCACTCCATGATGAGGCCTGAATTTAGAAATGGCATGCATGCAAGAAGGGAATCTAATTGGCCAATTGTATACTAATTCATAGTAATTACATGTGCAAATTAGCTGCATAATTTTGCACTCATGTGCAGTGTTTCCTGCAAAATGCTAGGATGGTTTTGTGCCAGCTGTGGTCTTGGACATGCTGGTGATCCCGGTGGCAGGAGAGGTTGAGTGTGTGACATGCTCAGGCATGAGAAGGAATGCATTTTTCCATGGGATTTCCAGAGCTGTGTCCTTTCCTGCCCCTGGAAAACTGTTTCACCTTCAGCTCAGTTCTTTTGATGGTTGTGGGGGAGAGCAGACATGCAGGAGGGGCATCCCCTAAACTGTTCTAGGAGATGCTGCTTATTTTCTTTTTTCATATAAAAATAAATGAACTAATGACCAAAGGGTTTGGGTTTTTTTGTTCTTTAGAAAGCACTTAGACTTTTTAATCTCTGCCAAGTGTTTCATGGCTGGAATCTGCATAGACCTGTGCCTGCTTCATTTCTGCCTGCTTTGCCTGTCTGAAGAAGTCGCATTAGACGCAGTTTGCTGCCTGTGCTATCCAGAACCACCGTTATTGCTTCATGCTCCAGAGCTTGATCTGGGATGTAAATCTCAAGTCTCTGTTTTGCCTTTCAGTTCATTGCATCCTGAAGCTTGTGCCTTTACAAGGGCTGTCCTAATGATCTCCAAAAATGCTTCCTAATCTCTGTCTGCATCTGTCTACTTAATAGCTTTGTGTATTGATGGAGGGCAATGAAGATGTTTTGATATTTTTTATTATATTAGGTATATGTTGCAGTTTGGTTTATGTTTTATGTATGTTACAGGTATACCCTGGGAATCCAGGTTGCTCGGTTGTGTTTAGAGCGTATCTATGGGGGCTTCAGGAGGAACAGGGAAGCAGTTCATCTGCACCCCCTCTAAAATAATTGAAAAGTGGGGTGCTGTATGTAATATAGCTGCAGTTGTGATTTTTTAGGGTCACCTCTGTTGGAGCCTGGTATGCCCAGAACCTGTAAAATAAAAAGTAGACCCAGTTTTCCACAGCTGCCAATCCCCCATGTTATTTTTACATGTTGCAACAATTTGTACTTTAAAGGCACCATTTTAGTAAAGCTTAATATTGCCTCTCCTGCATTTTAGACTTACATAGTTTTGCAAGAGATAATTGCCTGTTTGGGAGACAAAAAGCTAATTTTGCCTAGGGCTCTATTCCTTTTTCTTAACAAAGTTGATCCTTGTTGGGAAGCATCTTGCAAGTAGTGAGTGTTTGGATGAGTCTAGAGGGGAACGAATGGGTGGACAATGTGCAGGTGTGGCTTGTAAAAAAAACCACAAACCATTCTTCTGCTGCACTGGATACCACTGCTGGGCACCTTTTCCTTGCCTGCTCTGCCTCCTCTCGTGCTCCACCATGAGCTCCTGGGGACAGGGACATCCTTGTGGTTTTTGGCAGCCACTGTGGTGGTTTCAGCATGGTATGCGCACCCCCAAAATATTTGGGGTTACACTTTTCTTTTGCTCTTAAGCTATTTTTGTTAGTATTAGGGGATGGTTTTATGTGGTGCCAAGTATGCAAATGTTCAGCCAGCGCAATCTGAAGCAGGCGGCTCCACATAGCCTTTCAATGCTTCCCCAGGGCTCCCCACATCGCACTGGCCCTGGGGCTTGTGGTGCCTTGGATGGCTGAGGTGGCTAATGAGTGTCTGGTGACTCAGGTCCTGGGGGACACTCAGGTGACCAAGATAACCCAGAGGGCTAAATCATTCCCCCTTGCTGGGCCCCATTCTCAGAGATGCCCTCTCCTGCTCCCCCATCTCAGGTACCTCTCCATCATATTGGCTTTGTGCTGTGAGGCTTCCCCAGAGTCCATCACCAGAATGATCCCCTCCCCACCTTCCCATGGGCGCTCCTCCCTCTCCACAGCTGAAGCTCATCATCTAGCCACCTGCAGGTCAGATCCTTCAACAGCTGATCAAGAGAAGGCTCTACCACAGGCATGGCAGGTTGGCTGGCCAGTGACATGTATAGGTTATCAATAATAATTCATTAGGAATGTAAAGGATGTGGCATATCCGCATGAAGCAGCTTTTCTCTATGAATGAGGGATGGATGCTGGTGGGAGGATTGTGGTAGGTGGCTTTGGTGTGCCATTGGGTTTTGGGAAGGGGGCTCTACCAGTGCTTCTGCTTCCTGCTGTTTTCTGGAGGGACAGCAGTCAGGTTTTGCTCTTCTTCAGAGCTAGAGATACTCAAGATGAGTCTTCAGGGAGAACAAAAGGAAAAGGGAATCCTACTTAATCCAGGCTGAGTGCTGTAGATCCCCGTGAGACTAGAGCCCCTCTAGATTGAGATCCATGTGGAAGTGGCAGATCTTCAGTCTTCACTTGGGGCTCACCTTGTTGAGGTGTTTTCAGTAAGATGACCTTGTGCAGGCTGGTGCAACCTCACCTGAGACATATGCGCCATTTCTGACCCTCTTCTGCCTCTGTTTTTGGTTTGCAAAAGGGCTGCAGCTCACTGAGGCTCACTCAGACCTGACAAAGGCACCAAAAGCAATTCCCAGACTATGTGCTTGCTCTCAGCCCACTCTCCGCTTTGCTGATGGAGACAGGGGCAGTGGTGGGCTTGCACGTTAACCCTGAAGAAACAGATGCAATAGAAAAAAGCCAGACCATTTCCATCACCCAACACACTGCCCAGCTTTGCAAAGCCCATGGTCTTCCAGCTTATACTAAACTAAAGATGGGTGTGGAGATCTGGCCTTATTTTTTACCATTCTGTTGTGAAAGTTTAGGAATCCTTATTTGAAGAGGAGCAAAGGCAGAAGCATTAGGTTTGAGGAAGTGCCTGGAAAGGCCTGCACAGGGTGTCTTGCTCTCCTGCAGGCATCCTTCATGACCGGGGCAGGTCGCTCAGGCATAGCATTGCTGTAGTTATTGCGGCTCACATGGACATAGCTGAATTAGCTGGAGTCCTGTTAACAGGGAGCTGCCATCATGTGAGGCAGCTGCATGTAGCTGTATGCATCCTTGGGTTGCTGGGTGGCTCTGAGAACCAGGGCTGGGTGCAGACGAGGATGGGACGTGGGTCAGTGGGATGCTGGAGGTGCTCTTTTCTGCAAGATGGAGGGAAAAACCCCATCCTGTGTCAAGGAGCTGAGATAAAAATGCCTTAAAAAGGAGCAAGCTCTGACATGTGAAAGAAGAAAAATGTGACTTAGACATGTCCACTGCAATTGATAATTTTGATTTTTTTTTCTTTGCAGCTTCTAGTGCTGAGGGCACCAGCCATTCCAGGGGTGGGCAGAGGGTCTTATGGCTGGAGCAGACAGAGGAGCATCGCTGTCTGTAGCGGGAAAGCTAGGCATAGCAATGCTTTGGGCTGAAGGGATGCTGTGATGTTTGGCACCAGCTGAAGATGGACTCGGTGGCTTCTCTTCTGTGCCCAGTGCTTGGCAGGGTGTGCTCATGGTCTTGGGCAAAGCCTGGGAAGCAGCAACTGGTGCTGTCTTCTAGGTCTGGGCAGCTCTGCTTTGCCCCAGGAGGTTCTACACACAGGGAGAGTGCCCTGGATGGGGGTGCCCTGTGTCTCCAGGCAAAACCAGATGTCTGTGCACAGCTCTTTCTTCACCCTGGTGTCTTTTCTCCACTGTAAGCTTTGAGTACCTGGACTGAGGCTGGACCAAGCCTTGGATGTACTGGCAACTAAATTTAAGTAGGAGATTTTTGATTCATAGTGTGACGAGTAGAGAGCCAGGGAGTCATCCTGGGCTCAGCAGAAACCTTTTCACCCTGTTCAGCCTAATTGTCCTCACCATCCCTCCAACTCCTCCATTAGTCCAGAGGAACATCAGTTGGGGTTGGCTTCCTGTCTGATATGGGTGCTTCTGCTGACAAGTTGGCTTTAGGTTATTGGCTTTTTTGACGTCCTCCTGAAGTCTCACCAGAGTGGATCTGTCCCACAGTATTCACCCTTCCCTGACTCCCACACTCCCCAATCCATCTTTTGACTTAATCTTGCCTGACCCCTTTTGAATTGCCCATGGGATGTAGGAAGAGAACTTGTGTCTATGGGCAGTTGTTTAGTTGGGGTTCCTCTGGGGTTTTGTTTTTAATAAGATATATCATCTGGCAGCAATAGAGATTTTGGGTTCCTTTCAGGGTGGGCTTCTTACCCTAATTTATAAGAAAATGGCATTTTTGCCTCACTTGTTTTCATTGATGAAAGTGATTCTCTTTCATCATTCTACTCTTCATGCCTGAAGAGAGGAGTGAAAGGTGGCCCGGACATGGAGATAGTTTTGGGTGAGGAATAAAGTGTTTCTGGTCCTGTTACAGAGGAGGACATGATGGGTGAGATAAAAAAAATTAGGAAAGAGAGATATGGAAAAAATGCATGCTACTGCAGGGTGGGGCTTGAAAGGGTGGTTGGGCATTTGGGAGACGGCTCATGAGCTGTAGGTGAAGGATCTGACCTGGAGGTGGCTGGAGGATGAGCCTCAGCTGTGGGGAGGTAGGAGAGGAGCCCGTGGGCAGGAGGGGAGGAGATCATCCTGGTGATAGACTCTGGGGTGGCCCAACAGCATGAGGCTGATGTTGATGGAGGGGTGCCCAAGATAGGGGAGCAGGAGAGAACATTCCTGAGCATGGGGTGCAGTAGAGGTAAGAGTGGACCTCATAGCCCATGGCAGGGCATTGGAAAACACCACATTTTTGAGGTGGTTTTTTTTTTGAGTGACAAGGGTGAAAAGTTTTTAAGACACTATTTTTTTGGTGAGTGCAGCTGGGACTCTGCTGTAATCATAGAATGTCCTGAGTTGGAAGGGACCCACAAGGATCATCCAGTCCAACTCCTGTCCCTGCACAGGACAACCCCAAATTCACACCATGTCTCTGAGGGCATTGTCCAAATGCTTCTTGAATATTGTCAGCCTTGGTGCCATGACTGCCTCCCTGGGGAACCTGTTCCAGGGTTCCACCACCCTCTGTGTGAAGAACCTTTTCCTAATATCCAACCTAAACCTCCCCTGGCACATCTTCCTGCCATTCCCTCGGGTCCTGTCATTGGTCACCAGAGAGATCAGCACTTGCCCCTCCTCCTCCTCTTGTGAGGAAGCTGTAGACCGTGATGAGGTCTCTCCTCACTCTCCTCTTCTCTAGGCTGAACAAACCAAGGGACTTCAGCTGCTCCTCATATGGTTTCCCCTCTGAACCCTTCACCAACTTCGTGGCCCTCCTCTGGACACTCTCTAGTAGCTTTGTATCCTTAATATACTGTGATGCCCAAAACTGGAGCGTTTTGGTCTTGCCCCTGGACAAAAGCAGGATAGTGCAACGTGTCATTTCCTCCCTGGCAGCTATTCAGCATGGCACCATGTGGACTCTGCCACCCCCTCTCCTGCCCTGGGCACAGATTGCTCCTTGTTCCAGTTGTCTGTACCACCCAGGGTTTCCTTTCCAAGTTTTCTCACACCCTTTTATAGCTGTGCAGAAGAAAGCTTTAAAGCCACACAACCAAGGAACCAAGTAGGCAGGAGGGATAGCTTTAAAAACTGGACATGTTTCTCTGCCAAGCCACAGTGATGGAGATGGGCTGAGTGGCCTCTGGTAATACCCTGCATAAAGAAAATCTGGTTCAGCCCCTAAATCATAGCCAAGAGGGCAGCTGGTCATGCATGCTGTGTATCAGTGAGTCTTTAAAAATGAGAGCAGCTGCAGTTTTAGGTCCCAGTCCAGGCACAGAGGCAGACTGGGAGGACTGGATCCTGAGTGGGATGAATCTGAGCTGGAGAGCACTGGTTGCCCTTGCTGGAGAGCTGGCTTGGTGAGGTGGCCCTGATGCTGATAGTGAAAGCATCAAATATGGTGGTGTCCCATACATTTTGGGGATGAGGGACAAATCCAGATTTCCTGATCCAGGCACAGAATCAGTGTTAGGCTGTCCTGTTTCCTATTTTTTCTTGAGCTGATCAGCAGCTCATTTCACCAAGGAACCATCCCTTTTGCCATCACTGATTTGTTTAGGTGGCAATCAAACAAGTGACCTAGAGGCAAGCAGCAATTCATTACAGCCTTCATTTAGCATGCGATAAAATGCACTGTATACCTTGTCTTTTGGTCAATAAGTTGCATATTACACAGAAGTGCACAAGTCGATGTCTTTACATCAGCCAAAGGCTTCTTGCAGACTCCTTTTCACTGGAGTCTCTCAGCCTGGATGCTGGATCACTGCTCAAATGATGGGGAGTGATATTGTTAAACAATAATTGGTTACTGAATTATTTAGCTGCACAATTCCTGTAGCAGCAGCAACACCATCAAACACTTGCAATTGTCTCAGCCGGGAAACAAATACAGGGCGCTGCAAGCTCAATGGAGTTTAATTAAAAGCCCAAAGCTAAATTATTTTGCACCTGTGGACAGAGGGCAAGGAGGGGGGAGGGGAAGGAGGTGCAGGTTCTTTGCAGGGGCTTGTTCGCAAGCTGCTTATCCCAGCAGTGCCCAGTGTTTGCCATGGGATGGGCTGTTTCCTCACCACTTCATTATTTCAGTTCATTTAGCACTGAGGAATCAGGAGGTTCCCTTAATTTAGGGATGGAGGTTGTGATGTGTGTCATGGCACACCCTGGAGCAGCAGCGGGTCTCCATGAGCATCCCCAGGGACCAGCAGCTGAAGCTTTACCATCCCACCATGTAGGCATGACCACTGGTAGATGCTCTGTTGACTTTTTCAATCACAGTTTGATTATTGCTATTAATCAGTTCTTGACTTGCCCCGGTGCCTGGCACACTCAGCACTGGAGCAGGGCTGTGCTTTGCTACATGGGGCATAAATATTCTGCTGAAATGTCCCAAAGAGCTGATTTTAATACTGTCTTGCTCCCATCTGGTCCCGTGGCAGGAGGTTTGATGCTTAGCAGTCCAGACCAGCTTTGCTTTTCCTCGCCTTCATACAATTCTGTTGATGTTGTGTAACCGACAGCAGGATCCAACCCTGTGATTCAGACCTTCCCATATATGCCTCTCAGGGAAGATTAATCTTCCTAATGGAAGCTGGGCCTGTGGCAGCTGTGACTTTCAAACCTCAGTCTGTCTTCATACCAAATAAACCAGGGAGATCTGGAAGGCTTGTAACTTCCTGAGTAAGTGATGTATAAAGCAAAATAGTTATAATTAACTTCAAAGCATGAAACAGTCTGTCTTTCAAGCAAAAAACCAAATAATTCCTCCCTAGGCTTGGGTTGAAAATGAGCGGTTTTTCATGTCACATTAGCTGTGCCTTTAAAAAAAGATTATTTTTTTTTATTTCTGAATTGTAAGAGGTTACTGATAATGAAGTTCTCCCTTTCATAGTAGCAGTGTGGTTCTGTCACTGGGGTGAGCTGCTTGAAGCCCTCGTGTTTGGAAACAGGGTTATTGTTGTGTAAATCAGCGTGCAGCCACAATCAAGGCTTTGTGGGTCTCTGAAGACTGCAGCATGGAGAAACGGCCAGGGCAGAGAGGGCAGCAGGGCTGCTGCTGCTGCAAGGGACGGAAATAGAGCCTTTTGCACAGTCCCTATATCTATACGTGACTTGCCTTGTAGCTGATAGAGACAAGCATGGTATGTATGGATGGAGAGCATGGGAAGACCATAAGGAGCTTTAGACCTTGCCCATCTCCCCATGTGGATTTTTAGGAGCACTGCGCGGACCCCATGCATGCACCCCAAGCTTGAAGGATCTGGCTGTTGCTTTCCAAGCACCATCCAGCAGCTCCAGCTTTGCTGCCCCAGTGTCTCATTTCCACACGGAAATGCTGGGTGAGGAGTTTCTTCTGAAACAAACCTCACATTGGCAAGGCAGCCACATCTCTGTTTCGTACATCCTTGCCTTCAGTGTGGGGACGGAGCTTGCATCCCAGGAAAATAATACATATCCAGGAGGCCAAGGCAAACAGTGTCTGTCTGCTTTTTTATGACCTCTTCTTGTTCCTCCCAGCCATCAACACTATTCCCTTAATAAAGGATATTTTGATCTCTGTAGGGGACTTCATTACTTCTCATGGTTAAAGCTAAGGTGGTTGGCAAAGGGAAGATTTGGAGAGACTGGGGGCGCCTGTTTTCATGGCAATGCTTTGATTTAGAACCTCATTCCAGTTCAGAACTGGTGATGATGAGCAGGTTTTAAACTGAAAGAGGGTAGATTTAGATATTAGGAAGAAATTCTTTACTGTGAAGGAACAGGTTGCCCAGAGAAGCTGTGGATGCCCCCTCCCTGGAAGTGTTCAAGGCCAGGTTGGATGGGGCTTTGAGCAACCTGGTCTAGTGGAGGATGTCCCTGCCCATGGCAGGGGGGTTGGACTAGATGATCTTTAAGGTCCCTTCCAACCTAAACCATTCTATGAGCCTATGAAAAGTACTGCTAGATTTTAGTGGGTAATGTAGGCACTGCATTTCAATGAAAGGCGAGATGTTTCAGCTAATAGCCATCTCCCCCAGCAGCTGGTCTCATCCTGGTGACTTCAAGCACAGATGGTGGCCCCACCACCCCCAGGGCCCTTTGAAAAACCTACCAGGAACATTGGGTAGGTACAAATAATTCAGCCCAATGCTCGGGACAACAGCATTAACACTCTACTTGAAGCCCCAACTCCTGGCATTGGATGCTGGTGTGGGTTGTCCGCTTTGGCCAGTGGAGTGAAGGGGAGAGCAGAACACACCTCTGCCTTCATGGTTTGAAGGAGAAGCTCAGGAACTTGTCTGTCATGCAGACTTAGAGGCAAAGAAGTAATTTGTTTAAACCATGGGAATTTTTTTTTTAAACTGCCAGAGGGGTTTTGAACCTCCAGGGCTTGCAGTTCCAAGTGTGACAAAAGTTTGGGGTATTTAGTGAACCCTGCATAGCCATTTTTCCTCTTTCATAGTTCCATCATACCTTCTAATTAATCCCCTTTAATTGCTTTTAATTTCCTTTCCTCCTTATTTCTCCCTCCATATAACTAGTGCTGTCATCCTTTTAGTTTTTCTTTCATGTTGGAGATGCTCTGATTTTGTTTCACCAACGTTGTGTCTTGCAGCTATTTCATTCCTGGAAAGCTCTGGCTCTGGAGATAAAATCTAAGTGGTTTCAGAGAACCTAAAAGGATTGCACGCTTCTTGGCTTTCTCTTTAGTTATATAGGAGATAAACAGAACATAAAAAAAGATCCATCTCCTTGGAAAAGGGCCATTTTCCATCACCTGTATTTTTGTGATACCATCATGCCATGGATGCTCTTAATCACTGGTGACAAGATAAAGAGGCTCCTGGTATCTAATGCTGGTGGGTGTCTGAGGCTGAAATGGGCTGTTAGGATGACACACTGTCTCGCTGTATTTTGATTTACTCACTGCTGCCATCCTACCTGGCAGCCCCCCACCAAATTCCCACCGCTGGGACAACCGGCACGGGGGCTGGCACCTTGCTGGCAGCCGTGATCCCTGCCTGGATGGAGGGGACACAGGAAGGATGGCAGGGCACTGTTTTCAACCAGATGAAGATCTAGCCCGTTATTAAAATTTAGACATTTGTCTCCAATTGCTCTTGGTTTTAATGTGTGGTAAAGGGCATGGTGCATTTTGATTGAGGTACTTTCCAGCCCAGTCAAAAATAAAAAATAAAAGCTAGCAAAACTAATGACAAATGCTCAGAAGAGTCCTAGAGACTTGGATCCAGCCTTCAGAAGGTGGCTATCAGAAGAGCTTCGTGGAGCTTGGCCAATTTACACCATCTGAAGAGCTGGCTGAGGGCTGGGTATCATATTTAAGTTTTCTATGCCATCTCCCTTCTTGAGTGAAATTGCGATTGCTTTATCTGATCTAACCTATTTTCCTGCTGCTCCTCCATTCATAATGGTATTTAAATGCTGTATACCCCATGCTTTCCATGGTCCAAAGCTACCAGGCCTTCAAAACCTCCTTGACAGCCTTCCTTCCAGGTGCCGGATTTACATTTCCAGTGCTATCATTTATTTTCCTCTAAGGACCGTGGGAGTGAGAGAGCAGTGCTCTGAGTACAGAACTATGTTTCTACTAGGCTGCATCGGTGCCCAGCATTAGGCACTCTAGCAAAGGTGTTGGCCGGACAACATCCATCCAACATTGCTAATTGAAGTGGTGGGGGCTTCCTCTCTTCTTTGGAGATAAAAATGACCAGCAGCATCTAATCCCATCTGGAATTGGCTTCCTTTATCTTGTAATTCTGGTAAAGCCCTGGAGGAGTTAAAGCTGGGGTCATGAGGAGCATGGCTGGGAGTCAGCTGGGGACTTTGGTGGATAGGAAGGTCTTGGTGGGGAGCAGAAGGTAGCATGGAGCAGCAAGGGTTGTCCCAGATGCTGCAGGTTGGGGGCATGTGCCTACAGTAGGGTCGGGTTGTGGGACAGTGTTCCAGAGGCTGGTGGAGAAACTGGAATTTGCTGGAACGGAATGAAACAGCTGAGTTTGGGTGGAAACCATGACAGTGGAGTGAGCAGTGGGAGGAATGTGGTCCTGGGATTTCAGGGTGCCAAGAAGAGTGGTGCTAGAGACAAACACATCTGCCACCAAAAAGGCTGATTCATGCTACCTTGGAAGTTTAGTATGGATGATTATTATTATTATCCTACTAGCAGTTTGAATAGTAGTAGTAGCAGTAATTTAGCTTTGCAGGGTCCCCAGCCAGTCCTCCCTGAGTCAGTAGCCTGTTCTGGTGGGTGGCTGTTACAGTGAGATGGTGGAGCAGAGCCCCGGTGGGAGATGTTCAGGGCTGGTCTGTGAGCTGCAGGGTCTGGTTTCGGAGAACCTAGTGGCTTGAAGTCCCCTTTTACAGGATAGTGCTGTTAAGGAGGTCTTAGTGAACTGTCCCTCTTTGACAGGGGAGAAGTAATACAGCAAATACTGCTTTGTCCAGGTGGGACCAAGCTATGGCCAGGAGTTGGTGGCAGCCAGGTTAGCCCTGGAGCTGTCCCCACTGTCTAGGAGCCCTGGACTGAAGTGGCTCTGGGCCAGGCAGTCACTAAGATGTAATATTTTGCAATGAGCTGATCTGAGTGCTCTGTGCCTTTGCATTTGTGGGTGAATCATCCTGACGAGAGTCGAGAGCAAGTGAGCAATCTCTGGAGGTGCTGAGATAGCAGTGGCGCAGGTTGCTGGCACCCTCAGGCTGGGTGGCAGTCGCAGGGGAACCTCCTTGTCCTCATTCCGTCTGGGCACATCCTCATGGCTGAACCTGGGGCTGAGATCAGGGGGGCTGAGGGAGAGCAGCTGGCTGCAGACTTGGCTCCTGGTCCCAAGTCCAGCATCTTCTTGGGACTGTGGGGAATCATAGAATCACAGAATGGTCTGGCTTGGAAGGGACCTTTAAAGGTCATCTAGTCCAACCACCTTGCAATGAGCAGGGACATCTTCAACCAGATCAGGTTGCTCAGAGCCCTGTCCAGCCTGACCTTGAATGGTTCCAGGGATGGGGCATCTACAACCTCTCTGGGCAATCTGTGCCCATGTTTTACCACCCTCATTGTAAACAATTTTTTTCTTCTGTCTAGTCTGAATCTCCCCTTTTAGTTTAAAACCATTACCCCTTGTCCTATCGCTACAGGCCCTGCTAAAAAGTCTGTCCCCATCTTTCTTCTAAGCCCCCTTTAAGTACTGAAAGGCTGCAATAAAGTCTGCCTGGAGCCTTCTCTTCTCCAGGCTGAACAACCCCAACTCTTTCAGCCTGTCCTCATAGGAGAGGTGTTCCAGCCCTCAGGTCATTTTTGTGGTCCTCCTCTGGACACGCTCCAACAGATCCAAGCAACAGGACCAGGAGATCCTTCTCCAGGGTGTGATGGGGAGATGCTTGTCTCCTCCTCAGCATCACTGTCCGCAAAAAAAGGCACCACAAGAAAGTTTTGGGGAGCCAACCTTGGACTACGGCCCATCCAAGAGCTTGGCAGATCCTCCATCATCCCTGAGGGATACAGGGTGCTTTATTTCTTTGGTAGGAATCAGGTCAGTTTCTTGGCCAAGCATCCCTCGGTGCTGCACTCCTGACTCTTCCCACTCCCATCTTAATAGCTGTAAGGATCAGGGTTGCCAAGGTCTTCCTGTTGCTATAGTGAGATTAGATAGGGCAGAGCACTGCATTCCCTTTGCCGAGGGGAGAAAACACTCCCATCCCTTCCCTGGGCTTCACCAGCGAGTTTTTTTTCCCTCCACCAGCAGCTACTAATCGCACCTGAAAGACACGCTATGTATTTCACCAAAATTAATATTTCATAGCCTTTAAAAAAAAAATAATTATCGAGACATTTTCTCCTGGAATCAACTTGAGACACTCTCCAACGGGAACGAGTCTAACACAGCACTAACTGTGAAGTTAAAATATTTATCTTCATAAACATGTCACTCGAGCCATACACTTCCTTGCAGGGTAATTAGCAAGAGGCATGTTAGTCCAATCAGCAGGTGCCTGGGAGACACAGATTTGCCTTTTGCTTCTGGGCGTGGTGAAGAGATGATTTATTAAATGAATTTCTGAGCTGCGAGTCTGGCCAGACCTCTGAGTCAAACCACTGTAGGAAAAAAAAACACCAGCTGGAGTGTTTGCAGGCAGATGATGGGGCACAGTTGTTTCAATACGTTTGATTATTTGCTGATGTGGAGGTGTCCTTCCCAAAAACTCCTGAGGACACAGAGCGACTGACCCAGGGACCGTTGGATTGCAGGAGGTAGTTTTTATTTTCATTTTCTTAGTTTTTATTTTAATTTTCTTGGTGCGCCTGGGGACTTAGGTTGGTTTATATAGAATTCGGGTGAGATTTCCCCAAATATAGGAGTGCACGGCTTGGAGGATGGAACATTATCCCTTCCCTCTGCTTCCTTTTTTGGGTTTAAAATGTTATTTTTGAGGCCATAAAGTTTAACCCTCTATAGCCCAGTACCAAACATGCCCTGGAGAGTGATCTGTGTGATCTACTGGGTGTATGTGGGATGGACGGTTTAGGTAATGTTATGATTTTTGGACTTGAGGCTGTGTTTTGTGTGTATTGGGTGCTGGTACCCCAAGAAGGGGAGTGGGGTGAAGGACGTGTTCCCAGGGTCTTCTGGACATGTTGCTACAGGGTGCATATCCCAAAGCTCACATTTTTGCTGGGGGGCCAGAGATGTTCATGTCCATAAACCTCTCCAGTCTTGAGACTGGTGAGGAACGTGCAAGGGAAGAGCTAGTGGTGGCCCTGTAGCCCAGGAGAAGGTCCTTGGCTGGTGGCGGTGGCAGCTTGGTGAAGATTATTCAAGCTGAAGGTCTGTCACTGTTTTTTTTATTCTGGAATCCCCTTCTGCTGCTGGGGCCCCCATAAATCGTTTATGCAAATCACAGAAGCAATGGCACACGCCCTCACTGAGATCATTCCCATACGGGCTCCCTGTCTGATTCCTGTGCTGGTAGAGGAGCTTGGTGGAGGTGTGATCATGCATGTGGAAGGGAGTGGGTAGAGCCTTGGCCCTGGGTGTGAAACCCACCCACAGGTGTGGAAATCTCTTTCCTGAAAGGCATGAGAGCTAAAGGGCGTAATTGCCCACAGTGGAGTGGGTTTATTATGGGTTTCAGCAAGAAGAATGTTTTGGGATTGAGTAAAACTTGGTATAAGATACTCTCAGGGGTTTCCAGGGATGTGCAAAACTTATTGGGATTTTTAGGGAAGGACCAAGGGTGCAGGAAGGAAGGGATCAGAGTGGGTTGGGGAAGAACACAGAAGGGAAAATAGAGGGAAAAGGGGATAAAAGCAGCTTTTCTGGATGGGGGGATAAGGAGGGAGGGTCACAGCTGGGGTGAAGACTAGATCTGATGTCTGGGGAGGGCATACTGGAGGCTGGATAGCAGGAAACTAGCCGAGATGATGAAGAGGTTGATGGTGGACTGGAAGTGGGAATGGCAAGGAAAGTAGCAGCAACAGGCTGCAAGGGAGCAATTCCATAGGGTGCTCTCAAACTACTGTGGAGACCTTTGAGTGTAGGGCACATCATACCTGGAGTACATAATCATGCTTACAGCTGATGAACTTAATAAGCTTTTTTCATACTATATGACAGAGAGGGGATGTGTGTGAGCAAGATGCTTGGCCCTTGTCTGTGCCAAGGGGCAGCAGTTGGCTGGTCCACCAGCACATATGTACCAGCCACGATGAAACCATCCATGCGTTGCTGCTGCATGAGGAATGTGGGAAGGAGCTGGGATATGGTGGGAGAGCAGGGACAGAGGGGAGGATATGCTCCCAACTGCCTTTGGGATCATAAGAGGCACTTGGAGCTCTTCTTGGTTATTCAGGAGTCCAATTTTTTGGCACTGTGGCCGGCCCTGCCGGCTGTGGTGCTCATCTCCCGCTTCCCCAGTGATGCCAGAAGACATGCATTATGTGTGGCCACTAAAACTCTCACCCTGTTGCTTCTGATTATAGAGAAATTATGGGTTACTGGGCCAGTCTGTTCAGGTGGTGACATCTGTGGGGCTTTGACACCCCGAGCAGAATTCAGTCAATGATGCATTACTAAGTGCAGGTGCTCAGCAGCAGCCTGACCTCAGCCCCAGAGCTCCTGGTTATCCAAAGCCTGGATTTCACAGGGAATTTGCAAGCCTCAAGACTTGCCTTGAATGTTTGTGTTTTTTTTAAGTCCTCCAAAGCTTTGGGCAAGGCATGTTTTGGGTGCTGTTTCCCATGACTCACAAGATAACTAGCAGTTATCACCTGGTTTGCTTGCTAACAATGAATGGAGAACAGTTCAGGGGTTTGTTTCCCGCAAAGACAATTTCTATTTCAGTTGAGTTTGTCTCTGATTATGGACTTTCAAACCACAGAAATTCCTAACTGCCTGTCCACTGTATTTTTTTTTTTGTAATAGAAAAGGAACATAACCCTCTTTTAGTGGAAATCCATAAATATTCATAAGAGCAGGTGGATTTTGGACTCTTTGTATACAGCAGATGAGCATGTGTGCCCAGGTGTGCTGGTTTTGGCTGAGAAGGGGTTAATTTTCCTCCATGTGGGGGGGGTCAGCTACCTTTCCAGCTTCCTTCGCTCTGCTTTGTGGCGGGAGGCTGGGAGGGGCAGGGCCATGGTGGGGGCAGCTGACCCCGACTGGCCAATGGCATGTCCATTCCATACCATGTGACACCATGACCAGTATATGAAGGGGGGGCAGTTTGCGGCTTGGGAGCAGCGTGGTGTCAGGTCGGTGGGTGGTGATTGGCTGCGTCGCATGGAGTTTGTTTCGGCGGTTCATTCACTTCTGCCCCCTCCAAGGGTTTTGCGCCTCTCGTTGTTCTCCTTTACATTGCATTTCTGTTGTTGTTTCTTTTAATTTTAATTATTAAACTGTTCTTATCCCAACCCACGAGCGTTACCCTTCTGATTCTCTCCCCCATCTACCGGTGGGGGAGCGAGTGAGTGACTGTGTGGGGCTGGGCTGCCGGCTAAACCACAACAGTCTTTTTGGCGCCCAACGTGGGGCTCAAGGGTTAGAGATAACAACAGCTGCTGGTCACAGCACCATGTTGTCCTTTTTGCAGTTGGTGTTAAAGATTGGTGTTGGTTTGTTGAGTCTGCTGTGTTCTGCTGTGGTTAGTAAGGTTTGGCTACGAGATTTGTTATGCAAACACTTGTTTTCAGCTTTATCTGGTATTTGGGGTTTCTGCTAAAACCGTTACTGTACTTCGGATACCACCTTGTTGAGGCAATTACCAATTATACCTCCTCCTCTGAGAGATTTTATATGGAGGAAATACAGAATAGTACCTTTGCAACTTTGTTCTATGATGTCTCTGCCTCTATTGCAACAACCTTTTTGTATCTTGAACATCCTTGGGTGGTTAAGATACACTTATTGTTAGTTTTGGGGCATGTCGTTTTGGTTTTGGCTAAGCAACTTAAGAATATTACCCAGAAATCTGCCCCAAGGCTTGATAGTTATGAGTGGCAGGGCATGTGGGATAGCACGGGCAAATACCTAGGGCAGTGGGCACCCCCAGTGTTTTGGAGTTTCACCCCTGAACAAGTGCAGAATCCTGAAAAACTAGTAGAATATTTGGAGAAAGTATGTTGTTATGCTGGGAACTCCAGAGAGACACAGATAACTGCAATGTGCTCGGGCCTGGCCCATGCATACCAAGCCCTGCTCAACAGTATTCAGTGTTCCCAAGGGGAAGAGGTCTGGATTGAAAGGCAAAGTGACAGGCACTGCGGCCACTTAAACCCCCAGGACAAGCACTGTGGCTACTCAACCCCCACAACAAGTACTGGAGCTGACTCAGAGAATCAACCCGTGCCAGTATCAGTCGCCCCCATACATAAGACGAAATCTTGGAAGCGGACGTCAACTCGTTTAGAACGGGATGATGAAAAAGCAGGGCTGTCACAAGGAGAGGAGGAAGAAGTCATAAATGAAATAGAGACCACCCGGTCCCTGTCCTTGAGCGAGTTGTGAGATATGTGAAAAGATTTCGGCCGTCGTCCAGGTGAGCACATTGTCACCTGGCTGCCCCGATGCTGGGATAATGGGGCCAGTAGCCTGGAATTAGAGGGAAAAGAAGCCAAACAACCGGGATCCCTTTCTGGGGAAGGGGGTGTTGACAAAGCAATTGGAAAAGGGACCCAAGCCCTCAGCCTCTGGAGGCGACTCCTGTCCAGAGTGAAGGAAAGGTATCCCTTTAAAGATGATGTTACATATCGCCTAGGAAAATGAACAACCATGGAGAAAGGTATCCAGTACCTGAGGGCATTAGCTGTGCTTGAGGTGATTTATGGTGACCTGGATGATCGACGGTCATCCAAAGATCCAGATGAAGCCGAGTGCACACGACCCATGTGGCGGAAGTTTGTACGGAGCGCACCATCTTCGCATGCAAACTCATTGGCAGTAACGTCCTGGAAAGATGACGAGACACCAATGGTGGTGGACTTGATTGATAGACTCCAGGACTATGAAAGAAATATCTCTTCCTCGCTTGTCTCTGCTGTGGAGAAACTATCCCAAGAGGTCCAGCAACTCACAGAAGATCTGTCGTACTCCCCACCTCTACAGAGTAGTGTCTCAGCTGTTAGGAATAAGCATCTTTTGGCTCAAAGGAGAGGATATACACCACGGGCCACCCTATGGTTCCACCTGTGTGACCACGGAGAGGACATGATGAGGTGGGATGGCAAGCCTACCTCGACCCTACAGGCATGAGTGCATGAACTGCAAGGAAGAACAGTCACTCAGGGAGGTTGTTCCAGGAAAGCTGCTGCTCCAGTTTCCAGTGAGCAAGTCCCCAGACAGAGGAGTAGAAGCGCTGATTTTATTTCTAAGTGTAATAGAGAGACTTTTGATTCACATTTACAGGAAGTGAGTTGTGAGTGCCATGATCAGGACTAGAGGGGCCCTGCCTCCAGCCAGGTGGAGGAAAGGGATAACCGGGCTTACTGCACTGTGTGGCTCCGATGGCCTGGCACGTCCGACCCACAGGAGTATAAAGCTGTAGTGGACACCGGTGCACAGTGCACCTTAATGCCATCAAACTATATAGGGGCAGAACCCATCAGCATTGCTGGAGTAACAGGGAGATCCCAAGAGCTAACTGTATTGGAGGCCGAAGTGAGCCTAACCGGGAATGAGTGGCAAAAGCACCCCATTGTGACTGGGCCAGAGGCTCCGTGCATCCTTGGCATAGACTACCTCAGGAGAGGGTATTTCAAGGACCCAAAAGGGTACAGGTAGGCTTTTGGTGTAGCTGCCTTGGAGACGGAGGAAATGAAACAGCTGTCTACCTTGCCCGGTCTCTCAAAGGACCCTTCTGTTCTGCGGTTGCTGAGGGTCAAAGAACAACAGGTGCCAATCGCCGCCACAACAGTGCACCGGCGGCAATATCGCACCAACCGAGACTCTCTGATCCCCATCCATGAGCTCATTCACCAACTGAGGAGCCAAGGAGTCATCAG
Source organism: Phalacrocorax aristotelis (assembly GCF_949628215.1). NCBI lineage: Eukaryota > Metazoa > Chordata > Aves > Suliformes > Phalacrocoracidae > Phalacrocorax > Phalacrocorax aristotelis. The sequence continues at coordinate 4,961,444 of NC_134310.1, read as the reverse complement.
TAAGACCCCCTCACCCTTTAACAGTCCCATATGGCCAGTGCGGAAGTCTAATGGAGAGTGGAGGCTAACAGTAGACTATCGTGGCCTGAATGAAGTCACTCCACTGTTGAGTGCTGCTGTGCCAGACATACTAGAGCTTCAATATGAACTGGAGTCAAAGGCAGCCAAGGGGTATGCCACAATTGATATCACTAATGCATTCTTCTCAATCCCTCTGGCAGCAGAATGCAGGCCACAGTTTGCTTTCACATGGAGGGGCGTCCAGTACACCTGGAATCGACTGCCCATGGGGTGGAAACACAGTCCTACTATTTGCCATGGACTGATTCAGACTGTACTGGAACAGGGAGAAGCTCCTGAACACCTTCAATACATTGATGACATCATTGTGTGGGGCAACACAGCGGAAGAAGTTTTTGAGAAAGGAGACAAAATAGTCCAAATCCTCCTGAAAGCTGGTTTTGCCATAAAACAAAGTAAGGTGAAAGGACCCGCACGAGAAATCCAGTTCTTAGGAATCAAATGGCAAGATGGTCGTCGTCAGATTCCAATGGATGTGATCAACAAAATAGCAGCCATGTCTCCACCATCTAGCAAAAAGGAAGCACAAGCTTTCTTGGGCATTGTGGGTTTTTGGAGAATGCATATTCCAAATTACAGTCTGATCGTAAGCCCTCTCTATCAAGTGACCCGGAAAAAGAATGATTTCAAATGGGGCCCTGAGCAATGACAAGCCTTTGAACAGATTAAACAGGAGATAGTTCATGCAGTAGGCCTTGGGCCAGTCCGGGCAGGACTAGATGTAAAAAATGTGCTCTACACCACAGCTGGGGTGAATGGCCCTACCTGGAGCCTCTGGCAGAAAGCCAGACCATTATGCATCCCTCTGGCACATGCTGGAACTTGCTGGGATCAGCTTGGTTTGTAGGGGACTGAAGACAAGGTGTTGGTGTGTTCCATTCTGTTCCAGGATGAGTCTTTCCTGTCTGAGAAGAGATCCAGTGGTGGGCTTGGGGCTGGCTCTGGGCTCCTCTTCAATGGTCTGCCATGTCCCTGGCACAGGAAGCCCAGCAGTACTTGGCTGTGGGATCCCTGTTGCTCCACATGCAATATTTGCATCTGTCTGTTTGCACAGGACGTTGGGCAGCTCAGTGCTTGTTTGCATTGGTTTTGGCAGTGCCTGATATTGATTAACCCATGTACAGGTTTTCTTCAGGCAGAGGAGTGCCCTTTGAGGACATGTGCTAAGGAGGGCTGAGGAAGGCAAGGGTACAAGGAAAGGTGCAGAAGGGAGGCCTGAATGTGAAGTCATCTTTGAAGAGATGGCTTGAGGCTGGACTTCCTTCTGGAGGTGATGGCAGCGTGGCCTTGGGTCAGTGGATATGAAAGGGTGAGGAATTTCAGTATCAAAAGAAAGGGGAAGCAGTGGAGGGAGAAGGAAGTGGTGGGTGGTGAGTGAAGGGTGAGGGAAGGCAGCTGCCTGCAAGCTGGAGCAGGCAGGGAGGGGCAGAGTGCTTGACATTCATAAGCAAGAGGGTATTGGGCTTTGGCTGCTGCTGCCCTGGCAGCTCTGCAGGGTTTGTTCTTTGTTCACAACCCATCATCAGGGAAGCTGCTGCTCCGGGGACATGTTTCGTCGCTTCCTCAGACTAGATATAAGGAAGATATGTTTTACGATGAGGGTACTGAAATGCTGGAACGTGTTGCCCAGAGAGGTGGTGGACGCCCCATCCCTGGAAACATTCAAGGTCAGGTTAGACAGGGCTCTGAGCAACCTGATCTGGTTGAAGATGTCCCTGCTCATGGACTAGATGACCTTGAAAGGTCCCTTCCAACCCAAACAATTCTATGATTCTATGATTCCTCCTGGGTCCTGGCAGCAGTCAGCTCTTGTCTGCAGCTTGGAACCCTGCTGATCTCCATGCCTGCTGCAGAACAGGTATCTACCCACAGGTAGGAGGGTAGGGAGAGGAAGTGAAGACAGGTAGCAAAAAGCTGATGTTGAGGACTGGAATTCATCCCAGGAGGTGGGGTACCCCTGGGGGGGCACCTGGGTGTTTCTCTGGTTCGACCACTACCTGCCTGGGTGACCATGGCAAGTCACTCTGGGTTTTGTGTTTCCACTGCCTTGCCTGTGGAGCATCTCTTTGCTTTTCCAGGGCAGGGATTGTCTTTGATATTGCAAGTAAAACATTAGTAGCTCACCTAGCATGATAATATGCCCTCTTGGCTAGGTCTCTGGACCTCTCTGTAATATGGGCAGTGAATTGTAATGATACAAGATTCAGCTGATGCCCAAAGCCAGTAGGCTGCAAGTTGTTGTGGTTCTTAAGATCTTCCACCTCCTTAAGGAGGGAGACATCAAGTGGTCTGCAGTGAAATGACCCTGATTTGCACTAACTATCCAGACTTTTAGATTACTGCCTCATAAAACTTGCACAAAATACATGCAAAGTTCAAAATAACAGATGGCTTGGATTTTCCTCTTTCTTCTCAAATACAGGGGACCCCAAAGTTTGTTATTTTGACCTTTGCAAACTTTATAGAAGGCAGTGACAAATTTGCATGGGTGGGATAGTCAGCTGGAAGGAAAGAGGTCAGTGAAAGAGTTTTTTGGCAATGAAAAAGAGATGGGGAGCCTTAGACTGCTGGTCATCCAGTTAACCCAAACTACAGACAAGGAGTGTCCATCTCACCACAATATGGTAGCGTCATCCTGTACGATCCAGGTGGTGGTAGATGGGAATGGCTCCAGAAAGAGAGGACATGGGGTATGGGCTAGGCAGCATGAGGGAGAAGCACACAGCTCAGCCACATCTGCTGGGAGGCTTGAGCTGAATTTTGTGTTGATGTTAATTTCTGCTAATGAGAACATGGCAAGGCTTGAGATCCAGCTGCTTGATGGGTGGGTTGATGTTTTAGAGCAGAAGGGGCTTGGATTAATGCAAAGTAGTTCAGATCTGAGAGGGAGAGGTTTTATTCTCCCTTTTAAAACCTCTGTGGGATCTTCACAGTTCATTTCTTCGTGACTTCCATAGTGTAAGTTCTGCTCAGACTCGGTGTGTGACCTTGGCTGAGTCACTCTAGACCAAGATACATGAACTTGATTTTCATGGGTATCTAAATAAGGGCTGGAAGCCCTGTGGATCTGGTCCTCAGATATGAAGCCCATGAGTTAATCCTATGTGGGGACTACCTGTGCACATAGGCCTAAGCATGTTTATCTGCTAATTGAATTCCTGTGCTCTTTTTCCCAGCTGGAGCAGGTTTATACTTTTTTTCCCAGCTCTGGGAGGTTTATGAGGCACCTGGAAGAGTGGGACTATGACAGCATGGAGCTTCCCAGAAAAATATAGGGGATTTTACCATCCATCCCTTGTGATAGTGATTTGTAAAGTCAACTGATGTCCATGTACTAGAGATCACAGATTGCCAAGGGTGTATCCTGCAGGTGTGTCTGATGCTCTGGCTCTTTTCTCATCTGCAGGTGGAGGTGGCAGCTCCACAGCATGGGTGGCTGAACAGGAGGCAAGTTTGTTCCTGCACTGCCGTCACACATGGCCACTTAAATGTATTTAAATTTTGAAATTTTAAATTTTTATCAGGTTTTCTGTTGCAGAGAGCAAAAAGCATGGCCAGTAAGTGCTCTGGCAGCGGGATCTAGAACAGCCCTGGCTCTCTCCTTACCTTGCCAGGTGACGCCTGCAGGAAGGCTGTGCTGCCAGACACCCTTTCCCTTACAACTCTTCCCAGGCTTGTGAACAGGGCTGCAGCAGCCTCCTTTGGGCTCAGAGCCATGTGCAACACTTGCTGGGAAAAGCCAAAGCTCTAGTGTTGCATTCTCCCCTGCTCTTCTGAGGGTTGGCATGCAAAGTTCTTGCCTGGACTCTGATGCAGAAAAGTGTCTGCTGGCTTTGCATTGGCATTTCAGGGCCCCAAATCCCCAGGAGAGCATCTGAACAAGTTGGTTTTGCTATAATTTTTGCTTTTAGTCAAAAGCCCTCCTTTCTTCCCCTTCAAAACTTTCCTCTGCTCTCCATTTCCTCCACTGAAATCCTGTTTCCTTCTTCCCACCAGGATTCCCTCCCTACCAAGGAAATTCAAGCTGCATATTTTAATATTTGAGTTAGATATAAAATATGATCAAGGGTCCTGGCACCTCCATTTCAAAATGCCTGCAGTGCCTGTGAAAGTTTCTCCAAATAGCTACCACCTGCAAATATTGGCCTGGAGGAGGCTGGCATCTTGGAGAAGGTTTTTTGCAGGAGGTGATGTGTTCAGAACATCATTAAATACAGGTTGGGTGGTTCCCCTCCCATCAATGGGTTTTTCAAGCCCTTATTCCCATCTCCACACACCTGGTGTTTATCCCAGATTAAGAGGAAACAGTCTGGGGGAGTCCCAGCTCTCAGTATTGCTGGTATAAGTCATCCTCACCAGGCAGCAGCTCTAATTTTGCTCTCATTTACAAGGGTGCAGCTGTGATTGGTGCTGCTGGGAGCATCACCCGTGCATGGTAATGGAGGAGTAATCAGAGTTTTCAATCACTTATTCCAAGTGCAATTCTGAGGCCATTCTAAGTCACGTCAAGAACTGCAAAACAAGGTGTCTAGCCTCCGTCCTTCACATTGGCGGCTGATGACATCGTCATGGCGAGCGGTGATGCAGAGCACGCCCGGGCCTGCATGCCATGCCCTGGCTTTGCACACGCAAAACGAGGTGCACAGCACCTTGTCTGGTAGGGAGAAGAAATGCAAGGGGTAAAACAGGAGCTGAAGGGTGATTTGCAGCAATGACATTAAGTACAGCTCTTAAAAATTGCCTTGGAGTTGTGTCGCAGGTCTGCAGCGTAATGTAAAACATGTGCAAGCAAGAAAAGCCACCTGGCAGTCAGAGGAGATGCTGCATCTCAGGAGGTTGCCTTGAAGGCTGTGGTTTAGGAGGCACGGTCTGCTCCTCACAAAGACAGGTTGCTGTTAGGGAGTGCAGATATATGGCTGTTGCAGAAGGAAGAGGGATGCAATTATGCTCTCTCCTCCACGCAGCCGTTCACCCTCACGAGCTGATCGGTGCACAGAGGCAGAAAGGCTGGTGAGGGTATTGTACCCTTGTGCTGGTTTTGGCTGGGATAGAGTTAATTCTCTTCACTGTAGCTGGTAAAGTGCCAATGGCACATTGATGCTTTAGTTGTTGTTAAGTAGTAGCTCAGTGTCGCTAAGTAGCGCCTATATTAGTTAGGAACCTTTCCAGCTTCCCATGCTTTGCCACGTGGGCAAGAGGCCAGGAGGGGCGGGGCCACAGCCAAGACAGCTGACCCCAACTGGCCAATGGGATGTTCATTCCATACCATGTGACACCACGACCACTACATTAACTGAGGCAGTTGGTGTGCAGGGGGGTGGTTGTGGTTCAGGGACTGGTGGTGTTGGGTTGGTGAGCAGCTGAGTCACATGCTGTTTGTTTTGGTTGTTCATTCCCCCTTCCCCGGGTTTTGCCTCTCTTGTTATTCTCCTTTTTGTTGCATTACTGTTGTTATTGTTTTATTTTAATTATTAAATTGTTCTTATCTCGACCCATGAGCTTTCTCACTTTTACCCTTCTGATTCTCTCCCCCGTCCTGCCGGTGGGGGAATGAGTGAGTGGCTGTGTGGGGCTGAGTTGCTGGCTAAACTGCAACAACCCTTTAAGCTGTAGTTCCTTAAAGTTTTACCTGGACAAGTGGGAAACGAGATGGTGAAACCAGGAGGAGGAGTAGCAAGACCCCAGTGACTTTGTGGCGAGCTGTTAAAATCAGGGTTTTCCTTGCTTTTGGCTGGAATTGTGCAGTGGGGAGGGTAAAGCTAAATTGCTTAGTAGGTGTGAGAGAGGCTCCAAGTTCAGAGCATGTCCCTGTCATTGAGATCTGGCACAGTGGATGATGCGTTCATCTAAAGGCTGATCCACAGGGAGTAATCACCAGGTGAGCTACTGTCCACTGATTTCCCATGTGGATACTTTGGGTCTGAAGAGGAAATGAAATAGCTTCTGGGATAACCTGGGACTTCAGACTGGAGCAGACCATGTCATGGGCATCCTGTTCCAGGACTGTCCCCTGGATGGCTTGATGTGGAATATGCAGTACACCCCCAAGTGATGGTGTGGTGCCTTCCTCAGCTCACCACTTTGTAAGACACCACATCCAACCCTGAGACCATTCCCTGAGAGACGCAGAACCATTACTTAAGTTGTGTGGAGATGGAGTCGGTCCCCAGGTCTTTACTCTCCCTTCTCCATGTTCAGTTGCTTGTTTTCCTTATGGAAAATGTCAATCCTTAGACCTTGCTGGGTCAACCTGTGCACCTTCAACCAGATCATCCGAGAGCCGCCCCATGGATCTCAGTCATGCTAGCTGTCCCTGGGTCAGGGACTTGTTTCTTCTGGCTCAGGAGGGGTTTCTGAAGGAGCCTCCCATCTGTAAACTGGGCAGGGTGGACCTCCAGTGGTCCTGAGTGAGCTGTGCACCAGACTCTGGCCTGGAGACTCAGCTGTCTGGGATGAGATCAGACATCAGAGAAGTCTGGTGAAGTCCTTTCATTAAACTGTACCTTGAGGGGGCCTTATCTTGTTGAACTGCATGCTCATTAAACCCACATGAAATGTGGAGCAATAGGAGTGAAAATGGGATAGAAAACTGGCATGCAGAGGAGGACTTGTACTTACAATATGGTCACTCTTTTGCAAGATGTCATGATGTTTGCTGTGCCCTTGGCTCTTGCATGAGCTCAGAGACCTCCTGGCTTCCTGGTGATTCAGCCCTGCATCTGCTCCTCCAAGGTGGAAACGTGATGTTTGGTCTGGCAATGCTCTTCGTCTTTGCTGAGGGCGACCTGCCATCCTCATCCCGTGGCTGAGGTGGTGTTTCTCATGTTCACTGACAAGTGCATCTGGTAGTTGTCAGGGCTGTCACCAAGCTGTTATGAGATCCCTGCCAGGATCCTCTCTGTGCAGGAGATCTTGTGTGGGGAAGAGAAGAGGACTGTAGATGGTACAACATATCCATATGTCTGCTGTCCTCTAGCTGTTGACTAGAAGAGATCATTGCTGTGAAGTGCTCAGGAAAAGCTATGTCTTTTCATCTGGCAAGTACAAGTGACAACCTCTGACATTGTCACCTCCAGAAGGCCCCCAGAAATGGTCTCAAATCTGCAAACATCTGCCTGGATGTTCAAGTCCTGGACCTAGTGTTCAGCCAGTGAGATCCAAGCTTAGGCAGGTATGGGTCCTGCATGAACCTGGAGCATTTCAGCAAAATGCTGAAGCATTCATTTGTTGGTTATGTCTAGCAGCAGACATCTTTAATGAAGAAACTACCAAGAAATTGGAAAGTAAATTAATTCCTGAGGGTGTAATGGTTTTAGAAAAGACAACAACCAAACAAAAATGCACATAGTGAAGTGAGGCATAAATACCCCTCTTTTGCTCCTTGGGATCATTCCTGGTGACAGGAAACCTCCTGTGTGCTGCCCACAGGGCCAGGTCATATCAGTGCCTGCTCGGTGAACTTGCAGTGATAACTGGAGCCTCCTGATGACCCATGGCAGGTCCCTCTGTCTGTCTGGGCTGTGGTCAAGCTGACTGCTGCAGTGTCAGGCTCAATGGTGATGGGCTGCTCAGCAAAACATCTACCCAGGACTGTTGGTGCCCAGATATGCCCAGTGGGGAGAAGCAGCTTCCTGGGAGAAGGATGAGGTTTCTGGGAAGGCAACCTCCCATCTCTCTGAACTCAGCAGGCTGGGGGAGATTGGGTTAACATCTTGTTACTGCTGGCCCGCTTGGGAGACAAGGCTGTTTTACTTTATTTTATTTTGATATTAAAGACATCCTTTAAAGAAGTGTCAGCTCATAGGTTGTCACTTTTATGATTAAAAAAATTGTAGCTGCTTGCCTGGGGTGTATTTGAGAATGGCAAGGAAGAGACTGGTTTGAATTAATAAGTGAGGGCTTAATTAATTTTCATTATTTGCATAATAGTGTCCTCTAATTAATAGGTAATGGGCAGCCTCTGAATTAATGTGGGAGTGGGGTCTCCAGTGATGCCATCAAAGGAGCATTTTATTGCTGCGAAGTACAGCTTTGCTTAATCTTTCTAATAAATTTAGTAGCCAGGCGCGCCAAAGGGTGTCCGTGACAGTGTTGTGCTGTGCCTGGGGTGGCAGGGACTTTGAGGGTCAGCATGCATCTTCCCTAAATGCATCAGACCTCAAATGCATCTGGGGTCTCGTTCAAGTCTATTGCTGGTCTACTGCAGGCAGAGGCCAGCCAAGAAGCTGCCCTTATGTTTTAATCTGTCTTAAGTAACTTGCAAAGTAGTTGCTTGTACCGTGGCCATGGTTTTTCCCCTTTTTTGCCCTTAAAAGTCTATCATGCTGTCATCTTGCATGTCCCTTCTTCAACTGGCAGATATCTTACTGCTGGTCTAGAGGCATACAAATGGTGCTTGTCTCAGATATATGCTGGAGGGGGATCTCTCTCAGGATCTTTCTCCATCTCTGTCTCTATTTCTTTCTCCTTTTTATGCTTTGGTTATGCTGGTGTTTGTGATAACAGCGGAATGGGATTGCATTGAATGACTTGAGATACAGAGCGTGGCATGAAACAGAGAAGAAACAGTGTTAAATTCTGGGGTGGGAAGGAGATAGAAGACAGGAGGCCAGCCTCTTTGCTGGAGATATGTCCTGGCAGTAGCTAGGACTCCAGACTCAGTGAGCTAGGTGCTGTGCAAGGAGCAAAATGCAATCCTGCAGAGCTCACCTTGTGAGATGAGACAGGCAAATGGATGCAGATGCAGAAAAAAGCTGGTGAAGCAATGGGCCATAGATCCAGGATAACTGTTTCTTGGTTTTCCTCTTCACCAAACTGCCCTAGGGCTGTCCCGCCTTAATTTTATTTTGCCTCTTGTCAGTCTAGTGATTAAAGCACTCTTCCCTACGTCCTAATGTGCACTCAGTATTTCCCGCAGTGATAATCCTGCTGCCTTCAGAGAGTGACGTGGATGTGGCCTTGGCTGTGTTGGGATTTGCACCCACTCATACCAGCGGTGAGCTGGAACCTTAAAGCTTATTTGTTTTTCTTTCAGTTAATCTACTGCCTCTTCTCAAAGGAAAGCTTCAGATATCTACCCTGGGAGGTTTTCCTCTCATTTTCCACTGAACCTTTGTGAGATACCACATGCTCTGAGTGATAGTTATAGGCTCTGACAAAGGAGAAGCATCATTCTGACAGACAGCAGGTATTTTGGAAATAAATGACAAAAAAATGTATTGTGGAAGTTGAAAAATGCCCATTTTTGTTGCAATTGCAGTTGCAAACAATCTCTCCTCATCCATGGCAGCTTCTCAAAAAGGAAGCACAATTTGGCTAAAATGGCTCAAATGAGGTAATAAAATTATACTTCCCTGCAAGGCCCCGTTATTCACAAAGCACATTTGTTTGAATGCAAATTACTGAAGACCTTTCACTGATACAGTGGGGAAAAGAAAGAGTTTTCACGAGCCTCACACAATTTAGCCACTGAGCAGATTAATACTAATATATCAGCCAACTACCCTATTAGAGCCCATTTCTACTCTATTATACTCTGGGGACTGTCACTCTTTGGATGTAATCTTGAACAGAGCTCATCAGATACTGCTTACAAGAAAGTACATTTATATAATACCTTAAATCTCAAAACAGGTATCCAGGAACCTGTTTCCAAAAGCCTGGAGCTCTTCCTTGCCGCTACTCCTTTGGGAAGTCGCTGCTCATGCATGGGTTGTTTCCAAATGTACTTCTACGTGAGCAAAATAGTTAGCAAAATTACTAGCCATGCCAGTCAACAAAGCCAGGACTAATTCTTGCAGAAAAGAGTCAAGGAACCTTTAATGCATCTTGCCTAGAAGAGTGCATGTACACCAAGTCTTGGAGATGCCACCTTAGTGCATTGGTCCAGTACTAATGCTTGCTGGCATGCTCAGGTGTATTTCCTTCACTGCCTTAGTTTTCAGCTGGAGGATTCTTGTTGAAGAAAAACACAGATCTGACTTTATACCAAGAGGTTTTCAGTTTAGGAGTCCAGAGAAAAGGAGCAGCCTTCTTATGTGTATTCCCAGGAGCTGTGTATTTCCCGGGAGGTTGCTTTTGATTTTTTTTGTTGGTTGTAGTTTAGCAGGTGAAGAGGCAACTTCATTTAATAAGGGATGTTGGCTGAGCTTCAGGAACTGGAAGTTACAAATCTACAGAAGGGCAAGGATTAAATACAGAAATATGTGGAGAGTGGAGAAAAGGCTGAATGTGAAGAGGCTTGTTCTTCTGTCCCTAACCTCAAAGAGGCAAGAGGTAAAGGGATCCAGAGAAAGGACAACAGGAGAGAAAAGTGAAATATAGATCTGCATTTTTTCTATTGCATTAATTCTTTTTTCTGCAGCTGTCTCATAAAAGCAGTGTTTTGTCATCTTCTGTATTTCATATCTCCCATGACTGTGCCAGGATACCTGCTTTTATGTGATGGACAATGCGAGTGCAGTTGGCTTTGAGCCGAAGCCTGAGCTGTTCTGCACCTCATGTGGATTCAAGTTCAAATAAACAGTTTGACTCACTCAAGGAGTGAATCAAAAGGAGGAACTTGAGCCCCCAGTCTACAAGCACTATGCTGTGCAAGCAGGGCATATAAACATGTAAGTTATTCTTTAGTGTGCAGTTCAATGCAAAGCTTGTGCTGGAGGAGAGTTGGTATTTTAAGACCTCCTGTAGCCCTGTTTAGGGTCTTGATGGAGGGTGCAAGGATATTTTGGGTTAGATCCTTTAGAAATCCAGGCGATTAGAAGTTTGTTGTCTGTCCTAGGTAGGTTGCTTATCTGTCCTGTTCTCAGCTTTGTCTTTTATTCTAAGTGCTTTCAGTCTGAGCAAATTACAGTGTTAAAAAGTAAAAACAGGAAAAGCAACCCCCGTGAGCTATCACAGCAAAATGGGAATAATATGTTGCTAATGGCAGGGGACCCTATATTCAGATTTCTTGCCATCGGAAAAAGTTGGTACCTTGCTGATGATGCTTGGGGACAGGTTCTCCTGGCCTAGACTGACTCGATATCACTTTGCTCCATCAGTCATGCCAGGGACGTCACACCAGAATGGTGATGGATTAAAGCCTAATGGTGCAAATTTTCCTTTAACCACTGTCTATCCAAGCTGGCTCGAAACCAGTGAGTGTGGTATCTTCTAGAGTGATGGTTGTAGGCAGTTCCACCACACTGGACAGCCCAAGTTCCTGGTAAGCATTGCAGCTGGCCTGGGGGCTCTGCTGAGTCCCACCACCAGCCTAGTAGAAAGCAAGCATGGGTGTGACCACTCTCATGTCCCCAAAACCCTTCACCAAGGCCTTTGGTTGATGGATGTGCCTATCCACATGAGTATTACTCATCTGAAGAGGGGTTGTGAGACAATAATCTTGGTTGTCATTGCCAGCTGGTTTTGCCATACCTCCAAAGCCTTGCAAATCACTCATGGCTTGACATGGTCGTCTGTGTATGTGAGCAGAAATCTACTGAGAAATTGTTTTTATTATACATTAGTGTTAGCAAATAAATAATGTTCCCTCTGTCTTGTGCACGGGGAGATGGTTTTCTTCTGTGCCTTCAAATGGGGTGATTAATAACAACCACTAATCCCCATGAATGACAGCAGTATATTAGGAGTGAAGCACATGTTAAAATAATTTGAGATGCTGTTGTTGGGTCATAGGCTAACCCATTCTCTTCATATATAATATTTTCATAAGTTGTAAATATTTCTAGACTTGAGATGGCTGGAGATCAAATTTTGGGAATGTACAGAGGATGATCATGTACAAGGGCATTGCAGGGCCTCAGCATCACAGTCTGGATCAAAACTAAACTGAATTTCCAGCATAAATTAATTCAAAAGTTGAATTTGGGAAAGCCTGGACTATTTATAAACTTAAATTGAATATGGCAACTGGATACATTGAAAACCCAGGGGGAGTTAATTTCTTTTTAATGTCCAGGCATTTAATTTGAAATGTCGAAATGAAATGTGTCATTTTGGAAATGTCAAAATGTTTCCTTTTTGATATCTTCTCAATGAAGCTTTTCAACATTTTGTCTGGACATAGCAGTTTGCAGTTAGAAGGAGGAAAGGTTAAACAAGACTTGGAAGTGAATTAAGACATTCTGTTTCGATCCAAATGAAACATGGAGGGGTAACAAACTCTTATTTTTATTCATGTTGCCAAACCCCTTTCCCTTCCCCCCAAATCTGTTTCTCATTGACCCAAGCCATTTTCATCCTACTTTTAGCACAAATAGGAAATGTCACCAGATTAAAAAAATTCATTATTAACCCCCCTCAAGCTCCTGGAGGGTCCTGGTTTGGGAATGGCAAAAATGTTGATGGAAAACCCATGCAGGAATATATAGAACAGCCCCATAACATCTAATGATACTAAATGCAGGATTTCATGGCAGGGCTGTAAGGATGTCCACAGTCCCCAATGCAGCATCCCAGCCCACATTGGCCATCCTGGGCTTCATGGTAAAGCAGGAGAGGCCTACATAATTGCCGTGGTTTAGCAGGCAGCTCAGCCCCACACAGTCACTTGCTCCCTCCCCCATGGGTAGATGGGGAGAGAATCAGAAGGGTAACACTCGCGGGTTGGGATAAGAACAGTTTAATAATTAAAATTAAAAGAAACAACAACAGAAATGCAATGTAAAGGAGAACAACGAGAGGCAGAAAGCCCCGGGGAAGGGGGGAAGGGGAGGGGGGAGGGGAACGAACCGCCAAAACAAACCACACACGACGCAGCCACTCACCACCCACCGACCTGACACCGCGCCGCTCCCAAGCCGCAAACTGCCCCCCCTTCATATACTGGTCATGGTGTCACATGGTATGGAATGAACATGCCATTGGCCAATTGGGGTCAGCCGCCCCCGCCCCCGCCCCTCCCAGCCCCTCCCAGCCCCCCGCCAAGCGGCAGAGCACTGGAAGCTGGAAAGGTAGCCGACCCCCCCACGGTGAGGAGAATTAACCCCTTCTCAGCCAAAACCAGCACATTCTCCACCCCTTATTCCATACTATTTACACCATGCCCAGGTCCCATACCATCCAATACAACCTTACCAACCACCACCCCTCCCCTTCCCATCCTTTAACATAATACACAGACATCATTGCCTTAGTCTATGGACCTTCCCTGTAAAATTTCCATTAAAATGTCCATTGAGTTCACCCAGTCCATGACTCTGGGCTCCATCTGTCATATCAGTCTTTCAGGGTGGGAGAGATGGTGTGTGTGGCATTGGGTTGCTGCATACCGAGTCAGTCATCGTTCCATCACTGCTGCACTTTGCTTGTTTCACAGTCTATCTTCCATGGGTTGGGAGGCTTGTACTCTGATATCATTGATACAACACAGAGGTGACACACAGTATTATATAGCAGTTCGCATTGTGCCATTCAGTTCATTGACTGTTTTCACCCAAAATCAAATCCCCTTGAGGCACACATCGGATTTCTCCATCCTCCCGCATCACCCACCAAGTGCACCCAGGTCCTCGAGCAAAAGCAATCCCACGAATGGGTTTGCCTTTGCCAGAGGCAGGAAGAACCCAGACTGTTTTGCCCAGCATACTTTTTGTGTGCACTACAGGGACTCTATCCCCTTCCACAGTATGTAGGATTTCTGACTGGGCAGGGCCAGCTCGGTTGGCAGATCCCCTCGTGTTGACTAACCACGTGGCTTTTGCTAAATGTGTATCCCAGTGCTTGAATGTTCCACCCCGCATTGCTCTCAGTGTAGTTTTTAACAGTCCATTGTACCGTTCAATTTTCCCAGAGGCTGGTGCGTGATAGGGGATGTGATACACCCACTCAATGCCATGCTCTTTGGCCCAGGTGTCTATGCGGTTATTTCGGAAATGAGTCCCGTAGTCTGACTCAATTCTCTCTGGGATGCCATGTCGCCACAGGACTTGTTTTTCGAAACCCAGGATAGTGTTCCGGGCAGTGGCGTGGGGGACAGGATATGTTTCCAGCCATCCGGTGGTTGTTTCTACCATTGTAAGCACATGGCGCTTGCCTTGACAGGTTTGTGGGAGTGTGATATAGTCAATTTGCCAGGCCTCCCCACATTTATATTTCAGCCATCGTCCCCCATACCACAGAGGCTTTACCCGCTTCGCTTGCTTGATTGCGGCGCACATTTCACATTCGTGGATAACCTGTGCAATAACATCCATGGTCAAGTCCACCCCTCGATCACGAGCCCACCTGTATGTTGCATCTCTCCCTTGATGGCCTGAGGTGTCATGGGCCCATCGAGCTAGAAATAGTTCACCCTTTGCTGCCAGTCCAGATCCACCTCAGCCACTTCAATCTTGGCAGCCTGATCTACCTGCTGGTTGTTTCGATGTTCTTCAGTGGCCCGACTCTTGGGGACGTGAGCATCCACATGACGTACCTTTACAACCAGTTTCTCTACCCGGGCAGCAATATCTTGCCACAATGTGACAGCCCAGATGGGTTTGCCTCTGCGCTGCCAGTTGCTTTGCTTCCACTGCTGCAGCCAGCCCCACAGGTCATTTGCCACCATCCAGGAGTCAGTATAGAGATAGAGCACTGGCCACTTTTCCCGTTCAGCAATGTCTAAGGCCAGCTGGATGGCCTTTACCTCTGCAACCTGGCTCAATTCACCTTCTCCTTCAGCAGTTTCTGCTACTTGTCGTGTAGGACTCCATACAGCAGCCTTCCATCTCCGGTGCTTTCCCACAAGGCGACAGGACCCATCAGTGAACAGGGCATACTGCTTCTCCTTTTCTGGCAGTGTGTTATACAGTGGGGCTTCTTCAGCACGTGTCACCTCCTCCTCTGGTGATAATCCAAAATCTTTGCCTTCTGGCCAGTCCATAATCACTTCCAAGATTCCTGGGCGACTGGGGTTTCCTACTCGATCCCGCTGGGTCATCAGTGCAACCCATTTATTCCATGTAGCATCAGTTGCATGGTGTGTGGAGGGGACGTTCCCTCTGAACATCCAGCCCAGCACTGGCAGTCGGGGTGCCAGGAGCAACTGTGCCTCAGTACCAACCACTTCTGAAGCGGCTCGGACCCCTTCATATGCTGCCAAAATCTCTTTTTCAGTATAGCAGTATAGCAGTATATATAGCAGAGTATAGCAGGCTTCGGACCCTCTGTATCCACGACTCCAGAACCCTAAGGGTCGACCTCGGGTATCACCTGGCGCTTTCTGCCAGAGGCTCCAGGTAGGGCCATTCTCCCCGGCTGTGGTGTAGAGCACATTCTTTACATTTTGTCCTGCCCAGACTGGCCCAAGGCCTACTGCATGAACTATTTCCTGTTTAATCTGTTCAAAGGCTTGTCGTTGCTCAGGGCCCCATTTGAAATCATTTTCTGGATCACTTCATAGAGAGGACTTATGATCAGACTGTAATTTGGAATATGCATTCTCCAAAAACCCACAATGCCCAAGAAAGCTTGCGTTTCCTTTTTGCTAGTTGGTGGAGACATGGCTGCTATTTTGTTGATCACATCCATTGGAATCTGACGACGACCATCTTGCCATTTGATTCCTAAGAACTGGATTTCTCGTGCGGGTCCCTTCACCTTACTTTGTTTTATGGCAAAACCAGCTTTCAGGAGGATTTGGATTATTTTCTCTCCTTTCTCAAAAACAACTTCTGCTGTGTTGCCCCACACGATGATGTCATCAATGTATTGAAGGCGTTCTGGAGCGTCTCCCTGTTCCAGTACAGTCTGAATCAGTCCATGGCAAATGGTGGGACTGTGTTTCCACCCCTGGGGCAGTCGATTCCAGGTGTACTGGACGCCCCTCCATGTGAAAGCAAACTGTGGCCTGCATTCTGCTGCCAGAGGGATGGAGAAGAATGCATTAGTGATATCAATTGTGGCATACTACTTGGCCGCCTTTGACTCCAGTTCGTATTGAAGTTCTAGCATGTCTGGCACAGCAGCACTCAACGGTGCAGTGACTTCATTCAGGCCACGATAGTCTATTTTATTCTCCACTCTCCATTAGACTTCCGCACTGGCCATATGGGACTGTTAAAGGGTGAGGGGGTCTTACTGATGACTCCTTGGCTCCTCAGTTGGTGAATGAGCTCATGGATGGGGATCAGAGAGTCTCGGTTGGTGCGATATTGCCACCAGTGCACTGTTGTGGTGGCAATCGGCACCTGTTGTTCTTTGACCCTCAGCAACCGCAGAACAGAAGGGTCCTTCGAGAGACCGGGCAAGGTAGACAGCTGTTTCATTTCCTCCGTCTCCAAGGCAGCTACACCAAAAGCCTACCTGTACCCTTTTGGGTCCTTGAAATACCCTCTCCTGAGGTAGTCTATGCCAAGGATGCACGGAGCCTCTGGGCCAGTCACAATGGGGTGCTTCTGCCACTCATTCCCAGTTAGGCTCACTTCGGCCTCCAATACAGTTAGCTCTTGGGATCTCCCTGTCACTCCAGCAATGCTGATGGGTTCTGCCCCTATATAGTTTGATGGCATTAAGGTGCACTGTGCGCCGGTGTCCACTAAAGCTTTATACTCCTGTGGGTCGGACGTGCCAGGCCATCGGAGCCACACAGTGCAGTAAGCCCGGTTATCCCTTTCCTCCACCTGGCTGGAGGCAGGGCCCCTCTAGTCCTGATCATGGCACTCACAACTCACTTCCTGTAAATGTGAATCAAAAGTCTCTCTATTACGCTTAGAAATAAAATCAGCGCTTCTACTCCTCTGTCTGGGGACTTGCTCACTGGAAACTGGAGCAGCAGCTTTCCTGGAAGAGCCTCCCTGAGTGACTGTTCTTCCTTGCAGTTCACGTACTCGTGCCTGTAGGGTCGAAGTAGGCTTGCCATCCCACTTCATCATGTCCTCTCCGTGGTCACACAGGTGGAACCATAGGGTGGCCTGTGGTGTATATCCTCTCCTTTGAGCCAAAAGACGCTTATTCCTAACAGCTGAGACACTACTCTGTAGAGGTGGGGAGCAGGACAGATCTTCTTTGAGTTGCTGGACCTCTTGGGATAGTTTCTCCACAGAAGAGACAAGCAAGGAAGAGATATTTGTTTCATAGTCCCGGAGTCTATCAATCAAGTCCTCCACCGTTGGTGTCTCGTCATCTTTCCAGGACGTTACTGCCAATGAGTTTGCATGCGAAGATGGTGCGCTCCGTACAAACTTCCGCCACATGGGTCGTGTGCACTTGGCTTCATCTGGATCTTTGGATGACTGTTGATCATCCAGGTCACCATAAATCACCTCAAGCACAGCTAATGCCCTCAGGTACTGGATACCTTTCTCCATGGTTGTTCATTTTCCTAGGCAATATGTAACATCATCTTTAAAGGGATACCTTTCCTTCACTTTGGACAGGAGTCGCCTCCAGAGGCTGAGGGCTTGGGTCCCTTTTCCAATTGCTTTGTCAACACCCCCTTCCCCAGAAAGGGATCCCGGTTGTTTGGCTTCTTTTCCCTCTAATTCCAGGCTACTGGCCCCATTATCCCAGCATCGGGGCAGCCAGGTGACAATGTGCTCACCTGGACGACGGCCGAAATCTTTTCACATATCTCACAACTCGCTCAAGGACAGGGACCGGGTGGTCTCTATTTCATTTATGACTTCTTCCTCCTCTCCTTGTGACAGCCCTGCTTTTTCATCATCCCGTTCTAAACGAGTTGACGTCCGCTTCCAAGATTTCGTCTTATGTATGGGGGCGACTGATACTGGCACGGGTTGATTCTCTGAGTCAGCTCCAGTACTTGTTGTGGGGGTTGAGTAGCCACAGTGCTTGTCCTGGGGGTTTAAGTGGCCGCAGTGCCTGTCACTTTGCCTTTCAATCCAGACCTCTTCCCCTTGGGAACACTGAATACTGTTGAGCAGGGCTTGGTATGCATGGGCCAGGCCCGAGCACATTGCAGTTATCTGTGTCTCTCTGGAGTTCCCAGCATAACAACATACTTTCTCCAAATATTCTACTAGTTTTTCAGGATTCTGCACTTGTTCAGGGGTGAAACTCCAAAACACTGGGGGTGCCCACTGCCCTAGGTATTTGCCCGTGCTATCCCACATGCCCTGCCACTCATAACTATCAAGCGTCGGAGCAGATTTCTGGGTAATATCCTTAAGTTGCTTAGTCAAAACCAAAACGACATGCCCCAAAACTAACAATAAGTGTATCTTAACCACCCAAGGATGTTCAAGATACAAAAAGGTTGTTGTAATAGAGGCAGAGATATCATTGAACAAAGTTGCAAAAGTACTATTCTGTATTTCCTCCATATAAAATCTCTCAGAGGAGGAGGTATAATTGGTAATTGCCTCAACAAGGTGGTATCCAAAGTACAGTAAGGGTTTCAGGAAAAACCCCAAATACCAGATAAAGCTGAAAACAAGTGTTTGCATAACAAATCTTGTAGCCAAACCTTACTAATCACAGCAGAACACAGCAGACTCAACAAACCAACACCAATCTTTAATACCAACTGCAAAAAGGACAACATGGTGCTGTGACCAGCAGCTGTTGTTATCTCTAACCCTTGAGCCCCACGTTGGGCGCCAAAAAGACTGTCGTGGTTTAGCCGGCAGCTCAGCCCCACACAGTCACTCACTCGCTCCCCCACCGGTAGATGGGGGAGAGAATCAGAAGGGTAACGCTCGTGGGTTGGGATAAGAACAGTTTAATAATTAAAATTAAAAGAAACAACAACAGAAATGCAATGTATAGGAGAACAACAAGAGGCGCAAAACCCTTGGAGGGGCAGAAGTGAATGAACCGCCAAAACAAACTGCATGCGACGCAGCCGATCACCACCCTCCGACCCAACGCTGCGATGCTCCCGAGCCGCAAACTGCCCCCCCTTCATATACTGGTCATGATGTCACATGGTATGGAATGGACATGCCATTGGCCAGTCGGGGTCAGCCACCCCCACCATGGCCCTGCCCCTCCCAGCCCCCCCCCCCGCCAAGTGGCAGAGCACGGGAAGCTGGAAAGGTAGCTGAGCCCCCATGGTGAGGAGAATTAACCCCTTCTCTGCCAAAACCAGCACATGTTTGCTGGAGGAGAGGGGAGATGGTTTGAGTTTATAGTTCCTCTTCTCCCATTACTTTTACCGTTACTTTTACCGTTACTTTTACCATTACTTTTACTTTTTTTTTTAAAAGCTCATTTAACAGTGAGATAGCGAGATAGTGAGAGGGAAATGTCACCAAACATTTGCTTGATTATGCCTATGTGTTGATGTAGTAGGGCTTTCAGATGGTTGCCCGCATGTGGGGAAACACATTTTTGTTTTACTAATACTGGAAACAACTGTGTCTGGAAAAGGCAACTTGTAGCTTGCTCTGCTGCCCGGCACAAGACAAAATTCATTTTAGGCAGTAAAGAGACTTTTGGCAGCTGCAGCATCCTTAGTATGAGGTCTAGAAGTGATCTGGGTAGCTAATGGTGTGAAACTATACCTGCTCTACAGGACTGTTCATCTTTTGCTTCAGCTGGTATGGCCCTGCAAACACACTGAATTGTCACCCTGGGGCTGTTTTGTGCAAGTACCTGCTGGACCAGGGTTTGCAAGGGGTTGCTGATGGAGATGTCTCCACTTAGCACAGTGGGGACAGCTATCGTAGAATCATCGAATGGTTTGGGTTGGAAGGGACCTTCCAAGGTCATCTACTCCAATCCCTCTGCCATGAGCTGGGACATCTTCAACTAGATCAGGTTGCTCAGAGCCCCAGCCAACCTGACCTTGACTGTTTCCATGGATGGGGCATCGACCACCTCTCTGTTCCAGGGTTTCACCACACTCACCATAAAAAATTTCTTCCCTATATCCAGTCTGAATTTCCTCTCTTTTAGTTTAAAACCATGACCCCTTGTCCTATTGCAACAGGTCCTACGAAAAGTCTGTCCCCATCTTTCTTCTAAGCCTCCTTTAGGTACAGAAATGCTGCAATAAGGTCTCCCCACAGCCTTCTCTTCTCCAGGCTGAACAACCCCAACTCTCTCAGCCTGTCCTTGTAGGAGAGGTGCTCCAGCCCTTGGATCATTTCTGATCCCTCCTCTGTACCTGCTCCAACAGGTCCATGTCTGTCCTGTGCTGAGGACCCCAGAGCTAGACGCAGCACTGCAGGTGGGGTCTCACCAGAGCAGAGTAGAGGGGCAGAATCACCTCCCTCGGCCTGCTGACAATATCTTCCCAGATATCATCTGGGGAGGAGCATCTTCCTACACACCCATGGGCAGGCATGAAACAATTGTGGACGCTTGGATCTCCCATTCATCAGCCTGGGGACAAGATTGGTGTCTTTGAGGCAGTCAGAGCTTTCCCTTGCAACTTGTGTCTTAGTTATCCTTCTCCAAACCCAGCAGTATCTGTGCCAAAGGAGTGCTAGCTTGTCTGACTGAAAAAAACCCCCACCCTCGAGTCTATTTAGGGTACCTTTGATTTTTTTATATTTTCTTTTTTTTAGTGCAAATGGGTAGTGCCTGTGTGGCAGTGCAAAGCAGAGAGGGAAATCATAGAATCATAGAATCATTAAGGTTGGAAAAGACCTCTAGGATCATCAAATCCAGCCGTCAACCCAACAATATCACAACTCCTAATCCATGCCCTGAAGTGCCACGTCTACATGTCTCTTAAATACCTCCAGGGATGGTGACTCAACCACTTCCCGGGGCAGCCTGTTCCAATGGCTGACCACTCTTGCAGTGAAGAAATTTTTCCTACCTGCTAGACAGGGTAGGGTAGGTTTAGGGGAGGCCAACAACATCCTGGCTTGTATCAGGGACAGTGTGGCCAGCAAGAGTAGGGAAGTGATCATGCCCCTGTACTCGGCACTGGTGAGGCCACACTTCGAATATCGTGTTCAGTTTTGGGCCCCTCACTACAAGAGGGACACTGAGTTGCTGGAGTGTGTCCAGAGAAGGGCAACAAAGCTGGTGAAGGGTCTGGAGAGCAGGTCTTATGAGGAGAAGTTGTGGGAGCTGGGGTTGTTCAGTCTGGAGAAGAGGAGGCTGAGGGGAGACCGTATCACTCTCTTACAACTACCTGAAAGGAGGTTGTAGTGAAGTGAGTGTTGGCCTTTTCTCCCAAATCACTAGCAATAGGATGAGAGGGAATGGCCTCAAGCTGCATCAGGGGAGGTTTAGATAGGATATTAGGAAAAATTTCTTCACTGCAAGAGTGGTCAGGCATTGGAACAGGCTGCCCAGAGAGGTGGGGGAGTCACCATCCCTGGGGGTATTTAAAGACGTGTAGACGTGGCACTTCAGGGCATGGTTTAGGAGACGTGATATTGTTGGGTTGATGGTTGGATTTGATGATCCTAGAGGTCTTTTCCAACCTTACTGATTCTATGATTGTGTGTATATATATAAAAGCATGTATCTGCCTAGGTAGAGCCAGTGGCGAGGCTTTGGGTCACTCCTGCCTTATCTGTGGGATGCTTCTTTTATCTTTTGAGATGAAAGGTGCCCCAGAAATGAAATCCACCAATAAGCTGTACTCCTTTTGATGTAAAATAGTAATAATAAATACTATCCTGCTGTTCCCCTCATCCCTCGTGGTCACAAAGCACTCCATAAATTGCACTCCAGCCTTTCACATTCCAGCTGTTGCATGTACCGAGATACAGCCGTGCGTGGGAATAGAAGAAATCATATCTTTGGGGCCATTGCTTATGTTACCCACAGGTTAATGTGAATGGTTTGTTTTTCCCTTCACTCTCCCTTATCCCAGTCTGTGATTTGTGTTGATTTGGAGGCTGAGTTCAGCCTGCAGCAGTTTATGCCTTTATTTCTGTTGAGTCCTTAATAGCAGCTGGTGCATCTTGCATCCCCCTGGCCAGGGCAATGTTGACCCGGTCTTTGCTCACCAAGCAGTGGATTGAGGCTTGATGAAATATTTGGTGTTCACCTATTCTAGAAATGGAACAGGGTCATATTTTTTGCCACCTTGCTTTGCTGCCCTTTCCCATGGATCTAAAACTGGCGCCTGGCTTGATGTGATGCTCAGATTTCCCTTTGGCAGGCTGTGTTACCCTCCCTCCTCAGCTTGGGTCTTTGTTCATGGAGGTCTTAGACATCACTAAATCGTGTTTACCTTCTGTCAGCCACACCTCCTTCCCATCCAGCATGGGATGAGTGTTTTGGAAGGAGGGACGAGTGTGCCTGAGCTCTGGTATTTCTCCATGGGGACCTCCTGGCTCCTCAGAACATCCTCTAGGTCCCTGATCACCCTTCTTTCCTCATCCTCACACTTTTGGTCAAGGAGAGAACATAAGCTGGTAGGTCTGATGCTGTCCCGGCCCACACGCATCAGCCTAATTTCCCCAAGAGTAATTTATTTTGTAATTCATTAGACACCCAAGAACCTTTCCTAGCACTGAACCATCTGTGTTTTAGAATCATTGAATGGTTTGGGTTGGAAGGGGCCTTTAAAGGTCATCTAGTCCAACCCCCCTGCAATGAGCAGGGACATCTTCAATGAGATCAGGTTGCTCAGAGCCCCATCCAGCCTCACCTTGAGTGTTTCCAGGGATGGGGCATCTACCACCTCTCTGGGTTTTTTTTTGTCTCCCAACAGTGAAGGGCTAAAGATGTAGTAAAAGTTCAGCTGCAAATTGGCCTCCAGGCTCTTGTTTGCTGGGCCTTACCCAGGAGCCATATCCAAATTACCCAAATTCAGACCGGGCTCCTGTGGGCTGGCAGCAGCCCAGGGGACCACAACCTCCATTGGGAAGGCCCAGCCCAGCAGCCTGGCTTACTTTAAAGCAGGCAAGTGGAAAAGCCCACCAAGATAAATGCTCAGGTAATCACATGGGTCCAAACTGTGCAAGCACCTTATGTCATCAAAGCAATGTCAAAATCAATTTGATGTCTAGCAGGGAGGCAGACACGTTGGGTCCCTTCAGCATTCATTAGCATTCAGGTGGCAGCTGTTTGCCGAAGCTGCTTTTTCTGGGAAATACATTTAAAAAAAAATTAAAGGAGGGGAAAAATTAAAATTAAGTATTAACCATAATTTTCTCTTGTTAAAGGTAACAACAGCCCCAGCACCAGTCTCTAACAGGGATGGTTGTTGGGTTTCCAAGACGGAGAAGCAGAGTGCACACCACAGAAGTGAAGTGATGATCAAATAAGAAAGCAAATGAGTCTACCCCTCATTTTTAACAAAGGCAGGAACAGGGCCAGTGGCAGAGTGGTTTAGCTGAGCAGTTAGAAAATTGGAGGTCAAAGCCTGACATAGCTATTGATGAATTGGAGGGTGATGGAAGAAGAGTAGCAGATATTATGAGTGGGCTGCAGGGACTGAAACACGAAGCAAGATTAAAAGAAGCTAAGTACCTGGAGGCGGTGTGGCTGCACGGCAGCGAGGCGAACCATAATTGCAGTCACTGCATGCTGGAGACTGGAGAGGGATGGGGGAGAGAGGATCAGAGTGGGGCAAAATGGGTGTAAGGCAGAGGAAAGGGGTGAAATTCAGGCTGTTCTCTCCAGAGGATGAATTTGTTCAGGTTGTGTGGTGCATCACCCGCTGGTCATCTCTTTTTGGCCATCTTTCCTTGAGTTATTCTGGTTCATACCCCAATGTTTCCAATATAGCTGCAGGTCATTAATGAAGGGCTGGATTCCGCTCTGCTGATGGAGGATGATCCTGTCTAAGCAACCTCCAGTGCCTGCTCCTGTAAAGCATCCTCATGAGTATTGGGTTCAATGCTTGAAAGAGCAAATCCTTTGAAGATCTGGTCTGCCCTTGGTAGCTCATACCGTGCGGGGCTTACTGGGCAAGGTGTTGGGATGGAGTTGGCTCAGGGCTGGTAGCAGCTCTCAGGAAAGTGTTTCTGCTGGGAATGGTCAGGCATCAGGCTCACATTGCAGCTTTTCTCACAGTGGTGTCACTTACCAGCTCTTGCTTGATGAGATCGCCCATTTTCATGAAGACCTTATAAGCGTCATAACTTCCTATCATAACAGCTTCCTTTGAAACTAGAGTGCAGATGATGCCCTGGGCAGGTGACGTACCAAAAGATGTAGATGCAGAGACTTGGACGTATTTTATTAATCTTGCTTCTTTGCAAAGTGAAGCTCCAAATGAATCCCTAACCACTGTGACTGCAAAATTGCCTCAGTGGGTCTGAGCATGACGGCACCTGCCTGAGTCTGCAGGTAGCCTGAGGTAGTAAAAGAAAGGATGAACTCTCCTGCCTCTTACCAAATGCTTTGGGGAGCTCAGCTCGGTGGCTTTGCCTTGGTCTAGACTAACTTTTTGCTGATTATTGTTTCAGTGGCTGGAGTGGCAAAGGGAACGGATTAAGTCTGTTAGCATCATGCTTGTCCATGATTGCATGTTCAGTTGATTGACTGAATCCATGATTGCATGTATCATTTTTTAGCCTGGCTTCCAAGGAAACAAATCTGAGACTTGGCTCTTTCCCTGGTCACATATTTCCCTTCAGTAATTCTTGAATGATGTTGTAGCTGAGGGTCAAATTTGATGGAGGGCTAGGAAGAATTTGAAACACTTAGGTTTCCTGAGAATAAATATCTTGCTAGAGACCCTACTAATGACCTGAGTGAGGAAACACCTGCAGTGGTATTAGACACAAGCGAATCTGGTAATGGTAGAGCCATGCGATGTGGTTGCCACCTGACTGCAGAGGCTTTCTGGGTGGATGCTTTTAACAAATTAATCCTAAGGGTGCCTGCAGTCTCTGTAAAGCCAGACACTCCTAGGATAAATCCTGGACCTAATTCCAAGCTGTCTAGCATCTCATGTAGTCATTGAGCTTCTGCAGAGCAGGGACAAGAAGCAGCCAGACTGATCTTTGACTGTGAGGCACTGAGGGATTCAACCTTTTGCATGTGTCTGAGCCAGGCAGACATGAGTCTTGAATCAGATTTTAAAAAAAACCCCAACTTGTTAGTTCATTAGACATGACTAAGGGCTGTTTGGGTTAATGAAAAAGTTGAGCAAAACTTAATTGTTCCTGCATAAAGAGCGCATGGAGGAGCTATGGAGGCAGAGGTGATGTGCATAAGGTGTTGCTTGTGTGCTTTTAGGCTTGAAGGGAGTAGATGCGCCAGCATCACTTTGCATGAGAAGGAGGAATATAAAAATAAAGCTCATAAGCTTTTATTTTGAGGGCTTTTGGTGCCACAGCAGGATGCTGGGCTGGGATGCTTTGGGTTCAGCTGTGGTGCAGCATTTTTTTTTTAATGAATTTACTTTATATCGGAGGATTTTGTGCCAAATGAGATACCATTTGCTTGTGGCAATCTCGTTGTGTGCCACTTGGGGTTCAGCTGTCCGCTACAGCTGGCATAGAGCCCATCTTTAAGTGATAATGGGTGGAAGGGGCATCTATATGCCTATGTGCTTTGAAACCCATTTCAGCTCACTGCTCGTGGAGATGTGGACCAAGCCAGAGGTCTCCAGTGCTGCAGTGGAAGTTGGGCAAAGATGCAGAGTGCATCAGTGCTGGTGACCTCCTCCCTGAAATGATTTCCAGGTGCTTTCTCTGGCCACATCCAGTGACAAAGCAGTAAGGGGCAGCTGCCTTTTTTCTGATGCCTGAGGGTGGGCATCCTGCAAGTCTCGCAACAAAGCCTCAGCAAGGGTGTCACCTCCTTTATGCATCCTCCTCCATAACCACTCCATCCGGTTGCATGGTGACATGGGGTTTTGCCTCCTTGCTTTCCTCTCCTTTAACCCCTGGTTGCCATGACCAGCCTCACCTCCTTTCTTGTGGATCAGAGCTGCTGCTCTGATCTTTTGTCTTTTTTATCTACCTAAGGAAGGTGGGAGAGAGGCAAAGAAAGGAGAAAGGGGTGGGAAAGCCATCGTGATTGCTGGGCTGACTGCTCCGGTCCATGCTGCTGCCCTGAGGGGAGAGGGGGACACCAGGGTGAGCATGGGAAACCCCAGCCAGCATCCGTGCAGCATTTTCTGTCGCACTGGCGAGGAGTTAAGTAGAGTTTAATGTTATATCGACACAGAAAAACATACTTGATGTAGAAGAAAACTGACCAAGAAGTGGAATAAGAATTTATGCAACATCTTTTTTTTCCTCCCTCTTTTACACCT
Source organism: Phalacrocorax aristotelis (assembly GCF_949628215.1). Lineage (NCBI taxonomy): Eukaryota > Metazoa > Chordata > Aves > Suliformes > Phalacrocoracidae > Phalacrocorax > Phalacrocorax aristotelis. The sequence continues at coordinate 4,935,295 of NC_134310.1, read as the reverse complement.
CAGTAGCACACACTGATGTTGTCTGGGTGGGTCTGATCTCAGCGCTTGGGTAATTTTATGAATGGTCTTGCTGTTTTCATGGGAGTCAAGTGATTTATGTGCATCTTTGCAGATCTGGGCCTTTAGATAATACCTAAGTGCACACCCACACATGCCGCTACAGAAATATCTTATAACCCCTGTGTAAAAAAATATTTTCTTTTAATTGTAGCAGTAAAGCTGGAATTTCTGGATAGGACTAATGGTGTGAAGTGCCTAATTCCCACCAACGTACATAAGAGTTGAGCACATCATTCTTTCCAAGACCCTTTTTGGAAAACTCCTTGGTGCGTGTGTCTGCTGAGGGTAGATTGTGGGGGGAGAGGAGGCAGCTGGAGCTTGAGTAGCTTCCTGGTGGCCACTCTTGAATCATAGAATCATTAAGGTTGGAAAAGACCTCTAGGATCATCAAGTCCAACCATCAACCCAACAATATCACATCTCCTAAACCATGCCCTGAAGTGCCACGTCTACACGTCTTTAAATACCCCCAGGGATGGTGACTCCCCCACCTCTCTGGGCAGCCTGTTCCAATGCCTGACCACTCTTTCAGTAAAGACATTTTTCCTAATATCCTATCTAAACCTTCCCTGATGCAGCTTGAGGCCATTTCCTCTTGTCCTATTGCTAGTGATTTGGGAGAAAAGGCCAACACTCACTTCACTACAACCTCCTTTCAGGTAGTTGTAAGAGAGTGATACGGTCTCCCCTCAGCCTCCTCTTCTCCAGGCTAAACAACCCCAGCTCCCTCAGCTGTTCTTCATCAGACTTGTTCTCCAGACCCTTTACCAGCTTTGTTGCCCTTCTCTGGACACACTCCAGCAACTCAGTGTCCCTCTTGTAGTGAGGGGCCCAAAACTGAACACGATATTCGAAGTGTGGCCTCACCAGTGCTGAGTACAGGGGCACAATCCCTGCCCTGCTCCTGCTGGCCACACTATTCCTGATACAAGCCAGGATTTTGTTGGCCTTCTTGGCCGCCTGAGCACACTGCTGGCTCATGTTCAGTCAGCTCTCAACCAACACCCCCAGGTCCTTTTCCTCCAGGCAGCTTTCCAGCCACTCTTCCCCAAGCCTGTAGCATTGCATGGGGTTGTTGTGACCAAAGTGCATGACCTGGCACTTGGCCTTGTTAAACCTCATACAATTGGCCTCATCCCATCGATCCAGCCTGTCCAGGTCCCTTTATAGAGCCTTCCTACCCTTGAGAAGATCAACACTCCTGTCCAACTTGGTGTCATCTGCAAACTTACTGAGTGTGCACTTGATCCCCTCATCCAGATCATCAATGAAGATATTAAACAAGACTGGCCCCAACACTCAGCCCTGGGGAACCCTGCTTGTGACCAGTCGCCAACTGGATTTAGCTCCATTCACCACAACTCTCTGGGCTTGGCCATCCAGCCAGTATTTTACCCAGTGACACGTACACCCATCCAAGCCATGAGCCGCCAGCTTCTCTAGGAGGATGCTGTGGGAGACAGTATCAAAGGCTTTGCTAAAGTCCAGGTAGACAACATCCACAGCCTTTCCCTCATCCACTAGGTGGGTCACCCTGTCATAGAAGGAGATCAGATAGGTCAAGTAGGACCTGCCCTTCATGAACCCATGCTGGCTGGGCCTGATTCCCTGGTTGTCCTACACACGCTTAGTGAGCTCACTCAAGATTAACTGCTCCATAACCTTCCCCAGTACTGAGGTCAAGCTGATAGGCCTGTAGTTTCCCAGATCCTCCTTCTGGCCCTTCTTGTAGATGGGCATCACATCAGCAAGACTCTAGTCATCTGGGACCTCCCCTGTTAACCAGGACTGCTGGTAAACGATGGAGAGTGGCTTGGCAAGCTCCTCCGCCAGCTCCCTCAGTACTCTCCAGTGGATCCCATCCAGCCCCATAGACTTGTGAGTGTCCAGGTGGAGCAGCAGGTCATAAACAGCTTCCTCCTGGATTATGGGGGGTTTATTCTGCTCCCCATCCCTGCCTTCCAGCTCAGGGGGATGAATACCCTGGGGATAACTGGTCTGACTGTTTAAAGACTGAGGCAAAGAAGGCACTTAGTAACTCAGCCTTTTCCTCATCCTCAGTTGCAGTGTTCCCCTCTGCATCCAATAGAGGCTGGAGATTCTCTTTGATTCTCTTTTTGTTGTTTATATATTTGTAAAAACATTTTTTGTTATCCCTTACAGCAGTGGCCAGGCTGAGTTCTAGCCAGGCTTTTGCTTGCCTAATTTTCTCTCTGCAAGACCTAACGAGACCTCTGTACTCTTCTTGTGTAACCTGCCCCTTCTTCCAAAAGTGGTAGACTCCCTGTCGTGGTTTAGCCGGCAGCTCAGCCCCACACAGTCGCTCGCTCGCTCCCCCACCGGTAGATGGGGGAGAGAATCAGAAGGGTAACGCTCGTGGGTTGGGATAAGAACAGTTTAATAATTAAAATTAAAAGAAACAACAATAGAAATGCAATGTAAAGGAGAACAATGAGAGGCGCAAAGCCCCGGGGAAGGGGGGAAGGGGAGGGAACGAACCGCACACTACACAGCCGATCACCACCTACCGACCCGATGCCGTGCCACTCCTGAGCCGCAAACTGCCCCCCCTTCATATACTGGTCATGGTGTCACATGGTATGGAATGAACCTGCCATTGGCCAATTGGGGTCAGCCGCCCCCACCACGGCCCTGCCCCTCCCAGCCCGCCCCCCCCCACCACGCGGCAGAGCGCGGGAAGCTGGAAAGGTAGCCGACCCCCACAGTGAGAATTAACCCCTTCTCAGCCAAAACCAGCACACTCCCCTTTTTATCCTGAGTCCCAGCAGAAGCTCCCTGTTCAGCCAGGCCGGTCATCTTCCCCGCCAGTTTGTCTTGTGGCACTTGGGGACAGCCTGCTCCTGTGCCTGCAAAACTTCCTTCTTGAAGAAAGCCCAGCCTTCCTGGACTCCTTTGCCCTTCACAACTTCCTCCCAAGGGACTCTCCCAACCAGTGCCCTGAACAGGCCAAAGTCTGCCCTCTGGAAGTCCATGGTAGTGGTTCTGCTGACCCCTCTTCTTACTTTGTTAAGAATCAAGAACTAGATCATATCACAGACTCACAGAATCACAGGTTGGAAGGGACCTCAGGGATCATCTAGTCCAACCTTTCTAGGAAGAGCACAGTCTAAACAAGATGGCCCAGCACCCTGTCCAGACAACTCTTGAAGGTGTCCAACGTGGCCGAGTTAACCCCTTCCCTGGGGAGATTATTCCAATGGTTGACTGTCCTCACTGTGAAAAATTTCCCTCTGGTGTCCAATCGGAAAGAGCAACTTGTGTCCATTCCCCCTTGTCCTCTCCATGGGACTCCTTGTAAAAAGGGAATCTCCATCTTCTTTGTAACTACCCCTAAAGTACTGGTACATGGTGATGAGATCCCCTCTAAGCCTCCTTTTCTCAAGGCTGAACAAATCCAGTTCTCCCAGCCTATCCTCGCATGGCAGGCTTCCCAGTCCTTTGATCATCTTGGTGGCCTTTCTCTGGACCCCTTCCAGCCTGTCCACATCCTTTTTGTATAGAGGGGACCAGAACTGCACACAGTACTCCAGGTGTGGCCTGACAAGTGCTGAGTAGAGTGGTATAATGACTTCTTTCTCTCTGCTGGCGATGCCCTTTTTGATGCAACCCAGCATCCTATTGGCCTTCTTGGCCGCAGCAGCACACTGTTCGCTCATGTTGAGCTTCCTGCCCACCAGGACCCCCAGGTCCCTTTCCACAGAGCTGCTCTACAGCCAGGTGGATCTCAGTCTGTGCTGCACTCCCGGATTATGTTATCCCAGGTGCATGACTTTACACTTGTCCTTGTTGAACTTCATAAGGTTCTTGCTGGCCCACTCCTCCAGCCTATCCAGATCTCCCTGCAGAGCAGCTCTCCCTTCTGGAGTGTCTACTTCCCCACTCAACTTGGTGTCATCTGCAAACTTCATCAGGCTACACTTGATGCCGTTATCCAGATCACTTATAAAGATATTGAATAACATTGGGCCCAATATTGATCCCTGGGGGACCCTGCTTGTGACAGGTTGCCAGTTTGAGAAAGAGCTATTTACCACCACCCTTTGGGTGTGGCCTGTCAGCCAGTTCCCCACCCACTGCACAGACCACTTGTCTAGGCCATAACACATCAATTTCTCCAGGAGGAGGCCATGGGGGACTGTGTCAAAGGCCTTGGAGAAGTCCAGGTAGACAATGTCCACCGCCTGCCCCATGTCAACCAGGCAAGTCACTTTGTCATAGAAGGCCACCAGGTTTGTCAAGCATGATCTGCTCTTAGTGAAGCCATGTTGGCTTTTCCCAATCACATGCTTCATTTGACTTGTGATGGCCCCCAGGAGGATTCATTCCATAACTTTCCCAAGGATTGAAGTAAGACTGATAGGCCTGTAGTTACCTGGCGCCTCCCTCGAGCCTTTCTTGTAGATAGGGGTAACATTTGCCTTCCTCCAGTCCTCTGGGACATCCCCCGTTCTCCACAACTTCTCGAAGATTATGGAGAGTGGCCTTGCAGTGACATCAGCCAGCTCTCTCAACACCCTCAGGTGGATGGCATCAGGGCCCATCGACTTGTAGGGGTCAAGCTCCTGTAATAATTCACGTACTAACTCTTCCTTCACTGATGGTGGGTTGGTGTTTGGATCAACCGGGAATTTTGTTCCCAAAGCCTGGGACCCAACAGTGTTGGTAAAGACAGAGGTGAATAAGGTGTTGAGGACCTCTGACTTTTCAGCATCGTTGGTGACTGACTCTCCTATTCTGTTTAACAGTGGGCCTTTGTTTTCCTTCTTTTTCAAGAAGTTCCTAAGCCCAAGATGCCTCTGACCACCACATCATCCACCAGTCCTTCTGTGTTTGTGAGCAGGAGGTCAAGTGAGGCACCTCCCCTAGTTGGCTCACTTACCAGCTGTGTCAGGAAGTTATTTTCCACACACTCCAGGAACATCCTAGACTGTTTCTTCTCTGCTGTGTTGTATTTCCAGCAGACATCTGGTAAATTGAAGTCCCCCACTAGAACAAGGGCAACCAATACTTCCTCCAGCCGCTTGTAGAACACTTCATCTACCTCTTCATCCTGGCTGGGTGGTCTATAACAGACCCCCAGCAGGATATCTGCCTTGTTGCCCTTCCCCCTCATCCTTACCCATGAGCACTTGACCTTATCATCAAAGTCACTAAGCTCTACACAATCGAAGCACTCCCTATCATATAGAGCCACCCCACCACCTCTCCTCCCTTGCCTAGCCCTTCTGAAGAGCTTATAGCCATCCATTGCAGCACTCCAGTTGTAAGAGTCATCCCACCATGTCTCTGTGATGGCAACTAAGTCATAGCTATCCTGCTGCACAATGGCTTTCAGCTCCTCCTGTTTGATGCCCATGCTGCGTGCATTGGTATAGATGCACTTGAGCTGGGCTATTGTTTTCACCCCCAACCCTGGCATGCCACCCCTAGGCTCCTCTCTGGTGGGCCTGGCTACATCCCCTTCCCCCTTCAAACCTAGTTTAAAGCCCTCTTAATGAGCCCCGCCAACTCATTTGCAAGAATCCTTTTCCCCCTTTGAGACAGGTGAACTCCATCTGCTGCCATCTTGCTGGTGGCTTTGAAACATTTTGCCATCACACCAGAGCTCCTATGCTGGGAAAAATCATCCAGCTGGTGCTGTGCAAAGCAAGACTGGCTTGTGGTTCTCAGTGTGGGGGATACTGAGGTCCATCTCATGTCAGCCATTGTTAAAAACAAGATATGGGGCTAGACAACCCTTTCTGAAAGTGTTTCTTCCCATGGTGCAGACCTGAGTTGACATGTTGTCGTCCTGTGTAGATTACCCACCTCTTACATGGTGTCCTGCAGTGGGACTCAGTCCTTCAGGTGGTGTCTTGTGGTACCCAGGTTCATGTAGCTCTGGCAAATGCCAGAAGTCTATCTATCTCTTACAGCTATTTCCAGTCTTCTGCTCAGCTTTTTAAACTCCCCATTGATCTGAGCTTGCTGCTCAGCTCCTCTTATTTCTGCTGGAGAACCCAGCACACATGGACTAGAAGGAAGGGCTGACTGACACGTGACTGTCTGAGCCTGAATAAAGCTACTGCTGGACCCAGCGAGGTGGTTTGCCTATCTCCAGTATTCAGTGCCACGCTGGTCTTTCTGCAAGCTGGAGGCCAGCAAGAGGTTTGACCTTAAAAGAGAAGGGATTTCTGAGGGCATTCACCATTGTTCTAATGCTTTCAATTTTGTGTTATTAAAAAAAAAAGTGAAGAGCATTTTGCCAATGTGCATTTGCTATTCCATTCACTGGAAGCAGAATTAGCTCAATGCTGGCTGTATTTGAAGCCCCTGCCAATCTCAAAGGACCTCATTCAGTATCCACTTTGTTTCAACAACTAGCAAGACGAAAGAGCATCTGGCATGCAAATTGTATGCTAGGACACATGCCCAATGTGAGGTCCTGCCCTGGCAAGCAACAGTTCAAACCAACCAAACAAAATATCTCTTTCAGTCAAGAGATCTGCTGTTGGGTTGCCTCCAAATGCCTGTACATTGACACAAAACATTTTTTTCTCATGGTGTCCCTCCAGGGCCAGCCTGTGCAGAAATTGCCACTCTGCTGTGTGCGTCGTTAGTTGATTACCAACATCTAATCATGTTTGGTGTAGCTGTCTAACATGCCATGTCTTGGCTGTCATCGCAGTGTGGTGCAACCTTGTGCTAAAGCCTGGTCATCATTACAGGTTGCCCAGAGAAGCTGTGGATGCCCCCTCCCTGGAAGTGTTCAAGGCCGGGTTGGACAGGGCTTTGAGCAACGTGGTCTAGTGGAAGGTGTCCGTGCCCATGGCAGTGGAGCTGGACTAGATGATCTTCAAGGTCCCTTCCAACCCAAACCATTCTGTGATTCTGTGATCCTCCAGCTTGTGCTAAGGAGCTCCTACAAACAGCTCTGGAGTGCTTTGGAGGAGAAGGGTTGGGGGAAAGTGTGGGTCATCATTCCCAATGCTCTTAAGCCCATGATGATGCTCCTTCTTTACCACTGGGTAAATGTCAGGTCCTGTTACGGGGCCCTGTGCAGGAGAAGGGGAGATCCTAGATCGCTGCTCAGCTTGAAAATGCAGGCTGGAGAGGAAAAATGGCTTTTCACTCCTATCTACTGATCTGATGTAGTAAATTATACTGCGGGGGGGGGAGAGCCACAGAAGCATGCTGCCTTTCTGCAGGGGACCTCCCTGTCCCCTGGTGAGAGGTGTGGGAAGGATGGTGGTCCCTACCTGCAGAGAGCATGAGAAAAGATTTTCAATATTTTCTTAAAATGCATGACAAAAATAGACTTTGGGGTCAATGTTGCTGAAGCATCAGTGAAAGGGAGCGTATCTCTTTGCTGGAAGTGGAGGCAGGCTTTCATGGGAGAGTGTGGGCTTGTTTGATGCTTTCATGTTTTATTGTCTAAGGCAGGGTTGACCCAGCAGTGGTTGCCCTTTGGAGTGTGTGGATCCTCATGGTAGGGGTTGTGTCTTGTCCTGCCCTCAGGTGTTGTGACTGCTGAGGGAATGACCCTTTTGATGGAATAAAGAGAAAACAAGTGGATGACTAACCAAACAAGTTCTGTAGGTACTTGCTCTGAAAGCAAATGTTTGTTTTCTTCTTCTGAGGGTTTTCAGACACTCTTCTGCATTCAGCTTTGCTGGAAAGTTAAAAGGAAAACACTCAGAAAGATGAAATTTCCCATTCAATCCTCTAGGATTTTTTTCCTGAAGCTTGTGTAAGGATCTTTGGAAGGTCAGTGGCAGCTTCTGCTGTGGTGTGATGGACTTATTTCCCTTTCCCCTACACAGCCCTGTAGAGAGCCTTGGCTCCAGACCCTGCTCTCACCGTACAGCTGTGCAAGTGGCAATACTAATTTTTGTGGGCTGGACGAGCCTTCTGCTGTCCTCCGTGCTTTGGCAAAGGAGGCTGCAATTCAGCGTGCGGTATCTTCCATGGCATCTGGGCAGTTGACATTGCATGAAAATGAAAGTGAGTTGCAAGGCCAAGAGGGAGGCAGTGGGGCAGTTAGGACTGGATGTGGCCTCAAGAGGGGTTGGAGGCAGGTCCCGTCACCTGTCCATAGCTCCTGTTTTCCCTTCTTCTCCGTGTCTGTCTGTGTTGGACATCCCAGCAGATCATACCCTCTGCAGATGACTTTGACCTTGGCTGCTGCCCAAACTTGCTCTGCTGGGGCAGGTAGACATAGGAGGAATTCAGAGCCTTTGAGACCAGCAATCAGCCCTTAAGCATTTTCTAAATACTATGAAGCATGATTTAAGCTGATAACTACTTTTTTCCACTGGAAAAAAAATATAAGTCATGGTTTTGGGAAACTGCACTTACTTTAGCTTGAGGTAACTTCAGCTGAGCTTCTTGAAGTCTCTGATCCATCCCAAACCTGCTGAGCTCAGAAAATAAAATTAAAACGGTGATAACAACAAGCCCGGCGTACCCTGTGAGAGACAGAGTGGGGTGAATAGCAAGAATTTGGGGGTTTTTGATCTTGTAGCTTTGATGTGATTCATGAAAAATAAATGCGCTACAACTTTAAGGCTTTGCCTGCAGCTAAATATAAGGGTGTGCTGTCTCCACCCTGCTGCTTTGTTAAGGATATGGGCATTTATTTTCTGGAGTGGATTTTGGCTTTATTTTTTTCCCTTCTATTTTATTTTTTTGGTGCATCACAGCCATGAAATAACCAATGGTTTAAGAGAGTGGCCGTGGAGCATGCAGGAGAGAGACCTCCTAACATTTTCGCTGTGGAAAATTAAAGGATTGGGATTTAACCAGATCCAAATTTCAACTTTCGCGTAAGTGCTGCGTGTCTCGTCTGGTGGGGAGACGATGACGGTAGGGATGAATCCTTAAGATGGCAAGTCTCTATCTTAACTTGACTTTCACAAGCCCCTAGCCTGGTTGATGTTAAGCCAGCAGCCAGGTAAGCCAGGGGCAGCTGATCTTTGCATCATGGGCTTGCAGATGATCAGCCCTGAGCGGATGACTCTTCTTTTCCTAAATAATTTTTTTTAGGTGAAAACTCTGTGTGTTGGTAAAACTCAGAGAGGTGATGGCAGGGTGTGTTTTCAGTCAGTATTTGCTCAGTCTAAACTTAGTTAGTCTCTGACTTTCTGTTTCTGAAGGAGAAGCTGGTTTCGTCTCCATTTTCTATAATCATCTATTTATTTTATTAGCTTTTTCAAAAAAGCTGTATTTCCCCTGATGCCTGGCCACCTGTTTTATATGAGCTGATGAAGGTCTGAGCACTTGCTCTGCTTGTGCAGAGCAGATTTCTTTCAACAAGCCAAAAGAAATGACATGATGATATACTAAAAAGGGCAAAGAACCCACACGCTGTGTTATTTGGTAGCAGCAAATTATGCACCCTGCAGATTACCATTGGTTATGAACATGGTCCATCTGTCTGGATGACAATGTCCTGCTTTCAGACCACCACTAATACAGTTAGAGTTAGATAATACCCATTGAACTCCAAAGCGTCTTCTCTTTTCTGAGCCCTGATTTATTCCTACCAGCAAATGTTGCATGTAAGTAGAAGTTTTATGGCTGTATAATTCACAATTAGGCATCTTATTAGGAAGGACTTGGACTTTTTAAAAAATGACTTGAGGTTGTTCTTTTAGTATCAGGAAACTATCAGTTCTCTAGATTTTCTTGCTTGCTGGCTTCCTCTTTTCCTTTTTTCTTTTCCCTTTTTTTCTTTTCCATTTTTCTTTTTCTTTTCCTTTTCCCCCTCTTTTTCTACCCCTCTTTTTTCTTTTCCTCCCTTTTTCTTTCTGTCCCTTTTCCTTCTTCTTTCTTTCTTTCTTTCTTTCTTTCTTTCTTTCTTTCTTTCTTTCTTTCTTTCTTTCTTTCTTTCTTTCTTTCTTTCTTTCTTTCTTTCTTTCTTTCTTTCTTTCTTTCTTTCTTTCTTTCTTTCTTTCTTTCTTTTCTTTCTTTCTCCTTCTTGCTCTTTCTTTTTTATTTTTACCTTTTCATTTTTCCTTTTCTTTTTCTTTTTGTTTCTTTTTCTCTTTGTTTCTTTTTCTCTTTTTTCTTTCTTTTTCTTTCCTTCTTTCCAGTGAATCACAAGTTGAACTGAGTTGACCTTTCAATCTCAGCTTCATGAACATCAGCTCTGAAATACCACTCTGAAATCACGGTGAGGACTGTAGTACTGTAAATACATTGAGAGATAGATTAGATTAGATTGTCTGTCAGAATTTTCCCACCTACGGTATCATGAACATATTCAGCATTTGATACTTTACAAACTTCTTGTCAGCTGTAATAGAAAGCAGTAATTTGCATTCCTTCTTCATTCATGCTTCAGGAAGATGATAAAATCCCAAATATTCTCACATGTATTCCTATCTGTCTTGTACACTTATTTGTGGTGGCATAGCAGGCTCACTGTGAACTGCTTTTCAGGCTGCTCTGCATCAAGAAGCTCCAGTAGCAATTTTCTGGCTGATTTTGACTAAGGGGCAGAGGAGTGTCACGAGGGGACGTCCGCCCATCAGCCTGGTGCTCTGTTCACTCCTGCATCCCGCTGCCCTCCCACCCCACAGGTCACCTTGCAGAGGTGGTTCATGCCCACATCTTGACCTGTGGTGGCCTTTTTATACAGTGTTTAGTGAATGCCCTAAGCAGATGTTGCCAGACGTGAGGTTGCATGGGGGCTCATGGGCAGGTGTGGGAGCGGGGTGAGGCCTGGCCCCTGGTCCCCCAGCTCAGCTTTGGTGTGTGCATGCACTGGATGAATCCCAGAGTTGGAAGCCCAGCAGGCAGCTTTCTCCTCTTCTACAAGCCCTCTCTGGAGCTTGTAGAAACTCTAATTTTCCTGAGTCACCTTTTGCACAAATGGGATTGAAACAAAGAAAGAGAATGGCACGTCCATGGGGGCAGGTTGGTTTTTGCCTTCCACGCTGCCTGGCACGTTCCTGTTAGAGAATGTCTGGTCAGCATTTCTGCAGCATCTCTCTCCTGTAACACATCTGTGTTTCTCCTCTCTGGGGTCTTCTCTGTGCCAGTTATCTGTGCCAAGCAGAGGACAGGAGGTGAGCTGCTTTACTGACTGCCTGGGGAGAAAACAGTATGGTGGCCTCATTCCATGCCAAATGGATCCAGGCATTGCTCTACTTCCATTAAATATTTTAATGGTAAATTCAGAGACCTTCTCCTTGCTTCGCCTTCCTTTTTCTTACTTCTCTTTCTCCCTTCTCCATCATTCTCCTCCTCCACCCCTGTCATAGCCATTACTGCATACTGGTGCTGCAGCAGGACCTGGGGATGGCTAGATCAGGTCCCAGTGTGCCAGATGCTGCACAAATCCAGAGTGACATTCCCAGCTCTGACTGCCACATCCATGAGCCTTATCTGATGCCAGAGCTGTCTGCCCCTTGTACTGCAAGGGTAGTCTTTGCAGAATGGAGACCCCACGGTATCTCATTGGAGGGGTGGTGTTGTGGGACTCCTGGGAGCTGTTGTGAAGGCTTCTCTCTTTGAGTGCCTGCGGTGTTTGTTGCCAGGATCAGTCCCACTGTCACTCTCCACCTGCTGCTATGGTGTCTCAGGGCTTTGGGTGGCCAAACAGGACAGCAGCATGTACCTGCTGGGTTACTCACACAAGGGTGCAAGGAAGGTATGAAGCACCCATCATTGCAAAGGTGCTTGCAGAGGGTTTTGTGCATGTGGAGCCATTTTAAACAGACTTTTATCCATTGCAGCGATGAGTGCAGGATTTGCTGGGTTGCATCCTCAGATGCTCAGGAGCTGCATGGTGTTTCAGGCTATAAAACCAAAGTGCTGTGCCTGGAAGGAAAGATTGCTGCCACAGCATAAGCAAATTTATCGAAACCAGACATCTTGCTAATTCACCCTGTGCAAGGTGTGGATCTCTCCACCCCGGCCAGACTGAGAACGGCTTGAGCATTGCTGCCTTCTCAAAGAGAGGGAGAGAGAAAGAAACTGCTTCTAGAGACCAAACCAAGCAGGAGTAATCACTTGGGACTCTGGGGAGATTCCCCATCACCCTCCCAGATGGGGAATCATGACCCAAAGCTCCTGTTTTGAGTAAAATGGGAGTGAGAGCCACTGAGTGAGGAGGAACACTGGTCCCAACACTAATGGAGGACTGTTGGAAGTAGCCTGGGCTGATGACTAAGGCTTTAGCCTTAAGACTGTGGGAAATGGGTTTGTTTGGGTCTCTGGGTCTCAGACAAGCAACCAGGTGATGACAGTGTAAGGGGGGGGCTGTGTGATAGCCACACTGAGACCCACACAGCTGGGGCTGCTGCTCAACTCCCCATGCCTTGGGAAGTCCTCTGGGGACTGAGCCCCATTCACAGCCACTGCTGGAGAGAGGGTGGGATGTTGTCCCTTGGCCCTGCCGTGTGTGACCCTGTGCCTGGAGCATGGTTGTGGATGGCGTGGGTGCTCCATGTCCTGGTGCAGAGATGTCCTGCCTGGGGTGATGCGAGTGTGAATGTCCTGTGGGACCCCTGGGTGCCCCAGTCCAGCAGATGCCTCAGGCAGGATTTCTCAGTGCACTGATGAAATGAGGATGAGGGGGGGAGACAGACCTGGGCAGGTCCTGGAATGCAAGGACATCACCACCAACACAATTTCAGCTGGTAGTACCTGGCAGCGTCTGCTCGAGACCGGCCATTTCAAGGCTGCATTGAAGCACACTGTGGTCAGTGCAGACTTGTTGGGGTCCTGGCCACAAACAGGGATGCTTTGGGTAGTAGCTATGGAGATGACAGCAAATACAAGGGACCCACTGCTAAGGCTACTTAGGAGCTGCTTTGGTAGAACAGCCACAGCAAAGGGAACGAGCCCTCAAGGAAGTGCTTTGGTTCAGCAGTGGCATTGCACCAGCCATGCTGGTGGTAGCTATGTTTCCCGGAGGGGAGAAGCCAGCCTGGATCTCAGGTGGCCAGGGCCACTGGGAAATGCCTTGCTTGAGCTGGGAATCTGTACCCACATGTGCAGGGAGCCCAGAAGGGATGCCCAGGGCTCCCTGATACCAGGACTTGCTCAGAGTGAATCATCTCAGTCCAGCCCTGGCAGAAGATGTAGCATCAGAATAGGGGTGGATCCCAAAGGGTGCTGCCAGGCAGCGTGGGTGAGCTCCTGGGACAGGAGCAAGGTGATGTGTATAGGTAGCAGATGCCTGTTACTTAAAATGAGCCCCACACAGATCTCGCCAAGCTGGGACTGTCATGAGATGGCACTAAAGTTTCTTCAGAGCCTTTGTCGTTCTGTCTGGGTCAAACCCCTTGAGCAGGAGTGAGGCCATTCTCCTTCGTGTGACTTTGGAGGAGCTGAGTAATGATTTCTGGAACATGTATATGTAAATCTCTACCTATAGGTCCCTGAATTTTTGACAGTGGATAGAAATTAAAAGCTGGTTTTGTTTAAAGATTGATGAGCTGCAGCTGATGGTGCTCATTTATACTTTTTCCATCTCCTAATGGAAGGGATGCAGTGTCCACTGGCAAATTGAACAAATGCTCTATAGAGGACCTAAAAAGGGATACGTGTGTGTGTATAGGCTGCAGAGGGGAAGTGCACATAGATGTAAGCATTAGCATTTCTAAGAAACAGCAAGTCTTCTTTGGAAGCCTAAGTGAATGCCACTTTCTGGGAGTTGCCTAATTTAAATCATCTTTGCTCTGTTTTGTCCTATCCATTATTTTCAGCTGTCATGTTAAGTGCCACAAAGACTCTTCAAGAGGCTTCTTTCTGCTTGCCTCTAATAATCCCAGAAACAGGCACTGGTCCCTTTGTCCAGGGCGCTCTCTGATGGCTCTCAGTGTTCAATTTGCTGGAGAGGATTCACTTTGTGGAATAGGACAGTCAGCGCTGCAGCGGCTCAAGTGCTGCCATCCTGCCCTTGAAGAGGCAGGAGAAGAGTGAGGTGGAATTGTGTTTTGGCCATCGTGGTTAGTGACTTCTAGGAAAAGTTTTGGAGGCGGCTCAACAAAGGTGATCCTGGCCTGCAAAAATAGATGCTTGCATTTAATTTGCTATGAAATTTGTTGGGGTTTAGCGTGATCCTTGGTGCTCAAGGAGAGCGATAAGTTCTGGTGTTCAGGTCTGGATTAGGGCTTGGAGTCTGAGTCCAACAGGAGGGTCCAAGCCTTGCTTGTCAAAGCCAGGGTGAAGTCCAGAAGAGATAAAGTGTTGCCTGACTTTCTTGGCTTGTTGAGGAGTTAGTAGGGTCCAGTGATGAGTCTTCACATTGAGAGCAGATCCTTGGGGCAGTAAAGTACCTCTAAAGAAAAAGCTGGCGAAACACTGGGGGCCTGTCAGTGCTATGGATCCATCCATGGCAGTCCTGAACTAGACAAGCATCTCCTGTGTGTCCTTGGAGATCCCTGCTTTGGGCCAGAGGTGAACCAGAAGACTTCTTGAGGACTCTTTCAGTACTTTGATGTTATAGTCTTTATATCTTCCTTCAAGGCTGTGTAAGGCATCCAATACCTGACTCAGCATAGGCTTGGGGGAACTGTACCCTTGTTTCCTGGGGAGAAAGCATGATCTCTTACTGGAGTGGAGAAACAGCAAGTGCCCCCACTGCCCAAAATATCCAAAACTCCATGTGACTCCATACTGACTTTGTGCTAAGCTTTCCTTATTCTGCTCCAGCTGCTGCCCACAGCTTTACCTGTCTGTCCATCTACCCCTTCTGCCATCAGTTACTGGTCCAGGTCTGCCCTCCCACTCATGCACCAGTCTGCTTTGGAAATTCACTTTGCTGCTCAGCTTGTGGCAGCTGAAAATACCCTAAGTATGGCTTAAAGTCCCCTAACGATGCTGCACTGGGGCTTAGAAGACTGTTTCTATCTATCAGTTAAGAATGGCTCTGTGACAACCCTTTTCTAGAGATATTAAGGGAAAAGAGGTGTAAAGATAGAGTTTGATGTGCTTTTGAGGAACTCCTTTGCCTATGACTGCTTTCTCATCCAGCCCTCTGGCCCTGGATGTGATGTGATATGATAGAGGAAAGGCACCAAGACTGCATGATGGAGGGAGTCCTTCCTCTCCCAGCTCTGTCCCGGGGATGGCTCAGAAAGCAGGTGAAGGCAGCTGCAGAATGCAAGTTTTCTATAGGTACATAAAGAAATAAACCATTACAGTAGGAACTATTAGTTAATTCTGTAAAATACATAAATAACAAGGAGGAAAATAACTTTTCAAGTAAGTTTTAAAAGTAGAAGTAAAATTTGATTTTTAAATTTGCACTATCCATACAGAAGCACAGGACGATTGCTTCTGAGTGTGTGTAATCCCAAAGCTTGAGCCTTACAGCACCACTGTCAGAAGTTGTTTTGCATTGTTTTTTGTTGGCTGGTGCTGCATTTCATCTGCCATCACACTGCCTAGTCCCTTTGCCTGTTGCTTGGCTTTCTTGAGTCCTGCTGGATTTTTTTCATGGGTTTTTGTGGTCTTGAAGCACCAAATTTAGGAATTAAAAAGAAGTTTAAAAAATGCTATTAAAAAAGCTTACGGTGATTTGGCTGGGGGTGTCCCAAGCTCATAAAAATCCGCTTAAATTGTGCTCTGTCTCTGAGCAAATCCCTGTGCAAAATATCCCCTTGCATATCAACATGGCCCTTCAATACACCTGGGTGCTTTCTGTGAAGTCCCAGGTCTGAAATTGGGTGGAAAGCTGAAAATCTCAGGAAACCGGTCATGACAAAATCTGGACGTGTTTGTCCTGTGTGGTTATGGAAAGAAAAGTTGCAAACTGAACCTCTGAGCTCTCCCAAAGGTTAAAAAAAAAAAGAACCCAATGTGTTTAGAAGAAAAAAAAGCACTGAGCTCACAGTGTTGAGGGCAATCTCATGGCTTTGGGATGGTCTGAGCAGTCAGTGCTGCAGCCTTTCCTCCTGCCCCCCAGCAGCTCTGGCCGGGGCTGGCAGTAAGCCGAAACCATGGCCAAGGAGAGAACTCACCCTCTGGCTTTTCTTTGGAGGCAAGGAAGGTGGATTGTTTTCCGGTGATGGCATTTCCTATTGAAAAATTGAATGCTTCCTTGTTGCGCTTGTGAATGGGACACCTGGGAAGCGGAGCATGCTGGCTCCAATTACCAGCGCAGCAAGGCCAAGTGCTGCAGTCGGGCAGGAATCTATACCTTTTCATACATACTTGAAAAGATAAAACCTTTTTTTTTCTTCTTTTTTTTAATGTCATTAATGAATTCAAAGCAGGAGCTCAGCCAGCCAAGTAGGCTGTAGGTACCCTAGTAGGAAGGAAGTGGGAGGGAGCAGAGGCACTGGCTTTAGGGACTCGCTCCTGACCAATGGTCTGTACGTGCAGGACATCATGGGAGATAATGTGGCTGTCCTAGGGTAAAAGCAGCAGGTTGGTGAAGGGGGCAAGAGAGGGAGGGGGACATAAATGGGCCATAACTGTCATAATAGCATGATATATTAAGTCTCATTTTCAATTCCAAGTATTGAAAGGGTGTAGAACCACTGAATCCAGGTATTGGGATGGCCTGCAATCATGTAGCTGCCTCGTTCATTTGTACAGGGGCTTGCTCCTTGTCTAGACAAAGCCACGCAGAGCACCAGCACTGCTTGCCCTCTGGGACCCCTTCTCCCCAGACCTTTCCCTGCCTGTGCGGGTGGGGTGGCTGGCCCAATTTTTAGGCAGTGCTGGCTGTAAGTGGTGCTAGCTGTGACTGCAGATGGGGCCGTAGGCTCCAACTTTGCACGCTTGCCTTCTGCAGATATCTGGCAGAGCACAAAAACCTCATTGAGGTGGCTAGTTTGACTACACGTGCACATCCCTTGCAGTGCACACTTGAGGCAGGCGGTGCTGCTGCCTTACCAAGCTGTTGCTTCCCCACATTCCTCTCGATATGTAAAATGAGAGCATGCATCTCTATTAATGTTTGCATCCCAGTGTCACCTACAGGTCTTCAAACAGGATCCCCACTTTCCTATGGGTTTGCACAAAGCCTCAACAAAGCCAAAGCTTGCTCTAAAGAGATGGCAGTCTAAGACAAGGGACAGCAGGCAGATGTAACTAGGTGGAGGAGAATAAAAAAATAATGATCCTGAATTGGCTGTGGGAGACGCAGAGGTCCCACCACACACAAAGTAGCTTATAGTATATGGAAATGTTGCGTATACAACTGTATGGTTGCAAAAGATGCACATTGTTCCGTTGTGTTATTGAGAAATAGTACATGATCATTAGGAATGAGCTAGAATGGGAACACCTGGAGGGGCAGAGTTAATGGTGATTATGCAGCCCAGCCCTGGCGTTTCTTCACTTTGGAGAGCTACATGGCATAATTTCATCATAGATTTATATACAGCTAATTGGCACGTAGTTTGATACATAAATAAACCTATCATAAATATCAGAGAAATATTTAATGCTGTGTTTTCCACTGTCATGCTATAATCCTTGCTTTTCTGGTCAGTCTAATCTACCCAATTACTCCTTTCATCATCTTGTGTTTTGAAGACGTGATATCTCTTTCAAAGAACATCTGTCAGACATATATTAATTAGTTAATTTTTCTGGATGGGATGAGAAAACAAGGGTGGGGAACCCAGAGCCCTGAGGAACAGATGTGGTGCATGGCCAAGTAATTGTTTTGGGTTAACATGGAGATGTTTCATGTGCGGCTAGTGTTTGGTCTATAAAGACCGCTCTAGCTCTTGGCAAGAAACAGGTTTCCTAGCAGAGATACTCAGTTTATGCTAAAGCTTGAAGTGAAATTTTCTTAATGTGTGTAATAGAGTATCTGTAGTAGACACCATTGAGATGTCACTTCCAGACTGAGCTTTCCAGATCAAGGATGCTACAGGAAATGGTGCTGAAGGATGTTATTAATTCAGAAGATTAAGCTTAAGTGGTTAATGAATGGGGGAAGTGTGGATGGAGACAATATTTTTATGTTCAAGGACAAATTGAAAATGTAGACTTGTTTGCTGCTAACATCAAAGGTTGCAGCTAGATTAGGACACCCGGATGCTTCTCATCCGGTTTACCCTGAGAACCAAATTTGTTGGGATTTTTGTGTTGTGATCTTGGGTGAATGTCTTTTATTATCACTGTGAGTTTCGAATCAGATACATTTCATGCAATATCAAGAAATATGTTCTATGTGAGGGGACTATGACCAGGTGTGTCATCAGTTCAGGGGCCAAATCCAGGCCTGACAGCAGTGCAGAGGAAGCAGGGCAATGCCCATATAGGTGCTGGGCAGGAATTCCCAAAGGGTGTCAGTAGTGGTGGAGCATGCCTCTCCATCAGGGAGCTCTGGAAATCCTGCTAAGGCACAGTCCTCTCTGTCAAATCCCTCCTTGACACCTCCGGTTCTCTGAGGATGAGGAGTCCCCAGGCTCACTGGGCAGTCACCAGCCTGGGTGCCCCATTTCTGACCTCATGTGGGAGAGCTGCCCCTCGATACTGGACAACAAGGGTCTTTGTGTTGGCAATCAATACGTGGCAATGTAATTTCAGGGGGATGAGTTTTGGATTTGTTCAGGTTGTACCAAAGCTGTGTTTGACTTCCACCATCTGTTTTTACCTCCTCTGCCTTTTTTCATGGTTTTTTATGTGCTTGCAGGCTTCCAGTCCTCCCGATAATGTGTTGGGTGTGGGCTACTAACCTGTCCTTACAGGAGCACCCCTACTTGTGTTTTCCTTTTGGAATAAGGAAAAGAGAACAACCCTTATCCCTTCTTCCCCCCCCCCTTTTTGGTTTCTTCTCTTTTCCATCCTCCTCCCTGTCACCTTTTTTCCCCACCCATTCTCCTGTAGAGCTGAACCCCACTGAAGCATGAGCTCTTCCAGGGGCAGAGGAGCCTGAAGGCTGTAAGCCAGTCTCCGAGCACTGTGTCTTTTCCCAGAGAGGTCCCTGGGGGTGGGAGGACTGGAAGTTGATAGCTGGTGTGATCCCTCAAAGGAAATGCCTTTTTTTTTTGGTGGTGGGTGCTTTGTGTAATGCATCCAGCTCTGGAGTCCTCAGTACAAGAACATGGACCTGTTGGAGCGGGCCTGGAGGAGGCCACAAAAATGATCAGAGGGATGGAACACCCCTCCTATGAGGAAAGGCTGAGAGAGTTGGGGGTTGTTTAGCCTGGAGAAGAGAAGGCTCCAGGTAGACCTTACTGTAGCCTTTCAGTACTTAAAGGGGGCTTATAAGAAAGATAGGGACAGACTTTTTAGCAGGGCCTGTTGCAATAGGACAAGGGGTCATGGTTTTAAACTAAAAGACGGGAGATTCAGACTAGATAGAAGGAAGACCTTTTTTACAATGAGGGTGGTGAAACCCTGGCCCAGGTTGCTCAGAGAGGTGGTCGATGCCCCATCCCTGGAAACATTCAAGGTCAGGCTGGACGGGGCTCTGAGCAACCTGATCTAGTTGAAGATGTCCCTGCTCATTGCAGGGGGGTTGGACTAGATGACTTTGAATGGTCCCTTCCAACCCAAACCATTCTGTGATTCTATGATTTGTGTAATTAGGCAGTGGACTGCTGGTGGGTCCTAAAGGTTTTAAAAAAATGCATCATTTTCCCCCACCCCCAGCCAAATAATCACAAAACTGCCTGGAGGAGAAAGGGATGTATATCATCAGCTCGGGATCTGGTAGAACACTGTACATCACAAGATTTCCAGTAAAGTCACAGCACTGGCAATGCTAGTCTAAGGACTTTTGCTGGGGCTCGTGGTTTCTTTGCCTTGCTCAGTATCATAAAACCTGCCAAAGCAGTGGTGGTGCGCTCCCATCTATCTGGTCTCATACTTCCAGCCTCTTCTGTTTGAATTATTCATGTTCGGTAAGTGATCTGCAAACAGCTCCTGTGATCTCTCTGTGATCTGTGTGTGTGAGACTCACCCCTGCTTAGGCCAGGGCATTTTCTTGTTTCCTTCCTCATGGCAGGGTGTCTGTGGGAATCTCCAGATTGCTCACCACCTCTTTCTGATTAACCCTCCATTATTTATTATTTACGCAGTATAATTTGTCCAACTGTCCCAGGCATGCAGTATTATCACTGGATAAGCGAGAAGACTCCATGCAAACATCTGTAGGTGTTGCTAGACAAATCCTATTGTAGAAATAATATCAAGGAGCTGCAGAGGCACTTGTAGGGCAAATGTCCTTACAAGTGAAGGCAGTGCTGCCAGCTCCTCACCCAGCGTAGGATGCATTTCACTTGCATGTACATCTCAATAGAGCTTTACTGGGCTGTTATATATAAATATATATGTGTGTGTGTTTTCTGTGTGTGTTTTATGTGTTTTCTTGTTTTCCACAAGCTCTGCTCTGTGTTTAATTTAATTTTTTATAACGTGTTCTGATTTGGTCCTAACAAGAGGTTTGTAAAACTAGTGAGAAGGGCAGTTTATGGTCAGCCAATTGGCAGGTGTCCTGTTTACTTTGCAATCCATATAATTAGCAAAACAGGCTGTACACCCACCTCTTCCAGCACACCCACCCCAGGGATGTCTCAGATCTGCCCCTCCAGTATCATCTACTTCATCCTAGTGTACTAGTCTGCATTTTGGGATGAGGGCTTGGATGCTTCAGGATGCTTCAGGAGCCCATTTCCAAGCAGAGCTGGAGCTGATGCTCTGAGCAAGGCAATGCAAGCAAAGAAGGACTCCCAGGTCCCCTTCTGCAGCTGAGTAGGGTGAAAAAAGCTCAATTTGGGGTACCTGCTTTTATACAGTACCCTTGAGGACCTGTGCCTTGCCTAGCACATCCCTCACCTATGACATAACTGGAATACAGTAGTGAGTTTGTTAAACTATCCTACCTCTGCATTCTGGAAAGAAGATTTTCTATTAAACCTTAAGGAAGTTACTGGTCCTGTTAACTAGCGTAGAAGTAATGAACCACAGCAGGGTTATTCGAGAGATTTGGGCCCTGGCTTTGTAAGAATGCATTGTTTCTTTAAATGAGAGGAATAATTTAAGTAAACAAACAAAGAAAGAATTTCTGGAAATTAAAGTACGGTACGAATGGGATGATTTGCTCATCTTCTTTTTAATAGGAGCAGTGCAGTGAACAATTGCATGGTCGACCTCAGAAATCTGTCCATGGTAACTAGACACGGGAGAGAAAAATAGACAGCCTGCCACCAACTTGGTATTAAAATTATATTTTCTGTTTTTTCCATGGTTGTGGGCCAGTCAGGGACTTTCCATGAGCAATCAGCATGGCAGAAATCCCCTTCTGCCTTGTAGCAACCACTGCTGCTAAGCAATGAAAGGTCTGATGCTGGTTTTGGCTTTAGTGGGATTTGTTCCCAGTTTCCAGTGGGATCAGGCTGGGGCAGACCCTTCCTGACAAATGCATCCTGCTTAACCAGGGCTATGGGTGGGTGATGACCCCTTGTCCCTTCCACCTCATGGCCAAGGCTTGCTTGTGATAGGGTCTCAACTTTGGTTTCATCACCTCTACAAAGTGCTGGATGTTAAATCCCCAACTGGGTTTGGGGTCTGTGCGAGCCCTGCATGATCCATGCAGCTCTGGGCAAGTCCTGCAAGAATCTGGAGGAAGGACAGAAAGATGCTGCCAGGCTGGATTTCATCCAACAATAAATAAACCAGAAATACTGGGCCTTCAGGCTCAATCGTCTGTTCCTCAAAAGACATTTTTGGAAGGGATCACTGTGCTTTTGTTCTTCCATTAGGCAAGTGTTTTCCTCCCTTCATCCATTCCCCTTATAGGGAAAGAAGAAGGAGGGCTTGGCCACCCTGAGCTGAGCATCTCGGGGGACCTCCCAAAATAAAGGGCCATATGGAGAAAAGTGCTGTCATCCTGTCCCCGTCATCCTCTTCCCTCCCTTCACCCTGCTCTTGGCACGGCCATGCATGCCCGGGGCTGGCATGCCACGTGTCACTGCCAGCCAGCAGTGAGCATGGAGGGGTGTTCCTAGGCTTCCTCCCTGGAAACCCAGCAAAATTCTCTTATCTCCAGGTTTATCGCTTCCCGTAGACTTTGCAAGGCAACCCTGGAGTTTGTCTTCTGCCAGGGAGGTGTGTTAGCTCTGGGACGATGTTGACAGCATATGTGTCTGTCGTGGTTTAGCCCCAGTCAGCAACCAAGCACCACGCAGCCGCTCGCTCACTCCCCCCTACAATGGGATGGGGGAGAGAATCGGAAGAGTAAGAGTGAAGTAACTCATGGTTTGAGATAAAGACAGTTTAATAGGTAAAGCAAAAACTGCGCGCAGAAGCAAAGCAAAACAAGGAATTCATTCACCACTTCCCATGGGCAGGCAGGTGTTCAGCCGTCTCCAGGAAAACAGGGCTCCATCACGCGTAGCAGTTACTTGGGAAGACAAATGCCATCACTCCCAATGTCCCCCTTCCTTCTTCTTCCCCAGCTTTATATACTGAGCATGACATCATATGGTATGGAATAGCCCATTGGTCAGTTGGGGTCAGCAGTCCTGGCTGTGTCCCCTCCCAGCTTCTTGTGCACCCGGCAGACCGTGGGGAGCTGAAAAAGTCCTTGACCAGTGTAACTGCTACTTAGCAACAACTAAAACATCTCCACATTATCACCGCTGTTTCCAGCAAAACTCCAAAACATAGTCCCATACTAGCTACTACAAAGAAATTTAACTCTATCCCAGCTGAAACCAGGACAGTGTCCATGTGTGATGGCTTGGATAAAGCAGTACTCCTGAGGAACATCATTTTGATGTTCCTAGATGTGGACCAAAGCTCTATGGATGCATCCATGCCAGTGTAGTTTCCCTCCCATATGCTTTAGGCATCCATCCCGGATCTGCAGAGAATGCCTGTGGATTGGAGAGCATCTCCCTGGCCACGTTCTGCATGACCCTTGCGTTAGCTCCCCATACAGGAATACAGAGCCAGCACGGGGAGCTGGGATGGGGTGTTGTGCTGGTTTTGGCTGAGAAGGGGTTAATTCTCCTCACTGTGGGGGTCGGCTACCTTTCCGGCTTCCCACGCTCTGCCGCGTGGCGTGGCGGGGGGGCTGGGAGGGGCAGGGCCATGGTGGGGGCGGCTGACCCCGACTGGCCAATGGCAGGTTCATTCCATACCATGTGACACCATGACCAGTATATTGAGGGGGGTGCAGTGGCAGCGCGGAAGCGGCGCGGCGTCGGGTCGGCGGGCGGCGGGCGGCGAGCGGCTGCGGCGCGTGCGGTTTGTTTCGGCGGTTCGTACCCCCTCTGCCATCCCTTCCCCCCTCCCCCGGGGCTTTGCGCCTCTCGTTGTTCTCCTTTACATTGCATTTCTGTTGTTGTTTCTTTTAATTTTAAATATTAAACTGTTCTTATCCCAACCCACGAGCGTTACCCTTCTGATTCTCTCCCCCATCTACCGGTGGGGAGTGAGCGAGCGACTGTGGGGCTGAGCTGCCGCTAAACCACGACAGGTGTTTTTTAAATATAGGTTGTATAGGGTTTTTTTACAAAAGACTGGACTAAGACCAACCTATCTTGTTTTGCCCAGGCTCCAAGGCTGACCCTACTGAGAGCCCCTGAGATACTGAACAATATGGGAGCAGAGACCACTTGACTGCACTCAGCACCTTTCAGGATCGGGCCCTAGGTAATTATTCTAATTCTCTGCCTGGATGACAGATTAAATTTGATGTTCTGGGCTATGCGAACCATCTGGAATGACGTTCCTAGTTGTCCATCCCATGAATCCATGGACTTTTTTCCCCCTGAAGGTTGTCACTCCGTAGATCAGTGGCTTGACACTACAATAATAACCACTGTTCCCTTAGAAATAAAACAATATATCTCCTTTGCTTCCAGAGGAAGAATCATAGAATCACAGAATGGTTTGGCTTGGAAGGGACCTTTCAAAGCCATCTAGTCCAGCCCCCCTGCAATGAGCAGGGACATCTTCAACTAGATCGGGTTGTTCAGAGCCCTGTCCAGCCTGGCCTTGAATGTTTCCAGGGATGGGGCATCGACCACCTCACTGGGCAACCTGAATTGCTGGATCACCATTCTAGCAAGTCACCAGCTCTTCTACTTGGGAAGTTCTCCTGAAGGTAGCTTGCAGAAAGATGCAAAAAACCCCAAAAAACAACAACCAAAAAAAAGGTTTTCACTCCCATCAGAAGCAATCAAAGGCTTAAAATATCAATATTTGTTGGCAATGATGCTTGTTCATGTCAGACTTTTAAGAAGGGCTAAAAACCTACAGCTGCAGGAGCCTGCTTTTTAAAATAAACCTAGCAACTATTTTCTGCAGAAAAATAAATTGTGAAAATCTTATTTACCCAGGTTCACAGCAGCTGCATTCTCTCCTCCAAGCCTGGCCTCGTTGTTGTGTCTTTGAGAAACTTTAAATCTTTGCTCCAAGGTGGATAGATGGAAATCAAAGAGCCTAGGGCCAAGCAGCACCCTGCTCTGCATCCTCATGGAGATGCAGTG
Source organism: Phalacrocorax aristotelis (assembly GCF_949628215.1). Taxonomy (NCBI): domain Eukaryota; kingdom Metazoa; phylum Chordata; class Aves; order Suliformes; family Phalacrocoracidae; genus Phalacrocorax; species Phalacrocorax aristotelis. Next base: position 4,910,813 of record NC_134310.1, on the reverse strand, counting down.
TCAGCCCAGAGCCTTGCCCTGGGGGGGACCATGGGCAGGATTTGACCCAAGATTTGTTCTTCCAGCCCAGTGAGGCCAGCTCAAACTCAGAGTATGAGCTTGAGAAGCGAGGATGTCAGGGGTGAGTTGTAAGAGGAGTAGGAAGGAAGACAACAGGATGCTGTGGATGTTACTCTGAAATATTAAGGATGATTGATTTCTTGTAGGGTTGGCTTACTGAGTGAGAATATATTTCTTATGAAATTCTCTATGCTGATATAAATATTGGCCAACAGAGGGTTATAATTTTTAACCCCCTCTCAGATTTTTTTCCTCACAATAAATCAGTTAATAAAAACCAGTTTCCCACTGATTTCGGCAGAGGTTAAAGCCCAGCTCTCAGGATCAGGGTGGCGTGAGGGCAGATCGTGTGTTGCTGGCCGCTCTCCCAGAGCATCCTCTCTCTGTGTGGGAACAGAGGGCTATTCTCCATCCCTTGCAGCTCTGTACAGTGACATTTTCAGGACCCAGGCCTGAGGACTTTGACTGGGTTGTTTCCTGTTTTGACAATCTCCATTTCAAGTACTCTATACACAGCATTGTGCAGGGAATTTAAAAAAACCAAACCACCCCATATTCTTTCCTCCTGAATATTGTGGTGGGTAGTGGGGAGCTAAGCTTACATTTCCAATGGGGTGGGAGAAGACACAGATGGTAAAACAAGCTCAGAAGGTGAAAGAGAGGAAAATTAAGAATCAGAAAGAAGAAATAGGCTCATTATTGGGGCTGTGGTGCAATATTTTTCCCCATCCACTCTGAATTTGTGGGGATGGGGTGCTTTCTTGGTGCCGAAGCTCATACGCTCTGTGTTTAAACCACCACTGTCAAAGCTCGGAGAGTGACTAAAACAAAAATGTCACATGTCAAATGGATGTTTTCCAATTGACTGGTGTGCAATGTAAATCCTGGGGAAGGAAATAACCCACCAAACATTCACTAGCCCTGTGACTGCGTCCCCCATCCCAGTGCTGGCTGTTGGTGGCAGGCCCTACTAGGACCTGCACCTTGGTGGCAGGGCCGGGCAGGCAGGCAGCTGCCTGTTTCAGCATCCTGAAGGTTTCTGCAAGCAGCATTCTCTCCCCAGTAAATTTTTGTGCAGTATCAGATGCAGTAAATTTTTTAACAGTACCAGATCCGGATTTGATCTATATCAGTGATTAGGAGGATCAAGAAGTTGCTTCAGGTGATCATGGTAGGAGAGAAAGCATCTGCCTGACAAGGAGCCTGGGCTGGAGGCTCATCCTAAGTCCCTAAAACACATCTTCAGCCAAGGACTGATCTTTGCTGCTGTAAATTCAGAGGATTTGGATAGGTAACACTCCCAGAGAGCATCAAGGCAAGTGCGTCTCCACTGCTGCTTTGCACTGTCCTGAGTTTTCCTGAGGTTTTGGCGTGGCCGATTGCTCTTTGATGTGTTGTAACCTGAAAATAAGGATAGATAAAGGCAAAATGTTCTGGGAACGATGCCAAGCTGAAGGCACTGAATTATTAAGAGATCTGTATCTGGATAACAGATATATGGTCTTTCACAACTTTTAAGAGAAATTATGGTGTTTGCAGAGTCAGATTGGGCTGATCCTCAGAAATAGAGCTCTCCTTTTTAAATTGTATTGCTTTTATTATTATTATTTTAATAATAATAGCATTTCCCCTGTGAAGCCATATATGAGAATATTATTTGCGTAGGAACTGGAAATGAACCTGAAATGATCAGCATATTTTTTAAAGGCACCTTTACAAGTCACTTGGCATTGGAAAAAGTACAACTATCTGTCAAAGCAAGGCTTGGGGATAAAATAATTAGAAATCACACAACCATAGCAAAGGAAGATTAATGCTAAAATTAGAAGCCATAAAATTGTTTTTAGATTAGACTGGAATCTGGACAGGCTGTTTTATTGTACCATGTTACTTAAGAAAATGCAAGGTGAGAGGTGTGAATTGCCTGCATTTGGTTGTGTTGCAATGGAAATGCTATCGCTAATGTTAGGTGGGATGATCTATGAGATAATTTTCAGGGAAGCCCTTAGGAAGTGGAAGTACAATCCACCATGAAAGATGAAGAACTGCTAAAGGAGCTGGGTTCAGCGCTGGGCTCTTCTTCCCATGGTCTGCTCCTAGTTTAGTTTCAAGGTTGTAGCGGCCAAATGCCCATGTTGCATCCAGAAACCATGGTGGGATCGCTGGGTGCAGAAGGATCTGCATCCACAGGCAGTGTGGGTGTTAGTTGGAGCTGCTGTGGTCCCAGGACCTGAGCTTTTTGGATCAGATAGCAATGTTAGATGGGGCATAGCCCATGCAAAGTCATTAGTTCATATATCTGCTGGAGCTCCTTATGCATGAACAGGAATGAAGCCTCTATCAGAGAAGGGCCACAAAAATGATCAGAGGAAAGGCTGAGAGAGCTGGGGTTGTTCAGCCTGGAGAAGAGAAGGATGCAGGGAGACCTTATTGTGACCTTTCAGTACTTAAAGGAGGCTTAGAAGAAAGATGGGGACAGACTTTTTAGCAGGGCCTGTAGCGATAGGACAAAGGGAAATTCAGGTAGATTCAGACTAGGTATAAGGAAGAAATTGTTTATGATGAGGGTGGTGAAATCCTGGCCCAGGTTGCCCAAAAAGGTGGTCGATGATCCATCCCTGGAAACGTTCAAGGTCAGGCTGGACAGGGCTCTGAGCAACCTGATCTAGTTGAAGATGTCCCTGCTCATGGCAGGGAAGTTGGACTAGGTGACCTTGAAAGGTCCCTTCCAAGCCAAACCATTCTGTGACTCTGTGATCTCTCATGGAGGCTGTATTATATCTGGAAAGTGTGTAATGCAGTGGGACCCACCTTTATTCTCAGCTGGTGTCAGCTAATAGAGGTGCATGTGCCTCTAGTGCTGGTCTTCAGCCCCATCACACCATTAGTTTCCAAGGGGTCTCTTTTGATTAACACCCATGTCAGTTAAGCCTATTGCAGTGTGTATTGTGTTTTGGGGATGGGGATGTACCTGAACATGCCTTGGTTCATGTGCTGGGGACATGGCATGGCTGGGGATTTGCTTCTCCCTGTGTGGAGGTACTGGGAGCATCTTCTTACTGCAGCGGGTTGGGATGCAAGGATCTGCCACCACGCTGGGTGGTGGATGCTTTTTTAGGAAAGGAGCCAAAAGTGTGTCCCATTTGATGTGTGAGGCCTCCTAGTGTGTCTGGAGTAGGATGGAGAAGGGGACAAGGAGTGATATGGGACAGCTTCAGTGTGAAAAGTGGCTGAACAGATTAAGTCCTTCAGTCTGGAGAAGAAGCTGAGGAGGTATCTTAGTGGGATATATAAGCCCTAGTGGTGTGGAAGTGGATAGGGAAGACTTATTTGTTGTGTCTCACAACAGAAAAGCTAAAGAACCGTGAAATGATTGGGCAGAGGCCTTAATCAGAAGGACATGTTTTTTTATAAACATATAATTAAACTGTGGACCTCCTTGCCACAGGATGTTGCGGATGCCAAAAGTATAAATGGCTTCAAAAGCTGATTAGAGAAATTTATGGATGAAAAGTCCGTCAAGGGCTGTTAGCACAGTGCTGCAGGTACAGCCACTGGATTGGGAAGCAGCTCAGCTGCTTGCTGGCCATCAGGAGCATATACCTGAAGAAGTATTCCATGTCTCCCTCAGAGCTCGGATCTTGGGCTGCAGGACCTCGGGCACCTGCTCTGGTGTTGAACCCCATTCATGCTGGTGGAGGACAAGGGAAGCTGCATCTGCTGTCCCTCTCTCCTGGGCTTCCCATGGCAAATGCATACCCATACCTGAAGACTGGGCATCGCCAAAGCAGACCAGCTGGGTAGCGTGGGGCGTGATATTCCCTGATATATCAGCAAGCCTTCCCCTGTGAGTTAGGTTACTCCAGCATGCCTGGCTGAGGCAGGAGTACAGGTCCAGATGGGTTAAGATCCTCCAGTGAAAATGTCCTATCACCAGATTTGTCCTAAGTCCAAGTGAGCATCCCAAGAGGGTGTCACCGAAATCGGGAATGAACCTCGTAACACCAATGTAGTGTTAAAAGGCAGGCATTCTTTATTTGCGGAGCCAGATGCACAGGGGATCGCTCCTCCTAACGTGCATACCATCAGATCTCATTGTGCCAGTTAAGTACATGCTTCATATACATATTCATTAACTTTCTGATAAAAGATATACATATTCATTATATGCAGACATCATTTGCGCATGCCTATTGGTGTCTCCGGGTGGTCATCAGGGGTCTCTGGATGAAGGACATACTCTTCCTCCCTGTGTCCGCTAGTTAACCCTTGTATTTGCGCAAACTCAGTTCTGAGATTAGGTATGTACTGTCCTTGAGGGATGGTCTGTTCTGGTTTAGTGTCTGCTCTGCAGTTCCTTATCTTTATGGCTCTGTACATCTGCTTTTCTTAAGGCCAAATGTCATCGTGACTTTGTTCAGGTACTTCAAATCTTGAGGCCTCTCTGACTCCCCATAAGCAACAAGGTTTAGTCATCGTGCAGGCTGTTCTTGTTTCGGCTACCTCATTATTCTATCGTGCAGGCTGTTCTTGTTTCGGCTACCTCATTATCTTGGCTAAGTTTTGGCTCTGGGTCCCAGCCTTAGTTGAGCTACACTAGATTGTATTAGTAACTCCCAACCATTTATACCCTGAATCATTGCTACCTAAAAGTGAGGCTTTAATTTAATCCTTAAAACAGAGGTTTGGACCCTAAGCACTAGGAGTGAGGGTTTTGGGATCTAAAAATTAGGCGTTGAGTCTGAAAGGAGAGGGGTTCTGACAGAAACACATTATCTATTGCATTCATGATTAACTAATGACTAAAATACAGATTAAAGAATACACTGATTGTCCCCATGTTACCGAATGTTGCCATTTCATCCCATTTTCCTTCCCGCTTGCAAAACAGCATTAATTTCAAGATGGTATTATATTTCAATGTTCCATTTTCAGGCCATTTTTCTCCATCCTCCAATTTATACATTGGCCACCAATGATTACAATATTCAATTAATTGTTTTTGAGTTAGCGGGTCACCACCCCCGATGTCTTTCCAATGCTTCAAAATACATCCTAAAGGTGTTCTTTGTGGGATAGGTTTCTTACTCGGAAACGTTCCCATCTCCCAATCGACTAGTGGTTGTGATTGTGCACTGTCACAAGTACTAGTCAGAGGGACTCCAACCCCTGTTAGAGCTCCCTCTGGGATTCCACTCTCACTGGAAATCCCCCACTGGGATTTCTAGCCCCTTGCTAGATATCCCTGGAGACTTCAACCCCCTGTTGAAGACTCCCCTATCCTTGGGCCCCGCTCCACAGGCTTTCGCCTAGCAGAGCCTTACCAACCGAGGTACCTCTTGGCCCCAACCCTGCGTAGCTTTCGCCGCACTTTACGGGCAGGCCTGTGGGACTTTAACCCACTATCCTATCCTATCCTATGTAGGAAGCTAACCCCACGTATTATTCTACCTAAGTTTCTTCTTAAGAGAATGCCTTGTTTACCTCAATCCAAGGGATCTTGCTCAGAATTCTCTGGTCCGGGGATCGGAAGTTCTCCCCGAGAATCCCTCGGTGCCAGTTGGAGGTACCACGATCCCACGGATCTGCTGAGATTCAAAAGCAGGGTCCCATCTGGGTCGCCAAAACTGTTACCGAAAAACGCGGTAAAATCAGAAACAACTCTTTAACACCAATTTAGTATTAAAGAGCAGGCATTCTTTATTCATGGCGCCGGATGCGCGGGGGATTGCTCCTCCTAACGTGCATACCTTACATCACTCCTCTCACACAATTTATAGATCAAAAATTTACATATTCATTATTGTCTTTTTGCTGATTGGTACAAACTTGCTCCATATGTAAATTACTGCGCAGACTCGGTTGTCCTCCTCCATTGTTCTTTTTTGAGTAGGTGGTATTACTTGGGTCGGTGGTCCGTGAGTCGGTGGTCGCGATCTCCCCCTGCCGGAATTACCTTTTACCTACTGGGCTCTCAGTCTTGGCAATCCTGGCCAGTTTTCTCAGTCCACTACACGAAACCACACTTTATCATTCTCTTTGACAGAAATGCGTTCCTCTACTGACAAAACACATTGTCTATATAAATGATCACCTAGATACTAAAACACAATGTGTTTTGGTCACAACACAGATCAACGGATACACTGATTCGTACACTCCATGTTCTCATATAACAACATTTCTAGTTGATTTCGTTACATTTTATTGCTTTTTGGTCACACCCAGACTTAATGTTCTGTTGGATGGTTTAGCAGCATCCATGTTTAGTTAACTTCATCACCCTGGTTACAAGGGTACAGGGTAGAGAGGAACTGGCATGCTCCATGTATAAATGCCTTCGGAGAAAATGTGTCTTGATACTAAGAAGTTTTCTGACATAATTGGAAAGGCATAACATGAGCGAGAAGTTGGAGGACAAAGTCAGGTGCACCCAGGTGTTTTCACCACGGAGGTGACCAACTAGAGGTCCCTGTCACCCAGAGAAAGGTGAATTCTTCAGGGCTGGTGCCTTGAAATGGGGAGTGGGGAATTTCTGGGATAAACCTGAACTTAGTGGGATGTGCTACCTAAATATGGATGCGACTGGGCGAAGCCCTTCACCTGGTCCCACCAGAGGTACCAAATGAAAGGATCTCCTGGCTGGGAAGCACCAGTGCCTCTGCAACCACCCGCAGCATCTTGTCAACACATGCATTTCCTGGTGCCTCAGTGCCTGCAACAGGAGAGTGGAGTCGAACAGCCTGCCTGCTCCCTCCCCCCGAAACACTCCCCACCACGCCTCCAGCTTGGTGAAAGCAGGACAACTCCTCATAAACTCTTTGTAGCCCAAGAACAGAGCCATGGAAAAGTCTGGCTGGGGAACTTTACTAATTCTAACTAATGACTCCAAAATACTGACTGAGGGGAACAATTGAGTACCATCAAAAGGTGCAGACAAAAGAAATGCAATGTATTGTAATAGCAAACAGAGCTGAATTTGGTCTGATGGAGCACCTTTCATATTCAGAGCATTTCAAAGTGCTTTGCAGAGTAATGAGCTGCATGCTGACAGTGGGGCTGTGGAGTGGTCTTTATGTGCCCAACAATAGCTGGTGCAAGAGGACCTGCTCGTGGTGGGAAAGGGGATGGTGGCTGGGATGATGGGGTTATCCTGCACTTTCCTGTTTTTTCAGTGCTGTTAGATCTCTAGCTAGCACTTCAACAGGCACTGGAGGTGATCAGGCAAGACCTATTTGCCTGGGTAAGATTAATTCATTCACAAGTGCCCATGGCACTATTATGTCTTGAAACAACTCAAAGCAACTTTCAAGCATCTTGCTGAGCTTCAAGGCATCTAAATTTAAAGCTATTGTGCATATATCACACAGGGTGTGCTGTTTGCACAGAGCCTATCCAAATCTTTCTCATTTTGCCTTTATATCATCTGGGGCTGATATGAGTAACCTGTACTCAGCCTTTGAGCGTAGTAGGAGGCAAGGCAACTCTGGAGGCTCAGAGGAGACTGTGCTTGGAGGAGGACCAGGACTGAAGGTGGAGGTGATGTTGGTCCTGGTGGTGTGTTTGAGGTGGATTTACATCCTCATACTCTTAGCCAGATGGATGCTTTGCCTATGGTTCTCATTTCAGCTGAATGGTGTGGTAGGGACAGGAGGGAAGATATTAGGAAGTCAAGAAATGGGTTTATAATCCCAAGCCAGCACCGCTTGGTCTAGGAGGGCATCAGTGGAGCCTCGCTGGTGTTTTCCAGCAGAGGGGCAGACCTGCTGAGCCTGGGCATCCCCATGGGGGATGCAGGAAGATGCAGTGCCTGACGGTGAAGCATAGCCTTGGGGTGGAGGGGGTTCTCACTGCCCTCTCCAGTGCAGCTCTGGGGGGAGGGACTCATCTGGATTTAGCAGAATGGGTTTCCTTGCCTCCTGTCTGGGATTCACCATCTGTTTGAGCTTTTAATATCACTTCATTCTCCTTCCCTACATCCCATGCCCCTGTCCCAGATGTATTTGTTTAAGTGGCTTTAATTAACTTACATTTTCCTGTGCATGACAGCTCCTTGAGGTTTTGGTAGCTGTTTTCTGTCTTTCCACAGTTGTCACTGACATGTAGCACTTTCCCTGCAGACTGGCCTTCAAGCTTACCATGTTTTTTCCCTGCTCTGCGGAATTATTTTAGCATACTGGAAGGAAATGGCTTCCATGTGAGCCTTGTTACACACACGCAATTGATTATTAGGTGTGATTTTCCTGATCCCTGCCAGTATCTATGAGGATTTTGAGCAAGGAAGCCAGCCAGCAGGGGTGTAGGATGATGGTTTAGGTCAGATAGATTTATCTTCACGAGTGACAAGACAGGTAACTCTGGAGTGGCATGGCTACAGGTGTTATCATTTGGGTGCCTCCTCAAGAGTGAAGGTTAATGTCGTGCCACTACTGATCCATCATGGTGTTGTCTACAGGATTTATAGGTCTTCTTGTGCCTTTCCAGCAGGTTCACTTTTATGGAACTCAGAGCTATGTACCTGCTCCCTGGTTGCAGCAGCCGTAGCGGTCACGACAGCAAAGCCCCTGCTCTCCTGGGTTCATTTGCTTTTAAACCCAATGTTAGGAATAATCTCTGCTTGTTATTGTGTAGTTTTGCATTTCCCCAGTGGAGGAAGGTGGGATGGATGCGGGCAAGCCCAGCATTGGAGCCTTCTCTCAAGGGAGGGCATCAGGCAGATGAGGGCAAGACAAGCCCTGATCCTGCCTTCCTGAGGACCATCACCCCAAGAAATTTAAGCAGGAGGATGTCAGGGAGCAAAGAGGGACTCAGATCTTAAAGTAAAATCTGTTTTTAAAAAAAAGCAATAAATCCAGCAAATTAAAATAAAAAGGCAGCTAACATGAGTGACAATTGTACAGTATCAGATAACACCACATTCTGAATTCCAGTGGGATAGAAAATATGAAGCAAAAATCACTCAGGTGCTTCTAGATAGCAGTAAGGAAAGCAATTCCCATTTACTGGTAGAAATAAAATAAGAGGTCCTGATAAACCCTCCATGACTAGACTGGATTAGGGCTCTAGCCGTGAAAATTCATTACAGGCATGCAAATCTCACCAAGCTAAACTGACTACAAACACCATTTATCTGGAGAAGAGATGATTCACTCAGAATAAACATATTTCTTTCAAAGGGAGGGGAGGGGGTATCTGTCAGAAATCTGTATCCCTGCCTTGTCATTTATTATGCAAATAAGTCCCACACCTTTCTAAACCATGAAGGATGAGTTTGTGTTGGAAGAGTGATCTTAAGCTGTTCCAGCAACTCCAGGACCAGGAACTGCTGATTTCAGGAGGGCTTCTGGTGGCAAGAAGTGCCAGTGCTTGTCAACGAGGGTAATGCAATTTGGTCAGATGTTTTCAGAGTTCCCATATACAAACTCATTGCTTCACATTATTTTGTATTATTTATTTTATTTTATTTATTTATTTTATTTTATTTGCCCATTCTCTGTAGGAATGCCTTTGTATCTGGGTCATGTGCAGAAGGGAGCCCATGGCATATTCTGCTCTGTCCTTGTCCTCAGCTCTCTTCCTTTTGGCATCGGCACTGGTTAAAGCTGCATTGCTTTGCTGAGTAGGGCTTAGTGGAACAGGATATGTTTGAGCTTCAGTCTGTGGTTGACTCTGAAGTGGTTGTAGGTGACTGCAGAAGCACTTAGCATGGTGTGTAAGGACCAAAACATGAACTAACACCTTTTGTTCTAGCAATTAAGTAAGTATCTCAGGATGCTAATTTTAGAAATAGAATTGAGCTGGTAGGAGCCACGAATAGTAGATGAAACCTTGATGTTCCTTTTGGTGGAGAGAGTGCTGAGCCAACGTTAAATGAATGACAAAAAAAAACCACAACCCACCCAAACAGAAAAAGATCTCTAGAAGGTTTTTCCTGTCAAGGACATTTTAGTTTTTGGTCCTGTATTTTTGAAAGGCTCCTGATGAATCATATGGCCCCAATTCAGTACATGTGAACAAAGCTCCAGAGGTGGAAGCCTGACCCCACAAACCCACCCAGCTCCCAGCTCCGAGCAGACTCTGAGCACGATTTGGGGCAAGTGGGTCTCCTCCCTAAGGCAACATGAAAGTCGGGGATGCTCAGAGTAGAAGGATCCAGATGGGACATTGTACATGTATATAAGCAGGTTGTAGGACGCACAGAGAACCTGGGTTATAGAAAAGCACATTCAAAGGACTTTCCTAAATGCTTGATCCCAGATTTCTCACATACTTTCTCCATCACAGCCAGTAGAGGTATTTGCACTGACTTCTGCCTCTGGTGATATTAGGAGACCACGTCAGATGTCTTCTGGTGGGGGGGAGAGGGAGAGGTCCTTTGATGAGCAGGAGGGACTGACCACACCATGTCTGCTGCAGCTGAGGGGGAAGGCAACGCATGTAGATGTTGGCCATCACATGACTCTCTCTCATTTCTTCAGGGGCATCTTACATTTGTGTTTTGCCCTCAGCATTTCTGCAGTACTGGGCTCGCCAGGCTCTTGCAGTGCTCTGGAGTGATTCTGCTAATGGGATCTGACGTGATGGCTTTGCATGTTTTAAGTAAATTAAACACAGCTGCTAGGAAAATCCAGTAACCTTAACAGCACCATGGCTCCATTGTCTGCATTGTAATTACAGCGGCAACTTCCTGGGAGTTCTACTTTCTGGTTTATTTTTAAATAACTTCTGAGCTACCCTTTGATTAACTGTTTCATCCCCGAGTCCTGCCTCTTCCTTGTTCTAGGTTTAACCCTTGCTTCTTCTTCAAGCATCCATCTCATTGCATTTTAAGTCAGTCACAAAATCAAGCAGCTGATCGCAAAAATGACACTCTTCACTCTTCCATGAATATATCCTGCAATTCTGAGCTGAGGGAGAGTCTGAGGAGAATTTAAAACCAGCGCTTATGGGATGTGAGAATACCACAGGCATTCAGACAGCAGTGGTTTATGGATGCTGGGGAAGTGCATCTTGAAATATGCAGCTTTTTCTGTAGCTTCAACCGAAATCCTTTGTATCCCTTCAGAGAGATGGGCTTTCTGTCACAGCGAAAGGAGTTAGTTTTATGTAGGAAGCAAAACTAGGAGCCTAATTAATTTTCCCTCATCAGCCCATGAGTGGAACCCATGCCTGCAAGAGCAAATGATCAACTCCCAGCACGGGTGTAGCTGTATGCTCCTTCCCTTCATTAACAACTACATGGGCTTAAATTTTTGGAGGAAACCCAGGCTCAGGGAAATGACTTAGGGTTTTGCATTAGAGCCTGCAAAAGGGCTCAGAAACCAGGTGAATTTCAAGTATTTCCCAGTGCAAGGAGGGAGGTTGGCTCCGCATCATGGGATGCTCGTCCCACCTCGAGGGCTCCAGAGCTATAGCTCCCCAACTTCACTCAAGGTCACATTGTATTTGGTTATAGAATCACAGAATCACAGAATGGTTTGGGTTGGAAGGGACCTTTCAAAGTCATCTAGTCCAACTCCCCTGCCATGAGCAGGGACATCTTCAACTAGATCAGGTTGCTCAGAGCCCCATTCAGCCTGACCTTGAACGTTTCCAGGGATGGGGCATCGACCACCTTTTGGGGCAACCTGGGCCAGGGTTTCACCACCCTCAGCATATATCATGGTTCTGGCTACCCTTCATCCTGCTGGTACATGGGATGGGCTATCTCCTGGAGATCTAAGCGTACTTCCAACAGAGCCATTTACCAGCTTGTTTTCCAACCTGACTTCTTTTTTTCTTCCACTGGACTGGCCAAGACAAGCAGATCTCTGCTGTGACACCCTCGTTTGCTCTCCCATCTGCTGTCTGCAGCATGTTGTCATATATCCATGTTGAAGAGCAAAGCAGGTGCCTATGCATTTGATCTGGGTGAAAGCACCGAGTGAGTGTGATTGGGGTTGTAAAGCTTATGCTATTGTGTTTTATGGTAAATTTTAAATTGACTTTGCAATCAGGGCATATCAGAGTTTGTAAAGGAAAGTTGGTGTGATGTGTTGCAGAACATAAGGTGGTAATTTCCCCTCTTATTGATGCTATCAACAGTAAAGAATGAAGCAGCTGCTTCTCAGAGGATTGGTTTTTTAATGCATTCAATTTCTGTAATTTATAGACTATTATTTATTATGTGGGGTTTTTCCCCCTTTACTGGCTTTCCCTCTCCCTCCATTACTAGAATAATGCAGCACCATCTTATCTACCACTTTTCATCAGTAGATTTCAAAGCCCTTTCCAACCACAGCTGACAATTGTTTCCATTTTCACACAGGAAGGGGAAAATTAAGGGCTGGAGATGGGAAAGGATGTCAGCCCAAAGACACAGCCAGGCCACTCCTCCTCCTGAGCACGATCCATGCATTCATTTCTCCCCGGGCTGGGAGAGATGAGCTGTCTCATGGCATTTTTGGCTGGAAGGCACAGTCCCTGGCAAGCCCTGGTCCAGCAAAGAGAATCCTGTGCCACCACTCTGCCCCTGTGGTGCCCTGGCATCTACTGTGGGTGCTGCCACAATCTACCCATGCTGGCACTGTCAGATTCCTATGAGCCAAAGCACCCTTTATCTACACACAAAAACGGGTTGCCATTAAAAATGGCAATAATCATCACAAACGATCTCCTAGGCAATGAAACATCCACATGTGGCAGTGCATGATAGATGTGCCTTTTCAATATATATTTGCCAGGTGGGATTTTCTGCAGGAACGTGGGTGACTTGGTTCATAGAATCACAGAATCATAGAAAGGTGGGGGTTGGAAGGGACCTCTGGAGAACATCCCGTCCAACCCCCCTGCTTGAGCAGGCACACCCAGAGCAGGGGGCACAGGACCATGTCCAGGAGGGTTTTGAATGTCACCAGGGAAGGAGACTCCACAGCCTCTCTGGGCAGCCTGTTCCACTGCTCTGTCACCCTCACAGGAAAGAAGTTTTTTCTCACATTTAGCTGGAACTTCCTGTGTTTCAATTTGTGCCCATTGCCCCTTGGCCTGTCATTGCGCACTAGTGAAAAGAGTCTAGTCCCATCATCCTGACACCCACCCTTTAGATATTTATAGGTATTTATGAAATCCCCCCTCAGTCTTTTCTTCTCCAGGCTGAACAAGCCTAAGTCCTTCAGCCTTTTGTCATAAGGGAGGTGCTCCAGTCCCCTAATCATCTTGGGAGCTCTCTGCTGGACTCACTTGAGCAGTTCACCATCCTTCTTAAACTGGGGGGGCCCAAAACTGGACACAGTACTCCAAATGTGGTCTCACTAGGGCAGAGTAGAGGGGGAGGATAACTTCTCTCGACCTGCTGGCCACAATCCTTTTTATGCAGCCCAGGATATTGTTGGCCGCCTTGGCCACAAGGGCACATTGCTGGCTCAGGGTCAACTTGCTGTCCACCAGCACTCCAAGGTCCTTCTCAACACAGCCATTTTCCAGCAGGTCAGACCCCAACCTTGACTGATGCAAGGGGTTGTTTCTCCCCAGGGGCATGACCTTGAACTTGTTCTTGTTGAATTTCATGAGGTTCCCCTCTGCCCAGCTCTCGAGCCTGTCCAGGTCTCATTAGATGGCAGCACAGCCTTCCGGCATATCATCCACTCCTCCCAGCTTGGTATCATCAGCGAACTTGCTGAGGTTACACTTGTCGTGGTTTAGCCAGCAGCTCAGCCCCACACAGTCGCTCGCTCACTCCCCCACCGGTGGGATGGGGGAGAGAATCAGAAGGGTAACGCTCGTGGGTTGGGATAAGAACAGTTTAATAATTAAAATTAAAAGAAACAACAACAGAAATGCAATGTAAAGGAGAACAACGAGAGGCGCAAAGCCCCGGGGGAGGGGGGAAGGGAGGGGGGAGGGGAACGAACAGCCGAAATAAACCGCACGTGACGCAGCCGCTCACCACCCACCAACCCAATGCCGTGCCACTCCCGAGCCGCAACCTGCCCCCCCTCAATATACTGGTCATGGAGTCACATGGTATGGAATGAACATGCCATTGGCCAGTCGGGGTCAGCTGCCCCCACCACGGCCCTGCCCCTCCCAGCCCCCCCCGCCAAGCAACAGAGCGCTGGAAGCTGGAAACGTAGCCAACCCCCCACGGTGAGGAGAATTAACCCCTTCTCAGCCAAAACCAGAACATTCTCCACCCCTTATTCCATACCATTTACACCATGCCCAGGTCCCATATGATGCAATACAACCGTACCAACCACCACCCCTCCCCTTCCCATCCTTTAACATAATACACAGACGACATTCCTTTAGTTCATGGACCTTCCCTGTAAAATGTCCATTAAAATGTCCATTGAGTTCACCCAGTCCATGACTCTGGGCTCCATCTGTCATATCAGTCTTTCAGGGTGGGAGAGATGGTGTGTGTGGCGTTGGGTTGCTGCATACCGAGTCAGTCATCGTTCCATCACTGCTGCACGGCTTGCTTCACAGTCTATCTTCCATGGGTTGGGAGGCTTGTACTCTGATATTATTGGTACAACACAGAGGTGACACACAGTATTATATAGCAGTTCGCATTGTGCCATTCAGTTCATTGACTGTTTTTGCCCAAAATCAAATCCCCTTGAGGCACACATCGGATTTCTCCATCCTCCCGCATCACCCACCAAGTGCACCCAGGTCCTCGAGCAAAAGCAATCCCACGAATGGGTTTGCCTTTGCCGGAGGCAGGAAGAACCCAGACTGTTTTGCCCAGCATAGTTTTTGTGTGCACTACAGGGACTCTATCCCCTTCCACAGTATGTAGGATTTCTGACTGGGCAGGGCCAGCTCGGTTGGCAGATCCCCTCGTGTTGACTAACCACGTGGCTTTTGCTAAATGTGTATCCCAGTGCTTGAATGTTCCACCCCCCCATTGCTCTCAGTGTAGTTTTTAACAGTCCATTGTACTGTTCAATTTTCCCAGAGGCTGGTGCGTGATAGGGGATGTGATACACCCACTCAATGCCATGCTCTTTGGCCCAGGTGTCTATGAGGCTATTTAAGAAATGAGTCCCATTGTCTGACTCAATTCTCTCTGGGGTGCCATGTCGCCACAGGACTTGTTTTTCGAAACCCAGGATAGTGTTCCGGGCAGTGGCGTGGGGGACAGGATATGTTTCCAGCCATCCGGTGGTTGTTTCTACCATTGTAAGCACATGGCGCTTGCCTTGGCGGGTCTGTGGGAGTGTGATATAGTCAATTTGCCAGGCCTCCCCACATTTATATTTCAGCCATCGTCCCCCATACCACAGAGGCTTTACCTGCTTCTCTTGCTTGATTGCGGCGCACATTTCACATTTGTGGATAACCTGTGCAATAACATCCATGGTCAAGTCCACCCCTCGATCACGAGCCCACCTGTATGTTGCATCTCTCCCTTGATGGCCTGAGGTGTCATGGGCCCACCGAGCTAGAAATAGTTCACCCTTATGCTGCCAGTCCAGATCCACCTCAGCCACTTCAATCTTGGCATCCTGATCTACCTGCTGGTTGTTCCGATGTTCTTCAGTGGCCCGACTCTTGGGGACGTGAGTATCCACATGACGTACCTTTACAACGAGGTCCTCTACCCGGGCAGCAATATCTTGCCACAATGTGGCGGCCCAGATGGGTTTGCCTCTGCGCTGCCAGTTGCTTTGCTTCCACTGCTGCAGCCAGCCCCACAGGGCATTTGCCACCATCCAGGAGTCAGTATAGAGATAGAGCATTGGCCACTTTTCCCATTCAGCAATGTCTAAGGCCAGCTGGATGGACTTTACCTCTGCAGACTGGATCAATCCACCTTCTCCTTCAGCAGTTTCTGCTACTTGTCGTGTAGGACTCCATACAGCAGCCTTCAATCTCCAGTGCTTCCCCAGTGCGAGCCAGCACTGGCAGTCGGGGTGCCAGGACCAACTGTGCCTCATTACCAATCACTTCTGAAGCAGACAAACCCATTCATATGCTGCCAATATCTCTTTTTCAGTTGGAGTATAGCGGGCTTCGGTATAGCGGGCTTTGGACCCTCTGTATCCCCGACTCCAAAACCCTAGTGGTCGACCTCGGGTCTCCCCATGTGCTTTCTGCCAGAGGCTCCAGGTAGGGCCATTCTCCCCGGCTGTGGTGTAGAGCACATTTTTTACATCTTGTCCTGCCCGGACTGGCCCAAGAGCTACTGCAGGAACTATTTCTCATATAATCTGTTCAAAGGCTTGTCGTTGCTCAGTCCCATTTGAAATCATTCTTCTTCCGGGTCACTTGATAGAGAGGGCTTACGATCAGACTGTAATTTGGAATATGCATTCTCCAAAAACCCACAACGCCCAAGAAAGCTTGCGTTTCCTTTTTGCTAGTTGGTGGAGACATGGCTGCTCTTTTGTTGATCACATCCATTGGAATCTGACGACGACCATCTTGCCATTTGATTCCTAAGAACTGGATTTCTCATGCGGGTCCCTTCACCTTACTTTGTTTTATGGCAAAACCAGCTTTCAGGAGGATTTGGATTATTTTCTCTCCTTTCTCAAAAACAACTTCTGCTGTGTTGCCCCACACGATGATGTCATCAATGTATTGAAGGTGTTCTGGAGCGTCTCCCTGTTCCAGTACAGTCTGAATCAGTCCATGGCAAATGGTATGACTGCCTTTCCACCCCTGGGGCAGTCGATTCCAGGTGAACTGGACGCCCCTCCATGTGAAAGCAAACTGTGGCCTGCACTCTGCTGCCAGAGGGATTGAGAAGAATGCATTAGCAATATCAGTTGTGGCATACCACTTGGCTGCCTTGGACTCCAGTTCGTATGGAAGTTCCAGCATGTCTGGCACAGCAGCACTCATCGGTGGAGTGACTTCATTCAGACCACAATAGCCTACTGTTAGCCTCCACTCTCCATTAGACTTCCGCACTGGCCATATGGAACTGTTAAAGGGTGAGGAGGTCTTACTGATGACTCTTTGGCTCTTCAGTCGGTGAATGAGCTCATGGATGGGGATCAGAGAGTCTCAGTTGGTGCAATATTGCCACCAGTGCACTGTTGTGGTGGCAATTGGCACCTGTTTTTCTTTGACCCTCAGCAACCGCAGAACAGAAGGGTCCTTCGAGAGACCGGGCAAGGTAGACAGCTGTTTAGTTTCCTCCGTCTCCAAAGCAGCTACACCAAAAGCCTACCTGTACCCTTTTGGGTCCTTGAAATACCCTCTCCTGAGGTAGTCTATGCCAAGGATGCATGGAGCCTCTGGCCCAGTCACAATGGGGTGCTTTTGCCACTCATTGCCAGTTAGGCTCACTTCGGCCTCCAATACAGTTAGCTCTTGGGATCCCCCTGTCACTCCAGCAATGCTGATGGGTTCTGCCCCGTATAGTTTGATGGCATTAAGGTACACTGTGCACCGGTGTCCACTACAGCTTTATACTCCTGTGGGTCGGACGTGCCAGGCCATCGGAGCCACACAGTGCAGTAAGCCCGGTTATCCATTTCCTCCACCTGGCTGGAGGCAGGGCCCCTCTAGTCCTGATCATGGCACTCACAACTCACTTCCTGTAAATGTGAATCAGGAGTCCCTCTATTACACTTAGAAATAAAATCAGTGCTTCTACTCCTCTGTCTGGGGACTTGCTCACTGGAAATTGGAGCAGCAGCTTTCCTGGAAGAACCTCCCTGAGTGATTGTTCTTCCTTGCAGTTCATGCACTCGTGCCTCTAGGGTCGAGGTAGGCTTGCCATCCCACCTCATCATGTCCTCTCCGTGGTCACGCAGGTAGAACCATAGGGTGGCCCGTGGTGTGTATCCCCTCCTTTGAGCCAAAGGACACTTATTCCTAACAGCTGGGACACTACTCTGTCGAGGTGGGGAGCAGGACATATCTTCTTTGAGTTGCTGAAACTCTTGGGATAGTTTCTCCACAGCAGAGACAAGCGAGGAAGAGATATTTGTGTCGTAATCCCGGAGTCTATCAATCACCTCTGCCACTGTTGGTGTCTCGTCATCTTTCCAGGACATCACTGCCAATGAGTTTGCATGCGAAGATGGTGCGCTCCGTACAAACTTCCGCCACATGGGTCGCGTGCACTCGGCTTCATCTGGATCTTTGGATGATCGTTGATCGTCCAGGTCACCATAAATCACCTCAAACACAGCTAATTCCCTTAGATACTGGATGCCTTTCTCCATAGTTGTCCATTTTCCTGGGCGATATGTAACATCTTCTTTAAAGGAATACCTTTCCTTCACTCTGGACAGGAGTCGCCTCCAGAGGCTGAGGGCTTGTGGTTTTTTCCAATTGATTTGTCAACGCCCCCTTCCCCTGAAAGGGATCCCAATTGTTTGGCTACTTTTCCCTCTAGTTCCAGGCTACTGAGCCCCATAATCCCAGCATTGGAGCAGCCAGGTGACAATGTGCTCACCTGAACGAGGGCTGAAATCTTTTCACATATCTTGCAACTCGCTCAAGGACAGGGACTGGGTGGTCTCTATTTCATTTATGACTTCTTCCTCCTCTCCTCATGACGGCCCTGCTTTTTCATCATCCCGTTCTAAATGAGTTGACGTCCGCTTCCAAGATTTTGTCTTGTGTATGGGGGCGACTGATACTGGTAAGGGTTTATTTTCTGAGTCAGCTCCAGTACTTGTCGTGGGGGGGGTTGAGTGGCTGCAGTGCCTGTAGTCAGGGCTGGAGTGACTACAGTGCCAGTCACTTTGCATTTCAATCCAGAGATATTCTCTTCCCTTTGGGAACACTGAATACTGTTGAGCAGGGCTCGGTATGCATGGGCCAGGCCCGAGCACATTGCAGTTATCTGTGTCTCTCTGGAGTTCCCAGCGTAACAACATACTTTCTCCAAATATTCTACTAGCTTTTTAGGATTCTGCACTTGTTCGGGGGTTAAACTCCAAAACACTGGGGGTGCCCACTGCCCTAGGTATTTCTCCATGCTATCCCACATGCCCTGCCACTCATAACTATCAAGCCTTGGGGCAGATTTCTGGGTGATATTCTTAAGTTGCTTAGTCAAAACCAAAACGACATGCCCCAAAACTAACAATAAGTATATCTTAACCACCCAAGGATGTTCAAGATACAAAAAGGTTGTTGTAATAGAGGCAGAGACATCATAGAACAAAGTTGCAAAGGTACTATTCTGTATTTCCTCCATATAAAATTTCTCAGAGGAGGAGGTATAATTGGTAATTGCCTCAACAAGGTGGTATCCAAAGTACAGTAAGGGTTTCAGCAAAAACCCAAATACCAGATAAAGCTGAAAACGAGTGTTTGTATAACAAATCTTGTAGGCAAAACCTTACTAATCACAGCAGAACTCAGCAGACTAAACAAACCAACACCAATCTTTAACACCAACTGCAAAAAGGACAACATGGTGCTGTGACCAGCAGCTATTGTTATCTCCAACCCTTGAGCCCCACGTTGGGCGCCAAAAATACTGTCGTGGTTTAGCCGGCAGCTCAGCCCCACACAGACGCTCGCTCACTCCCCCACCAGTGGGATGGGGGAGAGAATCAGAAGGGTAACACTCGTGGGTTGGGATAAGAACAGTCTAATAATTAAAATTAAAAGAAACAACAACAGAAATGCAATGTAAAGGAGAACAACGAGAGGCGCAAAACCCTTGGAGGGGGCAGAAGTGAATGAACCGCTGAAACAAACCGCACGCGACGCAGCTGCTCACCACCCACCGACCCTACTCCGCGCTGCTCCCAAGCCGCAACCTGCTCCCCCTTCATATACTGGTCATGATGTCACATGGTATGGAATGGACATGCCATTGGCCAGTCGGGGTCAGCCACCCCCACCATGGCCCTGCCCCTCCCAGCCCCCCCCATGGGGCAGAGTGCTGGAAGCTGGAAAGCTAGCTGACCCCCACGGTGAGGAGAATTAACCCCTTCTCAGCCAAAACTAGCACAACACACTATCCCATCATCCCAGTCATTGATGAATATATTGAACAGGACAGGACCCAGCACAGACTCCTGGGGAACACCACTAGTGACAGGCCTCCATCCAGACTCTGCTCTGTTGTTCATGAGCCTCTGAGTTCTGTTGTTGAGCCAGTTCTCAATCCACCTCACTGTCCACTCATCCAACCCATACTTCCTTAGCTTGCCTGTGAGGATGCTATGGGAGACAGTTCCCTTGACTCCAGCGGGCTTTTCCAGGACACAGTCCTATTCCAGGCAACACAGACTTTCAGCAAGGCTCAGGCTCTGGAGTTGCTCTGTTAGTTGACAGAAATAAGGTTTTTAGCTGAGTAGAATATTTTCTGCTGAGGTGGGATTCATCTGTCTGCATTTAGATACCTGGATCCAGTTTTGGGCCCCCCAGTTCAAGAAGGATGTGGAACTGCTTGAGCAAGTCCAGCGGAGAGCTAAGAAGGTGATCAGGGGACTGGAGCATCTCGCTTACGATGAAAGGCTGAGAGACCTGCATTTGTTTAGCCTGGAGAAGAAAAGACAGGGGGGATTTCATAAATACCTATAAATATCTAAAGGGTGGGTGTCAGGATGATGGGACTAGACTCTTTTCACTAGTGCCCAATGATGGGCCAAGGGGCAATGGGCACAAATTGAAACACAGGAAGTTCCAGCTAAATGTGAGAAAAAACTTTTTTACTGTGAGGGTGACAGAGCAGCGGCACAGGCTGCCCAGAGAGGTTGTAGAGTCTCCTTTCCTGGAGACATTCAAACCCCGCCTGGACGCGGTCCTGTGCCCCCTGCTCAAGCAGGAGGGTTGGATGAGATGATCTCCAGAGGTCCCTTCCAACCATTCTGGGATTCTGTGATTCTGTGGATGGTAGCCACCTCTTCCCTAGTTGCCCAGGCTTCCTTCACCATCGATGGAGAGCAGTAAACACAATTTCAGTGGTGTGGTTTCTCTTCTCCTGGGGTAGATATCTAGCTGAGATCCGTTGTATCTTGCTGTGGCTTCTCTCCTTTGCTGATGGACTCTAGCTAACAAGCTTGGTCTAGCTAGCTAGCATTTTTCTGCAGGTACAGGAGGGGTCTCTGTCCCTGGGTGTCTCCTTCCCACCACGCATTTCAGTATCCCAACATAAAATTGAATGTCTGGAAGGAGAATTATCCCCAAAAGGCAGTGTGGCATGGGTTTTGCACACCCGATGTCATGGGCTCTGGTGTTCCACTACGGCCAAGCTCTGTGGTTGCACTGCAGGTCCTGATGCACCATGGTCAGATGTCTTCTTACCTACCTCCATGCACCTCCAGAAGGGATGGGGCCACCCTGGTCTGCCCACCTGACCAGTGAGCATTGCTAAAGGAAGCTATAGCTTTATTTTTGCAGATGATGAAGGGGACAGTCTGTCATTTCATTGCTAGCAGGACACCTCAGATGCTCAGGCTGGCATGGGAAGGCAGCATTACAGTTTTCTCCTCGTCTTCACTGAAGCCAGGGTTCACTCCCATTTCTGTCTGACAACATGGCAGTGTTCGCCTGCAGCTCCATTTTTTTTCTTGCAATTATTAAGCCTGTTAGAAAACAGTTCTGGCACCTTCCTAATTCACTAATGTGTCTGGTGAGGTCAAAGACTCCTGAAAGCATATGAAGGAAATGGGCAGAGTCCTCTGGGAGGAGCCTGGGGTCACCCAGGTGTGAAGGGAGATGTGAGATGAGCTCTTCCCCAGGCTTAGGCTCGTTCATTAAAGCTGAATCACAGCAAAAGTGTTTTATGATGTTTGGTTTTCAGATATGCCAAGAAGATGAAAAAAAACTGATCGCAAAAGTCCCGGGCATTTTAAAATAATATTTAAAATATTTAAAATAATATTTGATAATATTTACTGAAGATGCTGTAATACAGCCTGTAGCAGCATCTGCTTTCCAGATTAACAGAGGGCTTGCAAATGGCACTTCAGAAGCAACCTCCAAGATTATTTGAAAACTAGAGAGCAAATTCCATTTGTTGAATGATTCATTACATGGGTTTATGTATTAGTTGTTCCTTTTCATTTCTTTGTCAAATTTATTATCTTCAGTGATATTATGCAGGAGGCACACAGACACTGTAACCATCCTGGAAGTATTTATGTGCCAGGACTGTGCCACTCATCACAGCAGGGGCCTGAGAGTGCAGAGCTGGAGGGCATCTGCTTCTAATGCAAATGGGTTTTATTTCGGAGCTGTTGAAACTTGGACCAAGAGCTGGAGGTGGGCTGCAGTAGAAAATCAAAATAAGAACTAATCTTCCATTATAGCTGGTGGATACTTGGTCAGTGCAGCCAGTGGAGTTTGGAGGGTGTTTCACACCCCAAAGTAGGTACTGATGTTTGAGTAACTGAATAGCTCTTGCAGACACCCCAGATTGTGCTGACTGCATCCCCTTGGACTGCAGTAAGAGCTGGGAAAGCCAGCACCCATGAAGGTCATGATTCAGCTGCTAGACATAAGTGTTTGGTTTTACCCTAAGACATATCATTTAGCCTCCAGCTGTCAATCAAGAGGGATGCAGGTCCAGAGTCATATCTGGAAAAGCCAAGCACAGGTCTCAGATAGCTTAGGGAGTCCAATGTGGCGATGGGAACCTGCATTTAGGCAACTAAATCCAGGATTTACATGTGGGCACCCCAACTGAGATGCCTTAATCTGGAGCTGAATCCTACTAGGGACTGGTGCAGATTTATCAGGCTGTCCCTGGCTGTCAGATAAGGGCTTCACTGTGCTTCAGGTGAGCTAAATTCTGGATGGTCAGGGCTAGAGCATGGATGGGCTCTTTGGAGGATAGTCCATTAGGAGTATGTGAGTGCTTGTTCTGTTTGGGGCATGGCTGTCCCCAGTGTAGACACCCTGGAGAAGGGCTGTTTCTTCACATGGGGTTGACCTCAAGAGTAGGACAAACATGCCCCATCACCAGGCTGCTTGGAAATCATCCTTCCGAGCTCTGCAGCTCACCCCAGCCAGGTGATGGAGAGGTCAGCGTGCTAGAGAGACAGAAGCGCCCTTTCTAGAGACACGTGGTGAGAGGAACAGACCCGCAAGTGAGCTGATGTGGCATGTTAGTGATGTATTCAAGGAGAGTAATTAGAAACCTTAACATCATATCCAGGAGGGTGTGTTTGATTCATTTAGAAACTACCCCAAGAAGCTAAAAAGGACCTTGTGGCTGAGGGGAAAGCCACAGGCAAGCCTGTTTGCTTTACAGCTTTTCATCCTGCATGTGTTTTGGGAATGGGAGAGCAAAGCCTGGGCTGCTCCCAGCAATGCCCATCCTATTTTGGAAAATGCTACAAGGGCACCAAGGCATCCTCTCCAGCTCCCTGTTTGCTGGCTCAGAGGGTAGACCATGAGCATGGTTGTTCACAGGCACTGTTCTTCAGACCCCTCTTCATGGTAATGAGTTAATGAAATTGTAACTCAGGTGCAGCCTTTGCTTAGCCCAGAAACTCCCATTTATAGCCTCTTCCCATGAGGATTCTCCTGAGCCTCAAACAGTGATTTTTTTTAGATGTTGTGTTGCAAGCTGTTGTGCCCCTGAGTTCCCCTTGCCATGGGGAAAACCCACAATACAGGACTCTGCCTGCAGAGAGAAGGAGACAACTTTAAGTAGGAGTTAAGGCTGAAGCCCGGCATCACACCAGGGAAACGCGGTGCCAGCCCGTGCCCTGATGCAGGGAGGAGGTTGTGCACTGACCTTAGCAGAGCTGATGAGCTCCAGCATGAAGCCAGGTCGTTGCAAGATTTTTGCAGCCTTCCCTGGGAATTTTGCCCAAAATAAAGACGATAGTGCTCACCCATGTGGGTATGTTGACAGTGGTCTGCATTAAGCTCTTTGCCCCCTTGCTGATCGCTTTTGGCTGTTGAGCAGCAAACAAGCCATTAGTCATTGGCAGTGGTGGTTACTCATCAGCTAATGATCTGAACTGGGGCTGGGGCTAAGGAAGGAGGTCGCACTTAAGTGCACAAGGTCAGAGCAGCTGGATGCTCTCAAAAGCGGATGGACACATTAGCTGCTGAGAATTCTCCTTCTTGGGGATGATCATGGCCCCAGAGTTTGGCCAGCCTCCATGGCTGTAGTCACTGGGCTCCACCAGTAACCTGTGCTCCATGCATTGCTTACTGCCTAAATGTCCTCATACTTATGGTCGTAGAAGCACAAAAAAGAAAAGTACAGGCCATCACAAAGGTTACCCTTTGTGGTTTTTCTCTGTTCCTTGAGTGTGCACACAGCGATTATCTTACCAGTTTAATAAAATGGGTAAGGTGGTCAGAACCCCTTGGTTCCTCGGTCCCGGGACAGTCATCCAGGCATCAACCTGACTTGAAAAATGTTGTTGGCACTTTCCCATGAGAGAGAACCCAAAAAAGGCTGACACAAGATTCAGGTGGATGCAGTTTCCATCTAAAAGGATGGAGAGGGTAAGAGAGGGTTCCCAGTTGCTTGCCTGTGTCACAGGTAGTAGGAACTAGTGCTGGTGGACCCTGCCCCAGTAAGCCCATGCCAAGGCCTGCCTGGAGAAGGAAAAGAGGAAATATTGGGGTGATTGATTCAGTCAGCACTTGGGGACCCCAGGAAAAGGAGGCAGTGTCTCCATCTCCAGCTGACCCATGATAACAAGTGTCTTATTGCTTTGGTTTCAACCTTCTTATGTAAAATTTACTGAATGGGAATGTACTGTGTTGGCTCTGCCCATGCCAAATGCGGCAAATCCAGAGACTGCATGCAATAAACAGCTGTTCCTTGCTTTGAGTGACTCCCAGTTGACTGCTCACCACTGAGCCTTGGCAGAGAGATCCCTTTTCCCTTGCAGTTTCCACTAGTTGGTGGGAACCCCTTGACCCTGGCCAAAGCTTAGGTGCAAACCCAGGTTTAAGGATAGGTGTGAGCTGGTGGAGACATTTTTGGGAAAATATCCCAGATCATGAGCTCATTGCTTCTTTTGCATGCAAGTGCCACTTCTCCAGCTGACTGCTGAACCACAGGAGCAATTTCCAGCTATGCACTCCCATAGCATGTGTGCCAGTTGCCCTGGTTTTGTAACAGCCATGGTGGTCTTCCTCTCTGTCCTTACCCAGGAGGAGACCTGGGCCACCACCCCCAGCTGTAGTAGGGGGGCTCTGGACCCCATTAATATGATGGCTGCCTGCTGGTGGGAGTCTCACACCTTGAGGTTGTGCTGAAGCGGAGTCAGGTCCCCCAAAGCATGCTCACACTGATCTCCTTCATCAGCCCTCTGAGTCCTGCCCACCTCCAGCCCAGCTGCTGGCCACCTTGTCCCTCACCAGCCACCCCGTAGCCTGTGTTAGCAGCTGTCTGCATGTTTCATTATCTCCCCTGGCACATGCTGGTGACAGACCTATTCACCTAACATCTCCTGCATGGAGGTGTCAGCTCCCTGTTCAGAAATGCCAGCCCGCTGTCTCCATCGTTTGAAGTGCAAAGTGATGGCCAGAAGTTTCTGTAGAGCTTTTTTCCAAAGTTTTTCCCAAGCTAAGAGGGGCAGAGGACTTGTACGGGCAGAGTTGGGGGGATGCCGGTTGTACGCCTTCCCCCTCTGCGCCCCATCACCTATAGGATGTGGGTTTGTTGCGGGTATCACCAAGCTACCACTGACAACCGAGCTACAGGTGTAGGAAGACCGAGGGAATTGATAATCCCAAAGGGACCAAGGTGTAACATTTAGCTGGGGGCTGGGATGGGTGAAGTAGCCAACATTGCTTTGACAGGATCTGTTTCTGGACTGTTCATCTCCCAGCTGTCACAGGTGATGTGATACAGTGGGAGGATGGGTGGGGTTTGCACCTCCATGGCACGATGTTGCTAGGTGATTTTGTGATACAGGCGTAAGGGAAGGGTGATAAGCAGAGAAACAGCTGAACTGACTGTGCAAACATGGGTGGTAGGAGAGCAGCAGTAGGCCTGGTTCAGTGGTTTCTCCAGACTCGGCCCTTTTTAACCAGAAGCTCAGTTCTGGATCTGATTAAGGTGGGGTTTTTTTTGGTTTGGGGTTGTTTTTTTTCTTCTCTGTTGTTCCTTAGGAAATGCTCAGATGAGCAAAGGGAGCATCGCCGGAGATTTGAAACAAAAACAAGGGTACCGGTCAGTATGCATTTGGGTGTGCTGAGCTGGTGGCTTTGTGGGGAGAGCTAGTGGCTCCTCGCAAGCAGGATGTGAGCTGAGCAGTATCAAGTGGCTGTCCTGATGTCTTTCTGAGGTCTTGGGGGTCTGATCCTGCCCTTCAGTTAGTGGTGGCTCCTGCGGGAGAGGAGGTAGTTTGTCGTGTTGATGTATCAGCACAAATCAGCTTTACCACCATGATTCTCTGCTGTTGTCAATGACTGAACCACTAATTGCTCTTTCTGTAAATCCGTAGAAGATGCTCTCATAAATATGTGTGTTCTGTGTGCTGCAGTGCTGGAAAGAGCAGGCGGCAGATACGCTGGCAGCTGCATAGGAGTGCACTGAGCAACAGTATTTGTTAATGCTTGGAGTGCTTTTGGCTTTTGTTGTGCTTGGGCCTGCTGCAGACCCAGTCACGGGGCTGTAATCTGGGTGACATTTCAAGGTCCTCTCCAGACCTGTTTTCTGCAGCTATCATGCAGGAGGCTGTGGCTTGGGCATTTGCTTAGAAGTCTTGAATAGGAAGAAAGGCGTGTCCTTTTTTTATCATCTGAGCTGGTTTGAATACATCAGAGCCAGTTCCTGAGTTGATGTTGCTGAACTGACACCAGGTGGGAGGCCAGTCTTTTTACAGCATCTTCTCATGAGCAACTGCCTGGTTTGCACAGCTGTGCTGTGAGTCCCCACGGGTCCCCATCCATCAGGGACTGAATCCCCACATCGCCCCTGGGCCCCACGCTGCATATGTGTTATGGATGCTGAGGAGCACCTCAGTGCTGGGTTATCACATAATCATAGAATCATAAAATGTTTTGGGTTGGAAGGGACCTTTCAAGGTCATCTAGTTCAGCCCCCCCGCCATGAGCAGGGACATCTTCAACTAGATCAGGTTGCTCAAAGCCCCATCCAACCTGACCTTGAATGTTTCCAGGGATGGGGCATCGACCACCTCTTTGGGCAACCTGGGCCAGTGTTTCACCACCCTCATCATAAACAATTGCTTCCTTATATCGGTTCTTGGGTCTCTGCTGTAGCCTGGACTATGTGGACGTGCAGAAGTGGTGCTGGTGGCAGGTGCATCATGGGGAGATGTGGATTTTAAGACTCAGCTCAGCTCCTTACAGTGTGAGCTTAGATGAAGGGAGGAGGTGACACCAGCAGAGATGAGAAGGGGCTTCAGGAAGGACTGTTCTTCAGACATTTAACAACATAGAGGCCCTTTATAGTCAGTGGGGATGTTTTTAGCCCATGTTACATCTGATCTAGTTTGGGCATCTGCCCTAGATGAGCTAGAAGCCTGTCTCTCTTCTCTGGCTGCAAGAGCAGGCCAGGTGAGGGGATGGTGTGTCTGCAGGGTCACCTCCTGGCAAGGCAGGCAGAGAGGGTGCTGAGACCCTGCTTTCCCCCATCACCCATCCCAGCAGAAGAGCTTGAGAAGTGACGCTGTGTTCCAGGGATCATCGCTGACTCCAAAATAGGTGCTAATCAGGGCCTGGAGCAGAGACCAAATTGCTCTCTGACTCCCACACCTCCCACTTCCTCCCTGCTGCCTCTCTGCAATCAGCTAGAAAATAAACTCAGCCTATCTTCCTAGGAGCAGCAACCCCCTCGCCTGTAAACAAAGCAGCTTGGGAGGCCACCAGCTGCAGAGCTGAGTGCAATCACCAGCCTGGAGATATTAGACTGTGCTCCCCCCCACCCCAGGGAGCCCTTGCACTCTCAAAACCAATCTGTGTTTTTCCCTCCATGCACTGCAGCCCCTGCACGCCTGGCAGAGACAGAGATAACTGTGGGGACCAGCAGGTATCTGAAGCACTGGGTATATTAGAATGCTGGCTTTCCTGATTTACATCAGTAGGGGTTTGGTCCCTTGAGCTCCTACAGTCCTGGAGTGATTCAGCTTATTAAACATCCGTTTGCACTGTCCTTAGCATTAAAATAATTGGCTCCTCAGCATATTTGAGTTGGAGGGTATCTAATAATCCTGTGAACTATCTATCAGACTCCATTATCATCTCTGCACTCCTGCTCTGGCTGTCTCATGTCAACTCTGCCTGGGTTTTACAAATAGGTTTAGTTTCTCCTGCATGTTTGCTTCTTTTTTCTTTCTCTCTGTCTCAAAGTAGCAGTTTCGGGCTCCTGACAATTTGTGCAGATGCTCCCGTTGGCTGCGACAGCATTTTTCTGTTGACTCATGAGTGATGGGTCCCATCCTTGTCCTGGTCCACTCCTGCCGGAGTCCCCAAGCAAAAAGTCTCATTTGCCACAAAGGAAGAGAATCTTTATCTTGATGGAAAGAATTTCCTTTT
Organism: Phalacrocorax aristotelis; assembly: GCF_949628215.1. NCBI lineage: Eukaryota > Metazoa > Chordata > Aves > Suliformes > Phalacrocoracidae > Phalacrocorax > Phalacrocorax aristotelis. Next base: position 4,882,361 of record NC_134310.1, on the reverse strand, counting down.
CCAACTTACAAACTGATAAACCATCACATTGTTGGAGTTTCCTTATTGGCTTGTAGAATTTGTAGGCCACACAATAATGACCTGTCAACTCTCCTCTGGCAGACCAGCACTGCGCCACTCACAAACAGGGCAAAAACCCCCATGTTGATGGTATTTTAATAAGGATACTTAAGAGGGCTCCTGAAAAGCCCCCTAACCAGATGTGTAATGCGTGAGCTGAGACTTTCTCATATTATTTTTGGTATGTGGAGCTGCCACCTCTGTACCAGTGATGGGAGAGATGCTCAGCACCTCTGGAAATCAGGTTTGTGCTCGCCTCCCCGGGTCTGCAGGATCCTGGAGGAGGTGGATGGGGTGGTAGAACATAACCCTGTGGATCAGATTTGCTTTTAGAGCTAATCCTGCTGGAATCACACATACCAGAGCCGGGGGGGCTGCAGTCACATGCGTCTCCCTCTTTACAGGCTCCAGAGCTGCTGCTGGATGTTTTGCCAATGTCAGGAGAGACATATCTAGGTTTTGGTCATGCAAAATCAGCTTCTTCCTTTTTGTACAGCTTAAGAAATGGTCTTCCTGGTGAAATGTTGGAGTTATCAAGACTATGAGGTATGTTTTAGGCTGACAGGCTGGTATTGCAGGCATACCAGGGAGTAGCACTGGGACAGACAAGGAGAGTCCTTTTTTATAAAAAGGACACGTCTCTCTTACAAACATCTCCCTATATAGTCTGGACACTCCTTTTCTGACTCACCCTAGAGACATCTTTTGCTCCTGGGATATAAGACATGCAAGGCCAATTCAAACAACTTCAACCCATTTAGGAGCTCTTCAGTCCTTGCACTGAATTTTACCCCTGTATTTCAAGATTGCCCTTTAAAAAATCATTCCTAGTTCTCACCTGTCAAGAGCAGATTGATAAGATGAAATTAATGTTCTAAAATAGCAGCCTGGTACTTTTGTAAAAATATATCAGTGTGATTGTCTAAAGGACAAAAGCATTTAATTGTGTACCAAAATGTGTTTGCTTTTGCAAGGATAAGTTTCACTTTACATCCTTGTTCTGGGTCCTATATATTATTGGGCAGGAGCCATCTCTAAACTAGCCAGCTTGCAGTGTAAACAGAAAAAAACCCAAAGGTGAATTATTATGGAACAAGAGCTATTAATTCTGGTTAACATGTGGAGGAGACCGATGCTGGGTGGTGTAAAGTGACCCACCAAAGTCCACATACCTTCAGCAGAAGCAGAGCCCTGGTTGTCTGAGATGTTTGCCATGTCTTAAAGGCTACAAATTTTACTTCTCCGGAAGATGTGACAGCGCTCCCATGCAACTGTAAGACAAAAACCCCACTGATTTCTGTGCCTGTGCCCTAATGTCATTACTCTCCTTCTTTTGCACATCCACATAATGACATTCATGGTCACACACACAAAATTACTTTACAGAAAGAAAATGAAACTGGCTTCAACCGGCTCCTGCCTCCTGCTGTGGTTATCTCCAGACCCTGGCTCGCCCAGGTTGAAATGAAAAGGGGAGTTAATGTAGCAGGGTCGTTTCTCACTGCTGAATTGGTCAGCCATCTATGGAGCCAATTTCTGCAGCTTTTCAGTGGCGTGGCAGACCCCTGGGTAATATTTGACTGAATAGAGCCATAAGCGTTTAAGCTGCATTGCTAGGAATTGCTGTTTTATCCTATGCATCTGAGATTTCAACCCATCAGACATGAAGCAGGTCAAGATTCTCATGCCATTGTGTGCATTATAGCGAACAGAACAGAATATGCTTGATAAAAGAGAGGACTTAAAAGAAATGCTTCTTTAGACCTGCAACTTTCAAGTCCCACAATGCATCAAAGACCCCTTGTACAGACTTTGAAAGGGGTGAAAGGCATTACCTAATATTTGGAGGAAATTAATAATAAAGCATCCCAAGTTCCGGGAAACTAATTTAGGAGTGCACATTGCACTGTATTGCCTCTGCTGGATTCGCTCCCCAGAAGAGTTGCTAACAAAAGATTTTTTTAAAAATAATTACATTTGGAGACCAACTTTTCTGCCTTGAAATGCCCCCTTTTTTATAATGTTTCCTGTTAAGACTTACTTATGAAAAGATGAAATGCAGCCAGCACCAGTTGTCAAATGAAGCTCAAGAGCCTGTAAGGTTTCCCACCGTTCCCCTCCCCACCGCAGTTTTTTGTTCCTTCGTGTTGAAAGCATTGCTTGCAGGATGCTTGCAGGATGCTGAGGCACTACCTGCTCATGGAGTTTAATGTCGTCTCAGGAAAAAAAAAACACAACCTATTTGTGTGGTCTTTGCTTTTGTTCCAGCAAAACCACCTTTGGGCATGCAGCAGGAGCTGGGAGCCTGGTACCATACTGAAGGTACCAGTTATGTTTCTGGTGTCTCCAGGGTTGCTGAAGGTGCTGTTTGAGTCCTGAAATGCCTCTTGCTATTACTTGGTTTGTTAGATGCAGCGGTTCCTCATGAAGTACTCTCCACAGCTAACAAGGCTTCTGTGGGACTTGGGAGCTGCAGAGCTTGTGTGGGCTCAATTTCTGCCTTGTAGCATGAGAAGCAGTGCCAGGTCCGAGTGTGGCTGAGGGGACATCCACCCCATTGGGACCGGTGGGATTGGACTGATGGCTCTGAGAGCATGGGATTCAGCGGAGAGGAGGTTTTGCTCGCCTGTTGGAATAACCTGCTCTAGAGCAGGGTTTTCCCCTGAGAATCAAACCCCATGGCATGGAAAATTTCTCCAAATCCAATGAAGTGATGGGAGATGAGGACAGCTGGGCATCCACGAGGACATTCAGGCAAGAAGGGCTCTGCCAACATGGGAGAGGGGCTGCTTGAAGTGGGAAGGAGGATTCAAGCTGCGGTTCAGGGAACTGACTCTGAAAGGTGTCAAGGACAGGGGAGCCAAGACACCAAGCAACACTTGAGAGATAATTATCTTAACTATCAGCAAAATTGCCTGCAACCCACAGCCGTGACCTGAGCAGGCAGCGAGGCAGAGGGCTGGCTCTCTTCCCTGCCCTGCCCGTGCCCATCCCTGCTGCCTGCACTTGTCACATCAAACTCCATTTTTACCATCTGTGGAGATCAGTTAAATTTGAGTGCTCTCTTACCTGCTTCTCCCCCAGGCCACAATTAACTGAGGCCAGGAGGGCAGGCAGGAGTGCTCAGGCAATATGTACAAGAAAGGGATCTTAATGGGTCACTGGGGTCAGACAGGGAAGGGGATGGGGATGATGGGCAGTGGGGAAGCAATGCATCTCCTGCCAGCCGTGGGGGTGATTAAAACATCAGCTTTCTGTCCAAATGAATCAAAACTAATCTCCCCACCATTAAACTCCTGGTGCTGGGGCTGCGGTTTCAGTGGGACCTTCTGGGATGGGAGGACAGCAAGGTATTGGGATGGGGGAGGATGCCTTTGAATTATCTGTCATTGCAAGGCTAGGGGATGGCGAGCTTTTAAAAAATGGTGGGTTTCCCCATCAGAGCTCAGCCCAGCAGCCCTGGTAGGCTGGGCCTAGTTATTTCAGTTATCAGAGTTATCAGAGAGGCTGTAGACGCCCCATCCCTGGAACCATTCAAGGCATTTAACGTCAGGCTGGATGAGGCTCTGAGCAACCTGATCTAGTTGAATATGTCCCTGCTCATTGCAGGGGGGGTTGGACTAGACACCCTTTAAAGGTCCCTTCCAGCCTAAACCATTCTATGATTCTATTTAGCATTTCTCCACTGCATCCTTCATGAACTGGGTGTGCTCAGTCGCTGCCTCAAGATGCTGATGGTCTCAGCCACAAAGCCCAGTTAGGAGATGAGACACAAAAAGCGGTGTACAGGGGATGACACACCACTTCCCAGCCTTTCCATTGCCTTTTTCCTTAACGCCAGAGAGTCAGGTGATGAAAGCCTGGCCTATCTTTGGCACTGTGGCAATCAGGATCAAGGATTTCCCCCGTGGAAAGGGGATTTGGCAGCACTGCAAGGGGAGGTTCATGCCTTGCCTTAACAATACGTCAGTGTCTGGGGACTTTTTAGTCTTGTGCTTGTTTTTTATGATCCATATTACTTCTCTTTTAATTTTTATTGCTCCACTTTAGTTTTTCATACAGTGCTGCAAGCACCTCTGTGGGCAGGATGGCTCTGCTTGCACTAACTGTCACCTTGTGGCTTGACCTACATTTAAATGAGGGGCAGAGAGGAGTTGGACGCGGGCTCACCAGCCCTTTAGCATGGTGACACCCCTGCCTGTGTCAGCGTTGGTGCAGACAGCTTTTATCTGCCTGCCCACTGCTGTGAGCTGAGAATTTGGTCTTGCTGGTCTCCTGTGCCAATGCAGCGGTGCCAAGGGCAGCTACATCTGTCTTGGTGACTCCCCGGGCAACCTCTTAAACTTGAGCTTGGGCAAAGAGTCACCCTGAAACATGTGCACCAGCAGAGCTGGGAGGAAGAGTTTGGTCTGGGTCTCCTCTTGAGGTGAGGCTACACAAAACTGGTGGCTGTTGGGCTCTTGGTGCTGTTTCCTCCCAGCCCTGTGCTGGGCTGTGTTGCTTTCTCCTGTTCTTCAAGCAGAGAGTGGCAGGGCATGATCTTTTCCTCTGCAGGGCATCTCATTCAGGGGATCTCTGGTCCATCTCATGCAAGGGGTCTCTGGTCCTTGCTCGGGTTCCTAGGACATTGCTGAGCCAGGTAAGCAGGCAGGGATTGCTGCCGGCTGGCCCTGGTTTCTTCCTCCCAGAAGATATGTGCTGACGTGGAAGTCACGGACACTGCACACGACCAATATGATCAAGCAAATGCCAGTTTATTACAGACACAGCACGGTTAATATAGCTCTGTAACCACCTTATCACACACAAGCCTCTATTGTTTATTATACACAAGCCTGTTATTAGTTGGTCAGCACGGCCTTGGGCTTTATCCCAAAGATAGCTACTAGCAGCATTGGCAACGCCTGCCTTGTTTTGCTACCCTGTAACGAGACACTCCCGCCGATGGTATGGGATGCGTCCCCTGTTGACAAAGTAGCACCTGTGGCCAATCTTGGAATGCAACTTATCAGGAAGGCGTAATGCCCTCCTACACGGTCCCACAGTAAGCTTGTACAATGCTACTTCGTAAGTCTTGGGAAATACAAAATCACAGCTGTTATTAATAGCTACATACATTGGTTTTAACTCGCAACATCCTTCTTGAGGCCTTCTTGTTCCCAGGCAGATTAAGTCCACACAGTCTGAGCCTGGATTGTTCACTACGTGTCCTTTGTTTTCCAGATATCCCACAGATATGTTTCCTTCTCTTCTGTGTGTGTCGTCTTTGCTGTAGTCCTGTTTCTTGTTTGCTACCCATTGCAGAGAGAAATAAAATCTCCTCTAATGTCACCCTGATATATGAACATAGTAAAATGTGGAAAACTATGAGGTTTCTCTGGGAAACATAAACAACTCAGAAGCAGAGGGGGTCATCCACCCTCTCCTGAGCTGGAGCCCTAAAGTCCAGTTCCCACAGGTCTGCTGGTGGCTCTTGTCTCAGAATAGCTCTGGATAAGATGTGCTGTTAGGGTGCGCTGGTTTCAGCTGGGATAGAGTTAATTCTCTTCACTGCAGCTGGTAAAGTGCTGATGGCACATTGATGTTTTAGTTGTTGTTAAGTAGTGGCTCAGTGTCGCTAATTGGCGCCTATTCTAGTTAGGGACCTTTCCAGCTTCCCATGCTCTGCCATGTGGGCAAGAGGCTGGAAGGGGCGGGACCACAGCCAAGACAGCTGATCCAAACTGGCCAATGGGATACTCCATATCATATGATGTCATGACCAGTATATTAACTGGGGGAGGCAGTTGTGGCTCAGGGACTGCTGGTGTTGGGTCTGTGGGTGGTGACTGGCTGTGTTACATGTTGTTTGTTTTGGTTGTTTATTCTCCCTTACCCCTGCCCTGGGTTTTGCCTCTCTTGTTATTTTCCTTTTCATTGCATTATTATTGTTGTTGCTATTGTTTTATTTTAATTATCAAACTGTTCTTAGCTCAACCCACAAGCTTTCTCACTTTTACCCTTCTGATTCTCTCCCCCATCCCACTGGTGGGGGAGTGAGTGACTGGTGGTGTGGGGCTGAGTTGCTGGCTGGGGCTAAACCATGACACAGGGGAAGCAAAGGGAAGGGATTTATTTAGCTTGACTGGGAAGTGGGCACTTTAGAAGCTGTATGGTCATGGGGTGACTTCTATTAATGAGACAGTCAGACTGGACTGGTTGGCACATTGGTGTGAAGGGACACCTGCCCTGGGTGTCTCCTGGGGCTCACTCCACACCAGCTGGTAACCCATGTCATTTAGGGGGGGTTTTGTTCCCTGCTGCTTGGCATTTCTGTCTGCTGCTCTGGGACAGATCCAAATCCTGCTGGCATTAGGAGAGCTTTTTCACTGACTTCAGCTGGCTCCATCCTCCCAGAAAGATGTGACACAAAGTCTGTGTAACAGTTTATTCCTGGTGACAAGTGCACCTTCCCTGGTGACCTTTCACACTGTCAAATGGAGAGAATGGGGTGCTGGTCCCCTTCTAGGCAGCCTGAGAGCAGGGCTGTCAGAACCAGGGAACTTGCATGCTGTTAAGAGAAACCTTCCCTGCAGTACCCAAGGGACCTGAGTGCTGGTTCAAAAGGTTTCAAAGCACTGTCAGCTCCTGTTTGGGGCTGTAGCACTGAAGGGAGATCCTGCCCTTGGCAGGTCATAGGCTGAAGCAGGCTGAATTTGAAGCGATTATGGTTTGAAATGATCTTTCAGGTTTGTCAGCCCCATCACAATTTAACTCCTGTAAGGGCAGCCAGGAGCCTGGGGTGCATGGGGTTGGGCAGCCAGCCAGCCAGGGATGGGTGTTCTTGCAGGTGACACAGCTGGGCCCTGTGCTTTCTCCAGCAAGGCAGTGCTCCAGTTTATCTGCAGCAACGGAGAAAGTGTGAGTAGTCACAGGAAAGAAGGGAACAAAGACATCAGCCTCAGCGTTGAGTTTGCCATGGTGTGTGCTGAGGTCCTTCTGATGGCAGCAGAGCGGTAGGGATCCATCCATTTATTCATCCATCCCTGTATCTATCTATCTACTCAGCTCGTTTTCAGACCATGGGCATGTGGGTACATCCCTTTCCCCTCTTCTCAACAGATCTGACGTTTGCTCATGTCAACAGTAGAGCCTCCATTGGCTTCCACAGTGCAGGGTGACGCTTGCTGTGCTTGTCTCCCATGAGCATTCCATTTAAAATGTAACCAGCTCATGAATACTGTTGCTCCAGGTTTCTTCATTAAAACACCCTGTAAAAACATTTAGAATAGCTTTTTACCAGGAGCAACAGAGCCTGGCAAAAAATATGGGAATATTTCTTGGTATGGAAAAATACCCCCAACCAACCAAAAGCCAATTTGTTCTGGTGGAGCAGAGACAATGCAACAAACTCTCTTTTGTTTTGCAGTTCACAGATATTGTTATCTTCACACCTGACATCTTTTACTGAAAATTCAGTATAATTTCTCCCCCTTTTGCCCAGGGAACTGGTAGATTTGAAGTGTCTTTATCCTTTCTAGTTCTGTCAGAACTGATTACTGCAGAACAGGTAGCATCAGTGGGTTGGGAACTGCAGCCTGCATTTCAATGCCTACCAGAAGTCCCATCCGTCAGTGGGAGATGAATATTTCTCCGCTGCTAAAAAAACTATTTATTTTGACCCGTCATTAAGGATATTCATGCAGCAGGGTGAAAGGTGGGAATGATCTATACTTTGTGTTTTACAAGCCTATTGTATTTGTCTTGGTGGTAGAGGAGTGGTAAAGAGCTCTGTGCTTGCGCCTGTTATGATAAGTGAGTTTTGGAAGAGGTTTTCTGTCTGATAGTCCATCTAAAACTGTGGGGAAATGCCATTCTAAAGGCTGTTAAAACACAATTGCTCGCTGATTTACACAGTCAAGGAGTGCCTCTTTAGTAGGAGATGTATGCCGAATAAGTGGTGCTTTTAATAAATAGATAATGGAATGGCATTTTATCTTCTGCTTTAATCCATTATGTTAGTGTAAGGTAGTGTATCCCTCTGATAGATTTGGAGATAGCAGAAACTGAAAGTCAAACCACTTTCTTTGTATTGGTCTGAAGCCAAATCACAGGTTAGTGAAAGGCACTGGGTTCGCAGCACTTGCGAACTGGGGGGTTTTTTTTGCTGTTGAGCAATGATGGATGGGTTTAGTTGGGTCTCAGCGGGCTGGTGTGCTGGGCACTGATCACAGAATCATAGAATATCTCGAGTTGGAAGGGACCAATGAGGATCATCAAGTCAACTCTCTGCTCCTTGCAGGGTCACCTAAAACTAAACCATATGACTAAAAGTGTCATGCAGACACTCCTTGAGCTCTGGAACATGGCTTGGTGCCATGACAGCTTCCCTGGGGAGCCTGTTCCAGTGCCTGACCGCCCTCTCAGTGAAGAACCTTTTCCTAATGTCCAATCTGAACTTCCCCTGACGCAGCTTCATTCCATGATGCCTTGGCTTTGGCCGTGGGGCTGGCACCTTGCTGGGTGGCAATGCTCCTGCTTCACATCCCCAGTGCTATGTGGGGACCCCTCCAGCCTGTGGCTTCTGTGGGTTTGGGTGGGTGGGGAGATCCACATAGACCTGGGAAATTTTGGGTCTGGAGGGTGACCCAACTGCTGTGATGGGACCAAGAGGTTGCCCAGCTGTGGTAGCTCTGGTGAGCAAACCCTCTTCCAGCGATGGCACAGGTGTGAAAGGGCAGATGGAGAGGAGGAGCGGTCTCTGAGGGTAGCTGGTCTCCTAATGCAGTTTAGCAGCTGGTATTGAGGAGAGCTGGCACCGCATCAATAGTGAGCTCTCTGAGGACCATCTGTGAGCGAAGGGCAATGAGAACAATTACAAACCAGAGGAAAAATATCACAGAGAGAGAGAAAGAGAGAGAAGCTGGAAAAAGCTGGGGAGGAGGCATAGAGCCAAACAGAGGCAGAGAGAAGGGGACAGTAGCATCTCTAACCTACTGAGTGGCCAGAGAAAGTACATTGGATGTTTCTGATCTCCCTGTCTTATAACACAAGGTCTGTTTAAGGAAGCAGCCGTGTCCATGAGAAAATGCTCTCCCATCAGGTTGGTTTTGTGAAACTCGCTGCCGCAAGATGCTTCCAAAGGTGGGAACTTAAGACTCAAAAAGGCTTATCAGAGCTATAAATTAGCAGGAAGCCATGAGATTTGGAAGGGGGATTAGACCTCCTTATTCAGTGTTTAAGACAACCTTGAGCTGGTTGGGGTTGAGAGAGCACCTTCCTGGAGGCATAGCTAAATTTTGGTGCATCAGCCTGCCGGTGTTGAGCTATTCTGGGCAATTGGTGGACCCTGGATTTGACCTAAAACCATAACGCCAGGTTGCTTGGGCTCTTCAGGTCATTGCTGTCCACAACACTTTGCTCCCAGGAGTCCTGCCAGTGGGGAGAGTGGCTTTGAAGCTCTTCCCAGGGTAGGGAAGAAACCAAGAAAAGAGCAGATATTTCTTAATGGTAAGCTGGTTGGTCCATTTGGTACTCCCAAAAAGGCTGGTGAGATGGCACAGCACCGAGGAAGGCTGTAGAAGAGCAAAGTTAAGTAATCAAAGTAGAAGGTGATTAAAACCCAAGTAAAATAGCAGCAAGGATGGTTTCAAGGGAGGGAGAAAGTCTGGCAGGGCTCCATAGAGGAGAGTAAGCAAAGGGAGACTGGAAATTAAAACAGGGCAATAATGAAGGTCAATCATATCTCCAAGGCTTTGGGAACTAAGAGTAACACTAACTCTGAACTGCAGCAGCTGCTATGCCAGGGAAGGAGGATGGGAAGGAAACATTGATTTGTTAAATGGGTAGAAATATATTGGTGTATAAACCTGTGACATTTGTTCCCCTGGTCTGAAGGCGAGAGTTGCAGTTGAGCCTGGTTAGGCTGATGTTAACAAGGTTTGCTGAGGTTTTACAGGTTTTTTTAAGCCAGCCTTCCTTTTGGATAGCCCTGCTAATAAATTCCCCTTCTCTATAATGTCTCCTGGTGAAATGAAAGGTGGACTAGAGGGTGGAGCAGGTGCTGCTTTTCTGACCTCTCACTTAGTCATTTGGTGCCTCTTTTCTCCTACCTGGGAGTGCTGGGGAGGGAGAGAGTGTCTGAAGGGATTAGATTGCACAGCAGAGGTGGACCAGCTGCGTCACCTTATCCCAGATATCTCCAGATCATCAGTATCACCCTGACCTGATTTAGGCTGCAAGACTCCCTGGAGCCCATCATCCTCCTGGGGCTCTTCCCAAATGCCTCCTTTCCCAGAGGGGATCAAGGAGTCCTCATCTCTCCTCCCCTGCATCCCATCCAGCTGCAGGACAAAGTCCTCCCCATTAATGAGGCTCGTTAGGCTAACATGAGGGAGTGGACATGCAGGGCCTCCCTACATCTCTCCTTCCCTCCTCCTGACCATTTTAGCCATCACTGCTCCATCCTTCAAGCAGGACAACACCTCCAGGAGCTGGAGTGAGAGGGTGTCACAGTGAGGTGCCACCTGGCAGGCCACCACGCTGTCCCTACCAGGAGCAGGAGCACGTGCTGTCTTTGGGGTGGTGGAGGGATAGAGGAATATGCACTGTCATCACCACCTGATGGGGTTTGGAGGCAGGTGAGGGAAGATGCTCCCCCAGCTTTTGTTTCCCACTCCTCCGCTGAGCTTTCTAGCGGGTTTTCACTATACCCAAAAACTTTCTAGCTTGAGCAGCCTCCAGGAGTAGGTTGTGTAGGTGTGGCTTAGTGTTTGTACGGCTCAGACTTTGTGTTGAAATGGCTTGGAAATGCTCTCACACCTAGCTGTGGTTGTGGCTGTTTGGGGGCACACTTAGGTTTGCTATGAGATCGGAGCCCTGCTGCCCCTCCCAGGGACCTACCATGGCCAGGACCATCACCTTAGCTTGGAGCAGCTGATGTTTGGGTGTGGGGTGTAACTCCTAGCTAACATGGCCAAGCCACCCCACCACCAATGTGGTGGGTGCAAGGGCTGAGCTGCCATCACTTCCACGGCGAGCCCTTAGCAAGTCCAAGCGCTGCAAAATAGCTTTTCAATGTAGAGTGCATCTTTCATGATTATTCTCCCCAAAGTAAATTCTTTTTATTTACAGTATCTTGACCTAAAGACCTGCTCCAGCAGGAGAAGATCAGGTGGAAATCATGGTGCTCCCTTGCTTCTGTAAAGCTCCTGATTTTTGTTTCTTTGCTGACTTTCTCTGTTCCCATTATCTCATGATGGGGGAGTTTAACTAAGTAGGTTTGGGAATGGCAAGGCCATGGAAGTAAGAGCCATCTCCTGTGCACAGAGATTCATTACCTGCTCCTATCTAAGCCAGGAGTGAGCCTACTTTTCTTTTTTTTTAATAAAAAAACCATGACACCAGGAACTTTTTTCTAAATCAAATTAAAGCACAGAAGGACTTGAGAAAGTATGGGGTCTACAAACTAGTGCTGGACCAAAAAGGACTCATTAAAATACAAATTATTTAGGAAAACAAACTGGAATGCCATTATACAAAGTGTCACAGACTCATTTTCATTTCATTGAGTCCAGCCTGGGGTTTGGCTGCATATGATAAATGAGTCTGTCCTACTGCTCCTTCTCCTCTTTTTTTTTTAATATGAGGGGGAAAATATGCAATTACAATTTCAACCTATTGAAAAAGTCAGGTCCTGCTGGAGCGGTCAAATTCAGATCTTTGGGGAGCACCTGGCTTGGTGTGTCCAAATCACTAAGGGACCTGTTCCTTGCCCCTGCAGTGCCCTGCAGACCAAAGACATGGACCTACCCTTGAGATTTGAGAGTGAAGCGCACACATCAGCCAATAGGCATGCACCCTCCTCTCCCCTGCAGGGCCCTCTTCTGCTCTGAACCTGGAGAAAAGTGGTCTCCCATAAATTTGCTGAGCCCAGGGTTCACCCAAGCAAAGGATGGACATTGACTGGCCATGCCCAAGATGAGCAGCTCTTCCTACATACCATGTGCCCCCTGCCCTCCACCTTCACCCTCCTTGTGCAGGCACCTTTGCACTAGCTGCCCATCACTCAGCCTTCCTCCTTGGTACCACATCAGCCACCTGGTCCTTAGGGCAGCACTGCCTTTGCTGAATAATTTCTCTTTTTCTAAGAAAGATGGGAGAGTAGGAATAAAACATAATAAAATTGAAGATGTGGTAGTGCATGACTTCATGGGGAGCTGGATGGTGCCTCAGATAAAAGGTGGTACCTGTTGAGGGAGATGTGGTGGTGCTTATAGGATTCTAGGGAGAGCATAAGTGTTACTGGGATGAGAGAAGCTGCTTCATGTAGGGTTGTTTAAGCATTTCAATTTTCTCTTGCTAAAGGTTTCTAAAAACCTTTTCTTTCAGCTGCTAGGTTTCTGGTTTTGGAGCAGCAAAGAAGACCTAGATGTCCAAGTCTGCAAGGCTGCCCACAGGGATGCTCACTTCTGTGCCTGGCCTTCAAGGTGTCACTGAGGTGTTCACCCATGCATTATGTGTGGCGTTTTCCCAAGGGGCATCCAGGGCTCAGAGCTAGGAAAGGCCAGATGGAAGTATTTCTGTTACAAAAAAGCTGGATCAAACTTTGATTTCCTTGGGGTCACAAAGGTCAGCGTCAGAATTAAGCCCTGTGAGGAGCACAGAAAAGGTTGGTCTGGGTCATGTGTCCTCTCCTAGGCAATGGCCAGCCCCAGATGCTGCAAAATCCTGCAGTATCGAGTCACTGATCCCAACCCCTCTCATCCCAGGTTCTGATTTACCTCCTGATACCCATTCCAACGATTCTTCCTTGGAGTTGGTAGGGTGTGCATAGCATCCAACCCTCTGCTGTCCTGCCAGGCCAGGCATCCCCATCTCTCTGCAGGGACATGATCCCCACCACCACCTGCCATGGTGTCACCTCCCAGTTTCTGCATCTATTCTGAGCATCCCACCTCTGTTTTATCACTGACTGTCCTCTTCTCATCCTCTGAGGTGGAGTGATGACCCCAGCCAGATGCTTGGCTGCCATCATCTCCATTCTGCTCAGATGGCTTGGCCTCGCCTATTTGTGTAGTGCACAGCTGATTTCACAGAATCCCAGAATGGTGGGGGTTGGAAGGGACCTCTGGAGAACATCTCGTCCGACCCCCCCGCTTGAGCAGGGGGCACAGGACCGCGTCCAGGCGGGGTTTGAATGTCTCCAGGGAAGGAGACTCCACAACCTCTCTGGGCAGCCTGTTCCACTGCTCTGGCACCCTCACAGGAAAGAAGTTTTTTCTCACATTTAGCTGGAACTTCCTGTGTTTCAATTTGTGCCCATTGCCCCTTGGCCCATCATTGGGCACTAGTGAAAAGAGTCTAGTCCCATCATCCTGACACCCACCCTTTAGATATTTGTAGGTATTGATGAAATCCCCCCTCAGTCTTTTCTTCTCCAGGCTGAACAAACGCAGGTGTCTCAGCCTTTCATCATAAGGGAGGTGCTCCAGTCCCCTGATCATCTTGGTAGCTCTCTGCTGGACTTGCTCAAGCAGTTCACCATCCTTCTTAAACTGGGGGGGCCCAAAACTGGACACAGTACTCCAAATGTGGTCTCACTAGGGCAGAATAGAGGAGGAGGATAACCTCTCTCGACCTGCTGGCCACACTCCTTTTTATACAGCCCAGGATACTGTTGGCCTTCTTGGCCACAAGGGCACAGTGATGGCTCATGGTCAACTTGCTGTCCACCAGCACTCCCAGATTCTTCTCAACAGAGCCACTTACCAGTAGTTCAGCCCCCAATCTGTACTGGTGCATGGGGTTGTTTCTCCCCAGGGGCATGACCTTGAACTTGCTCTTGTTGAATTTCATCAGGTTCCCCTGGCCCAGCTCTCAAGCCTGTTCAGGTCAATTTATCAGCAGCGATCTTATATTTGCTTCCAGATAAGAAAATGTTGATTATTGGGGCTGGGATTGAGCCTTGTGAAATCCCCCTGGAAACAGTCTGATTCCCCTCTGACAGTTATTTGTTGAGATCAGCTCTGAATCCCCTGCACATGTACTTTATCCTTACAATACAGTGCTCATTTTTTAATCAGCACGTCATGTCATAGTAAATCAAACACTGTACAAAAGCCTATGTATATTATCTCTAGGCGATTATCTTTATTAACCAAACTTGTAATCTCCTCAAAGAACAAAATCAGCTTGCTTTGATGTGATGCGTTTGCCGCAGAACCTCTCTGATGAGCATTAACTGTTTTCCCGTCCTTTAATTTATCTTCTGGTTGACTCTCAGGAGGGTTCCTATTATTTTACCCGTGATTGATGGCAGACAAGCCAACCTGTTCATCAGGCCGTTGCACTTGCCCCTTTTGCAGGTCAGTGCAGCATTTGCATGCTTCCAGCCGTCTGGATCTTCCCCAGTATTCCAAGATTTATTAAAAATTAATATCAGCGGGCCAGAGAACTTCTCAGCCAGCTGTTGGAGGGCTATTGGGAGCAAGTTATCCAGGCCTGTTGATTTAAAATTGTTTATCACTGGTAGATGCTGTTTAACAACCTCCTTGGTTACTAATGGACTGGAAATTACTTCATCTTCCTCATGTGATACAAGCATCTCATCCTGCTTCTTTCCAAATGCGGAGTAGAAATATTGATTGAATAATTCTGCCTTTTTTGTGTCATTACTTTTCTCCCCATCTGAGGCTGCACTACTGATTTATACAAAGGCATTATAATATTTCCAGGATTATTCGCTGTCCCTTTCCATATGCAGCTGAACATCTTGTTAGCTTTGCAGCTGCAGCTGTACACAGAGCAGAGGTCTCCGCTGTGCTGTCTCCATTGCTGGGAGGTCCTTTCCTTGGTTTGACACAGTTTAGGACCCTGGAAGGTGCCTGAGGAGCAGAAATTCCTCTCCTGCCCTGCATCGCTTTGCATTTATTAAGGAAGAGTTATTCATTTGCTGTGCAATGCAATCCATTTGGGTTGCTGAGCAGTTGGGCCAGCTCTAAAAGCTCCAAAACCATTGGACCTCCCCAGCCCTTCCACAGAAGATGAGATTTGCCCGCAAAGGGTTCAGATTTTTTTTAAGTCATGACATTCTACATCTTAACATATCTGTTAACCCCCCGCCTCCATGTTGCCATGATCATTTTATGTTAGTCAGCCCTGGATGGACAAATTCTCATCTCTCCTTAGCAGTTTGTGACTGCTTGCTCTCTCCCCAACCTAGAAGGTGGCTGCTATTTCTTTTTCCCATCTTATCTTTGCCCTTTTCCTTTCCTCCCTTTTCCCCAGCTCCCTCCTGCTCAGGGTTTCTTAAATAATAAATCCCAGGGCTTGGGGCAGGGAGAGCAAATGCACTTGCTGCTGGGGCAGAGCTCTTCGAGGGGTCCTCCTGCAGGTAGCAGAGCCCTGGGACTGGTGTTAGCAGTATGGGTGAGATAGGGGTGGCAGGTGCCCTATAGAAAGGGCAGCCTTATTTCCATGTACAACCCATGTTCACTGATTCCCTTCCATTTGCTGTTTCGTTCGCACCTTTGAGCAGCTCTGAGAGACAAGGACAACATGAGTTTCCCATGCACAGAAATTGAGTTTTTCTGCTGTGATGCTCTTATCCCCTTCATTGCTGCTGAGTCAGCAATGTGGGAGGTGATGAAGGGGCTCTGACCTGCAATTACTGCACATGCTGTGGGACAGTGCCCAAGAATGCCCAAGTGATGGGACAGCCCATCCACAGCATGGCAACATGATTTGGGGCTGTTAGTATTTTTGGCTGGTATGAATTTCTTCTTGTGTTGTCCCTGTTCATACCACTCCCCTCAGTGAATGTGTTGCAGGATCACATGTATCTGTTTTCATTTAATCTGTACTAAAGAGGTCATTATATAAATACCTTTTCTCCCACTATAAGTCCGATGTAATGGTCTTGAAAGGGCAATCCAGTTACAATCCATGGTGGGCTCAAGCTAGGAGATAGGAGGATCATGTTTTGGGTTTGGTGGCATTTTTTTCCTGGATCTGCTGTATTTTGGTTTTTTCTTTGTTGAGTGGAGAAAAACGGGGTCTGGTGGTGAAGTCTGGGGGTACAGAGGGTAGGCATGGATAGCAGGCGTGTTTCATTGTCCCATGTTGTCCTCATGGCAGGTTCCAGCCCATTCAGGCTGGGAGGAGGTGGGCAGATGGCGTCTTCATCTCTCCTCCTTAGGTGAAGATAGATAGGGCTGTGCCATCTCCTCCTGGTCATTGCTCGCGACTCACATTTCTCCCTCAGGCTTTCCCCAACATGGGGAGAGAGGAAACTTGGAGCTGAGTGGACACAGCAGTGCAGAGAGACCACAGGATACAGCTTTTAATCAGTACAAGCCTCAACCCACCTATCCATGGCTTTTCTCCTGAGAAATCTTCACCCGTGGTTCAGCTCTCTGCAGCCACATCCATTGCCAGCAGAGGTGTGTAGTCACCAGTGAGATGCTATGGAAGGGAGATGCTCACAGCTCTCATGCTTGCTCATGGGATCATAAGTCTCAAGTTCCCACTTCAGGAAGAGAGCCAAACTGTTTTCTTTAGTCTAGCAGAAAAAGGCTTATCATAGAGTCACAGAATGGTTTGGGTTGCAAGGGACCTTTAGAGGCCATCTAGTCCAGCCCCCCTGCCATGAGCAGGGACCTCTTCAACCAGAGCCAACCTGACCTTGAATGTTTCCAGGGATGGGGCATCTACTGCCTCTCTGGGCAACCTGGGACAGGGTTTCACCATCCTCAGCATAAACAGTTTCTTCTTTCTATCTAGTCTGAATCTACCCTCTTTTAGTTTAAAACCATTACCCCTTGTCCTATTGCTACAGGCCCTACTAAAAAGTCTGTCCCCACCTTTCTTCTAAGCCCCCTTTAAGTACTGAAAGGCTGCAATAAGGTCTCCCCAGAGCCTTCTCTTCTCCAGGTTGAACAACCCCAACTCTCTCAGCCTGTCCTCATAGGAGAGGTGTTCCATCCCTCTGATCATTTCTGATCCCTCCTCTGGACCCGCTCCAACAGGTCCATGTCTGTCCTGTTCTGAGGACTTGGTGTGATGAGATGCTCAGAAACTAGAGCTAGGCACGTTCAGGCTAAAAAAAAGAAAAATATGCAATTTTTTTTTAATACTGAGACTAATAAAATGCTAGAAACACTTGCCCTTGATTTGAAAACTTTCAGCCAAGATTGCCTCTGCTTCTAAATGTTGGAAGGCAGGAACGAGGGCCTTGCTTCAGAAATTACTGGGTGAAGTATTTTATTTTGTATGAAGCTGCAGGGCATAATACATGATCATAACAGTCCCTGTTTCTTGAAAATACCGGTATGAAATGAACCTTTGTTTTGTAGCCTAAATTTCCTATGAAGTATGGTCTGCAATCCATGCATAGCGTTAGCATGGATGTTAAAATCTTGAATAATAGAGTGAATATTAGGAGGAGTAGGCAAAGGAGGAAAAATGTTCTCCTGTAAAATTTGGGACAGCAAGGGATGGGGAAGCTTGGGAAGCAAAGATGCAAGCTGTGAAGGAAAATACTCTTGTACCCACTAAAGGGGGATTGATCAGTTGTGTTCAATATTGTGTGTAGCTCGGGTCCTCCCTCCCAAGCGTGGTGTGAAAGCAGAGGAAATAAAAGCTTAGCTTTTGCTAAGGAAAAGAATGACCTACAATGTCAATTTTTCTGCGGGAAGAATGGCTGAATTTAGTGTTTTCCTTTCTCCCTCCATCCTGCTGCAACGCTTCGCTGTGAGGCTGGGCAGGCCGGTGAGCAGATAATGAATCTGCCGAAATGTGGCTTTGTTTTGGGAGATGGAGGAGGCTTTAATGCATTTAGACTTACAGCACCTCTCCGATGCCGTGCCACCAAGCCTTCCGCATCCTAATCTGTTGCCCTTAAAGATGATCTTTCTCCCACCAAGAAAGAATTGCACAGGCAGCAGCTCTGCCTGGCTTCATGGGGAAAGGTTTTCCAAGCAAAATACAGGTTTAATTCAAAGTTTGTGTAGAAGTTTTGACACATTCTTGCTAACGTGCATTTATTCTTATTCTCTTGTGGCACCATGAAGATGCAGGGGAGCAAGAAGGAGTGGGAACTGTGGGGCCAGCTTCACCCAGAGGTAGCTGCATTTCCAGAGCTGGTACCAGTCCCTGCTGGTGCAGATATACTGGGGGAACAGGGAGGTCAGGGTACAGCTCCTCCTTCGAGAGCTTCCCAGTGAAGCTATATGATGTAGCAAAATCATATTCTTCAACAGCTTCTTTGCCTCAGTCTTCACTGGCAACCTCTCTTCCCACACCTCTCCAGTTGATGGACCTCAAGGCAGGGACTGGGGGAGCAAAGTCTTTCACAATGTAAGAAAAGATCAGGTTCGTGACCACCTGTAGAGCCTGAACATACACAAGTCTATGGGACCTGATGAGATGCATCCCAGAGTCCTGAGGGAATTGGCTGATGCAGTTGCTAAGCCACTCTCCATGATATTTGAAAAGTCATGGCAGTCAGGTGTAATCCCTGGGGACTGGAAGAAGGGAAACATTCTGCCCATCTTTAAAAAGGGTAGAGAGGAGGACCCTGGGAACTACCGTCCTGTCATCATCACCTCTGTGCAGGGGAAGATCATGGAACAGCTCCTCCTAGAAGCTATGCTAAGGCCCAGGGAGGACAGGGAGGTGATCCGAGGCAGCCACCATGGCTTCACCAAGGGCAAGTCCAGCCTGATCAACCTAGTGGCCTTCTGTGTTGGAGTGACTGCATCAGTGGACAAGGGAAGAGCTACGGATGTCATCTATCTGGACTTCTGTAAGGCCTTTGACATGGTCCCCCACAGCATCCTTCTCTCTCCCAGATATGGATTTGATGGGTGGACTGTTCAGTGGATGAGGAATTGGTTGGATGGTGGCGTCCAGAGGGTAGCGGTCAACGAGTCAATGTCCAGATAGAGATCAGAGACAAGTGGTGTTCCTCAGGGGTCGTACTGGGACCAGTGCTGTTTAATATCGTCATCAATGACACAGACAGTGGGATCGAGTGCACCCTCAGCAAGTTTGCAGATGACACCAAATTGAGTGGTGCAGTTGACATGCCTGAGGGATGGGATGTCATCCAGAGGGACCTGGACACGCTCGAGAAGTGGGGCCATGTGAATCTCATGAAGTTCAACAAGGCCAAGTGCAGGGTCCTGCACCTGGGTCGGGGCAACCCCTGGTATCAATACAGGCTGGGGGATGAAGGGATTGAGAGCAGCCCTGTGGAGAAGGACTTGGGGGTACTGGGGGGTGAAAAGCTGGACATGAGCCAACAACGTGCACTCGCAGCCCAGAAAGCCAACCATATCCTGGGCTGCATCCAAAGCAGCGTGGCCAGCATGGTGAGGGAGGGAATTCTGCTCCTCTACTCTGCTCTGGTGAGATTCCCCTGCAGTGCTATGTCCAGCTCTGGGATCCTCAGCACAGGACAGACATGGACCTGTTGGAGTGGGTCCAGAGGAGGGATCAGAAATGATCTGAGGGATGAAACACCTCTGTTATAAGGAAAGGCTGAGAGAGTTGGGGTTGTTCAGCCTGGAGAGGAGAAGGAAACCTTATTGCAGCCTTTCAGTACTTAAAGGGGGCTTAGAAGAAAGGTGGGGGCAAACATTTTAGTAGGGCCTGTAGCAACAGGACAAAGGATAATGGTTTTAAACTAAAAGATGGTGAATTCAGAGTAGATATAAGGAAGGAATTTTTTATGCTGAAGGTGTTGAAGCACTGGAACGGGTTGCCCAGAGAGGTGGTAGATGCCCCATCCCTGGAAACAATCAAGGTCAGGCTGGACGGGGCTCTGAGTAACCTGATCTGGTTGAAGATGTCCCTGCTCATGGTAGGGGGGTTGGACTAGGTGACCTTGAAAGGTCCCTTCCAACACAACTCTGCTGTGATTCTATGATTCTAAAATACCATCATATAGCTACACATACATTAACACCCTGTACACCTATACAATATCATCTTGGCTACATCCAGCCCTGTTCCATAGGAATCAAATTGTGTATTCATTTCTCAAGGAAATCTCTGGGTAGCATAAACAACCTTATTTCCACTGAAGACACTGGAGCCTCATTGAGTTCCACCATCCACGTTCAGCAAAGCACTGGAGATCCCTTAGGATCTATCTGGATTATGACCATTAAGGTTTGAAATATGGAATCACTGAGACTCTAGCTAGATTGTTTTAGCAAAGCACTTAATCGACATTGGTTTTCATTGATTTGCTTTAGAGCTTTTTTTTTAAAGCTAGGAATACTGTGACAGCAGCTTTGCATGTACACAGAGCCTGGACCTTCAAATCTACCCAGTCCATGCCATGGGGCAACTCGTAATTCTCTCGCTGGAAGCTGCTCCTTGTCTGCAAACCATGGGGCTACTAGCACGGAAATCCCTTTCACCAGTCACCCATTCACCCTTTCCCAGTGTCCAAAATTACCTTTTAAAGATGAAAAAGCAGCAGTTCTTATCAAGGTCATGAGCACAGAGACCTTAAACCAGATAGGACCTTTCCCCATCCTCCTTCCTCCTGACGTAGTGGTACCTCAGCGATGAGGGTGTGCATCAAGGTTGTGGGCTTACATCCTTCCATTTACTCTATCACCTTTAAAATAAGGCCAGCATTTGGAAGCACTTAAGCAAGGCTTAACTTTACTGCCTGGAAAGCAGTGTTGAAGTTAATGGGGATACGTACCATGGCAAACAGAAACATGTGTGGCTGTGTGGGACTCACCGGACTTTTCCAAGTTTCCCTTTTGCAAGCAGATTCTTGTGAGATTTGGGGAGAACTATGTTGATGAGTTTTGGTTCTTACCAAAATTAACCTGTTAAAAAAAATATCTTTTTTATCAACAGGTTTTGGCAATGAAATAGGGATGTTTGAGGAAGAAAATTATTTTCCTTTGAAAAATGTGACTGGTGCAGCAAATCTTGTAGCACATCTTCCTCTGGCTCTCAGAGAGCTGGATTAACTGAGGTTGATTATTGGGCTCCAACTAGCAAAAGTTTAAAATTGGCCTGAAAATCTCAGGTTCAAAAGGAAAATTTGCAAAAATTCATAAAACCAACCAAACAAAAAAAAACCCGTAGAAAGCAAAGCTATGACAAAATTTATTTTGCCCATGAAAATCTTTGTTTGATGATAATTTATTTTTCTGATTAGACAGGCATCCTTCAAGTGTTCTTTCTTCTAGAAAGCTTTCTATTCAATATACTTGTAATTAGAGCTTTCCTGACCTGGGATAAATAATCATTGCAACCTTTTCTATCTTTTTTTTTTACTAGGTGTTTCCTGTTGTGCTTGAGAACCAAGCTGGCATCTGGTACAACTCTTTGTTCTCTTCTTTCTCCTGCTATTCTGATTTTAGACCCTTGTTAGAGGTATTTTAGTCTCTCTTCCTTTATAGTCTAGGACACCAGTTCATCCCTCTGTTAACGGTGATCAAAAACTGGGAACCAATTTCACATGGAAAATGGGAAATAATTTCCAGGGTTCAGTAGGGACCTATTGGTCTGCAGTGGTTTTGGACTCAAAGTCATCACAGAGATGTTTCAGTTGTCACTGTCCCGTCCCCCCTGTCGTGTCGTGTCCCCCCCAAGAATTCTTCTGTATGAAAATGTTGTGTTTGTCTTCCAGGAATGTGGGGGCATTTTTAATCATATAATCATTTAGGTTGGAAAAGACCCTTAAGATCATCGAGTCCACCCATAAACCTAACATTGCCAAGTCCACCACTAAACCACGTCCCTAAAGCAGCACATCTACATGTCTTTTAAATACCTTCTGGGATGGTGACTCAACCACTTCCCTGGGCAGCCTGTTCCAGTGCTTGACAAGCCTTTGGGTGAAGAAATTTTTCCTAATATCCAATCTAAACCTCCCCTGGCACAACTTGAGGCCATTTCCTCTCATCCTATCGCTTGTTAATAGGGAGAAGAGACTGACCCCCCACCTCACTACAACCTCCTTTCAGGTAGTTGCAGAGAGCAATAAGGTCTCCCCTCAGCCTCCTCTTCTCCAGACTAAACAACCCCAGCTCCCTCAGCTGCTCCTCATCAGACTTGTGCTCTAAACCCTTCACCAGCTCCATTGCTCTTCTTTGGACACACTCCAGCACCTCAGTGGTGCTGGGGATACTTCCATAAAACCACCTTGGGAAACAGCACCATGACCAATGTGCTTCAGGAGCATGGGATGGATGTAATTGTTTCTTCAACACATTGGCTGTGGTGGATTGATGGAGGCAAGCCATTTTGATGGGAAAAATAAGTAGTTTTTGTAGGAAATGAAGAGTCGCTTGGTTTTGTGCTTGGGAAGCTTGGCCAGGCTGTGGGTGTGTGGTTAGATGGGTGCTCCAATCCCATGGGGGATGCAAGCTGTGGGATTACCTGGAAAAGCAGTGGGTGGCAACTGGTGTTCCTCTCCGCACCAGCTTGGCAGTCACTGGATGCTGCCTAAGTTTTGCTTTAACCTTAGCTGGGGCCAGACATATTGTTTGCACCAACTTCATTTACTGATTTACCCAGACACTCCTTAGAAACCCAGTAGTCAGAGGAACTGCAGATAGTGGTTTGGGTGTGGGGATGGAAGCAGTATATTTTCTTTTCCTACAGATGAAGAAAGCATGTAATAAAAGTTTCAAAAGTAATGGTGCTCTAAGCACGGAGCTCTTACAAGCCGTGTCTGGGAGTGTCAGGTTGCCCCAGGCTATCTTACGCTTGATTTTGCCTTGTGCTTCAGAAAGATCTCCCTTGTATAAACAATTTTGGTTGTGATTTGGGGTTTTTTTAATGTGCTTCTTAAAAGGAAAACCAGCAGAAAGGCATGTAACGTGGAACCCAGTGTCCAGCTGCTCTCATCAGATTTATTGCATTAACAAAAAAACCTGTGTTTCCACATTGCCATAATACCTGTGCTAGAAAGGAGCTAGTATTTTTTTAACTGCAGCGTTAAACCTACTGCTCGGAGATGTGGCTGCTTAATTTGGGGTAGAATCTCAAGAACGAGCTGATCCCTAGGGCACCCAATGAGGAGAAGAGGAGGGACCTGTTATTTATCACTCAACACAATGATCAACCCTTTGGGGTTGCATGCATGCCAGCAAGCCGGGCTTAGCAAGGTTAGGCTGCTCACAGTGGTGGAGGTGGCATGCTCTGCTGAGCTGGGCTCCAGTGGGGTGACTCCTCTGCCAGGAGCATCCTCATGAATGGGGACTGCAGGAGGTGGGTGTGGGATGGGGTTGTTGGCCACATGGGTGCAGCTGAGGTGGCTTCCAAATCTGGGTGCCAGGGGGACTTTGAAGCACCGTGCTGGACACTTCAGAGAGGTTTTCAAAGTCACTTGTTCATTGGATTGGGCACCCAATTTGGGGTCTTGTCACCTGGACAACACAGCAACTGGGGACTTGGGTAAGCAAACCCCCCTTTGAAGAGGTCTTGCCTCCATCTTCTTGCTCTCTTGGGTCATTCGTGCACAAAACGTGCTTTTTTTAGTTAAATTATATCCAGTTCTTTTCCAAAAGAGGTTTTCATCCCCCCCAGATTTACCTTGTCTCAGCCAAACGGGTGCACGGTTTGCAGGGGAAGTGGAGCAGATCAGTAGGAAAGTCACCCATGGAGTCACCTCTGCAGGGGCAAATCAGCACATGGTCAGGGGTCACCGGTTACACCAGGGAAAGGCTTGGCCCACTGAGTAGAAAACAAAAAGGATGCAATAAATCTGCTTTAAGAAAAATTAGATTAAAAAAAACCCACAACAAAATCCCAAGTTTTTCTTTCCAAAGAACTTTGTGTGCTTGTTTAAAAAGGAAACATGAAAAGATCCTGGTAAAATCAGTCTGTGTCCCCCATGTTGTTTAGACCTTAATAGTACAGGTGGATGAGGAGGGCTCTGTGCCAAATACTTTTGGTTTAGAGGGAGTGGTGGGAGTGAATTCTACTAACTGCGCCTAGAAAGGCTTAACTCTCTGCACACAAATCAATGACAATCTCTGCTTGGCTGAAGACACCTGGGGAGTGACACTGCCGGATTCCCCATGCAGCCAAGGCAGGTGAGGGGAGGACGAGGGTCGGCACCCGGAGCAGGAAGGTGGGTCAGATGCTGGTTTTTTGGCTTCCAAAATATGTAAAAAAAAATTTCCCCCCACTTTTAGGGCTTTTGCGGTTTATTGAGGGGAGGGGAAGGTGCTTGAATTTCATGCTTGGAAGCTAATCGTGTTTTGTTAGAAATCATCAGCACGTTGTAGCAATCCTCTGTACTAATCTATCGCCATTTACATGTGTTTTTAATTGCTGTTTGAACTTGAACTTGTGATTCTTTTTCTGATTTCCTTGCTTGGTATCTTGAGTCTTTACCAAGACCGGGGATTTTGGCTGTGTATCAACACCTGTATGATACAACCTCTCAGTTTGTGGGTTTTTTTTGTAAGTCCGGCTTAGTTAGTTGTTTGCTTGTTTATGATAGGAAATAGTGCAAAAACACATCTGCTAACATCTCCTGCTGGGTAGGCAGAAAGGCTCTGATGAGGTAGATGATTATTAGACTAGATGATAGAATATTAGATGATATTTAGAATAGACTAGAATATATATTCTCTATAGGAATATATAGAAATATATAATATAGAATATTTATTCTATTCTATTCTATATTTTAATACTTATTTATTAATATTTGTTTTAAAGTAATTTTTGTTTCAGTTGTTCTTTGCAGAAAACTTGAAAAAAAACCCCTCTCTCCTCTTAAATAGTTAAAACGTCTCAGCAGATTTAATGCTGGCAGAGAAATTGCGATTAAAGACAGTCTGGGAAGCGTGGTTGGGATGAGGCTGCTGCTTGGTGCAGGGTTAAGCCCAGCTCAAGCCGACCTGCTCTGCACTGCCCATGCCAGAAGCAGGGATCACATGGGTAAACCAGAGGTGCTTTATCTGGAGACCCCCTACCTGGAGTTTGGGTTTAAAACTCAGTCTATCTCAGGCACTTTTTGCTTCTTTACTAGCAAACAGGATGCAGCAGGACAATATGTTATACCCAGTTAAGCTTTAATATTTTTAACAGCTCCTTCCTGAGTTTAAATGCTATTTCAGCAGCACAAACCCCCTCTCCAGCTCCCCTGATCCTGCATAGGTAATTCCCAGAGCTGTGCTGCCAATAAAAACAACAGCCATGGTTTTGTTTAAGGTTGGGCTGAATGAAAACAGGAGGGGAGGAGTGTGCTCAGCAGAGGAGGAACCGGTGCTCGGCCATCCCGGTGTTGCTTTCCAGAGTGTGTCGGGTAGATGGAAACACTTGGTGCGGTTGTGCGGGGACCTGCAGCTTGTTCTGCCCTCGAAAAGGGGATGTGGCATCTACCTTCCAGTTCACTCAGGTACAATGTTTGGGGGAATGAGACCGAGTGGGATTTTCCCCTCCTTTCTGCTTGGTGGAAGTGGGATCGGATGGAGGTTTCTCCTCCTGGGAGGGCTGGGAGGTTGGGAGCAGCAAAGACAGCTGGGTCTATCTGAATCCCTGTCACAGGGAGTGGATGCCGTGGGCACGGCCAGCCCTTGCTGCCTTCAACATCTCCAACACCCCACAATGAAGAGCAAGCCTTTTGTGGGCTTCTCAATGTGTATCCTTGTGTATACGCCCCAGGACAGCCCAGCAAATAACTCCTGGAAAGGCAGATGAGATGCTTTGCCGTCTTTCTCCAGTCTTCTCAATGCCTTCCATCACTTTCACCACCGCAAAAAGGACATTTCAAACCCGTGCTCTGGAGCAGGCAGCATTTAACACCCACTTTACACTTGTCCTTGATGCAGTTTACTTCAGGTGCCAAGCAATGAGCAGTCAGACCTGGCATGTTTGAGCACTGAGCAAGCGTTCAAGCATTAGCTGTACAAACCTGGGATTTTCCAGTGAGCCCAGGGCTATCTGGCACCTAACTCCCTTAGCCTCCTTTGAAATTCCTCCTCTAATTAATAAATAAGTGGCAAATTTAACTGACATAATTTCAGAGCTATTGCTCTTAATTAAATAGCAAGCTATTAAAATAGTTTCAAAACACTGAAGTCTTCCCTCCCCAGTTCATAGTCCTAGTCATATCCCCATTAAGTGTTGCTGGTGGAATGGTTTTATAAATTTGGAACTAATTAGAAAAGGTGAAGGATCTCAGACCACATCAAAACATGTTGTGTGGGTGATCCTAGCAAACGGGGCAGTGATGGGAGGGCTCATCCCTACCCCTGCCCGTGCCCCTGCCCTCCTGGCAGGATGGGGATGGGAAGGCAGCATCATGCCAGGTCCCATCAGCATGGGGCCACCCATGCAGCCCCACATATAATTTATATATTTATGTATAAATATTATATATAGATAAAATAAATGTTCATATAGTATATAAATTTATATAATGTATAAAGTGTGTATATATATATGAGTATTATATTCATGTATAATGGTGCAGAAGGGGCAGCCGACACCCAGCTACACCACGCTGTATGCTGGATCAGCGAGGTAGCTGCACGGTTTATTTTGGCTGAGAGCTTTAGCGATGAATAGAGGGAGAGGCTCCAGGGATGGGATGCTTCTGCCAAGAATGATTTGGAGGCCTCTTTATATTAGTCAGAGCTTTTTTACTCCTTACTGAAAGCCTGAGCGGAGCCATGCACCCGATGGCATTGCCATCCCCCACCCTGCCCTGCCTAGCAGGGAACCAGTTTGGGAAGTGCCTCTGTGTTGCCCGCAGATGAGCCAGCCCAGGAGGAGGTAGGAGACCACTTTGGATTGGCATCCTGGCACCGCTGGGAGGAGGCAGGGTGGAGCGATGGAGACCAGCCAGCTTCCTAACTATGCAAACAACCCACACCCATGTTCGGTGTTTATCCCTGCCAAGCCTGTCACCATGGTATCTGGGCATCTTTTGCCAAGGTGAGTTGAAACTGATGGAGCAGATCCTCTGCCAGACCCCAGGCTCTCTAGGCATGTGTCTGGGAGGTCTCTTAGATCTGCTGGATTTTCCAGAGATACTGCTACTGAGATAATCCCAATTGTTTTGCTGCTGCCTTTGGACCCCCACCGCTGCCTGCCCCATCCCTGGCCAGCTCCTGTCTTCCATGAACTCATGAACTCCTCAAAGCAGGTGCATCCTCACCTCTGCCATGGGGTTTCCTTATGCTGTGTCGCACCACGGTGCCAGGCAGGCAGCCAGAGAGGTGGCTTCACAGGTCCCCTGTGCTGGGACTGCTGCCTTGATGTAAAACTTGGGCCCTTCTCCCCAATGTGGCTGTGGCTGTGGGCTGCTGGGAAGTGATCCAAAGCCTGGTGGTACCTCCAGGAATACATGGGATCTGGGTGCATCACTGGGTGATCAGCTGGTGATCTATCATGTTCTCTGTCATGCTACTCCTGTGTTTTGGGGCAAATTGCTCCATCTGCCACCAGCAAAATGGAGGTGAGAAGGTTTGATGTCCTCCCTGGAGGACATGAGAGGAGGGGAGGGGAGGGGAGAGGAGAGAGGCTGAAAAAAGAAAACAGCAAAGAGGAAGGAAAAGCAAGCCAGCGTATTTTTTTCTGCAACATATTTATCTGGAAAAAAAAATACATTTTTATTATCAATGGAGAGCAATTTCAAAATGGGAAATTTCCCCTCCTATCCTGCCGGCAAGTCATTGCCCTGGTTGCTTGCTGCTGGTGTGTGAGAGGAGAAGAATCACATTGGCTAATCCCCATCTCCTGACTGTTGTGTCCTTTCCAGAACTTCTCCCTAACCTTGCAGGGATGCAGACTTCTGGTGCAGCTGCCTTTCTTGCACAGGAATAACTGGTCAGAGGATGAAACTCAAGGCAGCCTCAGAAGCATTTGGCAACTTCTTGTTTCCTAGTGGCTGCTCAGTGATTGCATTACAGCTGCTTTTATAGCCTGCACCGAGAGACTGAATGCCAGCTGAAAGGGGACTCTGAAGATTCGCCTCAGCCAGAATTAATACCTCCATGCCATGGCTAGATGCTGGAAATACTAAAAGGGGAAAATTTGCAAAAGAAATGGGTCAGATTTGCTTTCCTTTATCATCAGGTCCTTGTGCTGTGACCAGGTTTTGCTGCCTCTGTCTTTAGGGAGGTGTTGGATGAGACATTCTTCTCCATGGACAGGTCCCAGCCCCTTCAAGGTGGTAGGTGGCTTTGAGAGCTGCAAGGGAACATAAGAACATCTGAGCATCCTAGGGCAGAGAAAAAGGTTGTGATTTACATCCAGGCCCAACCTTGATTCACTTCTGGCAACTTCTGCCCTCTTAGTCCTATGCAGAGAAGAATTAGAGATTAGCTCCTCTACACCTTAATTTTCCTGGATGTAAAATAAGTCAGTAGTCACCTTCCATGGGTCTTGGACTTTTTTTGAGATGACTTGGCGATGCTGTGGATACAGGGTGGAAAAATGAATGCCAAGTGTTATATTGAAAGAGGATCAGAGATTTTATGCTCATGGCTGCAGAGGAGCAGGCAGGTTGCAATATTCCAGCCTTTCCACCATGCACACGCACTTTACAAACAGTTTTGTTACAATTAATGACAGTGTAATTAAAGCATAACGACAGTGCTAACTAAGAGCAAAATCTTGTGAAACATATAGTGTTTGGGCTGATTTTGTAATTGCTCCAGGTTCCCCAGATACAAATTACACCATCAGGGCTCCTGATTTATGGTGTAGCGATATACGCACAAATAACTCAGGGCCTGCGTGGGTTGCAGGTGTGGAGGTCCATGCCCCATCGGTTCTCCTTGTGGGTGGTCCATAAAGTGTGTGGTTCTCTTTGAAGTGTGGGTTCTCCTTGAAATGTCCCATGGGCAGCAGGACATGGATGGCACTGGCTGTCCCCCTCTGCCCCATCCTCAAGGCTTCTAATGAGGTTTCTTCACCAGGGAGGTGGCAAAGCTGCCCTGGGTGCAGCTCCATCCTGGGCAGAGGGACACAGCCGGTGACAAGCCACCAATGGGGACATGGTGGGCAGAGGGATCTCATCCACCCGTGGTGGTCCAGCCTATGGGACAATATGGCTGATGGCGCAATTTAGCCTTTGGGTCCCAACATTTTCATGCACGCAGAAAGCCCCCGTGTGGGTGAGGAGGCAAGGCCTGGCTTTGCTAAATTGCAGGCAGCCTGATCCTTGCAGGGCTATCTGGTGTCGCCATGATAAATCATGCCGAAGCATGGTGACTCAGCTGGAGAAAGTGACCTGCAACAGGAATACAAAGAGGTTGTGCCCTTATCTGCTTCTCCAAAGGGGACCAGGCATTTTGTTTTAAAGCTTTGTTTCCTCCACTCTGGTTTTCAGCCATACTGGGAATATCGTGCTTTGTTTTTGTGCGGGAAGTCCCTGGAGTAGGTGTTTTCTCACCTTTAATTAAAAGGAGTGAAGCTGTGACTTTTTAGCAAAGAAATCATGCTTTGCAACCATTTGGAGGTCATTTGAGTTAATGCATTTCAAGAAATGCAAACAAAACCCCTGAAGTATCCAGGCATTGCTGCCTGGAGTTTAAAAATAAGTGAGGTATGCTTCTGAAAAAGTCAGGAGATCAAGTGAAAAACAACAAGATGAGCTAAAAGCATCAGTTCTTACAGTAAAACTCCTCTGTGTTCATTTTCTACCACTGAATGCTGGGGTTTGGGCTGAGCGTCACTCTCTGCTCATGTCCCAGTGCTGGCATGAGCCCACTTGCTCACACCAAGGGCTCCCTGAGGGTTTCAGCCATGGAGGGATAATCTCTCCACCAGGCAACACAAAATCCCATGGTGCTCATGAATGTCCTTTGCTATGGGTGATGGGTGCCTTCCCAGCGCACCTGGAAAGCCGTGGTGGTTCACACCACCATCCTGGCTGTGGCTCAGGGCTGAGCATCCTTCCCTGGCAGGTTTTGGCATTGGGTACCAGTGCTCCCCCCACCCCCAGCACATCCCACCAGCAGCAGGGCTCCTGCTCTGAATACTACACTCTGAGACAGAGAGAAAGAGCCTGTACGCTGATTAATTTGAGCCCGTGCTGCTCTTATCCTAGTTTCAAAGTAATTCTCTCTTGTCCACAATTTTCTCTCCTTACAATTCACTGCATATTTGTTAGGTTTTTGTGAGGCTATCTGCAGCCACATTAAACCAATTTACTCCTTGAAATATCTGACCTTTGATCTGCCAGCCACTGCCTTTTGGAGCCAGAAAAAGAGCCTTTAATAACATGTCACATGAAAGGCTCGCTGCAGAGCCTGTCACTTACACACCCAAACTCCAGTTAATAAAGTATCGGATGAATCAATTATTGCCTAATAATTTTTACCTATATTTTTGTGCTAAACAAGGAGAGTATTTTCCCCCTCTTTTCCCAGTCACATTATAATCTCCCACTAGAGAATACTAATAATGCAAATACAGGTACACAGCTATTACTAATATTTCTCATGCATCTTCAACCTCTGTGGCCAGCTCTGATCCTAGCAGACATGGCAGGTTTTGCAGAGGTGTTAGACTATCTTGGTGTATCTCATTTGGAGTCCCTGCAGCATCCCTGTGTGCTCTGCTGTGTGCTGTGTCTCCTGAGCCCTTCCAGCTGCCCTCTGCAGCAGGCACAGGAGAGAAGAGGGGGGTTAGTGGTTTGCAAAGTGCTTTGCTGGGGATGTTGCAGCTGTTTTCCAGGCAAGGACAGTGAGGCGGGGGGGTGTCATGACTTGTCCATCACAGCAAGGTTGGAAGCAGCCACCCCAAGGACCACGCTCCTCACCAACACCTCCCAGTATCCTGGGCACCTCCTAGTGTCCTTGTGCTTCAGGGCTGGATGCTCCACTATCATCACTGGAGGACTCCAGCTCCACTATCACCGCTCCAGGGGTGATGCCTCACCTCCTAACCCATGGAAAGGACAAAGTGGGGAGAGGACCCCTTCCAGCAGTCTGCTGGCACTAATGGCACAGCCGGCTCTCCATGCTACGAGACTGTGTAGCTCACATCACGGTCATGGCTGCATCCAGCCACACTGCATACTTTTTATTTTACATTCTTATCATGTATTAAGTGACCAATATGTTATCTCTTACTGCTACAGAGCCATCGACCTCTTAGGGGTTTGTTGAGAAAAATAGAGGCAGATGTGGCCAAGCTGCTGTTGAAATAAGGATGTGAGGATGGAGCTGGTGGGGTGCAGCGTAGTTCCCTTGGGGTCTCTGCAGCCTCTGGGCACAAGATGCTGCCTCCCTGAATCCCAAGAATTCATCTGTAGCATTTCACACTGGGTCTGAGACCCCTTTTTGTCAGGCTGCTGGCTCTCACCTGCAAGGTTCTCCGATGCATTGCTCTGAAACATTATCTTGCCCAGCAGCTCCATTTCACTCCCAGTGACATCTCTCCAGGACAGGAGCAGGCAGCAATTTGGAAGGGAGCATGCCTGGATACAGATCCATCCTGGAGGTGGCCTTGGCAACACACTTTGGCATTTATGTGTTACTGATTTTCCCTGACATTTTTCATCTCTTATATAGTTACTTAACAGCACCAGGCTTGCACAAATTGATGGAGAAGGGCTGAAAAATGCAGGAGGCAACCCAGGTCTCTCTCTGCTTTAATCGTCCTGGGATGACTTCTCACTTGCCATATGGGGAGGGACGTGCTCCTGACATCCCCAGCCTGCAAAACACGGCAGCATCGAGCAGAAGCAGAGTCTTGAGATTCAGGGGAAGGAGAGACCATCTGCATCACTCTCTAGCACATCTGTGCTGATTTGGCTGCAAATACTTGGTTGAAAGCCTGTAGGATTCATCTTTCTTCACCTCTGTCTTTACCAACACTTCCAGGTCCCAGGCTTTGGGAACGAAATTGCCGGTTGATTCAAACACCAACCCACCATCAGTGAAGGAAGAGTTAGTACATGAACTACTACAGGAGCTTGACCCCTACAAGTCGATGGGCCCTGATGCCATCTACCCGAGGGTGTTGAGAGAGCTGGCTGATGTCATTGCAAGGCCACTCTCCATAATCTCCAAGAAGTCGTGGAGAACAGGGGATGTCCCAGGGGACTGGAGGAAGGCAAATGTTACCCCTATCTACAAGAAAGGCTCAAGGGAGGCTCCGGGTAACTACAGGCCCATCAGCCTTACTTCAGTCCCTGGGAGAGTTATGGAATGAATCTTCCTGGGGGCCATCACAAGTCAAATGAAGCATGTGATTGGGAAAAGCCAACATGGCTTCACTAAGGGCAGATCATGCTTGACAAACCTGGTGGCCTTCTATGACAAAAAGTGACTTGCCTGGTTGACATGGGGCGGGCAGTGGACATTGTCTACCTGGACTTCTCCAAGGCCTTTGACACAGTCCCCCATGGCCTCCTCCTGGAGAAATTAATGCGATATGGGCTCGACAAGTGGTCTGTGCAGTGGGTGGGGAACTGGCTGACAGGCCGCACCCAAAGAGTGGTGGTAAATGGCTTCTTTTCCAAGTGGCAACCTGTCACTAGTGGAGACCCCCAGGGAT
Source organism: Phalacrocorax aristotelis (assembly GCF_949628215.1). Lineage (NCBI taxonomy): Eukaryota > Metazoa > Chordata > Aves > Suliformes > Phalacrocoracidae > Phalacrocorax > Phalacrocorax aristotelis. The sequence continues at coordinate 4,849,811 of NC_134310.1, read as the reverse complement.
CGATATTAGGCCCAATATTATTCAATATCTTTATAAGTGATCTGGATAACGGCATCAAGTGTAGCCTGATGAAGTTTGCAGGTGACACCAAGTTGAGTGGGGAAGTAGACACTCCAGAAGGGAGAGGTTCTCTGCAGGGAGATCTGGATAGGCTGGAAGAGTGGGCCAGCAAGAACCTTATGAAGTTCAACAAGGACAAGTGTAAGATCATGCACCTGGGATAACATAATCCGGGAGTGCAGCACAGACTGAGATCCACCTGGCTGTAGAGCAGCTCTGTGGAAAGGGACCTGGGGGTCCTGGTGGGCAGGAAGCTCAACATGAGTGAACAGTGTGCTGCTGTGGCCAAGAAGGCCAACAGGATGCTGGGTTGCATCAAAAAAGGCATCGCCAGCAGAGATAAAGAAGTCATCATCCCACTCTACTCAGCGCTTGTCAGGCCACACCTGGAGTATTGTGTACAGTTCTGGTCCCCACTATACAAAAAGGATGTGGACAGGCTGAAAGGGGTCCAGAGAAGGGCCACCAAGATGATCAAAGGACTGGGAAGCCTGCCATGTGAGGATAGGCTGGGACAACTGGGTTTGTTCAGCCTTGAGAAAAGGAGGCTTAGAGGGGATCTCATTACAATGTACCAGTACTTAAGGAGTAGCTACAAAGAAGATGGAGACTCCCTTTTTACAAGGAGTCACATGGAGAGGACAAGGGGGAATGGACAAAAGTTGCTCTTGGGGAGATTCCAATTGGACACCAGAGGGAAATTTTTCACAGTGAGGACAGTCAACCATTGGAATAATCTCCCCAGGGAAGTGGTTGACTCGGCCACATTGGATGCTTTTAAGAGTCCTCTGGACAGGGTGCTGGGCCATCTTGTCTAGACTGTGCTCTTCCTAGAAAAGTTGGACTAGATGATCCCTGAGGTCCCTTCCAACCTGTGATTCTCTGATCTTCAGAAAGGCTGGTATTAATTGCCATTGAAATGGGAAGCATTAAAAGCTGGGCAAAGAAGACATAAAGAAAAACAGGGAAGCTTGGAAATACTATGGGCTGATAATTCTTTCCATCACTCTTGAGAGTATTAACAACATTGATGGTTAAAATCGTTACTGTAGCTAGGCTTTGCCTAGCATTAATTGGGAGGGGAGGAGGAAGTGAACATTGCTGGGGAGATTTCAGACCGAATCCCAAATTTGAAATGAGATTCAGATGGTCCTGAAGACCTTCATAAACCTGCATTTCTTATATGCATTAATAAATAAAGGTACCAAACCAGATCTCATTCTCTGCATTATTGACTGCATTTTGGATGGAGGCACCTAATGTACCTTCCAGCTTTAATACTGGCTCACACCTTGTGCCTTCATCTCTGCTTACTCAATAATAAAATCATGATCAGGGGCACATTTTATCTAGGTCTGTATCCGAGTTGAGTTTCAGAGGGGAAGTTAGCCTGGAAGAAGACAGGGATGGGGGGAGGGACCTGTGCTAGTCCTGGCCATGGAGAGCCACGTATTGACCTGGAAGTCCTGCCCTGGAAGACCCCACAGAGACTTTCACCTTGTCCTTGGGTTTCTCACAAATCAGTGCTTTGCTTTCACACCTTCCAGCAAGGAGAACCCTGGAGTCATTGGGTTAATTCCTCTTAAAATGATGCTGTCACTTTTACCTTCTTTTATATTTGAGACCCCGCGGTGCCCAGACAGAAGCATCCCAGCTGAGCTGCTCCGCATTATTTCCCAGCCCTAAATCCACAGATGCTCATCTTGTGGCTCCCACTGTACCCCATCTGTGTGGGCGAGGGGAAATTCAGTCCTTTTTGACCTTCAGTTTTCCTCCTTGGGAGATGAAATTAATACTCCCTGCAGGGATGCTTGCAGGGATGCTGCTGGGATGAATTAGTTAATAGACCAAATCGTCTGAGTCTAACATTCATCTTTCCAATGACCACAGGGGACTTTGGGTTGGGACTGCTGGGATTTTGCCATGACTTGGACAGGAGCATCCTGCTGACTCCACCAGGATCTGGCCCTTGGGTGGCGAAGGGCTGAGGCTATTGCAAAGATGCTGCAGATGAATCCCTGCAGCCCTGCACCGCATAAATTCCAGGCTCACAGTGCTGTCTCTGCAAAGGTAGATTTGGTTTCTATTAATAAGAAGATAATAGCATGGGAAACCTGGCTACAGGATGGCCTGTACCCAATTACCACAGTCACTGGGCTACAGCAGCCGCTTCCCTGCAATTATCCCACTGCATGCTGGTGCAGCACGACCCTCTGCATTTTATTCTTAGTAACAGAGCCCCAGACAAGGTCAGGGGGGTCTCTGCAGCCGAAAGTCACCTCCTGGGGGATGCAGGAGCTGAGATGGGGATGGTGGGGCTACCTCAGTGTCACCCGCCAGGGGAGGGGTCAGTGGGAACAATATAGGAGCGATGTCCCACCAGCCCTGGAGGATGCAGCCACAAGGCTGGCAGCAAGGCAGTGCCCTGTTTTGTCTGTGTCCCAAGCCAAGTGGTGCAGGGGGGGTCCTGGTGACCTCTGGGGGGGCACATCAGCCACTGTGCGGTCCACAGCAATCAGCCTTATTTTGTGAGGGGCACAAAAGCCCCGATCCAGTTAAGACATGTTTTAGTGGTGGACTTGGCAGCGTTAGGTTTATGGTTGGACTTAATGATCGTAAGGGTCTTTTCAAACCTAAATGATTCTATGGTTCTATGATTTAAGGCTGGATGTGATGCTTGGTCTTGCTCCCAGTATAGAATGGGTTGTATGGAAGCTCTGCTGGTTTACACCTGGTGGCAATTGGCCCATCCAGCTTTGCAAGCCGAAGTGCAGATCACGGAGGCAGGAGGGACAGGGACTGGTCTGGGGTTTGAGATTTGGGGAATCCAGGGCGAGTTTCTTTTCCAGCACGTTCCCTATGCATCTGTAGGAAGCCACTTTGCTTCTTTATCCCTCAGCTGGGTATCCGTAAACACAGATAATAGCCTGACAGAGGGGTGCAGTGAGAAGAAATGCATTGCAGCCAGGGAGATGCTCAAGAGCAAGCTACCCAAATCACACAAGAAACACAGAAGACTGTTCCTAAACCTGTGTTGGTTGTGGGAAGGTGGTGAATGGAAAATATATGTCAAGGATAAAAAGTGATGCTTAAAGGACAGGAATAAAGCCTTTCTCATGAGAAAAGCCCAGCTCTAGTCTATGCTGTTTCAAATTAAGTTTTCAGTTTCCTAAAGGCAGCAGACAATGCTTCACTTGATTCTCTCCCCACTGTCATTAAAACTCGAGTGTGTTGTCTGGTGTGCTAGTTTTGGCTGAGAAGGGGTTAATTCTCCTCACTGTGGGGGTCGGCTACCTTTCCAGCTTCCCGCGCTCTGTCGCGTGGCGGGGGGGGCTGGGAGGGGCAGGGCCGTGGTGGGGGCGGCTGACCCCAACTGGCCAATGGCATGTTCATTCCATATCATGTGACACCATGACCAGTATATTGAGGGGGGGCAGGTTGCGGCTCGGAAGCGGCGCGGCGTCGGGTCGGTGGGCGGTGAGCGGCTGCGTCGCGTGCGGTTTGTTCCGGCGGTTCGTTCCCCCTCCCCCCGGGGCTTTGCGCCTCTTGTTGTTCTCCTTTACATTGCGTTTCTATTGTTGTTTCTTTTAATTTTAATTATTAAACTGTTCTTATCCCAACCCACGAGCGTTACCCTTCTGATTCTCTCCTCCGTCTACCGGTGGGGGAGTGAGCGAGCGACTGTGTGGGGCTGAGCTGCCGGCTAAACCACAACATCTGGATTATAGTATTTTGCCCTACCTTAAGAGCTCTAATCTTTTTAGGACCATTTTTTTGCCGCTATCTGCAGACACTCGAAAACCTTCTCGACCACTGAGTGAAATACAGTCCCTGTCTTGGGGAGCTTTACCTCCCCTTTGTCTTCTGCAAAGACAGAGGGAAAATAACCACTTAACACATCTGCCAGGTCTGAATTTTCTCCCCCCTCCACCTCCTCTTTTGCAGCTATCATTTGTCGTGGGTTGCTTTCTCCCAGTGTCACCTGCCTGTTGCAGGGAGATGGTGAGAAGCCTTTTATTGTTTGCTGAACATTTCGCTGCAATTTGCTGTTTGCTATTTCTTTCAGGCTCCTTTAATCCTTTTTTCACTTGCTGCTGCTTATTTTTAGTTCATGCGCCATTCTTTTTTCTTCCCCAAAACTGCTTGTGTTGAAAAACCCCACTTTGCTGCTGATGGTACCTTATTTTGAGCATCGCTGGTTACCTGCAAAGCCTCCCTGCCCCCTCCTTCCCCAAATGCCCTGCCAGGCTGCATGTTGGATGCAACGAGCTGTCATTCCCAGCTTCTCTGACTACTCCCGTTTTCCCCTTGGAAGTTCTCTTCCAGCCCTCCCTGGAAACCCACTTTTCCTTCGTGCCCAAATAATTTTGCTTTTGTTCAGTGAAAATCCCAGGTGAGCTGTGAGAATGCTGAGCTCCCAGCGATACCACCAGCCCAAACCCTGCCATCCCAGCTCCTTTGGGTGATTTACACTGTCCCAGTGCAAACTAAAATCCTCTGGCTTTGCTGGCTGCCAAAACACTGCCAGCAATGGGCTGAGCCAGCCAGCTGCCAGGCTGGTGCCACCAACCATGAGATGGGGGCACGAGGTTCAGCACATGGCAACCACCTGGCATGGGAAGCTCTCATGATGGCCCCGATCTGGAGCCTCTCCGAGCTTTAGGCTGGCTCTAGTCTAAGGATAAACCTGAACCTTAGACGGGAGCCAGCTGATCATCAAGATAAGGTGGTGAGTTGGGATTTGGAAAAGCTAACTCCAAATTTTGGCTCTATCATGGGCTTCCTCCATGGCCTTCAGCACATCACTGAGTATCTCTGTTCCTCATCTGTGCAAATGAGGTAATCTCTTTTTTCGCCAACTGTTTATTTGGAGCACAAGCACTTGGATTGCTCCTTTTTTGGTCTTGCTTATACAGTGCTTGTAAGGGGATGAGCGTCCCCCTTGTAGCTATAAGACACTGGTGCAGCATAAATGGTCACTGCAATTAGTAAAAGATAATAATAATAATAAATCCTGCACCTTGCACAGTAGAAACTTCATCTCATTTGAAGATGCTCTGAGCTATCATCAGCAAACAACAGTAGTGGATATTTTTATTCCCTTGCCTGTACATATACTGGTAGGGCTATGCTTTGCTCCTGTTACTTGGATATACATCTGGAGAATTAAAATCCATCCCTTCTCCTGCTTACAATCAGGATTCAGAAATTCAAGCAGGACTTTCTTATCCATACAAACATCTGATCTGCCCCAACTGACTGCCCTGAAGGCAAATAGCGAAGTCCAGCATAACCCCCTTGTTCTTGAGCTATCCAAACTGTCCCTGCTGTGTCAGCCAGGAAGATATATTTCATTTCTCCCTGGTGGTCCCGTCTCCTCCCTCGTTAATATTGCAGCAAGCATTCCTCCTCAGGAGCACCGCCTGTCTCTGGGGAAGGCTTTCAGCCTCCCTCTTTTAGGCAGGTACATGGCAACTCTACATCCTTCATGCAGACACGAAGCCGGGAGCATCAGCTCTGCTTTTTTCCTGGGATCACCCAGAAGGTAGATTTATCATAATCTTCATCTGCTGGGTTTTTTTTAATGAACAGGTGAATTTATGTTGGAAAAGCAACTTGAATTTCCTGACCTCAGAAATTATTAGGAATAGGTCCAGAGACACTCTCATTTTGGTGCTTTTTTGCTTTTCCTCTAAGATGCTGCTGGCAGCTGGAGGTGCAGCCCCAGAACTGCATCTTTAATTGCTGTTTTCATGAGTATGATGGCAACTGTGGTTTAGGGGGAAAAAAGTGGGTTCTCTGTTAATAACCAACTGGTCTCGCTGCTGATATCTCAGACCAGCAAAAAAAGAGTTATTTCTACTATCTCCTAATAACAAACTGATTTCCTCTGTTGTTCTGCAACATCAGATGAGTTCTTGCTCCCATTTCCCTTTAATAACTGCTATTTTGTTTCCATTATTACTCAATAGTAAAATCTTTTCACATAAACTTTACCAGAAGTAGATTTACAGCTATGAAAATAAGCTTGGGCATAATGAGCTCTTGTCATTTTATTATCTATAAAGCATCTTGCATGACTTTGTAGTTATAAAAATGTAATTATACATTTAGATTTTTCCATCATCTCTGTTTGTTTTGGGGTTTTTTTAAGAGGGACATTATGAAAACTAAGAAATTCATGCTTAATATAACTCAAAATATAACTGCCTTTACACTGGCTTCTTCCAGAAGAACAGCAGAAAATAATCACCGTGCGCTGCAATGGTGCAGATCTGCCCAGAGTGACATTCATGTTAAGACATATCTTTGGGGTTTTTTTCATGCGCACGGAAAATGTCGACATTTCCTGGTTTGAGATGCAGTATTTACTGATTCTTACGCGGGGCAAGATGTTAATTGTCATCAGAGGCTCTGGGTGTGGGTAAATCATTGTATAATGCCCACACCCTTCGGGTGGCTTAGGGCGCGGCATTGTCTTTGCCTCACCATGCAGTTTTCAGATGTATTATTACCCAAAAGTAACGCACTCTTCTGTGCTTCATTGTTTTTATTAGGGATAGCTCTGAGCCAGCACTCCAAGCACCTGGCAAAGCTGCTGTTGGATGTGGAGCTCATAACTCAGGCTTGTCTGGGCTTCCCACTGGGATTCCCTGCAGAGGGGCTCTCACTGCTGATGCTTTGTGGTGGGAGCAGGTCAATTGGGGCATCAAAGTGCCTATGACATGGCACTTTGGGACATGGTGGTGTTGGGTTGACGGTTGGACTTGATGATCTTAGAGGACTTTTCAAACCCTAATGATTCTATGGTTCTATGATCTCCTCCCTACAGGAGTGATGGGCACATTGGCATGTAACCAAAGACATCCGTCACAGTTGGAGACCACCCCACTGGGGACTTGGGCTGATCTTACCTAGGCTCAACTCCTAGACAGAGCTTACTTAGGTGGAGCTTTCTGTGATGAGTAGCGGTAGGAGATGGAGAGGTGGGAAAGTCAGGTATTTCTGTTGGTACTGGACAGGGCAGGACAGAGTTACCCCTTTGCAGAGGACTTCTAGCCTCAGTCCTGTTTTAGGGACTTTGGTTGGACTTGCTCCATGCAAGAGCTTTTGAATTTGTGTGCTGTCCCACCTCTCTGTGAGACAAGGATCATGGTAACTACTCAACTGCTTTTCCCACGTGGTGCAGGCTCCTGATGGTGGCCAGTATAACCAATTCTTACCCCAAATAAAGCCTTTTCTTGCAAAATGTTTAGGAAAGAGATGTCCCATTGAAGAGCTCACTTCATGCATCCTGTATGGCCTTTTTCATAAGCACACCAGATGTCACATAGTCTCCACCCTGGCATGGCTACCGTGGTGATGGCTCTTCCACCATCTCCACCTGACAGGCTCCACCAGCCCTCAGGAGCATCTGTGGTGTCATTGGTGACCTCCCCATCCATGGTGACCCCCCCCATCCATGGTGACCCCTTTGCCCACCTCAAGGTCACCACCATCTTCTCCGACCACCCAGCTCTCCTTCTGTAAAGGTTTTTTTATTACTTTTTCTCACCTGAAGTAAGGAGCTGTATTTAAGTGAAACACATCCAAGGCAGACTTGCAGAGAAGCCTCACTTTTCCCTGTGCCTCATGACTGAATAGGGGGGCAAAGATGCAACCCCCCCCTTATTAGAGTAATATATTTTTCCATCTCAAATGGGAACCAGGGATGTTTTAATGATTGGGCTCATTAGATGGACTTTCCACTTAAAGTGTCCGTCTGGCAATTAAGGCTGGGAAAAGCATGACTGATGACCACACCTTCTATGACTTGATGGGGAGTCTGAAGGCTGATCTTATTATCACACTGATACAGTCTGTGATAAAAAAGAATTTAAGATACTCTCCAGAGGTTTATTTGCCCATTAGGAAGCTGCCAGGAGAAGGTTAAGGGAACTCGTAAGGTCAAAGCTGAACAGAGAAAAGTACTAACCACTTGGGATCTGGGTGGGCAGAAACCGGAGGACATGGTTTCTGCTCTTTGCTCTGCTACTGAACTGTTACATGGCCTTCAGCAAGTCACTTTGTTTCTGGTTTCCTTCCGATGTGGCTGGTCATCACCTCGGGTGGGCACCGTGGTAGCCCTGCAGATGCTTGATGTAACATTACTGTGGCTTTGTCTTGGTGGCACAAGTCCCTGCTGCCACCTGCTGCCGGAGAGGCATGTGGAAAAACAATTATGTTGAGTGGAAGGAAACATCTACAGTGAGGAATAAAATTATGGTGTTTAGGGCAGGGAGCTGAAAAAGAGTACGGCAGAGTTTCTGTTCTCCTCCAAGAGCATCCTCATGGGTCTTCAGTGATTCCCTAACCTATTCTGTCTGCTTTAAAACATGACCTGCTGTACTATTTTACTTAAGCCTGGTATTTAATGGACTGGAATTTATTGTAGAGCTCACCATGCTGGCTTCAAACCTCCTGTTGGGTACCATTTTACTGACATTAGCTTGCCATAGCTTGTCAGTGATTTTAACTGTGTTGATGGGTCGAACGCCCCAGGATACAGGAGCTGGCTCTTTCAGCTTTGTACTTAGCTTTAGCTTCCTTAAGTACAGTTGGGAGAGATAATTCAATCAAATATGTTTTAGTACAAAGTGAAGTTTTTGGTGACAAAAAACCTACCGTGTGTGGGTCAGTTTTGTCAGATTAACAGAGGAATTGTGAAGAATGGAAGCATCTCATTTCAGCATCTTCAAAGCAAAAGTCTTGACTTTCACAGGCAATGTAATTTGTATTCCTCAACATTTCCTGTGTTTTTAATTAAACAGATGCCCAGAATTTAGGGAAAACATTTGTTTCAGGCCAAGCAAGTAATTTTTTAACATTTTTCTGTTCCACAAAGGAGAAGTGCTGCTCACTCCCACCCTCCTGCTCCCATGAACCAGAAAAGCCTCATCTCCTTTGCTCTGCATCCTTTGCAAGGGGGTAGTGCCAACTCCAGCCCCGTCCAGGTCCATTAGGAAAACAAAGAGTCCCAGACTTCTCTCATCGTCCCTTTGTGCTAAACTGAGCGTTGGGAGGGAACACCCCCATCCCATATTACTTAGAATTGTGTGAAAACTAAATAATTGACCATGAAGGCATTGGCTTTATGTCTTTTAAGAAATCCTTTTGAAGTTGACTCTTTTGACCTTCAAGGCCCTGCATACTTTTTCCTTCTCCTCTCTCCTCCTCTTTGTTTTTCCTTGCACTCCTGTAATCTTCTCTCCTGCCTGCTTCCTTCATCTCCTCCCACCCTGCCCCATGATTCCACTTAATCTGTGCCCTGTGTTTGAAGCGCTCGGTGGCTCATGCAGCCAGCAGCCTGCTCTGCCCCTGGAAGCCTTCCTCCCAGCTCCTCTCTGCTAGGAGCCTCTCCTACCCACCCTGTTTTCTCCAGCTGGCATTTTTACCTGGGCTCTTTCCACCCTCTGAATTGCTTTTTCCTCCCTTCCATTGGGAAATGTTAAATTAGGTGACCTGCCTTAATCTTCTGGCTGGCCAAGTGCAATATGTCCACCCATGGCTTTCAGCAGGGGGTGGGCTCTCTACCCTCTCTCTGGACAGAAGTAGGATTCCACCCTGCCATGCTGTGCTGGTTTTGGCTGAGAAGGGGTTAATTGTCTTCACTGTAGTGCCTGTAGCAGTCACGGACCTTTCCAGCTTCCCATGCTCTGCCACGTGGGCAGGAGGTTGGGAGGGGCGGGGTGCTGGCTGGGGCAGCTGATCCCGACTAGCCAATGGGATGTTCATTCCATACCATGTGACACCATGACCAGTATATTAATGGGGGCGGTGGGGGGGAGGGCAGTTGCGGCTCGGGGACTGGTGGCGTTGGGTTGGCGGGCAGTGAGTGGCTGCATCATGTGTGGTTTGTTTTGGTGGTTCATTCCCTTCCCCTGCCCCGCCCGGGTTGCATGCCTTTCATTGTTTCCCTTTTCATTGCATTTTTGTTGTTTTATTTTAATTATTAAGCTGTTCTTATCTCAACCCACGAGCGTTACCCTTCTGATTCTCTCCCTGTCCCACTGGTGGGGGAGTAAGTGAGCAGCTGTGTGGGGATGAGTTGCCAGCTAAACCAATAAACATGCTAATAGTGTAATAACTGTGTGACCTTCCTAGTTGAATCCACATCATGTCCAAACCCACTGTCTTCTCTGTTGGCCTCATGCTCTCTCCATGGGTGGTTGTTGCTGTACGCTTCTATGGGAGAACTTATCTCGGGCCGCATATCTCCGGGACACAGGGCTCTACCCACCCTGGGGACAGTGATGCACAGACATCAATATGATGGATACAAAATGTCCGTTTATTTAACTGCGTCACATGCTTATATAGCTCTTGCGCTTCCTGTTCCTGCCACTCCTATGGGGAGGAGTCTATCTTTCCGTCACATCCCGTGATCTTCCGGTCACCGATCCCTGTCTATTCCCCTACATCTCCCCCTCCCCATGCCGCTAAAAGTTCTACAAAGCTACTTGTGTAAGCAGATACATATTGCGGTCAGGTCTATATTCATGTAACTCTTGCAGGCGCTCTCTGATTTGCCTTATAACTCAGCATAACAATGGCAGCCCACAAGTAACCATGGTTACTACACACAACAAGATTCCCCCCAATTATTACTATCCAATCCCAGTTCATATCTCTCTTTTGCCGCCCTTTCCCAGTGTCGCTCTCGCTGCAATATTGCTTGCGATCTTGTCAAGGAGCTCATTTCTTTTCCCAATGGTACGGCTAGCATGAGGATCCATGTCAGCAGACCCTGCAAGAGACAACTCAGAAAGGGATTATTCATTGTACATCCTTGCACAGTTCTGCTTTCACACACTTTGCAGGCACCCATTCTATGCGCCCTTCATTCTCAACCGCGGCGTAGCCCTTCCCCAGGCATCTCAGTTTCCATCCTCTCTCCCATTGCTCACTGCCTGGGAACCTTACTCGTACCTGCGGATAGCGCTTGCCTGCTTGAGCTTTGCCAAAGTGCTTCTCCGCTGCTGTAACTTGCTCCTGCCCGCGTATAAAATGATTAAGCGAATATAGTGCACACATTAAAATAGTTTGCTGAGCTGCTACGGGTATAGCTCCCTTATACCCCTCCCCCTCCCCAAGCTGTATTATTTTTGCTTTCAAGGTGCGATGAGCGCGTTCAACTATTGCCTGCCCCGTGCTATTGTAAGCAATGCCGTGTTTTAATACAATATTCCAAGCTTTACACCATTCTTCGGTACTTCGAGCCCGAAAGCATGGTCCATTGTCTGTTTTTATCTCGGTGGGCTTTCCAAGCCACGCCATCACCGTGGTCCAATGTACAGCCAACTGCGTTGCAGTCTGCTTCCGATGTTGAGTAGCCATGATGACTCCACTATATGTATCAATTGTAATTGCCAGGTGCCGTCCGGGGGCCAACTGTGGACATTCAGTAAAGTCAGTCTGCCAGATAGCATTTGCTTCCAGTCCTCGAGGGTTGACTCCTGCCTCCCACAATGGCGAGTGCTGACAGTAAGGACAGGTGGCTACTACTTCTCTTGCTGCTCTTATTGAGATGCCACACTCCTTTGCCAAGGCTTTAGCACCCAGGTGCAGTTTTTCATGCAGTTTCTTTGCCTCCGTCAATGTCCAGACTCCCGCGGCTGCCTCATCAGCCATGCAATTCCCCTCAATCAGTGGTCCAGGCCCCGTCTGATGACTGCGAATGTGAATTACTGTCACAGTCGCTCCTCGCTGCGATAAAGCAATGTCTAGCATCAAGGCAATTTCCGTGTGTGGTACACCCTCTCGTTTCATGGACGTGACTAATTTATACACGTATAAAGAGTCCGATCCCTGTCTATTCCCCTACAGGTGGTCATTGGGGATGTACGTTCCTACACCATCCAGCACACAGTGGGGTCTCACCATCTCATCAGCAGGCTCTAGGAATGCTCTAAAGTCAGAGTTTGGAATAATTCGATAAAATAGGTTTCAGCCAGTGAAAAAAGATCATTTAGGTAGTATGTAAAAATTGCTGCAAAGCTTCAATTTCACCAGTTCAGGAAATGCTTTTCTCTGCTTACCAGGAGTTGTAGCTTTGCTGGGGTGAATGGAAGGACTCAACTGACTTATCATAGAATCACAGAATGGTTTGGGTTGGAAGGGTCCTTTCAAGGTCATCTAGTCCAACCCCCCTGCCATGAGCTGGGACATCTTCAACTAGATCAGGTTGCTCAGAGCCCCATTCAACCTGACCTTGAATGTTTCCAGGGATGGGGCATCGACTACCTCTCTAGGCAACCTGGGACAGGGTTTCACCACCCTCATCACAAAACATTGCTTCATTCTTTCTGACTTCAACAGGACAAGCTGTCTTCTTTCTAAAGAGTAAATTTAGCTCTGAATAAAGGATGTGTGCACATGCACACACATGTTTCATGGAGATATTTAGACATGAGAGTGCTGGAATTTGAGGGGAAGCAAAACTCTAGCCCAGCATTTATCTGGGCAAGGTTTTCTTGCTTATTTCCTGGGAGGGAAGAATATGGATTTGCTCCTTGTGCAGGTAAATATTCATAGTGATTTCACGAGGACTTGAATTACTCCTGTAGCAAACATGTGAGCTGAGAAAGGGCAGCAGTGGTTGGTTTTATGAAGAACTGCTCTCCTTTCTTGCCAGGGTACAAAGTTCATTTTTCTACTGACACATCTCTGGCAAACACCCAACTAGAATGTGGCATGAGGAGCCAAGTGATTGTGTTGTCATGGCAAAGACTAGCAAAAGAAGAGCAAGATTTATATTGTGGCTGCTCAGAGGGTTGGAGAAAAATGGCCCAAAGCCAGAAGTCATGCAGGCATGGCTGATATGGTCTTCAGTTCTTGCCAAGTGTGGGCTGGTTGGTGGCTTATGTGAAATGGGCTGCATAGTCTTGGTCCAAGTCTGGGTGGGCATGATTCCACATCACAGAAATCAGCCATACAATTGACACTTTTGCTGACAGTCTTAGTAGAAAGATGAGTTGCTGAATTAGCCCAGAAGATAAAAAAAATTAAATAATTTTGCAGCTAGAGAAGTGCTACTTTCTACCAGGGAAGCAAGAAGAGTAGATGACCCCAGAAAGCCCAACATACACACGACTATGGTGATGTGTTTAATTTACCCAAAAGCAATGAGGGGAGGGCTTTAGGTTGCTCTCTGGAGATGTGGTCTCAGGTGCAGGTCCCCTGCGTAGCTGTGGTTGTATTATTTCATCTCTTTCATGCCTTGGCTCCCTATCTGCAAAACCAGAGCATGTAGTCAGAGAATGGTTTTGGTGGCAGGGACCTTTGGAGGCTCACGATTTAACTTCCTACTCTAGGTCAAGCTCATGCCTTTGTGTGGGTGAGTTTTGAATAGCTCCAGGGATACAAATCCCATCATCTCTCTGGCTTCATGGTTCAATGCTTGACCAGCCTTTTAATAAAAAATGTTTTTCTTACATAAGAGTTAAACTTCCTTTGCTGCAACTTCTGTCCATAGCTTCTTGTGCTCTGAGAAGAGTCTGACTCCATCTTCTCTATAGTTATGCATTAGGTTGGTAGATGAAAAAATTAGATTTCCCATTAACACCTTCTTCCCTGGGCTGAACAAACCTCTGTTCTTACCATGTGTGCTCCGGCTCCCTAAACATCTTGGTGTACCTCCACAATGACAGTCTCTGTCTGGAGAGCCCAAATTGGACACAGTGCGCCAGCTGTGGTCTCACAAATGATGACTAGAGGGGAAGAATGACTTCCCTTGACCTCTGGGCAGCAGTTTTGCTAATGTAACTCAGTGTGTGTCTGGCCATCTTCACTGCAAGGACATGCTGCTGACTCCTGGGCACCTCATTGGCCACCGGGACCAGCAGGTCTTTTTCTACAAGGTGGCTTTCTAGCCAAACACAGGTGGTGCTTTCTTCCTACCAAGGTGGCATGGATGGGAAGTGTCAGGGTCTTGGCAGAGCTCAAAGGGTGTGGAGCAGGCTATTCCTGGAGATGCAGGGTCTGGAGAATCAGACGGGGTGTGAGCTTGGCTATGTTGTGTGTTGCTGGCTACAGCAACACTTGACTCAGCTTTCCTGTTTGAAAGTGTGAAGCCCATTAACAACTGAGGTGTGAGATGGCTGTAGGAGCAGGAAAACACTGTGGAAAGCCTGAGGATACACTGGAGCGCTGTTTTTCTGGTCTCAGCATTGTTCTTGTTCAGAGGAGGTGCAGCTTGTGCATCTGCTGCGGTTGCTGATGCGGTACCTGCCCTGTGAATATAAAAGGAAGATTTCTGTCTCCACCACTGCCCATCCATCACCTTTCACAAGCCTAGAAGCAAAAGGAAGAATAAAAGGAATAACAAGAAAATAAAGAAACATTGCAGCCAGAAAGCTCTCCTCTGTGTTTCACAATTTTATAAATTATGCCCGCCCTTTCCTTTTTAATTTGCAGGCATATAAAATAGGCTTGCAGCAGAATCGTATCCTTCCCATTAAAGTTTCAGAAGAGAAATACAGGTCCCATCTGCCTGTTTAGCAAACCTAGGTAGTGCACAACAATTTCTTCTTTTTTTTCTCAAAATCTGTTTTATGGCAGCAGCTTTTTCTTTAAGGACTGGCCATTCATTTCATTTTCTCATTTCAGCGTGCATTTTCACAAGCGGCCTCCTCTATATTCTCACACAGGGCTTTCTCCAATGCCTTCAAACTCAAATGCACCTAAAGAGCAGAGGTGCAACCTGCCCATGATGATGGTCAAAGAGAGATGAAGGTCATTTAGGACTTTATCAGGGTTGCTAGAGGTGGATTTCTGCTCTGCAGAGAGGACAAACACTGTCTGAACAGCAAGAGTTGGCAATAATGAGAAAATAAACTGGTTTATGGAGGCATCCACATGCTTCACTTCCATCCATCCCTTCTTGCCTCCAAGGATATTTGTATTTATTTGGTGCTGGTCTGGATTTGGGGTGGGTATGAGATCTTAGTGATGGGTTGTCTGCATGGTGTGGGCATGAGCATGGCATCATCCCCTGCCTTACAGCAACTGTCCCCACGAATCACCCATGTAAAGGGCAGGGGGAGGAGGATGCATTTGCATGCATAGTACCTTGGTGTGTAGGGTTGGGTGTGTACACATCCGGGGGACCAGTGCCATCTCTGGCTGTATGTCACCAAGGAAGGCTTACACTTTTTGGAAAGCAGTGATGAATGAGAGTGCACAACAGCCTCCACTCTAATTGAACCCACTGGGTCTTCATAGAATCACAGAATGGTTTGGGTGGGAAGGGACCATTCAAGGCCATCTAGCCCGACCCCCCTGCAATGAGCAGGGACATCTTCAACTAGATCAGGTTGCTCAGAGCCCCATCCAGCCTGACCTTGAATGTTTCTAGGAATGGGACATCAACCACCTCTCTGGGCAACCTGGGCCAGGGTTTCACCACCCTCATCATAAAACATTGCTTCCTCATATCTAGTCTGAATCTACCCTCCTTTAGTTTAAAACCATTACCCCTTGTCCTATCGCTACAGGTCCTACTAAAAAGCCTGTCCCCATCTTTCTTATAAGCCCCCTTTAGGTACCAAAACGCTGCAATAAGGTCTCCCCAGAGCCTTCTCTTCTCCAGGATGAACAACCCCAACTCTCTCAGCCTTTCTTCACAGCAGAGGTGTTCCAGCCCTCAGATCATTTTTGTGGTCTTGATACCTGTTCTGTGGCTTATCATGGGCTACATGAGGCATGTGCAAGATGGCTTGAACGATTATTTATAGTGCTGTGCCCTTAGAAATCCCTCCTATCGGCAGAAGGACATGTCCCTCTTTTTTACCATAAAGCCTCATTCTTATGCAGTGGCATTCAGAGCAAAGTGAATTCAGAGGACCAGGGCTATGTGCCGGCTTTTTCTGTGCTCTTAGCCTACCGCACCCACATCTGTGCTCTGCTCGCGCACATGCTCACAGCACCATTACCTTATAATTAAATCTCTTTTTTCCCCAACTGGAAGGACTCTGCTATAAACAAGGGTTTTCTCTAACAATAATTGCACTTGGTGGAGGGCAAAGAGCTTCAATAACTCAGGGCTTTGTTCTGTGTGCAGGGAGCGAGTCCCTCTGCCTGTCCTCAGGTATGCCAACAATGTGAGCATAACTCCCCTCGACCTGACATGAATCTCAGGGCAGGGTTGGCAAATAGATGTAGTGGTCAAAATGGGACTTAAGTGCATTTATAAATATTTTGAAGTGCTGATTAGGAAAGGAAAGTCCCCAGTATGCTGTGGCACTGGTGTTTCATCGAGCGCTGGTGTGCGGCTTTGAAGTGCGGCATTGGCAAGCTGGTGGGTTCCTGCTCATTCCTAGGAAGAATTGAATGGAGATATATAAAAAAACACGTAAAATGCAAGACACAGCATTTAGGCTCCTTTTTGGTGACTGTCTTCGTGGACAAATGGGGAGAAGAAATTAAGGTGCTGCAAGGGGTATTTTGCTAATGTGATGCATATATGGAACAACGTAATGTGGATTAGAAATGCCAGAGATGGGAGGCGAGGTGGGTGGATGGAGAGGTAAATGTTTCCAAATGTCTGCTTTTATTGTGGCCCCTTAACTAATGAATTTTCCTCTACTAGCTAGAATTCACAGAATACATTGAACCAAAGATTCACATATCTGTGCTGTGAAAGGAGATGCAAAATACAGACAGTGAAACAATGGGGATAGTGGGGTAAAATGCTGATGTTTTCCCACCCAGAGCAAAAAGTATGTCCTGAAATAGTGTGAGGGATTCCACATTTCTGCTGGTGCTCTTCAGGACATTTCCTAAACACACATCCAGAGCATCCTCCAGTCCTTTGCTCAGGAGATGGATCAAACCTGCACCCTGGTGAGGGTACGCAGAAGCAGCCATGTGCTCCCTGTGCATGTGCAATGCCCTCCTCCAACACACAGGTGACTGGGGTTGCTATTGCGTTAGATGTCTGCATTTCTTTTTTTGTGTAAGATAGCAAGAGCAAAGCAGCTGCTCTATAAGATACTCTCTGTCTAGCAGCTGAGAGCCGAAACCTCTGTAGGTATGGGTAGGTTGCACTGCACCACGAGGTTGATCTGTAACATCCCATAGGTTTGCCTGGAAGTTGTACCACTTTAACTAGACCAGCCTAGTTATACTTGTACCATTTCCCCCTAAGCAGATGCAATCAGAACTGTACAGATGTTGCCTTACACATCCAGCTGTACCAATGGGAGATGATGCCTCTCTCCTGGAGGTTCCTGCCTCTGTCACTATGCTGCCGGAACTGTCTTCCAGGAGCACCAGTTAAGTTCCCTTCACCCAGCTGCCCACAGCAGTTGGAAGAAACCTGGTTGCTGTTTTTTCCCAGCAGAAATTGGGATTTTCGTAAGAACAACCTCAAAGGCAGAGCTGTGACGAGTAGTTACCTCTGGCCTGATAGTGGATGGGAAGCTGGGGGGGGTCCTTTCTTATGCCTCTAGCACATCTTGGACCAAGAGAGAGCAGCTGTCCTCAGCGCCCAAGTGCTATACAGGGGCACACGTAGTCCTTTGTGTGAAAGGGAATGAGCCACAGTGGTGTAAGATGCTTTTGTAATGGTATAGCTGTTCCTGTTCTAGCTCTTGTGCCCATGCAGCTCTTTCTGTAAGTCACGAACTAGCTGCGGATCCCATGCCATCTTCATGGTGGCACTACCACAGAAGCTCAGTGCAATGGATGGTGCAATTCAGATCCATCTGCAAGACTGTCCTGCAGACCACTGTAACATCCTCATCCTCTTTACACTAGTGCAAATCCAGAATAGTTAAATCCCTGGAGTCAATCCATAGTTACACCAGGACAAATAAGAATACACTTTATCCAGCAAAGCCTGAAAAAAGCGTAAAATCCATCTGTGCAGCTCCAATGAGGCCAAGTTCTGACTGTAGCCAGCACCCTGTAATTCAGACTCCTTTGGACATCCCCTTTCAGTCCTGACATGAGCAGCTTCCCTTGAAAAGTTTTCCTTGTAAAGCCTTTCTGAACTTGTGCATGCATTGATGTTATGGTTATCGCACATGTAATTTCATCTGACATTGTAATGACAGCATGGGGAGTTCAAAATGTAACAGTAAATATAGTTGTTAGGAGAAAAAAATCCCAGCCTCTTCACGTCACAGGAGAGATGCAGACAGACTCCAAACATCATCAACATTTCTGGTTTCCAGTTGGAAACTGCCTGGATTTCAAGATAGGCCAAAACAAACAGGCAAGACTGTCTCTCTTTACATGGCAGGGCTGCATTTTCTCCTCCTTTTGCCTGTTATTTTTCTTTTTGAAGGGTTGCCCCTCTAAAATCCTTAAGAGGGGAGAGGCTGGGGTTTTTCCCTGCTTGCTTGGGCTGTTTTGATAGCCAATGGCACGATGCACCCCCAATCCTGCACTCACACCTGGCCAAGAGCTGAATCCTGACTCGAGCCCTGGTTATTTTTGAATGCTGTCAGTTTGCAATGCTATATTGAAGGGTCATTTGCCAATTCCATTATAAGCTTCATTTACAACTCAGCTGTTTTAAATCGAATCAGACTGAGTTGGCGTGCATGTGTAGTCAGCTGGGACATAGGACTTGCCTTGCTTGGGGGCCTGATCCTGCAAACCCCCTCCATGCTTGCAGAAGCATCAGTTGAAAAATTAAGCCTATTGATTTTTAATTTTTTTTTCCATGCATTTGAGCAGAAATGTCTAGGCAGTAAATAATTTTCTTTTCCTTCCTCCAGGAAGAGTCCAGATGTTTTTTTTCTGTTGATCCTCACCAGCTTTGACTATATTTACCAAGCTGGGCATGGGTGGGCCCACCGAATCACACAGATTGCTCAGGCGGGTGAGGCTTTGCAGGATCAGGGCTGAGCTGACAACTCAGCTGCTGTTTAGCTTTCTAGCAGGTTGGCAGAGAAACCAGGGTCTTTGTGCGCAGGAGGAGTTGAGATACAAATGAGGTCTGAATCTGACCCCTGATGTTCAGTTAAATTGCTTTGTAACCTTGAGAGCTGGATTAAATCGTCCTCTGAAGATAGGGAGTTGCCTCTGGATATTCGGTGCTTGGGCCACACCATAAGGTTATGCTCATATTTTACCTGTGGTCTTCAGAGAGCTAATTGGTTTACATACAAGAAGTCTGGATGAAAGTCTCATCCCCCTGTCCCTGAGTGTCCTCCACTGAAGCCCAGCAGTATTTCCTCTAGAAACACCCAGCTCAAGGGTTAGAGACATGATGTACCTCGCTGGGGTTTCAGCATGGTGGGGACGTCTAATTCAGAGAAGTGTTGACTTGCAGAAAAATTATCATAGAATCACAGAATGGTTTGGGTTGGACGAGACCTTTCAAGGTCATCTAGTCCAAACCCCCCGCCATGAACAGGGACATTTTCAACAAGATCAGGTTGCTCAGAGACCAGCCCAGCCTGACCTTGAATGTTTCCAGGGATGGGGCATCCATGATGCTCCTCCTCGGGTCAGCGAAGGATGGGGAGATGCAATATTCAGCCCTCTGTGATGGAGCTGGGGCTGTACATGACTCTGAGGAGACGCTCATGGATAAAAACTGGGTGTATTTGGTCCCCTCTCTGAAAGCAGGGACTTGAATTTTTCATCCTGTGTTGGGGTTGACTGTGACAGCACGGTCCAAGCCCAGGGCTAGATTTCTGCCTGTGGTACAGATGATGGGGTGGTGGTGCTGGAGGGGCCATGTCTTTGCAGGCTGGATCACTGGCACAGGGCGAGATGCTCTGCAGAGGCACCTTCCATGAACACACCTCTCCAAAAGCCACTTTATGTCCACATGGGTGCTATTCTGGCCCAGCTCAGCAGCAGAGCTCGTGTGCCACCAGTCTGAGGTACCACCCTCATAAATACTCATGGCACTGCAAGCCTAACAAATGCCAACATGGTGTGAGTGATGGAGGGCACAGTGGGAGGCAAAAGATGAGGCTGAGCTTGCGTTATGGGGCTCAGCCCAAAGCAAGCTGGATCTTAGAGACATGCTAGCTCCTGAGGTGGTCCTTGTGAGCAGTAGGATGAGGCTTCTGCCACTGCCTTGGTGCAAGGCTGCGGATGCCTTGGCCACGTGGTGGGTCTGCCAGTGGGCACATCTTGGCCAATGCATGGGGATGGGGACTCCTCCTGGAGGGATGATGTTGGAAAATGTGACAAAGACCAGCAATAAACTCCCCCAAAGAGGGATGCACATGACGGGGAATATCCAGCAATGATGCAGGGGAGCCTGGGGAGGGTCCTGAAGAGCAGCCCTACGTGGGCAGGGGGTGGAGTGTGGCTGCTGCCAATGCCACCGCCGCTGAGCTGAGCCTCCCACCCCACCACTTCTGGAGCCTGCCTGTACATGCTCCCAGGCTGATATTAAGCCTGCTCAAACATTGCACTGCCTTCTCCTCGCATTGTTTTCTGTACCCCACACCCAGCACCAAAATAGCGATAACCCCCCACCCTTCCCCACCCTCCTGTGGTGACTCAGGCTGGCGAGCAGGCACACATCTGCTTCTGATTTAACATGCAGACACTCTGACCCTTTTATTTTTACTCTCAAAGTCCTCCCTTCAGTGGCTTTCTGGGGGCAAGGGGAGAAAAGAGAAGGGGGAGCTGGATCCCCATTCTTTGACCCCTGCTTTTTTGGAGCACCCCAAAATTTTTTATTTTATTTTGGAGCAGTGTTTTCATGCAACCTGGTGACAGACTTACCCAAATCCACGTCCATGTCCCTTGCAATCCTGTCCACTCTGGAGGGACACCAGCCAAACCAGTTTTCCATGGTTAAGCTGGGCACATTTTTCTGCTGTGGTTTTGTTTTGTTTTGTTTTTTAGTCAGGAAGCAAACCCACCCAGTGTGTGCATGCTGTTCAATAGGAGCTTTTTTAAAATTTCTCTTCCTTTTTCTGGCTCTGGAGAAAAGCAGAATGAGAGGGAGCAAAGGGGCCTGCCTGTTCTCCCAGGGGAGCTCAGAATGGGAGGAAATAACTTTTTTTGCTATTTTTAAGGCTGTGCTGGAAGGAGGTATCTGCCACCAATGGGCTCATGGGGTTGTAATGTTGTGCACCCGTAGGGACGTATCCTATGTGTGTATATATATGTATGTGTGTATATATATTTATATGTGTATATATATGTAGGGTGTATATGTATCCTACATAGCGACCTATAGCAGTGGCTGAGCAGCTTGTACAAGGGGGGAAAGAGATGTTGGAAGAGAGTGGCTGCAAACACATGGACAGAAATGCCACCAATAATGTCATGTGAACTCTCATCCAGGTCACATCAGAGGTCCTGGATGGACCAGCAACCTGATGTTCAGCCAGGCCAGCTCTGGCATGGGCATATATCTGGTGGGGATTTTCCTTTCACTCTCTTTTTTCCTCTTTTTTTTTTTGTAGAACACAGCATGGGAGAGGGGACGCATCACTTGAAGTGTGAGCGACTTTCCATGAGAGTGGAGTGGTTGCACAGGATGACTGGAAACTTTTCTGTTACACTTGACATATTCCCCCTCCCACAGGATGTGTACACACACATAATGTGTGTGCATATAGATACATAGGGAGGGAGATATTCAGCCAGGATCATTTGCTGTACCAGTGACACCGCATTTAAAAAGTCCCTAAACACTAGAGCATGGCCAGGAGAGCATCAGGGCTAACGCAGAGTCGTGTAGAGAGACCTCTGAGCGTTTCCAAGGGAAAGCCCCATAACTAACTGGATATTGAGCACTTCCAGCCTTGCAGAAACCACACCAGAGAGGAGCCAAAGGGACCTGATGCCCAGAGCACCATCCCCTCGAGCTCCAGACCTCCAGGGAGATGCTTGGGTGGGTCAGATGTGACCACCCTATAAAGCCCTCTCCTGTGGCACCTGCCTAGACACTGTCATCAATTAATTATCCCCCCTGCTTTGTGCTTAGATGAAGCCCTCAAAACACCATCTGGAGCAAGGCTGTGCCTTTGATGTAGTTCTGCTAATTGTTTCTGTTTATTTGACCATTCATCCCCCTTTGCCAAAACCTGCTCAGCACATCAGATGGGACTTGCCATGCAGCATGCAGACTTAATCAGATTGGCACCCAGAAGTGATCCAAAGCTCCTGATTTTGGAGTTTTATATAAACTCTGAAATTGGAAAGCGTGCTAGGTAGTTTAAAGAAGCTCGAAAGAAGAAACCAAAGTGAAAACATGGCTCTTCAATTACAGGAGGCATTGAACGCTACTCTGGCCCTGCCAGAACTCCTGTTTGCATGTATCTGGGGTCCAAGAACTGGTTTCAAGGAAATAGGACAGCCATGGGGCTTGGTCCTGGTGGTGCAATGGCATCTTCCTAGCATTAGTCCCACAGTGTGCAGAGCTGCTGGGTGGCAGGTCCCTGCAGGCTCACCCAGAGGCAAGGTGTTGAGCCACCAAATTTCATACCAGAGTCTGGGAGCTCGTTATAAAATGATGTTCAGGTCATGTCAGGGTGGGAGACCTTGGGGTAGAATTAAGGGGCTGCTGGGGCTTTTTGAATATCTGGTGCCTGCCATGATGAGTGACAAGGGGGAGAGGAGAGGCGCTCGACTTGGTCATCATCACATGCCAATGGAGAGGCCAACTTGAGCAACAAGCCCATAGAGGAGCTGAGGCCAGGAAAAATGGCCTTAACTTAAATACCCCATGGGCTGGGGTTGGGTCCTGGTGGTAACGGAGCAGTGGCAAATTCCCATTACAACCGGCAGCACCCAACTCTTCAGCTCATTGGGGGAGGATTTAATTCATAATTTGCAATTTTGCCAGATTGTATCTGTACATAAACAAGTTGTTGAAGTGCAAGTTGCCTGGTGTAGGCTCTCGGTAGCTGGAGATAACCTGCAGGGATAGATTTGTTGAGAGATGCATAATATTTGCTGCAACGTATAATGAGCCTTAAAAAATTCCTGAGGATGGATTCACAAAGGGCACAGCAGACACTTGTGCCTCCACACCTCAGTGAGCGAATGAGCAGCACCTGTAATCTTAAGCAAATAGTCCTCGTGGTACTTCCCAAGTGATATCATACCAGAGACGTACAGCAGATCTCCAGTGTTGATGTGCCCCAGGTCTGCTTGGCTGGCTAAACTTCTGTTAGAATTTTGGGAACTGGAAAGAGTGGCTGTCACTAAAATGAAGCAGGCATTAAATATGTCATTGTCCAGTTCATTGGTCACTCTGGAGGTGGCTCTCCAACACTTTTTATTTTGGATTTGCTGATGGGACTTCAGGTGAAGATGGCTTCTGATGGCCTGCTTATAGGAAACTAATAGTTCCAGCCAAAAAAAGTCAGTTTTATATAATATGTGTAAATATATATGGTTCACATGGGCTCAACTTTGCCAGCCAGATGTTGTTAAGGGTGAATCCTTGTATGCCCAAGGATTTTGTTTGAAGATTAGTATTAGTATTGAAAAGTCCAGTAGGTAATGGAGAAATACCAGGCTGAAGGTCACCTGTGTGATCTCAGTCCCCGAAGTGTAACCGCTTTAATTATGTGATGAAACCACGCTCGACTTCCGGGGCTCTTCCTTCAGCTAGGAGCTGTTTCACGCATCCTTGGCATTGTGGAGACTGGCCAGAAAGCGTTGGGCTGTCCCCCCAGGGCTTCTTGGCCATTCCTCTCCTCCCAGCATCAGTGGGAGGTCTCCATCTGTGTCAACGTCACTGGGGCTCTGGCTGGCCACTGTAGGCAGCCTTGGCACTGGCATCCTATGGAGCATCTTCTTAAATTATACTGACATGCTCCATTTATGGAGTTGCTCCCTTGCCAGCAGCCACGAGGGGTGATACTACCTCTGCAGCCACCTATGGGGCTTTCTCCCCATCCTTGATGCAAACGAGCATCTTCCGTGGCCAGTGTGACCCTCTTTGCATCCTTCCTCATCAAGGCATCTCCTACCCTTGACTACTTTATCCAGATCTAAGCAAAATCCTTATTCTTTTTGAGGAGGGATCCTCAGTTTTGGGTGGATGAGCTTATTACGTACCACTTAAAAACCAAACACCCCACCTTTCCTGGCTCAACCCTGTACTCTCCAAGCAAGACTGGTCCCAGGGGGAAGTCTGGTCTCTGTCATTAGAGGCTGGGGCAGGTGCCCAGCCTGGCAGTAAACCCCTGGTGCTATTGCTAGTGAGCCAGTTCCCTCCTGCAGCATCATCTTTGGGTCTGCAAAGTGGCTCATCTCCTCTAAAAATCTATCAATTTCCTTGCAAGGGAGACAGTGTCACTGTGTTTTCCTCATTGTTTCAGGCATCTTGCAGGGAAGAGATTGAAAGGTGAGGAGCACTCTCTGCCCCACCTTCCCGCCAGAGGGGAGAAACACTAGGTATTAGGGTGGGTGGTTTAATAACATGTTCTTCTGGAGACAAGATGTTCAGAGGAGAGGTGTGCTTAAGGAAATACTTGCCTTTTTGGGGGTTTACACCTTCCTTTTTTTTTTTTGTTCATAAAAGGAAAAAAAACACCTCTCTGCCTGCCTTTCAAATAGGCTTTTAAGGATCCTAACTCCTTCTTGGTAGGAAAGAAGTGTCTTCCAAATTGGAGTCAAGTGCTTGGCCAAGGCAATGGTGTCACCCCCGTGGAGCTGGCTTCGGGTGGGGTGTCAACGTGGGTGGCTCCGCACAGGGACACTTGCACAAGGGACTTGCTCAAGGTTGTGGAGCAATTGATGGATGAGGGCACAGAGCCCCAGCAGCCCTATATCCCCAAAATAACAAAACGGCTAAGGAGCAAAAGCTATCAATCACTGGTCAGTGAAACACCATCCTTCCCAAAAATGGAAGGGTTTTCACCCAAAAAGGGGATAAAGCTCAGCTCTCCCCGATTCCCCCTTTTTCCTGTTGCAGCCTCAGGTACCTAAATACACTGGCAGAGCTTGCCATGCACCCACGGGCAGTGCGGGGTGAATTGGTTCTGTAGCCAAATAGCATCTCCCAGGGTCATTCTTTTATAAATGGGGCTTTTCACTGCAAGAAAGTAATGAATGAGTTTTAAGCATGCCTATACATGCAATGTTTCGAGATGTCATTTGCAGAATATATTTATTTTAGGTGCCCTCCACCCTTTCCCCCCCACAACCTTGGTTTATTTTAACAATGCTGTAAATTTCTATTATAAAATGGGATTTTTTCTATTTAACTCCATGTAGTCCATTCTGCATTTTCACGTGTGTGTGCATGCACTGGTGACATTTGTCACCATCAGATGCTGTTTTTAGGCCTGTTATTCTTGAGGACCCCACCCTTGGCTTGGAGAGGGGAAGGGGGGAGCGCAGGAAGAGGGAGAGGAGGGAGAGGGAGGAAGGAAAACATCAGGCTCAGCACACTTCCAGCCTGTGGCCATCAACTTCCCCAGAAGCATGGGAACCATAAAGTCATTTCTCAAGCTTGCTGAGCTCCAGAGCTGTCAAACCACCTTGCAAGTTTTAAAAATGCAAATGTATGCAAATGACATTTAAATGACATGAATCACCTTCAGTTTTGCCAGGATCCTGTAAAGTTATCGGCTTGCCTAAGTGCTTCGGTTAACAGAAACACATCTCAAAAGGACCAGCAGGGGAAAAGAAAGGAAAAGGCATCCATTACCACCAAAGGGAGCTGTACATCATTTTATCTTATAATCATATGCCCCCATATCTTCTAATTCCATTTTTTCATGCTTTCTTGATGCCAACTGAATAATCCACAAATTAGGGAGGAGGCAGTTTAGTGTCTGGAAAAAAACCCTCTATAAAAACAGTTGTCAGGGTAGTCTAATATTCTGCTTTTCTGATCTTTTGCACTTAGGGTGATCTAGCAATAAAAGATCAAAATAGATTTGTAGGAGGACATGTTCCGTCATGTAAGGAATTCCTTTAACACTAATGCTCCTTCCAAAGAAAAATAAATGAGTAGAAGATAAATACAGCAATAGAATTTTAATTGCTCATGTGTATTATTAAGGATACAAAGCCCTAAGAAGGAAGTTATCTCTTCTTTCCTGGCTCAGGAGTTAGTTATTGTCTTACACTCCACTTGAAGAACACATTGGATTTACTTACATTTATTGGTGATTTTCAAGGAAGATTTGATATGGAGCTGGTTGGGCTGGTAGAGGAGTGCAGCTAGTTAACATGGTTAAGCACAGCACACTGTAATGAATCAATTTGCTTCAGACAGCAGACATAATTAGCGTGGAGCTAATGGGCACACCAGGGGATGAGGGACTGGAGCATCGTCCTTCTGCTGAAGACGTCAGTGGCTGGAGGTGAGGGGAGCTCAGAGGGGTGTCATTCCCAGTTCCTCTCCCATCTCTGGGCATGGGGAGGTGGGTGGAGAGGGCTTCCCATGGTGGGGGCTTCCCTCCAGCACCCCCGTGAGGCTTCACTAGCTCAGGGGCAGCTTGTCCCCCATCCCTGCATTGTTCCCACCAGGCTGGTGGTCTGTAACCCACCGTCTTCCCAAGGCCTTTGCTTGCCGGCTCCCACACAGCAAGTGTTTGGCAGTGCTGATTAGGTGTGTGGGAGATATCTGCAAGGTCTCAGCTGGTGATTGATCCTGCAGAGGGAGGAGAAGGGAGACAGTGTTCCTCTTCCCACGGAAATGTTTGCTGCAGAGTCTGATCCCCTCTGCGGCTCCCCAGGCTCCCCCAGAGGTCACTGGCTTGCTAACCAAGGTGAAGCAAGGATTTCCCTGGACTACTTCCATCAGACCAGGCTCTTTTCATCCCCAAGGGCTGGAGGCAGGTGGTAGGGTGGGAGCCAGTCCCACACCATGAGGCAGACCAGGTCCCCACAGCTGGTGGGAAGGAGGTTTGGAGTCAGTGCAGCCAGAAACTGGGCAGAGAAGGCTACCTAGGACGTGGTGATGGATCCCAGGAGAGATGTGGAGGGGGCATGGGGTGGGATTGGGAACTTGCCAGAGATGCAGAGGGTGAGATTAGAAACCTGCCTGATGGTCTCAACCTTGCAATAGGGGCTGGAACAGGGCTGCAGTTTTATTTATGTGCACCCTGGGCTGTCTCGGAGATCAACTGCTTGGCTGTGAACTGAGTGTCTACCTGCAGTGGGACCACAAGCCAGGGCTCATAGAGGTGACACTGCATGAACACATGCACTGTGTCCTAGGGGTTTCCAAAGGGTTAGTGTATTCAAAGTTCTTCTGGCTGTTTGATGTATTCTGTGTGTGATGGGACTAATGTATTCGTTGCCTCCTGGAGGAAGTCGCTCTCCTTTCCTGGGATTTTTCATGTGGAAGGGCTGCTGGAGCCATGTGAAAGAGGAAACATCTTACAGATTAAAAAAAGGGCAAAAAAATCAGGTTTTCCTTTTGGGTGTGGGCTTTTTGCTTCCGACTTTCCCTTTGAAGCTGGAGCTGCTCTAGCAGAGGAAGGTGTCTGCCAGCTGCACAGGGCATTTGATGCCATGCTAACAAGTCCAAACAGGATTGGGAATGGAGCAAGTTCAGCTTATGGGTGAAGATAGCAGACAGCCATCTGCCCCTGGCCAGGCCCTTGCTCTCTGGTTGTCTTTCTCTGAGCATTTAGGTACACAACTCTTCGCTTGCCACCCCCCCCATTCCCAGATCCCTCAGAAAGACACCCCTTTGTGGGTTGTTCACATGCTGAGGTGACCTGGGATAGTTTTCAGGCAAGAAGTAGCAGGAGGGCACAGAACTGGAGACCTGCTGCCTCATAAGGACTGCTCTGCTGATGCAGCAAACAGCCATGACCAGCAGTCCCTCCTGTTTGGGACGTCCAGTTGTACCAGTACGAAAAACAATTGCGTAGATGAGATGGACACTCCCTGGCTCATCTTGTTTCAGTGGTGTAGGTGCTGGCACTTGGCCGTGTGAAGCAATACACCATCACACTTCCCCCACATAGCTCCTGGCAGGGCAAAGCGAATATGTGCCCGGAAAGATGTTGGCTCTGGGAGGATGTGGAAGAAACATGATGGGGAGGGATGTGAAAGAAAAGAGGGAGCTTGTTGTGGTTATGAACCGTGAATAGGGTAGGAACTGAGAAGAGAAGGATGGAGACAAAGAAGGAGATGGAGAGATGTAGAGGGAAGCAGAGGTTAAATCACAGAGGACCTAGAAAGAGTTAAAGGTGACATGGAGATGCACTGGGGAAGTGCAAGCAGGAGGTGATTACAGAGGTCCAAGTGAGGCAAGGGAGAGGAGGACACGGAGACAAGGCAGGGTCGTTTTGGCATTGATTGGGAATCCCCTGTTAATGGTCTACTATGTGTTTTGTCCTAGGGCACTAAATGAGAATATGGCCAATGGCATTGAAGATCTTATTGGGATCCCATTCCCAAACCACAGCAGTGAAGTCTTATGTGGTTTAAATGAGCAGAGGCATGATGGTCTCCTCTGTGATGTCATCCTCATTGTACAGGACCAGGAGTACCGGACCCATCGGTCCGTCCTTGCTGCCTGCAGCAAGTACTTCAAAAAACTCTTCACTACCAGAACTTTAACAGACCAGCCCTATGTTTACGAGATTGACTTTGTCAAGCCTGAAGCACTTTCTGCCATCCTCGAGTTTGCCTACACCTCAACCCTCACCATCACCACCTCAAATGTCAAGCACATCCTCAGCGCTGCCAAGATGCTGGAGATCCAGTGCATTATCAATGTATGCCTTGAAATCATGGAGGCAGAAGAAGAAGATGACAAAGAGGATGAAGATGACGATGAAGACGAAGATGAGGAGGAAGAGGAGGAGGAGGAGGAAGTGGAAGATTTTGTCAATCAGGGGAACCTAACTGATGTCCGAGAAGTAAGCTGTCACCAAAGCCCTTCTAAGTCTGATCTTACCAAAGAAGCATATACAGAAGCACCTAAAGACTTTCCAAATCACTATCCAGCTGATAACTCTGCTGGACACTTGGGTGTGATACAAGACTTCTCCATTGAGTCCTTGCTAAGGGAAAACTTGTACCCTAAGGCAAACATCCCAGAAAGGAGGCCAGCTCGCTCTCCTCTCACCCCTAGCTTCTTCCCCCATCTATGGAATGGTGATTTTAGCTCCTTTTCCCAGCTCGAGGAGCTACAAGTAGACAATGGCCCCTTGGATCTGGTGATCAAAAAGAGGAAGATCAAAGAAGAGGAGAAGGAAGACCTGCCTCTGCCTCCTTTCCCTAATGACTCCTTCAAGGACATGTTTACCAACACCCCAGAAGGTCCCTTAAGGCATATTAAGCCAGAGACTGACTATAGCGCGCGCCTCAATTTCCTAAGTGCTACCCAGTTTGGAGGAGATTTTCCCCCATGGCCCCTGGAGGAAGAGAGGAAGATAAAACCCAAGGCATCCCAGCAATGTCCCATCTGTAACAAAGTCATCATGGGGGCTGGCAAGCTGCCCAGGCACATGAGGACCCACACGGGAGAGAAGCCATATATGTGCAATATCTGTGAAGTCCGCTTTACCAGGTGTGCATTGGTTACCTCTGCCATGCATGGCCATGTGCAGGGTGGTGGTTGTTGAAAGGGCCACATCATGACCCATGGCTGATTCCTAAGCTACACATCTCAAAGATGTGCAAAGAAAGCAGGGTATGATCTCTAGCCCTTTGGAAAAAAGGGAGGAAGGGACGGTGGAGGAAGAAAATGAACCTGCTGATTTTGGTGGGTTGTGGATCACATCCACAGCTCACTGGATCCATCCGCTCGCTTGACAAAAGCTTAAATAATAAGTAACAGGATATTTTCAACCCCACCATAGCTCACCACAGTTGGATCAGAGGGAGCTGTAAAACAGATGGTCAAACAGCCAAGGATGCTTCATCTCTAATGTACTGGGAGATGCGTTGAGTTGGGAGGGCCACATAGCTGCGGGATGTAATTAGTTTGGGTTTGCACCTTTTGGCATCAGTGTAGACCACAACAAAGTTGCACATATTTAGCCATGACAGTGCCTGGGCTTTCTGAGGCTGGAGCCATCCTAATTATTATACGTTGTAGTGAGATGGGTCTTGGTCTCTTCTCCCAAGTAACAAATGATAGAACGAGAGCAAAAACAACCTCAAGTTGTGCCAGGGGAGATTTAAATTGGATATTAGGAAAATTTTCTTCACCGAAAGACTGGTCAAGCATTGGAACAGGATGCCCAGGGAAGTGGTTGAGTCACCATCCCTGGAGGTATTTAAAAGATGTGTAGATGTGACACTTTGGGACATGGTTTAGTGGTGGACTTGGCAGTGTTAGGTGAATGGTTGGACTCAATGATCTTAAGGGTCTTTTCCAACCTAAATGATTCTGTGATTCTATGATTTATCACACCGAATGTTGGCTGCCCAAGAGCCTGGCACCTCGACTCCTTCGATGGTCAATGGAAAGAGATCAGCACCCTCAGAGAGGTAGATGAGGAAAAGGGATTAGCAGGGGTCATCCCTGACCACAAAGACAACCTGTGGGGCTTAGATTAGGGCACCTAACTTTTAGGTATCTAAAGTTAGGTGAGACCAGCTCCAACATGGGCTGCTCCAGGGCAGGCATGACCAGCCAGATCCACCCCTGGTACCAATTCCCAGCCTTTGCACCTCTCTCCACCTCAGCAGACCCTTCAATGGTAATAAATCAGAGTAGGATACAGAAATCTAATGCTACAGCTTGCAACCCTTTTCTGAAAAGCTGGGCAAATTTAATCAGTGAGCAGAGACAAACAGATTTCTGGGCCTGCTCTTGCTGGGTATAATTAATATCTAATGAGTACAATCTTTACCATAATAATAAAGCTTTCTGACAAAAGCATGGTATTTCAGCTCCTGGCTGTGTGTGAGAGAGAGAGCCCTATTAGTCTGGGGCGAGCAAACCAGAGGAAAATAACATGCACAGTAGGCAAAGTCGAGCTCCTGACAATGGCCGGACACCTGGGGTGCTCCTGCATTCAGCCTGTCTTTTCTTCTCCCGTCCCTGTGATAATATTCAAGTGGAAGTTATGCAGATGATGAGGATTTGACCTGAAAATAAATTTCCATGCTCTGCTCCATTAACGCAGCAGACACCATATTATAATGCGGGGAGCATTGTGCCTCAGGCGGGCGTACGCAACATGAGCCAGCTCACCCTGGTGTTTGCAGGGGAAAGGCCACTGCCCGGTGCTAACTCCTGCCTGCAGGAATTTGTATCCGGCTCCTGATGATGCTGCATCCTCAAGTTAGCGCTAGGTCATTACTTCCGGACAGGCGGGTGCTGCTGGGAGGAGCGGGATGGGCTCAGCCCTGCAAGTGTGGCTGCATCCCAGGCTGGAGGGACCACCTGGCCAGCCCAATCCTGCGGTCCCCATCACTCTCCTGGGTGTGATGCTGTGGGTGCTAATTGCTGACAATGAAATAGCTTGGCTTGACCCATCACTGACACCTTCCCTGTGATGGGCATACTAGAGCTGAGCCCTCCCAGAGAGCTCCCAAAGTGCTTTACAAGCAAGGGCAGCATCATTGAGTTCGTTTGGGGAAACTGAGGCACAGAGAGATGTTGATACTGACTCACAGTCACTGTGAAGGTTAGTAGGAGGGTTCAGGTGGGAATTCAGGTATCCTGATCCCTAATCCAGACAGGTTAAATCAGCTTCTTGGAGGTTAAAAGCTCCACGCAGAGATGGTCTAGTGTGGCCCATTACTAATGCAGGGTTAAACCCAATAGCTTCTAAATACAAAGCATAGGGGTAGGAGGGCTTTAACCCAAGAAAATAACCACAAAGAAAATTGGGACTAATCCAACAGTGAAGCTGTTCGTTCAGGTCACCCCGCACAGAGCTAAAGGCTGGAGGGTTTTTTCCTTCTTTAACACCCTGAGCAAAGTGGAAATTTCAAAACATTGGTTTATTTTTAAATGTATTTGGAAATATTTTGAATAGCATGCAACTGTGTGGTTTTATTTGGTTTTTTTTCTAGCCATTTTCAGCATGACTCTAATGTGAGAGCTCTCCTTTAGGGGAAGGTGCATTTAAGCAAAATGGAGTGACTGAGATGTAAAAAGAGATTTCTGCCAGGATTTCCTAAACTCCACCACTTGCATTAGGTGTTTTACTCTTGTGGGGGGTGGGGGGGCGGGTGGGTGGGTGGGGGGAGCATATCTCACACTTCCTGAAAGCATCAGACTCACACCCTTGGAAGTGAGCAGTGCCTTCACTGGGGAGATGCAAGCCCAGACAGTCCCTGTTGGGGTCCCCTGGGAGTGAGGGTGCAGGGAAGCAGAGGTTCCCAGATGGGATTTCTAAATGAATCAGTCCTTTGCATTATTTCTGCATTCGAGAAACTGTGGAGGAGCAAATTTACTGGGGGAAATAGAGAAAATAGATTTTCCTGATGGGGAGTCCCCCAACCTCCCCATTAGATCCCTCTCCCTTCACATCCCATGGCAAGGACCCCACTAGACCAGGGCCCTAATCATTCGCCTAATGCAATTGCATTAAGGTTATTCACACACATGGAGTGCAGTTCTCCTTTGGAGACCCTGTGAGCCGAGCTCCCATCTCGCAAACCCTGTGTTCCCCATGCTGCATCCTCCCCTGGGTGCATCACCACAACCAGAGCATCTTACCCCCCCAACCTCTGAGCTGCTCCAGGTAGGGCCATAAAACCTCTTTTTCATTCCATGGAGATGCTGCCAGGGCAGGGAGGATTGAGTTTCTCCCCATCTGCTGCCAGAGATGGGTAATAGCCTGAAAAAAGCTTTGCCTGTATTTACATATTACAGTCCTGGCACGCTGCATGTTTATTAGGATAAGCGATCCTCCTCGGTTAAACATTACATATATAGGTTTAAATTATATTATAGGTGGGGCCGGTAGCTCTGCTCTTTATTAACATTTTCCAACACTTTGCATTACGAGCCCTGTGTTCATCTGCTTATGACTTCGCTGCATATTATCCATTTGGGATGAAATTTTCCACGCTGCTTTGTCTGCTGCTGAGCACCAATTTCAGCCCTTTCGGGGGAAATGCGCCCTTGTTAAAAATCTTGGGAAAACAGCATCTTTGAAAATTTCAGAATGGGAAGTTGGGATTTGGCCCTGGGCTTGGCATGGGGACCAAGAGACTTTTTTTGTCTCCCTAAAAATCTGCATGAGTTGTAAACCTCATGTGAGCTTGTTACAACCTCCATACAGGCAGGGAGCATCTCCACTGCATGCGCTGCTGCTGCAGATGCAGGACCAGGCTGGGACTGGCTTCCTGAAGGCAATAAAGCATCATCCGGTGAAGAAGTGACTATCCTGCTAGGGATACTCCTTGATCCCGAGGGACTGGTTTGCAGGGATGCCCATCCCGGGACTGCGCTCTTTGCGGTGTGGCCGACACTGGCGTGCTGCTGGTCATGTCACCAAAAACTATTTTGAGATGCACATAGGCAGGGTGTTGGAAATTGGTGCAAAGGCAGCACCTTGCAAGTTTTGAGGGCTTGACCTGCCAGCTTAAATAGATTTTTTGGGGTGGTTTTTACTTTTTTTGCATGCTCACATATTTTATATATAATAAGGATATGAATTCCATATATTCTCCATATTCTTAGCCACATTACTAATGTCTTGGTGGGATCATACTGAAAGCATTTTGGAAAAAAATATGAATTCTCCCACTTTGCTGTTTACTTACTTGAACTCTGCTCATGCAACCTAGGCAACGCACTTGGCCTGGTTCAGCTACAGTCAGCTTCTCTTTTTATTATTGTATGCCTTCACTGTGATTTTTGTAGATGGCAGAAGGAAACATTCATTGAAAAAGAAAATAGTGATTGGACTGCCAGCTTGTGAAAATATTCTTGCTGCTTTTAGATGTTCCCCCTAAAAAGAAAAACTATATTTGTAAATAAGTGCTATTGGGATGGGTATTATGCAGTCCCATGGCTGTATATAAAAACCTTCTCCAAAACATGTGTGAGGCTGGATGTGCGTGTCTTGGCCTTGGAGGAGATGGATGGGAAGGACAGCGGGTGCAGAGTGCCCCAGTGCTGCCCACACCTCTGCCTGCTTCACCCTGTGCAATGCTCCCACTTCAAACAAAAGCTCCTGAGACACCCAGCCCTACAGCCCATGTTCTCCTGGTTTTAGTTGGTTTTGGGGGATGTGAAGTGGTGTTGGGGTGGGGCTGAATGCAGTCCCCAGTGTTTGGGCATGGGGCAGAGGCTTTGGGGCAGCAAGGATGTTCACGCCCCACCATCCTGGAGAGGCAGCGGGAGATGTACGGGGCAAATTTGGCATGGTTTTGTAAAATAAAGAGAGGCCAGAGTTGAGAGTACATGGTCAGTGTAAGGATAAAAGGAAAGGAAAATCAGCTTCAAGAGGGACTTCATTTAAGCAGTATTGCCCCACATTTCCAGGCTATCAAAACTCAACTAATTTCCTTATTTGCAGGCAGAAATATAGCTGTACTTATTTAGATATTCCCATATGGGTTTTGAGTTTATTCCAGAGGGTTTTTTCCTCCAATTTAGGCTGTTTTGAATTCTCTGAGATGGGCTGCAAACTCCTGACATGGAGGACTGGGTCTATGCGATGTTTAGGTGCTGTCACCCCAGGAAGGAGGAGGTGGATGTAAATGCCACCCTGCAAGAGCAGCCATACATTGGGGCAGTGCCATGGCTGGAAACCCCAGGATAAGCCCCCCACCCTCCCATCACCTTTCCCTCTCCTGATCCAAGGGGCAATCCCAACTGCATCACTTCCAGCCCACACCACCTGACTAAGCGCCTTTTCTTTTGCAGGCAGGACAAGTTCAAAATTCACATGCGGAAGCACACGGGGGAGCGGCCATACCTGTGCATCCACTGCAATGCCAATTTCGTGCACAACTACGACCTGAAGAACCATATGCGCATCCATACGGGTGTCCGGCCCTACCAGTGCGAGTTCTGCTACAAGAGCTTTACACGCTCCGACCACCTCCATCGCCACATAAAACGCCAGAGCTGCCAGATCACACGACCCCGGCGAGGACGCAAGCCAGTGGCATGGAGGGCGGCCAGCTTGCTCTTCACTCCAGGTGGTCTGCCAATGGAGAACACCTTTGTGATGCCACCAACATTGGAGGAGCTGAGCAGCCACCTCAGCGGCACGACCATGTGCCTTCCCGGCCCCAGCCCCAAGCACTTTTTGAGCAGGGCCAAGACCACCTCCAGCTTGCAGGAGCTGGAGAGCCACTTTGAAGAAACCCAGATGAAGCTCTTCAGGCGAGCCCAGCTAGACATGGAGAGGAACGTGGGCATCTTTGCCTTCACCCTGAGCCATAATGAAAACCTCGCCGCCCAACCCTTTTACCCTCTTCCCAATCCTTGGAGCACAGGCTTCAGTGGCTTGGCGGGACTCAGCCATGTGGCTCCCATTTCAGAGGCAAGCAACTAAACCCGTGCCTGGTCCCACCATGGGTCTGCTCCCTTCCCAACAGGGCAGCCAGCTCCCTTGGGGTCCCTGCCTGCCATTTCACATCATCTGGCTCCCAAGAAGCTCTTTGTCCCCTTGCTGGCATGGCCTGCTGGGGGGCTTGGGGCATGGGACCATCCCCAGGTGGGTGGGCAGGTGCTGCACCCCATGGCCACTGGAACTTTAGACTCTGCAATGCACTATGGCTTTGGGGCCATAGGGCACATGCTGCCCCATCCAGCTGCCAACCGCTCATGGCTCCATCCAGAAAAGCCAGGCCAGAACTGCTGCTCTCTTGAACACTCCCAAAAACGTCACTTGCCTTAGTCCAGGGCATGGCCATCACCATGAGATATCTCTTCTGGGAGAGATGTTCCCCATTTTCCACCCGTGGGGCCTGCTGAACAGCAACAAACCATCCAGCTTTGGTTTTGATATGTTAAATCCCTTGGCCCTTTTTGGTCAAAAGGACTTTTTTTTTAATTAATTCCCATGTCTGGCAACAAAATTTATTCTACAAGGGATAAAGGGGAGGGTCAAGCAGCCACTTTGGGAGGGGGAGGATCCTGGCCATTGCCTTTCTCAGCAGTATTTCAGATTTCCAGGGCTGGTGAAAGCCCTTCTGTGCAGAATGAGTTGAAACCCTAAAAAAAGTTTTTAAAAAAAGAGGTAGAAAATCACCCAGGAGCAAAGCTCAGTAGAAAAGGGGTTTTTACTTATTTTGGTTCTTTGTCCATTTCAAAATTTCAGAAGGAGGACTAAAGCCTATTTTGAGTATTTTAACTTCAGTTGCTTGAAAAGGTGAAGGAAAAATTTTGGAAGGGTCAAAAATGTTTCAATTCTGAGCTTTTATTAAACCCTTGCTTTGTGAAAATATACCATGTGGGAATTTTGAAATTAAAAATTCATTTCAAACCAAAGAGTCAGAATTCACTGCTGCTGACCGTTCTGAAATGTCTGGATTTGTGTCCTTAATTCCCCCTAATTCCTATATATATTTTGATGAAAAAATTTACAAAACACTTGAGTGTCCCCAAATCTGCAATATCGATGGGAAAAAGTTGGGTGTGCAAATATCCCTGCTGCTTGTCTCAAGGGATCTTTGTGGAAAAGAAGTCCACTAAAGATGTCTTGCAGATGAGATTGTCTACTTGCAAGCAAGTAGAAATACTATTTTTCTTCACCATTTGTTGGTTCAAGAGATGAGGTGGTAACATATGATGGGGTGCTCCAAGCTGAAGGTTGCCCACGGTGGCCACCAGGTTTGGGGTCTTTCCCAGCATCCCTGCAGACCCTGGCCTGGCCACCCCTATCTAATATTTTTATTGAGGCAAAAAAAGTGGCAGATTGGCTGGCTACTCCCGAGAATAAAGGCTTTTGATGGCCATCTGCCTCTGATGGCTCCTCTGGGATGTGGTGGGACCCCAGTTTCACCACTGGCTGAGATGGTGCCCTGGGAAGCTGGTTTTACCTGAAACCGTCTCTCAGAAAATGTAAATGTTACAAATTTAGGGCTTTTTCTTTCTCTTTTTACTGTTACCTTTCAACATCAGCAGAATCAAAGGGAACGAGAGGACCACGGGTTCATTAATTTTTCAGTTTGCCCATCGATGGTGTTGATCTGAATCGGTGGCTCAATGAGGGTCTCCCCACCGGAGCATGGAGGGGATGCAAGGGGTCCAGGATCCACAGGCCCCTATGAGGGCATGAAGGACTTCTGCTCTGAGACCATCCACAGCAGAACAAACCCCAGGAACTGCCCAACGCTCACTTCCTCCTCCAAAAAGAAATCCACAAAGACTCCACATGCAACAAGTCAATGGAAGGAAAAAAGAAAAAAGAAGAAAAACACTAAAGAAAGCTTCATCAAACTTTTTTTTTCCCCCATATCAACTTCTTACACAGGCAACATTTTGCAGATAACTGGTTACTTCAGGTGGTTTTTTGGTCTACGATTTGGAATCATTGTAAAGCATCTAAAGATGCCAAGTACTGTATAACCTACAAGTACTTGAAGCAAGGTGGTTTTTCTGTCTCAATTTTTTTGTTGGGTTGGTTGGGTTGTTTTTCCTATTTGTCTAGGAGTGAAAGACCTTTGCAGTTTTTCTATTTATAACTATTTTTACGTGATTGCTTTATGTACAAAAAAATGGGGGGAAAATCAAAACAAAAAAGGAGAAAAACACACAAACAAATTTGCCTTAGTTACTCATGGGATAATCACCCTTAACTTTCATTGATGCTAGAAGGTGGATGGAAAAAAAGATACTAGATCCTTTTATGTATTTATTAAACTGCATCAATCGATGCTTTAAATTATTAGCAGGACTTGGTTCTCTTGCTTGTGTGCACATTGAGAAGGCCAAGCCACTGCAGATGCTGAGCTGCCTCCCTTCTTGAGCCAGCGTGGCCATCCCCGTGGCCTCAGGTCTACGGATGTTTGCTGGACACACAAATTTCGTGCTTTCCAAAGGCACCTTTTGGAAAGCCAGAATAACCACACATTAATTAAGCATCTAGCTGGTATGGGCTCCAGCCCGAGGGAGTTGTTGGCATTGTGATGCTGATGACAGTTAATGAGTTAAGGTTGATTTTCTCTCATTGCACTGGGTTGGGTTGGGTTGCATGGAGCTGGGTGCTGGCGGCAATCACGTTTTGGGGTGGGGAGGGAGAACTAGAGAAAACCCTATTTCTTCCCATTTCAATGTTGTACAGTTAGTCCAGGCCACAGGTATCCATTTGGGATCTGGACTAAGCATGAAGGTGCCTTCCTGGGCCTCTGCTCCCCTTCCCCAGCTGGGACAGGCATGATGAGCACCAAGCCTTGGGCTAGAAGGATGTGGGGCTCTCTCCCACCTCATGGTGTGGTGGCTTCTCGTTCATCTTCTCACCAAGGCTCCTAGAGCCTGGCTGCAGCAGGTACTGATGAGCACTGGGCTGCATCCAAAGAAGCGTGGCCAGCAGGGTGAGGGAGGGGGTTCTGCCCCTCTACTCTGCTCTGGTGAGACCCC
Organism: Phalacrocorax aristotelis; assembly: GCF_949628215.1. Taxonomy (NCBI): domain Eukaryota; kingdom Metazoa; phylum Chordata; class Aves; order Suliformes; family Phalacrocoracidae; genus Phalacrocorax; species Phalacrocorax aristotelis. The sequence continues at coordinate 4,811,350 of NC_134310.1, read as the reverse complement.
CCTGCAGTGCTGTGTCCAGCTCTGGGGCCCTCAGCACAGGAAGGACGTGGACCTGTTGGAGCGGGTCCAGAGGAGGCCACAAAAATGATCCGAGGGCTGCAACACCTCTGCTGTGAGGACACACTGAGAAAGCTGGGGTTGTTTGGCCCGGAGAAGAGAAGGGTCCAGGGACACCTTATTGCGGCCTTTCAGTACTTAAAGGGGGCTTCTAAGATGTAGACAAACTTTTTAGCAGGGCCTGTTGCGATAAGGCAAGCGTTAATGGTTTTCAGCTAAAAGAGGGGAGATTCAGACTAGCTATAAAGAAGAAACATTTTACAATGAGGGTGGTGAAACACTGGCCCAGGTTGCCCAGAGAGGTGGTCAATGCCCCATCCCTGGAAACATTCACAGTCAGGCTGGACGGGGCTCTGAGCAACCTGATCTAGTTGAAGATGTCCCTGCAGGCGGGGGTTGGACTAGATGATCTTTAAAAGTCCCAACCCAAACCATTCTATGAATACAGCTGACATGAATGTGAGCCCCATAATTCATGTAGCCACTATGGTGCTGCAGAATTTTCTTGTTATTTGTGAAAGGTGCAAAACCCTGGAAGATAAGTCCCAGGTATGAATGGTGGGACTCATCCCACATCATACAGACATTTGGAAGTGAAGTAACAGACACCCCATGCATACTGAGACACCTACATGTTGACACTTTAATTTTGGGTGTCCTAACCTGCAATGTGATTTCCAGCGTTCCTCTGAAGCCAACCTAGCTCTGGAGGGAGGCACGTACTGCTGGAGGATGATTCACCCCACCTACACTGGACCTCCCAAGGATGGGATGAATTACTTTCAATGGCACCTGTCTACTACCTATCAGCATGGTTTGGAAAAACTAGCTTGGGCTCAGCTGCTTTCCTTTCCCATAGCTACAGTGAGATAAGGTTAACCGTGGGGAGGGATGTTCCTGTCACTGCAGCTCCCTCCTCTCTGCTCAGCTGATGGGGCAGTCGCTGGCAAAACCTTTCCCAGGAGGATGGGTTGCTGGCACAGCCCAGGGACCAATCCCAGCTCAGTCAGCTTCACTTCTTCCCAGTTTGTTTTGACTGAGTTCCACGAGCATAGGAATGCAGTGGGAAATAAGGGTTCAAGTCCATCTTCTCAAGCCTGGGGACCAGGGACTCAGGCTCATGGGTTGTACACTCCACTGTAACCCCAGCAAAACACCCTGAGCTCTTACAGCCACCAGTTATTTTCCTTCCCTTGCACTCCCAAGGAGTGCTCCACAGCATCGGGGTCTGGACCTGCGGGCACAGTCCAAAAATGTGGCTTGAGAAGATGGAAATATCAATCCCCCTCCCAGGGCGGGTGGTCAGTCATTGAGCAGCTCATCTGTGCTCAGAGCCTGCAGAACCATGGCAGGATATATAAACAGTGTGTTTCTGAGCACAAAAAATACAAAATGAAAATTAATTCCTTTCTAGCTGTTTAAATACATTTGTAATTTTTTTTAAATCTTGTGGCTTTTAACCCCATTTTATGCTGATGTTTTGGTTTGCTTATAATGCCAAAAAAAATATAAAATTGCAGGGGGAAGATGAAAAATCTGAAAATCTCTCGGAGGAGCTGCGCGCTAATCAGGCACATGGGAATCACAGAAAGAAACCAGCTTCAGTAAATGCTTGTTAGCAGCAATATATAGCTACGCTCTTGCTCCTGAACAGCTGCTGTTATCTGCTGGATCATCCAGACCACAGTGGGGGAAACAGTGCCGGGGTGATGCTGTGCACACAGCATTTGCTTGCACCACGTGTTGCTGCAAAAGGATCATCTCCCGTGTACGAGCAGCACACGGGGCTGGATGGGCAACTCCCTGCCCTTGGCTTGAAACCCTTTGGTGAGCAGCACAAGAGCCTCTTCCTCCAGTTGTGCAGGAGAAATGAAATACCAAAAAAAATTTTAGAAAAAGGAAAATGAGCCTGCACTTTGGGAACTGAGAGGCTTTTCCATTCAGCAGGGAAAAAAGTGAATAATTTCTTAAAATACCCCCTAAGATGCTTCAGACTTGACTGTGTGGTCCTCAGCAGGACTCCCTGTGACACCAGTGGGGCTGCAAATGCTGCCCCATATCTGCTCCGCTCCTGCCCTGCCTGCAGCCCTGTGGGGCCTGCTGTGCCCCCATCCCAGGCATTTTCACACCCATTTTGGAGGGGGTTAGTGCTTTATTTACAGTCTCGGTGCCCTGAAGCAGGAAGATTGTGTGGTTGCAGAGGAAAGTTTTAAGAAAGTAAATGAAGTGAGACCCCAACCATCTCATTTTAAGAAAATGCTGTGTTTCACAGCAGGTCACCCATGGTTGGGTTTTTACGGTCTGCTGTTGCCTTTTGGCATCTCTGACAGCCTGCATCTCCTTGGCCCACATGTGACTTTCCAAGCTAGAAAAAAAGGGAACAAATGAGAAAAAACCCTTCTTGTAGAAGATACACCTACTCTGCCTGTGTAGCTCAAGCAAACGCAGCCCCATCCCACCTCCCAGCCTCCAGGACCTCCGCCACCCCAGTGGCAGGAGAGAAAACACCTGTGGCTTGGAAATGCCTTATTTTTTTCCTTGTTGTCTTGTGTTGAACCAATGACTTGCACTAATTGCTGTAGGGCAGGATACTGTTAGGTTTCTTTGTTTCGGTCTTGTTTGGTTGTGACTCCTCTTGGCTAAAAAACCAGCAGTTCTATACACGTACCTGCTGCACATTTTACACCCTGGAGAAAATAAACTATTACCTGAAGCAGTGAGTGTCTGGTGAATCCTTAACGCTGCTGTGGGGCTGGGGGATGGAGAAGTTACGGCATCAAACAATGGTGAGATGGGTGATGGACCACCTCATAGTGGCCCGCCAGGGTTACCCTTCATGTGGCATCAGGGCTGTCACCTTGGGCTGAGGAGCAACCCCTGGCGACATTCGATACCCCAGCATGAAAACTGTCTGCAGAAAAAACCCATAAGCACAATTTGGTGTTTTTCTCCCCATTTCTGCTCATCTGCTTTCTGCAGCTCCCTTGCACTGCCCTCGTGTGGTGGCCCGGTGACAGCTCTCCACTGAACGATGCTGGGGACATCGGTGGTGCAGTACCCACATCTGGAGGTATTTTGGGGTCTCAGTTGCACCAGAACAGGTGCAATCTTCCATCGCCTCCCATCATACTCAGCCACATCTACCTGCCAGGCAGAGCAACTACAAAGCTTAACCACGTCAAGATGGAGTTTAACAGTTGGACTCAATGATTTTAAGGGTCTTTTCCATCCTAAATGATTCTATGAGTCTGAGTTTTCTGTGCCCTAATTAACCACAACCAAATAATTAGGCCAGTGAGGCTGGGGACATCCCACCCACAACTGTCAGTGACCTCACAGGGACCCTAATTTTGAGAAGGTTATTCCCTGCAGCCCAAGGGTGAGCCAGGACTGAACCCTCTGATGCCCAACATGGCCCCAGCTAATGTTTCCCTCTTCCCCTCGTGGTACCACTAATAATATTGCCCAGTTCAGGTGAGTAGAGGGGACAAATATAAAACTTTTGCACTGTATAAAGCTCATTTCCTTAGGAATTGAGGCTAAGACAATAAATGCAAATACCAAGAAAGAAGCCAAACAGCAGTGCCACGCTACAACCCCCCCTTTATAATTGGAAGTTTTTTATTTTCTTTCTTCCTGCAGTGAAGACACTGACTGAGATGTCACAAAGCCGATCGGGCTTCCTAATAGTTCATGCAGCACCTCCAGCCTCAGGAGTCATCTTAAATTCAGGCAGCCAATTTGCAGGCAGGCGATGGAAAGCACACAAGGTGCTGGCTTGCTCAGACCAGGCAGGGGTTGAGGTTTTAAGGACAGACCCTGGCTGTCAGCTAAAACCCTCTTCTGCTCTAGGGTAACCTCCAGCAAATCCTTATACCAATGGCTGTGAACCTGCCTGCCTTTAAGGTGTAGATGTTAACTTGGTTTCCAGAGTAAACAGAACACTGTTTTCTCTGTGGGACCAACTTCTGCAATGTTAGCTGCAGTTTTGCATCATTTAGGAAATATTTACAGCTTCATCCTTAAGTTCACAGAACCTGGGTTCTCATTTAAGCGGCTTTTATGAGATGTCTCTGGCCCTCACTGTTGCTGGGAGGTTTTGATGATAATCACTGAAAAATCAGTTGGAAATACAAAGTTCTTGTCAGGTACTTTGCAGCCTTCCAGCGTTCACAACCTTCCTGAGACATGGTCCTTGGATCTGAAGCAAAGGTGAGCACTGATTTGCTCCAAGTGCTGCTGCAGGGATGAAGGAGCCAGGCTGTGACACACCGAAATCTGAAGACAAGAGTCAGACGAGGAAAGTGAAGAGTGAGCAGGGGCTCCGCAGGAGGTGGAAGATGATCTCCCATGGGGAAACCACTGCTGGAGCAGCAGCCCACACACAGATGTGCTCCTCATCCAGCTGGCTGGTGTCCTGCTCTTTTGTGTTTGATCAGCTCAGCCGATGACAAAGGTTAGTGTAGCTTCAAGCACAAGGGATGCTTTTTCCCTAGAGCAGAAATAGCGAAGCTGTATAATAAATGTATCTACTTTAAGATAGATTCAACAACCCTAATGTATGTGAAAATACATACGCAGATCTACATACATATGTGTTTAGCTGCTATCCTCACTAGATCTCAGGTAGACGACAGTATTATTTCTCCTTTTGGTGGGGAAACTGAGGCACGAGGAGGCACAGAGATTTATTGATGGCTCCCTTGCAGCACACAAGTATCTGAGTGTGCTCTGTCAGCCCACCCCCTCCACATGGTCCTTGCACGGGTGCAAATCACCACTGGGGAGTGATCAACCTTGGCAATGGCTTCATCAGTCTGTTAAATTTAATGCTAGCAGAGTGCATCCCCATGCATCCTCATCTGCTTGTCTCTAGCATCCCTGTCTGATACAGTGGGCCACTGTGCAAGTCACCAGTGAGAAAAAATCTGGAGCAAGAAGGAAAAAGGAAGTAACCAAGACAAGACTTTTCTGAAGCAGGCCATGCTAAGATGAGCCTGTGAGAGCAACAAGAGCCACCAGGGACCCACGTGGCCATGGCTGGTTCAGGAGACTGTGCTCTGCAGTAGCAGGTGTCTGCCATAAAGGGTTGTTTCCAGGGGTGGAAGGCTGCCAACGCCCCCCAAAAATAACAGTGAGCAACACCAGAGATAAATGTCCATGTCGCACCGGTGATGCTCTGAAGCAACCAGGCAAGAACAAGGGAGAACGAAACACGGGGAGGACTCCAAATAACAATGAGGAAGAAAACCTCCTTCCCAATGCCCCTACCAGAGACATCAGAGTAAAACCCAGCAGCAAGGAGAGGATGCAGCCACCGCCGCCAACCCCCCTAACCGGGCACGAATGTTCAAAGTGCAGGACACCGTCACATCACGCACATGGGTTTCTTGTTTGTGGCAAACACATGCACCCGCCACACTGAAGCCCACACCACTCACGCCAGCTGCTGTATTAACACCCCATATGCCAGGGCATATGCTTGATCCATCCAGGGGGATGCTCATGTAGGCCTTAAGGGGAGGAAAAGGGACATCTGTGCATGTGGGAGCGGGTATGATTTAGGGAGGCCTTGGGGACCGGAGATGCAGGTGTCAGGGAAGGATGCTCAGCAAGTGCGAGAGCCTGCATGGGAAGGTATGGGGCAAGCAGCTCTGCCCAACAGTGGCAATAGGCCCCTGATGTGAAGCAAAAAAATCTAAAAAAGAAGCTGGAAGATGTTGAGGGGGTGTCAGAGGGCACCACCAACCCTTTGCAACGTGTTTCTCTAAACCAGTTTGGCAAGAAGTTGCACATGCAGAATTTACTATGAAAAGGGATTTTCAAGATGCCAACAAGCTTAGAAAAATATCACGCTGGAAATCTGAAGGCGCTCAGTGTTTCTGCACATTGGGAGCATCTCCTGCCTGGGTGGCAGCAATGGGGTGGATGAAGGAAAAGGACTCAGCTCATCTAGGTCAGACACCCGCAGCAGAGACACCACCATCTCAGCTTGCCATCTACACTCCTCCTGTAGTCAAGGGGAGAGTAATCCCTCTCAGGGCAAACATCTGAAATAGGTCAAATAAACCACAATGTGCCTGTTGCTTTCCCATGGCCAGGAAAGGAGGATGTATGTCCTGTGTGTCCTCTCTCATGCACCATTTCTTTGCTCATCAGCCTCCTGCCCCATGCTCTCCACCTGGCCCTTTGCATGGAGACCCAGCATCACTCTGAACTCCATTCAAAGCTTTCCCTAATCACCACTTAAATGCCCGGGATGAGATATTGCTTGGTACTAAAGGCAAAATTCCCCGTACGGATCAGCAGAGCAGAGAGGCAGGAGGTTGTGGGTGTGCCGGCAGCGTGTTATGTGCCGGCAGCTTGTTATGTGCCAGATGAAGGGCTAATGAGGGCCATGACCAGCTGAAGCTTCACAGGTTCAAGCCCAAAGTACTGAAAAGGTATGTTAGGCTGCGCTGAGTTAACCCGAGATCCCCAGGGAAGGGATGGTGGGATCTGTACCTCTTTTGGTTCTTGCTATGGGGTGAATGGGATTTCTCCTGTATCTTTGGTAGCTCAGCCAGATATAGGTGAGAGAGGATACCTGCATCATTCAAAAGGTTAGTTAAAGTGTTTGAAAAAGTAACTTTTTGGCTTGGGAAAAAAAAGAAATCTAGCAATTTATCAGTCTTGGCCTCAGACAAAGCAGGGGACCTAAGCCAGGTTTAGAGGCTTCCTATTACATTTAATAAAATATCTTGTGTCCTGTCCCACCATCATACCCCAGGCATGCTGTGATTCCCAGCCCATGGCTGTAACCTGTTCCATCTCCCTGCTTAGAGAGAAAATCATTTCATTTGAGTTCAGGACTGAAATCTGGGCTCCTTGAAGGAAGGTGGCTAATTTTTCTGCCTTAGTTTCTCTATTTGTAAATTGGAAATTATTATTTTTTCCATCTTTATGGGCTGCAGTGAGGATTACTACTTAATCTGAGACTCTGCTGCGCACTGACAAGGGAGCTCGGTGTGAGAGCATGTATTAGCTGTATTGATTGGGATGCTGCTTCCAGGCTATGGCCATAATCGCTCCAAGGATGTGGTGGGATTTGTGAATGGAGAAGGGGGAAGGGATTTAGGAGCTAATTTTAGTGTCAGGGTGAGCAGGTACATGCTCATCCCTGCTGCTAACTGGGGACCAGCTTGCTCAGGCAGAGATGAGGAAATTTAACTACAAGGAAAGATGAGTCGTGCTGTGCCCTTAACCTGTGTGCATGTACAGATACTCTTGTGGGGGTTCACTATTAGCCAAGACATGGGAAATGTCTCCAGGTGTTGAAAAGCACAAAAGCTGAAACGAGGTGACAAAGAAGCTGTAAGTAAAGGCAATCAGGGAGCTGGTGGGACAGTAGGAGTTAGAGAAGCCTAAAAAGGAGAAAATACATGGGTATGAGGGGATGGTAGGGATGTGGCTTGAAAAGAAAGCCATCTCCTTTGCTGTCCCAAGTCCTCTGCACTGTGGGGCAGAGTGTGGTTTTGAGAGCAACCACCAGCCTTCCCCTACACCCTGTGGATTAACCCAGCTGCGCCCTGACTCCAGCATGTCCACATGATGCACAGGCCAGGGCAGCTGCAGGTTATTCTGTTGGTGAATGGGCCAATGATTAAAGTGCCCCAGAGCCATCTAGAAAGCATAAGCTAAGGTGTCTAGAGTCCTCTCTGCTAAGTTTTAGGGGGTTCTCTCCCCTTGGGTGGAGATGTGCTTTGGTCTCAGAAGGGGGTTTGAGCTGGGACTTAAGCTGGTAGTATAGGCAAACCCATTAATTCAGCCAACTTCACTGTACATGCCCAAGTTTAGTGCCTAAGTCAGGGCACCATCTCATCTCCTGATGTCCTGGAGAAGCCACAGCGGATAGATGTTGAATTCTGGGTGAGCAGAAATCCCTTTGGGAATTGTTCCTTTCTCCCTACCAGATGCAGACAGAGCAAGTACAGTGCTAGCTCAGGAGGATGAAGTGAGATGGGATGAGTGCAGGTCAGGGGCATGCAGGGATAAATACCACTGAACATGCCAGAGTGACCCGACATCCAATCTCTTCTTCCTATTACTGACAAGATTTCCAACTAAATGATTAAGCACAAAACTCTATTTCTTTCCCAACGCAGTTGTCACAGGTAACATGGTTGATAATATCCAGAATGCAACCAGTTTCAGTGCCCCACACCAGTACTCTGACCAAAGACCTTTTGGCCACCATCAGCTGTTTAGCATTTTTCTTCCAATATCTGCCCTTGCTCCTGTTGTTGTGGCATCCAAAGGAAAAAGCTCAGCCTGTTTCAGGATTGTTAATTGCTGGGAGATATTTAAAATCCCAGCGATGCCATTGTGTGCCGCTAAGTGAAGCCTGCTTGTGCTCAGGGACTTGTTGCTTGCTTCAGGTTTGGAAAACTGGTCAGAGAGAAGAGAGTGTTTTTCTGGTAATGCATTGACCCAAAACATGTAAAATCTGTGCTCAGTTCTCCACCCTGCCCAGACTTTCAGCGTGAGCTGGGATGTGTTGTGTCCACCTATGGCAAACAGGGACTCTGCGATCTGGCCATATGGTGTTGGGTGGATTGGCAATGGGGCTGGGCCATCTGAGCTCATTGCTGCAGCATCCCCAGGTAGTCACTGTGGTTTAAACAGGCATTTTTAGGGCATGGTTCGTCTTATCTTCCCTTAAATGTCACAAATGGATCATGTCCCAAAGTGCCTGTGGTCCTCCACTGACTCTAAAGGGAGCCCAGAGTCTCTTGCTCAAGTGCAGACCTCCTTACTAAGATCTTTAAAGCTAGGGTTGATGAACCCCACACTGCAGACACCAAAACTAACCCCAATTTCAGGTAGTGCATCTGGGTGCTATGGCAAAATTAAAAGTCCTCAGTAAAGGTCTTTTTGCCCAACCTCAGTCTTGTCCTCTGCTTCAGCTTGTGGCCCCTCTGAGGGGTACAAAGTGATTGCTCTGCGTTCCAGGACTGAGGGGTTTCCATGGGAGCCATGCAGCCGGGGCAGTTTGCATTTTGCGCTTGTGTCCTGTAAATTAAAGGAACCAGCTGGGCAGTTCTGCCTTGGACATGCAGGCATAGAAGATGGAAGAGTCCCTGCAGCACTGTAACCACGTAGGCATCAGTCCTGCCCATGTGAGAGACAAAATCCAGCTGTGCAAGCCTTGAGCTTGCTGCAGTTGTCTCTGTTGGTGCAGGATCAAAGCCTAAGAGGATCTGCATGTGCGTGTTGTTCTCCAGCATCTTCATAATTCAGCGTGATATGTCTGGAACAACCTTCCAGAAATGTGTTTTTGTTACTGCCCTTAAAATATGATGCAGAAGGAAAGGTTTATGGGAGATAATTCATTTGATTGGCTCTTCTGCACCAGAATTAATTGCAGCCATATTTATTGCTCAGGAAAGTAGAGATGAAGTAGATAAGGGAATATCTTTGTTTAGGTCAATGAATAATTTATGTTGTAAATTCACCAGAACCTTTAATTTGAAGGACTGATTTTGCTTTCTTCCATGTCCAGGGAGTGAGATTGAGCCTTAACCCTTGCATGTGACTGATGTTTTATGACTTTCCTGTCACTATGATCATCTGCTCATCTGTAACACAAAACGCAGAATTTCCCCATGTAGGGTGGCTTGGGCTACCTGTAGGGTTGGCATCCAGGCTACTTTTGTATGCAGTGATGAGAGGTGTATCCAAGGAATCTGTCCTATGACAAATGTTTAAGGCAGAATAAAACATACAACTGACTACAGAGGGAGCTTTGACGGCTAATTTTCCATCTGCTAAGGTAGGGGTTATGTGTCAAACCCATAACTTCTAGTTGAGTTGGAAGAGATGGTTTTAGAAAGACACCCTGAAGAACATGGACTAAAAACCTCCCAAACGTTACTAGAAAGTGGCAGTTTCTTTCCCAAAGTGACTTTTCCCCAGGCTGTAGGCTCCTGATGAGTATTAGGATTTGTGTCCCAGGAAATCCCTCATATTTGCAATATCTATTGTGGGAAACTATATGCTTGAGTCCACATGTGGGTCCCCTGATAAGTTGTTTGAGATAGAAAGCGGGCTGGAGGATTATAGGTACGCGATGGAATTAGCTTGACTACAGGCCCAGTGTCAGACCCGCTGATGGAAAATTACAGAGATCAGACCCGATGATGGGAAATTACAGAGAATCTGCAAGTCACCAGGAGGAGGAAGAAAGGCGAGAGATCTCTCGGCCTTGAGAGCAAAGAAGAAAGGCAGGGATATCTCTCGGCCTTGAGAGCAAACGACAAACAAGAACAAGGAGTTTAGGCACAAAGTACAGAAATAGACTGTTCGCTAAGGAGGTGTCGTAATCCGTATGAAGTAATTGTTGAAGCTTGTTTACAAGAGCATATAAAAGCGCTGTGACTTAAAAATAAAACTGAAGCTTGCTCTATCACTCACGTTGAGTTGGCTGCTTGCTTTCCTCGCTCGCCGCAATCTATTTTTTTCCAAAGAGGACAGATCTGGTTTTGAGACCTATTCTGCCCACCCCTGAGAGCCTGCACTGCTGTGCAGATGGCAAATGTCCTGCTTCCCGGCCTGGGAATTGGATGGTTTTGTAAGGCTTTGCCTTGGAGATAGAGGGCAAATGTTAGTTTATCTGGAGCAGAGCTGGAGGGCTCTGGAGTGTGCATATGTTGGTGTCCCTTGGGTGATCTCTTACTTCAAAATGAGGGGGGTGGGAGGGAAAGACAGTGAAATCAGAAACTGTAACTTCAAAGACAAGCTGGGATGGGAGCCTGTGCCAGCTTATAAGAGGAAAACCAGGGATGTTTTCAATTAGCAAGAAGGTAAAACACATGGTTAGACTGAATAGCAATGTCCTTTAATAACTCTCTTCTAATCTGTAGGGGAATAGACAGGGATCGGCGACTGGAAGATCACGGGATGTGATGGAAAGATAGACTCCTCCCCATAGGAGTGGCAGGAACAGGAAGCTCAAGAGCTATATAAGCATATGACGCAGTTAAATAAACGGACATTTTGTATCCATCATATTGATGTCTGTGCATCACTGTCCCCAGGGTGGGTAGAGCCCTGTGTCCCGGAGATATGCGGCCTAAGATAAGTTCTCCCGTAGAAGCGTACAGCAACAAGTGGTGACCCCGACGTGATCGGCGGGGCGGCATGGCAAGTTCGCCGGGGGGAAAGATAGCTTGAGGCACGCAGGGGCGGGACGGGGAGCCGCAGGATGGCGGGCGCGCCATGGAATCAGTCGTAAAGGTACTGAAGGAATTGGGGAAGGAATATGGAACTTCGATTTCGAAGGCGCCTACCTCAAAGGCCATCCAATGGATGATTACGCAGGGGCTCATACGGAGTCCCGCAGACATATTTAATAAAGATAATTGGGTGAGAATTAAAGAGGAGTTAGCCGAAAGGGCTATGATGGGAAAACCCCAGTACATACAGCTCTGGGGAAAGATACACCGGTTACTATTGAAAGCTCGGGATGATCAGGAGACGTGGCGGCAGGCGCGGCTGTGCCTGCACGGTGCTACAGGCGACAGTAGCCCGGAAATAGACCCAGGAGGGGCAGTGGGGACGCAGACAGGGGCAAGCATCGCGGGGGATGGGGAAGAAGCGGGGAGTTCGGACGGAGTAGCCTGGCCAACTACTCAGTCTGAGGCTCCCAAAGAGGTGGATCGGGAAGCGGCGGTGTTCCCTGTTGAGCCAGCAGGACCTTTGGAATGCCCCCCCCGCATACCCCTGGGACGATTTGGCACAGGCGCAGGTGCCTGCGCGCGGGGAGGGTGACGTGGCGGCGGACGCAGCGGGAGTGACGGAGCGGAAGGAGAAAGATGATCAGCGCCGGCAGCGGCACCGCCCTCTGCCCGACCCTCGAGACTGGCTCCCGGGGCAACCCTTGAGATGGGAGTCGGACGAGGAGGAGGATTGGGGTGCCTGGAGGGGAGGACAGGGTGGGTATAGATCAACCTCGAGTAGCAGCGAATCAGAAGTTGGGGGAGAAAACGATGTCCACATGTGGGAAGACGGGGCAGATTGCCTGCAGCGCTCAAAAAAGACGCATAAGGCAGCAGGGACTCGGAGGACCAGTCAGAGTGAGGGAAGAGAGACTGCCAAAAGGGGAGGTCCGGAGCGCTGCAGCTCCGGAGGGGTCCGCGGAGGACGTGCTGCGGCAGCTGCAGCAGGCTATGCACGCACTAGGGGAAGTAACTCGGCGGCAGACAGGACTCTTAACGAAGGGTGTGCCCCAGCGACAGTCAGTCGAGTTACCTAACTGGCGGCTGATAGCCAGAGATTGTAGCCTCGATGGAGTAAGGATAGAGATGCCCGGGATATTCCCTGTCCGGATAGCTCCTGGAGGAGGGGCAGGGAGCTGCAAGTGGTGATGGAGAGTTCCTGTAGAGCGTATAGCGAAGTGGGCAGGTATGAAAAAAAGCGGAACCTTGGCAAAAGATACAGCAAGGACTAGCAGAGCCATTTACAACGTTTTGTGACAGGTTGCAGAAGGCTATTATAGAATCAGAATTGCCACCAGCAGCCAAGGAGGCAGTCCTTATGGATTGCCTCCAAAGTCAAGCAAATCCGCAAACACAAGATGTCCTCCGCACCCTGGTGGTGGGGGCATCATTGGGTCAAACCATCAGGCATGTCTTGCGCCAGGAGGCGTTGAATCAGCATGGCGGTGTGGGAGCGCACATCTGCCAGAACCCTGACTGTGGAAGCGAAGAAAGGGTGATGGTGCAAGCGGCCGGGGTGGGGCTGAGATGTCACTTGTGTGGACGGCAAGGGCACTTTAAAGCTGGGTGCCCGCTAGCGGAAAGGGGAGGACGTAATGGAGGAGGAGCGCGCCCAGTAGGGAGGTGCTGGGTGTGTGGGAAGCCAGGACACCTGGCAAGAGATTGTCCAACCACAAAGCCGGGAAACGGCCAAAGGAGGGCGAAGCGAGGGGGCTTCGCGCCTCCTGTGAGTCAAATAGCCCCCATCATGGTGCCAGTGCCAGGAGCTTGGCCCACCATAGCGAGCCAAGGGGGAGTGAACCTTCAGGCAGGGGAGCAGAACCAGCAAGATTTGCAGGTTACAGCCCCCCGCATGGCCTTGGTCATAGGCTGTGACGAGAGACCCATGGTGGCGGTGATGATTACACCGCAAGCGCCGAGTTGCCTGGCATGGATATGCCTGGGAATGTTAGTGGATACCGGGGCAGGTGTCACAGTGATGCCACTCGAACGGTGGCCACCAACTTGGCCCCTTGCCATGGGAAAGCGTATAATAGGGGTAGGAGGAGAACAACAGACGAGGACTAGTACTTGCCCTGTAAAACTCGAAGTCATGGACGAGGAGGCAGGGAAGCTCCTCACGGCCGTAGTGACCATACTAGTAGCAGATGGGGTAGCAAGCCCCTTGTTAGGGCGAGACGCCCTTGCCCAGATGGGGATCGGGTTGAAAAATTTAGCATAAGGGCCACTGCCTCAGAGGGGCTTCGTCAGCACAAGTTAGTGTGGAAAACCGAACAGCCCGTCTGGGTGGAGCAGTGGCCCCTGACAACAGAGAAAACAGAGGCTGTAAGTGCTATAGTAAAACGAGAGCACGAAGCGGGGCACCTAGAGCCCTCGATGAGCCCGTGGAACACCCCTATATTTGCTATAAAAAAGAAAGATAAAAACCAATGGAGGATGCTGCATGACCTTAGAGCAGTAAATCAGCAAATGGAGGACATGGGGCCTCTCCAACCTGGCCTACCAGATCTGAGTGCTGTCCCGAAAGGATGGCGAGTCATTGTTTTAGATATCAAAGACTGCTTCTTCAGCATTCCACTACATCCAGATGATAGAAAGAGAGTTGCCTTTACTCTGCCCGCGGTGAACCGCGCAGAACCAGGTAGTAGATGGCAGTGGACAGTACTTCCGCAGGGGATGAAAAATTCTCCAGAGATCTGCCAGAGGTATGTGGCTTCTGCATTGCAGCAAGTAATCAGGAGAGAATCTACATGATCCACTACATGGATGACGTCCTCATAGCTGCGCCCACCGAGGCATTGTGTGAACAAGTCTTTTCAGACACCCAAAGGGGCCTTGCAGGACAGGGCCTCAAGGTAGCTGAGGCAAAGGTACAGCGAGGACCAGTGTGTGGATTTCTGGGTGCTAGAATACAAGGGGATTGCATACAAGCTCAGCCTATTAAACTTACACCTAAGGTTAAAAATTTACACGATGTACAGAAGCTGGTAGGAGCACTGCAGTGGTTGCGGACATTCGTGCGCGTCACCGGTGAGGAGATGCAACCTTTCTATGCGTTGCTGAAAGGGGCCGACCCATGGGAGCCCAGGAGTTTAGACCCTGAGGCAGTCGAGCAGTTGCAGATGATAGAACGACGAATGCAAAAGGAAGGAGTATGGCAGTGGGACCCTCAGGAGGAATTAATCGCAGGTTGGATTCTGACCGCCGGTGGAGGATTAGGATTACTATATCAAATATGGACAGGGGAAGAAAAGCCACTGCGATGGGTATATCAGAAGGTTCCCAAGGATGCGTTCTCCACAAAAGTCAAGGTAGCCGGGGGAATGATTTGGCGTCTGCGACGGGAAAGCAAGGGAATCTTTGGGAAGGAGCCAGATAAGCTGACAGTGCCGTGGAATGGGGAGAAATGGCGGAAGGTGGTAGAGAGTGAAGAGGATATACAATTGGCAGTATACTCATACCCAGGGAAAATCGTCACAGGCACGGTACAGAGGTGGGCCGAGACAGCCAAAGTGGTGGATTTGAGTGTGGATAGTAGAGTTTTGGATACCCCTCACCCAGGACCAACATATTTCACAGACGCTTCCTCGAAGACGAACAGAGCGGCGGTAGTGTGGAAAGAAGAGAATAGTTGGATGCGCCAGACGTATGAGGAGCAGGGTAAAAGTGTGCAGTGGCTAGAAGTGAAAGCGCTAGAGATGGCCCTGTGAAAGGATATAGATCGGCATATAAATGTGTGCACGGACTCCTTATATGTGTATAAATTAGTCACGTCCATGAAACGAGAGGGTGTACCACACACGGAAATTGCCTTGATGCTAGAGGTTGCTTTGCCGCAGCGAGGAGCAACTGTGACAGTAATTCACGTTCGCAGTCATCAGACGGGGCCTGGACCACTGATTGAGGGGAATCGCATGGCTGATGAGGCAGCCGTGGGAGTCTGGACATTGACGGAGGCGAAGAAACTGCATGAACAACTGCACCTGGGTGCTAAAGCCTTGGCAAAGGAGTGTGGCATCTCAGTAAGAGCAGCAAGAGAAGTAGTAGCCACCTGTCCTTACTGTCAGCACTCGCCATTGTGGGAGGCAGGAGTCAACCCTCGAGGACTGGAAGCAAATGCTATCTGGCAGACTGACTTTACTGAATGTCCACAGTTGGCCCCCGGATGGCACCTGGCAATTACAATTGATACATATAGTGGAGTCATCATGGCTACTCAACATCGGAAGCAGACTGCAACGCACTTGACTGCGCATTGGACCACGGTAATGGCATGGCTTGGAAAGCCCACCGAGATAAAAACAGACAATGGACCATGCTTTCGGGCTCGAAGTACCGAAGAATGGTGTAAAGCTTGGAATATTGTATTAAAACACGGCATTGCTTACAATAGCACAGGGCAGGCAATAGTTGAACGCGCTCATCGCACCTTGAAAGCAAAAATAATACAGCTTGGGGAGGGGGAGGGGTATAAGGGAGCTATACCCGTAGCAGCTCAGCAAACTATTTTAATGCGTGCATTATATTCGCTTAATCATTTTATACGCGGGCAGGAGCAAGTTACAGCAGCGGAGAAGCACTTTGGCAAAGCTCAAGCAGGCGAGCGCTATCCGCAGGTACGAGTAAGGTTCCCAGGCAGTGAGCAATGGGAGAGAGGATGGAAACTGAGATGCCTGGGGAGGGGCTACGCCGCGGTTGAGAATGAAGGGCGCATAGAATGGGTGCCTGCAAAGTGTGTGAAAGCAGAACTGTGCAAGGATGTACAATGAATAATGCCTTTCTGAGTTGTCTCTTGCAGGGTCTGCTGACATGGATCCTCATGCTAGCCGTACCATTGGGAAAAGAAATGAGCTCCTTGACAAGATCGCAAGCAATATTGCAGCGAGAGCGACACTGGGAAAGGGCGGCAAAAGAGAGATATGAACTGGGATTGGATAGTAATAATTGGGGGGATCTTGTTGTGTGTAGTAACCATGGTTACTTGTGGGCTGCCATTGTTATGCTGTGTTATAAGACAAATCAAAGAGCGCCTGCAAGAGTTACATGAATATAGACCTGACCGCAATATGTATCCGCTTATGCAAGTAGCTTTGTAGAACTTTAAGTAGCATGGGGAGGGGGAGATGTAGGGGAATAGACAGGGATCGGTGACCGGAAGATCACGGGATGTGACGGAAAGATAGACTCCTCCCCATAGGAGTGGCAGGAACAGGAAGCGCAAGAGCTATATAAGCGTGTGACGCAGCTAAATAAACGGACATTTTGTATCCATCATATTGATGTCTGTGCATCACTGTCCCCAGGGTGGGTAGAGCCCTGTGTCCCGGAGATATGCGGCCCAAGATAAGTTCTCCCATAGAAGCGTGCAGCAACACTAATCAAAGAAAGGACAGTTGTGGGGGACATGAGCATTCTCAGTGGAAACTATTATGTCTTGGGAGAAAAAATATCCATTTATTTTAAGCAACTGAGAAACAGGTCTACAAATCCTTCTGCCTCAGAGAGGCCCTGATATAGTGATGCTAGCTGGATCTTTTACATGAGACACCAGTGTTACCACCTCTACAGAGGAGAGGACTGGTGAAAAACTCAAGTTAAAAAGGGAGACTATGGGGGGCAATAATCTCTGTGGCTTAATCCTGCCTCCACAGAAGCTAATGTTGCTCTAAAAAAATCCCGGTGGCAGAGTGGTAGTCCAGTCTGAAGGGAGGTCAGCAGAGCTCAGCTGGACATTGTACCGTTCAACATATGCAGAAGTCCCTTCAGAGCATGAAAAATAGGTGGCCAGGCACTTGCAGGGAATATATATTTTTTCAGAGTAGCTGAATGCAAAAAGCAGTAGAGGGTTCGTGGTGTAGAGTAAGCAGGCCATAGGATGGCAGATGAAACTCAGGTTTGATAAACAAGTGCTGAACATGGTGGTGGTGATGGGAAATGATGCCAATGCAGTGACATGGGTGGTTTGGCTGGCATCCGACAGATGATGACAAACATCAGCAGTGGCTGAAAATAGATATTCAGGGCTTGGATTTTGGATGTGGAGACTTAAAGTGGGATTCAGCTGCCTGATTTGGCAGTGATTCATCAAGAGCTGCCCTAGTTGCCCTAAGTGTGGCCCCTGTAAAACCAGTTCAGTAACTCTCAGGCCCCTATGCCTGTTGGTGCATGTTGCCTTTGCTCTGATCAAGACTGAACTATGTCCTGAAGCCCTCAAAGTCCCTACTTCTAATACCCATCTTTGCACCCAAGATACACCTGAGGCAAAATACAAATAATGATGGGGAAAAAAGGATCTCACCATTTTCTAATTTTTTTTTTAAAGTACAAGCTTGCAGGTCTTGCTTTCCTTCCTTGGCAGAACAAAGAAGGCACAAGCCTGTTCCTCCTTTTTGCCTGCCCTGCCTCCAATTTGCAGGTCAGCATTCATCCAGCAGTTGAATTTTCAGCTCTCACAGAGGCAGGAAGGAGGGAAAAAAAGAGTCTGATAACTAAAATATCACCTGTGGATCATTCACAACTAAACAGCCGGAGATGGAGGCTGCTGGGTGAGTAATTTTCACTGGCAGAAGTGACCAAACAGTAGGCAGCATTTTCCCTTGCTCAGTGTTGAGTTGTCAGGCAGATGGTGAGATGGTCTCTAGCTTGTGCTGGAAACTTCTCGGACAGAAGCCTGCAGCTTCTCTTGTCTTCCTCAACGTGGCCCTGAAACTCATCTTCTGTGGATGGGAAGACAAACACCTAGGCACTGCCTCCTCCTCTCTGCTGTCCTGGTGAAGCAGCTCTGTGAGGCAAGAGTTTAGCATGTCAGGGCCTGAACACCAAACTCTTTTAACTGTGTATCTCCCAAATCTGCTAACCTCATCCACACTGTTTGCCTTCCCTGACTCATTTTTTCCTTCACTATTTTTAACTCCCATTTACTCTAGTATTCAAATCCAATAATTACCCCTCCTTGGCTATGTGAACAGCCAAGACTGGGTTATGTTGGTTAGAAAATGGTAGGTCCCAACCTTTTGAGCCAGCTGGGAGATGTGGAAACCGGAGGAGGGTCTGGGCAGTGTTTGACACAACTGTGCTCCCATAGGCTCCAGGCTAGTGCTGGAGCCGGGCAGCAAGGTCTGCGCCCTGCCCGCAGCTGGGGAGGGATCAGCTGCGAGAGCATGGGAAGGCATGGATTATCATAGGCAAAAGGGTAAAAATCTCTGTTAGCCTTTTCTCAGTAGGCTGTGGTTTACACAGAGGCTTCAGGCTAGCAGGAGGAGGGGCGTGCCAGCTTACCATGAGATTAGATTTTTGGTGTGAGGGGGACATTCCCCAGCAGGCGTTGGCCATAGGAGGCATCACACCACATGCACACCCCTTGAGTCCTTGGGGTTATGATTTCTTTTTTCTTCCCCAAGCCTGAAATCACTTATAAGGCAAATCATTGCATTTACTCTATTCTGGTATACACTGACTCAGGCTCATGTGCTCCTTAGCAAAGCTTAGACTTCTTTCTCCCCCATCGCTGCCTTTCTCTGCCCGCTCAGCCATGAAGTAGGTCCACAAATGTTTCCACTTTCTCACATCCATCCGAGGTTCTTCAAGCTCGCATAAGGGAGAGGGCAAGGGCTGAGCCCATCTGTGCTGTAGGACTGCATGGAATGAGGGGCAGAGCTACAGCCTTGCCACCAACGGCCAGCAAGGCGGCCAGATCATGCTGCATGACAGCTTGCCTGGTGGGCTGCAACAAAACCCTTAAGTTATTGCAGGCACTGAGTAAAAATTGGGAGTTACATTTATGTTGTATGGCAACAGGAACTTAAGATTCATTCACAGCCAAGTGTGTCATTTTGGTCCAGCCACTTTGCACAGCCTGGACTCAGGGCCAAAAAAATGGTCCAAGTCCAGCCAGGTCATAGGAACTTTGGGTCCCTCTTAAGATATGCCCTGATTCCCCTCCTCCTGAAGATTCCAGAACTTAATGTAAGTTTACACCCAAGCATATGGAAGCTCGGTCTCATGCTAGTGTTTACTGTATTGCACCAGTCCTCAGCTGGATTTCCCATGTGGTGCCTCGCTAGAACTGCTTTAACAGCATCTCTGGGCTAAGTGTTAGACGAGACTTTGGCGTGTCCATCAGAAAGGTGGCTGGCCACAGCCCCTACCACAACCCATCTGTGTCCATCTGAGCCAAATGCTTCAATACTTACTGCATACCTGGAACTCTCTGAAGTAGCCAAGATGCTAAATTCACAACCCAAGGTCTGGTATGGAAGCAGTTGGGATCACATTAGCACCAGGCTGCACAGTAGGGTTTTTCAACACTGAAAACTAAAAATAGAGACCAAGTTTGCTTTTGATCAACCAAGAGAACAGATACTTAAAATTCAATAGCTAAAATCAATGCAATTTAAAGTAACACTCCAATGAAAGTTAATGAAAGATAAACCTATTCTGAATGATACAAAGGGAAAAAAAAGGATCAATTACTTAGCTAAGCTATAAATTCATTCACTGTTATTAGGTGGATTTAGATTACTTGCTCACTCAAGTTTAGAGATTTAAAGTACATGGCTGAAATCTTCTTTCTAATCCAGAACTGCTAAATCCTTGGGTATTTCTCCATTATCAGATTGATTTGCATCTATGTTCGTGTTCAGGAAATGTGCTGGTTTTGGCTGAGAAAGGGTTAATTCTCTTCACTGTAGTGCCTGTAGCAGTCAGGGACCTTTCCAGCTTCCCATGCTCTGCCACGTGGGCAGGAGGCTGGGAGGGGCGGGGCCACAGCCAAGTCAGCCGACCCCAACTGGCCAATGGGATGTTCATTCCATACCATGTGATGCCATGACCAGTATATTAATGGGGGTGGTTGTGGCTCAGGGACTGGTGGTGTTGGGTTGGTGAGTGGCTGTGTCATGTATGGTTTGTTTTGGTGGTTCATTCCCCTTCCCCCTGCCGTGGGTTTTGTGCCTCTCATTGTTCTCCTTTCCATTGCATTTTTGTTGTTGTTTTATTTTAATTATTAAACTGTTCTTATCTCAACCCATGAGCTTTACCCTTCTGATTCTCTCCCCGTCCCACTGGTGGGGGAGTGAGTGAGCAGCTGTGTGGGGCTGAGTTGCTGGGTAAACCACAACAGCACATCATTTCAGTTCTCTGCCAAACATTTGTTCATTTCTTCTCCCCTAAACATAGTCCCCTATTTTCCTGATAACAAACACCATAGAAAAACCAACTGCACCAATTCCTCCCAGGTTCCCCAAGGCTCCCAACACTTCATATCTCAGCAGGGTGCTGTAATTACAAACTTCAAAGCAAATGATAATTATATTGAAACAAAAGATGTCAACAACATGAAACCACTTGAAAAAGAGATGGGTGGTGGTTGTTTGTGGGGTTAGTTTTTTTTAAACTTTAACAAACTTGTACACAGACTTGACAAGCCTTCTTGTTTGGATTGCTGCTACCAGAAATGAAACGTAACCCTTATGCCCCATTGCTCAGTCCCTTTGGCCTTGCCTGGCTGAGAGCTGTTGCTGAGTGTGTGGATGTGGCAAAGGAATGAGGGATCAGATGGACCCAATGCTCCAAGAAATAGGAGCTAAGCCTCAGCTGGTCAACTGGAGTGGCCCTGCCGGTGTCAGCAGTGTTATGCCAACTTATGGCAGGGAAGGATTTGGTCCTTCATGTTTTTGGAAGAGGATTTTCAGACCCTGTTCCTACCGGTTCTCATATAAACCCATTTCCCATGGTGCTAGAGGTACTTGGGGAACTTGATGAGGTGCTGCCTGTCTGTCCTCATCATCATTAGGGGAAGAGGTGAATTATCTCTGGGTGAGCACTAGAGAAGATGGAGCAGCTGGCAATTTCAGTTTGCACTGTCAAGGGACCTCACGTCCCCTGATTCTGCTCGCTGATGTTCAACCAATGGACTACTTTGGGATAGCAGGATGACACTTCATGTTCATTGCTGCATCCTAGCACCTGAATCTCACATCAAGACAGGGAGAAAGGAGTTAACGAAGTCTTGCTCTCAGAGCCCAGCTATGGGGACAGTGTTTAGGCAGCTCTTGAACTGCAGCACTTACTAACCTGCCCATTAGTATTGCTGGAAAAGGCATCCATATTTTCCTATGTAAGGTAAAATAAAATCAAGAATTGTATGGAAAAAATGTTTCATCTAGGGGAAAAAAAGTCCAGATTGAACTCCAGCCCTTTTGGTTTTTCAGCTGTTTAAATGGTTGGGGTGCAAAGGGAGTGGCTGGGTGCTGTCCAGAGTCATAACCACACTGGTTAAGGTTTCAGTGCTCAGTCACATCTGGTTTCTAGCTGTTACCTGGTCTCACCCAACTGATTTTTAACTCACTTGGTGTTTTCCGTGTGTGCGAGATATTTGGTTAGATGCCTTATGCTGCGTGTGTGGAAATAAAAGGCCAGCTAAGAACAGACAAGTGATTAGGCATTAGGTGAGGTATAATCCTCCCTAATCACATTTCTAAACCTGGTAGTTGGAGGTAAGATAAGAGTTATTAACATGCAGACACTAAAACATATAATTTATTTAACAATTACTGGCTCTTTGTGAAGGGGAGGCATATACAGGCTGCACCTGCACACCAGCTCCTCCATCTCATGCCGGGTGAAGCTGCTGTCAGTGACAAAGCCAGCAGATACAGCTCACTGTCCACTGGCGCAAAGGGCAGCAAAATAGGCGTTACCTTGAATATAAGCAGAAGCAAATCTGAAATCCCCTTGCAGGACCCCTATGGAGTCCTATAGGAGTATACCTGACATCTAGATATTAAGCTGTGTAAATATAAACAAATAAAATATCAGAGGGTGAAGGAATTTAGCCAGTGTTTCTTAGTCTTTTCCTGAACATGCTGTAATATAACTGTACAATAGTTTAAAAAGCTGGAACTTGTAGAATAAAGAGCAGGAGGCAAAGACAACAGCTGGGAAGTAGCAATGTTGTGCAAGAGCAGAGCAGGGAAGGGAATTCCAGGGCTCACGGACCAAACCCTGTCCTGAGCATGCCATACAATTTTCCCAGCTCAGCTGGGCACTATGGTGTTACACCAGAGTTTTACGTGTCAGACAGACATCCTGGTGGACAACAGATTTTTATTTTAATTCTTAGGTCTATCATGACCATGTACCTGTCTGCCTTTGGAGAACTGGGGTTTGACCTCGTGATTGTACTGAGGATGGCTGGAAGAGCAAGGTTTTTACCCAATTTGTAAAATAAAAATTAAAAATAAAAATCTGTGCCCCAGCCTGTTGCCTGGTATGCATTAACCTACTGAAGGATAGTTCCATGTTGCTCTAAGGAGGATGTCAGGTCTGCTTGGCAGCAGAAGGACAGGGTGCCAAAGCCTGGGGGCAGGTCACTCTGACCCCAGGACCATGCAGATGCAGACAAAAAGTCCCAGGGAAAGCCCAACACACAGAGCTTCCTTGTCCATGCTCTTCGGCTGCCACAGTTCCTGGCAAAGGCTTGGTCCAGGGCCAGTTCCACTCTTCCAGACAAGTCCTGGGCATGGTTTAGGATTTAGGTCAGGCCAGGGAACATTTCCAACATTTTTCACGTGCCTGCCCTGTTTTGAAAGCCGAAAATCTAGTACTCTGGGCGTTGCTCATTCCATACCATTCGGCGTCTCTGGCTGCGGCCAGTAGGCATGTTACATACACCACGCACCGGTCCGCACTGGTATAGCAGATGTGCTCATGATGCCCTATGAAAGAGCAAATGATACTGCTATGGTCAGGTTTAGATGCCACATGCTCTGCTGGGTGCCTGGGGCCAGGCTTGCAGGTTTAAAGCATCCTGAGGTATCTAAAAATTAAGAGGCTCCCTTTATAGTAAGTGCAAAATAATAGGAACTCCAGGGGATTATTCATCCCACCCTAAAACAAGTTCTAAAATAGGCCAGATGAACTGTCCTCTAGATGGGCCTCTTCCTGATGATTGTAGAAAGTTGTCATGGTTTTAGCTGGGATAGAGTTAATTTTCTTCACTGCAGCTGACATAGTGCTTTGCTTTGGACTTAGTATGAAAACAATGTTGATAACACACTGATGTTTTGGTTGTTGCTGGGGAGTGCTTGTACTAGTCAAGGACTTTTCCAGCTTCCTATGCTCTGCCGGGTGCACGGGAGGCTGGGAGGGGAGGGGGCACAGCTAAGAGAGCAGATTCAAACTGGCCAAAGTGATATTGCATATCATGTAATGTCACGCCCAGTATGTTACCTGGGAGGGGCTGGCTGTGGGAGGGAGGCAGCAATCGGGGCTTGGGGACGGGCAGCATCGGTCTGCGGGTGGTGAGCTGTCATATCATTTGTGTTTCTGGTTTTTATCGTTTTTTTCCTTTTGCATTTCATTTTATCATCATTATTGTTATTATTATCATACTCATTATTATAATAATTATTTTTATTGTAATTATTAAACTGTTCTTATCTCAACCCACAAGGTGAGGTTTTTTTGTGCCTTGGAGATGAAGGGAATTAAACAGCTGTCTACCTTACCTGGCCTCTCAAAGGACCCTTCTGTTGTGGGGTTGCTGAGGGTCAAAGAACAACAGGTGCCAATTGCCACCACAACTGTGCACCGGCGGCAATATCGCACCAACCGAGACTCCCTGATTCCCATCCATGAGCTCATTCACCGACTGAAGAGCCAAGGAGTCATCAGTAAGACCCACTCACCCTTTAAAAGTTCCATATGGCCAGTGCGGAAGTCTAATGGAGAGTGGAGGCTAACAGTAGGCTATCGTGGCCTGAATGAAGTCACTCCACCGTTGAGTGCTGCTGTGCCAGACATGCAAGAACGTCAATACGAACTGGAGTCCAAGGCAGCCAAGTGGTATGCCACAACTGATATCGCTAATGCATTCTTCTCAATCCCTCTGGCAGCAGAGTGCAGGCCACAGTTTGCTTTCACATGGAGGGGTGTCCAGTTCACCTAGAATCGACTGCCCCAGGGGTGGAAAGACAGTCCTACCATTTGCCATGGACTGATTCAGCCTGTACTGGAACAGGGAGAAGCTCCAGAACACCTTCAATAGATTGATGACATCATCGTGTGGGGCAACACAGCAGAAGTTGTTTTTGAGAAAGGAGAGAAAATAGTCCAAATCCTTCTGAAAGCTGGTTTTGCCATAAAACAAAGTAAGGTGAAGGGACCCGCACGAGAAATCCAGTTCTTAGGAATCAAATGGCAAGATGGACGTCATCAGATCCCAATGGATGTGATCAACAAAAGAGCAGCCATGTCTCCACCAACTAGCAAAAAGGAAACACAAGCTTTCTTGGGCATTGTGGGTTTTTGGAGAATGCATATTCCAAATTACAGTCTGATCGTAAGCCCTCTCTATCAAGTGACCTGGAAGAAGAATGATTTCAAATGGGGCTCTGAGCAACAGGCCTTTGAACAGATTAAACAGGAAATAGTTCCTGCAGTAGCTCTTGGGCCAGTCTGGGCAGGACAAGATATAATGAATGTGCTCTACACCGCAGCCAGGGAGAATGGCCCTACCTGGAGCCTCTGGCAGAAAGCACGAGGGGAGACCCGAGATCGACCCCTAGGGTTTTGGAGTCGGGGATACAGAGGGTCCGAAGCCCACTATACTCCAACTGAAAAAGATATTGGCAGCATATGAAGGGGTCCGAGCTGCTTCAGAAGTGGTTGGTACTGAGGCACAGTTGCTCCTGGCACCCCGACTGCCAGTGCTGGGCTGGATGTTCAGACGGAACCTCCCCTCTACACACCATGCAACTGATGCTATGTGGAGTAAATGGGTTGCACTGATCACCCAGCGGGCTCGAGTAGGAAACCCCAGTCGCCCAAGAATCTTGGAAGTGATTATGGACTGGCCAGAAGGCAAAGATTTTGGATTATCACCAGAGGAGGAGGTGACACGTGCTGAAGAAGCCCCACTGTATAACAAATTGTCAGAAAATGAGAAGCAATATGCCCTGTTAGGTCCTGTCGCCTTGTGGGAAAGCACCGGAGACGGAAGGCTGCTGTATGGAGTCCTACGAGACAAGTACCAGAAACTGCTGAAGGAGAAGGTGAATCGAGCCAGTTTGCAGAGGTAAAGGCCATCCAGCTGGCCTTAGACATTGCTGAATGGGAAAAGTGGCCAATGCTCTATCTCTATACTGACTCCTGGATGGTGGCAAATGACCTGTGGGCGTGGTTACAGCAGTGGAAGCAAAACAACTGGCAGCGCAGAGGCAAATCCATCTGCGCCGTCACATTGTGGCAAGATATTGCTGCCCGGGTAGAGAACCTGGTTGTAAAGGTACGTCATGTGGATGCTCATGTCCCCAAGAGTCGGGCCACTGAAGAACATCGGAACAACCAGCAGGTAGATCAGGATGCCAAGATTGAAGTGGCTGAGGTGGATCTGGACTGGCAGCATAAGGGTGAACTATTTCTAGCTCGGTGGGCCCATGACACCTCAGGCCATCAAGGGAGAGATGCAACATACAGGTGGGCTCGTGATCGAGGGGTGGACTTGACCATGGACGTTATTGCGCAGGTTATCCACGAATGTGAAACATGCACTGCAATCAAGCAAGTGAAGCGGGTAAAGCCTCTGTGGTATGGGGGACGATGGCTGAAATATAAATATGGGGAGGCCTGGCCAATTGACTATATCACACTCCCACAAACCCGTCAAGGCAAGCGCCATGTGCTTACAATGGTAGAAGCAACCACCGGATGGCTGGAAACATATCCCATGCCCCATGGCACTGCCCAGAACACTATCCTGGGTCTTGAGAAACAAGTCCTGTGGTGACATGGCACCCCAGAGAGAACCGAGTCAGACAATGGGACTCATTTCCGAAAGAACCTCACAGACACTTGGGCCAAAGACCATGGTATTGCGTGGGTTTATCACATCCCCTATCACGCACCAGCCTCTGGGAAAATCCAACGATACAATGGACTGTTAAAGAGTACACTGAGAGCAATGGGGGGTGGAACATTCAAGCACTGGGATACACATTTAGCAAAAGCCACGTGGTTTGTCAACACGAGGGGATCTGCCAACCGAGCTGGCCCTGCCCAGTCAGAAATCCTACATACTGTGGAAGGGGACAGAGTCCCTGTAGTGCATGCAAAAAGTATGCTGGTGAAAACAGTCCGGGTTCTTCCTGCCTCAGGCAAAGGCAAACCGATTCGTGGGATTGCTTTTGCTCGAGGACCTGGGTGCACTTGGTGGGTGATGTGGGAGGATGGAGGAGTCTGATGTGTGCCTCAGGGGGATTTGACTTTGGGTGAAAACAGCCAATGAACTGAATAATATGCTGTTAATTGCTATATAATGTTGTATGTCATCACTACTATGGTTGCTATATGCCATATCAATGGTATCATGGTGGAAATCTCCCTAAGTAATAAAAAAATGAACTCTCATTGAACCAAGCAAAGTGCAGTGGTGGTGGAACGATGTCTGACTTCATCATGCAGCAATTACACCCCACCGTTCTGAAAGAATCCTACAGTAGATGGAACCCAAAGTCATGGACTAAATTAACTCAATGGACATTTCACGGACATTTTACAGCGGTGGTCCATAGAATAGGGAATGATAAATGAAATCTGTATATTCTGTTAAAGGATGAGAAGGCGGGTAGGGATTATTGAAATTGTACTGGATAGTATGGGACCTGAAGATGATGTAAATGATATGGAATAAGGGGCGGATACTGTCATGGCTTTAGCTGGGATAGAGTTAATTTTCTTCACTGCAGCTGGCATAGTGCTGTGCTTTGGACTTAGTATGAAAACACTGTTGATAACACACTGATGTTTTGGTTGTTGCTGGGGAGCGCTTGTACTAGTCAAGGACTTTTCCAGCTTCCCATGCTCTGCCAGGTGCACGGGAGGCTGGGAGGGGAGGGGGCACAGCTAAGAGAGCAGATTCAAACTGGCCAAAGGGATATTGCATATCATGTAACGTCATGCCCAGTATGTTAACTGGGAGGGGCTGGCTGTGGGAGGGAGGCAGCAATCGGGGCTCAGGGACGGGCAGCATCGGTCGGTGGGTGGTGAGCGGTTGTATCGTTTGTGTTTCTGGGTTTTTTTTCTTGTTTTATTCCTTTTCCATTTTATTATATTATAATTATTATCATAATCATTATTATAATAATTATTTTTATTGTAATTATTAAACTGTTCTTATCTCAACCCACAAGTGGGGTTTTTTGTGCTTTTGCTTTTCTGATTCTCTCCGCCGTCCCACAGGGGTGGGGGAGTGAGCGAGTGGCTGTGTGGTGTTTAGTTGCTGACTGAGGCTGAACCATGACAAAAGTTTAGGGTGACTCAAAAAAGGGCAAAAAGTCAGGAGAGGGAAATGGCAGGATCCCTTCATGGTGACAATGTTATCTGTCTGCAATTGTAAATGGTGCTGGGATGATTCTCTTGCTCCTCTCCACTCCTCACCCTTTTGCTGAGAAGCAACCTAAGAAGAAAAACTGATGATCTCTTTCAAAATATATGCTTTTCCAAGGCACTAGCCTTCATTCCTGCCAAGTGTAAAATGTCATGGCTTTTCTTCTGGCTTTATCTAGCAGCAGGAGACCATTATGTACTGACATTAGCTGTTAAATAAGTGCAAACTACCTGTAACTGCAGCATTACATGTGCCTGGGAAATTTATGTAAGCCTGAGCTGATGTCAGGGATGGACTTTGGGAAAAAAACCTAGAACATCTTGAAGAGGTAGAGCTGATTAATCAAATCATGTCTTCATCTGAAAATGTTGTACCTGCCACTGCCACAAATAACCTGCAAGATGATGATTGAAAATATTCTCCCCATCATTTTGTTAACTTTGTGTGTTTGACAGCACATCACTGCGTCTAGACAGTTTCATGGGTAGGCTGACAATCAGCTGTCTGGCACTGACACATGGTAGGTGAGACGCTACATACATTTTTTCCTCTGGATCAACTAGAGGAGAAATAACAGGAACATCTGCTGAAGGATGAGAAGATAGCAGCCAGTAATGGATAATCAAAAGAAGCCAAAGCACACTGGCTGTCATTTCTCAAAGCACTTCCAGGAGAGGACTATGCATGTGGAGCATCGTGGCTGCCAGTGCCCATCAGCAGAGTCATTAGGGTTTGTGCTGGGCACTTTTCTTGGGCAGAATGACTCCTGGACTCAAAGCCCACTCGAGGTATGCCTCTGCTGTGTTTCTTAAGGGTGGCCAATGTTCAGACTGACATTCCCTGACTCTCTCCCTCCTCAGAGAGTGCAGTCACCTGTAATGCCAAGTTTGGCACATTTCAAAATCCACCCAGGACCTGGGTAAGCAGCCAGCCCTGAACTCAGTCTTGTTCTGGTTACAGCACTCGCAAACCCTGAGCTATTGAGATCAGCCAAGAAGTTTTCAACTCTGATTAAATTATAGACACATCCGGGAAAGGGCTTTCTGGATGATTCTCCTGTTTCCTTTAACAGGGCTTTTTTCTCACTGGCGGGCCACAGGCAAGCTGAGCTTCATACACAAAACAGTAATAATTGCACCCAATTCAAGGTCCTCCAAGGCTTGGCATTGTGACAGTCACCCATCAGGACCACTTGGGGCTTTACAGGGCCGAAATTATCACTCTGTCCTGCAAAATCACAAACATCTGTCACCTGTGTTAACTGAGGAGAAGCCTCTGGTTACACTCAAGACAGTGAAGGTCAAAACTACACACAGAGGGCAGCTGGGCCCTTGAGTCCAAAAATAACTGCCAAAACTTGCCTTAAATCCTTACCATCAGATTTAGCTTTTAAGCTTGTGCAGGACATCTGCATTCATTCTGCAAAGGAAGACACAATGTCCCTGGAATATCACATCTTGCCAGTGCTTGAGGTGCAAACTACCTTTTTTTTGCTTTAATCTTCAAGCCAGTGGATGGGGACCAAGACAGGGACGTTACTGTTTGTCTTCAGTTGCTGTAGATTACAAATTGCTGCTGATTACTGTTTGTATAGACTTGGAAAGTGATTTATTTTGGAATGGACACATACAATACTATTATTGGACATTAGCTTCTTTCATTTGTTTCTTGCTCTTTGCAGACCATTGCTTCTATTTCAGTTGCTGCTTCTGTTTATTCATGCACAGTGTGCATCTTCCATGTCTTCTAAGGCTTTCACCTTCTGTAGCTCACTCTTGCCCTGTTCCTTCCTGTGGCATATATCAACAGGATGATTAAGTTCTGAATCTGGCTTTTGCATCCTATATGCTCTGCTTTCCTTATTTCCAGTGCTTAAAACTATTATGATCTGTAATACGTTCACTTGCCATTGTGTCAAACTTGCATGAAGAAGCTAACTCAGCTAGACTGCAGTTTGGTTGCATCTATCAGAAGATATACCTCTCTCTTTCCATTTTCACTAGCAATACTGCTCTAAAGCATTTAAGATCTCATTATTGTCTGACCTTTCTTCACTTGTAAATGCTAATGTCTGAAAAATCAGAAGTTGTCCTCGCCTGTGGCTGTAAGCTCAGAGTCTTTTCCTACTGCCATGTTTCATAAATATTGACAAATTACTTTTATAGAGTGATCTGCACAGTGCAGTAAATGTAGTCACTCACACTGGTGGTTTTTAAGACAGATGTCTCGAGGAATCAAGGCTGCACATCTCAACGTTAAGAGCAGGGACTGCATTTTGGAAAACAGTGACTTTAAAAAGGATTTATAGGCCACTGTTGAAAACACTGTGAGCATATATTCCTCGTTTTACATAGCAGAGGAAATGGGGCCTTTGAATCCATAAGCAGAAGACAACTGAATAAAGGCAGAGAAGTGTTATAACAGTGTAAATGCATTAAAGCACTGTTCATGGTTTCAGTGTCCGTACTTCAAAGAGGAAGTTGTACAGGTAAAGAGGATTTGGGATAAACACTGAACTTGGGACAGCCTCCTTGTGGTGAAAGACCAAAGAAACTCAGTTTGGTTTGTTTATTTGAGAAAAACACTGATGTGCAACTCACTCCCAGTCACCAAATACTTACATGCAATAAAGATTTCTATGGAAAGACAGCAGTCTAGCAAAACAAAACCAACAAAAAGGTATAATGAGATCTAATGGCATGAAACGGAAGCTAAACAGATCCCTTACAGGTAAAAGAGAAAGGCACTTATTTTCACCACACCAGCTTACCAGGCAGTTAGTGGATCCCTTCCATCATGAATTTGTTGAACTGCCTTTTCCATGGCTGATGTGCAATAGCTCAGAGCTGCAAAGTTTATGGGCTTGAAAAAGGATTCTGTGGGGGAAATTATTTGGCCTTTGAAATGAATAGCATAGAATAGATGGTTGTAATGGTCCATCTTAGTCATAAATTCAAAGACTCTAGTAAAATGTTGATTTTTCCAAGTGGCAACCTGTCACTAGTGGAGACCCCCGGGGATCAATATTGGGCCCAATGTTATTCAATATCTTTATAAGTGATCTGGATAACGGCATCAAGTGTAGCCTGATGAAGTTTGCAGATGACACCAAGTTGAGTGGGGAAGTAGACACTCCAGAAGGGAGAGCTGCTCGGCAGGGAGATCTGGATAGGCTGGAGGAGTGGGCCAGCAAGAACCTTATGAAGTTCAACAAGGAAAAGTGTAAGATCATGCACCTGGGAAAACATAATCTGGGAGTGCAGCACAGACTGGGATCCACCTGGCTGTAGAGCAGCTCTGTGGAAAGGGACCTGGGGGTCCTGGTGGGCAGGAAGCTCAACATGAGTAAACAGTGTGCTGCTGTGGCCAAGAAGGCCAACAGGATGCTGGGTTACGTCAAAAAGGGCATCGCCAGCAGAGAGAAAGAAATCATTATCCCACTCTACTCAGCGCTTGTCAGGCCACACCTGAGTACTGTGTACAGTTCTGGTCCCCGCTGTACAAAAAGTATGTGGACAGGCTAGAAGGGGTCCAGAGAAGGGCCACCAAGATGATCAAAGGACTGGGAAGCCTGCCATGTGAGGATAGGCTGGGACAACTGGGTTTGTTCAGCCTTGAGAAAAGGAGGCTCAGAGGGGATCTCATCACCATGTACCAGTACTTAAGGGGTAGCTACAAAGAAGATGGAGACTCCCTTTTTACAAGGAGTCACATGGAGAGGACAAGGGGGAATGAACGCCAATTGCTCTTGGGGAGATTCCGATTGGACACCAGAGGGAAAGTTTTCACAGTGAGGACAGTCAACCATTGGAATAATCTCCCCAGGGAAGGGGTTAACTCGGCCACGTTGGACACCTTCAAGAGTCGTCTGGACAGGGTGCTGGGCCATCTTGTCTAGACTGTGCTCTTCCTAGAAAGGTTGGACTAGATGATCCCTGAGGTCCCTTCCAACCTGTGATTCTGTGATTCTGTGTTTTTTAACCTTTCAGTGCCTTAAATTCTGCAGCCAGAATGTGCCATCAGGACAATATCCTCCCACATCTTGGTGAGAAGCTGGTCTGCATTGCCAGAAAGGCACTTCCTAAGTACAACAGAACAAAACTTACTTTTGCAGAGGGTAGACTCTTCTGTGCTGAGAGAGGACATGTGCCCAGCACCAGCTTCTTGCACCAGCTTCATCCCAAGCTGGGAGAAGACAAATAGCAGCTGACTCTTACACCAAATGGCAGAGGCAGGGATGACTCCTTGAGTTCTCCCCAATGTCCTCTGTAAATACGATGTGTCATGGTTTCAGCTGGGATAGAGTTAATTTTCTTCACTGTAGCTGGTATAGTGCTGTGCTTTGAAATTAGCAGAAAAAAAAAAATCCTGTTGAGATAACACACAGATGTTTAGGCTGTTGCTGGGTAGCGCTTGTACTAGTCAAGGACATGTCCAGCCTCCCATGCTCTGCTGGGTGCACAAGAAGCTGGGAGGGGAGGGGGCACAGCTAAGAGAGCTGATTCAAACTGACCAAAGGGATATTCCATATCATGTAACGTCATGCCCAGTATGCTACCTGGGAGGGGCTGGTCGGGGGAGGGAGGGAGCAATCGCGGCTCGGGGACGGGGCAGTGTCGGTCGGCGGGTGGTGAGCGGCTGTATCGTTCGTGTTGCTGCGGTTTTTTCCCCGTTTTCCCTTTCCTTCCTTTTCCCTTTTATTATATTAACATTATTGTCATTATTATCATAATCATTTATCATCATCATTTTATTGTAATCATTAAACTGTGCTTATCTCAACCCACAAGTTCTTTTGCTCGTCCGATTCTCTTCCCCATCCCACAGGGGTGGGGGGGGGGTGAGCGAGCGGCTGCGTGGTGTTCAGTTGCCAGCTGAGGCTGAACCACGACAGATGGCTGTCAGTGTCACGCCAGGGCTGTCCAAAGAGCTCCTTCTTCTGCCACCCCAGGTGAAGAAATCAGCCTGCCAGGGATGGAGGCTCTAGCGCAGACTTCCCTGTGGATCACACAGAAAAAGCTGTCAGCTGGCTTTAAGCGTTTTTAGAAGGATAGAGATTTTTTGCATCAGTTATTCATCATGATAAATGCCAAGAGCTGAAATAAACAACATGACAGTTTTGTAATTATAAAGTTCCAGTATATTTTTAAGGCCTAATTTTTTGTTATGGCAACATATTTATTCGGTGACATCTTCACCTGTGTAATGTTAATATATGTTTTATATCTCTAAATAAAACTAAGCAAGAAAGGATTTTCCAGGTTCTTTGAATTCTTGCTTGATCTATTCTGTCCATCAGAATAACTTTTAAAATTATATTGTCATAAATCACTAGTTTTTGAAAGCACAAAGAGAATGTTCAAAATCTGTAACTAAAGCTTTGCAAGACCAGTAATAACATAAAGAAAAACTTTTAGTTCAAAGGACTTTAAACACTTCATCAACTAATATAGACAATATACACAGAGATCACTTCCATCTCGGCTACCAATCTTGCACAGATGGTGTAGAAAACTGGGGTAAATCTCATTGAGACTAAGCTATACGAACATAGGCTTAATTAGCATAGTGCGTCTTACACAGTGTAAAACAGAAACAGACTGCAATAACTGATCACAGCATAAATTGGTTTATTTTGATCCTTCCTAGGGAGGCACAAAGTATTTTTTTTATTTTGCAGATTTCACTGTAATGAATTAATTTTAGCTTGCTGGAAAAAGCAAACACAAACAGGAAATAAGGATGATGATAGAAAAATTAATCACACCAAGATTTGCATTTATGCTGAATTTTGTTCCTATGACTGATCCCACTGCCTTCAGCTGGCTAATTCACCACACAGATTTAAACATGTACATAAAACCTTGCTGGACCAGGGCCTGCCATTAATTTGGAAACAAAGCTATTGTCCCCTAGGCTTACTCACAAACTACACTTGTTTATTTAAGTCAATAAACTTGTATAAATCTCTTTGTAAAAAAGGCTATTTCACTTTAATGATGGTTTATTTGAGGTTAGCATAAATGTGTTTCTAATCAACTAATCCAAAATAAAGGATGTAGGCAGATGAATGGTGTAGTGTTTGGAATAATAAGAAAGGACAGAGGGATAGAAAACAGAAATGCTGACAACACAAAATGTTTCTAATCTATAAATATTGGGAAAACAGTGTCCTGGTTTCAGCTGGGATAGAGTTAAATTTCTTTGTAGTAGCTAGTATGGGGCTATGTTTTGGATTTTTGCTGGAAACAGTGGTGATTGATAATGTAGAGATGTTTTGGCTGTTGCTAAGTAGCACTTACACTGGTCAAGGACTTTTTCAGCTCCCCATGCTCTGCCAGGTGCACAAGAAGCTGGGAGGGGACACAGCTGGGACAGCTGACCCCAACTGACCAACGGGCTATTCCATACCATATGATGTCATGCTCAGTATATAAAGCTGGGGGAAGAAGAAGGAAGGGGGGGACGTTTGGAGTAATGGCATTTGTCTTCCCAAGTAACTGTTACACGTGATGGAGCCCTGCTTTCCTGGAGATGGCTGAACACCTGCCTGCCCATGGGAAGTAGTGAATGAATTCCTTGTTTTGCTTTGCTTCCGCGCGCGTCTTTTGCTTTACCTTTTAAACTGTCTTTATCTCAAACCAATGAGTTGCCTCAGTTTTACTCTTCTGATTCTCTCCCCATCCCACCAGGGGGGGAGTGAGCAAGCAGCTGCGTGGTGCTTGGTTGCTGACTGGGGCTAAACCATGACAGTCCATTTTGGTGCCCAACATGGGGCACAAAAGGTTTGAGATAACAACAGATTTGATTGGAATGTGCTAGATGGAATTTATAGCTGTTATTGCTATTTAGCTATTAATTGGCAGGCTTCTGTGCTTGCTATGGGACTTGCCTGACTTACTGTATATACATACACTGTATGCCTTAAAGTCTAGTGCTCATTAGTGGCGCTTTTTGCTTTCGCTGCTTGCTGTACTGCTTATCACCTTACCTTGCTGGGCCTGGGAACATTCTGATAACAGCAATGGCCAGGCGCCTGGGCTGGCAGATGGCCAGGGCCCCGCTGCTGTTTCTGTGCCGCGGTACTGGACAGGCTGGAACTCCAGTGTGAACTCGAGTCAAAGGGACTGTGACCTGTGGATGAGTCCATGTGGGAGCAGGACACCCCAAAGCATCTGTGGCTGTGTATAAGCCCGTGCCAGAGCAGGTATATCTCGAAGCACCTGTGGCCTTGGTTATTTCTGTGACACAGCAGGTATATCTCCGAGGCAATTGTGGCCCAAGGATAAATCCATCTTGGAAAAGGTACGCCTCAAAGTGTCTGTGGCTGTAGATAAGTCCGTGCTGCAGCAGGTACACCTTGAAGCATCAGTGGCTGTGCATGAGGTCATGTCAGAGCACCTCAAAATGCGTGGCCATGGATAAGCCCACAACGGAGCAGGTTTACTTCTGGAGGGACTGCAGCCATGGGAAAAGTCATGTTGGAGCAGGCTCTGGAGGGACTGCAGCCATGGGCAACGCCATGTTGGAGCAGGTTTACTTCTGGAGGGACTGCAGCTGTGGCTAAGGCCATGCTGGAGCAGGTATAGCTCTGAAAGCATTGAGGCCTATGCAGAAGGCCACGCTGGAACAGGCGCACCTCAAAGCAACTGTGGCTCTGGATAAGTCTGTGCTGCAGCAGGTGTACCCCTGGAGAGACTGTGGCTCCTGGGTAAGGCTGCACTTGGAGCAGGTACAACCCTAAAGGACTGCAGTCTGTGGATAAGTCCAAACCAGAGCAGGGGCAAGGGGAGGAGTTCATTACAATGTTAAGCCTGATGGTCTGATCCAGATGGACCGGGGTGGACACTGTAATGGAAACACCTTTAAATTGTTCTAACCCGGGATTTGAGTTACATATTATGGAAGTTACTATAGCAGAAACCCCTTGTTACTAGCCAGGCTGGGAGCAAGGGGAGGAGTTCATTGCAATGTTAAAACCTATAACCTGGCCCAAAGGGGCCAGGGGTGGAGATTGTAATGGATATACCTTTAAATTGTTGTAACCTGTGATTTGAGTTGCATGTTATAGGAATTACTACAGCAGGAACCACCCAAACCAATGGAGGACAAACCTTTCAAGAAGCAGGGCAAGTGCAGCAGTGACCTGACCTGAGCTGGCTTTGGTGCCCAGTAACTCCACGCAACACACCACCTCTCCTGTCCTGAGTGACCACAAGAACAGATGGAGACCAAAGCCATGGACTAAATGATGTCTGTGTATTTTATCAAAGGATGGGAAGGGGAGTGGAGGTTAATGAGGTTGTATTGGACTTACATCAAGGGCTGTGTAGGGGAATAGACAGGGATCGGTGACCGGAAGATCACGGGCTGTGACGGAAAGATAGACTCCTCCCCATAGGAGTGGCAGGAACAGGAAGCGCAAGAGCTATATAAGCGTGTGACGCAGCTAAATAAACGGACATTTTGTATCCATCATATTGATGTCTGTGCATCACTGTCCCCAGGGTGGGTAGAGCCCTGTGTCCCGGAGGTATGCGGCCCAAGATAAGTTCTCCCGTAGAAGCGTACAGCTACAAGTGGTGACCCCGACGTGATCGACGGGGCGGCATGGCAGGTTCGCCGGGGGGAAAAGATAGCTTGGGGCACGCAGGGGCGGGACGGGGAGCCGCAGGACGGCGGGCGCGCCATGGAATCAGTCGTAAAGGTACTGAAGGAATTGGGGAAGGAATATGGAACTTCGATTTCGAAGGCGCCTACCTCAAAGGCCATCCAATGGATGATTACGCAGGGGCTCATACGAAGTCCCGCAGACATATTTAATAAAGATAATTGGGTGAGAATTAAAGAGGAGTTAGCCGAAAGGGCTATGATGGGAAAAACCCAGTACATACAGCTCTGGGGAAAGATACACCGGTTACTATTGAAAGCTCGGGATGATCAGGAGACGTGGCGGCAGGCGCGGCTGTGCCTGCACGGTGCTACAGGCGACAGTAGCCCGGAAATAGACCCAGGAGGGGCAGTGGGGACGCAGACAGGGGCAAGCATCGCCGGGGATGGGAAAGAAGGGGAGAGTTCGGACGGAGTAGCCTGGCCAGCGACTCAGTCTGAGGCTCCCAAAGAGGTGGATCGGGAAGCGGCGGTGTTCCCTGTTGAGCCAGCAGGACCTTTGGAATGCCCCCCCCGCATACCCCTGGGACGATTTGGCACAGGCGCGGGTACCTGCGCGCGGGGAGGGTGACGTGGCGGCGGACGCAGCGGGAGTGACGGAGCGGAAGGAGAAAGATGATCAGCGCCGGCAGCGGCACCGCCCTCTGCCCGACCCTCGAGACTGGCTCCCGGGGCAACCCTTGAGATGGGAGTCGGACGAGGAGGAGGATTGGGGTGCCTGGAGGGGAGGACAGGGTGGGTATAGATCAACCTCGAGTAGCAGCGAATCAGAAGTTGGGGAGAAACCGATGTCCACATGTGGGAAGACGGGGCAGATTGCCTGCAGCGCTCAAAAAAGAGGCATAAGGCAGCAGGGACTCGGAGGACCAGTCAGAAGGAGGGAAGAGAGACTGCCAAAAGGGGAGGTCCGGAGCGCTGCAGCTCCGGAGGGGTCCGCGGAGGACGTGCTGCGGCAGCTGCAGCAGGCTATGCACGCACTAGGGGAAGTAACTCGGCGGCAGACAGGACTCTTAACGACGGGTGTGCCCCAGCGACAGTCAGTCGAGTTACCTAACTGGCGGCTGATAGCCAGAGATTGTAGCCTCGATGGAGTAAGGATAGAGATGCCCGGGATATTCCCTGTCCGGATAGCTCCTGGAGGAGGGGCAGGGAGCTGCAAGTGGTGATGGAGAGTTCCTGTAGAGCGTATAGCGAAGTGGGCAGGTATGAAAAAAAGCGGAACCTTGGCAAAAGATAGAGCAAGGACTAGCAGAGCCATTTACAACGTTTTGTGACAGGTTGCAGAAGGCTATTATAGAATCAGAATTGCCACCAGCAGCCAAGGAGGCAGTCCTTATGGATTGCCTCCGAAGTCAAGCAAATCCGCAAACACAAGATGTCCTCCGCACCCTGGTGGTGGGGGCATCATTGGGTCAAACCATCAGGCATGTCTTGCGCCAGGAGGCGTTGAATCAGCATGGCGGTGTGGGAGCGCACATCTGCCAGAACCCTGACTGTGGAAGCGAAGAAAGGGTGATGGTGCAAGCGGCCGGGGTGGGGCTGAGATGTCACTTGTGTGGACGGCAAGGGCACTTTAAAGCTGGGTGCCCGCTAGCGGAAAGGGGAGGACGTAATGGAGGAGGAGCGCGCCCAGTAGGGAGGTGCTGGGTGTGTGGGAAGCCAGGACACCTGGCAAGAGATTGTCCAACCACAAAGCCGGGAAACGGCCAAAGGAGGGCGAAGCGAGGGGGATTCGCGCCTCCTGTGAGTCAAATAGCCCCCATCATGGTGCCAGTGCCAGGAGCTTGGCCCACCATAGCGGGCCAAGGGGGAGTGAACCTTCAGGCAGGGGAGCAGAACCAGCAAGATTTGCAGGTTACAGCCCCCGCATGGCCTTGGTCATAGGCTGTGACGAGAGACCCATGGCGGCGGTGATGATTACCCCGCAAGAGCCAAGTTGCCCAGCACGGATATGCCTGGGAATGTTAGTGGATACCGGGGCAGATGTCACAGTGATGCCACTCGAACGGTGTCCACCAACTTGGCCCCTTGCCATGGGAAAGCGTATAATAGGGGTAGGAGGAGAACAACAAATGAGGACTAGTACTTGCCCTGTAAAACTCGAAGTCATGGACGAGGAGGTAGGGAAGCTCCTCACGGCCGTAGTGACCATACTAGTAGCAGATGGGGTAGCAAGCCCCTTGTTAGGGCGAGACGCCCTTGCCCAGATGGGGATCGGGTTGAAAAATTTAGCATAAGGGCCACTGCCTCAGAGGGGCTTCGTCACCACAAGTTAGTGTGGAAAACCGAACAGCCCGTCTGGGTGGAGCAGTGGCCCCTGACAACAGAGAAAACAGAGGCTGTAAGTGCTATAGTAAAACGAGAGCACGAAGCGGGGCACCTAGAGCCCTCGATGAGCCCGTGGAACACCCCTATATTTGCTATAAAAAAGAAAGATAAAAACCAATGGAGGATGCTGCATGACCTTAGAGCAGTAAATCAGCAAATGGAGGACATGGGGCCTCTCCAACCTGGCCTACCAGACCTGAGTGCTGTCCCGAAAGGATGGCGAGTCATTGTTTTAGATATCAAAGACTGCTTCTTCAGCATTCCACTACATCCAGATGATAGAAAGAGAGTTGCCTTTACTCTGCCCGCGGTGAACCGCGCAGAACCAGGTAGTAGATGGCAGTGGACAGTACTTCCGCAGGGGATGAAAAATTCTCCAGAGATCTGCCAGAGGTATGTGGCTTCTGCATTGCAGCAAGTAAGGCAACAGTATCAGGAGAGAATCTACATGATCCACTACATGGATGACGTCCTCATAGCTGTGCCCACCGAGGCATTGTGTGAACAAGTCTTTTCAGACACCCAAAGGGGCCTTGCGGGACAGGGCCTCAAGGTAGCTGAGGCAAAGGTACAGCGAGGACCAGTGTGTGGATTTCTGGGTGCTAGAATACAAGGGGATTGCATACAAGCTCAGCCTATTAAACTTACACCTAAGGTTAAAAATTTACACGATGTACAGAAGCTGGTAGGAGCACTGCAGTGGTTGCGGACATTCGTGCGCGTCACCGGTGAGGAGATGCAACCTTTCTATGCGTTGCTGAAAGGGGCCGACCCATGGGAGCCCAGGAGTTTAGACCCTGAGGCAGTCCAGCAGTTGCAGATGATAGAACGTCAAATGCAAAAGGAAGGAGTATGGCGGTGGGACCCTCAGGAGGAATTAATTGCAGGTTGGATTCTGACTGCCGGTGGAGGATTAGGATTGCTATATCAAATACGGACAGGGGAAGAAAAGCCACTGCGATGGGTATATCAGAAGGTTCCCAAGGATGCGTTCTCCACAAAAGTCAAGGTAGCCAGGGGAATGATTTGGCGTCTGCGACGGGAAAGCAAGGGAATCGTTGGGAAGGAGCCAGATAAGCTGACAGTGCCGTGGAATGGGGAGAAATGGCGGAAGGTGGTAGAGAGTGAAGAGGATATACAATTGGCAGTATACTCATACCCAGGGAAAATCGTCACAGGCACGGTACAGAGGTGGGCCGAGACAGCCAAAGTGGTGGATTTAAGTGTGGATAGTAGAGTTTTGGATACCCCTCACCCAGGACCAACATATTTCACAGATGCTTCCTCGAAGACGAACAGAGTGGTGGTAGTGTGGAAACAAGAGAATAGTTGGATGCGCCAGACGTATGAGGAGCAGGGTAAAAGTGTGCAGTGGCTGGAGGCGAAAGCGCTAGAGATGGCCCTGCGAAAGGATATAGATCGGCATATCAATGTGTGCACAGACTCCTTATATGTGTATAAACTAGTCATGTCCATGAAACGAGAGGGTGTACCACACACGGAAATTGCCTTGATGCTAGAGATTGCTTTACCGCAGCGAGGAGCAACTGTGACAGTAATTCACATTCGCAGTCATCAGACGGGGCCTGGACCACTGATTGAGGGGAATCGCATGGCTGATGAGGCAGCCGCGGGAGTCTGGACATTGACGGAGGCGAAGAAACTGCATGAACAACTGCACCTGGGTGCTAAAGCCTTGGCAAAGGAGTGTGGCATCTCAGTAAGAGCAGCAAGAGAAGTAGTAGCCACCTGTCCTTACTGTCAGCACTCGCCATTGTGGGAGGCAGGAGTCAACCCTCGAGGACTGGAAGCAAATGCTATCTGGCAGACTGACTTTACTGAATGTCCACAGTTGGCCCCCGGATGGCACCTGGCAATTACAATTGATACATATAGTGGAGTCATCATGGCTACTCAACATCGGAAGCAGACTGCAACGCACTTGACTGCGCATTGGACCACGGTAATGGCATGGCTTGGAAAGCCCACCGAGATAAAAACAGACAATGGACCATGCTTTCGGGCTCGAAGTACCGAAGAATGGTGTAAAGCTCGGAATATTGTATTAAAACACGGCATTGCTTACAATAGCACGGGGCAGGCAATAGTAGAACGCGCTCATCGCACCTTGAAAGCAAAAATAATACAGCTTGGGGAGGGGGAGGGGTATAAGGGAGCTATACCCGTAGCAGCTCAGCAAACTATTTTAATGCGTGCATTATATTCGCTTAATCATTTTATACGCGGGCAGGATCAAGTTACAGCAGCGGAGAAGCACTTTGGCAAAGCTCAAGCAGGCGAGCGCTATCCGCAGGTACGAGTAAGGTTCCCAGGCAGTGAGCAATGGGAGAGAGGATGGAAACTGAGATGCCTGGGGAGGGGCTACGCCGCGGTTGAGAATGAAGGGCGCATAGAATGGGTGCCTGCAAAGTGTGTGAAAGCAGAACTGTGCAAGGATGTACAATGAATAATCCCTTTCTGAGTTGTCTCTTGCAGGGTCTGCTGACATGGATCCTCATGCTAGCCGTACCATTGGGAAAAGAAATGAGCTCCTTGACAAGATCGCAAGCAATATTGCAGCGAGAGCGACACTGGGAAAGGGCGGCAAAAGAGAGATATGAACTGGGATTGGATAGTAATAATTGGGGGGATCTTGTTGTGTGTAGTAACCATGGTTACTTGTGGGCTGCCATTGTTATGCTGTGTTATAAGACAAATCAAAGAGCGCCTGCAAGAGTTACATGAATATAGACCTGACCGCAATATGTATCCGCTTATGCAAGTAGCTTTGTAGAACTTTTAGCAGCATGGGGAGGGGGAGATGTAGGGGAATAGACAGGGATCGGTGACCGGAAGATCACGGGATGTGACGGAAAGATAGACTCCTCCCCATAGGAGTGGCAGGAACAGGAAGCGCAAGAGCTATATAAGCGTGTGACGCAGCTAAATAAACGGACATTTTGTATCCATCATATTGATGTCTGTGCATCACTGTCCCCAGGGTGGGTAGAGCCCTGTGTCCCGGAGGTATGCGGCCCAAGATAAGTTCTCCCATAGAAGCGTACAGCTACAGGGCTGTCAATTTTTTTGCACTGTGGGACTGTTTCCTTTTTTTTTTGCTTTGCTTTGAAATCTCCTAACAGCCCAGTCTGAAATGACAGTGATTTATGTAATGTTGGAAACATACTTCTGCATTTCAGAACAGGTAGTGAACAGGTCTGAGTTTCAACATTTCAGAGAAATTTCATTACTGAAAGATAAATAGAAGAGCAGAAATATGAAATGCCTTTTGATGTAATTTGCTCTTACTCCCAGCCTTAAGTCACAGCTTTTTTTAAAGTTTGAGGAGTACTTGGCCTTTTGCCCATATTTAATCTACTATATGCTGGTATGACTGGGTAGAAGTTCCTTTTCATTTTGGGGATTTTTATGCCCCGTGCAATAGCTTCTTTTTCATTTATGATGTTAAAGCTCTTCTCTAGTCACTGCAATGTAATGCCTGTTCGGACAGTAGGCCAGCAGTTAGTTGCCTTGAAAATCAACCAACGTGCTCCTCATTATGTGATGGGAAAAGCATAGCGTGATATCCTCTGTAACCCTCTACATGATGCCACAAGAAGTGATACAATGTGAATCTTCTCACAAATTTCATGTGCTATAAGAAGTGGTTTAAGCGTGGACTTAACCTTCTGAGGCTGAGGGAGACAGTCTCAACCCTAGAGTTGTTTCACGCTGTTACCTGCACGGGGGGAAGTTTTTGCAAGTGTTGCACAGTTTGCCTCTGTGGCAGGCAGTCCTACAACAATACGGAAAGGCTGCTTTCATGCCATTTGGCCATGAAGTAATGCAGCATGAAAGGGAATCTGTCCCTCTCTCAGTTCCCAGACCCAGATCCTCTGTGTGCCATTCTCTCTTTTGTGATCTTTTGCAGATTTGTGGAAGATGAAAGCTACCTTCACGTAAGTTTAGAGAGAAAATAACATGTTCAAAAGGCATTTATGATAAGCAGGGAAGCAACAGTGCAGCCACTGAT
Source organism: Phalacrocorax aristotelis (assembly GCF_949628215.1). Lineage (NCBI taxonomy): Eukaryota > Metazoa > Chordata > Aves > Suliformes > Phalacrocoracidae > Phalacrocorax > Phalacrocorax aristotelis. The sequence continues at coordinate 4,768,620 of NC_134310.1, read as the reverse complement.
GTAAGAGAGAAAGCACTTATTGAAGTATATGCTAGTGCTTCAGTAGCATGAGCTAAGAAATCTGGGAGCATTTAGCAGTGGTTCTCCATGGATTTACGGTCATTTTTATTATTGTGCTGGTTTTGGCTGAGAAGGGGTTAATTCTCCTCACTGTGGGGGTCGGCTACCTTTCCAGCTTCCCGCGCTCTGCCGCGTGGCGGGGGGTCTGGGAGGGGCAGGGCCATGGTGGGGACGGCTGACCCCAACTGGCCAATGGCAGGTTCATTCCATACCACGTGACACCGTGACCGGTATATTGGGGGGGGGCAGTGGCAGTGCGGAGGCGGTGCGGCGTTGGTCGGGTTGGCGGGGGGTGAGCGGCTGCGGCGCGTGCGGTTTGTTTTGGCGGTTCGTTCCCCCTCTCCCCTCCCTTCCCCCCTCCCCCGGGGCTTTGCGCCTCTCGTTGTTCTCCTTTACATTGCATTTCTATTGTTGTTTCTTTTAATTTTAATTATTAAACTGTTCTTATCTCAACCCACGAGCGTTACCCTTCTGATTCTCTCCCCATCTACCGGTGGGGGAGTGAGCGAGCGGCTGCGTGGGGCTGAGCTGCCGCTAAACCACGACAATTATACATTATTTCCCATCTTGAACACGCTGGCTGATCCTTATGTATCGCAACTCTGTTCAAAGCCCGCCCTTTTTTTCCCCCCCCCCCTCAATTTAACAGGTCATTTTGACATATTGGTAATAATGACCTCAGCACAAAAACTATCTGCTCTGCCTCCAAGCCCTGCCTTCCTGGCATTGCACTTCGTACTTGTCTCCACCTTCACATAGTGATATCTGATAGTGTTGGGTCATTTAGAAATCCTAGGTGTCTTTGAAGTTATCTGATATTGGTGTTGTATTTCTTTTACCTCTTAGGGGATTTGGTCACAGCCGTCATGTATTCTCTGCAGCACAGTGCAGCCAGCTACTGTTTCATCATGTTTTCTTCAGTTCTTAGATTATTTCCCTTGCTCTTTCTAACAGACAGGTGACTGAAATACCACTGTGCTGTTTCTGTCTCTCTGTACAAGAAGCCATTTGTGAGGGTGTTGATCCCTCTGACACACATTAACATACCTTGTGAGAGATGCTGATGCTCTTCCACTGCAAGTTCAAATCCAAATGGGGCTGTCAACCATCTGTACCTAACCACTAATGTCCAAAATGTGCTGAGCTACACGGTTTAGCTAATAAACAGTTACCAGCTTCAGTATCAGGGATCGAGTTTTGCTGTTTCTTTGTTTTTACAGATTAGGTGCTATTTCTGCAGCCGCAGGTGTGTGGCTGGGAGCCCTTTCCAGAGTGGTGTTTAAGTTGCAGATGCACATCTTGCCTGGCTTGTCCACGGCAACCATGCTGCTCAGGTAACTTCTAGGCTCTGTGATTTGCAGCCCCGGTGCCACCTTCTTCCATTTCCTTTCCTAAAGAAAGGAGGTTTATGCAAATGTTGTGGTTTTCTTTTTTTTTTTTTGTCAGAGTCCCCCATGGCAACGTTCTGACCTATTTCAACCAAACCTAACAGAGACGCAGAACTTTCAGAAATACAAGGTCTGTCAAGTTTCATGGCAAACAGCAGCTACATTTGTCATGGCTTTAGCTGGGATAGAGTTAATTTTCTTCACTGCAGCTGGCATAGTGCTGTGCTTTGGACTTAGTATGAAAACAATGTTGATAACACACTGATGTTTTGGTTGTTGCTGGGGAGTGCTTGTACTAGTCAAGGACTTTTCCAGCTTCCCATGCTCTGCCAGGTGCATGGGAGGCTGGGAGGGGAGGGGGCACAGCTAAGAGAGCAGATTCAAACTGGCCGAAGGGATATTCCATATCATGTAACATCATGCCCAATATGTTAACTGGGAGGAGCTGGCTGTGGGAGGGAGGCAGCAATCGGGGCTTGGGGACGGGCAGTGTCGGTCGGCAGGTGGTGAGCGGTTGTATTGTTTGTGTTTCTGGGTTTTCCTTGTTTTTTTCCTTTTCCATTTTATTATATTATTATGATTATCATAATCATTATTATAATAATTATTTTTATTGTAATTATTAAACTGTTCTTATTTCAACCCACAAGTGGGGTTTTTTTGTGCTTTTGCTCTTCTGATTCTCTCCCCCGTCCCACAGGGGTGGGGGGAGTGAGCGAGTGGCTGTGTGGTGTTTAGTTGCCGACTGAGGCTGAACCATGACAACATTAGAAGAGAAAAGCCTTGTTAGTGCTCTGCCTGGGAGAAAGGCAGAGAAAGCACAGCTCTTATCAGCACTGTTTGCTTCCTTGGCTGTAGAGAAATGGTGGGCAGCTGGCCAGCCTGCACATGCTTAGCCCTGAACCAGCCATGTGCTGCTCTGTGCCTGGATGGCAAGCAAATAAAAGTAGGTTGGGGACATAGAAGGGAGCTTTGGCTATATCAGAAGTTAGCCTCAGGATATAAGAAGAGAGGGGGCTGTGGATTTATTGCAGTGTAGAGGTGAAGGGAACATCTGACAGGAATCCATAGAAAACCTGAGCTTAATTAACTTGCTGTTCATAATAAAAAAGTTTTTCTGAATGCAGTGAAACCTCCACAAAGCAAGTGCTATGCTGGCTGAATAGCCTGTATCAGTTTCCAGGTACAACATGCCTGGAACACCTCCTTATCTTTCAAAAACATGATGGTAATCTGTTAGGAGCTCTGTGTTGTCTGCAGCAGGTATCTTCTCCATTTTACATTTGTGTTCATTTCACGACTGGTTTGAATCTCAAACTGATGGAACAGGGGGGAAAACACCACAACAAAAAAACTGAATAAGCTACACATCTGCTTCAAGGTGGGAAAATCCAAGCACAGACAAGGCAAGAGGGAGAGTTCTCCAAGTCCACATCTATCGTTCTGTCAGAAGGGCTAAATGATGGGAGAGGTGCCTCACCTGGCTCCTGAGAATACAAAACCTGTTGAGATGGGATACGTGCCCAAGATGCTGAATCATAACACCGACATCACCGAGTACAGAAACTGTTTCAGTCTAGAAGAGGAGCATACCTCTGGAAAGCAAGCTGTTATGCTGGTGAGATGGGACCAGAGAAGTTCAAAAGAAGTGGCCTGCAGCTGAGATATATGAGGATGGGGAGGAAAATAAGGAAAAGTATCAAAAAGTGGACACAGAAAAGCAGAGCATCTCCAACAGACTTATAGCAAAGCAGGAACAGACCTTTTCGCCCAAAGAAACCCCAAGCAAACCGCATTAAACTCCCATCTTGTGGCTTCCCACTCATGCTTTGGGGAACCTGCCAGGTATCACCACAAGGACCTCTATAGATAAAGCAACGATGGGTCCCTAGCTTCTAACAGAGACTAATTTACTTGTGGTGAGCCTGGGCGTTTACTTAGGCACAAGAATTCAGTTATATTACATCATTACCACACCACAGGTGGTTAAAGCTGTGAAAAGTCTACTGAAGGCAGTCACTAAAAGAAAACTAACATGAGGGGAAAGCCCCTCTCTTAAGAGCCACTGGATATGAGGAGGGCAGCCCCCTATGCTGTGCGGCGATGCCGGCAGCCCCGAGGCTGGTGCAGTCTTCAGGGTGGCCTTATCTCAGTGTCACACCTTGGGGACCGTCAGGATGGCAGTGGCTCTGCAGAGCCCATCCTAGCCTGAAGCTGGATGTAATCGCAGGAGACAAAGCCTCGGGCAGCTTAAATCTGTTTTGGAATGAGATCAGGGAAAGGGGGCCTGGTGAGGGGCCAGGGGAGCGGGGCCACGCCACCCTCAGGGCACAGCTGCGGGGACTGAGGGGTGTTGTGCCCTGAGGGGCCACCATGGCTCCTACCCCACTCCCACCCTCTGAGGGAAGAGGTTTAACCCTCCCTTGCCCAAGGAGCACTTAAGCTTCGAGTTAGTTGTGGCTTTATTGGCCGCTCGAGGTATCCCCGTGCCGGGCCTGACGTAATTTCTGACGGGAAGGCGCGCACTACTTTTTCTCTGGTCCCACCCGCGCCCTCCGCGGAAGGTTACGGGGTCTGTCCGCGAAGCTAGGTAGTTCGGTTACGCGCCTGCGGGTCACCCAAACCGCCGTCCCGCTTCTCCTTTCCCGATCAACCGTCCCTAGCGGGTGCGTGGGGCGCAGAGTGACAGCCGGCGCGTCCAATGAGCGGCGGGGTACGCAGCACCTCCCACCCGCCTCCGGCTCCCTTTGCCTCGCGTTTTTTTTTTTAATTTCACCTTATTTTTTTTTTATTTCCGCCGCGGGCACTCGATTGGCGGCTCAATGCGCCAATCGGCGGCGCGGGCCGGGACTCCTGTCCCGAAACCCAATCGTTAGCCGCTGTTCCTCAAGTGACGGTCGGTAGGGCCAATGGGACGCCTCCCCGCCCACCGCCGGGGGCGGGGCGGTCGTGCAGGAGCAGGCAGCGCTGAGGGAGGAGAGAGATCGCGCAGCTCGCTGAGGAAGAGGTTGGTTTTGAGGTGGTTTGGGTGGGTGGTCCTGGTCGTGTCGTGGGGATGGGGGTTACCGGGCGGCTGCTCCTCGGGAAGGGGAGCCCCGTCGGCTGCGTGCGGGCTGGGCTGGGTCGGGCCTGGGGGGGAACGCACGGAGCAGGCCTGGTCCCGGTGGGGGACGGGGACGCCTCCCCACGCCCGCCCGTCTCCCCCTTTGTTGTGGTGGGACGGCGGCGGCGGGCTGGGGCTCGGCGGGGGGCTGCGAGGGGCGGGAGACAGCTCTTGCCCGCTGGGTCTGTGGGAGGGGAAGGGGGGGGGGCGTGTCGCTGTGTCCTCCCGCTGTGTCCCCCCCGGATGAGGGGTGGGGAGGGGCGGCTTGTCCCCCCCCCCCGTGTGTATATATGGGGGGGCGAGGGGAGGGGGAAACAGAAAGCTCTGTTTTTCCTCCCCCCCCCCCCCCCCCTTTGCCCTGTCTTTTTTCCCTTGCAGTGATCAGGTGTGCAAAACTTGGCGGCGAAGAAAGTTAGGAGCAAGTTTTAAAGAAGCGTTTAGGATTGCAGGCTTCGCTTCAGCCAGTGCCCTTTTGTCTGTTCCTCTCCCAATCCAGAGCAATGGATGTGAAATACACGCTGCCTACATGCGAATTGAAGTTAATGGTTTTCTTCGTGGCGCTAGTTTAATGCTGTAGCTACCCGTGCATTGTAAAATGTAAACAAACATAATCTCTTAAGTGCTTCATCTACCTAGATAAGCACACGGGAGAAGTGTTGCGATAAGTATGAGTAGTTGGTGTTACTGCAGAGTTGCAGAGTTTCTAGTTGCAATTTTTTCTTTTTGTGGGGAGTGGAGGGGAAGAGAAAAAGTGTGACACAGCGTGGTCTTTTAGTCTTCACTCTGGAGAAATAAGAAGGAAAAAAAAGTGGGTGGGTGAAGACCCCTTGTGATAGTCTTGGAGAGCTGTTGAATTGAACAGCTGGAATTCAGATTGTAGCCTAGTCTCATGTCTTTTTGGTTATCTGTCACAGTTTGTGATGAGGGAAAAAAAATTAAACCGGACGTGTGTTGTGCTCTTTTCAAATACTTTACAAACAATAGCATTAAGAAAAAGTTTTGCTTACTGGGTTTACCAAACAAGGATTTCTGAAAATGCTGCTGGTGAACTAGTGAATTAGTGAGAATGCTGAAATTGGTGTGTTGCATGTAGAGCTTGTGTTATCACAGTTCATGGTTGTAAATGAGCAGCAAGAAGATTATAATGATAGCTTATTAGGAGACCACACATAACAGCAGGTTTTTCCTGTTCTTAAGTGTTTCAGCCCAGAGAGCTGTACTTTCAGACTGATTTGTGACACTATTTCTGTGGGGGCTGGATTCTGTAGTGAGAAACGGATTAGTTTTTGCTCTGTTCTCCAGACTGGGGGTGGGAATCCAAAACAAGCAACCCTTCTTGTTGTTAAGGTGAAAGGCTTCTCTTAGCAGAACAAGGTTGCTGTTTAGACTTTCTTGTGCTTTATCGAGGTGTTGGAGTTTGTGTGGTGTGTGAGTAGATTATTTTTGTGTGTGTTTGTTCTGAGGCATAGCTTTAAAACTTTAACATTTACAAACACTAGTGAACTAGAGGGGAATGAGCGTGTAAGTGAAGGGGAGGTTTTTGAAGTCCTTTCCCCCTGTTGGCTTAGCACTATCATGATGAAAGATAGCATTAGTTACAAATGCCTTTCAAAAAGAGGAAAGGGAGGATCTCATTTAAGCTGGTTTAAACTTAACTTAACTTGGGATGTTTAATAGAGTAACCTGGTTCTGTTGTTGTGTGGGTCAGACTTGGACTACACTGACAGTCACTGAAACAAACAAGTATTTGAAGGTCCAGTCTTCTTTATGGAAGAAGCTGGGTGTGTGTAATATAATCTTGGAGAAGAATTTGTCAACTTTCCCTGAGGTTCTGTTTGACAAAAAGAACAACACAATTGGAAAAAACGAGGTTAAAAAAAATTGGTCTCAACTGATCTTTTTTCTTCCACCCAGAAGCTATATTAGTGAACAAAATCAAATAAATTTGAATTACACAGTGATTTTTTCCAAATGGAAGGCACTCCTGGGTTCTCTTCCGTCTTCCTGTTCCACTTGATCTTTCAAAAGTGTTGAGCACCTGTTGATATAATTGAGTTTATTGGAGCTCAAAAAAAATCTCTGCTTCTGAGAGCAACTTTAAAAAACAAAACTTGTTTCCATCTCTCTAATCCCTTTCCCACAAAAGTACTGGGAGAACAGGCTTTGTAGGAGGTTCTGGATAACAACGAATCTGAGCTCTGCTTGAGACTGAAGAGAATTCCAAAGTTTTGTTTCTATAAAGAAAGTATGCAAAGTTTTAATTATAAAAAGTATTCTAGAGTTTTCAAATGTGTTCAGTGCTGCCTTAATGATTGTGCATGTAAATGCCCTGTAATTAAAAGCATCCATTTATGGGCCTGACTTGCTAAGTGAGCTGTAAATTCTGCTTTTCAGATTGGATTTAATGACTCTTATCATAAAGCCACAAACTGGTTGTGAACTGTGCTGAGAGGCAAACAATACCTAAGCTTACTTTGCCAAAATATTTGTAATTGTTGACTTGTTAAACTGAATTGCCGCAGGTCATGCGATGGGATTAGGTTTTTGTAATAGAATGGAGAGTTCAATAGTCTCTGGGCTAGAAGAAATTGGCTGCTGCAGAAAACCTTCCTAAACATTGCTCTCTGCTTCCAGTAGAGAAACTGTGTTAGGAACAGTAAGGCTTCGTTCCAGATAACATGTTGTTATCCTTATGTGTGTTTGACATCCATAGTGTGAAGTAAGACCAAGAAGAGACTGTGAGAGAGCAGTTCCTGGGGGTCTATCAGTTTAGCCTGGGGCTCAAGCTTGATTTAATTACACTGGAGCAATATGAGCTTAACAAGGCACTCTTCACTGCAGAGTGAGCTCTGCTTGTTGGGGGGGGCTGGCCTGTTGGAAGAATATTTGTTAGGCCTGTTTTGAAAGTGAACTTCCATTAACTAATTGTTAAATACAATTATTTATGGTTTAATGAAGTGGAGAAACTGCTAAACTATACATATGAAAACAGGAATAGGTACCTAGGTACCTGATAATCAGTTCTGTGAGTATTCCTGTCAAATTTAGCCCAGGAGTATTTATTTCCTAAAATAATGAGACTGACACTCCTGTTACACAGAAAATTTTAGGCAAAACAAATGAGGTGGGAAGAGCTTGAACTGCTGTGGTTTGGAGTGCTTATTTGGTGCTTTTGTGGGGCTGTTAAGGCCTTTTAGTTTTAAGGAGCAATACTGTGAGGTTCATAATATGAAGTACATGGAAGAAGTTTACTGCTTTGCAGAGACAGGTGGATTGACTGACCGCAGTTGTGGTAATTTTCCTCTTCTGTAGTTCTAGGAGAGTTGCTGAAATACATTGGTCCTATTAGTAGTCTAATCAAAGGTCAGTAAAATTAATATCTCTTCTCATGCCTCCAGTTGCATGCAATTTTAGTGTGCTATGAATGCATGTGTTAATACAGCGGGCTAATTTTCTAATAGCAATATAGCTTTTCATTACTACATTTATCTGTAATTTGCAGTAGCCCTTAGTAATTGAAGAAAAATCCAGCTTCTGAAGCTTTCATAATATTGTGATCATGCCTATTTTAGTTCTGTGTATGAGAAACATGAGTTTTCTCATTTGATTCTGATAATCAAACTTCATGAAATGAGCAAGAGGAAAAAAGTCTTTTCAAAGTAGGTGGGTAGTTCTGTTTTCAACGAGCTGTATAAAGATAATGCAGTTACGCAGAGTTTCAAGATGCACTGCAATACTAGACCATAATAAAACTTAAAAATTAATGTGTAAATTGAGTTTGTATGTAGGCACGTTACAAATTCCTCATTCTAAAGCTGACCCAGAGGAAGAATTTTCTTCACTTCTGTCCCCCCAGATCACAAGCAGCCTGCCTTGAACTTTGTCAGCTCATGTCAAAGCTGAACCGGGACCTTGGCTTGCTTTCTTGGAGCTTTGGTCTGTGAGCGGGCCAGATGGGAGCCCCTTGGAAGGGAGTTCTTTAGAATCAATCCCCACTGCTGGCCTAATTGGCTGAAAAACTGAACTAGGGGGTGGATCTGAGGGCATTGTTCAATAGGGCTGAATTCCCCTTCCTACAGCTCTCTGCCCCCACCTTCCCAAAAGCAAACAACCCCAAACACTCAAAAACCAGTAAGGGAATACTTGAAGCTGTCCTACTCTGACCTGAATATGAGGAGGGAAGGATGGGCACCATCTCACTTTCTCATGTGGTGGTTCTTCAGAAAAGTGTGTATGTGGCAGGAGGTTTGAGCTTCTCCAGTATGACAAAATCAGGTGTCTATAATATGCATTTGTAGGGGAAGAAAGAATTAGCCCTTCTGGAATCTCAAAAGGCTGTTTTTGGAGGGGTTGTGCTTGCAATAGAAGTAGTGAAATGTCTTCTCTTGTCTGTTCTACTAAGTACTTTACCTAGAGTATGTTCTGTCTGAGAGGGAAAAGACTGGCTTTGATTTTAGTTTGAACTTCTTACAGGATTCAGGTTTCCTGTGAGTTGAGATCATTAACATTGGGGAAAACTTTCTCAGATTCTGCTGAGAATAAGCTGTCTCCTTGTTTGGAGTAACACAGCCTAAAGGATCCAGAAGCAGATCATAAATTAGTTCTGTTTTGCTTCTGTTCAGTGCAAGATGAAACACTTGTTTTATTGTTTCTCTGAGTCTTAATGACTTTGTCTTAATAGAGGAGGCTGAACCACGACAAGGCAGTACTGCATAAGCTATGCCCTTTAAAACTTCAACTCTCAATACTGTTTAGCCTAATGTAAGATCTTGATGCTGCCTTAAATGGACTGTGCTTCAATTAATGTTACCTTATTGTGAAGCCACTAAAATCCCAGGGATGCATGTGAAGGGAAAGGGTGGATATTCCCATCCTCTTCTAAAAGATCTGAAACATTGTGCAGGTGGTGTAATGGATAAAGAATCTTGTCCAAATTCCAGGATTAATGAAAAAAAAAAATCGCCTTTAAAAAAAAAAACAAACAAACCAAAAGCCACAACCACAAAAATGGGATTAAAATAGGGAGGAAATGAACTTGTAGACTCTCTCTCAAATGCCACAACTTATTTTCCTCGATGTTCTTTCCCTAGGAGCTTAACCTCTGTCCTGTTTATTCCAGAAGAGCTCTCAGAAAGGAAGTTCCTCTAAGCCAGAATACTTCTAGTAAAACCAGGAGAGATCAGATTTCTTTATTTCAAGTTTAAGATGAATAAGCAGACTGACATGAAATATGTTGCATAAGGCTTTAGAATAAATTAGCCAGAAATCACTTGATATTTTTGGTAGCATCAGTGTGTTTATAGTATGTTCCAGGCACTCAGGAAAGGAAAACTTCCCTTGAAGATTTTAGTCTGCTAGCATGCTGCCCTTAAGGTTTTCTTCATCTTTTATGTTTAGTTATTGCTGGGATCATGGGCTTAATATTTAATACCACAGTAGAATGGAATAATAGCAGACATGACTCAAACTGTGACTTTAAAAGTTGCCAACTATGACACTGACCAACTATGGAGTAAGAGAGATGCTACGGTGGCAGAGATGAAACAAATACCACCAAAATTAGGCAATTTGTAAATTTTCCAGTATTAGTCTGTTGGGAGTAACAGCACGTGTTCCCTATGTTCCAGCAATCTACAGGAACACTTGTACCTCTCTGGGCAAGGGAGCGAGTACTCCTTGAGCATTAAAAGCTGCAGTTTTAAGGCACAATCCAGAGAACATGGAAAGGGATAAAATAGTGGCAGTTTTCTGCTCTGTATTGCACTGCTGCCTTGATGCTAATAGTTCAACTACAGTTGAGCTCAGAAGGGGTCTTGAAAATCTCCCTGCAGTTACTCACAGAGTCCCGATACCATTCCCACTGTGACACACAAACGTATGCAGGAAGGCAAAAGATTAGATTTGGGCTGTGATTTTTTGGGCCTCAGTAGGAAGAGTTGAGCAAGGGAGAGGCAGTGCAGAGTGCAATGGCAAAGCACATTTAAGGTCCTTAAAAGCAAAGGCCATAAATGGGTACTGTTATTGGAGATGGTTGGCTGTAGACTACAAGGAAGTCACAAGAACTATATTGCAGGGAAGCAGGCGTATCGCATATTTAGCTTGTATTTAATCTGTGGCCATTTTAGCAATGTGGAAATGTTTCTTGCAGTGTTGGCAAAGATTATTTTCTGGGTGCATTTGGGGAAAAATAATTCTATATCTTTATGTGGATGGAAAAAGTGTACAAGGAAAAAGCCTAGAGGAATATTTTTAGTGAGAGGCTGGTGTCAACATTGACAGTGTACGAGAGGATGATTCTTTAGGAACAAAGATCAAAACTTCTTATATTACTGTATCAATTTGAAGGTGAAAGTTACAGGTGCTGAATTGAAATGGGATTTGCTGGTCAAAAGTGACTCTTAAACCCACTGGTATAAACATGGTGTCTGAGATTGTCTAGGTGGACACAGATAAAACCCAACGCAAATGTAGGGCTCCTCATTTTTATTTGAGCTCCTGCCAGATGTTCAGCAGCAGACCATGTGCTGTCTGCCTTCTATCCAAATTACTCATGAGGTGTAGATTTCTGTCTTTGTACTTTTTATTTTAATTATAATGTTGAGAGCTTTAGGATACTATGACTAAAAAGATAAGGGAAAAGATGACCATAGACTGATACAATTTTTCTGTGGTCTCTAGATCAGTCCTCATGCAATGTCTTCAAGTACTTGTAATTTAATTGAAGTAGTAAAGCTTTCAGGCTTGGCATCTGTCCAGAGGAGCTTCCTAAACTGTATGAGCTGTGTTCAGATACTTTCTTTGTGACAAAAGGCTGATAGCCCTCTATTTGAGGGAGAGACATGATTCAAATGTACAGAATCATGAAGCTTGTGGATGAGATGAATACAAACAGTTCTTCAGCAAAGCTTGCAGTGGGTAGAACAAGGGGCACTTTCTGACACTAGAAAGGGATCAAATTAAAACAGCTAAAAGCCCTTCTTTAGACAGTGGGAAGTTAAACTCCGGTGCTGTCTGCCACAAGAGATTGTGGAGGTGGGTTCAAAAAGTGGTTCGATGAATTTGTGGACAACAGGTCCATAAATGGCTGCTAAAGGGAATAGGTGGGAGTGTAGCCTTTAATTTGCTGCTGTGTAACAGTTTAAGATGCTGAAGAATTGAGGTGAACGGGCTACATAAAACAGCCAGGTTCATGTACTTTCCTTGAGTAGCGTGTCCTTTTGCTGCCTTTGGAGATGGAGCGCTAGGCTAGATGCACTCTTCTGACCCAGTAGGGTATTTATTAATTTCTTTATTGCTGCTTTTTCCTTGCATAATTTGTGTTCATGGAAATCACTCAGAATTGAACCAAACCATGCCTTGTACTTTGCAGCGCCTCCTCTAGGCTTGGAGAAGAGTGCCACTTTTGCATAAATTAAGCTGGCCAAAATATTCTCCTGTGAGTACTCATTGCAATCAGCTGCAGTATTAAGCTGAATGAAGTCCTGTCCTACTTGTGTCACATTATCTCTGATCAACCTTTGAAAGATACGGGGCCATTACTGGAATAACTTAGTGAAATTCTTATTGATACTCCTGGCAAAACAATAGCTAGAAGGAAGAAGGTAGTTTAAGCTTCCCAGACTCTTAGTCTGCAGCTGTTGTATATGTTTTTTTTATTTTTTTAAATAGCTGCTAAGCTGCTATAATCATTGTAATAAAGGACTCTTTAAGTATGTCCCTTTGGGGTTTTTTGTTTTTTAAATTATTTTTTGCATTTTAAAAAGGGCTAACTTTTACAGGGGTAGCAGATCAACCTGTGCTTTCTGACAGCTTCTATAGAAGCTGGATGAACACACGTCTGTAAGGGAACTGGTTAAAACTAAGTATAATATCTGGAAATTTCTCATTAGTTAGGTCTGAGCTTACAGTCTTCTGGAAATGGGAAAAGGACTTTTTTTTTCTTTCTCCGAGTATGTCAAAATAGTATGAGGGTTCAAATATAAAGAAAAACTGAAATGTATGGGGTTTCTAGATTCCTGCTGTAAGACTTAAATCACTCAATGTGCATTTGAAGCAGAAAGGCAAATATTTTTTTTTAAAAAAGTAAGCACCAGTGAATACAGATGATGATATATAGATCAGCGTTATGTCTTAAGGGAGAGAATACTGCAAAATTGAACACCTCATCACAAGGAATATTGTAAAGCTGAAAAATTAGATAAAAGCATTGAGAATGTTTAGAGGGCCTGGAAGAATAGGCAATTTACCTTGGTGGTAAATGAGACCCTACTGAAGTGTGTGTTTCATAAGGCTGACAATCAAAGGAGTATTCTGGGGCATTGAAAGGTGTCAAATTGGAAGCTGAAGAACAGGAAATATGTATATGATGTGTCAGTGAGCTCCATGAACGGGAGAAGAATTGGCATGTGGATAAGCAGTGGTAGTGGTACGTGGTTGCCTCTGTCAGCATTGAATTTAATGTTCAGATATTACACCATCAGTTGCTAGTGTTTGAAATGTGATCTTTGAAAGCAAAAGAGGCTGTCGTCTTTGGTTTGGTATCTTCGAATTTATTGTGTATGCCTCTGAAATGTCTGGTGTTGGCCTTGCTCAGATGTCTTTTTATAAAGGTCACAATGTCTGCTGTTCCTGGTTTCAGAAACCTAGTGTGAGTGTTTCTTAAAACAGCAGTGGCCATGCAAACCTCCTGTTTCATCTCTGGTGCTACCCAGTGTATTGGATTAAGGGTCTAATATATTTCACTCCTGTGAACAGTTCAGAACATGTGGAAAGGGGAGTAAGACTGCTTAATTTGGCTTTGCCACCAAAATAAATGATCTAAATTGAAGTACATGGACCGGGTTGCATTTCCAGCGATGCAGTCAGTGTTAACACTGCTGCTGGGGCTAGAGTCCTCCATCCACGTTCCTGTAACCCACCTGACATCAGTGTGAGTACTTACGGTACCTTGTGTGAGCTGGTGCAACTTGTTAACCTGGAAGAGAACTAACTCAGCAAAAAAAAAAAAAAAAAAAACAAAAAACAAACACTTGATCAGGTTTTTACTTGGTTATTTAGCTGAGTCTTTGTGGAAAGGTATCGGCACTGGTGCCGAGGTGGTGGTGCCACAGGAAAGAAATGAAGGAGCCCTGGGCTTCCTGCGGCAGGAGGCTGTTGCATTGGCTTGGCTCCCTATGAAACCATGCCCCGAGTGTCCTATTCAGTGTTTAATTTGACAATGTTGGATATTGAATTTATTTTTCTTGTGTTTGGTGCAGCCAGGGCTTCAGTGCAATGCTTTTGCAGGCTGCAAAACCTGTGTTCTGAAATAATTTGAGGCAATTCAATAATTAGAGACAATGCTGTAATAATTTCACGTTATTGAAAGAATAAAAGTTCTTTTCTTATTATAGTCTTGTGTGAAAATGAATGCTTTGACTTTTTACCAAGGCCTCTACTGACAGGACAAGGGACAATGGTTTTAAACTGAAAGAGAGTAGATTTAGATTGGATATTAGGAAGAAATTCTTTACTGTGAGGGTGGTGAGGCACTGGAACAGATTGCCCAGGGAAGTTGTAGATGCCCCATCATTGGAGGTGTTGAAAATCAGGTTGGATGGGGCTTTGAGCAAGTCGATCTAGTGAAAGATGTCCCTGCCTATGGCAGGGGGGTCAGACTAGATGATTTTTAAAGGTCCCTTCCAACCCAAACTATTCTGTGAGTCTTTCTAAATGAATGATTGATGGATTGATTATTTTGAATCACTTGCATAAAGTTACCAGCATTAATCTTGAGTCCCTGTTCATTGGAACCTCTGTCTCTTGATCCCAGAAAACTACAATTCTTGCTTCAGTCATATTTTTAGGTGCTCTCAGAAGCTGGTGTATGGAGGTATAATTTAGTTGAAACTGAAATGTCATTCCTACTGAATATTCTGTTCTGTGGAAGTTGAAAAGTTATGATTTAAAGTTACCTGTAGAATATAATCTAGTGTTGGTTGACATGTTGGTCCTCACTGAAACAGCAAAGATACGACGAGGCATAAATTAGCTGTGAACTCTGTATCCTGAAGCATTCCAAATCAGCCATCCTGTTTTGCAGATGGGAAATGTCAATAAGACTAAGCTAGTATATTTTGGATAGAAGTGAAGCATGCATCTGTACAGGAGGGAGAGGCACGTAAGCTGCCTTGAAAGCTCAATTTGAGTAGCCTGAATGTAGCATTAGCTCTTAGCCATAACAAGGTATTTTCAGCTGACTGAACTAACTTATACAGCTTGGAAATATGGTAACTCTCTGGAGTTCAAATACCCATTTGCTGCCTGGAAATAAGGTTGGTTTTTACTTGAATGCCATACTTCTATTCGTAGGACCGTTGTGTCCTCAAGCACTTTCTAACAGCTGTCTGCCTGAAATAATACGGTTGATTTGAAGCTGATGCTTTAATACCGAAACCTAGCCTAATAGAAGCTGCAAAACCAAGATGTTTTGTCTACATTTCTCTTTTAAATGACTTGAGGTGCAAATTGCAGTGAATGGTAAACATAGTCCAAGTTTCAGCATACCTTCTAATCTTTTACTTTATATAAACATCCTGATTAGGTAGCTGATAATGAAAAGCTATCAATATTGAAAACAGTTCTATTACTCAGGTGCCTGCAAACTAAGATTTTAAAATACCCATTAATGAATATTGAAAGGTTTGATTTTAAGAACTGCCAGTTGAGAAGATTCCTCCTCTGTAGGCCATTGAACTCTAGATTGAAAGATGGGAATAAGCTTATTACCAGACTTTGGAGTAAATTTCAAATGGGTGTCCCTAGTGGAACAAAAATTGGTAGTTATTTAAAACATGACAAACAAATTGAGAAGGTCTTGAGAAGTGGCTGTCTGTTGGAAGACGTCTATCAAGCTTGTCATGGTTTAGCTGGCAACTCAGCCCCACCCAGTTGCTTGCTCACTCCCCCACTAGTGGGATGGGGGAGAGAATCAGAAGGGTAACACTCATGGGTTGGGATAAGAACAGTTTATTAATTAAAATAATTTAAAAAACCCCCAACACAACAAAAATGCAATGGAAAAGGAAAATGAGAGGTGCAAAACCCTGGGGGGGGGAGGGGGAAGGGGGGATGAACCACTGAAACAAACTGCATGAGATGCAGCTGCTTGACCGCCTGCCAACCTGACACCGTGCCTCCTAGAGCTGCAGAACTGCCCCCCCTTAATATACTGGCCATGGTATCACATGGTATGGAATGAACATGCCATTGGCCAGTCAGGGACAGCTGCCCCAGCTGTGGCCCCGCCCCTCCCAGCCTCCTGCTGATGAGGCAGAGCGTGGGAAGCTGGAAAGGTAGCTGAACTGCCACAGGCACCACACTGAGGAGAATTAACCCCTTCTCAGCCCAAACCAGCACATTCTCCACCCCTTATTCCATACCATTTACACCATGACCAGGTCCCATATGATGCAATACAACCGTACCAACCACCACCCCTCCCCTTCCCATCCTTTAACATAATACACAGACATCATTCCCTTAGTTCATGGCCCTTCCCTGTAAAATGTCCATTAAAATGTCCATTGAGTTAACCCAGTCCATGACTCTGGGCTCCATCTGTTGTATCAGGCTTTCAGGGAGGGAGAGATGGTGTGTGTGGCGTTGGGTTGCTGCATACTGAGTCAGTCATTGTTCCATCACTGCTGCACTTTGCTTGTTTCATAGTTGATCCTCCATGGGTTGGGAGGCTCGTACTCTGATATCATTGATACAACACAGAGGTGACACACAACACTATATAGCAGTTTGCATTGTGCCATTCAGTTCATTGACTGTTTTCGCCCAAAATCAAATCCCCTTGAGGCACACATCAGACTCCTCCATCCTCCCGCATCACCCACCAAGTGCACCCAGGTCCTTGAGCAAAAGCAATCCCACGAAAGGGTTTGCCTTTGCCGGAGGCAGGAAGAACCCAGACTGTTTTGCCCAGCATATTTTTCACGTACTCTACAGGGACTCTATCCCCTTCCACAGTATGTAGGATTTCTGACTGGGCAGGGCCAGCTCGGTTGGCAGATCCCCTCGTGTTGACTAACCACGTGGCTTTTGCTAAATGTGTATCCCAGTGCTTGAATGTTCCACCCCCCATTGCTCTCAGTGTGGTCTTTAACAGTCCATTGTATCGTTGGATTTTCCCAGAGGCTGGTGCGTGATAGGGGATGTGATACACCCACTCAATGCCATTCTCTTTGGCCCAGGTGTCTATGAGGTTCTTTTGGAAATGAGTCCCATTGTCTGACTCAATTCTCTCTGGGGTGCCATGTCGCCACAGGACTTGTTTTTTGAGACCCGGGATGGTGTTCCGGACAGTGGCATGGGGAGCAGGATATGTTTCCAGCCAGCCAGTCGTCATTTCTACCATTGTAAGCACATGGTGCTTGCTTGCCTTGGAGGGTTTGGGTGGCCGCAGTGCCTGTCACTTTGCTTCTCAATCCAGAGACATTCTCTTCCCCTTGGGAGCACTGAATACTGTTGTGTAGGGCTCAGTACGCATGGGCCAGGCCCCAACACGTTGCAGTTATCTGTGTCTCTCTGGAGTTCCCAGCGTAACAACATACTTTCTCCAAACATTCTACTAGTTTTTCAGGATTCTGCACTTGTTCGGGGGTGAAACTCCAAAACACTGGGGGTGCCCACTGCCCTAGGTATTTCTCCATGCTATCCCACATGCCCTGCCACTCGTAACTATCAAGCCTTGGGGCAGATTTCTGGGTGATATTCTTAAATTGCTTAGTCAAAACCAAAACAATATGCCGAAAAACTAACAATAAGTGCACCTTAACCACCCAAGGATGTTCAAGATACAAAAAGGTTGTTGTAATAGAGGCAGAGACATCATAGAACAAAGTTGCAAAGGTACTATTCTGTATTTCCTCCATATATAATCTCTCAGAGGAGGAGGTACAATTGCTAACTGCCTCAACAAGGTGGTATCCAAAGTACAGTAATGGTTCCAGCAAAAACCCCAAATACCAGATAAAGCTGAAAACAAGTGTTTGCATAACAAATCTCATAGGCAAAATGTTACTAATCACAGCAGACTAAACAAACCAACACCAATCTTTAACACCAACTGCAAAAAGGACAACATGGTGCTGTGACCAGCAGCTGTTATTATCTCCAACCCTTGAGCCCCAGGTTGGGCACCAAAAAAGTTTGTTGTGGTTTAGCCGGCAGCTCAGCCCCACACAGTCGCTCGCTCACTCCCCCACTGGTAGATGGGGGAGGGAATCAGAAGGGCAACACTCATGGGTTGAGATAAGAACAATTCAATAATTAAAATAAAAGAAAACAACAAAAATGCAATGTAAAGGAAAACAACGAGAAGCGCAAAACCCAGGGGTGGGGGGAGGAGGGGGAATTACCACCAAAACAAACCACACATGACACAACGAACCCAACACCACACCTCCCTGAGTCACAACTCCCCCTTTAATATATTGGTCATGGTGTCACATGGTATGGGATGAACATGCCATTGGCCAGTTGGGGTCAGCCGCCCCTGCCGTGGCCTCACCCCTCCCAGCCCCCTGCCACATGGCAGAGCGTGGGAAGCTGGAAAGGTACCCGACCCCCACAGTGAGGAGAATTAACCCCTTCTCAGCCAAAACCAGCACAAAGCTGTAATGACTAAATGACATTCCAAACACAATTTTGGTTGCCATATTAATTTGGGGATGGGCAGAACATGCATATATGTGTATGCAATTTGTCAAGCACTTGTGGAAAATTTTAATGAATTACTAAAACCAGCCAGCCTAGGTGCAAAGCTAGACTCAAGGTAACATCTGTATTTTCTGGAGTTAACTTTAGCCAGGAAAGGTTTGAGGAAAAATTAAATGTCTAACTCAACAGTAACCTTAGTCTGCACTAACCATTGAAGAGTCTGCAGCAGACTTGCATTTTGACTTCATCAGTAAACTACCTTAACTGTGATGCAGACTACTTCTGGACTATTACCTGACTTGTTTTGGGGGGCAGTGTTCTATGGCATTTGGTAATGAAAAGTCCTAAGCAAGATATTTGTTTCATGTGAAACCTCAGTGCTAATGTGTCTGTTCTGGTTTGTGTTTCTAGGGATTGGACAGGAATCTCTAATTTATTCCTTGCTGAGTGTTCTGTCTGGTGAAAGTCATGTCATCCATATTGCCATTCACTCCACCAGTTGTAAAGAGACTTCTGGGGTGGAAAAAATCTGCTGGTGGCTCTGGAGGGGCTGGTGGTGGTGAGCAGAATGGCCAGGAGGAGAAGTGGTGTGAAAAAGCAGTGAAAAGCTTGGTCAAGAAGCTAAAGAAAACAGGACAGCTGGATGAGCTTGAGAAGGCAATTACCACTCAGAATTGCAATACAAAATGTGTGACAATACCAAGGTAAGTGCTGTTGTGTTTGAAATTGTTACAACCACTTAAGAAATGGCTAAATGGATGTTTAGGCTATCCTGTGAACAAATTATTAAAAAAATCAGTTGCGTGCTTTTGATTCTTTAAAAATTCTTTAAAACCTCTTTTGGTTTTACATAGTGCTTGCTCACAACTGAATCATGTGCTTTGTAAAGTCACCATTTCTAGTAATAGCTTTACATTTCAATTTTCATTACTACATAGATTCTGATTTATATGTATTCTGGTGGTGCCTAGCACAGCTCTTAGTTTGTAGCACTGCCTTATGCTTTTATTTAATAACCCTGTCTATAATTGGGGGGCATACTTGAACCTACACTTCCACTTTAAGAAAAAAAAAGACTAGTTTTTCCTTGGTCAACACTTCAGTCATCTAATTCTTTTCAGTCGTATATGGTAGTTTCATTTAAGTTGTAGAAGCTGCATCCATTCTCCCTTTTTGAAGGGAAATTTTATCTTTGGAGGCAGGTTGTCTGAAGACCGGTTTATTTATTGTAATTATTATTTGTTATTGGTTAATGAAAGTGCTTTTTATTTAATAACTTGGAATATTTCTAGAACTGCTCTTCTGCTCCTAATACTTATATACATTTAGGTGAACAACTTGCATTCTACCCCTTTGACTTTCTCAACTTAATTCATAGCAACTGCTGTGCAAGAGGCAAGGGTTATGTTTGTAAGTATAACACAGTCTGCTCTCGATTCACGCTGTACAGAAGTCCCACTAAGGCGCATGTGTAAGCTCATTCTGTGCGACATAAGTATCAAGTCACATCACAGGTGTGTTTTTCTATTAAAACATTAGAAGATCTTGCAGCACAGGAATATTTTGGGCACTTAGCCCCTCGAAGCTTAAGATAATTTTTAGGGGAGATAAACTGCATCTGGTTTATGACCTTAATTTCTGTATTAGCACATTCATCCCAGCTACTTTTAAACTTTGTATTAATATAGCGCAAGCTAGATCTGGCTGGTGTCAGTAATTATTTCCATATATAAAATGTGTTATAGGTGTTATTTGATAATGGTTTTAGCATTCTCTTTTAGATTTGACACAGCTTTCTGGGAAAACCATGAGTATGCTCTGAATGAATGACTACTTTAATTCTGTTCTCTCTTTTCTGTTCACAAATTTGTCTCTAATGCTGCCCTCTGCTTGTGTTTTATTCCCTAGAGTAGTCCCAAAATTCTCTGGTTTTCCCTTCTGCTTTCTTCCTTTTGCCAGCTGGAAAACAATCAGAAATAAAATGTTAGCGCTTTCTTGGCTTAGTGTGTATCAGTAGACTAAGAGGGAAACCTGTAGGGATATAGATTTCTTGACTTGACATGAGATGACTCTTTGTATTTAGCAAGTCTTTACCATGACAGAGGCAAAATGCTTAATTAGAAGGCATTTCATATGACAGAAGCTAAGTATGCCATGCACTTGATATAAAATGTGTATCTAACTTTAAGAGCTTTTAGACTTCTTGGAGCTCTCCTGTAGGGGTGCTGGGGCAGCAAATATTGCCACTTAAGAAGAAAAACTGTCTAAATTTAATTTTGCAAATGATAGATACAAACAGTATGCTAATATCATTATTTTCCTAGTCTACATGTTGTCTGTATTTGAGTATCTCCTGCTTGCATGACCTTTTGTGTTAAAGTAGTCATAGTACCTAATTCTTTAAAACAGAATAGGAAGCTCTGTTATACTCTGTAGAGCCTTCATGTTGTGACCAGCAGCTCTTGCTGGGCTGTGATGTACTGTTCTCATCTATCCTCCAGTCAGCTGTAAAAAGGACTGGACCTAGGTTTTACTTTTCTTGACTACCTCAGGAGCAAGCTGGTAGCTAGAACCCTTCAAGCAGTGCTGGCTATTATACAAGGTTTAATTTTAAACTAAGAAATGGCTTTGGTATGAAGGGGCGAGATGATATCAGGGTTGCCAGCAGTGCTGTACGGAATTCTTGAGTTTCATAGTTGGATTTTGGACTGTTGATATTATTTCGCTTTGACAGCAGTAGTCTGGGTTCCCAAGAAAGAATAAATGTCAACTCAGTATTGTAATGACTTCTAGAGATTCTTGTTCTTGGATTTAGTAAGTTAATGAAACTGCTGCTTGAGACCCACTTTAATGAATGTCTTAAAGATCTATGCATCAGCAGGGATAAATAATAAAATGCTGAATTTCAAACAAATTTTTTCTTCCTAGTCAGCAGGAAGTTTGAGGCACTAAGCTGTTGAGATGCAGTTCTGATGTGTCAGCTGGGCTAACTTTCCAAATGTTATTCTGCTTGTGGAGGGGTTTTTGAGTTTGGTTTGGTTTTTTTTTGCTAGCATTAGATTTAATTAGTAATACTGTTTAACTCACTGTAAATATTGGCATGTGTTGTGGGATGCTTCTGTTTGCAACTGTTGCGTTATTCCCTCTACAGAAGTTTCTGGTCCCCTTGGAGATTTCCAGAGAGTTTGATCCAGTACTTAAATCTAGTATACTTTTTCATCATTGTCGTGGTTTAGCCAGCAGCTCAGCCCCACACAGTCGCTCGCTCACTCCCCCACCGGTAGATAGGGGAGAGAATCAGAAGGGTAACGCTCGTGGGTTGGGATAAGAACAGTTTAATAATTAAAATTAAAAGAAACAACAACAGAAATGCAATGTAAAGGAGAACAACGAGAGGCGCAAAGCCCCGGGGGAGGGGGGAAGGGAGGGGAGAGGGGGGACGAACCGCCGAAACAAACCGCACGCGACGCAGCCGCTCGCCGCTCACCGCCCGCCGACCCAACGCTGCGCTGCTCCTGAGCCACAAACTGCCCCCCCTCAATATACTGGTCATGGTGTCACATGGTATGGAATGAACATGCCATTGGCCAGTCGGGGTCAGCCGCCCCCACCACGGCCCTGCCCCTCCCAGCCCCCCCAACCCCGCCACGCACTCGGGAAGCTGGAAAGGTAGCTGACCCCCACAGTGAGGAGAATTAACTCCTCCTCACCCAAAACCAGCACATTCTCCACCCCTTATTCCATACCATTTACACCATGCCTAGGTCCCATACGATGCAATACAACCTTACCAACCACCACCCCTCCCCTTCCCATCCTTTAACATAATATACAGACATCATTCCCTTAGTTCATGGCCCTTCCCTGTAAAATGTCCATTAAAATGTCCATTAAAATGTCCATTGAGTTAACCCAGTCCATGACTCTGGGCTCCATCTGTTGTATCAGTCTTTCCGGGTGGGAGAGATGGTGTGTGTGGCGTTGGGTTGCTGCATACCGAGTCAGTCATCGTTCCATCACTGCTGCACTTTGCTTGTTTCACAGTTGATCCTCCACGGGTTGGGAGGCTCGTACTCTGATATCATTGATACAACACAGAGGTGACACACAATATTATATAGCAGTTCACATTGTGCCATTCAGTTCATTGACTGTTTTCGCCCAAAATCAAATCCCCTTGAGGCACACATCAGACTCCTCCATCCTCCCGCATCACCCACCAAGTGCACCCAGGTCCTTGAGCAAAAGCAATCCCACGAAAGGGTTTGCCTTTGCCGGAGGCAGGAAGAACCCAGACTGTTTTGCCCAGCATATTTTTCATGTACTCTACAGGGACTCTATCCCCTTCCACAGTATGTAGGATTTCTGACTGGGCAGGGCCAGCTCGGTTGGCAGATCCCCTCGTGTTGACTAACCACGTGGCTTTTGCTAAATGTGTATCCCAGTGCTTGAATGTTCCACCCCCCATTGCTCTCAGTGTGGTCTTTAACAGTCCATTGTATCGTTGGATTTTCCCAGAGGCTGGTGCGTGATAGGGGATGTGATACACCCACTCAATGCCATTCTCTTTGGCCCAGGTGTCTATGAGGTTCTTTCGGAAATGAGTCCCGTTGTCTGACTCAGTTCTCTCTGGGGTGCCATGTCGCCACAGGACTTGTTTCTCAAGACCCAGGATAGTGTTCCGGGCAGTGGCGTGGGGGACAGGATATGTTTCCAGCCAGCCAGTCGTCGTTTCTACCATTGTAAGCACATGGCGCTTGCCTTGGCGGGTCTGTGGGAGTGTGATATAGTCAATTTGCCAGGCCTCCCCATATTTATATTTCAGCCATCGTCCCCCATACCACAGAGGCTTTACCTGCTTCGCTTGCTTGATTGCGGCGCACATTTCACATTCGTGGATAACCTGTGCAATAACATCCATGGTCAAGTCCACCCCTCGATCACAAGCCCACCTGTATGTTGCATCTCTCCCTTGATGGCCTGAGGTGTCATGGGCCCACCGAGCTAGAAATAGTTCACCCTTATGCTGCCAGTCCAGATCCACCTCAGCCACTTCAACCTTGGCAGCCTGATCTACCTGCTGGTTGTTCCGATGTTTTTCAGTGGCCCGACTCTTGGGGACGTGAGCATCCACATGCCGTACCTTTACAACCAGGTTCTCTACCTGGGCAGCAATATCTTGCCGCAATGTGGCAGCCCAGATGGGTTTGCCTCTGCGCTGCCAGTTACTTTGCTTCCACTGCTGTAACCACGCCCACAGGGCATTTGCCACCATCCAGGAGTCAGAACAGAGATAGAGCACTGGCCACTTTTCCCATTCAGCAATGTCTAAGGTCAGCTGGATGGCCTTTACCTCTGCAAACTGGCTCGATTCACCTTCTCCTTCAGCAGTTTCTGCTACTTGTCTTGTAGGACTCCGTACAGCAGCCTTCCATCTCCGATGCTTTCCCACAAGGCGACAGGACCCATCGGTGAACAGGGCATACTGCTTCTCCTTTTCTGGCAGTGTGTTATACAGTGGGGCTTCTTCAGCATGTGTCACCTCCTCCTCTGGTGATAATCCAAAATCTTTGCCTTCTGGCCAGTCCATAATCACTTCCAAGATTCCTGGGCGACTGGGGTTTCCTACTCGAGCCCGCTGGGTGATCAGTGCAACCCATTTACTCCACATAGCATCAGTTGCATGGTGTGTAGAGGGGATGTTTCCTTTGAACATCCAGCCCAGCACTGGCAGTCGGGGTGCCAGGAGCAACTGTGCTTTAGTACCAACCACTTCTGAAGCAGCTCGAACCCCTTCATATGCTGCCAATAGCTCTTTTTCAGTTGGAGTATAGTGGGCTTCAGACCCTCTGTATCCCCGACTCCAAAACCCTAGGGGTCGACCCCGGGTCTCCCCATGTGCTTTCTGCCAGAGGCTCCAGGTAGGGCCATTCTCCCCGGCTGCAGTATAGAGCACATTTTTTACATCTTGTCCTGCCTGGACTGGCCCAAGGCCTACTGCATGAACTATTTCTCGTTTAATCTGGCCCTGCCCCTCCCAGCCCCCCCCCCCCGACACGCGGCAGAGCGGGGAAGCTGGAAATGTAGCCGACCCCCACAGTGAGGTGAATTAACCCCTTCTCAGCCAAAACCAGTACAATCATTGAAGCCTAAAACAGCTAAACGCCTACAGGCTTTTCTCAAAACTGAGAGCAGCTTGGACAAAAGTTGAACTACATTGTCTCTTCAGAAATCTGCATATACTTTATGCCATTGGTAATCCTGCTGCGATGAGGATTGTTCTGTTTCTGCACTGTTAAGGTGACTGCATAATAAGTGAGGCTGATACTGCTGATATTGTGTGTACTATGCAAAAGCTGCTTATGTGGTAATTAACACAGTTTCTTATGCGGACTAATAGAGGTTCTGAGAAAGCAGGAGCAGATGGAGTGGGTGTTGGCATTGCACAGCAGGGATGCTTAGCTCTTCATAAGTGGGTCAGTAATCTAGAGCAGAGGCTAAATAAGTACAGAGGTCCTTTTGTCACTAGCCCTCCAAGTAATTTGTAGTTATCTTGTTGAATCCTCCCAGCAAGCCAGTGGGATTCTAATCGTATAGTCCCTGTGTATCCTGAAACTGAATGCTGGCACACGAGTTCACTTTTCTAAAATACGTAATGAATTTGGTAGAATTTAAGATCCTGACTTTATGCTCTCCCTTGCAGTTTTGACACAAATGGAGCGCAAGAAGCAGTCGGTGAAGAAACAGAGCATGAGTATCCATTTATATAAGTAATCTTCTAACGGAGCAGTTTCTTCCTTATTAGTGTGCATTGTTCTGTTGAAATAAATACTTTGTAACTAGCTAAAATCCAAGCCTTTAACAAACCAAACCGTGCCATGTAGTAAATAGTCAACTGGCATATTCATACTCTATCTTCATTATTTAAAAAGTAATTTCACTGGTGACAGTACTGAGTATTGGATTTCAAAGTAGGGAAACAAAATCACTAGTTTGTGTCCCAGTATTTTGGTGTGATCAGCTGTGTGGCTTTTCTGTCCTAAAAAGAGACTAGATATGCTTCGTGCTTTCTTCTTGCTTCTTTTAAATAAAACTTAGCAAAATGTGGTTGCTTTTGTAAAATGCCTGATAATGTACAACTAATAGAGCTTAATTGGAGTAGGTTTGGGATAACGTTGACCTGAGCTGTTGTAGCTCCTATATTTTTAAAATAAAAAAAAAGTTAGGGGAAGGGAAGCACTGTGTTTAGACTCCTTTGTGATGTCTTATGTTCCTCTAGAGCATCCATATCTAAAAACTAATGCAGAACTGTGTCCTTCCTGAGCTGTACCTGGGTACATCCTTATCACATGTTGAACTCTGCTTCCATGCCAGCATTTGGGTAATGTGACAACTGTATTAGGGCCTTATCTTTTATGAAGGAGTAATGGAGATGACCTGCCTATATGGAGTACTCCCCAGGTACAGCTGTAGTCCTCGTTTGTTGCATGCCATAACCCATTCATTCTTCCCTGGAAGATTCCATCTTGCACTGTGCTTCCGCTTACCTGATGTTGAACCCATAGAGCACTGCTGTATCTCATCAGTGGCAGTTTCCCTGTTCTGCTGCTGACGCAGTCTGCACAACACAATGCTGAACGGAGGCGTATGAGATTACTCAATGCATAGGTGCACTTTTTTTTCCAGTATATGCAGGAGGATAAAGAGATAGGTGCTTCCCATCAGTCTCAGCATCTGTAGCTTTCGTTTTAGCTTTGCATAGTGAATGTAGCATTCATGCATGCCCTGACAAAGGCTATTTGTAGCTGGGAGGAAGGGGGCAGCTAAAAGATGCATTTATAACACTGTGCCTCTATTTTTTCTTTCCAGATGTTTGTGTACTCATCTCAGTACTGTAGAAGGGCTTGATATGGCATCAGACAACTTCCTGGTTGATAACTTAAACTTCTTGAACAGATAAAATTTTTTGTTGATGTTAGTAGTAGTAGTTATGTTACAGTTATTATGTAAACTTGGTTTTGATACTATGTGTGGAACAGTACTTCACACTTGAATGTTAGCTTTAATGGGAGGTCCTGAGTTTCTGCAGAGGCGGCAAATATTTACTGCTTTATGTTAGAGGAAACTACAGTGCAAAAGCAAAGCGATGTTGATGGAAAAAGTGATCTGGCAGATTACTGGCGCTGAAGTAAGCCTTTAAGACTAACTTCCTTAAACCCCAATTCAGAGATTTTTTTGCTGGGGTGCTAGTATCATGCAAGTGCTTTAGTCTTGGGCGGAATGCAGCAGTTGCTTCCAGTGCAGAGAGAAGGCTAATACTTCTGTCCAACCCTTGCTTTCCAGCCTGCTATGCCATTAGAGTTTTAGAAGGTATTATCTGAAAAAAAATTTTTTTCTTGCTTAACAGTACATAGAAAATGTAGTCTTATATGTGCCCTCTGTCCTTCTTGCCTAACATGAGGATAGCATCCCTGTGCTATGTTTCCTGATTTTCAGAAGCTTATTTTTGCTTTGTTTTCTGCAGTCTTCCAATTCTGACTTAAGTGAGAGATAATGAGAGGGGCTCAAATCCTGCTGTTGTTTTTTGGGCTCAGAACCCCGTACAACCTGACCTTGAGTGTTTCCAAGGACGGGGCATCGACCCCCATTCTGGGCAACCTGGGCCAGTGTTTTGCCATCCTCAGCATAAAAAATTTCTTCTTTCTCTCTAGTCTGAATCTACCCTCTTTTACTTTAAAACCATTACCCCTTGTCCTGTTGCTACAGGCCCTGCTAAAAAGTTTGTCTACATCTTTCTTAGAAGCCCCCTTTAAGTACTGAAAGGCTGCAATAAGGTCTCACTGCAGCCTTCTCTTCTCCAAGCTGAAGAACTCCAACTCTCAGCCTTTCTTTATAGCAGAGGTGTTTCATCCCTACGATCATTTTTGTGGCCCTCCTCTGGACCTGCTCCAACAGGTCCATGTCTGTCCTGTGCTGAGGATCCCAGAGCTGGACACAGCACTGCAGGGGGATCTCATCAGAGCAGAGTAGAGGGGCAGAATTCCCTCCCTCACCATGCTGGCCACGCTGCTTTGGATGCAGCCCAGGATATGGTTGGCTTTCTGGGCTGCGAGTGCACATTGTTGGCTCATGTCCAGCTTTTCATCCACCAGTACCCCCAAGTCCTTCTCTGCAGGGCTGCTCTCAACCCCTTCATCCCCCAGCCTGTATTGATACCAGGGGTTGCCCTGACCCAGGTGCAGGACCCTGCGCTTTGCCTTGTTGAGCCTTATGAGGTTCGCATGGCCCCACTTCTCGAGCATGTCCAGGTCCCTCTGGATGACATCGCATCCCTCAGGCGTGTCAACTGCACCACTCAACTTGGTGTCATCTGCAAACTTGCTGAGGGTGCACTCGATCCCACTGTCTGTGTCATTGATGAAGATATTAAACAGCACTGGTCCCAGTACGACCCCTGAGGAACACCACTTGTCTCTGATCTCTATCTGGACATTGAATTGTTGACCGCTACCCTCTGGATGCCACCATCCAACCAATTCCTCATCCACTAAACAGTCCACCCATCAAATCCATATCTCCCCAGTTTAGAGAGAAGGATGCTGTGGGGGACCATGTCAAAGGCCTTACAGAAGTCCAGATAGATGACATCCGTAGCTCTTCCCTTGTCCACTGATGCAGTCACTCCAACACAGAAGGCCACTAGGTTGATCAGGCTGGACTTGCCCTTGGTGAAGCCATGGTGGCTGCCTCAGATCACCTCCCTGTCCTCCATGTGCCTTAGCATAGCTTCTAGGAGGAGCTGTTCCATGATCTTCCCCTGCACAGAGGTGATGCTGACAGGACGGTAGTTCCCAGGGTCCTCCTCTCTACCCTTTTTAAAGATGGGCAGAATGTTTCCCTTCTCCCAGTCCCCAGGGACTTCACCTGACTGCCATGACTTTTCAGATATGGAGAGTGGCTTGGCAACTACATCAGCCAATTCCCTCAGGACTCTGGGATGCATCTCATCAGGTCCCATAGACTTGTGTATGTTCAGGCTCTACAGGTGGTCACGAACCTGATCTTTTCTTACATTGGGAAGGACTTTGCTCCCCCAGTCCCTGCCTTGCCATCTACTCAAGAGATGTGGGAAGAGAGGTTGCCAGTGAAGACTGAGACAAAGAAGTTGAGTACTTCAGCCTTCTCCTTGTCCATTGTTACCAATCTGCCAGTCTTGCTCATCAGGAGGGTACGCTTTCTTTGACCTTCCTTTTCTGGCTGATGTATCTGTAGAAGCCTTTCTTGTTATTTTTTGCATCTCTTGCCAAGTTCAGCTCCAGCCGTGCCTTGGCCTTCCTGGCCCCATCCCTACACAACCAGGCAGCGTCCCTATACTCTTTCCAGGATACCTGTCCCTGTTTCCACTGCCTGTGCAGTTCCTTCTTGCCCTTTAGTTTGACCAGCAGGTCTCAACTCAGCCATGCTGGTCTCTTGCCTTCCTTGCCTGATTTCTTACACCTGAGGATTGAGAGCTCTTGCACTCTATGGAAAATGTCCTTAAAGATCTGCCAGCTCTGTTCTGTTCCCTTGCTCCTGAGGACCGTTTCCCAGGGGATCTTATTGACTGACTCCTTGAAGAGCTGGAAGTTTGCTTTCATAAAATTAAGGGTCCTGACTACTCTTTGCCTGACCCATATCCCTTAGGATTGGTCTCTGATTCCTACCCATAAGATTTTAACCCTGTACCATATGTCAGTCTGGATGCATTCACTTAGATGTAAATTGGTTCTATAAGTGTTTGAAGACTGTAGTTGAATGTCTTAAGCTTTGTAAATTAAGTGTAGATATTTAAGACGGTACATCAGAATATACTAAAGCACCGTTTTTATTGCTGAGATTACAGGAGGAGCATGCTTGTAAATTGTTGATAAGGTGACTCCTTTTTCTCATAACAGGATTACTGAGGATGAAGCAGAGCCCCCTCTGCTTTTCTCTTGTTGGAATTTCAATAAAAATAATGCTTTAGGAGACAGCCAAAGAGACTTTTCCTGAAAGTATGTCAAGAGATGGCTGAGATTTTGGGGAGTGTTAGCCAAGATTGGCTTCAAAACCCCCTGATCCTTCTTGTGATAGCTGGTGCTGTGAAGACTTCAGATGTGTTCACTGGAAAGGTGTAGCAGGAAGATCAAATTGCCCTTGCTCTTCTCAGTTCTGTAATTATAGTGGGACTTGAAGGTTCTCTCTACATTCTCTGTAAAAGGCTAAAGGTAGTTCTTGGTGCTTTCTAAATGTGTCACACCAGGCTCTGGCCTCCGCAGAGCAGTAAGGGCAGAATGATTGTGTGCTTTGCAGTGGCTTCCTGTTGTGTGTGTGACATCTCTTCATCTCAGAGCTTGCCCCATGCATACATACTCCTCCAGCAGCTTGCTGTGTAGCTTCCTGACTTCCTCCTAGTAGTCCTTCCTCGGGTGCTGTGCAGCCAAACAGCTGCTTGCTGGGTGAATAGAGTCCGCCTGCGTAGCCTGAACACAAAATGTGAAGAGGTGATCCTGCAAGAAACAGTCTGTTGTTGCTGAAAGTGGCGAGTGCAAAGCAGTTGACTTTGGGGGTGTTTTTCTGATGTTTTGCAGTGTCTTCTAATCTGTGTTGAGAGTTTCTTTCAATAATTTTACAATGGCAGCTTTTAACTGCTCCATGTTCTGTAGTGCTGTATCATGCAGTCTGGATTAGTGTGCAGAGGGAGAACAAGAGTGCTCTGAGAGACTGCACTAACTTCCTTGGGGTCTTTCTCAGAGCTGGAGTGGCAGAACCTGGCACCTGGTCTTCCAAGACCATCTCCTGCCTAGAGATAAATGGGTCCAGCCCTTCTTAGTTTCCAAATGTTCAGGGTGGTGGTGGTGTAGACAGAAGGATGCTGGCCCTAATTACATATATGTAAAATGACATGCTTAAATTCTAGGTTGCAGAATACTTTTAGATGCTGCATGGACATATAATGGGAAATAAAAATTCATGTCAAGTTTGACTTCAAGTCTCTATGAAATATAATTTCCAAACTTGAGGTAAGCAATCAGTAAGACAGTGTTGGTAACACTGTCTGTTTGAAATCTACTCTTACACATTTCCTTTAACTACAAAACCATCTTAAAAATTATAGCTTCAAGTTAAATTTTGCTTGCTTTTTCCTGTTTGATTCATAGCATCGGTGCGTTTGGTATGTAGGGTAGGATGCAGGATTGATATGAGCCCAAGATAATGCTGCCTTTTTTTTTTTTCTAATAGCATATTTTTCCTTTACCAACACTCCTACTTGAATGGTCACTTCAGCAGCAAGACCTTATTCCTGATATCTGTATACAGAGGAATATATGTGCATCAGTAGGGCACTGTCCAGACACACTGTATTACAGCAGTCAGGGCATTGCTCTAGCGTAGGTGAGTCATTCTTTAGAAGATGAATTTGAAAACTTAAGTTTTCAAGCCTTCTAATGCAGTGTTAACTGAAATCAGAAGTGATTGTATTCAACTACAATTGAGTGAGGTTTTATTAAAAAATACTAAAACATAACTGTTAACTTGGTTTGTTGCATGGCTGTGGCTGATGTCAAGGTCTGAATTGCTGTAACTAAGGCTAAGCTTTAGTAGACATAGTTCAGGTTACAGCATCTTATAATATTGATGTCATCCTGAAAAAGGAAGTCTTAGTATTAAGCAAAGAAACCTAGGGCTGCCAGTTTTAAGCTCGTGCAATTCAGGAAGCCATGTGACTTACCAACTCTGTAACAAATTATGTGGGTATGTCAAGCAGAAAGTATTGGCATGTCATTTGAGATAGGTCAATGTGTAAAAATATAAATGTGCAAGGTACTTAGCCAGTAGTGAAATGCTGCGAAGGAGCTTGCCTCCCTGGTGGGGAGGAAAAATTGTTGAATTTTGGGGACTATGTTGTATGCTAACTGGAGTACTGGATAAAGGCTTGGGGGATGTGGATTCTGGCCTTGGCTCTGCAGCTTTTTCTCAGGTAATCTTACAAGTTTTTAATTTGCTGTCATTTTTCAGTATATAAATTGAGATGAATTTTTGTAAGGTATGTGATAATGTCACCTCTTCACCTCCCCAGTATAAGCTGAATTATTTGGTTAGGGAGATTAAGTTTAAGGCGTTGTTGGAGTATCAGTGATATGGAAAGCAAATTTAGAGGTGAAACTTTGTTGGAATTTATGGAAGTTTTTTAGCTTCAAGTTACTGTTGTTCCTCATTAGGAATGCCTTAATGGAAAGAAGCAGGAAGTCAGAATCAAAAATAACTGTTAAAGCTTGCTTGATTTTATATGCCATTGTTTGACAGGTTAACTACTAATGCTGGGGCTGCTGAATTTTAAGCAAATGAAAAATAGCTACTTGTGATTAGTTTAGTGACTTGCCTGCTTTGTGGATCCCACTACAGAGCTCTAACTAGGAAGAATAATATCTGTATCTAACACTTCACAGAATCACAGAATTACAGGTTGGAAGGGACCCCAGGGATCATCTAGTCCAACCTTTCTAGGAAGAGCACAGTCTAGACAAGATGGCCCAGCACCCTGTCCAGACGACTCTTGAAGGTGTCCAACGTGGCCGAGTCAACCCCTTCCCTGGGGAGATTATTCCAATGGTTGACTGTCCTCACTGTGAAAAATTTTCCTCTGGTGTCCAATCGGAATCTCCCCAAGAGCAACTTGTGTCTGACTGTGCTTTATTGTCAGCATTGAGCCCCAAATTATCTCATAAATAGTATTTATTTTTCACCAATAAAGAAATCGGGGCTTTAGTCAGCCCAAGTCAATGCTAAACTGTTCCCTGGCTTACAGTGGTAATTACTGTCTTTAGATCAGGCCAACTATTCAGTGTGGTGAAGATTCCTCTCCTCGTTCGTTGCATTCTTTTGTACAAGTCAGCCAATTTAGTTTTCTTGGTACTGTAACAAAACACCTGAGTGCTGTTTTTACTAGTGTGAATGTTTTATTACAACCAGAGCAATTTTACAAGAAAAACTTCCCAATTGTGTAGCTCAGGCTCTTAGTCTAGAAAGAATTTATAGGATAAACAACATACTGCAGTTCTTTTACTGCTGCAGCTTTGAACACAAATAGCTAGTTAACAGGTTCTCTAGTGATTTAATCCTGCTTGTAATCTATACCTGCTAATTTAATAAAAGTAATTTCCCACGCCTTGTTTGCTACTTGTTTCTGTTCAATTACTCTGCCTTTGTTGCAGTGCTGATCAGTGAAAAACTTCTAAAATTTACAGTATACAATGCTGTAGTATCATTATGAACAGCTTTCATTGGCTTCTGACATGCTGCATTGTTTGAAGCAGACCGGCAGGATAGAAGAGAACAATCGGGAGCTGGAGTAAGTTCACATCTTGCTGCATATGCTTCAAAATTGGCAGAACAATGAGACTGGGGAAATCCCCTTGGATGAGTGTTGCACAGTAATCTGACTTCAGCGTTTGTTCAGAAAAGATCTCCCAAATTGTGGCTTTTTATTCTGAAACATACAAGCAAGTTTCAATAGATCAAGCATTGAAAGTTTTTATTTGGAGCATTTGCTTGTAACTGTAACTGTACAGCTTGTAACTGTAGGTAAACTGACCATTTCTTTGGATGCTTGGGTCATACTGGATAGAGAAAAGCCTGATGCAAAAGAAGCAAACTCTGAGTCTTGCTTAAATGCAGAATTTCAAAGTTACTGTTTAGTTGAATTTGGTGAGTTACATCATAGAACTGGTCTTTACTTCCTCTTAGTTTTGTGGGAGGCTTTAAGTCAAGTTCCTCTGCTGATATTTAAAAAAATTTTAACTCATGCTGTAGTTTTGAAATTTTGAACAAAGTATGTAGAATCTTTCAGCTTTGCGGCATGGCAAGTTGTGTTTGAAATGGTGTTTGACTCTCGGGTGTTTGGTTGAAAAAGTCTTTTTTTGTTTAGTAGACAATTCAAATGTTAATTTTATGGACTTCAACTAGATTTCCCAAGAACCACTTCTGAACCTTACTGTGTTTGTGTAAGCTTACAGCAGTGCAGCATCCAACCACCGAAGCTTATTGATAGGTTTTTACGTCTTTCTGTAATAAATCTCCCCTTCTGTTATTGTGGGGGAGACTTACTATAAACTTAAGGGCCATATTCAAATGTGTTCGTTCTGATGAGTTCCACAAAGCTAATAATAAAAATACCTTCTTAGTTCCTTTGTATTTAAACTGGGTGCCTAATTGTTGTGGTTTAGCGGCAGCTCAGCCCCACACAGTCGCTCGCTCACTCCCCACCGGTAGATGGGGGAGAGAATCAGAAGGGTAACGCTCGTGGGTTGGGATAAGAACAGTTTAATAATTAAAATTAAAAGAAACAACAGTAGAAATGCAATGTAAAGGAGAACAATGAGAGGCGCAAAGCCCCGGGGGAGGGGGAAGGGAGGGGAGAGGGGGAACGAACCACCGAAACAAACCGCACGCGCCGCAGCCGCTCGCCACCCGACGCCGCGCCGCCTCCGCGCTGCCACTGCCCCCCCTCAATATATTGGTCATGGTGTCACATGGTATGGAATGAACCTGCCATTGTCCAGTTGGGGTCAGCCGTCCCCACCATGGCCCTGCCCCTCCCAGCCCCGCCCCCCCGCCACGCGGCAGAGCATGGGAAGCTGGAAAGGTAGCCGACCCCCACAGTGAGGAGAATTAACCCCTTCTCAGCCAAAACCAGCACATTCTCCACCCCTTATTCCATACCATTTACACCATGACCAGGTCCCATATGATGCAATACAACCGTACCAACCACCACCCCTCCCCTTCCCATCCTTTAACATAATATACAGACATCATTCCCTTAGTTCATGGACCTTCCCTGTAAAATGTCCATTTAAATGTCCATTGAGTTAACCCAGTCCATGACTCTGGGCTCCATCTGTTGTATCAGTCTTTCCGGGTGGGAGAGATGGTGTGTGGCGTTGGGTTGCTGCATACCGAGTCAGTCATCGTTCCATCACTGCTGCACGGCTTGTTTCATAGTTGATCTTCCATGGGTTGGGAGGCTCGTACCCTGATATCATTGATACAACACAGAGGTGACACACAATATTATATAGCAGTTCACATTGTGCCATTCAGTTCATTGACTGTTTTCGCCCAAAATCAAATCCCCTTGAGGCACACATCAGACTCCTCCATCCTCCCGCATCACCCACCAAGTGCACCCAGGTCCTTGAGCAAAAGCAATCCCACGAAAGGGTTTGCCTTTGCCGGAGGCAGGAAGAACCCAGACTGTTTTGCCCAGCATATTTTTCACGTACTCTACAGGGACTCTATCCCCTTCCACAGTATGTAGGATTTCTGACTGGGCAGGGCCAGCTCGGTTGGCAGATCCCCTCGTGTTGACTAACCACGTGGCTTTTGCTAAATGTGTATCCCAGTGCTTGAATGTTCCACCCCCCATTGCTCTCAGTGTAGTTTTTAACAGTCCATTGTATCGTTGGATTTTCCCAGAGGCTGGTGCGTGATAGGGGATGTGATACACCCACTCAATGCCATTCTCTTTGGCCCAGGTGTCTATGAGGTTCTTTCGGAAATGAGTCCCGTTGTCTGACTCAGTTCTCTCTGGGGTGCCATGTCGCCACAGGACTTGTTTCTCAAGACCCAGGATAGTGTTCCGGGCAGTGGCGTGGGGGACAGGATATGTTTCCAGCCAGCCAGTCGTCGTTTCTACCATTGTAAGCACATGGCGCTTGCCTTGGCGGGTCTGTGGGAGTGTGATATAGTCAATTTGCCAGGCCTCCCCATATTTATATTTCAGCCATCGTCCCCCATACCACAGAGGCTTTACCCGCTTCGCTTGCTTGATTGCGGCGCACATTTCACATTCGTGGATAACCTGTGCAATAACATCCATGGTCAAGTCCACCCCTCGATCACGAGCCCACCTGTATGTTGCATCTCTCCCTTGATGGCCTGAGGTGTCATGGGCCCACTGAGCTAGAAATAGTTCACCCTTATGCTGCCAGTCCAGATCCACCTCAGCCACTTCAATCTTGGCAGCCTGATCTACCTGCTGGTTGTTTCGATGTTCTTAAGTGGCCCGACTCTTGGGGACGTGAGCATCCACATGACGTACCTTTACAACCAGGTTCTCTACCCGGGCAGCAATATCTTGCCACAATGTGGTGGCCCAGATGGGTTTGCCTCTGCGCTGCCAGTTGCTTTGCTTCCATTGCTGCAGCCAGCCCCACAAGGCATTTGCCACCATCCAGGAGTCAGTATAGAGATAGAGCACTGGCCACTTTTCCTATTCAGCAATGTCTAAGGCCAGCTGGATGGCCTTTACCTCTGCAAACTGGCTCGATTCACCTTCTCCTTCAGCAGTTTCTGCTACTTGTCGTGTAGGACTCCATACAGCAGCCTTCCATCTCCGGTGCTTTCCCACAAGGCGACAGGACCCATCAGTGAACAGGGCATATTGCTTCTCATCTTCTGGCAGTTTGTTATACAGTGGGGCTTCTTCAGCATGTGTCACCTCCTCCTCTGGTGATAATCCAAAATCTTTGCCTTCTGGCCAGTCCAGAATCACTTCCAAGATTCCTGGGCGACTGGGGTTTCCTACTCGAGCCCGCTGGGTAATCAGTGCAACCCATTTACTCCACGTAGCATCAGTTGCATGGTGTGTAGAGGGGATGTTTCCTTTGAACATCCAGCCCAGCACTGGCAGTCGGGGTGCCAGGAGCAACTGTGCTTCAGTACCAACCACTTCTGAAGCAGCTCGAACCCCTTCATATGCTGCCAATATCTCTTTTTCAGTTGGAGTATACCGGGCTTCGGACCCTCTGTATCCCTGACTCCAAAACCCTAGGGGTCGACCCCGGGTCTCCCCATGTGCTTTCTGCCAGAGGCTCCAGGTAGGGCCATTCTCCCCGGCTGCAGTGTAGAGCACATTTTTTACATCTTGTCCTGCCCGGACTGGCCCAAGGCCTACTGCATGGACTATTTCTCGTTTAATCTGTTCAAAGGCTTGTCGTTGCTCAGGGCCCCATTTGAACTCATTCTTTTTCCGGGTCACTTGATAGAGAGGGCTTACGATCATACTGTAATTTGGAATATGCATTCTCCAAAAACCCACAACGCCCAAGAAAGCTTGTGTTTCCTTTTTGCTAGTTGGTGGAGACATGGCTGCTATTTTGTTGATCACATCCATTGGAATCTGACGACGACCATCTTGCCATTTAATTCCTAAGAACTGGATTTCTCGTGCAGGTCCCTTCACCTTACTTTGTTTTATGGCAAAACCAGCTTTCAGAAGGATTTGGACTATTTTCTCTCCTTTCTCAAAAACTTCTTCCGCTGTGTTGCCCCACACAATGATGTCATCAATGTATTGAAGGTGTTCTGGAGCTTCTCCCTGTTCCAGTACAGTCTGAATCAGTCCATGGCAAATGGTAGGACTGTCTTTCCACCCCTGGGGCAGTCGATTCCAGGTGTACTGGACGCCCCTCCAAGTGAAAGCAAACTGTGGCCTGCACTCTGCTGCCAGAGGGATTGAGAAGAATGCATTAGCAATATCAATTGTGGCATACCACTTGGCTGCCTTTGACTCCAGTTCGTATTGAAGTTCTAGCATGTCTGGCACAGCAGCACTCAACGGTGGAGTGACTTCATTCAGGCCACGATAGCCTACTGTTAGCCTCCACTCTCCATTAGACTTCCGGACTGGCCATATGGGACTGTTAAAGGGTGAGTGGGTCTTACTGATGACTCCTTGGCTCCTCAGTTGGTGAATGAGTTTATGGATGGGGATCAGAGAGTCTCTGTTGGTGCGATATTGCCGCTGGTGCACTGTTGTGGTGGCGATCGGCACCTGTTGTTCTTTGACCTTCAGCAACCCCACAACAGAAGGGTCCTTTGAGAGACCGGGCAAGGTAGACAGCTGTTCAGTTTCCTCCGTCTCCAAGGCAGCTACACCAAAAGCCCACTTGTAACCTTTTGGGTCCTTGAAATACCCTCTCCTGAGGTAGTCTATGCCAAGGATGCACGGAGCCTCTGGGCCAGTCACAATCGGGTGCTTCTGCCACTCATTGCCAGTTAGGCTCACTTCGGCCTCCAATACAGTTAGCTCTTGGGATCCCCCTGTCACTCCAGCAATGCTGATGGGTTCTGCCCCTATATAGTTTGATGGCATTAAGGTGCAGTGTGCGCCGGTGTCCACTAAAGCTTTATACTCCTGTGGGTCGGACGTGCCAGGCCATTGGATCCACACAGTGCAGTAAGCCCGGTTATCCCTTTCCTCCACCCGGCTGGAGGCAGGGCCCCTCTAGTCCTGATCATGGCACTCACAACTCACTTCCTGTAAATGTGAATCAGGAGTCCCTCTATTACACTTAGAAATAAAATCTGCGCTTCTACTCCTCTGTCTGGGGACTTGCTCGCTGGACACTGGAGCAGCAGCTTTCCTGGAAGAGCCTCCCTGAGGGACTGTTCTTCCTTGCAATTCATGTACTCGTGCTGTAGGGTCGAAGTAGGCTTGCCATCCCACCTCATCATGTCCTCTCCGTGGTCACGCAGGTAGAACCATAGGGTGGCCCGTGGTGTGTATCCCCTTCTTTGAGCCAAAGGACGCTTATTCCTAACAGCTGAGACACTACTCTGTCGAGGTGGGGAGTAGGACAGATCTTCTTTGAGTTGCTGGACCTCTTGGGATAGTTTCTCCACAGCAGAGACAAGCGAGGAAGAGATATTTGTGTCGTAATCCCGGAGTCTATCAATCACCTCTGCCACCGTTGGTGTCTCATCATCTTTCCAGGACATCACTGCCAATGAGTTTGCATGCGAAGATGGTGCGCTCCGTACAAACTTCCGCCACATGGGTCGTGTGCACTCGGCTTCATCTGGATCTTTGGATGACCGTTGATCGTCCAGGTCACCATAAATCACCTCAAACACAGCTAATTCCCTTAGATACTGGATGCCTTTCTCCATAGTTGTCCATTTTCCTGGGCGATATGTAACATCTTCTTTAAAGGGATACCTTTCCTTCACTCCAGACAGGAGTCGCCTCCAGAGGCTGAGGGCTTGTGTTTTTTTTCCAATTGCTTTGTCAATGCCCCCTTCCTCAGAAAGGGATCCCAATTGTTTGGCTTCTTTTCCCTCTAGTTCCAGGCTACTGGCCCCATTATCCCAGCATCGGAGCAGCCAGGTGGCAACGTGCTCACCTGAAGGACAGCTATAATCTTTTCGCATATCTCGCAACTCACTTAAGGACAGGGACCTAGTGGTCTCTATTTCATTTATTACTTCTCCCTCCTCTCCCCGCGATGGCCCTGGTTCTTCATCATCCCGTTCTAAACGAGTTGATGTCCGCTTCCAATATTTCGTCTTGTGTATGGGATCAACTGATACTGGTACGGGTTTATTTTCTGAGCTAGCTCCGGTACTTGTCCTGGGGGTTTGAGTGGCTGCAGTGCCTGTCCTCAGGGCTGGATTGTCTACAGTGCCAGTCACTTTGCATTTCAATCCAGAGACATTCTCTTCCCGTTGGGGGCACTGAATACTGTTGAGCAGGGCTCGGTATGCATGGGCCAGACCCCAGCTTGTTGCAGTTATCTGTGTCTCTCTGGAGTTCCCAGGGTAACAACATACTTTCTCCAAATATTCTACTAGTTTCTTAGGATTCTGCACTTGTTCGGGGGTGAAACTCCAAAACACTGGGGGTGCCCACTGCCCTAGGTATTTGCCCATGCTATCCCACATGCCCTGCCACTCGTAACTATCAAGCCTCGGGGCAGATTTCTGGGTGATATTCTTAAGTTGCTTAGTCAAAACCGAAACAACATGCCCAAAAACTAACAATAAGTGCACCTTAACCACCCAAGGATGTTCAAGATACAAAAACATTGTTGTAACAAAGGCACAGACATCATAGAACAAAGTTGCAACGGTATTATTCTGTATTTCCTCCATATAAAATATCTCAGAGGAGGAGGTACAATTGCTAATTGCCTCAACAAGGTGGTATCCAAAGTACAGTAACGGTTTTAGCAGAAACCCCAAATACCAGATAAAGCTGAAAACGAGTGTTTGTATAACAAATCTTGTAGGCAAAACGTTACTAATCACAGCAGAACACAGCAGACTCAACAAACCAACACCGATTTTTAACACCAACTGCAAAAAGGACAACATGGTGCTGGGACCAGCAGCTGTTGTTATCTCCAACCCTTGAGCCCCACGTTGGGCGCCAAAAAGACTGTTGTAGTTTAGCGGCAGCTCAGCCCCACACAGTCGCTCGCTCACTCCCCCACCGGTAGATGGGGGAGAGAATCAGAAGGGTAACGCTCGTGGGTTGGGATAAGAACAGTTTAATAATTAAAATTAAAAGAAACAACAGTAGAAATGCAATGTAAAGGAGAACAATGAGAGGCGCAAATCCCCGGGGGAGGGGGAAGGGAGGGGAGAGGGGGAACGAACCGCCGAAACAAACCGCACGCGCCGCAGCCGCCCGCCGACCCGACGCTGCGCCGCCGCCGCGCTGCCACTGCCCCCCCTCAATATATTGGTCATGGTGTCACATGGTATGGAATGAACCTGCCATTGTCCAGTTGGGGTCAGCCGTCCCCACCATGGCCCTGCCCCTCCCAGCCCCGCCCTCCCCCCGCCACGCGGCAGAGCGTGGGAAGCTGGAAAGGTAGCCGACCCCCACAGTGAGGAGAATTAACCCCTTCTCAGCCAAAACCAGCACACTAATGTTCTGCATATGTCCCATGTACCTGTCTTGCAGACTGATACCTTGTCTAAGCACAGTTAGTAACCAAAAATCGATGTTTTGCTGTCCCCTAGATGTCTCAATTAGATGAATATAGTAGGAGAACAGAAGGCCTACTGAAGTGATTGTGCCTGTTCCAAGCTGCAGTGGTGGCAGCCATTTTAAAAATGACAGGAAGAGGTTTTTACTGGAGCCCAGTGTCAGCACGTTTGTTCATCATTTGGGAATACTTCAACATTTTGGCCAATAACCACAGACATTCCAAGAAGGATTTAAGCAGCTCTCCTTGCAGCGAGAAGCCACATAACCGTTTACTTGAATGCCAATGTTCCTCAAGCCTTTGAAACTCTCATCTTTTTGGCTGCAGTAGGACAGAGGGAGAACAGGGCAACTGCCACCTCAGCAAAGGGCAGATGGTGGTAGATCAGGGTTGACTCCTGCTAGGTGGAGTGAGGAAAAAAACTGTTGGATGTCCTGGGAAAATGCTTTAACTGTTAAGCAATTGCATGTGAAGCAAGAGTACTTGTGGGCATCGTCTTCAGATACATGTTCTAGGTGTGGATTGTGAGCAAGTTGCCAAAGACTTCAGGACTTATCTGTGATCTTAATGCTTCCCTTTTGTCTGACTCTAGGCAGCGAAACTCAGGAAATAGATTTTGATTCTTGTTGTAGGAGTGCCCCCTGCATGCTCAGATTTTCTGTCAATAGAAATGTGGAGTCCTGTATTCTGTTCTGGGCCTGAGGAGAGCAGAGGCCTGCAGTTAGGCACCTTGGCTATTAAGTTGCTTTCTTGATTTTGCCTTTGCTAAGCGCACAAGGCAATATAATACCTCAGCAAACACACTAAGTTCATTTTAAAAATAAAATACTGCTTTCTTATATCTGAACACTGAAACTCTTCAAGCCTCTTTATGGCTTCCTTGCTAGTTGTGAATTTTCTTTAATATTTCTCATATGATGTGGGCATTGTTGTGAGTGATGGTAACAGCATTGTAGGACTTAATTTTTGTATTTACATATTTATCAAAATAGTATAACAGTCATGGTGCAAGTACCATGCATTTCTCTTCCCAATACATTGTTTGGGGGAGCTTCCTCTGGCTCAAACCGTAACTTCTTTTGAAATATCTTATAGGAATCACTGCATGCCTTAGGTATGTAGTACGTGGTGCTTCTTTGAATTTTCATATTCCTCATCTTAAGAGATAGTCTCTTGTTTGGACATGGATGAAGTTCAATGGATTCTCTTTTTCACCAATTTTCTGCTAGGTAGACATGGCTTGGGCTGCAACAGGAGTTGTTCTGGGTGTAGCGGCTTCCCTGCATTGAGCACTTCACATTACGTATCCTGAGTTCATTTGTCTTCCGTGTAATTCATAGGGGAAGTTGTCCAGAAACAACTTCAGTTTGAAATGAGGTATTAAAAGATCCTGTAACCGTTGTTCTAAGAGTAATCTCTTTGCCAAGTTAGCATATTTTTCAAGGAGCCTGGACTGGACAAGACAAATGTCTTGCAGAGCTAATCCCTCCCCCTCACTACCCTGAATACCCACTAGTTTGAGAAGGTTAATCAAAATGTTGCATTCTTTTTCAGCTGTCCTTCAGTCACAAAACAGCGCACTCATGCGGTAGCAATAGCTGCTCACCCACTTGGAGGATGACGGACTGCTTGAAAAAAATTATTTGACTTAACCCTTGGTAGCTGTACATGTTAGCCTGTGGGAGAAGCTTTCACCACACCTACTGTGACTAATAGTGGTTAGAGAACTTGAGATAAAGGTCATTTTTTTAATGTCTGGTGCTAGTCCTAAAATGTGTACGCCAAGCTCTGTTTGTCTTTTGAAAGTATGATCTTCTGTGAGATTGCTAACTGCTCTTAACAAACCAATTTGTTGTGGATAGATCAGCCAGTATCGTGATGGATGTGTCTTCCTATAAAGATACTTTGACCTTTGATGCTTCTGATTCTGCTCAGGTTTGTTGAGGATGATACAGAATGATAATCTGTGAAACTGCATTGGGTGTCATCTTAACCCACTATATGATATTGCTTACTAATAAAAAAACAGAAAAAAAGAAAAAAATGGTGTGACATGAAATTGAGATGAATCTGTTAGGTTGTTCATTCCTTATGTAACTTGTAAGTAAAAGAAAAGTATTTAATAGCTTGACATTGTTCCTGGTCTAGAAGACCATGCTAGTCATCTGTCTCTTTAGTTGGAACATTTCAGTGGTAATTTAAATATTAGAAAGGAATTGCTTGATTAACTGTTTTTGTAGGGACGGTATAATGAGAGTGGAAGACAGATGCTGATTTCTCAGCTAGACTGAGTTGCTGAACATACTTCATAGCTGCCTGCTACATGATGTGGTGCAACATCTCACTAGCTACCCGGAGCCCTGATTCTTTTCCTAAATGGATGTTTTGGGGACGTGTATTCCTAGTTATGCTTGCTTTACTCCGATAATAGAGTTTTGATCCTTTATTTCTTTCAGGAGGCGGTGGTCTTGTGTTCTCTGGAAAGCTTTTGTCAGAAAGTCCGAAGACATTTTCAGGTGTGATGTTCTGAGATGAAATACAGATAACTTATCTTCAACATGAGTTCACTCAGGCATGTAATGAACACGGTACTTTCAGCTGTGGGAATTTCAAAATTGCAACTTCTATCTCAGTTGAAGTGCTGTATTTACATTTTTGAAGATACTGCGAGAAACTGCAAAAAAAAAAACCAACCCCAAACCAGCAATCAGAAAACTTTTTTTGATATAATAGTGTAACAAATTAAGGCAGTGTAGGAATTCCAAGTTATCATTTCAAGAATGCCATCTTAAAGTACAAACATCCATGTCCTCAGAGCTTGTGGGTCAACATGATAGTCTTTTTTCTTTGTTGTTGTTGGTTTGTGTGTTTTGTGTTGGTTGTTGTTGGATTTTTTGTTTGTTTGTTTGTTTTTCCTGCCTGGTTATTCTCTGGGGAGCTGCCATTGTGAATGCTGTTGTACATCTGTCACCCTCACTAGATGCAGGGCATCTAGAAGTCACTGTTTTTGATGGCTTTTTTTGAACATATGATTGTGGGGAGTAAATCTGTTGTGCTTCATCTTATCTCTCTCAAACTCTGAAGCACTCTTACTGGAGATACAAACTGCAGCTGCTGAAAGCTGTGGTGTTATGTTGGGAGTGGGGAACCGTAGGGCAAGTTTCCCAGCAAAGCTGTTAGCTCATGATTTCCATAGGCTGCTTTTGCATGCTCCCTGCCTTCAGTCTCTCTAGCATGAGACTTGTGGCCAGCTCCCTGCTGACTCTGAAGTGAGGCCGAGCTGTACTGCATGCCTTTTCTTTCTCAGTCCTGGACACCATCTCTGCACTGCTTGACCTTGCCATTTAGAAGCTTACAAGTTTGCAGGCTGCTGTCCACCTGACTTTGAACAGAGAGTAAAAGACTCCTTGATAGGGTCTGCATCTGAACAGACCCTATGGACAACAAGAAAAGAAAGAAATATTTTACTTCTGCTTGGTTTCCATGGCATCCTGGAAAAATTCCTCTTGAACTTTGAGGTGCTATCCTTCCAGTATCTCCTAGCATTAAGAGAAAAATAAAGGTAACGCTGATTGGCTACTTTATTTTGTCTGACAGCACTGGGCTAGCATGTCAGGATTTGGGAGATGGGAGGAGGATAAAGTGCTTTGAAGAGGCCCGCTTATGTTCAACAAACTGCCTCCAAAGGCAAAAATATAGATATGTGACCAGGAAGAAGTGTGCCTTTAGAAAAGGCAACAGAAGCATATACTGTTCATCAAGATGACTTATTGGCCTGGCGCTA
The DNA here is from genome assembly GCF_949628215.1 of Phalacrocorax aristotelis. Lineage (NCBI taxonomy): Eukaryota > Metazoa > Chordata > Aves > Suliformes > Phalacrocoracidae > Phalacrocorax > Phalacrocorax aristotelis. The sequence continues at coordinate 4,724,781 of NC_134310.1, read as the reverse complement.
CACAAAATTGGAAGAAACTAGCTACTGGCCCTGAAATGAGCAATGGGTGGCTCAGATGTTAGGCTATAACAGAGTATCTTTTGTACCTCATGTTCCACTTCTGCATCCCCTGTGGACATGTTTAAAGTTTAAGCTGAAGTAAATGGGAGTTGTTCAATGACTTTTTTTGTTTTCCCACAGTGTTAGAGTGGTTAATTGTATCCTGTGCCTCCTGCTTTTCTGGCTATTTTGATGTGTTTATTTTCTAGCATACATCCATTTATAAGGAAGGTTACTTAAGTAATTTTCCTCAGTTCAGGTGCTGCATTTTGTATTTGATGTATAAAATTCTATGTAAACTTTATTCATAAAAGGGTTCTGATTGTGAGAAGCTGTGTAATGGTTCCTGGTTTGTATTCCACTAAATATGCACATACATAAACATTTCTTTCTTGTATGTAGTATGTCCTGAATGTGTGTGTGGGGAAGAGGGAGGCGGGGAAAGAAGGTACAGTTACTGTTTTGAGCAAGTAATCTTTGTGTATGCTTGAAGAAAAAAGGTCTGCTTCTGGATTCTGGGGGGAGAGGGTAAACAAGGATTTTTTTTTTAATGAATATAAAACCAATTACTTAAAAGTAAATCGAAGGGGTTGGAGACAACTCGGGGAAGCACTTATTATGGGAGCTGAGTGCCCCAGCTGCCAGTTTTGCTATTGTTTTGTTGAGTTTGTACTGAGAAACCTGTGCTTTCTTTTCTGGAGTCCTGGGCTCTTTTAGACATTACTTAATATCCTTTTCCTAGACTTAACAGGCTCTGTTTCCCCTTTGAAGAATGGGAGAATCTGTTAGCAAACTAACTGCCCACCTGTACTTATAATGTGTAAATATTCATTTACTCTGGTTGCTAATACTACCCTTTAACAGAACTTCCTTAGGGGTCTGCTTTTTTACCCCAGTGTCTCACAGAATGGTTTCCATGGAAGAATCTTGTCCAGCTCCTCTTAAGGATGAGTGCCACTGCGATCTGTGTAAATTGTTTTTAAGAGGAATTCGCACTTGTATTTCTTTATTTGGCATTGCTCAGGATACTAGCTCATCCTTCTAGCAGGCACTTAGAAAAATCATTATTTCATACTGAATTACTGAATTCTTTACATTTTCTGTTGCAATAAAATGAGATCAGGACCTCTGTGTTACTTCACATCATTCACAAGCAGGAATGAACTGCTATAGCTTTGAGTCAGGCCATTTGAATGTGTATGCCTGGTTATGTATATTTAAGTGAATAGGTGACATTTTGTCACTGTAATATGGGATGATGGAGATGCAAGTAAAAAGATTGGTCAATTCTGCAGGGATGCAAAATGATGTAGGATTCAAAGAGGAGCAGGGTAGATATCTCATGAAAGTAACTTAACATTTGCATTGTTATTGCAGATCTCTAATGTTTTCTAAGCGAGCATAGTGCAAATAACCAACTTTTTCCCTGCCACCCATGGGGAAAAGAAACCATGAGCAACATACATTTCAGTATTTGAGACACTTAGGTCAGCCAAACTACATCTTACAGTATGCTTTTGTTCAGACAGCTGGCTGTACAGCTAGCTGAGGTGCTGTTTGCAAAGACAGGTAGTATAATTAGGATTGCTGCTGGCTGGTACATAGACATTTTAGGCTGTAGCAGGGAGAAATTCTAATTGCCAGTATATAGAAAGGATGGTCAAGTCAGAAAATAAAAGGAGCTACACATATTTTCATTTGAAACCCAGAGTTAAGGAAACCATGATCAGGCAGATTTGGTAGGAGCTGTTGCCTGTGCTGAATACAATACTGTATGTAAGCCAACAAACGTTTTTTAATTGCTGACTTTGATTCATCTGTATTACACCTAAGCCTTTCAAGTCAGTCTTTCCTGTTACTGTTGTCTTTGAGACCCTCTCTGAGCTAGCTCCAAAGGTTTGGTATATCTCCCTCCCAGCTTTATGGTTTCTTGAACCCCAGTTGCATCAGGAAGGAAGAAGATAACTGTTATGAGAGGAAGGATCCTCTTTCATCCATCAGTCAATTATTTTGTCAAAGTTAGTGTCAGTGGAGTAATGGACAGTGTCTTCACAGGAGTGCAACTTCAATCCAGCTACACCAGCGATGAACCAGAGCCTAAGTCAATATAGCTGTGTTCTCCCGTTAGTTTCCTGCTCTGTATGTTGCTGTATAGAGTCTTGGATCTAAGATCTTGCATAGCAAGATTTAAAACAAACAAAGTTAGTATGCAAGGTACAGATCTTCAATTTGGACAGTACTTACATATACTTGCTTGGATCTACAAATCAGAACATCTGGCTTTTAACTGTGCTGAGAAACCAAACCTAATTAAGCAGCCTAGGTTGAGTACCCACCTGAGGTGGCTTTATTAGTTGGCATCTGGACATCAGTGAGGGGATTGTGGACTGTTTTGCATAGCTGTATCTCTAGCTACTGAAGTTTCTAATTCAGAATTACTGCCACTGCAAGCCAGGATGCAAATTACTTTCTATATTCACTAAGATGGGGTTGTACTGTCACAGACTATCATTAATATGCTGGTTGGCAATGGTTATCTTATCCTGTTCAGCCTTATCCTGTTTTGGTTTTTTTTCCACCTAGATGAGTCAGCATCCTTTGCCACCTAATCATATTGCAAATACAAGAATCTATTTTTGGGCAACGTGTTAAGATGACGTCTATCTCTATTTTCAGACTTTTGATTGTGACTATAGTGTGTTACCTTTTCATTCCATGTAGCTCATATCTGGTTATTAAGCATTTTGATATGGACTTTGATTCCTCCAACAGGGATATAATATGTTAAAGCAAGCAATCATATTGTGTGTCGCACAAACCATGTTTGTCCATGTTCATTCTTCATGGGCAGTTCAATAATTCATCTGTATTTAAACAGGGACTTGATAGTCCAGTTTTGTAGTAGGCTTACATATACCATTATTCCACTAAGATAGCTTGCTCTGTTGCTGCTGATTGGGAACATCATCCGTGATATGTAGACTAGGTGATACAAATAGTTTTTGGTTATCTTTGACATTTAGGTTTTTCCTGTGTCCACACTTTTCTTTCATGTGTCAGTATTTTTCTGTTTTATTAAAGAAAGGCAGTTTTGGCACTTTGTCTCAAAATTGTGAAGTATTGCTACAGCTCTTTGCTGTTTAGGTAATTTCTTGCCCAGAGTAGAGTTTTTTGGAACTCAGACTTTCCTGTTAAAGGAAATGATGAAATGGAAGAAGTGAAGGCATACTGTGTGCTGTTCCATGCTGATAGCCACATTAAAGAATCTTCTTGCCAGAACTGTACAATATCATCTGAGATGCTGCTCCTTATAAGCAGATGAAAAGTCAGGTTGAAATGCCAACTCTTGTAACCCTCTCCACTTAAGGAAAGGTTCTGTCCAACGGAAGTCTCTTCGATTCCACCCAGTAACAACTTGTCTGACCCATTCTTCACCACATCAGTCCTCTGGTCAGTCCAGAGACAGGAATTGTGGGACTAAGTTGTCCCAGGTTTAGTGTGTAGCAGCTTAACCAGATGTCTGCTAGGCTTTGACTTTTCCCTAAAAATCCCTGCGTCTCAAAGAGTAGTTCTTATTCTTTGCAAGTATCCTTTGAGCATTTCTCCTTTCTCTAGGAAAGAGTTTTCTTTTGTTAGAACTTCAAAACACCTGGGAAACTGAGCCAATTTGATGCTTTATATCCCTGAAATCCCTTGTAATAAATTCATTTATTTTGTGGGGTCAGCAAAAGCAGCAATCTAGTATTCAAGCAAGCTTGCTCTGGGAGTGCTGGAGGCCACAGAACATGGTGATTTGCTAATCTAAGCTAGTGTTGAAAAGAGAAAAATATTAGCTTTTGTATAGTTGACCTCATTTCTGTCAAACAAATTGTTTTGAGAGCAGCAACAAAAATGCTCCTTGGAATGAAAGTGTCTGCTCTGATGGGAGGATGTATATTAGCTTCAAGCTTGTATTTTGGAGCTTATTTAAGTGCTGTCTACACAGGAAAGATTTAAGTACAGCTTGGATGTAGGAGCTAAATTATATTTTTGAAACAATGGCTTACCAGTGCTGCAGTATACAGTGAATTCAAAACCAAAAACCCCTGTTTGGTAAAACATGAAGCCCGAAGTGTACTTCTAGACTTCGGTTTGAGGGCAGTCTGCTTTCTAAAGGTGAAATAGTGATATGTCTTGGTTGCCTCCCCCCTAATAAATTAAACGTGCCTGGGAATGTTCCCGGGCAGCGGGGCCAACTGGCTTGGGACTGCCTCGTCCGTACTCTTAAACTCTTAGCTACCAGGGCAGGGTGGCTGCATCTGAACCGCCAGGGCAAGTGGTCCTAATGGCGTGCGACTCAAACCTGGGAACTGTCTGGGAGAACACTAATCGGCACAGCCCACTGCTGGGGAATGTCCTAGCTGCCTTCTAGCATACACGATCATGTTCCAGGGCCTGGGAATGTTTCCAGACAAGACTTGACTTATAAGTACAGATGTTAGTCCTTGATTCTTCCAAATTCTTTATGGACTAGGCATAGGAGAACTATTCACATCACAAGGGATTTGGGACTCTTCTGAAAGGTTTAGGAGAGGAGAATGCCTCCTATTTATTTTGGGGCAGTAATTCTGAACTACTAAAAAATCTGTACCTCTTGACTCCCTTTTAGATGGTTTTAGTGGTGGTTCAAACATCTTTCAGAATGCAGTCACCTTCTTTCCAGCCACTACCTCTCTGGGATGAGTAGGAGTGTCTGCCCTCTGTCCCACTATTGCTTGCGTATGAATGAACATACTGTGGCCTTTCACAAAGTGCTGTGTATGAAGTATGCTTTTTATGATTGTGAGGAATTTCATTCTGATTTGGGGGGGGTGTGTGTGTGAATATTAAGAGCCCTAGTTTACTGTCTGGGTGACGTAGGGCTGGGGGAGCATCCTTGTATCTTTTAGGCAGTGGATCTTTTATGAGAATGGGAGAGTGGAGAGGCCACTTTGTTTCCTGAGATGTTTCTTCCAGTGAACAGTAAAAGCTGTGTTGAGCTGACTTTATTGAACATACAGGATGATTTCATGCAGGCTCTTCAGTGTTTGTGGATTATTGGAATTGGAGCATAGTCCTGTCGTGGTTTAGCCCCAGTCAGCAACCAAGCATCACGCAGCCGCTCACTCACTCCCCCCTGGTGGGACGGGGGAGAGAATCAGAAGAGTAAAACTGAGGCAACTCATGGTTTGAGATAAAGACAGTTTAAAAGGTAAAGCAAAAGACGCGCGCGGAAGCAAAGCAAAACAAGGAATTCATTCACTACTTCCCATGGGCAGGCAGGTGTTCAGCCATCTCCAGGAAAGCAGGGCTCCATCACGCGTAACAGTTACTTGGGAAGACAAATGCCATCACATCAAACATCCCCCCCCTTCCTCCTTCTTCCCCAGCTTTATATACTGAGCATGACGTCATATGGCATGGAATATCGCATTGGTCAGTTTGGGTCAGCTGTCCCAGCTGTGTCCCCTCCCAGCTTCTTGTGCACTCGGCAGAGCACAGGGAGCTGAAAAAGTCCTTGACCAGTGTAAGTGCTACTTAGCAACAGCCAAAACATCTCTACATTATCGATCACCACTGTTTCCAGCAAAAATCCAAAACATAGCCCCATACTAGCTACTACAAAGAAATTTAACTCTATCCCAGCTGAAACCAGGACAAGTCCTAGTGTAGATGAGCCAGTAAAACATTGATATTAATCCCAGCTGTACATACATCCTGGGAGACCGCGTATCATGTAAGCTGCTAAATATCGGGGCAGTTTTGCTCTACCTGATCACCTTTTCTGTACCTCCTGGCCTGCCCTCCCTCCATGGTGCCCTGAGTTTCACTGTAAGCTATGGCTCTGTCATACAGTCACATCAGGATACTGTTTGTCTTTCCGTAGGTTATGGTATATGCTGTCAGCTTTGATAGTTGGAATAATTAGAGAGGAGAGATTAACAATATAAAATACTGTTCTTGTTCATTGTGCTTTGTCAAGGGCTACAAAATTTTACTTTTTCATGTGTTGTGTTAAAAGTCTTGTGTAGCAACTGCGTGGCATGTTGCATTTACACCAGTGAGGCACCCCACAATTTTGGGAATGTGTAATCTGTGTGACAGCATCAGCTTTGGATCAAAGGTAGTAAGCTGTCAGAGCTGACTGTGTCAATTAATACGCAGCAGGCTTTGTGTCTGCTGATTTTTCTTCTAATTTAATGTGTGTGATGATCTGTTTTACCAGCAGTAGTGATGCATATTTAAGGACACAATACAGTGCAGGGATGCTTCCTGGTGTCCCACAGGCTGCCTGTGTGTCTTCAGGGCAACTATTTAAATCCTTAGGCTACTTTTGGCATCCCACCATCCCGGAGGCATCTTAGGAATATGAAAAAGAGAGGTTGCAGGCTCTGCTGATGCAGTGATGGTCAGTATCACCCTGAAAGTGGCTTTAAGTACAGTGCTGTGCTGTCTGCTCTTTTGTTTCATAACACTACTGAATTTTTCTGTGTAGGGGTGAGAAACAAATACCTGCTTCGTTTTTCTCCCCTTGAACACTCAGTCCAAATTCATGAGTGTATCAGCTAAGTTTAGCTTAAATTTCAATAGCAAAGCCTATATTTAAAACCAGGAATTTAGTGAACTTGAATCATAGAATTGTTAAGGTTGGAAAAGACCTCTAGGATCATCAAGTCCAACCATCAACCCAACACCACCAGGCCTCCTAAACCATGTCCCAAAGTGCCAAGTCTACACATCTTCTGAACACCTCCAGAGATGGTGACTCCCCCACCTCTCTGGGCAGCCTGTGCCAATGCCTGACCACTCTTGCAGTAAAGACATTTTTCCTACTATCCAATCTAAACCTCCCCTTGCACAACTTGAGGCCGTTTCCTCTCCTGTCACTAGTGACTTGGGAGAAGAGACCAACCCCCACCTCACTACAACCTCCTTTCAGGTAGTTGTAGAGAGCGATAAGGTCTCCCCTCAGCCTCCTCTTCTCCAGACTAAACAATCCCAGCTCCCTCAGCCACTCCTCATCAGACTTGTCCTCCAGACCCTTCACCAGCTTTGTTGCCCTTCTCTGGACATGCTCCAGCACCTCAAGGTCCTTCTTGTACTGAGGGGCCCAAAACTGAACACAGCATTCAAGGTGCGGCCTCACCAGTGCCGAGCACAGGGGCGCCATCCCTGCCCGGCTCCTGCTGGCCACACTATTCCTGATACAAGCCAGGATGCTGTTGGCCTTCTTGGCCAAACTTCAGGCTTTGTAATTAGTGACTGGAGTTGTAAGTTGCTCATCAACTGAATTCTCTTAATTTCTGAGGTGCGAAGTCCAGTTGTGTGTTACTTGTGTAAAATAAACTGTCAGGTTTTAGTGGTCACAGAGCAAGGCTGTGATAGAGCTGAGCTTGATTTATGATTCTGAAAATGTGCTGCCCGTTTACAAGTCCATGCTGTTTTCTTGATTTACTTAAATCTGCTGCTGCTTTTTAGTTCATGCCTGTCAGTGGAGGCTCCTTTTGTTGTGATCTTGTCATTGAACTAGTTTGGTAAAGAACTGCTTGTCTTTACTTTCCTCCTGCTTGATTTAGCAATTAAAGTTTTGTTATTCTGTAATTAAGACTTAAAATACTGTACTGTAAAACTGTGTTAAACTTTGTGTTTTGTATACAGTGGAAGAGAATATTTAGTTTTTTAATCAAGGAGAGTATAGAAAGCAGTGGGGAAGTATCAGCTACAATGTGCTTTTCTTCAGTGTCCGAATTTTCCTTTTTTGAGAAAAGCAGCAAATTAGTATGTGCATGGAGAATGAGACTAATGCTGAAGTGGTGGTACCTGAAAGTTAGGTTGTGATGTTCAGTTTCAGATACACATGGCCTTTGTTTGAAGACTTAGGGAAGCTTATGTTTAAAAACAAACAAAAACAAAAAAAAATCCAGAAACTACCCTTTAAAATTGAAATTTGTTACCAGCTAGGCTGAGGAAGTTTTGCCTGTTTTAAGGAGCATTACAACTGTATTGACTACTTAACCAGAGAACTTGTTCACCTCTTGAAACCATTATCATTTACCTTGAATCATGTATTCCATTTTGATAGCCTCTTTCATATAGAAAATATAGCATGAGATGTCAGTTTAAATGCAAGTCTAACAATGCTCTATCTTCTATGTGAAAGGAAGTATTCTGTACATTTTTCCGTGTTTGACATCATGGTGTTTTGAATAACCATGTTCCATATTCATATCAAGTTTTTGTTTTTGTTTTCAATTTATGCACAGCACTTGCTCTGAAATTTGGGGACTGAGTACACCAAACACGATAGATCAGTGGGATACAACAGGCCTTTACAGCTTCTCTGAACAAACCAGGTGAATATTCTGCCCTCTCTCACATCATAGAAGTCTTGTGGGAGGGATTGGCTTTGGAGGGTCTGTAATGGGATGCTTTAGCTGTAAAAGACTAAAATGCTTCCTAGGCCTCTCATGGTACAGCATTTTAAAATATTTGCTTGCCAGTGTAGAAATCCAAGTGTTCTCAGCTGATGTTTTGACCAATGAAACTCTAATCCTGGAATATTCCTTTTTCATGCCGGTGCCATTGAAAGAATGGGAAGACTTGTTAAATGCAAGCTCTAATGTGATTTGGTATTTATATTAACAAAGTTGGGATGCTTAATTCTTTAGACCTAATCTTACAAAGTCTTTAAACTGCTTTGTATGCCACAAGCTTTCAGTTAAATCTTGCTAATTGGCTCAGATATGAGCTACTAAAGAATTGTTTGTAAATTCTTAGTAGTTAATGGTGGGCAAATTCTACACAGGATCTTTATTTTTTCATGTCACATTGCTTGATTTGTGTATTGAGGTTTGTCTCCCATCCCATAACAATCATAAACATCTGCATTTGTGTAAGCATATGCAGTCTGTCTTAAAACTAGCAAAACCTTTTCAGCTGGTAGCGAGGCAGATGAAGTCAAGAAGATAAACTGTACAGCCCTTACAAGATGTGCATTCATGCTTCTTGCATTACAGTTATACTGTCATGTGGATCACTTGGGCAGCTGACTGCTTATAGGCTTATTTGCAGTCCTGTGGGAGTTCTTATGCTTAAAGCCATAAAGCATCCACGCCACAGCAAAGCTGTGAGGTTTAGCAGCGGAAGGGACTGTTAAGTGTGTGATTTTATTTTATTTTTTTGTAACAACTGTCTTCTGCATTTAAAAAAATGTATATGAAGCAATCACCCTAAATACTTGGCTGGAGGTAAAGTGGCTTTTAATGAACTCTAAATTCACTGGCAATAATTTGAGCAGCTCAAAAATAAGTTGACACACTGCTTGATACCATAATTTTTATCACATTTGAAGCCTTTTAACAAAAGTATAAATGTCACTAACAGTGTCAATCCACTGAATTCTGAGAATAAATAAACTACTCATCCTGTGTGTGTACACTGTTGCTTGAGCGATTAAGAGACAGCATGCCGTCTGTAAACGCTTCTCAACATCTTTCCCATATAGATCTCTCGATGGCCGACTACAGGTATCTCATCGTAAAGGATTGCCACATGTTATTTACTGTCGTTTGTGGCGCTGGCCAGATCTTCACAGTCACCATGAACTTAAAGCAATTGAAAACTGTGAATATGCTTTTAATCTTAAAAAGGATGAAGTGTGTGTAAACCCTTACCACTACCAGAGAGTGGAGACACCAGGTAGGACGACTCCTTCTGCTTCTGACTTTCTATAGCAGCATCTGTACGTACTTGTTCAGCATAATGTTTTAAATGAAAAATAGAGAAAGATGATGCCTTTTCTTGCCAGAAGTGCAAGACTATTAGAGATACAGCTTTTGAGAATACCATCCCCTGAAAGTTTTTGATAATAAAGATACTGAAAAATCTTTACTTTACAAATGTGTTGAATAATGTGATAAACACTTCCAGTACTGCTAGCAGTTTCCAGCTGGCTAAGTACAGTCCGGCATGACAAGGAGAATAAGAGATGACTTTCCTTTGCTAATGTAGAATAGTCTTACTCGAGGCATCTCAGGAATCTCTTTCTTCCAGTAACTCACAGTACAACTGCAGTATTAGCAGTACTAAGAGTCAGAAAATTTCAAAACATCTGAACAAATTGTTAGAAGTTTTAGATATTTTTTTAAGCTCTCCCAAGTGTGTGTTTTGAGGGTCTTATTAATGCTTTGAATTTTGCTTTTCCAGTCTTGCCTCCCGTACTAGTGCCACGGCACACCGAGATTCTAACGGAGCTTCCGCCTCTCGATGACTATACCCATTCCATTCCTGAAAACACTAACTTTCCAGCTGGAATTGAACCGCAGAGCAATTATATACCAGGTATTTTCTTAACTGCCACCGCAAACAGTACACTTATCATTGTACCACTGGAACAAAGATGGTAGTTTCATCCTCCTAAGTGATCAAATTAATTGAAAGATGCACCAATAAATTAGATTTAGTTGATTTAATGTATTAATTCCAATGGAAATACATTCTGCTGTGCAGAACACAATAGCTTACTTGGGTTCAATAGCTTATTTAAGATTTAAAATGCTAATGAGTACAAAGTAGACTTTCCCCTGATGCTTTAAGCCTGTTTTGCAAACATATAGGGGTTGCCAAATGCTGTGTATTGGAGACTGAGTAGCTGCTGCTCAGTCTCACCACATGTAGTATGTGGAGAAAACTTTAAGTTGCAAAACACTGGCTTAAAAAGTGTTTTGATCTGTAGTTCACAATCGATCAAGGTCTACTTTGTGTATTTGTTACTATTATGTGCATACAGTTTTGTCTTTTTAGTATGAAAGAACAACCTAACAATATTGAACTGTTAAAGAATTCCTCCTCCCCGTCTTTGCCTCTTCCCCACCACAAAACAAATACCAAGACTAATCTGCTACAGTGCACCCGAAAGCCCGTACCCTTATTGAAACATAAAATCAGTCACCTTTGTTTCCTGCCCCAACTTCCTGTTTCCTGTCGCTTCAGGAAGTTGCCTGGAGTGTAAAACCAAGCAAAGCTGAAGTTTTCTCATAAATGTTTAATGCAGCTATGTTATGAACAAGCTGAAAATTCAGATCTGGACTCTCACGAAGAATAAGAGGACTTCCTTGAAACTCAAATATGTGCAATGTACAAATTGTATCTATGTGTCAACAGGATATTGCTTGTGGTTTTTTTAAATGTATCCAAGAATTTAAATGGACCCAAAAAAATTTTAATTAATTTGATCTCATTTGTTTAATTTGTGCCACATCTGTTGGCACCTAGGGACAGCAGATCTTTAAAGAGCAATTTAAGGTGCCTAGAAGTTGGTGTTGCTTTCTTAGCTTATGTATACTTTTTTGATTCAGTCTGAGGGCTGTTGATAGCATTTGCAAACAGCTTACTGGAAAGCCACCGTTTGAAAATCCAGTGCTATGGTAATGAGTGAAAGCAACTAGGTAGTTATTTGCAAAAAGTCTTGTTCAAGGTGATTGCGGGAACTTCAGAAGGGCAGACATTGGATTGTTAAGGCGTCTGGTTAACAGAGTCCCTTGGGAGGCAGTCCTGAAGGGCAAAGGACTCCAGGAAGGCTGGATGTTATTGAAGAAGGAAGTCTCAAAGGCGCAGGAGCAGGCCGTCCCCATGTGCCGTAAGTCGAGCAGGCGGGGGAGAAGACCGGCTTGGCTGAACAGGGAGCTTTGGCTGGAACTCAAGAAAAAAGGGAGAGCTTGCCACCTTTGGAAGAAGGGGCAGGTGACTCAGGAGGACTACAAGGATGTTGTGAGGTTATTCAGGGAAAAGATTAGGAAGGCGAAGGCCCAGCTGGAACTTAAACTGGCCGCCACCATTAAAGATAACAAAAAATGTTTTTATAAATACATCAGTGACAAAAGGAGGGCCAGGGAGAATCTCCCTCCTTTGTTGGATGTGGAAGGTAACCTTGCTACAAAAGATGAGGAGAAGGCTGAGGTACTTAATGCTTTCTTTGCCTCAGTCTTTAATAGTCAGACTGGTCATCCTCAGGGTTGTCAGGCCCCTGTGCTGGGAGATAGAGATAGTATGCAGAATGAAGTCCCAGTGGTTGAAGAGGTGGCAGTCACCGACCTGCTTCTTCACCTGGATGTTCACAAGTCCATGGGGCCGGATGGGATCCACCCAAGGATACCGAGGGAGCTGGCAGAGGAGCTCACCAAGCCACTCGCCATCATTTATCAGCAGTCCTGGTCAACCGGGGAGGTCCCAGATGACTGGAAACTAGCGAATGTGACACCCCTCTACAAGAAGGGTTGGAAGGAGGATCCGGGGAACTACAGAGCTGTCAGCCTGACCTTGGTGCCGGGAAAGGTCATGGAGCAGATCATCTTGAATGCCATTATGCAGCACATGCGGGACACGCAGGGGATCGGGCTCAGCCAGCATGGGTTTATGAAAGGGAGGTCCTGCCTCACTAACCTGGTCTCCTTCTATGATAAGGTGACCCGCTTAGCGGATGAGGGGACGGCTGTGGACGTTGTCTACTTTGACTTTAGTAAGGCCTTTGACACTGTCTCCCACAGCATTCTCCTGGAGAAACTGGCTGCTCACGGCTTGGACGAGTGCACTCTGCGCAGGGTAAAAACTGGCTGGACGGCCGAGCCGAGAGAGTGGTGGTGAATGGAGTCAAATCCCGTTGGCGGCCAGTCATGAGTGGTGTTCCCCAGGGCTCAGTGTTGGGGCCGGTCCTGTTCAATATCTTCATTGATGATCTGGATGAGGGGATTGAGTGCACCCTGAGTAAGTTTGCAGATGACACCAAGCTGGGTGGAAGTGTCGATCTGCTGGAGGGCAGGAAGGCCCTACAGAGGGACCTGGACAGGCTGGATTGATGGGCCGGAGCCAACGGTATGAGATTCAACAAGGCCAAGTGCTGGGTCCTGCACTTTGGTCACAACAACCCCATGCAATGCTACAGGCTTGGGGGAGGAGTGGCTGGAGAGCTGCCTGGAGGAAAAGGACCTGGGGGTGTTGGTTGACAGCCGCCTGAATGTAAGCCGGCAGTGTGCTCAGGCGGCCAAGAAGGCCAATGGCCTCCTGGCTTGTATCAGGAATAGTGTGGCCAGCAGGAGCAGGGAGGTGATAGTGCCCCTGTGCTCGGCACTGGTGAGGCCGCACCTCGAGTACTGTGTGCAGTTTTGGGCCCCTCACTACAAGAAGGATGTTGAGGTGCTGGAGCATGTCCAGAGAAGGGCAATGAAGTTTGTGAAGGGTCTAGAGGACAAGTCTGATGAGGAGCAGCTGAGGGAGCTGGGGTTGTTTAGCCTGGAGAAGAGGAGGCTGAGGGGAGACCTTATCGCTCTCTACAACTACCTGAAAGGAGGTTGTAGTGAGGTGGGGGTCAGTCTCTTCTCCCTAGTAACAAGCGATAGGACGAGAGGAAATGGCCTCAAGCTGCGCCAGGGGAAGTTTAGGTTGGATATTAGAAAAAACTTCTTCACCGAAAGGGTTGTCAAACATTGGAACAGGCTGCCCAGGGAGGTGGTTGAGTCTCCATCCCTGGAGGTACTTAAAAGAAGGGTAGACATGGTGCTTGAGGATATGGTTTAGTGGTGGACTTGGCAGTGATAGGTTGGTGGTTGGACTTGATGATCTTAAGGGTCTTTTCCAACCTTAACGATTCTATGATTCTATTCTCATGATCTTCAAATGTTTATGCAGCTAACCGCACCTTGCCTCAATCTCTTTGTCACTGACACCCTCCTGTTGTACTCATATCATGGCATCTTTATTTAACCTTGCTAACTTAATCTTGAATACTTAACTAGGTTCTGATAGGTCTTGTGTGTCTTGACAGCTTGCTTCAGAGAACCGTTTTCTTTAGCGGTAGGCCAGACTAACAACCATGCTAGTTTTGCACCACGATACTGTCACAGTACTTGGTCTGCAGAGAGGTTGGTCTCACCTACAGCTGGGAAGATGACGATCGTGAAGGTGCAAGATGGCCTTTGGGGCTGTGCATTCCCTTTCAGGTTATGGATGTGCTGATCTGCATTGTTCAGACTTCTGGCAACATTCGAGCTCTGCTAAGAATTTTTAATGCTGCATCTGGGCATTTATTTCCAGCTGTGGTGGTGTTCAACCTCTGACCCTAAAACAGTATTAATAGTACTAGGTGGAGGAAGTCTTCTCTGTTCAGATGGAGACTAGACATGGAAAATAATCTGTGCCAAAGAGCCTGGATTGGCAACTGGAAACAAGAGGCATGGTTTGGATTGGAAATGGTTATTGACCTTTTACCATGGCTGTGGGTTTAACTATAACAAGTGATTTGGAGATGGGCGGAGTCCACTTTATCACAATGAATTCTATAAAAATGTTCAAAACAAGTATGACTTTTGTCATCGTACTTGCTAGTAAAGATTTCCTTTAATCTTCCTTTTAAATTCTCACTTGAATTTTGTCACATCTATATTTAGCACACTAGTTTCACAGAGTGAACCAGAGATATAATTCTTTCAGTTCATTTTTATTTAATCAACTGACTTAATCTAGTTTCCTCTTGCTGACTTCCTTCTGATTGTGCTACATTGCTTTAAATCTCAGACATGATATTTGATATAATTTGATTTTAATTCTTAAGCAAAAGGCTTTATCTTTAAATTTTTGCTGTTTGGTAATAATGTAATTAAACTTGTTTAATCTCTCAGATTCTGAGGCAATTGTAGAGGTAGTTAGCTTCAAACACTTTCACTAAAAAAAATCCAGGTTTTGCCTTTAATATATAGGAAAAGACATTTGCCCAGTTCAAAGAAAATTATTTCCTGAAAGGCAGTTGGTTAACTCATCATCTGGATTACAAAGTGAATTTTGAATGGAGAAAAGGAACAGCCATGTTCTCCTGGGTTTTGAAGATATTTATGTGGAATTAGACACAGTTTCTAGCATCAGAATGCTTCAAACTTGTTACTGAGTTTACTCTGGTCTGTGAAATTCCATCTTTAAAGAAAGCTAGTTAAAAGAATATATAATTGTTTTAATAGAGCTTGGAAGTAATAGTGATAATAGAGCTTGTGCAGTGTAACTAGTTAGATAATATAGTTATTAATGAGTGAAATAAACTCTTGGGTATTGAAGAAAAATGGATTTGGGCACTGAACTGAAAAATAGCCTTTAAATCTAGCAACTTCTATGAGGCACGGGAGAGCATCTGATCTGATGGTTATGCTACATAAAGACAGCACACTCTTTTTTGTAGAAGCCACTAGATGGTTTTTTTCATTTGTAATTCTACTAAATGTGAAAGCTGTTGATCACAATTGCAAAATTGTTACTCATTGTAGTGAAAGTGTCTTGTATTAAATGGAACAAACAAGGATTATATGTTAATTGTATAACATTTGAGTGATTGACTGGCATACAAGGGATGATACATTTTACATAGACAATAAGGCAGGTAATGTGTTTGAAGCCCTGCTGAAGGCAAAAAGGGACAGCAAAATGAAATTCTAATTCAGTATTCAGGTATCATATGGAGCTCCTGAAGACCTGAGGACAAAAACCCCAAATGCTAAATCATACAAATTTCCCCAGTCATTGAACCAGTAAGTGGTTTGGGTTTTTTCCTTTTTTTTTCTTTTTTTTTTTTCTTTTTTTTTTTTTTTTTTTTGACAGAAACACCACCTCCGGGATATATCAGTGAAGATGGAGAAACGAGTGACCAGCAGTTGAACCAAAGCATGGATACAGGTAACATTTACTTTTCACTACTTTCAAGATTTGTTTCAGCTGGGATAGAGTTAATTTTCTTCCTAGTAGCTGGTACCGTGCTGTGTTTTGGATTTAGTATGAGAATAATGTTGATAACACACCGATGTTTTAGTTGTTGCTGGGTAGTGCTTGCACTGAATCAAGGACTTCTCAGCTTCTCATGCTCTACCAACTGAGAAGGCTGGAGATGCACCAGAAGCTGGGAGGGAGCACAGCCAGGACAGCTGACCCCAACTGGCCAAAGGGATATTCCAGACCATATGACGTCATGCTCAGTGTATAAACTGGGGAAAGCTGGCCAGGGGGCTGCTGCTTGGGGACTGGCTGGGCATGGGTTGGCGAGTGGTGAGCAACTGCATCGTGCATCACTTGCTTTGTATACTCTTTTAATAGTAGTAGTAATATTACTATTTTATTTTATTTCGCTTCTTAAACTGTTCTTATCTCAACCCACAAGTTTTCTCACTTTTACTCTTCTGATTCTCTCCCCCATCCCACCAAGGGGGGAGTGAGCAAGCAGCTGCATGGTGCTCAGTCACTGGCTGGGGTTAAACCACAACACTTGGGATTTGGGATTACTAGTTGTGATCCCTCTGCACAGCAGCATGAATTACTTATATCTGAAGGGTGGGTGTCACGACGATGGGACTGGACTCTTTCCAGTGGTGCCCAATGACAGGACAAGGGGCGATGGGCACAAGTTGGAACACAGGAAGTTCCACCTAAACATGAAGAAAAACTCCTTTGCTGTGCGGGTGCCAGAGCAGGGGCACAGGCTGCCCAGAGAGGTTGTGGAGTCCCTTCCCTGGAGACATTCACCCCCCACCTGGATGCGGTCCTGTGCCCCTGCTCTGGGTGTGCCTGCTCAAGCAGGGGGTGGGACGGGATGATCTCCAGAGGTCCCTTCCAACCCCCGCCATTCTGGGATTCTGTGAATTCAGCCCAAATGACAATGGCAGTAACACTCTGTACAACCTGGTGTTTTCTGTTTAAAATATCACTTTCAGTCTTCTGTGAACAAAATAATTTTTTGCTAGGGGAATGCTTTTAAAACATCCTGTGCCATATTAAGTACATTTCATTTGTTTCTTAACAAAAGCATACAGGTCTAATTAAGTCTTCATCAGAAAGCCTTAAAATAGATTTTAATAGTTGAGTGGTTTCAACTTACCCCTAACTTTACTTTCTGGAAACAGATTCATTGAAGCAAAATGTCTGTTTGGCCTAAACAAGTTACAGAAATGCTGCATTTTGAGAACCTGTCTCTTCAATCTTGACAGCCTCATCGCTTCTGCCATGTTTCAAATTAATGCTTGTATGGAAGGCTCTATTGGAAGAGTAATAGAAACATTAAGTGTTTGTGCCTTTGTATGAAAGGGTTTTTAGATAATCTGGTTGGCCTTAGACTTGGACAAAGCACAGTTAATGTGCTGGATAAGAGCCTCCTGCTATGTGCTGGCAGACTTGAGTGTGTGTTTAGTTAGCTAATGTTAGCAACCTTTTTCTGTTAATTGGAATTAACTGCACTAGTTTCTGCAAGAACTGCAATACTTTCCCACTATGTGACAATAAGTACCTTAATTAAAAAAGCCTGACATCAGCAGTCATTGTAGGAATGTTTCTGTGTAAAGCCTCCCTGTATTTTGCGTACTAGTGCACAAATTGTGGCGGAGAGTTCATGTTTTTCTGAGGTTTTTTTCCATCCTTCTTGTAGGAAAGAATAATTTCCTCAAATGAGGAAATCCAGCTTGTTCTTTTCTAGAGTGTCGTGGTTTAGCCGGCAGCTCAGCCCCACACAGTCACTCGCTCACTCCCCCACCAGTAGATGGGGGAGAGAATCAGAAGGGTAACGCTCGTGGGTTGGGATAAGAACAGTTTAATAATTAAAATTAAAAAAAACAACAACAGAAATGCAATGTAAAGGAGAACAACGAGAGGCACAAAGCCCCGGGGGAAGGGGGAAGGGAGGAGAGAGGGGGGACGAACTGCCGAAACAAACTGCACGCAACACAGCCGCTCACCGCCCGCCGACCCGACGCCGTACCGCCCCTGAGCCGCAAACTGCAACCCCTTCATATACTGGTCATGGTGTCACATGGTATGGAATGAACATGCCATTGGCCAGTCGGGGTCGGCCGCCCCCACCATGGCCCTGCCCCTCCCAGCCCCCCCCACCACGCGGCAGAGCGTGGGAAGCTGGAAAGGTAGCTGACCCCCACAGTGAGGAGAATTAACCCCTTCTCAGCCAAAACCAGCACATTCTCCACCCCTTATTCCATACCATCTACACCATGCCTAGGTCCCATACCATCCAATACAACCTTACCAACCACCACCCCTCCCCTTCCCATCCTTTAACATAATACACAGACATCATTGCCTTAGTTCATGGCCCTTCCCTGTAAAATGTCCATTTAAATGTCCATTGAGTTAACCCAGTCCATGACTCTGGGCTCCATCTGCCGTATCAGGCTTTCAGGGAGGGAGAGATGGTGTGTGTGGCGTTGGGTTGCTGCATACCGAGTCAGTCATCGTTCCATCACTGCTGCACGGCTTGTTTCACAGTTTATCTTCCATGGGTTGGGAGGCTCGTACTCTGATATCATTGATACAACACAGAGGTGACACACAATATTATATAGCAGTTCACATTGTGCCATTCAGTTCATTGACTGTTTTCGCCCAAAATCAAATCCCCTTGAGGCACACATCAGACTCCTCCATCCTCCCGCATCACCCACCAAGTGCACCCAGGTCCTCGAGCAAAAGCAATCCCACGAAAGGGTTTGCCTTTGCCGGAGGCAGGAAGAACCCAGACTGTTTTGCCCAGCATATTTTTCACGTGCACTACAGGGACTCTATCCCCTTCCACAGTATGTAGGATTTCTGACTGGGCAGGGCCAGCTCGGTTGGCAGATCCCCTCGTGTTGACTAACCACGTGGCTTTTGCTAAATGTGTATTCCAGTGCTTGAATGTTCCACCCCGCATTGCTCTCAGTGTCATCTTTAATAGTCCATTGTATCTTTCGGTTTTCCCAGAGGCTGGTGTGTGATAGGGAATGTGATACACCCACTCAATGCCATTCTCTTTGGCCCAGGTGTCTATGAGGTTATTTTGGAAATGAGTCCCGTTGTCTGACTCAGTTCTCTCTGGGGTGCCATGTCGCCACAGGACTTGTTTCTCAAGACCCAGGATAGTGTTCGGGGCAGTGGCGTGGGGGACAGGATATGTTTCCAGCCAGCCAGTCATCGTTTCTACCATTGAAAACACATGGCGCTTGCCTTGGCGGGTCTGTGGGAGTGTGATATAGTCAATTTGCCAGGCCTCCCCATATTTATATTTCAGCCATCGTCCCCCATACCACAGAGGCTTTACCCGCTTCGCTTGCTTGATTGCAGCACGTGTTTCTCATTCGTGGCTAGCCTGTGCAATAACATCCATGGTCAAGTCCACCCCTCGATCACGAGCCCACCTGTATGTTGCATCTCTCCCTTGATGGCCTGAGGTGTCATGGGCCCATTGAGCTAGAAATAGTTCACCCTTATGCTGCCAGTCCAGATCCACCTCAGCCACTTCAATCTTGGCATCCTGATCTACCTGCTGGTTGTTCCGATGTTTTTCAGTGGCCCGACTCTTGGGGACGTGAGCATCCACATGACGTACCTTTACAACCAGTTTCTCTACCCGGGCAGCAATATCTTGCCACAATGTGACGGCCCAGATGGGTTTGCCTCTATGCTGCCAGTTGCTTTGTTTCCACTGCTGTAACCACGCCCACAGGGCATTTGCCACCATCCAGGAGTCAGAACAGAGATAGAGCACTGGCCACTTTTCCCGTTCAGCAATGTCTAAGGCCAGCTGGATGGCCTTTACCTCTGCAAACTGGCTCGATTCACCTTCTCCTTCAGCAGTTTCTGCTACTTGTCTCGTAGGACTCCATACAGCAGCCTTCCATCTCCAATGCTTTCCCACAAGGTGACAGGACCCATCGATGAGCATGGCATACTGCTTTTCATTTTCTGGCAGTTTGTTATACAGTGGGGCTTCTTTAGCACGTGTCACCTCCTCCTCTGGTGATAATCCAAAATCTTTGCCTTCTGGCCAGTCCATAATCACTTCCAAGATTCTTGGGCGACTGGGGTTTCCTACTCGAGCCCGCTGGGTGATCAGTGCAACCCATTTACTCCACATAGCATCAGTTGCATGGTGTGTAGAGGGGATGTTTCCTTTGAACATCCAGCCCAGCACTGGCAGTCAGGGTGCCAGGAGCAACTGTGCTTCAGTACCAACCACTTCTGAAGCAGCTCGGACCCCTTCATATGCTGCCAATATCTCTTTTTCAGTTGGAGTATAGCGGGCTTCGGACCCTCTGTATCCCCGACTCCAAAACCCTAGGGGTCGACCCCGGGTCTCCCCTCGTGCTTTCTGCCAGAGGCTCCAGGTAGGGCCATTCTCCCCAGCTGCAGTGTAGAGCACATTTTTTATATCTTGTCCTGCCCGGACTGGCCCAAGGCCTACTGCATGGACTATTTCTCGTTTAATCTGTTCAAAGGCTTGTCGTTGCTCAGGGCCCCATTTGAAATCATTCTTCTTCCAGGTCACTTGATATAGAGAGCTTACGATCATACTGTAATTTGGAATATGCATTCTCCATAAACCCACAACGCCCAAGATAGCATGTGTTTCCTTTTTGCTAGTTGGTGGAGACATGGCTGCTATTTTGTCAATCACATCCATTGGAATCTGACGACTTTCATCTTGCCATTGAATCCGAAGAACTGGATCTCTTGTGTGGGTCCCTTCACCTTACTTTGTTTTATGGCAAAACCAGCTTTCAGAAGGATTTGGACTATTTTCTCTCCTTTCTCAAAAACAACTTCTGCTGTGTTGCCCCACACGATGATGTCATCAATGTATTGAAGGTGTTCTGGAGCGTCTCCCTGTTCCAGTACAGTCTGAATCAGTCCATGGCAAATGGTAGGGCTGTCTTTCCACCCCTGGGGCAGTCGATTCCAGGTGAACTGGACGCCCCTCCATGTGAAAGCAAACTGTGGCCTGCACTCTGCTGCCAGAGGGATTGAGAAGAATGCATTAGCGATATCAGTTGCGGCATACCACTTGGCTGCCTTTGACTCCAGTTCGTATTGAAGTTCTTGCATGTCTGGCACAGCAGCACTCAACGGTGCAGTGACTTCATTCAGGCCACGATAGTCTACTGTTAGCCTCCACTCTCCATTAGACTTCTGCACTGGCCATATGGGACTGTTAAAGGGTGAGTGGGTCTTACTGATGACTCCTTGGCTCCTCAGTTGGTGAATGAGCTCATGGATGGGGATCAGAGAGTCTCGGTTGGTGCGATATTGCCGCCGGTGCACTGTTGTGGTGGCGATTGGCACCTGTTGCTCTTTGACCTTCAGCAACCCCACAACAGAAGGGACCTTCGAGAGGCCAGGCAAGGTAGACAGCTGTTCAGTTTCCTCCGTCTCCAAGGCAGCTACACCAAAAGCCTACCTGTACCCTTTTGGGTCCTTGAAATACCCTCTCCTGAGGTAGTCTATGCCAAGGATGCACGGAGCCTCTGGGCCAGTCACAATGGGGTGCTTTTGCCACTCATTCCCAGTTAGGCTCACTTCAGCCTCCAATACAGTTAGCTCTTGGGATCCCCCTGTCACTCCAGCAATGCTGATGGGTTCTGCCCCTATATAGTTTGATGGCATTAAGGTGCAGCGTGTGCCGGTGTCCACTAAAGCTTTATACTCCTGTGGGTCGGACATGCCAGGCCATCGGATCCACACAGTGCAGTAAGCCCGGTTATCCCTTTCCTCCACCTGGCTGGAGGCAGGGCCCCTCTAGTCCTGATCATGGCACTCACAACTCACTTCCTGTAAATGTGAATCAGGAGTCCCTCTATTACACTTAGAAATAAAATCAGCGCTTCTACTCCTCTCTCTGGGGACTTGCTCACTGGAAATTGGAGCAGCAGCTTTCCTGGAAGAGCCTCCCTGAGTGACTGTTCTTCCTTGCAGTTCATGCACTCGTGCCTCTAGGGTCGAGGTAGGCTTGCCATCCCACCTCATCATGTCCTCTCCGTGGTCACGCAGGTAGAACCATAGGGTGGCCCGTGGTGTGTATCCCCTTCTTTGAGCCAAAGGACGCTTATTTCTAACAGCTGAGAAACTGCTCTGTCAAGGTGGGGAGTAAGACAGATCTTCTTTGAGTTGCTGGACCTCTTGGGATAGTTTCTCCACAGCAGAGACAAGCGAGGAAGAGATATTTGTGTCGTAATCCCGGAGTCTATCTATCACCTCTGCCACCGTTGGTGTCTCGTCATCTTTCCAGGACATCACTGCCAATGAGTTTGCATGCGAAGATGGTGCGCTCCGTACAAACTTCCGCCACATGGGTCATGTGCACTCGGCTTCATCTGGATCTTTGGATGACCGTTGATCGTCCAGGTCACCATAAATCACCTCAAACACAGCTAATTCCCTTAGATACTGGATGCCTTTGTCCATAGTTGTCCATTTTCCTGGGTGATATGTAACATCTTCTTTAAAGGGATGCCTTTCCTTCACTCCGGACAGGAGTCCCCTCCAGAGGCTGAGGGCTGGTGGTTTTTTCCCAATTGATTTGTCAGTGCCCCCTTCCCCCGAAAGGGATCCCAGTTGTTTGGCTTCTTTTCCCTCTAGTTCCAGGCTACTGAGCCCCATAATCCCAGCATCGGAGCAGCCAGGTGACAATGTGCTCACCTGAATGAGGGCTATAATCTTTTCGCATATATTGCAACTTGCTCAAGGACAGGGACCTGGTGGTCTCTATTTCATTTATAACTTCTTTCTCCTCTCCCCATGATGGCCCTGCTTTTTCATCATCCCGTTCTAAACGAGTTGACGTCTGTTTCCAATATTTCTTCTTGTGTATGGGATCAACTAATACTGGTAAGGGTTTATTTTCTGAACCATTTCCAGTACTTGTCCTGGGGGTTTGAGTGGCTGCAGTGCCTGTCATCGGGGCTGGAGTGACTACAGTGCCAGTCACTTTGCATTTCAATCCAGAGACATTCTCTTCCCCCTGGGGGCACTGAATACTGTTGAGCAGGGCTCGGTATGCATGGGCCAGACCCCAGCATGTTGCAGTTATCTGTGTCTCTCTGGAGTTCCCAGCGTAACAACATACTTTCTCCAAATATTCTACTATTTTTTTAGGATTCTGCACTTGTTCGGGGGTGAAACTCCAAAACACTGGGGGTGCCCACTGCCCTAGGTATTTCTCCATGCTATCCCACATGCCCTGCCACTTGTAACTATCAAGCCTTGGGGCAGATTTCTGGGTGATATTCTTAGTTGCTTAGTCAAAACCAAAACAACATGCCCAAAAACTAACAATAAGTGCACCTTAACCACCCAAGGATGTTCAAGATACAAAAACGTTGTTGTAACAAAGGCACAGACATCATAGAACAAAGTTGCAAAGGTACTATTCTGTATTTCCTCCATATAAAATATCTCAGAGGAGGAGGTACAATTGCTAATTGCCTCAACAAGGTGGTATCCAAAGTACAGTAACGGTTTTAGCAGAAACCCCAAATACCAGATAAAGCTGAAAACGAGTGTTTGTATAACAAATCTTGTAGGCAAAACGTTACTAATCACAGCAGAACACAGCAGACTCAACAAACCAACACCGATTTTTAACACCAACTGCAAAAAGGACAACATGGTGCTGTGACCAGCAGCTGTTATTATCTCCAAACCTTGAGCCCCAGGTTGGGCACCAAAAAAGTGTGTTGTGGTTTAGCCGGCAGCTCAGCCCCACACAGTCGCTCGCTCACTCCCCCACCGGTAGATGGGGGAGAGAATCAGAAGGGTAACGCTCGTGGGTTGGGATAAGAACAGTTTAATAATTAAAATTAAAAGAAACAACAACGAGAGGCACAAAGCCCCGGGGGAGCGGGGAAGGGAAGCTGGAAAGGTACCTGACCCCCAGTGAGGAGAATTAACCCCTTCTCAGCCAAAACCAGCACATAGAGATAAACCCTTTGAGAATAGAGAGGTAATATCTTGTCTCATCCGCTTTTTCTTAGCTTTTCTCACTGAATTTGGGAAGAAGTCACTACCTTCTCAATGGAGAAGTGCATAAACAAAGTTTTAAGTTCACAGAGCGTGAAGTGAGAGCTCTGCCAAATGCGACAGTAAGGTGTTAATCGAGTCTTTACAAGGGGGGTAAATTTTCCCAGGAGTCTGCAAAATTAAATGTAATCTTTATTCAGAATAAGCATGTGACATGCTGGAAAACTGGTTGTAGGATTTCTGAGGTTTCTTATTCCAAAGGGTTGTAATGTAAAACTGTATCTAGATAATGGTCATACCTACCCATCTGAAATAACCAGAATAATTTGCTCTGAATCAGTCTGTATTGCTTCAACAGGATCTCCAGCAGAGCTGTCTCCTAGTACTCTCTCCCCAGTTAATCATAGCTTGGGTAAGCTGGAAATACTTTTAATTGTTTCTCTGTGTGTGATGACTCTTCTTTATATATGTGTGTGTGTATATATATATTAAAAAATCACATTAAAAATGAAAACATACTTTTAAAAAGTAAGAGCTGTATTAGGAGGAGACTATTGGCTTGTCTTCCTGTTGATAAACATAATAGGGCTGGGTTAATAACTTGTTAATAATGACACTATTTCTGTAACTGTTGAGCTTCTAGCAAAGAGAAAGAATAATATAGTTGTGTGTGCAGGAATAGCATTTATGAAACAGTTTAAAGGGTGTTAGTCTATCCATAGTGCTGCCCAGACTTGCTGTCTCCCTTGTACGTGTGTTCTGCTGCTCTTCTCATGCACTGTTTCACCTGTGACCACAACACAATTGTTGCTCCCACATTAGTTGCCTGCCTGCTTTGATCAGGTGCCATTGCTGTGTGTCTGTATAAATGCCTCAGGAAGATCAAATTCCCTTGGGTTTGTTTAAGGAATGGATGTGACAGGAAAATGCTGTTCAGAACACTGAGTAAGTAATTAGGGTAGGTAAAAAGGGGAAGCCGCGCAGGGAAAGCTGAAGATGCACAGGGAAGATACCGAGCTCTGGTAGGGGAGAGTAAAGGGAGCTTAGAGCTGCCTTTATCTAAAGAGACAGTATAAGATAGAGTGTAATACAAGGGAACATAATTTTCATATTAATATTTTTTTCCCTTTGTGTGGTTCAGTATTTGATAGTTTAATCTCTTCTTTAGCATTGCCTAAATGTTTGCAAGTTATAGAAAGGCAACAGAAGTGTTTCGATGTCTGGCACTCAGCAACATTAGCTTAATCATTTTACAGAGCAAAATGCGAGTACTGAACTACATGAGCTGTGGTCAGATTAGATTACCCCTTCTTCCTCTCGTCCTTCCCTTGTGTGGAATATTGAATTCCATTCTGTTTACTGGGCTAGGTAAAAATGACAGCAAGCAAAATATAATTTGAGTAGTTTGAGGAGATTACTGCTGTCATTTCTGGAAGCGACAAATAGCAGGGCAGATAGATGTCTTTTAAGCCTCAAATTCTGTGTTAAGCTTGGTTTTTTGTGGGTTTTTTTGTTTGTTTGTTTTTTTGGTTTGTTTTTTTTTTTAGACTTGCAACCAGTTACTTACTCGGAGCCTGCATTTTGGTGTTCAATAGCTTATTATGAATTGAATCAAAGAGTGGGAGAAACCTTCCATGCATCACAGCCTTCTCTGACCGTAGATGGCTTTACAGATCCATCAAATTCAGAACGATTTTGTCTAGGTCTGCTTTCCAATGTAAACAGAAATGCTACAGTGGAAATGACAAGGCGACACATAGGTAAAAATCTCTGATCTCTGATCTTTTAACTATTTAATTTCATTTTAGCCATTAAATTATTTTGAATGATCCAAGTAGGAAGGGCAGACCTGTGAGTTGGGATCCCTTTCACCCTTGTGCAGCCAGCCATTGAACTTTTCTCTCAAGGCTTGCCAAGGAGAGTTGGTCTCTCTTGCTAAGGACAGAAGTGGAAAGACACAGAGGTCACTGCTTCTGAAATCAGGGAGAAATGTAGCAGCTTCTGCTACCACAGCCAGCTGCAATTGGGAAGGGATGTGGTGGTGGCTGGAGCTGAAAGGAGCTGCCTTTCCTTAGTCAGTAGTCACTAAGTTGGTGGCAGCAGCAGTCATACAGCTGTCAGGCTGAGAGCGGCACAGGAGGAAGCCACCCGACTTCATGGGATTTCTGTTCACGTTGCTGTTCTTCGCCTTCTGGAAAAAGATGCTGGATTAAAGCATCCTGAGGGGCAGGTTTTTGGCTTTCAGGCTCCTCGTTGGGCCACTCTGCCCTGGGTAGCATTTATATTCAGAGTTGCTTATAATTGAAATTTAAGCTTTAATTACAAAATATTAACATGTTGCTTAGTTTATTCCAACTTATAAAATGCAGAATGGGCATTGGTAGAACTTCTTGAATTCTTTTCTGAAATGGGAAAAGCTGCCATTGAGATAACAGGCTGTTTTGACAGGATCAAGATTGTCTTTGTAATGGTTGGTAAATAATATTGTTTTCCACAGTGCAGCATCTTGGCTTGAAATTCTTCAATAAGCTACTTTTTTTCTTTTTCTTTTTTTCCTCCTGGATTCTTTTATTTAGCAAAATTCACAATACTTTTTTGTTTTTACTTTTAGTAAAAAAGAACAACCTCTTTAGTAGAACCTTCTGACTCCCTCTATGCCAAATCCAAATACTTGTCTAATAAAATTTTAGATGTGTAGAAACCCAGGCTGTGCCTGTTCTGACTGATCAAAATGGTCAATGATGAGGAAAAGCAAAAATGTAAGGAGCTCTCACCTTTTTTTATAGAGCAGCTTGCATCTTGTTTGAAAAATAACTTTAAAGAAAAAGGGAAAGAGAAACTATTGCCTTTGAAGGACCTGTTAATTATAAATAGTTTTCTTTAGGAGATCAGTTGTACATTACTTCACTTGTGCTAGAAATAAACCTATACAGATTTTTTTTCCACTCAGAGAGAGAGAACAAGATCACAATTTAAAAGTGAACAATAGGTTTTCTTATGGGTATTTTTTTGGTAACAGGGCTAAGTGAAGTCCTGTTTTTGTTGAAGTAGTACAGAGAAGGGGTATGCAGTGGGTTGTGAAATAGTGTGGGCGCATGTAAGCGGAGAGTGTTGAAATAGTATACTTGTCTTCCTTTTTTGCCATAGTGGTCTGCGCCACTTCACATACAACACTTTAATATTAGCACAAGTTTTAAATCTGTTTAATCTAATCTTTTAATTTCAATTCTGGTATTTCTTTAAGAGAAAAAGTTATTTGGTAATGAACACTGCTTCCTAACTTGGATTTGGTTACAAGCCGTTACATGGCTAGAAAATTCTGTCTCACTCTTGACCAAAAATTATTCTGCTTCCCCTTCAAATACTGTGTGTTTGTGGAAGAAAAATGCAAGTTAATTGTGTTCTGCTAGAGCTGTGAGCCCAGCAGTGTGGTCCTGTAGATAACTGGTTTCTGTTGTAAAGAACAACCTTGGCCTTCTCTGAAACAAAATACTCGCTTGTTTGTTAGTCTGCTTGGGTCATATTGTAACTAGAGTTCCTTTGAATTTTGCTACAGGAAGGGGAGTACGTCTCTATTACATCGGTGGAGAAGTTTTTGCTGAGTGCCTAAGCGATAGTGCGATTTTTGTTCAGAGCCCCAACTGTAATCAAAGATACGGCTGGCATCCTGCAACTGTGTGCAAAATTCCACCAGGTTAGTAGCCTACCAAAGGTCTCACACAAAAATATCTCATGAAACTATTCCCTGGATGACATTTGCTTTCCTTTTGGTACATAGAGGGGGTTTCTTCATAGTTTTGGGCTTCTGTGTAGCAACCACAAATATTCATTGATTGTACCCTTTTGACTTTTTTTTCTTTTATAGGATGCAATCTAAAAATCTTTAATAACCAAGAATTTGCTGCTCTTCTGGCTCAATCTGTGAATCAGGGTTTTGAAGCAGTTTATCAGCTTACTAGAATGTGTACCATAAGAATGAGTTTTGTTAAAGGATGGGGAGCTGAATACAGGTAAGAAAAAAACCTTTGCTTTTGAATTTAGAGTTAATAATTTTTCTTCTTTCATAATACACTATTTGTCTGGCTTGGAAGCCATACTTACAGGCTTCTTGCTGCTATTGTAGATATGCTGTCTGCAAGTTGAACCCATATTTTCCGTGGGTAGAAGAGGCTGAGTTTCAGCTTTGAGATGGCTAAGTGACTTTTGCCAGCCCAGCGCAAAACCAGGGCTGTTGAACAGAACCAGTTATAAAATTTTGAAGAAGCGTGTTGTGGAACACATTGTAGGGGAGTTGACAGCAGTGGAATAATGAACTTCATTCTCTGGGAGAGGATTCGAGACTAAATGGAGTTATATTCCCTGTGGTTTAGATTGTTCTTTTATTGGATCACTTTGTTTTGGCATAGGCATTCAGGGCTAAGATGACAATGTTTTTTGGAGTGCTGAGAGAGCACAGGCCCCAGCCACTTTCTTCTAGAAAATGTGAAATGACAGGCAACTTTGGAAATCCATCCTCTCACTGGCTTAATCTTTCTGCCTTTTCAGTTCCTCTGTTTATATAAACAGATTTCCTTAAAGCAAAAGGTTGCAGTGCTGACGGTAAAAACGAAGGGGCTGGGTTTGTGTCTGACTAATCCGCTGCCTTTGAATCTTGATGCCTCCTTGCTTTGACTTTGGGATACCTAGAATTACTAGGTAAAACTGGCTTAACATCCGTAGTCTTGCCAGTCTAGTTTGGGAAAACTCCCATGCCTGGAGTGGGTACAGTGAAATAACAGGATTTCTCAGGCAGAATATGTCCAATACTGATTTCTTTACTTTGGAGATGAGAAGGAAGATTTCTGAATAACAGATCTCTGAAACTAAGATATATGGGAGAGTGAATAAAGCTTTTATGGGTGTCAGTCCTTCAGCTTTACTGAGGTTTTCTGTATGGTGTTTAACGAAGGCCCTCTGTTGTGGAAAATTATAGGCAAGTTTATATAGAAGACAAGAGAAACACAATTTTTACTTCAGTTGTTTGTGTGAGGATGTTACGGTACAAAACACATGTAGAAGTGTAAGATTACAGGAAATCAGAGGTGTAAAGTTTGGTTTTCCTTTGAGATAGCATCAGTTAGCACAGTGAAACTACACACTGTGTTTTGATGTAGTGTTTCTGACAACATCTAGCAGTTTCCTTGTATGTTTATCTTGTCAGTTGCTCCAAAAAGCCAGACCTTACAATTGCAGCAATACTGTGCTGTTTGGCCATGCTGACAATGCAGAGCCAAGTGTTTCTATTCCCTATTTCTCAGTAGTTGTCTACAAAATTCAAACCCAGTTATGTGTGCAGACTCTTTGAAGGCTGAGATACAGCTGCACGCAACTATCTGATGTGAACACCACACTGGTCGGACAATCTTCAGTTTTAAATTTTGTTTTAGAGGTATGGCTTTTGGTGTGGCACTTGAAACAAATGCTGCGGTTCTTATCTTACTCTCCAGAGCAGAATATTCTCGATGTATTATGGACAAGCATGTCGTTATTGATGTGTTTTATAGATATGGGGTGTTTTGGGGGTTTGTTTTGTTGCCTTTTCTTTTTTTTTTTTGTCAAACACTGTAAAAAGCTTAGTAACAGTTATGGTAATGGTTGCATATTTTTATCTTTCCGTGTAGTAGATACAGATGGAAACATATTTGATCATATGATGGAGAACACTATAGCAGCCAAAGCTGCTTTCTGACTTTGCTATTATTCTTTATTTTCTAGGCGGCAAACAGTAACAAGCACTCCTTGCTGGATTGAACTTCATCTGAATGGACCTCTACAATGGTTGGACAAAGTATTGACTCAGATGGGCTCCCCTTCAGTACGCTGCTCCAGCATGTCGTAAAACTCCTTCCTCCGTTACCAGAGGGCTAAATATCGAGTCCAATCAACAGACTTAATAGCTCGTCTGTTGTAGTATTTGTGTGTGGTCCCCATGAACTGTTTACTATCCAAAAAGGTTAAAAACAAACAAACAAAAAACCCCAAACAAACCAGCACTTGAGGTCTCATCAATTAAAACACCTTGTGGATTGTTTCCTATACTCTGATACTAGATGGAAATTTAGTGTATAGAAATGCCTTCTTCAGAAAGAAGGGACAGTTCTAAAGACTCTTAATGGTGTTTTTATTGAGTATATAATTGAGTGTCCTAATGGTTTATCAATAACATGAATAGCCAAGTATATGTACAGTTAATGTATCATGATCTCAAATATCACAGTATTGTGCTGTTCTACATTTTAGTTCCCATAAATAGTCATTTGTGTTTTTGATTGGGGCAAATCTCTCATAAAATTCCACGGCTCTACTCCTTTATTCTTTTTTTTATATAAGCAGGTTTTTGAGTTGTCCTAAACATGACAAGCAGATTTTCCTTGTAGAAAAGCTTAATTTTTTGCTGCCTTCTTAAAGGAAAAGAAAATCCCTCCACTGGAAGGGAAAGAAATGTCTTGAGATTAATCTGTGAAATCTTAAGACACTTTATATGCTTAATGGGGCCTAGAGTGAATTCATATTATGAATTCTGAGTATCCGTCACACTAGGAGTCTACTTCTCCCTACCCATTTGAGTTGATGCATCTGTTGCCAGCAGTATTGCTGGCACTGATGTGGTTGGGGACTTTTTTGTACCTTGAATCATTGAAATCAGTGCTTTTTCTCATGGAATGAGAATTTACCATAGTATTGGATACTGGATTAAGTACACAAGGTTATTGGCTTACCCCTTACATCTGTGTTTTTTCATTAAACAGATGTCACTAAAAATAATGGGTTTTAGGTTTTGGAGCCAAATACCTTGAAAAATCCTTTCCCAGGGTAAATTACTCTTTCATATAGGTTTTAAATAGCTGCAGCTTCTTAACGTATTTTAGTAACAGAATTTAAATTTCTGATCTGAGTGGCTTTGTATAGCTTGCTTACATACCAGAACATAAGCATTCATTATGTCATAATGGGCCTTGTTGTTAAAAGTAGTTGCTTCTGCAAAACCTCTAGGATAGTGGTTGCTGAGGATGAACAGCGAAGGAGGACTTCTAGGTTCTTCATGACAGTGCGTGTTATTGTGAAGCCTTGGACACTACAGCTGCACCATATTAAAAATATTCTGAAATATATTCTACAAATAAGTCTGGGTTGGGGAAGGGTTGGGAAACTATGTAGAAGGGTTATTCTGACTTGAAAAATAGACATCTTACTAACAATCTTGTGATCTAGCTGTCTGTCATTCTTTTGTTATTGTGGCAATAGCAGGATTGCCTTTGTCTGTTTTCTCATTGTTTCATCCATTACACTAGTACTGTACTTTGTAAGTACGGCTAGTGATAACTTAGCTTTGAGAACAAAAATGTGGCCAGTGTTACAGCTTTTAATCAGTTGACTGAATTGATGGTAGTGATGGATATTTTTATGCCATAATGACTAGGGCATAGAAGCAATACCAAAAATCAAGCCTTGAAAAAGTGGGCCAGACACCTTTAAAAAATTGGCAAAGCAGTTACCAGCTTGTGCTAGTTTTACCAGTATACTAATGTATTGGTAGAACTTGTGAACCTAAGAAATAAGCTTCATGCGTGTTGCATTTGCCTAATATATGAATACACTAATAAAAGTTTTAATTCTCATGATGGTGGTTTTTTTTATTAATTGCCGTCTATATTTTCTGTTGAAGGTTAGGAATCATTCTAACCAACCCAAATAAATGGCACAAGTGTCCTGTACGTTGTGGCTGGAAGGGTGTAGTTTAGATGTTAAAATCACTTCTGCAGCTGTCGGGGAGGTTCTGGATCTGTGTGTTTAATGGTACAGACGACTTCTTCAGACGAAGTTCATTGAAGCAGTTGCTTTTGTCTATCACAGTCAAATTACATCCTGCTAGCTCAGATGTTTATGTTCACCTGTGAAACAGATAAGTGACTTGTCTGGCTGAAAGACTCCACTGCATTTATGAGCAGGTGTAATTAGGTGACCTAATTCTGTAGTCTCCTTACTGTGGACTTCCGTATGCGTTCTTTCAGTTACGGCGATATTACTTTGCCTTGAACATTGTAATAACCTCAACTGTACTCTTTTTCACTGTGTGCTGCCAAGTAACATACAAGGACACTGCAGACACTATCTCTGGACCTGTGGTGCTGCCTATATGCAAGGCCATCTCAGTCTGTGTAGAGGTCACTTTTTTTGACTACTTAGTACCACTAAAATATTCCCACCTGCCATTGTTTCAGCCACAGTTCAGTGGAACAAGGGAACTTATCTGCATTAAAAATGTTTGCTTGCCTATATTTCATTTAAATGCCTTTGACAGTTCTTGAGTAACTTTAACCTACTCCTGTTTCTTAATCCAGTGTCTTTCTGACTTATCCCGCTGCTGTTCTGCTCTTCCTCAAAACATGACCAGTGCCTGCTCAAGCATCTTAATGTGGAGTGCCTGTGGTATGCAAGGAATGTGACTTCACCCCTCTTCTCTTCTGCCAGTCAAAGTACTGATGTCCAAAGTACAAATGAAAAGTGAATTATTTTCTTCAGTGAGGCTGTTTTGTTAAGTAGAACACTTACCAAGCAGGGAATGCTCAACTGGAGATAGAGTGTGGGTAGCCAGCTGCTTCTATATGTTGTGAAGTTAGGAAAACTGTGTCTAACTGTTGCCTTAAGTTCAGGCTGGGATAACCATGTGCCTGGGTTCAGATCTCTCTCTTGTCACTAGCCCTGTCTGAGCTTGGTGTTCATAGTCCTGCCAAAGCCAAGTAATCAAAAATCAGGTAGTTGATGTAAACACCTGAGACTAAAAATTATTTTTGAGTTGCCTTTTTTAGCAGCTTGGATGCACTGAGCTGACATTTCAGATCCCTCCCTCCTCCAAAGAAAAACCTAATTTCACGTAGAAGTTCTTCCAGTGCCAGGGCTGGGGCTTTGCTAACAATGTGAAATGCTTAGTCTTGCACCTTTAAACTGTGAGAATTGACAGTAGAACATCACCTCTCTGTATTTCCCCCTTCCTTTGTGTATGTTTCCTATCTAGGTGGGTAACCTCTCTGCAACAGGAATTCTCTGCTGTTACTTTAGTGTCTTGCACAGCGTCCTTTGGCTTCCAGGTGCTGTTTTACAAATCTAGAACATGGTGAGAGCTGTGGTGTTTTCTTGTTCTTATTGAGGATGTTGTGCTTAATCAGAAGTTAACCTCCTTGAGACTGATTGCATGCATGTTATCCCTAAAAGCGCATTTGTTCGCCCAGTGTGCAAAACATCAAACTACACACAGAGCGGAGGTATTTTATTTAATTCATTTTTGCACAAAGATGGGTGCTAGGTGGTAACCCTCAAAGCCAACACCCCGCACCGAGAAACTAAGAGGCATTTATACAGTTAAATGTGTCAGTCACAGCTAATATTCACATGCCTCAGCTAATAATTGGCTAATTTCTTTCTCGCTTTGATGTAAAGGTACAGCTCACTTTTAATTTACCACACATATGCTCATAGATTAAGGGACTTACTAGGGGGGGCGGTTCCTGGCCTATGGGCCTGATTTTTAGTATTATAATGAGGATAGTTCCCCTAATGGGCACTTTGTTTTAGTTCTTATCTACATTCCATTTAGTTGTTCTCCTTGAATATACACTTTATCACCCCGTTCTCAGCTTCTGAGGCAGGGTGTTTGCTTTGATCAGTGTCTCAGCTCTCCTCAAGGATATAGTTGTAAAACAAGTGCTTCCCTATCTCTCAGTTCCCATCTCTGGCTGTCAACTTCTGTTTTGCCAGGCTCGCATAGTTCATTGTTATGGCTTAGCGGAAAATTCCAAAAATTCCATTTTCTTCAGGATATCAGGCAGACAGTGTAAATAGTTTAACTTCAGATTCCCTGTACAGTCAGCAGAGAGGGTTGAAGTCTGAATTTGGGGCTCTGAATTGCTCTCTGGTAGAGAGCCTAAGCTGTTGGCTGGGGTGCCTCTGATATAAATGCATAAAGTAAGAATGAACATCTGCCTTAAAAAGTTCTTGGGTGCTATCAAAGTAGTCAGCTTAGATGTCCAGGAATAATAGCTTTAAACTAATTTACACAGTAAAAACTAGGAATGACAAATACTGTACTTCACTAAGTTTTTTATTTTTATGTGTCCAACTCGACTTTTCATGTTGAAGTGGGAGGGTGTGATGTTTGGGGGTTTGATAATCATCTGCAGCTCTGAATTGTTGGCACAGTGAACTGTGTTTTGTTTTAACCTTCAAACTTGACATACTTTGTTGTGGCTACAGCTTTTTTTAGCATTGCAAACTGAAATTTTACTGCAGCTGGGTTTTGAGTTAAAATGTGAAATACAGGGTTTCACTATACTCCACCCACACAGTGTTTTACTTGAGTATGAAGCAGTGTTCCGTTTACCAAAACAAGTTTGACTATAACCTAATTTTGGGGACACTGAAGCTTCGATACTAGCTCTGAAGAGTCAGTAAGGTACTGTCTTCATTAGAAGAATTGCACATATTGCAAGTAATGTACCAGCCGTATGGCTTCTAGAAGGACCTGCTCAGGGAATTAAGTTGCAGCTGGTCTGAAAGTTTATTACTGTTAAGAAAATATTAATGAAATGTGTGTTTTCCTGACCACTTAAGCTTGGCTAGTAAATAATGTTCATAAACTGGATTGAAGGAGGCTGTTTAAAAATAACCTTCAGTCATGTCAGTCCTCTTTTCTATCTCTCTGGTAAAAAAATTCTCCAAGTAAGGTTGCTGTTTCTTCTCTTGGGAAAGCACAGTCTGTGGAGTAAGTTTCCAGTACTAGATTGTGAAAGCTACGAAAACTAGAATCAAGGCTTCAAAGCTGAGAACAGTCTTTGATGTTACATTAGCTGTTGTTTCATTAACTGTAATCAGGATTAAATCTAGTTAGTTGCCAGAAGAAAAATGAATGACAAATAATGGGTAAGTAAAGATGTCAGACCTCGATGCTCTTGATCCTTTTCCCCCATGCAGAAGATTTCATCAAAATTGATTCAGTAAAGCCCAGCTTCTTCTTCTGTTCCTTTTGGAATAGGATCCAAAGTGGCAACGGACATGTGTGCTCCAGCCCTACTGTTTTTTTCTTTTAATTTGCAACAGTGAAAGTTGAAACAAAGTTCTGTCACTCTTGGATTTTTCTGTGTTGACAGCATCTAGCTATTTGCTCGTCTAAAGCTGTAGTAAGGTATCGTAAAAAATTTATGTATGCCTCATGAATTAATTGAGCTTATGGGCAGTGTGTACCTGAGGCTGCAAATTCCATTTGATTTTAAAACTGAGCTTCACTTTAAAGTCTTACTTGGCTTTATGTTTTGAAGTAAAATTCCAAGAACAACTGTTGTGGCACCAAGCATAGAAAATCATTAAACTTAGGTGGCCAGCAGTCGCAGTTTATCTTCAGGTAAAGGGATGGGTTCTGTCCAGCAGTTCTTGATTAACCTTTGAGAGGAGTTGTATAGGTGGTTGGTCATCTCTGATCAAAAAGTAACAAGACGGGGTGGCTGGAGCCTCGAGCATGCAGCCAGTTTACAAAGAAGCTGGAGTAGAGGCAGATCAATCTGTAGAGCCACACTCTGGACCAGGGAATTGCAGACCCCCCCCAGGGTTAACTGTCATACTCTTCAGAGGTATACTATTCCGTGTCCAATTGTTTTGTACAGGTAAGCATAGATTGACAAAATTCATTAATTAAATTGAAATAAAATTTATAATACTAGAATCATTAAGGTTGGAAAAGACCTCTAGGATCATCAAGTCCAACTGCCAACCCAACACCCCCAGGCCTCCTAAACCATGCCCTAAAGTGCCACGTCTACACATTTTTTGAAAACCTCCAGGGATGGTGACTCCCCCACCTCTCCGGGGAGCCTGTTCCAATGCCCAGCCATTCTTGCAGTAAAGACATTTTTCCTACTATACAATCTAAACCTCCCCTGACAATGCTTGAGGCCGTTTCCTCTCATCCTGTCACTAGTGACTTGGGAGAAGAGACCAACCCCCCCCTCACTACAGCAGAGGGCATTCACTCAGGCAGCTGCAGAGAGCGATAAGGTCTCCCCTCAGCCTCCTCTTCTCCAGGCTAAACACCCCCAGCTCCCTCAGCCGCTCCTCACTAAGTCCTGCTCTCCAGGCCCTTCACCAGCTTTGTTGCCCTTCTCTGGACACGCTCCAGCACCTCAAGGTCCTTCTTGTACTGAGGGGCCCAAAACTGAGCACAATATTCAAGGTGCGGCCTCACCAGTGACGAGTACAGGGGCACAATCACTTCCCTACTCAGGATGCTGTTGGCCTTCTTGGCTGCCTGAGCACACTGCTGGCTCATGTTCAGCCAGCTGTCAACCAAGGCCCCCAGGTCTTTCTCTGCCGGGCAGCTTTCCAGCCCCTCTCCCCCAAGCCTGTAGCATTGCATGCGGTTGTTGTGACCAAGGTGCAGGACCCAGCACTTGACCTTGTTAAACCTTATGCAATTGACCTCAGCCTATCGATCTAGCCTGTCCAGATCCCTCTGTAGAGCCTTCCTACCCTTGAGCAGATCAACACTCCCACCCACCTTGGTGTCATCTGCAAACTTACTGAGGGTGCACTCAATCCCCTCATCCAGATCATTGATAAAGATATTAAACAAGACTGACTGGCCCCAACACTGAGCCCTGGGCAACACTGCTCTTGACCAGCCACCAACTGGATTTAGCTCCATTCACCACAACTCTCTGGGCTTGGCCATCCAGCCAGGTTTTTTTACCCAGCGAAGAGTACACTCGTCCAAGCCATGAGCTGCCAGCTTCTCTAGGAGGTTGCTGTGGGCGACAGTATCAAAGGCTTTACTAAAGTCCAGGTAGACAACATCCACAGCCTTTCCCTCATCCACTAGGCAGGTCACCTGGTCATAGAAGGAGATCAGGCTAGTCAGGCAGGACCTGCCTTTCATGAACCCATGCTGGCTGGGCCTGATCCCCTGGTTGTCCTGCACTTGCCTGGTGAGCTCACTTAAGATGTAGTGCTCCATAACCTTTCCCGGTACTGAGGTCAGGCTGACAGGCCTGTAGTTCCCTGCATCCTCCTTCTGGCCCTTTTTGTATAT
Organism: Phalacrocorax aristotelis; assembly: GCF_949628215.1. Classification (NCBI taxonomy): domain Eukaryota; kingdom Metazoa; phylum Chordata; class Aves; order Suliformes; family Phalacrocoracidae; genus Phalacrocorax; species Phalacrocorax aristotelis. The sequence continues at coordinate 4,687,808 of NC_134310.1, read as the reverse complement.
GGGCATCACATTGGTAAGCCTCCAGTTGTCTGGATCCTCCCGTGTTAACCAGGTGTTGTGTTAATAAGTGAATAAATTTGGCAGAAAATAAACCCCCTTGCAATCCAGCTGGTCCTCAGATGTCAGAGGGGCTGGGGGCAGCTGGGCTTAGATTCTGAGTGATACCCAATTCAGCACTGTTTGTTAGTCCGCAAGGGGTTCACTAACAGGACAATCACTATTAGGCCAGTTGTGCCCCATAATGCTTCATGGCCAGATTCACTAATAGTGCAGTTTATTGAAGCAACAGAATACAGGCTCTTATTGGATTGCCGGTGATAAATACACTGTCTGCAAAGCACGTGCAAGTATAAAGCGCTAAAACACAAAACACAAAATAACAAGACTGTTCTCTAAATTTCCTGGGGAATCACTTGGTGTAACCAAGTGTTTGAGTCTTTCCCAATAGGCGTCCCTATGGGGGAGAAGAGAGGTTCAGCCTGTTGACTGATCCCAGTAGTCCATGATGGTATCTTTCCTAACGTCCCTCTCTCTTGGGGTCATTTTTAGACTATTTTATGTTTTAGGTGGAGCTTGAGTGACTCTAGTCATACATACTTTTGTTATTGATTGGTGTAGAAATTCCTTGCTTCGATTTAAAGGTATAGACTAAGAGAAATTCAGAGCACGTGCTCAGGGAGGGGTGGTCATACCCTGGAGGTGGGTAACTTTGGGATGGAGGTGTGTATTTTAGTATTATAATGAGGTTATAATGAGCAAAGTTCACCCACAGGGCATGATGCCTGGGCATGGTTCCATGGTGCCATCCAGCCCCCATATTTGCAGTGATTTATGGATGAGTTTGGCCCTGAAGCCTTTACTTCACTCCCTCCTCCAGTTACCTCCCTTAGATTAGGACACTGAGCTCCCTCAGTGTTCCCAACATCTAAGAGCGTGGGTGGTGTTGTTCAGGGGACAATCACTGAACCAATTTCCAGTATGCCAACCGCATTCCACTCTGGAAGTTAACTTTTATGAAATGTGGATGTAATTTTAGCCTTAATAATTTCAACTTCAATAATCTCATCCCCAGTAATCGTTCCACATCAGGACTGCTGGTAAACAATGGAGAGTGGCTTGGCAAGCTCCTCAGCCAGCTCCCTCAGTACTCTCCAGTGGATCCCATCCAGCCCCATAGACTTGTGAGTGTCCAGGTGGAGCAGCAGGTCATAAACTGCTTCCTCCTGGATTATGGGGGGTTTATTCTGCTCCCCGTCCCTGCCTTCCAGCTCAGGGGGCTGAATACCCTGGGGATAACTGGTCTGACTGTTTAAAGACTGAGGCAAAGGCGGCACTTAGTACCTCAGCCTTTTCCTCATCCTTGGTGGCAATGTTCCCCTCCATGTCCAACCAATAGAGGCTGGAGATTCTCTTTGATTCTCTTTTTGTTGTTTATATATTTGTAAAAACATTTTTTGTTATCCCTTACAGCCATGGCCAGGCTGAGTTCTAGCTGGGCTTTTGCTTGCCTAATTTTCTCTCTGCAAGACCTAATGAAGTCTCTGTACTCTTCTTGTGTTACCTGCCCCTTCTTCTAAGAGTGGTAGACTCCCCTTTTTATCCTGAGTCCCAGCAGAAGCTCCCTGTTCAGCCAGGCCGGTCATCTTTCCCACCAGGTTGTCTTGCGGCACTTGGGGACAGCCTGCTCCTGTGCCTGCAAGACTTCCTTCTTGAAGAAAGCCCAGCCTTCCTGGATTCCTTTGCCCTTCACGACTTCCTCCCAAGGGACTCTCCCAACCAGTGCCCTGGTTAATGCATAATGAGTTTAGAAACACTTCAGAAGTCCTGTCTTTTCTGGTTGTGTTGCATGTCCTTGAAGAGTTGATCTGTAGGATTCAGAAAGTGAAGATGAAAAAAAGATGTGCTTACACTGTTGAGATTTGGATGGGGGTTATTCAGTGTGGACTCCCCAGGGCTTTCACAGCTGGGTGTTGGTATTTTTTTTTCCCTGTTTTACTGTTTCCTGTTTTACCTTTTATTAAAAAAAAAAAGCCTCAGGCAGCAGATGTGGGCTTCTCAGGAGAGGAGCAAGATTTGATCCTACTGTAGCTCAGAGAAGAGCAAAATTTATCTTGCCACGAAACAGTGGCACAGGTAGCGCCAAGATTTGTGAGCTGGTGGAAGTTCGAGTGATGCCACGTGGAAGGAGGACTGTGTACTCGCAGAGGGGATGTTAGCTCAGGTACGGGTCCTGGTGAGATTTCTTACGGACCTGAGCCAAGTTGTGCTTTGCATCTGTACTGTGCTTCCTCACATGCCTGGTTCCAAAGGTGGCAAAGGCAGATGAAGCTTGGGCTTGTCTCTGCTGCCAGGGGTGGAGGGATAAGAGCTCAACAGAGTCCACTTGAAGGCTGAATGAATGTTCACTACCCAGACTGCTAAGATGGAGAAAGGATTTCAGAATTAGTTGCCATGTGTTTCTGTAAGTGGTCTGCTTAATAGTGAAGCACATTGATTTGCTAGAGGAGGATCTGAAAAAAAGCCTAGTTTTGTAGTGGGGAGCAGATGAAATTGTCTTTTGGATGAGGACTGTCGTGCATCTGAGGAGCTAAGCACTCTCAGAAGTATAGGAGGACTGCCGAGCACTGAGGCATGGTGTGGGTTGGGAGGGACTGTGGTTGCTCTGGAGAGCATCCACCTCCAGATTGCATATACCTAACAGGATCCCAGTTTACAGAAGAGTTGCATATACAGCACTGAGGTGTACATTCATACACCAGCATAAACCCTCTCTCCTCTTTTTGTAGTTAAGCCTTGGAAATGATAACATTAATTTAGAAACAATAATCCCTTTCTAGACAAGTACACTTTTCTTTTACAGCTTCAGAAGTCTGAGGGTCCAATGGGAGGAAAAACTGCAGCTATTAACAATGCTGATGTTAGTGCTGATGTGAGGGAAAATATCTTCATAATGTACTCAGACTTTGAGGTTTGTGCAGCATATGAAATGAAAATGGACAAAGAGCCAGACCTGAGAAATACTGAGGTTTAGTAGAACAGGTAAAGTGGTGGAGCTGAAAAAAAAAAATGAAAGAGTGGCTGATGCTCAGCTTCAACAGTAATACGCAGTCACAAAAGCACCCTTACCAGTTATCTGAACACTCTTGATATGTATCTGCTAGTTAAAGATCATAAAACTAGTTTTCCTTTTGTTCCAGCACTGAAAGAGTTGTTGGAGCACAGGAGCAGGCTTAGTGGAAATTGTGCTGAGGGGAGCACAGATCTAGTTTTGCATCTCTGTTGTCAAAGCTAAGACTAAATGTAGTCCCTTGAGAAGCAACTTGAGCTCAAGACTGAAGAACTGACACAACTTGTCCTGCAGCCTGGCGCTGGATGGAAGAGACTGTTACCTGACCACAAGGAGAAGCAGGCTTAAGAATAAATAAAGAGTAATAAAAAGCCCACAGCCTCTGTGGGAAGAGGTTTGCTGTAATATCTACATAAATTTTGAGAAGACAATCTTGCTTTTTCTTTAATGAGAATGCTTGGATGATCCTTGGGAGTGTTCAAGTGCTCCTCGGCAAACAGTATGTCTCATCCTGTGAAGGTGTTTTGTTGTGGTTTTTTTTGGGGGGGTGTGTGTTTTAGGGACTTAGCAGAGAGTCTGACTTACTGAAACTCTGCAAGACGACTTTGTCTCCTGATTTCATTCTAAAAATGCTGAAATCCAAAGTTAGTGGATTTTTGCATGACAAACAGCAGCTGTGCTTGTTGAATGTGGAGAAAACGCTATGCTCTTCTGAGGCCCTGAGGAAGAATATTAAAGAGGATTTTTCCCAAAATGCTTATTTGCCAACAGCAGGAAGTCATATTAGTAGGGGGGAGGAAAAAACAGCTTCAAAGTTACCTACTTAAAAAAGGGGGGGAGGTAGGAAAGGTATTAGTGTGGAAGTAACAGTCTAAATATTTTATTTGTGTTTGTATTGAGAGCACAGAAACTTGCCTGTCTGATGGACTGAAGCCTAGCTGAAGCTCAAAAAGGCTTAATTTCAAGTGTAGAACACTTGATCATGAGTATTGTATTTTCAGTTTGTGGTGTCAACATACACTGTTGTTTTCTGTAGTTTTGTTTGGCTGACACAAAGTATGGCAAAGGTGTCCTGTCTCCACTTGGCTGACCTCTTTTCATCAGCTGAATTATTAATTTTGTCTGATGTAAGAAATTAATTTGGTGCATTTGGGAAGGCAGTTCTGATCTTGGTGCCATCCCAAGGGCACAAGCCAAAGCTCAGTAGTCCCATTTCTCATGTGTGCATTCACACTCGGACCTTATTTCTGATCATCTAGTTGAAATCAAGGGGGACTAACAGGAGGCTTTGCTGCTGCTGTAGTGTTGTGTTAATAGTAGGAGTCTGAGGAGTGGCTAGGGAGAGACCCTACCATTTTGTCACGAGGTTCAGACAGGACCCCCTTGCTTTCTAAACTCCTCCGGGAGGAGTCTAGGTGCGGCTAAGTCCAGTCTTAGTCTCAGACTTGGTCAACAGTTTATTTTCTAAGGGTTGTAGAAGTAACCACCCATCAGAGTATTTGATGTTAGTAACTAATTTGGCAGATGCCCAGGCCAGTCACGTTCAATGAGAACGATCACGGCTAGATTAATGAATAGTGTAATTTATTAAAGCAACAGATACACAGGTTCTTTGGATTACCGGTGATAGAATTGCTGGTTACAAGACACACATAAATGCCAAAGATATGAGTACACTGCTAGGCTACAAGTATGCTAAATGAATATGAGGCGACTCTATGCAATGGAGAGTTACAGGGTGACTCCAATGCCTTAGAAATTTATGCAAAACAAATATGAAGCGACTCTACTATGAAGCAAAGCAACTCTAATACATTGGGGATTTAAAGTGACTCTATAGAGGTTTCCAATCTTACCCAAAGGCATCCCAGTGGGGGGGGAAGAGAGGCTCAGCCCGTCGACTGGTCCCAGAAGTCAGAGCGGTACGCGATGGTATCTTCCCTAACACCGTCTTTCTCTTCACACATTTTATACTATTTTTTTATCTTTCAGGTGGAGCTGGAGTGACGCTAGTCATACATACCTTTATTATGATTGGGGTAGAATTTCCTCACTTTCCTTTTAAAAGTGTAGACTAGAAAAATTCAAAGCGCATGCCCAGTGAGGGGTGGTCGCACTGTAGAGGTGGGTAACTTTTGGGATGGAGGTGTGTTTTGGTATTATAATCATATTACAATGAGCAAAGTTCACCAAAAGGATGGGATTTTGTCAGAAGTATGAGAGACTGTTGGCCCAGGTAGCAAATATGCAGCGTACCAGCTCCATGGTACCTCGAGCTCCCATTTATCACAGAGACTGGCCGCGATGCCTCCACACCGCTCCACCCTCCGGACAACTCCTCTTAGAGTCAGTACGACAAATTTTCCTGGCATTGCCAACATCTATGGTTACTAGGGAACTTCCGTGGAATGGATTCCTCACATGTCAGCTGCACTCCACCCTGACAGCTTCTTCAATGCTGTACCTTTTCTAAAAACATAAGTTTAATTTATAAGTCACCTCCAGCAATTATTCCACATGTAGTAATACCATAAATACATGATAATGTCAATAATTTGTGTGTTCTCTCTGAGCTCTACCTGCTCAGTAGAGCCGTGGCCAGTTCACATTTGAGTGGATGCTCTTTGGAGTCAAAACCCTTGAGCTTTGTCTTTGTTAGGGAACCGAAAGGCAACTAGAGTTGTGGGGATCTGTTTGTAGCAAGTGCTTCCCCTGGACATCCTCTGAGAGATGAGACACTTAAATGAGCAGAAAGAATGACTTAGCATGATGTTGGGAGGATGAGCAGTATTTTGGGAAGTTGAATCTCTGACCTAGAGTAAGCAAAGATGCTTCTCCTCCTGCCTTCCACCCACCCCCACCCCCGCAATGTCTGGTGCTGTCAAAAGATCTAGATATCTTTAGAAGAACTAATGTGCTGTTAATTAGCACTGCAGTAGGTAGCACTGGCCAGGCTAATTGCTAACATTAGGACTGTTATGTCCAACTGGGTGGCTAACAAAAAAAGACAGATGGCAATGGATTAACTGACTTTTTTGACTGTGGCTCAGATGCTGGTTTGAGGAGCTCCAGTCTGCTTGCAGAGGCTGCTGGTAGGCTAAATTTGCTAGTACCTTGTCAAAAGCCAGCTTAATGAGTTAGCTAGGTAAGGAAATGCATTTGTATTTCTTTAATATTAAGCTCAATCGTTGAAAGACGTCTAGTCAAGAGAACACATAGCTGGATTAAAACAATGGGGGAGCAGGAGGGAATTGGTGGATTTATTCCCATGTCATGGGATGTTTAAGCGGCAGTTCCAGTTCAACCCAATATTCACATATTGGGTGCTAATCTTGGCATGCCTGGAGCCATGGAGCTCTGGCTATGACACTTTTCCCCAGCTGTGATTGAGCTAATTCCAAAACTAATGATTTCTAAGATGTGCCTTTTGTTGCTGTACGCTTCTACGGGAGAACTTATCTTGGGCCGCATCTCCGGGACACAGGGCTCTACCCACCCTGGGGACAGTGATGCACAGACATCAATATGATGGATACAAAATGTCCGTTTATTTGGCTGCGTCACACGCTTATATAGCTCTTGCGCTTCCTGTTCCTGCCACTCCTATGGGGAGGAGTCTATCTTTCCATCACATCCCGTGATCTTCCGGTCACCGATCCCTGTCTATTCCCCTACATCTCCCCCTCCCCATGCTACTAAAAATTCTACAAATCTACTTGCATAAGCGGATACATATTGCGATCAGGTCTATATTCATGTAACTCTCGCAGGCGCTCTTTGATTTGTCTTATAACACAGCATAACAATGGCAGCCCACAAGTAACCATGGTTACTACACACAACAAGATCCCCCCAATTATTTCTATCCAGTCCCAGTTCATATCTCTCTTTTGCCGCCCTTTCCCAGTGTCGCTCTCGCTGCAATATTGCTTGCGATCTTGTCAAGGAGCTCATTTCTTTTCCCAATGGTACGGCTAGCATGAGGATCCATGTCAGCAGACCCTGCAAAGAGACAACTCAGAAAGGGATTATTCATTGTACATCCTTGCACAGTTCTGCTTTCACACACTTTGCAGGCACCCATTCTATGCGCCCTTCATTCTCAACCACAGCGTAGCCCCTCCCCAGGCATCTCAGTTTCCATCCTCTCTCCCATTGCTCACTGCCTGGGAACCTTACTCGTACCTGCGGATAGCGCTCGCCTGCTTGAGCTTTGCCAAAGTGCTTCTCCGCTGCTGTAACTTGCTCCTGCCCGCGTATAAAATGATTAAGCGAATATAATGCACGCATTAAAATAGTTTGCTGAGCTGCTACGGGTATAGCTCCCTTATACCCCTCCCCCTCCCCAAGCTGTATTATTTTTGCTTTCAAGGTGCGATGAGCGCGTTCTACTATTGCCTGCCCCGTGCTATTGTAAGCAATGCCGTGTTTTAATACAATATTCCGAGCTTTACACCATTCTTCGGTACTTCGAGCCCGAAAGCATGGTCCATTGTCTGTTTTTATCTCGGTGGGCTTTCCAAGCCATGCCATTACCGTGGTCCAATGCGCAGTCAAGTGCGTTGCAGTCTGCTTCCGATGTTGAGTAGCCATGATGACTCCACTATATGTATCAATTGTAATTGCCAGGTGCCATCCGGGGGCCAACTGTGGACATTCAGTAAAGTCAGTCTGCCAGATAGCATTTGCTTCCAGTCCTCGAGGGTTGACTCCTGCCTCCCACAATGGCGAGTGCTGACAGTAAGGACAGGTGGCTACTACTTCTCTTGCTGCTCTTACTGAGATGCCACACTCCTTTGCCAAGGCTTTAGCACCCAGGTGCAGTTGTTCATGCAGTTTCTTCGCCTCCGTCAATGTCCAGACTCCCGCGGCTGCCTCATCAGCCATGCGATTCCCCTCAATCAGTGGTCCAGGCCCCGTCTGATGACTGCGAATGTGAATTACTGTCACAGTTGCTCCTCGCTGCGGTAAAGCAATCTCTAGCATCAAGGCAATTTCCGTGTGTGGTACACCCTCTCGTTTCATGGACATGACTAGTTTATACACATATAAGGAGTCTGTGCACACATTGATATGCCGATCTATATCCTTTCGCAGGGCCATCTCTAGCGCTTTCGCCTCCAGCCACTGCACACTTTTACCCTGCTCCTCATACGTCTGGCGCATCCAACTATTCTCTTGTTTCCACACTACCACCACTCTGTTCGTCTTCGAGGAAGCATCTGTGAAATATGTTGGTCCTGGGTGAGGGGTATCCAAAACTCTACTATCCACACTTAAATCCACCACTTTGGCTGTCTCGGCCCACCTCTGTACCGTGCCTGTGACGATTTTCCCTGGGTATGAGTATACTGCCAATTGTATATCCTCTTCACTCTCTACCACCTTCCGCCATTTCTCCCCATTCCACGGCACTGTCAGCTTATCTGGCTCCTTCCCAACGATTCCCTTGCTTTCCCGTCGCAGACGCCAAATCATTCCCCCGGCTACCTTGACTTTTGTGGAGAACGCATCCTTGGGAACCTTCTGATATACCCATCGCAGTGGCTTTTCTTCCCCTGTCCGTATTTGATATAGCAATCCTAACCCTCCACTGGTGGTCAGAATCCAACCTGCAATTAATTCCTCCTGGGGGTCCCACCGCCATACTCCTTCCTTTTGCATTCGACGCTCTATCATCTGCAACTGCTGGACTGCCTCAGGGTCTAAACTCCTGGGCTCCCATGGGTCGGTCCCTTTCAGCAACGCATAGAAAGGTTGCATCTCCTCACCGGTGACGCGCACGAATGTCCGCAACCACTGCAGTGCTCCTACCAGCTTCTGTACATCGTGTAAATTTTTAACCTTAGGTGTAAGTTTAATAGGCTGAGCTTGTATGCAATCCCCTTGTATTCTAGCACCCAGAAATCCACACACTGGTCCTCGCTGTACCTTTGCCTCAGCTACCTTGAGGCCCTGTCCCGCAAGGCCCCTTTGGGTGTCTGAAAAGACTTGTTCACACAATGCCTCGGTGGGCGCAGCTATGAGGACGTCATCCATGTAGTGGATCATGTAGATTCTCTCCTGATACTGTTGCCTTACTTGCTGCAATGCAGAAGCCACATACCTCTGGCAGATCTCTGGAGAATTTTTCATCCCCTGCGGAAGTACTGTCCACTGCCATCTACTACCTGGTTCTGCGCGGTTCACCACGGGCAGAGTAAAGGCAAATCTCCTTCTATCATCTGGATGTAGCGGAATGCTGAAGAAGCAGTCTTTGATATCTAAAACAATGACTCGCCATCCTTTCGGGACAGCACTCAGATCTGGTAGGCCAGGTTGGAGAGGCCCCATGTCCTCCATTTGCTGATTTACTGCTCTAAGGTCATGCAGCATCCTCCATTGGTTTTTATCTTTCTTTTTTATAGCAAATATAGGGGTGTTCCATGGGCTCATCGAGGGCTCTAGGTGCCCTGCTTTGTGCTCTCGTTTTACTATAGCTCTTACAGCCTCTGTTTTCTCTGTTGTCAGGGGCCACTGCTCCACCCAGACGGGCTGTTCGGTTTTCCACACTAACTTGTGGTGACGAAGCCCCTCTGAGGCAGTGGCCCTTATGCTAAATTTTTCAACCCGATCCCCATCTGGGCAAGGGCGTCTCGCCCTAACAAGGGGCTTGCTACCCCATCTGCTACTAGTATGGTCATTACGGCCGTGAGGAGCTTCCCTGCCTCCTCGTCCATGACTTCGAGTTTTACAGGGCAAGTACTAGTCCTCGTCTGTTGTTCTCCTCCTACCCCTATTATACGCTTTCCCATGGCAAGGGGCCAAGTTGGTGGCCACCGTTCGAGTGGCATCACTGTGACATCTGCCCCGGCATCCACTAACATTCCCAGGCATATCCGTGCCAGGCAACTCGGCGCTTGCAGGGTAATCATCACTGCTGCCATGGGTCTCTCGTTACAGCCTATGACCAAGGCCACGCGGGGGCTGTGACCTGCAAATCTTGCTGGTTCTGCTCCCCTGCCTGAAGGTTCACTCCCCCTTGGCCCGCTATGGTGGGCCAAGCTCCTGGCACTGGCACCATGATGGGGGCCATTTGACTCACAGGAGGCGCGAATCCCCCTCGCTTCGCCCTCCTTTGGCCGTTTCCCGGCTTCGTAGTTGGACAATCTCTTGCCAGGTGTCCTGGCTTCCCACACACCCAGCACCTCCCTACTGGGCACGCTCCTCCTCCATTACGTCCTCCCCTTTCCGCTAGCGGGCACCCAGCTTTAAAGTGCCCTTGCCGTCCACACAAGTGACATCTCGGCCCCACCCCGGCCGCTTGCACCATCACCCTTTCTTCGCTTCCACAGTCAGGGTTCTGGCAGACGTGCGCTCCCGCACTGCCATGCTGATTCAACGCCTCCTGGCGCAAGACATGCCTAATGGTTTGACCCAACGGCGCCCCTACCGCCAGGGTGCGGAGGATATCTTGTGTTTGCGGATTTGCTTGACTTCGGAGGCAATCCATAAGGACTGCCTCCTTGGCTGCTGGTGGCAATTCTGATTCTATAATAGCCTTCTGCAACCTGTCACAAAACGTTGTAAATGGCTCTGCTAGTCCTTGCTGTATCTTTTGCCAAGGTTCTGCCTTTTTCTCATACCTGCCCACTTCGCTATATGCTTTGCGGGAACTCTCTGTTACCGCTTGCAGCTCCCTGCCCCTTAATTCTGCTGCTTGCAACTGCGGGGTTTCCATTCCTTGACTTCTGCCAGTGAGCCGGTCAAGGGTGGTCCCTCTCAGAGGGTGGCCCGGAACTGCCGCCGCTTGCTGTACGAGGGCATGGCAGGCACTGTGCATTGCCTCCTTCCAAAGTATGTACATTGTGGGAGCCAATATTGCTTTCGCCAACTGCTTAGCATCAGAGGGAGTCAACGGCGCTGCATGCGCAGCGTCCAGCAGCAATCCTACTCCTTCGTCTTTCAGCCCCTTCTCTCTAATTTCTCGCCATAAACTTCACACTAGCTTGGCATCTATCGGCGTTCACTCCACCCCTCCTCCTGGAGCTAGTCGGACAGGGAAGATCCCGGGCATCTCTATCCTTACTCCATCGAGGCTACAATCTCTAGCTATCAGCCGCCAGTTAGGTAACTCGACTGACTGTCGCTGGGGCGCTCCCTTCGTTAAGAGTCCTGTCTGCCGCCGAGTTACTTCCCCTAGTGCGCGCATAACCTGCTGCAGCTGCCGCAGCACGTCCTCCGGGGACCCCTCCGGAGCTGCAGCGCCCCGGACGTCCTTTTTTGACGGTCCCTCTCCTCCCTCCTTCTGATTGGTCCTCCGAGTCCCTGCTGCCTTATGCCTCTTTTTTGCGCGCTGCAGGCAATCTGCCCCCTCTTCCCACATGTGGGCATCGGTTTCTCCCCCAATATCTGATTCGCTGCTACTCGAGGTTGATCTATACCCACCCTGTCCTCCCCTCCAGGCACCCCAATCCCCCTCCTCGTCCGACTCCCATCTCAAGGGTTGGCCCGGGAGCCAGTCTCGAGGGTCGGGCAGAGGGCGGTGCCGCTGCCGGCGCTGGTCATCTTTCTCCTTCCGCTCCGTCACTCCCGCTGCGTCCGCCGCCACGTCACCCTCCCCGCGCGCAGGTACCCGCGCCTGTGCCAAATCATCCCAGGGGTTTGCGGGGGGGGGGCATTCCAAGGGTCCTGCTGGCTCAACAGGGAACACCGCCGCTTCCCGATCCACCTCTTTGGGAGCCTCAGACTGAGTCGCTGGCCTGGCTACTCCGTCCGAACTCTCCCCTTCTTTCCCATCCCCCGCGATGCTTGCCCCTGTCTGCGTCCCCACTGCCCCTCCTGGGTCTATTTCCGGGCTACTGTCGCCTGTAGCACCGTGCAGGCACAGCCGCGCCTGCCGCCACGTCTCCTGATCATCCCGAGCTTTCAATAGTAACCGGTGTATCTTTCCCCAGAGCTGTATGTACTGGGTTTTTCCCATCATAGCCCTTTCGGCTAACTCCTCTTTAATTCTCACCCAATTATCTTTATTAAATATGTCTGCGGGACTTCGTATGAGCCCCTGCGTAATCATCCATTGGATGGCCTTTGAGGTAGGCGCCTTCGATATCGAAGTACCATATTCCTTCCCCAATCCCTTCAGTACCTTTACGACTGATTCCATGGCGCGCCCGCCGTCCTGCGGCTCCCCGTCCCGCCCCTGCGTGCCCCAAGCTATATTTTCCCCCGGCGAACTTGCCAAGCCGCCCCGCCAATCACGTCGGGGTCACCACTTGTTGCTGTACGCTTCTACGGGAGAACTTATCTTGGGCCGCATCTCCGGGACACAGGGCTCTACCCACCCTGGGGACAGTGATGCACAGACATCAATATGATGGATACAAAATGTCCGTTTATTTGGCTGCGTCACACGCTTATATAGCTCTTGCGCTTCCTGTTCCTGCCACTCCTATGGGGAGGAGTCTATCTTTCCATCACATCCCGTGATCTTCCGGTCGCCGATCCCTGTCTATTCCCCTACAGCCTTTTGAGCTGTACAGGAGCTATTCCTCCTCTTCTGATATTCTTAAATGTCCTGTGCTCTACCTGGCACTGATGAAGCCTGGCCTTTCACTGAGTAGTCTGGGATCTTTTTTGCATTTTGTGTTCTTGTTATCCATGTGGTCAAGGCAATGTCAGCTCTATCACAAGCCAAGTCCCTTAGAGCTTCTTTTCCACAGAAAAGAACTAATTAAGTGTGAAAATTAAAAAGGGATGAGATACTGATAATGAATATGATAGAGATCACATGATCAGAAGTTTTTTTAAAAAAGGAATGTTTTTCAGCATCACTCCCTTGAAAGGTGCTTGCATGGGTTGTTTTATACAGCAGAGGCATCAGGTTCTCTCAATGCGGGCATCAAACCTCCACAGCTATGGAGGAGTAGGGGAAAAATGATCTGTTAAAAGTTTGTGTGGAGGAGTGCTAAGGGAGGCAGCGTTACAGAATGATGAACGGTATCTGTGTAAAGATGGCAAGCAGATAAAACACTACCCACTGACTGTACTTATGCCCTTGTTTTGCCGGAGTCCTCAGGTACTTCTTGTGTGTGTCAACCCTACGTACTTTCAAATAAATTTAAACTCCTAGGGAATTTTTGGTTGCTGCTATCCAATGATGCAGCAGCAGAGCTAGCATTAAAACCCACATCTTCCAGCTGATTTCACTAAGCCATGCTATTTTTTTGACAGGGTACCACCGTTGGCAGCCCATAGCTCTGAGTCATGGAAACTTTGAAGTGACTTGTATATGACTACAGAGATGTGTTTTGCTTTGTGTCCCCATTCCTTTGGCTTGTGGAATTGGTCTGGTCTAGCCCAGCGAGACCCATCAGGGTGGCTCTCTTGTCCTTAGTTAATGAGGCGGTGGTGGAAGTTCTGTGACCAGACTGTAACTCAAGATGGGGTTGGCCGCCTGACCAACTGAAATAGGCAAAATAATGAGAAATAGGTGTTGATACTTATGAAACTAGTTGTACATCAGTTGACTATTTTTGTTCTTAGTAGTCTTGGAATTTGCAGATGTGACACTACTATAAGCCATCCTTGCTCATTGTAAGGATAAAGCTACTTTGTGCAAGGCCTGTGGACCCTCACTGACCTTGATTCCTTATGTAAGATGAGCTCATTTGACCTTAGGCATCAACCCAATGCATGTTTCCAAAGCAATCTGATAAACAATCTATGCACTTCTCACCTCACAGAGAAGGTGGGTGAGAATGACCAGTGACACATGCTGTTTCACGGCTAGCAGGACTTTAAATATAGCGTGTTCCTTGAAAGAGTGAAAAAGTTTGAAAGAACAAAAGCAAGTTAGCACCTTGGCTTTAGTGTTGCATTGAGAATAACTCAATCCTTTGAAAATTGCTACACTTAAACAAAAAACAGAGTGGCTACCTGTGTTGATTACAATGTTTTAAGGAACTTCTTTTAATATCAAGAAAGCCTTTGCTGAACAGTGCTAGATGATAGTTTTCAATCCGCACAAAAGAAGCCACCGAATTTTGTTAGCTTTTTGACAGAGATTAAATGTTACATGGAAAAGTGTTGATTAGATGGGACTGTTGAATAAAAGCAAAGTAGACGAGTTGGTCCCCTGGTCATCTTTCCAGCCAGGGAACCACCCTGAGCTTATGTCACGCCATGTGTCTCCAGCTATTTAAAAATTAAATTTTTCTAGATAAGTCTTCTACTGAATAATTCTAATTTTGAGTTTTCCTTTCCCATATAATAGGAAAATGATTTGACACTCCAGGAAGGGTGGGTATTCAGTTCTAAAGCTCCTCCAACTATTGTTATATATAGCACAATAACTTTTGTTTGGATGTGAGCATTTCTCTTTCTTGAAGCTGTTCTATGAATTCAGGCCCCTTCTAAACCCCTTCATGGTTTTCCTCTCCCTACCTCCTAACAATAGGACTGTCTTTTTTCTTCCAAAAATTGTCTGTGCTATGCTAATATTTAACTCTCCAGCCTCATTATCTTACAACTTGGGGAAGCAATCTCTTGGCTCTGCATCACTGAGAGGTGTCATTTTCCCCTCTCCAGACGGTTTGTGCAAAACCCTAGGTCTCACAAGAATCTGGAAAAAGGCCACAAAAACATGTTTCAAAGCTATCCTACAGTGGCTGCAGGTAAGATCTTGTGGTCTCAGGTAGGTGCTGAGCTTGATTTAAATCGTGTATTATTCTGAGCATGGAGTTCATTAGAGCACCTTGTGATTCCCTAGCAAGGCAGCCTTGAATTCCTATGGGCAAGGTTTCCACTATTCTAAACTTGATTCTGCAGTTGACATCCCAGCCAACCACCATGGTCAGATGGTGTCTATTGCTCTTGGGCACATGGTCTTTGTTCTTCACGTGCGATTTCATCTATAAGCTTCTAACAGCTATAAGTTCACAGATGGAGCTGCACTCTCTTTACTCTCCTGCCAGACTTTCCCACAACAACCTGATCACCATTTGTGCTGTGGCAAGACTTGTTCGGTGGTTGGGAACAAAAGCCTGTCTCTCCCCAGGTTAGTGTTAGCAAACACCATCTTTTCTGGTTGGAGTAGCTCATAAAGGCAACTTCAATAGCTTTGGTATGGTCCTGGTAGACACAGAAATTTCACATTCATGCCCTAAACCTCTGGGCTGTTTTAAAAGGCATTCATGCAAAGCTTTCTGGTCTATCAACCACTGTTTGCTATATCAAAAAGATTACCTTTTCCTCTGTCAGAGAGTCCCAATTTTCCTGTGGGTTTAGTGCTTGTCTCAGCAGCTCCCCTCCTGCTTGTCCTTGAATGCTCTAGGAGATTAACTGAGTGGAGTTTTTCTTTTTTTCCCCCAGGTAGGAGATCTATTCTGAAATTATTTCAAGGGCGTGTGATGTGGGGTTAGCTCAATGTAAATAAACCCAGCCTGCTTATTTCCCTTGTGACCAGGAAACATTGATGCTGCTGCTTTTCAGTACGTTCATGCCCAGGGTTTTTCTCAGGTTTTTCAGATTGCATGGCTGAACTCTCCTGGAGTTTATCTCCTGAGCTTTGCTATTTCTCTGCAAAGCTCTGAGGAAGACAGGATGATGTTCTGATGACCCTAGTCACTGAAGCAGTCTGTCTTCATATCACACTCTGGTAAAAACTCTCGAGGTCCCTGAAATCCATCTGGGCTATTCCCTGACCTCCTGAGACAGAGACTTGCCCTCTTGATTCATCCCAACTCTAAAATGCTGCTGCTCAGAGCTGGGATACCCTACAGGTCTCCTTGCTCACTGACTCCTCTTCCCCTGTAGTACCAGAGGTCAGAGTTAGGGAAGAGAGGTCTCCTAGGAGCAGCTGACTGAATCTCCCCCTCTCCGTGTTATAGCTTCTGACTATTTTGGGATACCTGGTGGAGCCAGCAGCCTGGGCTTCCCCCTTGCCTCTAAGATCCATTCTGTCCCTATGCATGGCTGTGGGTTGAGTATCTTTTTCCTTCAGCCGCTTTCTTAGCCTGTGGTGGGAGGACAGGGGAAACCCGACTCCTCATGGCTGACACAGCTTAGCTCTCAAGGGAAGAGTGTTCCTTCAGGGTCTACCTGTATTTTTGTCTAAGATTGTGCCTAATTCAGCCAGGATATTAATCTTCTTTTCTTCCCCAAGCCTCACACCTTTAAGGCTCTCTTTTTCACACCCTTCATGTCAGGAATGTTCTCCCATTTGAAGGTCTTTCTGGTGGGTCATTGGGAACTGTTGCTACAAGGTAAGAATTTGGCAATTCCAAGCAAAGACAAGGAGGGTGTGTTGAGGCTTGCTGCTGTATTGCTGAGGTGTCTCCATCATGTGTGAGGGATTTTAGATGATGGTCCGTGTAGGGCCACTATGGAAAAATTACAAGCTGAACACAGCTGTGAGAATGCAACCTTAAAGAAGGGAGCTGGGAGGATTGTTATTGAACAATATGTTGTCGCAATCTGGGAGCCGCTGTTAGCCGGCAGAGCACGCATCTGGCAGGCCTTGTTGCATGCTCTGGCCATGCGTGTGGCAATGTCTAGCCAGTATTTTTCCATTGAATCTGCTGAGGGTATAAAAAAGCGCGGCTCAAAGCAGAGAGAGGAAAGAAGACACAGAGCATGCTCTACGAACCACAGGGGACGCCCTGAATGTGCCACGCCTACCTCCCTTCTCCGTGATGACCCTGCTAATGGTCACCCTCCTGCTCAGTGGTGTCTCGGGCGTAGTCAGGTTGGTAAGACTCCTCATAAAGGAAAAACAATATGCTAGTAACTGCTTATGCAAGGCTATAATAGAGAAAAAAATACTGTTGTGCTTTTAAATATCATGTGTTGGGTGAACTTTATGCATAGGAATCCCACGAACCTGTTACACACCACCAGTCTCAGCTGCCAGGTCCTCTCATTCAAGTTGAAGGAGCCAAGGTGCTCCTTCATGCATGCATCATGGATCATCTTCCATATCTCTCCAAGCACCGTCCTGCCTCTGAAGCCTTGAGCTTGGGCGGAGCAGCTTCGTGGTTGCATTTGGCCTGGAAGACTGACCCTCTGCCCTTTGAATTAATGGTGTAGGGAAATGGCTGGGATTAGGTGGAGATTGTCACTTGAAGGTAAGATCCACTGTGAGTGAAACACAAGTGTATGTAGGGAATGTGTGCTCTTCCCACCTGCTTGCACAGATTCTTCTGGAGTTGTATTTCTGTATGAGAGAGGAAAATGAAAGAGGTGTGATGGACCTTCACCCATCCATGCACCAAGCTGTGGGTAGCCCTGGTGCTGGCCCAGGCTCTGCAGAAGTCACCACGCCATTTCCAGGTCTCCAGAGCTGCACTGGGGTTGTTGCAAGGAGACAGAGTTTGTGATGCAAACCATCTGACAGCCCATGAATAAATCTATAAAATAATACAAAGAACACAGTTTTTCTCATGTAATGGTAAGAGGCAATTCAGCTAAACAGTAACAGAAAGGGGAAGAAACCCAGGAAATAGTTTGTAAAAACGCTTTCAAATTACAAAGTGCTAAAGGCCACTGAGCACACCATGAATTTATGGAAATGATGCACACCAAAAAAACCTCTGTAAAGGGATCTGGGACATGTTTGGTTATTTTATTATGATTATGGCCAACTGATCCTGGTATTTAAATCACATTTAATGGGGGGAAAAATTTCTGGTAGCCCCAAGCCATGAAAATTCAGATTTTATTTTACTTTTTAAAAAGAAAGCACACAGCCAAACTTGAAATGAAAAAGCTAATGAAAGTATATTCTGCAGAGAATTTGCACTGAAACTTTATAAACATGAAAGAAAATCTTCCTAAGTAAGCTAATACTCATTGAGCAAGAAGGATTTTCTATCATCCACTCTGGTAGGGTTTGAACCACGCCGTATTTCAGGCTGTTAGGAAGGTAATGAGCTTTTTATGTCAAATGATATTTTTCATATGTATTACTTAAAGTAATTAATTTCAGACATTGAAAGGCCAGCTTCTTAGCTGCTGCATCAGTTTTATATTAGCTGTAAGGATCTGGCCTCCAAAATTTCTATGTTGTTTTTCTTTTCTTCTCTTTTTTTTTTCCCCACAGATAACTGTTAATCTAGCAGGCAGGGCTTTCATTGCAAGTGGAAGGGTAAATATGTGAAGGTTTCCCATGAAATTAATTTACTACACTTAAAAAAAAAGGGATGAAACCTGGAAATGCACAGGCATAATCGGTGTAATGTTATAGATGGGAGAAGCCATCAAACATTGGCTAAATGCTAGTTAGAAGTGATTTTTAAAATTCTTGTCAGCTGGGACAAAGTTATGTCTAATCTCCTTGTGGCCTTGACAAGCTGTAACAGCACGCAGAGGGATGTACATGTGGCAGAGCGCATCAAAACACCCCAGCTCCAATGGCAGGGAAAGTAAATTAAAGGAACAGGTTTGATCATAAACCTCCAGGAAAATATGAGGATATTAAAGCAGGCTGGATAATTAGCATAATTGCATCATAGCAAATGCAAAGGAGATCATCTTAAGGGATATTGTATTGTGGGAGCTCAGCATGTTGAACAACAGACTAATAGACTGCTCCAGGGAACGGAGCAGTAAAATCTTGTTATGAATTTGTTTATCAAGAATGCAGAGATAGGAAGGAACAACGATGGCAGTTAACTGGCTGAATTATTGCTTTCTGCTGATAGTCTTCTGTCAACGCCTGAGCATTCTATTTACTTTGGGGGCAGAGGAAAAATAGGAGCTGACAGAGGATATTTAGGCCATGAGGACTTTGTACACCTGCGGCGAGCGAGGAAAGCAAGCAGCCAACTCAACGTGAGTGATAGAGCAAGCTTCAGTTTTATTTTTAAGTCACAGCGCTTTTATATGCTCTTGTAAACAAGCTTCAACAATTACTTCATACGGATTGCGACACCTCCTTAACGAACAGTCTATTTCTGCACTTCGTGCCTAAACTCCTTGTTGTTTGTCGGATGCTCTCAAGGCCGAGAGATATCCCTGCCTTTCTTCTTTGCTCTCAAGGCCGAGATATCTCTCGCCTTTCTTCCTCCTCCTGGTGACTTGCAGATTCTCTGTAATTTCCCATCATCGGGTCTGATCTCTGTAATTTTCCATCAGCGGGTCTGACACTGGGTCTGTAGTCAAGCTAATTCCATCGCGTACCTATAATCCTCCAGCCCGCTTTCTATCTCAAACAACTTATCAGGGGACCCGCATGTGGATTCAAGCCTATAGTTTCCCACATACACCCGGAAAGTAGGAGCCAGCTTCTGTGGTTGCTTCTCTCTTTCTCTCTTCTGTTGCCTTTGCCACACTCTGCCTGTGGCTCAGCAGATGCTGGCGCTTCACAAAGTGGTGCTGGCTTCTGCACTGTGGTCACTTTGCTTTACTACCTCCTCTTCCCACCAAGATGGGAAGAGAAATGCTTCACGACTCATAGATGGTCAAAATCTACTGGGAAAAATTAAGATACCTTCTGCAATATCCTGATTTGCTGCTTTGTGCTTTTTCTGCCTAACTTGAAAAGGTCTCCTGTGGTTTTATTCAGTTTGCACAATTGTGACTGTGCTGTTGTCAGTCCAGGCTCTCCCCTGCCACAGCCTTTTGAACCCACTCACCATTTAGGTCATGCTTAATGGAGGATGCTCAGTCTTGTAAAATCATCTAGGGCCACCTGGAATGAAGATCCACACCACTACCTCGCTGCAAAGTGGGCTTGATATTTCTCTTCTGTTTGGCCCACCACTGGTGAGCCAGTATCTACTGGTCAGCCAGGGAACAAGCATGCAGCCTGGCAAGAAGATATGCGATCGGTGGGAAAAACTCTCCTTGGGGCCTTCCTCTGCGATGGAAGGGGTTGAAAGGCAATGGAAGATCTGGGAATAAAGCACCAGAGGTGGATGCTCAGTGGCGATGGGGAAGCAGCACATGCAGCGCTTGTTTTATATAGCCCTGTGGAAGGTTATTGAATGAGCTGGGATCATTGTCACGAACTACTGTACAAAAATAACACATTGGGCCATGTTATAGGCAATACTTCATATCATCCTGCATCAGTACTGAACATCTTGGCAGCATCCTGGGCCTCAGCAGTATCAGGTTGGCTGACTCCTCCATCAAACTACCAAAGTTTTTCTGCACAAGCATGCTATCTATCCAAATTTCAGTACTGGGCTAATACTCTGGGCTTTTGGTGCTTGTCGTGGTTTAGCCCCAGTCAGCAACCAAGGACCATGGAGCCGCTTGCTCGCCCCCCCCTCATGGGACGGGGGAGAGAATCAGAAGAGTAAAAGTGAGGTAACTCATGGTTTGAGATAAAGACAGTTTAAAAGGTAAAGCAAAAGCTGTGTGCGGAAGCAAAGCAAAACAAGGAATTCATTCACCACTTCCCATGGGCAGGCAGGTGTTCAGCCGTCTCCAGGAAAGCAGGGCTCCATCACGTGTAACAGTTACTTGGGAAGACAAACGCCATCACTCCCAATGTCCCCCCTTCCTTCTTCTTCCCCAGCTTTATATACTGAGCATGACATCATATGGCATGGAATATCCCATTGGTCAGTTTGGGTCAGCTGTCCTGCTGTGTCCCCTCCCAGCTTCTTGTGCACCCGGCAGAGCATGGGGAGCTGAAAAAGTCCTTGACCAGTGTAAGCGCTACTTAGCAACAACTAAAACATCTCCACATTATCACAACTGTTTCCAGCAAAAATCCAAAACATAGTCTCATACTAGCTACTATGAAGAAATTTAACTCTATCCCAGCTGAAACCAGGACAGTGCTCCTGCTGGAAAATAATGGAAAATAATAATTATTATTTATGGAAAATAATGATTTACACCTTTTAAATTAGCTATTGCTAATTGAAGTGCAAAACAATGCCAAAAACCTTTAAAAATGCTGCAGTTTGAAGCAAGTCTCAGAATCCATGTGGGAAGGCACATCGCAGAGAAGATGCATTTGTAGTATTAGATAGGAGCAGACCTTATCTGTGGCAGCTTTTGGCTGCTGGATGATTATCTCAGCAAAGCTGGCTGGGAAATTAAGGCGTGCATTGCATTTCTTTCTCTGCCAGCAACTTCACTTCCAGTGCATTCAGCACCAGAAGATCTCCAAAATGCTGTGGTGCTCTGCTCAACATGAACCCTGCCCTGTGCTGTCTTGGGCATCTGTGCTGGAGACTGCTGACTCCTGAAAAAAATGTGTGCAGGAAATTGCTTTGCCCTGGGGTCATGCCAAGGTGGGTGGTAGCGCTAAATCCTGCCATTGCTTAAAATTCTGCCTCTTCTGGGGTAGCATTTGCAAGGGAGATGCTGGCTGAGGGGAGCAATAAATAATGCCAGTCTCCCAGGTGGGGTTGGATCCAGCCCACTGACTTAGCGACAACACCAAGACCCAACAGTGCTGCCCATTGGGTTTTGCCAGCTCTTTGTTGTGTCTAAAATCAGCTTGTTCCTGGGAAGGGGGAAAATATCAGGGATCCTTCCATGTCTCCAGGCTCCCATGGCTTTGCCTGCATGACCAAAGGCCAGGGAATCTACTGCCTGTGGCCAAGTTGGTTAAACCCCGGGAAAACACACTAGGATTTTGCAGCTTTATCCTGAATAAAATTAAACATCCACCTGATGGCAGCAGAGAATGGGGAATGGATGAGTGGTGGCCAGCTGGGCTGTCTGTCCAGTGCCAAAGGTGCACTGGGGATTTCTGAAATACAGAGCATCGTTTGGTGATGTGGTCTTCCCAACGTGAAAGACGATGTCCCCTGTCCGCAGGGAGAGTTTGCCAACAGCATCTCTGTGCCCTCCTGGAGAGGAAAAGGCCACGCAGTGTTTGGATACAACTTTTGGGGATGCCAAAATGCGATGAGCAACGTGAAGTGCCCAGCATGCTTGGAGGATTGCTTCTTCCACATGGCAGCACCTCTGAAAACCAGGTGGCGAAGTCTGTGGTGGTATGGCTGCAGGCTCGGTGTCCATGGTTGCCCCAGTGAGTGCTGCTGGATCCAGCCACAGTCCCTTCAGCCGTGGGCACTACTTCTGGTGGTGGCCGGAGGTGTTGGGATGAGAGCGAGAATGCAGCATGGATGGATGTAACGGGGAATTTGGGAGCTTACCATGGGGTGTTCAAGTGTGAGAGCTCCTGAAGCAAAACTGGGGAGCTGTTTTACGAGGGACAGAAGTCATCAATAGCAGAAGTCTTGATACCAAAGCACATCTCAGGGAGAGGGGTGAGACCCACCAGTGACTGAAACAAGCACCTTTCAGCATAGCACAAATGGCATTTTCTGTCCATACCACCAGCATCTTCCCAGGGCTTGCCAGAATGGGCAAAGACGTGAGTCTTCCCATGTGCCGTAGAGATGCAGCCATCCACAGCTTGTTGCATTAAAGGAAACCTGGGGTAAATGTCTTAACTGAAACTCTTGTTGATGAGTAACCCCAATTTTTTTTATTTTTAACGTCTGTTCTGTCAAACTGCCTGGGTCCCAGCTGGGGGATTTAAGAAAAGCTTTGGGGAATATCTCAAAGGAACACTCTCAAAGCAAAATAACTCTATTCAAAATGGTTTTTTGTTTTGAATTTAATTCTGTTGGGGAAAAATATACTTTTAAATGCTCCAGCTGAAAAATGGTTTGACCCACAATTTAACTTATGAACTTACTAATACTTTTTGCTGTTATACCCCCAGTTATGTTAACTTTTTTTAATTGCCAGCAAATGGAAAAATCTGCTGTACATCTGCAGTGATCAGTGTTGTCACTGATACCTTATGGCATATTCGACACTAAGCAAATAGATATTGTGGCAAGAAGTGAGATGAAGTTACGTGAAAGAGGAGGGTGGGGGAGCACAGAATGTTGGTGGGTTTTTTTTCTTATAATAACTTTTCTCTCCTCCTGTCCTGTGCAGATCCCATGTGCAGAAATGGCATCAAGGCAGCAACAGGGCAGTTGGAGCTTTTTCAAGCATAAGAAAGATCTCTGGACAGGGGCTGCCTCCCAAGCCTGCTCTGCCCAGCCTCTTCCCTCCCAACTTCCCACACAACATGCTGTGATGATGGCAGGAGGTCTCAAATGGGAATCAGCGGCATCTTCACCAACCTGTTATATATAATGCTCATCTGTAAATTCCTTAAACTCTTAAATGATTGTACAGAGGCATAAAGAAGGTAAAAAGCACCCACTGGGTGCCACACTGCTCAGTGTGAAGCCCCTCCTGCCCCTTCCCTCCCCAAATCCCCTCAGGACGTCCCCACCATTGCTATCAGCTCAGATCACCAGCCAGGAGAGAGGGTACTTTGGGCTAGTGCCATGAAATCAGAGTGCTACTTCCACCCAAAGCCTCTTCCAAAACCAGCCACGGGGTGGAGGCTTGTCATCCCAAAGGCAGGTGCTGTGTCCACACCCCAATGTCTGGGCTCACCTTTCGGTGCCTTTCAAAGGGCTGAAGGAGGGAAAAAAAACAGGAAGGAAAAACCTAACATAATCTTTTGAAAACTATTGCATGCTGGTAGAGTAACCTAGATGTTATATGAACTTGGAATACTAAATTTGGATGGTGATTGCTGCTGTTAGCTTTAAAGAGCTGGCTAGTCTTTGCATCATTACTGGCCCATTTATCCAAATAGAATCACAGAATGGTTTGGGTTGGAAGGGACCTTTCAAGGTCATCTAGTCCAACCCCCCTGCCATGAGCAGGGACATCTTCAACTGGATCAGGTTGCTCAGAGACCCGTCCAACCTGACCTTGAGTGTTTCCAGGGATGGGGCATCTACCACCTCTCTGGGCAACCTGGGCCAGGGTTTCACCATCCTCAGCATAAACAATTTCTTCTTTCTATCTAGTCTGAATCTACCCTCTTTTAGTTTAAAACCATTGTGCCCTGTCCTATTGCTACAGGTTCTACTAAAAAGTCTGTCCCCATCTTTCTTAGAAGCCCCCTTTAAGTACTGAAAGGCTGCAATAAGGTCTCCCCGGAGCCTTCTCTTCTCCAGGCTGAACAACCCCAACTCTCTCAGCCTGTCCTCATAGGAGAGGTGTTCCAGCCCTCAGATCATTTTTGTGGCCTCCTCTGGACCAACTCCAACAGGTCCATGGCTGTCCTGTGCTGAGGATCCCAGAGCTGGATGCAGCACTGCAGGGGGGGTCTCACCAGAGCAGAGCAGAGGGGCAGAATTCCCTCCCTCGCCCTGCTGGCCACGCTGCTTTGGATGCAGCCCAGGACATGGTTGGCTTTCTGGGCTGCGAGTGCACATTGTTGGCTCATGTCCAGCTTTTCATCGACCAGTACCCCCAAGTCCTCCTTCACCCTCCAGCCTGAATTGATACTGGAGGTTGCCCTGACCCAGGTGCAGGACCATGCACTTGGCTTTGTTGAACTTCATGACATTCACACGGGCTCACTTCTTGAGCATGTCCAGGTCCCTCTGGAAATAGTATTTATATCCATATGACCTTTCAGTGACCAAGTAATCAGAGCAACAGCATGTCAAGGATTTGGTGTCAGGTGAAAAGCTGCTGACACCAATAGGCCTATGCTCAGGGAATGTGGCAGCGACGGGCTGGAGGGAAGCCTTGTTTGAAGACCAAGGAAAGCTGAACAAGTTGATTTCAAAGCTAACCTTATTCTGCAGTCAAAGCAAACCTTTAGCTAATACTATTAAATGGTAACAAAAGAGACTATGGTCAGTAACAGGTAATAAACTATTAATTAGAGCTTTGTCATAAATGGCTCTTGACCTTTGAGCCAAGGCAATAAGCAATTGGGGAGCCTTTGTTTCTGTGCTCTTGACTCCAGCAGTGTCAAATGTTGGCTACAGGTGAGTTATGTTGTTCTCCTCCTTTGGGAAAGGTGATGTCTGGTAATTTGAGGATATTCAGCAACTTAGAAACTAATTAGTTTAAAATTAAAATTTCCACTCTGACAGACTAAGCACAATAATACAGGTCTTAAGGCACAAGAGACCACTTTGGAAAGGAGTAAAGGATGAATGGGCACATGAAAGAGGTAGCATGCATTTCAGGTGGATCCAGCTACCCTGATTCGGTGGAACACAAAACCCTCCCCTCATTCCTGCAGACCTGAGCTGCTGCTAGTTCTTATGGGGTCTCACAGCCCCTAATGCTGCCAGGTCCCCCTGATGTCCCCAAGTCCTCCCTATCCACCTCCTTGTCATGGCCTAGTCTCAGCCCACCTCTACCTTCTGGTTCCTTTTCACCCTCCTCCCTTATGCTGGGACTCACCTAATGTGTGCAGCAAACCAAAAGGATAAAATAAGCTCAACTGCCCAACTGAAGACCATTTTAAAAAATAATTAAATTTATTGTGGGCTGAAGCGATAGACTTGCAAGGTACCTTCATGCCTGACACATCCCATTGCTGATCTAGCTGAAATCTGCCTTTGAAGGGTAGCAGCCCTAATCCCATCTCTTCCCTTGCATTGGGATTTCCTTTCTTGTGTGTCTTGCCTGCAAAGTCCCTCTTTGGGTAAACCTGTTACTCCTCATTCCCAAGGACCCGGTGCAGCTCCAGTTTTCTGGGAAGGCATTTGTTGGCTCCTTCCCACCCCATCGCCATCCCAGGGCTGATGAACCAGGCTGCTCACCACAGGAGAAAGGCCCACATCTTCCCTTCTTGGTCAAACACATGGTCATCGTGGGATGTGCTTCAATGTGCGTGGGTGGATATGCAGTGCCTGCAATGAGGGAGGTGAGGTCGGCTCATGGGATGTGCTTCATTGGCTGGAGCCTCTCTGCAGCACTAAAATTCTGGAAATATTTGCAGGATTGGGCTTCAGTTGAGTAAATCCTACCAGGTAGGAACCCCCTATTGAGTTCAATCAGGTTGCAATTAATTTGGGATCCTACAGAAAGTTCTTTTTAAAATAAACAAGCAAAAAAGCCTTCTGAGTGTCCTCAAAATATTTTTTTTTAAATACACAAAACCAGAAAGGGGCATGTTAATATTGCTAAAATCCCTTCCCCACACCACCAAAAGCCCCAAGCCCCTACTCCAAACCAGCTCTGCACCATAGTCCTCATCCTTGTGGTTGGTGCTGCTGAATGCTGGAGAAACTGTAACTGTTCATAAGCAAAGTAGGACTTCCTGAAGTACAGTATTTGTTTAATGGATCATTAAACCAATATAAATAACACTGAAGCATGCATGGAAGCAACGAGGATTTAAATGTAATTACACAGGGAAACTTGGAGCATGACTGTCCGCTTTCTGAGGCTGCTGTGCAGTATGAGTAGCGTCACTGAAGTAATGCGATTAAACTGAGCTCAGAGAGGGGTTTGACTCTCCAAGGCACTGCTTTTAGGTTTCTGCTTTTCTGCATAGAGAAAATTTGGCAACAGGCTCTGACCAATTTACTTTGTTCCTGGAATAATTTCATCTGTAATGATTCCATCAAGATCAGTGAAATTAAATAATAATTTAAAAAAACCCTATCTCTTCTACAGCCGTGGGAGCTGCTGGAAGTGAATCAAGCTATCACACCATTTGGGGCCAGTTTTGCAAAACATTTTGGAGTTGTCCTTGTGTGTTCACCAGCCATAGATTCAAGCTCTGAAAAGAAACTTAACAACAGTTTCAGCCAAGCTGGCCAGGCTTTGCCATGCCATCCCTGCCACCAGCCTGGAAAACCCCAACCCTGAGGACATTCACCCACCCACTCACCTTTTTATTTATTGAGGACTTTGCAGCATGCAGAGCTGATGCAGATTTATTTGGGAAAGCTGCTCAAACCATAAAATAATGTAGTGTAAAAAATTAACTTTATATAATAAAAGCCAAACTCTGCTGCTGGTAAGGTCTATGCAATTTGAGTGAAGCGTGCATGAGAGCACAGCACGGCGTGGCTTTTTCAGTTGAAAATGTATATCCAGACCACAACCAGTAGAGAATAAATTTTCAGGGCTGTTTTCCCAGGTGCTGGCCAGCCTGGCATTGGTGAGCGAGAATTCAGCTTTGGGCTGGGGCTGGTTTTGGCTAACCCTACCTGGAAGCTGCATTGCAGTCACCTGGGGATGGAATGTCCTGATCTTACAGTCACCAACCTGGCACTGAGAAAGGCAAAGCTCCCAGGCGAAGGTCACATAATGCTCAAAGAGGTGAATATTTCTATTTTGCCAGCTAATAGCTGCATGTCACTGGATTACAGTTTAACTATTGTTGGCTTAAATTCATCTGTGCTGTTAAAGCAGGTGAGACTAGGGAGGAGACACCATAGGATGCTGATGGGATTATTTGTGTTCAGTGCACCCAGGTCACCAAAGCACCAAGTGGAGGATGGTTTTGACTTGTGCAGGCATGTAGGTTGGTAACCAACTGCAGGGCTTCTCGGTCTGCAGCTGATTTAGCTTCACAGCTGGGGGAAACCAGTGAGGTTGGGCTAAAGCCCTGGCTGTATGCTGGCTTTCTCCAGTCACTTTGAGCTTGTCTTTTAACTTCTCCTTACTGCATGGGGAGGTAATTTACTGTTCTGAAAATGCTGGTTATCAACCCCAGTGCAACCTCACTGGCTGGTACAGACATGCAATCAATGGAAGTTTGTTTTTCTGTTCATTATTACTCAAGGTAGTATAAAAAAATTGCCAATAAACTGGGAGTATCACGCAAGAGAGCATTTGTTACACTAATAATTGCAATGCTCTGCCTATAGCACAGGGAGCATTTGAGGGCACCTAATGTCCAAGATCTAACCATAATCTGAACTGTGAAAAATGCAGCATCTTCAGTGTCCTCATCTTGCTAATCATGAGTTTTAAAATAAAATACTGTGAAGCCCTTGCAGAGGAAGGGCCGATTTGGTCCTCGCGTGCCCTTTCATGCACCTCTCCTCTGGGCACCATGTGCATCGGAGAGGCGTTAATATTCCTGGATTTGCATCAAGAGCTGAGCTCTGGGCTCTCCGTTGTGTTTTGGTATCTAAGAATGGTGGGTTTCATCCCTTCTGTGCTTCTATGTGTCCATGGGTTCCCTTGCTGAGGAGACCTGCAGAGAGGGTGCCGAGCCCCAAGGAGCGATGCTGCTCTCCGGCTTTTGCACCAAGCCCCTGGACTGTTTCAGCATGTGGACTTACAATGCTATAAGCCAAGTCAAAGCAACCCTGGCCTGTCTAATGTGTCCAAACCACTAAGCTCTATTAGTTCTATTTGGGCAGATAAATAAGCAGCTGGATGTCCAGAGGGACCTACCAACCCTCCTTGCTTCTCCTTAGCCACCCTGATCCCAGCTCTGGAGCCTAATGCTGTGTTTTCCAGTGCCAGGGACATTCAGGTGATACTACCAGGGAGCCCAGGCAGGCTGGGACACCCAAGGGTGCCCAGGGTGCAGGATTTTCCCCTGCCTTTTCCTGGGATGTGAGAGGTGACAGCGCTTCCGTCTTCCTGGACCTGGAGAGGGCAGCAGAGAAAAGCGGAGCATCCTTGGCTGTGAGCACCTGGATGGAGCAGGAGCAGCTGTGTTTCAGTATCCAAACACACTTCTCTGTGAGGAGGGTAATTTAGAGCAATTATACAGATTATTATTGCTTTTCTAATTAGTGCTTTTCCTACAGAATTATCTGAGTGTTTATTAGGAGCCGCTTGTTGCCAATAGCTTAACTGCTTCAGTACCAGTTTTTATCAAACATTAGAGGGACTTAATTTTTTCCTGTGTGTAACTGGTTTTGTTATCTAGTTTCACATAAAAGCTCCAATTAAATATTCATTTTGCTTTGTTGCATATGGCATGAAATTTTCATGAGCTGTATGTTCTCCTTGAAAGTTTTTTTGGGGGAGGAGAGGGCGAAGTACCCAGCACTCTCTTAAAGGCAGGAATGCATGCATGTGTGTTTGCTTTAGTGGTAGGGAGGGAACTGGGGGGGAGAAAAAAGGAAAAAAACAACAGAAGAAGCCTTTTCTCATGTACTGTAGAGATCCAGCCTTAAAGCTACCAGTGGAGGGAAAAAATTGCAAGGCAGGTGGAGTTTTGGTCCCTGCCCTCATGTCACAGCACAAGGCTGTGCCATTGAGGCTGATCCCAGAGAAAAAAGGTTTCCTTGGGGGCAGAGATGATGGTTTTCACTCTTAGCCCTTTTTCCAGCTTCCCAAGTCCCTTTGAGCAAGTTTCATGGGCCCATAGCCTGTGCAATCCTTGGTGCAGTCAGCGTGTAAACTTATATTCCTGGGAAGGGTTGCCTTTCAGTGATGCCGATGGAAAGTGTTGGGATCAATGGTGGCTTGATCAGGGGATTAAAAAAAGTTAGCAATAAATGAAAAATTAAAATTAGCAACAATTAAATTCTTACCATCCTCTCTGGCGAGGGGTAAGGATTTAAAGAGCTTGCATTTACCTTCCCCAGTGCGTGAAACTTTAATTTACCAGCAGTTGATTTCTACCCCACAGCTGTAGGGCTGGCTCACCTCCTGCCATCCCTGTGTATAAGGGTTGTGGGTTTTTTACCCAGGATTAGCTGACCTGTGGTGAGAGCATGGGTTTGGGTTTGTATTGAGGACAAGATCCAGCAAAGCAAGTGGTTGTGTCCTCCTGGGCTTTCACAGCATCCCAGCAAGCAGAGGCAGGCAGCTGCCAGAGAGGCTCAAGATACCCCATTTCCCCCTGCCAGCTTCACCCTGGGGACCCCCAGAATATATTTCATGGAGGAATAGCAAAAAAGTTTATACTGAAAGTACAAGTTTCTAAAAACTATGTTGTACTGTGAAGCAAAAAGGGGGGAGAAAGGCAAAATTCTGGCTTTTA
Source organism: Phalacrocorax aristotelis (assembly GCF_949628215.1). Taxonomy (NCBI): domain Eukaryota; kingdom Metazoa; phylum Chordata; class Aves; order Suliformes; family Phalacrocoracidae; genus Phalacrocorax; species Phalacrocorax aristotelis. Next base: position 4,658,004 of record NC_134310.1, on the reverse strand, counting down.
TTTTTTTTAAGCCAGGAAATTTAAATTATAACAGCAAAGACAAAACTGCATTTGAATCAAATGTCTTTCAATAAATTCTATAAAAATCTAAATACTTTCCCTGAAAATAGAACTTGTTCTTAAGACACCTTTGTAGTTTGGGGTTTTTTTGTCAAGGGGAAAGCCTGGTTTGGGTTAATTTTTTTGATCAATTGTCTTTTTGATAATTTCTCACGTAGTATCATGACTTTGATAGAAATCAATCACCCTCTTCTTTATCCACAGAAAAGAGCACCACTTCCCACCTCTATTTGAAATTAAAAAGGGAAAGAAAATTTTAAAAATTAGGAAAAAATATTATTTTCAATTTTTCTTCCCCTTCCCTTGCTTTCAGAGGGCAGATGGGGTGGTGGGACATGGAGAGCCAGGAAAGAGCTGCCACCTTTTTCCTCCTCCTCCCCATAAAACTAGAGAAAATAATTCAATTGTTTTCAAAAAGATTGTAGTAAGCATATTTCTAAGGACTTTTAATAGTAATGTATTGGGTTTTACCATAGGAGACAGAAGAATCCCACCAGCCACAGTAGGTGATGGGATGAGCAGATGTGGGCTGCAGCTCTCCAGTAGAGGGATAAAAATTATTTTCTATAATAAAAGAAGTTTCTAACTGGTAACACTTCTGCCAATTCGGGGTGGCCCAGTTGTGCCTGGCTGCCCGCCATAAGCTCAAAGAGCTGCCTCAAAGAAGGGAACATGTTTGTGCCTATTTTAGGATAAAATAGGCTCAAAGTGCTTGCCCAGTATGGATAGGCAAACCAAATATCCTGTGTGTTTCTGGATGCTTGTGTTTTACATGGCTCTGATTTTTACATGTATATAAGTAAAATTTTTTATATATATGTATTTTTAAGGACACTTTTCTCCACAATATCACGGCTTGCAGAATAACTACCTGACAAAACATTGACCAGAACATCAAATCCTCCGAATTATGTCCTACTTATGGGTTTTCAAAAGCAAGCTTTAGAATAAATTCCCAGGGATAAATAGGATGGGAAATACACAGGCTAATATGTTTACACGCATCGCAAGTGACACTGTTGCAACTGCTCAAATCAAGGAAGGTGGTAAGATAAATGAAATTCATAGTCAATAGATCACTTCTTATCCCCCTCTTGGAGCAAGGGGTTCACGTTTTGTTTGGTTTGGATTTATAATTTTTTTTTGCCTGTATGCAGCAGTGACTTCTCTGCAGCTATTCCTGAACATGGGAGTAGGAGCAGGGGGACCTTGAGGTACCCGGTGAGACCATCACGACCTTCCCAGGGTCTCCAGGAAGAGCCACACTGCTTGGGGATGGTCTCCTCCGAGGTACTGAAAGCCCTATTTTTGGATAATGTCCTACATTTCTTTTTTTTATTGCCAACGTGAATTACTCTGTCCTCTCTTTGTTTTAAATAGCAAATTTTAAACCAAGCTTAACTGAAAGGAAACTATGGAGCATATTAGAGGTGAATGAAAGCTGGAGGGGGAGAGAAGAAAAATTCCCGTGTCAAAAGGTGAACTTTGGGTTGAACAAAACCTTCACAAAATGGCATAAAATTAAACACATTTTGTTGGGGGAGAGGAGTGTCCCAAAAAATTTAGAGGTAAAGCATCATTATAAATTAGCCTAAATGGGATATTTACATTTCAAAATAATATTCTGAGACTATCTAAAACTGATTTGAAAATGTGAAGCCCTTGCCCCGCTGCTGTCTTGGTAAAAAATTGAATTTAAATACAACAATTAGGGCCAAATTAAACATTCCTTTAATCTTAAATAAATGTTCTTAACTTTAAGAGAAGAAATTAAAGAACTTTGTTTATGGGTCAGACAAACTGTTTTTTCTCCAAACTTTAGCAGGGGTCAGAAAATAAGGGAGAACAGTTCAACTCGATCCATGGGACAGTGGATGGTCAGTCGGGAGGACATGGGGTGCCCTGGGCAGGACGGGCACTGGGGTAACTCTGGTCTGTGCCAGCATCCATGGAAAAGGGGTTTTGCTGCCCTGATTTTCTCTCCCCATTGGTTTAAATATGGCTTTTTCTAGGGTACGAGCACAGAAGCACTGTGCTTGGATGGTTCATCCAGGTTTGGCATTTTTATTTTTCTCTTACATGGTGCACATCCACTTTTAGCTTAATTCTTTGTAAATTGCCCTAAAGCCATCCTCACCTTTCCAAGCCCATTTCCATTAAGAGATGAGACGTTTCTTTTGGACAAGCCATTTTCCAGGGCAATTTGTGCTGCCCTGCAAGATTTTCCTTGAGAAGGTGAGACAAAAAAGGTACAGGAGGTGGGATTCCCTGAAACAAAGGGCTTTTCATTGAAAACTGACTTTTCTGAGTGTGGAAAAGCCAGCTGCCAATTTTCTGCCTCTTCTCAATATTATTTAGGTCTCTTCAGAGATTTATTTTGGACTGGGGAAAACACAAACCCCATCTGCAGACAAATTAATCGCTCTGAAAAGCCAGTCATCGTCATTTGTGATAATGGTTTGCGTTCGATTAGGTGAGTAGCCATATGAAAAGTAATTCTGAGTACTTCGTCATGAAAATAGCTTCAGTTTTTTCACTGCTGTTGCAAATATGGGGACTAGGGTCTACTCGGCTGAAGAGAGCTGCCTATGTGCCAGCCCACAGTGCTGTCCATCCTGCTTCTCCCCTGGCACCTTTTGGAGCCACCTGCAGAGCCAAGGCTTTGAATTTTGTGTTTTCCCCATTGATTTTCATTCCCCTGAACTCCTTTACCTTGTATCTTTTCTTCCTGCAAGTCTAAAGATGGTTGCGTGGGGAGAAGCAGGGACAGAAAAATTACATTCAGCCTGGGAAAAGCAAAAGCCTCACAGCTCCATTTCATCCATTAAAAAGTGGGATTTTTTAAAAAACTTAAAACATTAAAATACCATCTGTTAAAAGGAAAAAAATTTTAAAACAGTCAAATTTTGCCTTATCTTACCAAAATTTTTCAAAGTTACAAATTCAAGGAAAGGCTTGCTGTTTAGGACAAAGCCTGAAAAACATAAGCCTGCCTAGGTTTGCACCCTGTATTCCCAGAGAGTTCCTCTCTTTCCTAAGCACTAACACGAGCAGGTGCTCACTGCTCTTCGGCTGCTCCACTGAACTGTGCAGGAGCTGGCATTGCTGAATTGCAAAGTGCAGCCGTGCGCCCTGTGAAGCTACATCATACATAAGGGTCTCCAAAAGCCAGCTTTAGAGTAAATTCCCGGGGATAAATGGGATCGAAAAATACACAGGCTAATATGTGTGCACATGTGGGGAGCAGAGCTGTTCTCCTAACAGTTTAAATAGTGCAAGGCAGGCAGGGATGAATTTGATCATTGCAGGTCACCTTCATCTGCAATGCTCTGGCACTGTGGCTGAGCCACCATTGTGGCTCACTGCTGCTGGGAGGACCAGGCCCAGGGTGCTTTTGGTAGCCAAACAACAGGTACCGAGGAGGGGTTTGCTACTGGGTTGGTGGGATAAAACAGCCAAGCAAAGGCAGTGCTGTGGTGGTGCTGGTGCGAGAGGGGACAGCTAATGAGGGCTGTGCCTTGTTTGGAAAATGAACATGTGGAAGCTGTGGCTTTTTAGAGAAAGCGGCCGATTTGGGATGGATATCACTGGTTCCCAGCTGCAAACCAGTGGTGGAAATAACAACTTACAAATAGTGCCTTCCATGCATGACTCTAAATTTCCCTGGCGAAATTTGTCTGGGGAACAATTAACTACGTATCCAGGTCAGCCCCATCTTCCCGATGAGGGCTGTCTGCTGGATCTCCTTTTCTTTCTTTCCCCAAAATGGCTTTCCCATATGGAAATACAGCCCTCACTCAGGAGGAGCCATGACACCTTCTTTCCCTCTGGTGACATCCACCTTGCAGGGATGCCAGGCGTGAGCAGCACCTTGTCCACAGAAAAAAACCACAACACTTTTGGAGGCTGATGTGCAATTACCCAAGCTGGAAAGCAGCCAGGGCCAGTGAGAGGTCCCTAAAAGTCAGCATGGGCCACCTCTGAATCATCCCAGCCCTGCCAGGGAGAGACAACCCCAGCAAGGCAAGGGCATGGGACCCTGATCCTCTGGTGTAAAGATCAGACCAGGTCCCCGTAGGGTTTGGGCTGGAGGTTGGAAATCGAGCTGAGTTTCCTGGTCCGTGGCTTGATGTTTTTTAAACCAGCAGGTTAAGAACAGTCTCTTCCACCTAAAGGATGAAAAGATGTGGGGGGAAAAAAGAGAAGAGAAAGAGCTGCTGCCATTGAATAATTGATGAGTTTCAGACCAATCAATGTGACAGCAGAGCAGGGCTAATTAAAGGTTTCTAAGGAATCCCTGTAGTAATTTACTTGAATGTAAGAAGTTCATTCTTTCTCTCCCTTTTTTCCCCTCCCTGTTCTCAGGAATTCCAGTTAGGCTTCATCGGTCTCTAACCACCACTCACTTTTCCCCTCCAGGGGGGTGTTTGCTATGGAAATATGCAATTAATATTGCAGCGATCATAATTGCTAATTATTAAAACAATGCTACCCCCTTTTTCATGGCCAACTTTCTTGCTCAAAATCATTTAAATAACAGGGAAAAGAAAAAAAAAAGAAAAGACAAGGTGGCTGGGGCTCAGCCAAGCCAGGATTAAGTGCTGAGCATGGCTGGGTTTGGCTGTAATTCAGTGCATTCCCACCATGTCTGCCTGAAAATTCAGGGCAAGGAACTGCTGCCGGCAGGTGTCCCTTGCCTTAACCTTGAGCTGTGCTGAAAAAATGACCCACAGTGCTGGCGTGACCCTAACCCATTTAGTGATGAAGTTATCTGGATGGTTCATCTGTGTTTCTGAAGCAGCCATTGTGGTGGCTTCCTGGTGCTGTTATGAAATATTAACAGTTGGTGATAAGGAATTAACTGTCAGAGGTATAGGTTGTCAAGGGAAAGGCGAATCAGGCAGGGGAGAGGTGCTCAGTGCCAGGGACCTGGTCTGGGGAGGGGATGCAATTCCCTCCCATGCTTGGCCAGGGCCTGTCATCCCACCAAAGAAATATGGGGATTTTGGGTAGCCCAGATGTCAGGAACCTGGGGGAGTGGAGGAGAGCATGGCCAGCTCGTGGTGCTTCCCACAGGAGTGAAAACCCCAAGGTCATACTCTGATGGGCAAGAGTTGAAGTGTTGTGCGGCTGAGTCAGGAGAGGAGCGCTGGGGCTGGCTCTGGTTGCTCCCCATGCTTCGCATCCCAACCCTTTCCTGACCCATTGCTTGAGTCACATCACGGGGGACCTGGATGAGGCTGAGATGGGATGGAGGGAGTACACATGTGGCATCATATGAGTTCTGTGGATTTGGGCATGAGCAGGAGGCTGTGGTAAGAGCTGCTGGTGCAGGTTGCTCTTGTGGAGCTCCTTGGAGGACCTCCTCCATGCCTTGGTAACTGCTGCAGTTGCGAAGGTAGGGAACTTAAATAATAGACCGCACTTAAAAATAGCACAACCAAAATGTGAAGAGCACTGGTGTGGTTTTGTCACCCACATGAATACGGAGCAAGAAAGGATGAAAAACCTGCTCCCAAGGGAGCTGGAGGTGTGTTGCACACAGCCATTTGTGCACTAAGCATCAGACTGCAGGAATCCAGAGGGGATTTGCTGGGAGTTTCTGGAAGCAATGTATGTGGAAATAAGGCTAAAAAAAGTCCCCTTGTGTGTTGAGGTTAGCAAAGCAGCTGTTTTCTCCTGCACATAAATGAAAGCAAAAATCAGCAAGGTTATAATAAAATATGAAAGGCTTATGTGTAAGCTAGGAAGAACCGCTTTGAATGGGTTCCAGGTGGTTGAAGGTGTAGCTATAATACAGCAAGCAATTAGAAACAGGTTTGCTATTAACTGGATTACTTTGCTGGTTGCTTTGATGGAGCTGACCTTTCCCTCCTAGCCCATCCTGGAGCAGGTGACAGGTTGGAGACTGCCTGGCCCTCACCCTTCTGTGTTAAGTACAGGTTTTGGTCCCACATATCTTATCTTTCCCTGCCAGAAGTGAAAGACTTGGTGTCTGTAGAGCTGGTGGTGTGACAGTTGAGTCCTGGCTCTGATCAAGTCATTTAGGCAGTGCAAACCTGTGGTTGGGAAAGCAGGAGGAGTAGGCTGAGTTCCCCTTTGTTCCTTCTAGAGCAAAAACAAACCCTGGTGGGTCTGGGAGGCTTTTAGGAACTTTTTTCTTTCTCTCATTACAGTGGATGCTTCACCCTATTTATTTTATAACACTATCAAACATTCATTACAGATGTTACCAGCTGATTTGCCTGGAATCACACCCATTTATCCCAGGAATGAATGGGAGACTCTGTGTGAGCCAGAAATTTTCCTGATTTGCTGAGATTTCATTTTCAAAGGACTTGAACCTAAGTAATCTTTTCCTGCAGCTCACAAAGCTACCTAGAACTTAACTGATCTATTTTAAAACCCACCGCTGATCCTGCTGGGATTTGAGCCAGTAATTTGAAGAAAATCTCTCTGTTGCTTTTCTTAGGTGTGCTCTGCTTTCCACCACCAGCCATCTTGTTGGGTCACCTGTGATGAACAGGCAGAGCAACCAGGCGGTGAGTTGACTTCAGCAGAGGGAGAAAGGGAACTGCTGCTGGCTCCAGTTTGTAGGGACAAACTGGTTTTGGATTGGGCATGGCAGCAGTGGAAGAGCTGCCTCTGTTACTGCTCCAGCCAGGTGGCTCCTGTCTCTGTGTTGATGTTTACACACCTGAAGCTGCACCATTTTGGCCTGAATAAATGCAAAATAGAGATGTAGGGTCAACTGCCAGGAGTCACTCAAGGCTGCTGAGAAGCCAGGCAGGTAACTGAGTCTGCTTCACATCTTTTTAACCTCATGCTAGTCAGTGGTTTGACCAACACATCTTCTAAATCTGTTCCCCTCGCTTAGTGTCTGCCTCATCTTCATCACACCGACAACACCTCAGTTGCAGCTCTCTCCATCTGCAGCTTTGGGGAAGGTCCACAGTCAGTTATTTAAAATAATTCCCACTGTTGGTTCTTGCAGGCTCGAGCACCCCTCCGAAATGCTGTCAAGAAGACCCACACCAGGCTCCCAGTGCTGTGTCCAACTCATCTCCTTCCCAAGCCAAACCATTGCATCTTTACCCAGTGTTGGTAGGTGAGGAGTTCAGACTTGCCTCTGACTTCTGAGGGTATCAGAGCCTGTTGATGTTTTTTGTGGAGTAAGTGAATGTGGCCTCCTGTGATCTCATTGCCCTTATTGGATGCAAGCCGTGGGATAGAAAAACAACCCACAGAAAGACACAGAACTGAGGCCTTGATATGCAGGACAGGAGGTCAGGGGCACAGCTGGAGCACTGAAGCAGGAGAGCGCACTTATCTGTTTATACCATATGTGGAACTAGCGTGCTAGAACACATTCAGAGGCGGTGAGGAGGGAAAAATACTAGCTCAGGAGGCAGACTATATTAAGGCTGCTCTTTTGTTAACAAATAGCTTTGGCTTTGCTTGAGCATGAATACGGAGTCCGTGTCATGAATCGCCACAAATGGTGCCCCGTGTGAGGAGCAACAAATCGACCTAAGAAGGTGAACCGGTGGCGAGCCCCACAGGACTGAAGTGCTGCTGAAAGGAAGCAGGAGCCGGCTGGAATCCCTCATCAAGTGAGGTGAGCTGTGGGGAACTATGGGGAGCAATATATCGTCCGAAGAGAAGTCAGTACTGAGCCTAATGGAGGTATACCTATGAAAGCACAAGGTTGATATTGACCCGCAGTCATTAAAGAGAATTTTGAAGTGGATATCGATAAACTGTGAAGGGGTCGATGCAGTTAACATTTTTAACTCTGAAAGTTGGGATGAAGCAGGAGTTAAATTGTGGGATAGAGCAACAAGGTCGGATAAAACTGCGGTGGAGCTCTTAACTCCCTGGAGACAATTAGAGCTTCTGTGCAAGCAGGAAGCTAGTTACTGAGATACTGGAGAGTGTGAGTTCACCGCTCTACCCACTGCCCCCCCAATGCCCCACCATGGAATTAGTGGGAATGCTTTACCTTTGCAGAGTAAAAACATGATATTAGTCGAAGGGCCTGACAAACATGTAGCGTTGGTGCACCCGTTTGTATTAGCAACACCAATTACATTATGGGGACGGGACTGTATGAGTCACTGGGAGGTGCAAAGTGGGTCAAATTTATCCTGAGGGCCACTGCAGCGCAAGCCACCTTAGAATTGACATGGACAACACAAACTCCAGTATGGGTGGAACAGTGGCCCCTGCCTGTTGTCAAATTGCACCATTTACACAAATTAGTTGACGACCATTTACGTGCAGGACATGTAATTGTTCACGTACCTACCACTAGTCCATGGAATTCACCTGTGTTTGTAATTCAGAAGAAAAGTGGTAAATGGCATCTCTTACATGACCTAAGGAAAATTAATACTGTAATGGAGGACATGGGTGCGCTACAACCAGGCATGCCGTCGCCTGCCATGATCCCCTGCAATTGGCATCTTACTATTATTGATTTAAAAGACTGTTTCTTTACAATTTCTTAGCATCCTAACGATGCCCCTAAATTTGCGTTTTCAGTCCCTTCCATTAATATTAGTGAGCCCCACAAATGTTATCATTGGGTAGTGTTGCCACAAGGCACGAAAAATAGCCCTACGATATGTCAATGGTTTGTAGCGAAAGCCCTATCCCCAGTACGTGAACAAATTGCTGAAGCACTTACCTATCACTATATGGATGAAATCCTTAGAGCCGCAGAATCTGAAGAATATATGCAAATGACCTTAGCGTTTGCACCCCACCAAATAAAGCAGGCCGGTCTGCAAATTGCACCAGAGACGATTCAACAAGCGAGCCCATGGCAGTATTTAGGGTGGAGAATAACAGAACAAAAAATCAGGCCACAACATGCAAAAATCCAAACCAATGTCAAGACACTTCATGATTTACAAAAACTCTTAGGAACTATTAATTGGGTTCGACCTCTGTTAGGTATTATGAATCATGAATTAAGCCCTTTATTTTCTCTATTGAAAGACAACCCTGAGCTTTTATCACCTCGCGTTTTAACCCCTGAAGCAACGGTGGCACTTACAAAGGTTTCTGATGCTATTGCTTCGCGTCAAGCAGATCGCATCTGTCCTGAACTACCCTTTCAACTAGTCATCTTGAATCCATCTACCCGGCCATATGCACTGCTTTATCAGTGGGATGTAACACGCAATGACCCCTTAGTGATAATCGAATGGATATTCTTGCTAATCAGTTACATAAGACCATCGTGACACGTCCTGAAAGCTTTGCCCTGCTAATTATGAAAGGACGACAATGACTCGGAGTCTTAGCAGGACAAGATATTGCCAGAATCATTGTACCAGTGTCATCATATACATTACAGTATCTGATGCAAACTTCTCTAGACTTTCAAACAGCTTTAGTAGACTTTCCTGGTCAGCTAGATCAAACACTTTACCTGTGCCTTTGCATCCTTAGGTACCCCACATATAATTAAGACCAACAATGGCCCAGCCTATATCTCACATCGTCTACTAACCTTTTTTTCAAGATTGGGGGTGAAACACATCACAGGTATTCCTCACTCCCCCACAGGGCAAGCCATCGTTGAACGAGCACATAACACCTTAAAATGGTGTTGTTACAACAAAGCGGGGGAGCTAGAACCTTAACTCCACAAGACCGTTTAGCAAAAGCACTGTATGTCCTTGACTTTTTGAATTTTTCCTATACAGGTCCCCCATTAGCCGACACTATCTCTCTCTGCAAACAGACCGGCAGAGCACTGAAGGAAAGGCGGAGGTCCTTGTACAAAATTTAGAATCCAGGATAATGGAGGGTCCCTTCCCCCTAATAACATGGGGGAGAGGTTACGCTTGTGTCTCCACAGGGTCAGGACCTCGCTGGATCCCAGCCCGTTGTGTTTGGCCATATCGGTATCAACCCTCAACAGAAAATTTCCATCGGAAGAACCAAACCCTACTGAAGGAAAATGAAGATGCTCTGTTTGTTGATTGTATGTATAATCTGTTCATGTAATGGGGTATGTTCTTGGCCAGGGTTACCCAAGCTGCCATCGTCTAATAATGTTTGGGTAACACTGGCGAAAGCCATAAACCAAGACTCTCTCATTCTGAATATATTCAAAAAAGTATTCAGCAGCCAGAGGAAAAAAAAACCTGCAGAAACTGCAAATAGATAATGATTGGAGTTGGCTTGATCAGCTCGTTAGTAGGCTATGCCTGGGCAGATGGGTAAAAACCCTTGTGAAGTATGTAATCTTTTGCATTGGAATGTGTATTGTTATCTGTATCCCAAGCTTATTACAATGCTTACAACGTTTAACAGATAAATCTCTGAAAACCATATTGATAGTTGAAAAAGAAGGGGGAATTGTGGAGTAAGTGAATGTGGCCTCCCGTGACAGCACCGGAGATCTCATTGCCCTTGTTGGACACAAGCCATGGGATAGAAAAGCAACCCACAAAAACACAGAACTGAGGCCTTGATATGCGGGACAGAAGGTCAGGGGCACAGCTGGAGCACTGAAGCAGGAAAGCGCGCTTATCTATGTTTATACCATATGTGGAGCTAGTGTGATAGAACACATTCAGAGGCAGTGAGAAGGGAAAAATACTAGCTCAGGAGGCAGACTATATTAAGGCTGCTCTTTTGTGAATAAATTACTTTGGCTTTGCTTGTGCATGAATATGGAGCCCGTGTCATGAATTGCCACAGGTTTTCAGGAGGAAATTAAAGCATGGAGAAGGCCATCCCCACCTCAGTGTGGGCTGGTGGGCTGATGGGACCATGTGTGCCAGGAGCCAACTCTGCTCTTGGAGAGTAGCAGATGGTCGAAAAAACTGTTAACCCAGCCGAATTATGACAACAGATATTTGAAGATGTTCACATTCAAATTCAAAATGTTCACCCCCTTGGATGAACTAGGCAGGATGAAGGTGTTTGTTAACTAAAAGGTAGGGAGGAGACAAAACAAACCTCCAAAAAAGGTGGTTGTGCCAAACGGTCAGAAGGTTTTTCACCACCTGTAATCAGGTGTGAAGAGAGGAAAGATGGACCTTACATGAGAAAAAAGCAGCCCCTGCACTCTTCCTGCAGCCCTCCTGGGATGGATGGCGCATCCTCTAAGGAGAGGAACTGGTTAAAACCGCAGCTCCTGTGTAGCAGCAGGATCTGCTGCACAAGCAGTGAAAGATTCGTGGGCTGTAATGATGCACACGGGCTGTATGGAAATGCCCACCAGCCCTCAGCAGCGTCTGAGGTGCAGACAGAGGGACACGGCATCGAGAGGCAGAGGGAGCGTTGATGCACTTGCTTTGGGGAGGGAAGCAGATAATGGATGTGGAATGTTGGCTGTGCTTTGTCATCAAACAAGGGGCCTGAAAGATGGTGCGCTGGAATATAATCAGTCATTCCTTGATCAAGATGTAATGCTCTCGGGATCCTTCTTTTTTTCTCTTTCTCCCCACCACGTTGGCGAATGCTTTTATTTCTCACTCTTTGACCTTTTTCTCTGTTGTTTGCGGTGCTCGGATCTGTTCCTCTTTTAACCAAGAGCGTGCCGCCCTCCTCTATCCTCTTCCCTCCCTTCCCCCAAGCCTGAAGATACTGGTGTGAACTCGAGGAAATCACATTTCCTAATCTGCGTGGTCTCATCTTGAAAAGACCTCCTGCTTTTTATTCTCCCACAACATACACATACTTAAGTTTTATTTCTACAGTACTGTAGATGAGAATAGTACTTCAAAGACAAATAAACAGGTCAGTCCCTGCTTTGTGATTGCCATAACACAGCAAAGGATGGCAAATAAGGGGTTTTATTACATCTCACCTGTATTTAGGCAAATCAAACAATTGCATTTTTTACAGCCCCGTGTAATGGCCTGATGCAAGCAAATGAGACCTCTCTCCCAGGGAGTTTAAGCAGCATATTAGCTTTATCACTTGATGACCCATAAAATGCTTGCGCACCTCTTAGTGATTACCTGACTCAGCACAGCTCTGCAGGGAGGATATTTAAACATTTTTTGTATTATTTCAAAATGTCATAGCTGTAGTTGCAAGCCTTTTAAAGGCGGTGACTTTCCCTTTCATCTTTGTATGGGGTGGTAAACTAAGGAAGATGGGAATGGAAAGACAAAAATAAGGTTTCTTCATATCTTGGAGGTGGAATTTCTCTTCCATCCTGTCTCCTCTGATGACATTTCATTGCATGAAAAACCTGGTAGGCATAAACCTAACAGTGTTGATGGACAGGGTAAATGGAGAAATTTTCCCTCTCATGAGTTGTGGCAGAGAATCAGTGCATGTTGCACAGTGGTTAAAAGGCAGAAGAGAAAAGCAGTGAGAGTAAATTCCACACATCATCTCTGCAGGCTGCACATGGCAGGAGAGTTCCAACTCATGTGCTGGTCTTCTGGGCTGTGGAGCACTTCACCCACTGTGCTGGTTTTGGCTGAGAAGGGGTTAATTCTCTTCACTGTAGTGCCTGTAACAGTTAGGAACCTTTCCAGCTACCCATGCTCTGCCACGTGGGCAGGAGGCTGGGAGGGGCGGGGCCATGGCCAGGGCAGCTGACCAACTGGCCAATGGGATGTTCGTTCCATACCATGTGATGCCATGACCAGTATATTAATGGGGGCGGTTGGTGGGGGGGAAAACCTGTGGCTTGGGGGGCTGGTGGTGTTGGATTGGTGAGTGGCTGTGTCATGTATGGTTTGTTTTGGTGGTTCATTCCCCCTGCCCTGAGTTTCACACCTCTCATTGTTTTCCTTTCCATTGCATTTTTGTTGTTGTTTTATTTTAATAATTAAACTGTTCTTATCTCAACCCATGAGCGTTACAATTCTGATTCTCTCCCCCATCCTGCTGGTGTGGGGCTGAGTTGCCAGCTAAACCATGACAGTCTTTTTGGCGCCCAACGTGGGGCTCAGAGGGTTTGAGATAACAACAGCTGCTGGTCACAGCACCATGTTGTCCTTTTTGCAGTTGGTGTTAAAAATCGGTGTTGGTTTGTTTAGTCTGCTGTGATTAGTAACGTTTTGCCTATGAGATTTGTTACACAAACACTCGTTTTCAGCTTTATCTAGTATTTGGGTTTTTGCTGAAACCGTTACTGTACTTTGGATACCACCTTGTTGAGGCAGTTAGCAATTGTACCTCCTCCTCTGAGAGATTTTATATGGAGGAAATACAGAATAGTACCTTTGCAACTTTGTTCTATGATGTCTCTGCCTCTATTACAATAACCCTCTTGTATCTTGAACATCCTTGGGTGGTTAAGGTGTGCTTATTGTTAGTTTTTGGGCATGTTGTTTTGGTTTTGACTAAACAACTTAAAAATATCACCCAGAAATCTGCCCCGAGGCTTGATATTTACAAGTGGCGGGGCATGTGGGATAGCATGGGCAAATACCTAGGGCAGTGGGCACCCCAGTGTTTTGGAGTTTCACCCCTGAACAAGTGCAGAATCCTGAAAAACTAGTAGAATATTTGGAGAAAGTAAGTTGTTATGCTGGGAACTCCAGAGAGACACAGATAACTGCAACATGCTGGGGCCTGGCCCATGGCTACCGAGCCATGCTCAATAGTATTCAGTGCCCCCAAGGGGAAGAGAAGGTCTCTGGATTGAGAGGCAAAGTGACAGGCACTGTAGTCACTCCAGCCCTGATGACAGGCATGGTGGCCACTCAAACCCCCAGGACAAGCACTGTGGCTACTCAGACCCCCATGACAAGTACTGGAGCTGACTCAGAGAATCAACCCATGCCAATATCACTCGCCCCCATACACAAGAATAAATTTTGGAAGTGCATGTCAACTCGTTTAGAACGGGATGATGAAGAAGCAGGGCCATCACGAGGAGAGGAGGAAGAAGTCATAAATGAAATGGAAACTACCTGATCCCTATCCTTGAGTGAGTTGTGAGATATGAGAAAAGATTTTGGCTGTTGTTCAGGTGAGCACATTGTCACCTGGCTGCTCTGATGCTGGGATAATCGGGCCAGTAGCCTGGAATTAGAGGGAAAAGAAGCCGAACAACTGGGATCCCTTTCTGGGAAAGGGGGTGTTGTCAAAGCAATTGGAAGAAGAACACAAGCCCTCAGCCTCTGGAGGGGACTCCTGTCCGGAGTGAAGGAAAGGTATCCCTTCAAAGAAGATGGATGGCTGGAAACATATCCTGTGCCCCATGCCAGTGCCCTGAATGCTATCCTGGGTCTCAAAAACCAAGTCCTGTGGTGACAGAGAGGATTGCATCAGACAATGGGACTCATTTCCAAACAAGCTCATAGACACCTGGGCCCCAGAACTTGGCATTGAGTGGGTGTATCACATCCCCTATCACGCACCAGTCGCTGGAAAAATTGAACGATAAAATGGACTGTTAAAGACTACACTGAGAGCAATGGGGGGGTGGAACATTTAAAGACTGGGATACACATTTAGCAAAAGCCACGTGGTTAGTCAACACGAGGGGATCTGCCAATCGAGCTGGTCCTGCCCAATCAGAACCCTTACGTACTGTGGAAGGAGACAGAGTCCCTGTAGTGCACGCAAAAAATATGCTGGGGAAAACAGTCTGGGTTCTTCCTGCCTCAGGCAAAGGCGAACCCATTTGTGGGATTGCTTTTGCTGGAGGACGTGGGTGCACTTGGTGGGTGATGCGGGAAGATGGAGAAATCCGATGTGTGCCTCAAGGGGATTTGATTTTGGGTGAAAGGACTGTTGTGGTTCAGCCCCAATTGGCAACTAAATGCCACACAGCTGCTTGCCCACTCCCCCCACCCCTGGTGGGATGGGGGCGAGAATGGGAAGAGCATAAGCACAAAAAAAATTTGTGGGTTGAGATAAGAACAGTTTAATAATTAAAATAATGTTTATTATGATAACAATAATGATAATATAATAAAAAGGAAAAGGAAAAAAGACCAAAACCACAAATGATACAACTGCTCACCACCTACCAACCGACACTGCCGGTACCTGAGCTGCCATTGTTGCCTCCCTTCCCTGGCCAGCTTCTCCCAGTTAACATACTGGGCATGATGTAATATAATATGGAATATCCCTTTGGCTGGTTTGAATCTGCTCTCTTAGCTGTGCCTCCTCCCCTCCTGGCTTCTTGTGCACCTGACAGAACATGTGAAGCTAGAAAAGTCCTTGACTAGTATAAGCACTACCCAGCAACAGCTAAAACATCTGTTTTCAACATTATTTTCATTCTAAGTCCAAAGCACAGCACTATGCCAGCTGTAGTGAAGAAAATTAACTCTATCCCAGCTAAAACCATGACAACATCCATTGAACTGAATGGCATAATTCAAGCTGCTATATAATATTGTATGTCATCTCTTCTGTGGTTGCTATATGCCATATCAATGATATCATAGTACCAATCTCCCTGTCCATGTGTCGTGGTTTAGCGGCAGCTCAGCCCCACACAGTCGCTCGCTCACTCCCCCACCGGTAGATGGGGGAGAGAATCAGAAGGGTAACGCTCGTGGGTTGGGATAAGAACAGTTTAATAATTAAAATTAAAAGAAACAACAGTAGAAATGCAATGTAAAGGAAAACAACGAGAGGCACAAAGCCCCGGGGAAGGGAGGAAGGGAGGGTTTCGGGGAACGAACCGCCGAAACAAACTGCACGCGCTGCAGCCACTTGCCGCCCGCCGACCCGCCGCCTCCGCGCTGCCACTGCCCCCCCTCAATATATTGGTCATGGTGTCACATGGTATGGAATGAACCTGCCATTGGCCAGTCGGGGTCAGCCGTCCCCACCATGGCCCTGCCCCTCCCAGCCCCCCCCGCCACGCGGCAGAGCGCGGGAAGCTGGAAAGGTAGCCAACCCCCACAGTGAGGAGAATTAACCTCTTCTCAGCCAAAACCAGCACACCATGGAAGATGAACTTTGATGAAAGAAGCAAAGTGCAGCAGTGATGGAATGACGACTGACTTAGTATTCAACAACCCAACACCACACACCATCTCTCCTGCACTGAAAGACTGATATGACAAATGAAGCCCAGAGTCATGGACTGGGTGAAATCAATGGATGTTTTTATGGACATTTTACAGGGAAGGTCCATGAACTAAGGGAATGCTGTCTGTGTATTATGTCAAAGGATGGGAAGGGGAGGGGTGGTGGTTGGTGAGGTTGTATTGGATGGTATGGGACCTGGGCATAGTGTAAATGATATGGAATAAGGGGTGGAGAATGTGATGGTTTTGGCTGAGAAAGATTTAATCTCTTCGCTGTAGTGCCTGTACTAGTTAAGGACCTTTTCAGCTTCCCATGATCTGCCATGTGGGCAAGAGGCTGGGAGGGGCGGGGGCACAGCTGACCCCAGCTGGCCAATGGGATGTTCATTCCATACCACGTGACACCATGACCAGTATATTAACTGGGGCATTTAGTTGTGCACAGGGGAGTGGTTGGGGCTTGTGGACTGGTGCTGTTGGGTTGGTGGGCAGGGAGCGGCTGTGTCGTGTGCGGTTTGGGTTGTTCATTCCCCTTCCCCCCGCCCCGGGTTTCGTACCTCATTGTTTTCCTTTTCACTGCGTTATTGTTGCTGTTGTTGTTCTTTTGTTTTAATTAATAAACTGTTCTTAGCTCAACCTACAAGCTTTCTCGCTTTTACTCTTCTGATTCGCTCTCCCATCCCGCCGGTAGGGGAGTGAGCGAGCGGCTGTGTGGTGTCGAGTTGCTGGCTAAACCACAACAAAATGTAGGGAAAAGTGATGCAGAAGGAAATGTGCTTCAGAGCAACTGTTGAGGGAGCAATAAATGGGGAGGAATGAGATCCAAAAACAGGGTCTTGGGACAAGAATTTTTAATGACAATGTTTTTGAGCATCTCAGTTTTGGGGAACCACTTTGTGAATAAAGCAGGTTGGAGAAAAAAATATTTTTTTATTTTGTTAAAAACTTCAAGGCTCAAAATTCACATTTTACCAAATTTGGATGAAAAGCCAATATTATGGTACCTTTTTGATATTAATTTTTGGGAAAAAGTCATTCTGACAACTATTTAATTGAAAAAACCCTTAATTTAAATTAGGGGGTTTTTTCCTACTGAAGTGATGACATTGAAAAAGGATGTCTCAAGATGAAATGAAAATGTTTTGAAAATAATGTAAATGAGACTCTTCAATATTCTAAAAAGTTTTTCTATTTCTTTATAAAAAAATATCTTGTTTCAGTTGGTGTAGACATGAGAAACTGTTCAGTATTGCCAGAAGCACATTGCTCCTTGGAAATGTCGTCTTCTAGACCACTCTGCTTTTTCGCTGGGCACCATAAGGCCCCGCTGTCCCCCCTCTGTAACTCAAGTAGCCATAGTTTCACTGATCATTTTTTAAACCAAAATCTTTGCTTTAGGGACTGTTTGCGTAGAAAGGAGATGAAACTGTGAGCCTGGATACTTGGTGGTGTCCAGAAGAAGCAGTTATTTGGGAGTGGAAAAAGCACTAACTTTCACATGTTACAATTTTTTTCCAGTTTCACCATAGATGTTGCCCATTCCCATTCCCCAGCTTTATCCGGTATGTTTCCAAATGCTTTATTCTGCTGTTGTTCACTTTTGTACATGTACTTAAATAGGGTTGAATACTCTAGCAATGAAGTATGTGGTGAAATGATTAGAGTATCCAGATCTTCCCTTTTAGATCTGCTCAAAGAGCAAAGGTTGGAGCTGCCAACATGGTGAGTGTGACTTTGCTCCAATGGAAAAGGTCCTCCATTTTAAGCTCTACGTGGTTTTTTTTTCTCTGTAGTCACCTGGAACTAATCTATGCAAACCCGCTCGGTGTGGCTGAGAGGTAATTCTTGCAAGGCGACAGGTATTACAGTTTCACTGGGAAATTTTTTTTTCCCCCACTTGTACTTGCAGAGTGGATCTCAACAGGGAGATAACAGGGAGTTATCTCAACACTGAGTCACATGGAGAGGACAAGGGGGAACGGACACAAGTTGCTCTTGGGGAGATTCCGATTGGACACCAGAGGGGAATTTTTCGCAGTGAGGACAGTCAACCATTGGAATAATCTCCCCAGGGAAGTGGTTGACTCGGCCACATTGGACGCCTTCAAGGGTCATCTGGACAGGGTGCTGGGCCATCTTGTTTAGACTCTGCTCTTCCTAGAAAGGTTGGACTAGATGATCCCTGAGGTCCCTTCCAACCTGTGATTCTGTGATTTCCTCTGGCATGGGCTTCTTAAAGATAAACCCCACTGATTCTGTGGCCCAGGAGTCCCCCAGTTTGTCCCAGTCATCACACTTATATGGGCAATGACTAGACTACAATCTGCAGGGCCTGGAGTTGAATTCAGGTGAAAACCCAGGTGTTCACTCACATCTGAGATGCCTCAATGCACCCCACAGGTGCTGTGCAAGCCATGTCTCCTGGAGGTCATGTCTTCAATGTGCCATCCCCTTAGAGATGTTTTGACTAGGTCTTATGGCATCTGGCACTGGATACCTGTGTTTGGGAACCTCATTCCCATCCTCTTTGCAGTTTGGTCCAACAATGGAGGTTGTCCAACTTCTCTTGATTGGAGGATGTGGTGAGATCCATTGCAACTCCATCCAGCTGACCTCCATCATTGTGGGGTGGATGAGATGTTTGAGCATCAAGGCTACCTAAAGCTCCTGCACCACATTGTCAATGGGCCCAAATGTCACCAAACTTGAAGCTGAGTCCAAAATCACAGCACCTTTGGGCTGCAAAGGAGGTTAATAGTGGGGGTTCTCCTGTTGGCCTCAGCACAGCATCTCCCTCTACCCATGCTTTGAGAAGCACCAAATGCCAGGTATGAAGCATAATCTTCCAATCTTTGTGGAAAATTTTGAGGGGATGGAGTGATTCTTAAATAATTCTGAAACTGTGCAGACCTCCCTATTTTAGTGATTCTATTTCATCAGTCACACTGAAACTTAATCTGTCTCTGGGAATTCAATAAGTAGATATCACAAAGGGTTTGTATGGCACAGTGATAGATCATCTATTCTGAAGTATGCACACTGAGCATATTAGTAGTAAGATTTACTCCCTAGAACAGCCCCCAGAAATAGATCTCAGGCCTTAGTTAAAGACCACTCTCTTGATTCATTATCTTGTCACTGGTCCCAGCATTGGTTTGATGTATAGATGGCTGTATAGGAAGCAGAGCTTAATAACTGGACAAGAACACTCTGGGGTTCTGTCACTGACTAGACGGAGTTGCCTTGGGCAAGCCACTTGCTCCTAGATCACCAAAAATACATTGGCACTTCAAATTTGGTGACATGGATGGGAGACAGTGGATTTTTTGAGGATGTGGACTCTTTGCCTGTGTCACATTAGAGTCAGTGTGTACTTCCCGTTCAGCTTCTGAGGTTCAGTCCACTTGGAGATGGAGGAGGTGGAAAGGCTGCAGGGTCTCACACAGGAGCTGTAAGAAAAGGTATCACTCAGTGGTATCTAGACTGACATTGGGATGCTGCTGTCTATTGGAGCAATGTGCCTTGGGGCAGCTGTGGGGAACAGATTTGTAGGGAAAGGAAGGTTGGCAAATATGTGCTGGGGGGTCCCTTTTTACTTGGAGATTTCCTGCAGGTTAGGAGGAGGGGATATGTTAGCTACTACTTCAATTTTTAATGACTGTTTTCTCAAAATCCTCTCTAAGGCACAAGGCAGTTATCTTTGCAGTCCCAACTTTACTTTGTAGGCAGTTGGACTAGATCATCATTGTGAGTCCCTTCCAACTGAACTATTCTATTATTTCTATATTTGACCCTATCTATCATTTTAATCTCTGTTATATTCACGGTAAACAAACAACCCATCCTAATTTTTCCTCCTCTGGAAAAATTTCAGAGGGCTGAAGACTGCTAGCTGTAAGTCACCAACTGGAAAATACTCAGGTCAGTAAGGGGTAAACAGAGGTAAGTGGTATTGACCCATTTATAATTTGCTCACAATAACGCACATTCTCTTTTCATATGCACCAAAGAACAAAGCTTCCTTGCCTTTTTCCATTTATTGCTGCTCCACTAAAAGTGCCTATCACCTCAGAAATTACATCATTTTTCAGCTTGCTTTTGGATGTCAAACCAAACAAAAAGCCAGACTTCTAAGATAAATGTGTCTGTCTAAGCAATTTTTTTTGTTAGTCTTTATAATACAACTTCATCCAAATGCTTCCTAAATCAGGACCTGAGCTGGTTTTGGCTGAGAAGGGGTTAATTCTCCTCACTGTGGGGGTCGGCTACCTTTCCAGCTTCCCGCGCTCTGCCGCGTGGCGGGGGGGGGCTGGGAGGGGCAGGGCCATGGTGGGGGCGGCTGACCCCGACTGGCCAATGGCAGGTTCATTCCATACCATGTGACACCATGACCAGTATATGAAGGGGGGGTAGTTTCCGGCTCGGGAGCGGCGTGG
Source organism: Phalacrocorax aristotelis (assembly GCF_949628215.1). Taxonomy (NCBI): domain Eukaryota; kingdom Metazoa; phylum Chordata; class Aves; order Suliformes; family Phalacrocoracidae; genus Phalacrocorax; species Phalacrocorax aristotelis. The sequence continues at coordinate 4,637,525 of NC_134310.1, read as the reverse complement.
CGTCGGAGCCAGCAGACCGGGCGGCGGGCAGCTGCGTCGCGTGTGGTTTGTTCCGGCGGTTCGTTCCCCCTCTCCCCTCCCTTCCCCCGGGGCTTTGCGCCTCTCGTTGTTCTCCTTTGCATTGCATTTCTATTGTTGTTTCTTTTAGTTTTAGTTATTGATCTGTTCTTGTCCCAGCCCACGAGCGTTGCCCTTCTGACTCTCTTCCCCATCTGCCGGTGGGGGAGTGAGCGGGTGACTGTGTGGGGCTGAGCTGCCGGCTAAACCACGACAGGACCCTGCTTTGGCTTTGACAATTCTTTGGTGATTTCTGAGACTTATATCGAATAATGCAGCTGGCTGGTGGGGGGGAGTCTGCTGTGGGTGTTAGTTTGTGGAAACAAATTCCTAACTATTCTGGTCTGTAAATCCTGAACCTAATGCCATGAAACTTGCATCAGTGAGTTTAGTCCCAGCGTATTGGCGTTTTAAGTTTTGACAATCCCATTTAACTATCTATACTGATACCTACAAAGGAACCTTTTCATGGGCAATTTGAATTACACTGGAATAGAAGGAAAGCCCCCAGTCATTTCAATGCACTTTGATATTTAATTTGCAATCCCGGGATAGTGTAACTTCAGTTAAAGTCAAGTCATCCCACATACCTGTCTACTGACTTGAGTTCACAGAATCACAGAATGGTAGGGGTTGGAAGAGACCTCTGAAGATCATATTGTCCAATCCCCCTGCTTGAGCAGGGACACCCAGAGCAGGGGTCCCAGGAATGCATCCAGGCAAGTTTTGAATGTCTCCAGGGAAGGAGACTCCACAACCTCTCTGGGCAGCCTGTGCCACTGCTCTGTCACCCCCACAGGAAAGAAGATTTTTCTCATATTGAGGTAGAACTTCCTGTGTTCCAGCTTGCGCCCATTGCCCCTTGTCCTGTCATTGGGCACTATTCAAAAGAGCATAGTCCCATCATCCTGACACCCTCCCTTTAGATATTTATAGGTATTGATGAGATCTCCCCTCAGTCTCCTCCAGGCTGAACAAGCCTAAGTCCCTCAGCCTTTTGTCATAAGGGAGGTGCTCCAGTCCCCTGATCATCTTGGTAGCTCTCTGCTGGACTCACTTGAGCAGTTCCCCATCCTTCTTAAACTGGGGGGCCCAAAACTGGACACAGTACTCCAAATGTGGTCTCACTAGGGCAGAGTAGAGGGGGAGGTTAACCTCTCTCGATCTGCTGGCCACACTCCTTTTAATGCACCCCAGGATATTGTTGACCTTCTTGGCCATAAGGGCACATTGCTGGCTCAGTTTCCTGCATTAACATGACAATGTTCGACAATGTTCAACAATGAGCAAGGAGAGCACACAGTAAAACAAGCCGAAGGTATTGAGTCTCCTTAAGGCATCCTTTCCTTTTGTTTAATTTTTATTGTTTTTTTTTTTCCCCCTGTAGTGGCTTTACCCACCTGTAATTGCAATAGAAAGAAGGAGCCAGGAGATATTTTGCACGCGAGACAGTGGTTGTGTTATTATGGTGTATTATGCTACTTTCCATTAGACCAAAAACTTTTCATCTCTAACCCTAGGAGGTGACCTACAGTAAATACAGTGTTGTATTTAGCTTTTGTAAATAGCTTAGCTCTCATGACTGTTTTATAGTGGGGTAAATATTATGTTCTCTTCACTTATTTACATCCGCACAGCATCGCAGAAGACTTGGTGGTGTTAAATATTAATTGTAATCTTCAGTGAATCTATGCTTTTGTCAAGAGTGTACTGGGCCACACATCTTTTTTGGCCTTACATACACGTTGAGAAACCACATGATCTTCTGAAGAAAGACCTGGAACTGCATTATCAGTGGTTTTAACCAAACTGCCCCTCAGCTTGATGGCTGTGGCTTCCATTGCTTTTACTCAGCTGGGAGGAGGGAGAGAAGTCTCAGACAAAGCTGTACATGGCTGGCCCAACACTTTTACCCTAACCTATGTGCCTTTTGCATCCCAGGGCAAGTCCATGTAGAAGGATTTCAGAGATTTATGAAGGCCAGAACGGATCAGCCAGTCTACCTTGCTCTGTATCTCAGTCCAGTGACCCCCCTGACTGAGCCAAGAACTTGTGTCTGCCTGAAGTATATCTTCCAGAGAAGCAACCATGCTTTTGGCTGGAAGACATCAATCAATGGGGAATCCACCATATCCCTTGGTACACTGCTATTACTTGACACACGGTTAATTAATTTTAGGATTACCAATGATTTCTAATGCCATTTTCCTGGATTTTGCTTACAGCCTTGTGTTTTTGTTGTGCCTGTCCTGGTAGAATTTCAGATCTTGCCTGGTACCTTGTACTTTCTCCCTGGGAAGAGCAGGTTCTTGGTCTTGTGATGGAGGGTAATAGTTCATCTTTTTCTTTTGATACGCTAAATGCATGGAGCTCTTGTGCTCTGTCCAAAGTTTTTTCCAGTCACAGATTGTCCACGGCACTTTTTTGTATCTCAGTCAATTTTTGCATCTCATCTGATTTAGAGCTGGGGGAGGTACTCAGTACTCCAGGATCAGTCTCTCCACAGTGCATGAAATACATTCCTCTGAGGGGCTCGAGGCTGCTTTTTCAGTATTGTCTTCCTCCAGATTGACTATGGGATTATCTCTAGTTTTTCCATAGTTTTTCATAGATAAATTATTGAGAAACTACTCCAAACTGAGACCCAACTTCAGACATGAATGGGACTCTGAGAGGTGCTATTATTATTATCTATGCTTACAGCTTAGGGTTCCCCTCAAATTTCAGAATAACTTTTCTCAGGCAGCAGGCATGGATTATTGATGATCCACATGCTCTGTATACCCAAATAAATTTGCCCCAAGGTGTCATTTCAGACATGTAACTAGCTATGCACAGAGCTGTCAGCATCTGTGGTGTTGATTGACTTCAGTGACTTCTCACTGACCAAATGTTCATTGATTTCACGTTCACCCATATTGGTGCATCTCAGTTGCCTTCCTTCAAGTCTCTGCTGAATTATACAAATGTAGGAGAGTAGAAAATAGCCAAACTGGACAGAGGAGGTTAAAGAGCAGCTCTTAATGGAGGGGAAAAAGAACTTAGGTCTTTGAGGTATTAATTTTTAAATCACCCTCCAAGAATGCTTCATCTGAAAGATGACACCTCTTTTCCTGGCTGTTGCTGGTGCCGGCTGGGGTCACTGTTTATGCTCTGGTGGGTATCAGAAAGGTGGTTACTTAGGCATGGAAGAAAGCTGGTGTAATGGAATTTGACAGCTTTGATTTTACATGGAAGGCTCATTCTGCACTTAAACATCTCCTTTCCCCATGAATACCTTATTTAAATGGTTGGTATATAATTTTTTAATGAGATGTTCCTTAATCCATCTGACCAAAGACTGGGAAGACTACAACTTTACAAGAGGGACAAAAACCTTCTGGTTTCATTAACTGTCTGATTTTCTGATTCATTGACTTTGGTGGCCTTTATTTGGCAAGAAATGCCTTTTCTGCCCCACATAACCCCAACCCATTAAAATGATTGCAGAAACCAGAGCAGTTGCTGGTACTTGCTGGAGTTTATCAAGTGACTCTTAGATCATAGTAGTAGCCTGGTTATTTTTAATCAATACAAATCAAGTTTTGAAGCATCTATTATGTCCTGGTCCGGGGCAAACTAAACTACATTACAAAACACTTAAGCTCTGTAAAATTTCCTGACCTCTGAAATCTCTTATGACCTAGTTGCAGCTTCACAATGTCTAGTGCTAATCTCTCCATTAAAGCCTTTTCAACTGTTTCCTAAACTGCTGCACAATGTAGGTATTTAGACAAAAGCAGCAGCTTTCAGAGCCATTAAAGGCTCAGGCCAAAAGTAAAGATGATTTTCTTATGGCTGAGGATGTCTGACAGCCCAAGGGGGATTGAATGTTTTTCAGCTGACCCTTATTTAAGATAACCTGTGAGTGTCAGGATTATGGTGCTAAGATTACTGTAGTATTTAAATATTATGTTATTAGTCAAATACTGGCATATATAAACCCAAGATAATTTGGGGGGGAGATTGGGGAAGGGGGGAATCCACTGTCAAGGCTCAGATTTAAGCTGTTTAGTTTTAGTTCACAATGGAGTCTTTAAAAATATGCTCTTCCTCTCTTATAAACTATTTATATTTATGGTTCCAAATTAAAGTTTGCTGACCCTGACATGCTTTATTTTCATTTACTAATCAGCAAATGACTTTTCTAATTGAAACATGTGTGCTCCATTTGTGGGAGGGTGTGTTATATCAGTTTCCTTGCTTGGAGGGAAGGAGAATATGAAATCTGTGTTATTCTCCTCAAATTTTTAAATTCCTGAAACTCCCAGAACCCTTACAAAGGAAAATGAAGAAAACCCAGGGACTCTCTCCCAAGGAAGAGCCCAGCTGCCAGCTGAGCAGAGAGTTTGTTTTGCTGAGAAGAGATGGCAAGAAAACCCAAATTAAGGGTCTCTTCCAGGCTCAGCCTGATCCTTCAGCCTTTCCACAGAAAAAACAAGGACTGGTATGAGGTCAGAAGAGTCACCCCTATGAATATGTTTTTCTCCACCAAATGGACAGAGGGATTGGTCCAGCTCTCAGTAGCACAGTCATTGGTGTCTGAAGGTAGGTGGGATGATTTCCACCTTGGCACACACAGAGATCACCTCCTTTGCAAAATATCTTTGCAAGAAAACACAGGCCCATTTGTTCTACAAGTTCACAAGGTAAGGAGTCCATGGGGACACAGGGTCTTCTGGGTCTGCACCACCTTCCCTGTAGAGAAGTAGGGAGTGCCTGACCCCCTGATAATTTTGCAAACTTCAGTGCATCTCTTCTTTTAGCTGTGACACCATCCTTTGGGGCAACCCTAGTTTAGAACCCTCATCTGTTGGAGCCTTGGGTTCCTCCTCTGTAAAACAGGGATGGTTGCAAAGCCCCTCAAGACCTACTGGTGCAAAATGCAAGGACCAGAGCAAGTTATTCTGGAGCAGCAGACACAGGGAGGCGTGGCAGAGGGAAGGGAGTTTCCTGCGGGAAGCTGCTGACATTGCCTGCACAGCCTGAGGTTGTGTCATTTGCCTTCCCTTAATCTCCTGCTTTTTATTGGAGGTTTTTTTAGTTGTCATTCTTCACAGTGCTGTGGTCTCAGGATCCAGTTAAGCAAACCCCACATTATCCACACTACCTAACAGTGCAACATCTGTGAATAGCTTTCTAATTACTCAAATCAGCATGATTGGAAATTCTTGATTTTATTGGGAAGGAAATTTATAGTAATTAAACCAAATTAATTTTGGATTTCTGTTAATCCAAAGGTTTCAGAAGCTTTGGGTTAGACCTGCATTGTCTGCAGGAAGTGATGTGGGTGAAAGAATGAGAAATTAATTGATTTTGGACAACATGATGATAATAGGAGAATTTTTCAAATGAGTTATGCATCTTGTATCAATTGCAGAGTCTTTTCTGGCATCTAAAAATATAATTCAGGGCTTTTACTAAAGATTCAAACAGACTGAAAGGAATCTTTTTTAATGAAAATAAAGAACCCTTTTTAATTACTCAAACTCCTTCACAGTTGGAGGTAATAATTGTCTTACATTCTTAAGTAGTGCTGTTATTAGCATGCCCTGGGGCTCTTCTATTTTCCAGAAGTTAGCATCGTGCTCTATTGAATGCCAGGATAGAGCGTGCGTCAGCTCAAATATTTCTGTATCTTTGATGCTGGGAATGACGTGGATTGAACTCAGCCTCTTCCTTTGGTGCTGCCATTCCCAAAATGTCTGTATAAACCAACAGGAGCCTGGGAGCAGTGGTAAACACTAAGGGATGGATGATAAGACCATATTTTGCAGAAAGGCATGTTTCCAGGCACACCTGGGAGACTATTGTCTTATGTTTTTCCTTAAGCGCTTTTTTTGTTGGTGAATTAGGGGTTTGGGGGGGGCAAATAAATGCCAGACAAGTGAACAAATATTTTCCCTCTGATTTTTGCTATGCATTTTAAACCTTCCCTCTCACACTGATGGGGGGGGGAAGGAGACCATCCAGGCAGTGTTATGGCCCTCCTCTGAAGCAGCATAAGTGGAAGTTTACAAACTGTGCTGCAGGATTATCAGGACAGGAGTAAACATTTTATGGGGGGGAAAAAAAGGAATTTATGGGACCAGAGATTGCTGTTCTTCATTAAGACCTGCTAGATGCCCACTAGAATCTGGCTGTAACAACTGACATCAAATTAACAGTTCCTGATTGGGGGAGAGTATTGCAGACCCTGAGAAAGCCTTTTGAACATTTATGCATGTGTGTCTCTTCATCATGTCCTCAACATTGGGTATTCCTTCTGCATCCATCTACTTTTTGTCAAAACACTTCTCAATTGAGACCTTTGCCTGTTGATTTTTTGTGGGTTGCTTCCAATGCTAAGCTTCATGAAGCTGCTCTTGATTGCAATTAAGGTTAGTGAAAGCACTAACTATCCACCGTGCACTGAAACACATAAAATAGGTATAATATAGGTGGATTTTGGTTTTGCCACTTCAGCAGCTGTAATATGTTTTTATTCACCAGTATTACTAACCAAGCACTCTTACCCCTTCTTCTGTAGGTGAAAAATTGAGGTGAAATAAAATGAAGCTCACCTCAAACTGCTCAGAGAAGAGCTTGGATGCAGAACCAAGGCATCCTGACCCCCAGGTTACTGCTTTGAACCAATCAGCTGTCCAACTTGGAGCCTCCTGGCACAAGCAGTCTGTCTCCTATAAACTGCCTTAAAATTACAGGATAAGTTTGGTTGGAAGGAACCAAATGTTTCATTCCTCTGAGAAGGGAAGCACCCACAACTGTCAAGGAAAATAAGTAATCTGTCATGTACAGCAAGACCGATAGACTATGTGAAGGCCTACTGAGAGAGGGAAGGAAAGAAGAAAGCAAAAAATGAAAAATAAAAACGGGTTTGGTGGAGGGCCAATGTCTCTGAATTAATATCTGCCAACCATCTTTGGGAGCTAGCTGCACTGCCCAACAGTAGTGACAGGCTGAAACGGCGATGTTTCCACATTTCCCATCAAAAGCCAAGAAAAACTTTGTGCCATATTACTGGAAAGAAGAAACTGGTTTGGAAGACATCCCAAACTTCACATGCACCAGCAACTGGTGTAACAGCTGCATTGCAAACTCTCAGTATAAACAAGCAAAGACCTTCCACTGAGGCAAACTCATAGGGCTTGAAATACTAATTTTCAGTATCTCTGGCTATAACCAAGGCAAGGTCTGCATGAAGCCCCAGGAGGCAAAGAGCTTTCATGTTCCAGGTACTTTCTGTTAAAGAATCCCCATATCAGAGGGCTGTATCTTTCTGAATTTGAGTTTAGGCTGCTTTTGTGCTAATGTATTTATATTGTGATGTGAAAAGCTATTTTTTAAAGAAGATAAATCTTACCCAAATCTGATATTAATTTTTAAAAATCTCTGCTCTGAGATTTACGTTGCTTTTTTCCCCCCTTCCCCTGAAAAAAAAATAAAGGAAGAAAAAAGGGAAAAATAAAAAGGAAAAAAACCACCCCACTGCATCAAAGACAGAAATAATGGCTTGATAGTACTTAAAAGCTTATGGATAGGAAACTTAAAAAACTGGTCAGATTCAAAGCAAAGCCTATCAGATTTTCTTGGTTCTCATAAACCTTTAATCAGCTCCCATGGGGCATTTTTGCTAACCATAAAACATGTGATTAGAAGACATGTGAACTACTGGAATTATGACAGCGAGATGGGCTTTGACTTTAGTCCTACTTAAGAATGGGGATTTAAGAAGCCGTTGCAGCAATAGCAGTAGGCGGCCGCCCCGGGAGGAAGCACAGCACACCACTGTTTCTGTCATGAGAAACCAAACCGGTGGTGAGATCCTCATTCACTGTGTCTCAGCCCTACAAGGGGTTTTCAGAGTCCAGGCATCTTCCTCGGTGAAACCCTGGTGCTTTCAGCATGGGATGTGTGTTGCAAGTCACTGGTCCCTGATAGCCTACTGGTGTTAATGGGGTATGGGACAACCCAGAAGGGAAAACAGCACAGTATTTTCAGCAGAGGACTGGGATGATCCTAATTGCAGAGGCAGCATGGCACTTTTCTCTGACCCTTTCTACAACAGACTGGCTAACAAGGGTAGGGTATGGCCTGGGGTGTCTGGTAGCATCCACATCGCATCCAGGTCCTGGTACTTGCTCTAATACCAGCCTATGAGCTTGACACAGCTGCTTTCCATCTCAGGGCTTTGTTGGTTTAAAATACCAGTTTCCTGGAGGATGAATTCCCTCTTATGAGACAGGTCTTTGGAGTTGAATGCAATTCAGTCAGTATCTCTGAGTGCCTTTGTCATATAAATAATATCAGTTGGGGCACAGTCACTGAGTCTGCTACAAGAAGATATTCTGAATTAGGTTGGAAATGGCTCCTTGGTCCCTTTATGGGAGAAGATAAATGTTTTATAATCTATGTGTAAAGGTCCCAGGCATCAGTAGGGTAGAAATATGCTGCAAGTAGCATAGAAATTACCAGGATGCTAGACATAGGTTGGCATTTCTCTGTGTTAGATGTCACTGACAAACATGTGATTGATATGAGAATTGGTATTTGTGGCATTCAAAAGATACTTTATTTGGAAAAAAGCAGTGGCCTTTGTAGGATACTGTAGGTTTGACATGGCGGGGGCCATGAGATAGGGGACTGTTTTGAGGGTCTTTACTCTTTAGCAACTAGTTCTGAAGTCTCCATGAGGTGGCCACAACTGGAGCAGAAGCAGTTTTGGATTATAGTAGCCTGAAGTCCCACAGGTGTGTCACCAAGCTGCCCACGGGGCCTATTCTGGAAGGACCCTCATTGCTTTAGAAGGTGCATTATTCACTCCCGAAGGCTGTTATGTTCCTGGTTTGTCAGCTGGGAAAACTCTAGTTTGGGGTCCCCACCTAATGAGCTGGGATGATGCCATGTGGACACACGACCACAAGGAAATATATATTCCTTGTAGACATAAAGGGGCTGTAAGTCTGGGGACAGGCAGCAGCTCTTGTGCATCCCTCAGTGCTTCTCAGTATTGTCCCATGAGAGCTACTGTAGGCAGCTGTTTGATTTGCACAAAAAAACAGGGCTTTATGTGGGTCCTGCTGCTTCAACATGAACCTACAGAGCCCTCAGACACCTGAACGAGCATCAGAAAGCATGGGGCAATGTTGCGGCAGTTGATATAAGAAGTGGAAGGTGGTAAACAGCCTGAACTGATCACACAGGGCACATACTAGAAAAAGAGCTGGTGGCAGATTTTTCCATGAAAGACATTTTATTTTGTAATTTACTTTTCTGGTTCTGAAATTATATAATTTCTCTTAGTATTTAGGGAATGTTGCATGTCCTCTCTTTTTAGTTGGGTGAACACTCAAGGCTGGTATTTTAAATGACAAGTAGGTTTAGTATGGACAGACCTGTACATCTGGTTGGGTAGTTTCAGATTTGGGAAAACAGCTGATCTTTTAACAGATACCACTGCAATTTAAAAATTACCTCACAAAGCACATTTGTTATTTTATTAAAGTGGAATTTTTATCATATCCATGTACAAAGAGCCAACATAATATCTCTTCTAGGATCCCAGCAAACAACTTGAATCTATTACAAAACCTAACTTAACATAATCATTTTAGCACACCATGCTAAAATAATTTTAGATAATTCTGTATAATGACACTGTTTTACCCAGCCACCAGGACACTGCACAAATAACTTTGTCAGCTGTGGTCTTTTCAAATTCTGCAGGAACTTTCCTGAGTGTATCTTGGAAGGGTTATATAGGTTTATGTTACACAAGCTACTGCAATGCTCTTTAAGATAAATTTGTAATTCTTAATGCTGTAATGTCTGCCAGAGGATTATTGTGTGTTGATGTGATTGGACTGTATACTGGCTGGAACAATATAGAAATGATAGAAAAGCCTGATTTTGTGAGTTACAAAATATGGAATTACTCATACGAGTGAACTCCTGAAGAAATAACAAACTTTACAAGCATTACTTAAAGCAATGATAAAACTGGAAGCACAAGGTTCACATCCAGATCAAGGTCCAGCTCAAATGCATCCCTGTATTGGGTATTTGTCCTTAGGAATTTGGTTTGGCCACGCAGAAGAGGCATTGTGGCCATCAGCTGGGTCAGGTTGCCCAGCGAGGTAGTAGATGCCCCATCCCTGGAACCATTAAAGGTCAGGTTGGATGGGTCTCTGAGCAACCTGATCCAGTTGAAGATGTCCCTGCTCATTGCAGGGGGGTTGGACTAGATGGCCTTTAAAGGTCCCTTCCAACCCAAACCATTCTGTGATTCTGGGGGACAGAAAAAGTTTGGGAGCTGCTGTGATATTTCCTTCCCATGATGGAACCCTTTGAGGTGCCAAGATGTGGTCTGCAGCCACTTGAGTCAAAAGCAGGACTGTGGTTTAAATAACAGCCCTCGGCACTGTACCACCCATTTTGCATGCAAAGGGACAGCAGGTTGCTCCTCCTTTGCACCATGTGGCTCTCCTTTCAGCTTAGGGGGGACAGGGCATTGTTCTGAGTGGCCCTGAGAGACCTGGTGACAATTCTCAGCCTCTCAGCCTTTTTTATTTTTTTTCCCTTCCCCAGAGTTTGCAGACATTTCTCTGATTTTGCAAGCAGTGCTGATCTCAGCCCAGACAGGAACCAGCTAAGGCGATTGCAGCAGTGACTACTGGTTCACCATACAGGTCACCAGAGCACATATCGCTCTCCGTTGAGGGTGAGCAATTGCATTCCAGCCCAGGGTCACTTTGGAGAGCTGCAGTCAGTGGCCTGAGCCGGATGAGCTGCTTGGACATGGTCCCTCTGTTCCAGGTGGGTGGCTAAGAGCGAAGCACCATTACCAGCGTCCTCTGTGGGGGTGCTGGGGCCAGGCTGGAGCATCACCATCAATACACCATCTGTGGATGTTTGGGGGAAGGTGCTGTGTCAGTGCACCCTGTTATTCCCAATGCATGGGAAATATGGGGGTTGCTCAGAAAATGCAGTCCAGTTGTGCAGGTAAGAAACAGGTCCTCCATTAGGACCCTGAAATGAAGGCTATGCATGTGTATTCTGGGAAATCACAGGGAAAAACCCATATTGTATTTTCTGCAGCCACGCAGCGATTGCTCACATGGAAATACTTAGGTCACTTGGACTGGAGTCTTCAACTCGCGATGACTTTTAACAGGCAACATCTGACAGCACCAAAGCTCTTTGCAGCCCTGGGTGAAATTACAATAACAAGAGAAAAAAGCTATTACTGCCACCATGCTTTCATTATGCAAATGATATTAAGATAGGCTGTGCAGATCACCTGTGGCTATGCTGTAATCTCCATGCAGTGATTATAATGTGTCAAATTTAGTAATTTTGATTATGACATGTTAATTACATGCCATCCTCATGCAGACATGAATATTACTCGCAGTCAAACAAAACACAAATTGGGGGCGTTGTTTTTTGTTGTTGTTGTCTTTTTTTTTGTTTGAAATTTTGTTGATTAAATGGATTAAAAGATAAAGAGATACGTAACATTGTAAACTCATTAAACATTGGCTAAGTCATCCCTGGATGCCCGGGTGGAGAGAGGTTTCTGTTACAAAACCAGTCTGCAGCGTTATTGGTTTGGTTTTTTTGTCCCAGCAGGGGTGGTGTTTTAAACAAAAGATATATTTTATAAACTGGAGAGCTGTGTGGGGTTGAAGAGCATTTGATCTTTTAACTCTTCCTGGTATCTATCAGAAGAGGGTGCAGATGGCTGGGTGTCCCCATCTCCATCATGGTGCGGTGCCCATGGGTCACCCTCCTGTGGATGTTTCCCCTCATCCCCATCCTCGGGTACCTTTATTTCAGAGGCTTTTTTTTTTTTAAAAATAACATTCCAAAGTTTTTCTGGGGACAAGCCCTTTTTCCTGCTGCCCCACCCTCTCCGTATGGCAGATCCTGCTTAATCCTCCTGGAAGAAGAGAAGATTTTTTTTATGTTTTCCAACAAAAACATGTTTTAAAATATTGCTATTTTGAATGTAGCTCACTGTAAAAAAAATACAATTTCAGGGGAGATGCTTCAATAAAATATTCCCCCATGATGAAATATGCCATTAAATATAGAAACAGATCAGATAGCAGATTTTCCACCAAGGTTCCCCTGGATGAAATATCTAGGTAAGAAGCTGAATTACTGAGACACCTCAGTAAGTATGGGAGGGGAGAAAAAAGAAAAGACACCTTGCAAGGGAGCAACACTTAACTAGACTTATAAATAGCTGGGACTGCAACTTGGCTGATTAATTTGGGGAAATAAGCCTCACTGAAAGTGCTCTGCAAATTCATCAGATTTCCTTACTTCTTTAGCCCTCACTAATGTTTAAAAATAAAATATTAGCATCGAAGCTAAAACTTTTAGGTAATTAAATGCTTTGAGTTACTGTTTCATTAACAGGGATCTCTCCTAGCATTGTCTCCTCTGAGTTAAAAAAGAAACAACAACAACAACCAAAACCAAAGAAAAATAAGAGAGAGATGATGGCAATCAAATAAAAATGTGTATGATAGACCATTTGCAGCTAAAATTTGTATGGCACCAGGTGGGACAAGAGTGAGATGAGGGAAGGAGCCAAAGGATATCCAAATATCAAGGGAGAAGCTTAACATTTATAATCGCTCCACCCATAAAGCAAAGTCTGACTGACTTCCTTGGAGAAAAGTCATAGCAAAACTCTTCATCCTGCTTCCACTACACAGGGGGTTCGGAGGCACCAGCATCACTGGAAAGACCTGTCTTGCTGGTGTGATGAGCACAGCAGGGCTGAGCTTGCTTTTGGGTGGAGTTTGGGGCACCTGGGGTGCAGAATGACCTTCCCCACGATCACTGATTTTCAACTTCATACCACAGTCACTGTTTTGGCAGCTCATAGGTGAGTTGGCTGTTTGCTTTTAATGCGCAAAATAAATTTTAAATAAAATAAAAAGCATCCCCCTAAACATTGTTTTTATACAGAAGAACATTTCAAGGCAAGTTTTACACAGGTTCAGCCCAGAGGGAAACTCTACATGTAAATGGAGATTACACACAAAGGAGTCTATTACTTTCAATATTTCTCAGCAAGAGGGTTCAGAGTTATTTAAATAAGTTTAGATATTAAACCTAAAGTAGCCATTAAAGGAATGTGGATTTGTTTGCCTAGTTTTTATAGAAATCTTTTTTTTTTCCAGCTGACTGAAAAATCCATTGCTTGCATGATGGTGAATATTTTAATGCATTAAAAAATCAAAGAACTTTCAATATAATACTTCCTTTGAGTTTTTAAGCACCAAATTACAGAATAATTATTATAGCCAAATGTCTTATTTAGGAGAGATTAAACTGCAAACATTTGCCTTACTTTTTTTTCCCTTTTCCATCTATTCTTTAGAAGAGAGCTAATATAAACACTGACATTAAACCATATTGGCTATGTAAGGCACTTTGATTGTCACTGAGATTATTTTTCAAGTTCTTTAGGTCCCCATGTTACATCTTTGCAACTGCATGGAAAATGTTTCACCATGTTTCTCTTTGCAACATTTCTTTGGGGATTCATAAATATTGATTGTACCATAAAAAATTTGATGGAATCTTGAAACAGACTGCAGTCTTGGCAGCTGGGGAATTTACTCAATTATTCTCAATAGCTTCAGTCTATAAAAACAGATTTTGCAAATTGTTTCTCACCTTGTCTTTTTAGTATTTAATGGCTCTCAATTCTGTAGCCTTCTGAACCATGCACTGGGTGCGTTTTCCATCAAAATTGTATCAGGCCTATTCAAAGGGAATTAAAAGGCAAGGTGTGACCAAGGGTTTAAACTGCCTTCCCGGCTGGCAAGCCTGACTTTCATTACTGATGGCAGTGTGGAGCCATCCTAGTGCTTGTTGTGTTAAAACTTTTCTTTAAAAATTGTCCTTAAATGTTAATGGATGTATGCAGAGACAGGAGAAAAAAAACCCGCTCCTCTGTGTTTCAAGTTTGACAGTTCTCGCTTTCACAAATGTGTGCACAGGAAGGTGCACAGAGAGATATGAATTTATTTTCTGCATTGTTAAAGCTTCAACATTGCCCTCAAATCATCCTGACACAAAAGCAATGCAGCTCGGTTCACCAACCAGCACGTTTTGCCCTGAGCAAAGACACTTTTCCATGCATGGAATGATCTCCCACTGTTTCCCATAAGAGCGCCGGGCTGGCTGGAGAAATCTAATCAAAAGCTTTCCAACACAACAACCTGCCTGAAACAACTTGAAGAAAATGAGGGCTTGGGCTGTGGCTGGACAATGCTGGTTGGAGCCACGTGCTAATTGCTGGATAAGGCAATAATCCCATTCCATTGTTGCTGCCTTGGCTGGAGCATCCTATGCTCCACTGAGCATCCACCTTGTCTTAGCAGCATGCTGTTTGCTATGAGGAGCAGGTCTCTCTGCCAGTGTGTTTGCATACTTGTCTGAGAGTCGTACATCATGGATACTGGCAGGTTTAGGCACAATGGGTACTTTAGCAAGTCAACCACATAGACAATGCTCTCTCCAAATTAAAGTACTAGTCCAAGCGTTAGAGTGGGCGTTTGACCAGAAAAGCACAATTCCTGAATGCTTCTCAACTATCCATCTCTCTGCTTTCTTTCTGCTGCTTTATGTCATTTGCAACATAGCCACAAGTTAAGAAATTACTAAGCAGGGATCCAAAGCAGAAGGGGTTCATTTTCCAGGGTAAGAGATGTCACTCAGCACTTGCTCGGGACCTATCTCATAATTCAGGCTGCTTGGAGACAGCCTACGGGTAATGGAACAAAATAACAGCCTCCCAATTACTGTTTTACTCACTTCTTTTGGCCCATTGGCATCTTTTTACTTACCGACTGTTCTATCAGCTGAAACCTGGAAAAAATAAACATTTGCATAATTGTGCTGGTTTTGGCTGAGAAGGGGTTAATTCTCCTCACTGTGGGGGTCGGCTACCTTTCCAGCTTCCCGCACTTTGCCGCGTGGCGGGGTGGGGCTGGGAGGGGCAGGGCCGTGGTGGGGGCAGCTGACCCCGACTGGCCAATGGCAGGTTCATTCCATACCATGTGACACCATGACCAGTATATTGAGGGGGGCAGTTTGCGGCTCGGGAGCAGCGCGGCGTCAGGTCGGCAGGCGGCTGCAGCGCATGCGGTTTGTTGCGGTGGTTTGTTCCCCCTCTCCCCTCCCTTCCCCCTTCCCCCGGGGCTTTGCGCCTCTCGTTGTTCTCCTTTGCATTGCATTTCTATTGTTGTTTCTTTTAGTTTTAGTTATTAAACTGTTCTTGTCCCAGCCCACGAGTGTTGCCCTTCTGACTCTCTTCCCCATCTGCCGGTGGAGGAGTGAGCGGGTGACTGTGTGGGGCTGAGCTGCCGGCTAAACCACGACAATTATAATGACAAGTTAGGAGGCCATAAGCTGTCCTTAGGTCAGCTCTGGAGCTTGGGGACTTCTTGGCATCCTTTGTATTAAGGTACAGAGAATTGCTGCTTGCCTACTTTGCACATCTCACCACCATGGGATTTATATTCATACCTTGACTTATTGCAGGCCAGCTGGTTACTCTCAGCTTGTATCTACTCCTGGATAACTTTGCTGAAACATCTCCCATTCAGTGTCTTGTCCACACACGTGCTTCCCTCAGGGTCAATGTTTCTGGTTATAGCCCTCAATAATTGCACCTCAGCTGTGAGTGACAGCTGCATTTCAGACTCAAGTCTGAAGAAAACTTGAATCTAGCACCACTGGCTCACTCTTATGCCACTAAAATAAAACAAACAAGCCCAAAAAGGATGGGAAATGGTTTTACTGGAGCAGCATCTCCATTTGTGATTTAGTTTGTTAAGAGAACAAAGCTTCATTTAGCTAAAGGGCAATAGCTAAATTGCATGACTGGCCTTCATGTCTACAGCCCTCTATGTACCAGCTTTGACTCAGCATTCTCCAACAGTAAGTCATTAACGGTCCCATAAGATGGGCAAGCTAGTTCATAACAGGAGTTTGAAATGGGGAAAGGAGATGGGCAGAACAGACTTTCCATTCCCAAAATAAAGCATCTCTGTCATCTTGAATACATGGAAGGATGGAGGCGTTCCCTTTGTTAAATATTTACCATGCAAGTATCATGTCACAGAACATTTCTGGGCCTTTAGCTGAGCAGAATGGAGTAAGTGAAATGTTCGGATGGGTCAATAGGACCATTTGCCAGAGTGGCTTGTTCTTAAATGGGAATCAAAAGCCGACCAGAGAGAGCTCTGTAATGTTTGACTACTAAAAGCATTGCTCACAGAAATGCAGCGCTGCACTGGCTCTAAGAGACCAGCAAACAGCCTGTCTCACTGGCAATGCCAGAGCAGGATTTACTCTTCATTACAGAATATACAAACTCTTGGACGTGAGCACGGCAAGGGGATGAGCTCCTGTTGGCTTGGTAGGAACCTGAGGGATCAATGAGGATGTGCAGTGTTCCCCAGAATCACATTTACTACTCATAGGAACTTCCTGTGTCATCCTCCCTGCAAACACCAGGGCTCAGGTCCAGCATTACCTGGATGACATTTGAACCTTCTCCCCAGCACTCAAGACTTCGCTCATAGATATAATTAAATTACAGAAAACTCAGAGCCATCCAAGTATGCAAAACTAACAGGAACAAATAGAAGATTGTCTCACTAATCCTTGTGAGGACACAGCAGAAAGTGCTACTCTGTAGATGCAAAATCAAAGTAAAGATATTATTTTGTGAAATTAAAATAAAAGGGATAAAATGGTTATTTTAGGCTTCACTTAAAAATGAACGAGGTTTTCTTTTCTCCCCAGATGTTTTTAAGGAAATTTTTACTAGATTAACTGCAAGCTAAATTACTCCCATTATCTACCCAGGAGCAAGCAACTGAATTGCCCATGAAGTCATTCAGGAGCAAGATAACAGTTCTTATGGGCACAGCTTGGCATTGGGCTGCTATCAAAGCTGTTCCTGCATCTCCTTCTGGCTGGAGGCTCTCAGAGAGCTTTCTGGGCATGGGGGAAGGGTGTCTGTGAGGTGATTAGTGTCAATACTTGTTTAGGAGGTGCTGATGATGTAATGCATACTTAGTTTTCTCCTAGGTTATAGGACTTCTGGAAATTTGTCCAAAAAAATTTTTTTTAATGTGACATTACACTGTTACAGAACACTTACTGTTCAAAAGTCTGGTTTTCTCAGCATTTTTGCATTTCAGCTATAATCTTATCACCATATTTGCCCAGCTTCATTTTTTCCCATAATCTTGGAAAAGAAATACATTTTCAAACTTCTAACTGGAAAAGAAATTTTTTTGTTAATCTCATCCTACACACAACTGTAAAGCTTGCAGGGAAATGGGGGAGAAGCTATAAATGGCATGGCTCCAGCAGGCTGTCTGGAGGAAAAGGGGGATGGCAGCTGGTGCTGTCTTGTCTGTCACCAGAGAAGGACTGGAGAGAACCCTAAAGGAAAGGATTTGTCACTTGTGGGTGTCAAGTGAAAGGCTTGTCCTTTGGGAAGGCATGTCTTGATGAGGTGTACAGTGGTAAAAGAGCCTTTGCTTTGGCCCTTCAGGTGTGGGAGGCAATTACTCTGGATTATACAATGAAAACTGTGCTGCAGAACCTTGAAGAAGGAATTTATCCCTGTGCAGCACTGTCATGGTTTAGTGGCAGCTCAGCCCCACACAGTCGCTCGCTCACTCCCCCACCGGTAGATGGGGGAGAGAATCAGAAGGGTAATGCTCGTGGGTTGGGATAAGAACAGTTTAATAATTAAAATTAAAAGAAACAACAACAGAAATGCAATGCAGAGGAGAACAATGAGAGGCGCAAAGCCCCAGGGGAGGGGGGAAGGGAGGGGAGGGGGGAACGAACTGCTGAAACAAACCACACATGACGCAGCCGCTCGCCACCCGCCAACCTGACGCCGCGCTGCTCCCGAGCCGCAAACTGCCCCCCCTCAATATACTGGTCATGGTGTCACACGGTATGGAATGAACATGCCATTGGCCAGTCGGGGTCAGCCACCCCCACCATGGCCCTGCCCCTTCCAGCTCCCCCGCCACGGCAGAGCACTGGAAGCTGGAAAGGTAGCCGACCCCCACAGTGAGGAGAATTAACCCCTTAGCCAAAACCAGCACATTCTCCACCCCTTATTCCATACCATTTTCACCATGCCCAGGTCCCATACCATCCAATACAACCGTACCACCCACCACCCCTCCCCTTCCTACCCTTTAACATAAAACACAGACGAAATTCCCTTAGTTAATGGACCTTCCCCGTAAAATGTCCATTAAAACGTCCATTGAGTTCACCCAGTCCATGACTCTGGGCTCCATCTGCCGTATCAGGCTTTCAGGGTGGGAGAGATGGTGTTTGTGGCATTGGGTTGCTGCATACCGAGTCAGTCATCGTTCCATCACTGCTGCACTTTGCTTGTTTCACAGTCTATCTTCCATGGGTTGGGAGGCTCGTATTCTTGATATCATTGATATAACACAGAGGTGACACACAATATTATATAGCAGTTCGCATTGTGCCATTCAGTTCATTGACTGTTTTCGCCCAAAATCAAATCCCCTTGAGGCACACATCGGATTTCTCCATCCTCCCGCATCACCCACCAAGTGCACCCAGGCCCTTGAGCAAAAGCAATCCCACGAAAGGGTTTGCCTTTGCCGGAGGCAGGAAGAACACAGACTGTTTTGCCCAGCATAGTTTTTGCGTACACTACAGGGACTCTGTCCCCTTCCACAGCATGTAGGATTTCTGACTGGGCAGGGCCAGCTTGATTGGCAGATCCCCTCGTGTTGACTAACCACATGGCTTTTGCTAAATGTGTATCCCAGTACTTGAATGTTCCACCCCCCCATTGCTCTCAGTGTAGTTTTTAACAGTCCACTGTACCGCTGGATTTTCCCAGAGGCTGGTGCATGATAGGGGATGTGATACACCCACTCAATACCGTGCTCTTTGGCCCCGGTGTCTATGAGGTTATTTCAGAAAAGAGTCCCATTGTCTGACTCAATTCTCTCTGGGGTGCCATGTCGCCACAGGACTTGTTTTTCGAGACCCAGGATAGTGTTCCGGGCAGTGGCGTGGGGGACAGGATATGTTTCCAGCCAGCCAGTCATCGTTTCTACCATTGAAAGCACACAGCGCTTGCCTTGATGGGTTTTTGGGAGTGTGATATAGTCAATTTGCCAGGCCTCCCCATATTTATACTTCAGTCATCATCCCCCATACCACAGAGGCTTTACCGCGCTTCGCTTGCTTGATTGCAGCGCACGCTTCACATTCGTGGCTAGCCTGTGCAATAACATCCATGGTCAAGTCCACCCCTCGATCACGAGCCCACCTGTATGTTGCATCTCTCCCTTGATGGCCTGAGGTGTCATGGGCCCATCGAGCTAGAAATAGTTCACCCTTATGCTGCCAGTCCAGATCCACCTCAGCCACTTCAATCTTGGCAGCCTGATCTACCTGCTGGTTGTTTCGATGTTCTTCAGTGGCCCGACTCTTGGGGACGTGAGCATCCACATGACGTACCTTTACAGCCAGGTTCTCTACCCGGGCAGCAATATCTTGCCACAATGTGACAGCCCTGATGGGTTTGCCTCTGCGCTGCCAGTTGCTTTGCTTCCACTGCTGTAACCACGCCCACAGGGCATTTGCCACCATCCAGGAGTCAGAACAGAGATAGAGCGCAGGCCACTTTTCCCATTCGGCAATGTCTAAGGCCAGCTGGATGGCCTTTACCTCTGCAAACTGGCTCGATTCACCTTCTCCTTCAGCAGTTTCTGCTACTTGTCTTGTAAGACTCCATACAGCAGCCTTCCATCTCCGATGCTTTCCCACAAGGCGACAGGACCCATTGGTGAACAGGGCATACTGCTTCTCCTTTTCTGGCAGTGTGTTATACAGTGGGGCTTCTTCAGCACATGTCACCTCCTCCTCTGGTGATAATCCAAAGTCTTTGCCTTCTGGCCAGTCCATAATCACTTCCAAGATTCCTGGGCAAGTGAGGTTTCCTACTTGAGCCCGCTGGGTGATCCGTGCAACCCATTTACTCCATGTAGCATCAGTTGCATGGTATGCAGGTAGAGGGGATGTTTCCTTTGAACATCCAGCCCAGCACTGGCAGTCGGGGTGCCAGGAGCAACTGTGCCTCAGTACCAACCACTTCTGAAGCAGCTCGGACCCCTTCATATGCTGCCAATATCTTTTTCAGTTGGAGTATAGTGGGCTTCGGACCCTCTGTATCCCCGACTCCAGAACCCTAGGGGTCGACCTCGGGTCTCCCCATGTGCTTTCTGCCAGAGGCTCCAGGTAGGGCCATTCTCCCCAGCTGCAGTGTAGAGCACATTTTTTACATCTTGTCCTGCCCGGACTGGCCCAAGAGCTACTGCATGAACTATTTCCTGTTTAATTTGTTCAAAGGCTTGTCGTTGCTCAGGGCCCCATTTGAAATCATTCTTCTTCTGGGTCACTTGATAGAGAGGGCTTACGATCAGACTGTAATTTGGAATATGCATTCTCCAAAAACCCACAATGCCCAAGAAAGCTTGTGTTTCCTTTTTGCTAGTTGGTGGAGACATGGCTGCTATTTTGTTGATCACATCCATTGGGATCTGATGACGACCATCTTGCCATTTGATTCCTAAGAACTGGATTTCTCGTGCGGGTCCCTTCACCTTACTTTATTTTATGGCAAAACCAGCTTTCAGAAGGATTTGGACTATTTTCTCTCCTTTCTGAAAAACTTCTTCCGCTGTGTTGCCCCACACAATGATGTCATCAATGTATTGAAGGTGTTCTGGAGCTTCTCCCTGTTCCAGTACAGGCTGAATCAGTCCATGGCAAATGGTAGGACTGTGTTTCCACCCCTGGGGCAGTCGATTCCAGGTGTACTGGACACCCCTCCAAGTGAAAGCAAACTGTGGCCTGCACTCTGCTGCCAGAGGGATTGAAAAGAATGCATTAGTAATATCAATTGTGGCATACCACTTGGCTGCCTTGGACTCCAGTTCGTATTGAAGTTCTTGCATGTCTGGCACAGCAGCACTCAATGGTGGAGTGTCTTCATTCAGGCCACGATAGTCTACTGTTAGCCTCCACTCTCCATTAGACTTCCGCACTGGCCATATGGGACTGTTAAAGGGGGAGGGGGTCTTACTGATGACTCCTTGGCTCCTCAGTTGGTGAATGAGCTCATGGATGGGGATCAGAGAGTCTCGGTTGGTGCGATATTGCCACCAGTGCACTGTTGTGGTGGCAATTGGCACCTGTTGTTCTTTGACCTTCAGCAACCCCACAACAGAAGAGTCCTTTGAGAGACCGGGCAAGGTAGACAGCTGTTCAGTTTCCTCCATCTCCAAGGCAGCTGCACCAAAATCCCACCTGTACCCTTTTGGGACCTTGAAATACCCTCTCCTGAGGTAGTCTATGCCAAGGATGCACGGAGCCTCTGGGCCAGTCACAATGGGGTGCTTCTGCCACTCATTCCCGGTGAGGCTCACTTCGGCCTCCAATACAGTTAGCTCTTGGAATCCCCCTGTCACTCCAGCAATGCTGATGGGTTCTGCCCCTATATAGTTTGATGGCATTAAGGTGCACTGTGCGCCGGTGTCCACTAAAGCTTTATACTCCTGTGGGTCAGACGTGCCAGGCTGTCGGATCCACACAGTCCAGTAAGCCCAGTTATCCCTCTCCTCCACCTGGCTGGAGGCAGGGCCCCTCTAGTCCTGATCATGGCACTCACAACTCACTTCCTGTAAATGTGACCCAGAAGTCCCTCTATTACACTTAGAAATAAAATCAGCGCTTCTACTCCTCTGTCTGGGGACTTGCTCGCTGGAAACTGGAGCAGCAGCTTTCCTGTAGGAGCCTCCCTGAGTGACTGTTCTTCCTTGCAATTCATGTACTCATGCCTGTAGGGTCGAAGTAGGCTTGCCATCCCACCTCATCATGTCCTCTCTGTGGTCACGCAAGTAGAACCATAGGGTGGCCCGTGGTGTGTATCCCCTCCTTTGAGCCAAAGGACGCTTATTCCTAACAGCTGAGGCACTACTCTGTCGAGGTGGGGAGTAGGACAGATCTTCTTTGAGTTGCTGGACCTCTTGGGATAGTTTCTCCACAGCAGAGACGAGCAAGGAAGAGATATTTGTGTCGTAATCCCGGAGTCTATCAATCGCCTCTGCCACCGTTGGTGCCTTGTCACTTCTCTGGGACATCACTGCCAATGAGTTTGCATGCGAAGATGGTGCGCTCCGTACAAACTTCCGCCACATGGGTCATGTGCACTCGGCTTCATCTGGATCTTTGGATGACCATTGATTGTCCAGGTCACCATAAATCACCTCAAACACAGCTAATTCCCTTAGATACTGGATGCCTTTCTCCATAGTTGTCCATTTTCCTGGGCCATATGTAACATCTTCTTTAAAGGGATACCTTTCCTTCACTCCGGACAGGAGTTGCCTCCAGAGGCTGAGGGCTTGTGGTTTTTTCCCAATTGCTTTGTCAATGCCCCCTTCCCCAGAAAGGGATCCCAATTGTTTGGCTTCTTTTCCCTCTAGTTCCAGGCTACTGGCCCCATTATCCCAGCATCGGAGCAGCCAGGTGGCAACGTGCTCACCTGAAGGACAGCTATAATCTTTTCGCATATCTCGCAACTCGCTTAAGGACAGGGACCTGGTGGTCTCTATTTCATTTATTACTTCTCCGTCCTCTCCCCACGATGGCCCTGGTTCCTCATCATCCCGTTCTCAACGAGTTGATGTCCGCTTTCAATATTTCTTCTTGTGTATTGGGCAACTGATACTGGTACGGGTTTATTTTCTGAGCTAGCTCCGGTACTTGTTGTGGGGGTTTCAGTGGCTGCAGTACCCGTTGTCAGGGCTGGATTGTCTACAGTGCCAGTCACTTTGCATTTCAATCCAGAGACATTATCTTCCCCCTGGGGGCACTGAATACTGTTGAGCAGGGCTCGGTATGCATGGGCCAGACCCCAGCATGTTGCAGTTATCTGTGTCTCTCTGGAGTTCCCAGCATAACAACATACTTTCTCCAAATATTCTACTAGTTTTTTAGGATTCTGCACTTGTTCAGGGGTGAAACTCCAAAACACTGGGGGTGCCCACTGCCCTAGCTATTTGCCCATGCTATCCCACATGCCCTGCCACTCGTAACTATCAAGCCTCGGGGCAGATTTCTGGGTGATATTCTTAAGTTGCTTAGTCAAAACCAAAACAACATGCCCAAAAACTAACAATAAGTGCACCTTAACCACCCAAGGATGTTCAATGTGAGAAACTGAACTAAGGTATTGTTTATTAAGACTTATGTTAAAGCTCAATGTAAAGCATGCGAAGAATACCTCCCAGGCGTGTTTATGCAAGATAACCATCAGATGTCCAAACTTATCGACAGAGATAAGACAAGCAACCCCATATATCACCAGGAAGCAGGAAACGACCCCCTAACAACAACTGAAGCATGCGAAGAATACCTCCCAGGCGTGTTTATGCAAGATAACCATCAGATGTCCAAACTTATCGACAGAGATAAGACAAGCAACCCCATATATCACCAGGAAGCAGGAAACGACCCCCTAACAACAACTGAAGCATGCGAAAAGTACCTCCACTATCTCATTGAACATGGAAGTAAAGATGTATAAAGAGAGACTGTTTGAACTGCTCAGTACGGCAGTTGGCGGAGCGCAGACTCCCCTGCCGTCCAGCGCTGTATTTGCTCATATTCTACTTGCTACAATTAATAAAATTCTAATTGGATTATGATCCATTGTGGTCTCAATTTATGACAATTTGGTGCCGTGACTCGGATAAGGAACGGTGAGCTTCTGTCCTCCGGGGAGGCGCCCCGCGGCAATCCGCGGCCCCGCGACCGACAGCTTACCTCAACCTTACCGACGAACCTAAATTCTAGAATGATGAGCAAAGGAGAAACCGGTAAAATCCCATAAAAATTCTGTGCACGGGAGTCCGGACGAAGACGCAGGGCGCGTAAGTATATGGCGAATTTGTTCGCGGGTTTACCGTTCAGGCGGGATTGGGTTTCCTGGAATATAACGAGTGAGAGGTTCGCTATATTGAACCAGGCGAGTGCGGACCCTTAAGTACTGCGTTTCCCATCTCCCGCGAGGGACTGGGCCAGGAACAAGGGGAACGAGTGAGTGCGCGCTTGTGGATATTCCAGAAGATGGGGGCGAAGGGCAGCAAGCCTTCGACTCCCATGGGAAAGGTACCCACTGTACCTAAGAATACCCCTCTGGCATATATCCTAGACAATTGGAGATA
The DNA here is from genome assembly GCF_949628215.1 of Phalacrocorax aristotelis. Taxonomy (NCBI): domain Eukaryota; kingdom Metazoa; phylum Chordata; class Aves; order Suliformes; family Phalacrocoracidae; genus Phalacrocorax; species Phalacrocorax aristotelis. The sequence goes on along the minus strand of NC_134310.1, from coordinate 4,613,079 downwards.
TTTCCCTGGAACCCTAGGGAAAGATAAACAAAAAATGATAAAATATTGTACTAGGATATGGGGAGGGAAGAAGATTTCTAAAGATGACGTTTGGCCAGTCTATGGGTCAGAAGAGGATTGGGTCAGACAACAATTAAACCTCTGGGTTAACAATAAAAAACCCCTTAACCCAGAAGAGAGTCAGTATGCGGAAGTGTGGCTAGAAAGACCGAGAGCTAGACTTTATCCACTGAATAAAGTAAAAACTGAACAAAAGAAAAAGAAGGAAGAGTTAGACGAAACCCTTCTAAGCCCCCCTCCCTATATTTCTCCTCCTGCTCCCGCAGCCCCTTCAGAGGTCCCCAGAGCACCCACTCCCCCACCAGAATCGGAACAAGGGTCTCCCCCTCCTCCTAGACGCGTAACTAGGAGTCAAAAAGGGGCAGCTCAGATGTATCCTTTAAGGGAAATGCCCATGGGGGGACCCCAACCTGTGATTGGATATATTTTTGTGCCCCTAAGTTCGGCTGACCTACGAGATTTTAAAAGAACCGAGATGGGAAACCTAATTGAAGACCCACTCGGAGTGGCAGAAAGATTAGATCAATTTTTGGGACCAAATCTTTATACTTGGGATGAGATGCAATCTATCCTTGGTCAATTATTTACTACCGAGGAAAGAGATATGATCAGGCGAGCAGGAATGAGACTGTGGGATGCTCAGCATGCCCAGGGACCCCAAGCAGATATTAAATGGCCACTTCAAAGACCTAATTGGGATAATCAGGATCCGGTGCATAGAACTCATATGCAGGACCTGAGAACTATAGTAATTCAAGGGATTAGAGAAGCAGTACCCCGTGGCCAGAATATCAATAAAGCATTTAATGAAATACAAAAGAAAGATGAGAGCCCTACTGAGTGGCTGGAACGACTGAGGAAAGCCCTTCAGCTGTATTCTGGGGTAAATCCAGACAACCCTTTAGGGCAAGCGCTCCTCAAAACTCAGTTTGTGGCAAAATCATGGGAAGATATCAGAAAGAAGATTGAAAAGTTAGAGGACTGGCAGAATAGAGGGTTGGATGAATTATTGAGGGAAGCTCAGAAAGTCTACGTAAGGCGGGAAGAAGAGAGCAGCAAGCGACAAGTAAAAATGATGGTAGCAGCAGTCAGAGAGGATCGCAAAGGGCGGACTGGTGAACACAGATCTGCTGGAACGAAACAAGGGAACGTGGTAGTAAAGAAGGAACAGAGATGTTGTTTTTACTGTGGAAAGAAGGGACATATAAAGACGAATTGCAGAGAAAGGATCAGGGATGAGGAAATATTAAAAACGGAATAGGAGAGTCAGGGGCTCTATATCTTAGGGGACCGGAGTCATCATGAGCCCTTGATAAAATTAAAAATAGGTCCCCATAAACAAGAGTTCACCTTTTTAGTAGACACTGGGGCTGAGAAATCGACTATTAGGCAAATACCTGAGGGATGTAAAGTTTCCCCTGAAAAGGTACAAGTAATTGGGGCAAAAGGAGAACCCTTTAAAGTAAGCAAAATCAAAAATGTGGTATTCGAAACTGAAAATAAATTTGGAATGGGTGAACTCTTGCTCGTCCCTGAAGCAGAATTTAATCTGTTAGGACGAGATTTAATTGTTGAATTGCAATTAGAAATTAAAGTAAAAAATCAAGAGCTAACGGTGTCTGCTTATCCTTTGACCGTAGATGATCAAAAACAAATTAACCCCGATGTCTGGTACTCTCCGGATACAATAAGTAAACTGGAAATCCCACCGATTAAAATTCAAATTTCCGAACCCCACATACCTGTGAGGATAAGGCAATATCCCATATCCCTAGAAGGACGGAGAGGATTGAAACCAGAAATTGATCGATTATTAGCACAAGGAATCTTAGAGCCTTGTATGTCACCCTTTAACACTCCCATTTTGCCTGTAAGGAAGCCAAATGGGAAATATCGGCTCGTACATGATTTAAGGGAAATAAACAAAAGAACTATCACCCGGTTCCCTGTAGTAGCAAATCCATACACACTGCTAAGCAAGCTAGGACCCCATAACTCCTGGTATAGTGTGGTTGATTTAAAGGATGCCTTTTGGGCCTGTCCACTGGCAGAAGAATGCCGTGATTATTTTGCCTTTGAATGGGAAGACATAGAGACAGGCCGCAGACAGCAATTGAGATGGACCGTGCTCCCCCAAGGGTTCACTGAGTCCCCTAACCTGTTTGGACAGGCCCTGGAAGAGATCTTAAAAGAATACCAGGTACAAACGGGAAATGTGCTGTTACAGTATGTAGATGATCTACTCATAGCAGGGAATAATAAGAAGGATGTAAGAAAAGAAACCATTCGACTTCTAAACTTTCTTGCACAACAGGGACTACGGGTATCACAAGAAAAGTTACAATTTGTGGAGGAAAAAGTGAAATATTTGGGGCATTATTTGTTTAACGGCAAGAAGATATTGGATCCGGAGCGCATTAAGGGAATTCAGGAATTACCTATGCCTGTCACTAAGAGGCAAATTCGACAAGCATTAGGGCTATTTGGGTATTGTAGACAATGGATAGAGAATTACAGCTTTAAAGTTAAATTCTTGTATGAACAACTGTCTAAAGACAAAGTACCCAAGTGGACCCCTCAGGATCAAGATCAGTTTATCAGCCTCAAAAGGGAGTTAAGTCAAGCACCGGTTTTAAGCCTCCCAGATCTAAAGCGGCCATTCCATTTATTCGTTAACATACATGAAGGAACAGCATTCGGAGTATTAACTCAGGAATGGGCGGGACAAAAGAAACCAGTAGCATACTTATCAAAGCTGTTGGATCCTGTGAGCAGGGGTTGGCCAAGTTGTTTACAAATCGTTGTTGCTGCTGCCTTATTACTTGAAGAAACGAATCGTATTACCTTCAATGGGGAAGTTGTCCTATATGCGCCTCATAACATAAGGGGGGTGCTTCAACAAAAAGTAGAAAAATGGCTTACAGATAGCCGACTACTAAAGTATGAGGGAATACTCATAGAATCTCCAAAACTGTCCCTAAGGACTGTCGGAGCGGTTAACCCTGCAGAATTTTTATACCCAGGGTAAAGTACTGAGTTAATACACGATTGTCTTCAAACGATTGAACAACAAACACGAATTCGACCAGATCTAGAAGAAGAGGAATTACAACATGGAGAAATAATTTTTATAGATGGGTCATCTCGAATAGTGGAAGGTAAACGATTGTCAGGGTATGCCATCATTAAGTTGGATAAAGGAGAATTTAGGACAATAGAATCGGGCCCCCTGAGTGCCAGCTGGTCGGCTCAAGCCTGTGAGCTGTACGCATTGTGGAAAGCCTTAGTGTCACTGAAGGGAAAGGATGGAACTATATATACAGACTCACGCTATGCGTTCGGAGTAGTACATACCTTTGGGAAAATATGGGAGGAGAGAGGATTTGTTAACTCACAGGGAAAAGAACTGATACACCCAGAATTAATTCGGCGAGTTCTGGGGGCATTGAAAATACCAAATAAAATAGCAGTTGTACATATAAAGGGACACCAGCGAGGCACGAGTTATCAAGTTAGAGGAAATAATGCAGCTGATACAGAAGCAAAACGAGTAGCAGGCAATTATAGTACGATTTTGACTATGCAGCAAGTACCTGTTAGTAATAATTTGAGTTTTGAGTCTGCAGAAAAGGAAAAACTAGAACAAATGGGAGCTAAGGAACAAGATGGTAAGTACATATTGCCAGATGGGAGAGAAGTCTTGCCGAAGGGCATAGCACTCGAAATCTTTTCAAAAATACACAGTAAAACACACTGGGGAACCCAGGCGTTAGTTGATCATTTCAATCAACAGTTTGCCTGTATAAGCGTATATAACATAGCAAAGGCAGTCACTGCAGCCTGCGAGACCTGTCAAAAGGTTAATCGAAACAACATGAGACGAAAACCTCTTGGAGGACGTTCCCCAGCATACAGACCTTTCTCACACATACAAGTGGATTTTACTGAACTACCCAGGGTAGGGCGTTACAAATATTTATTAGTGATGGTGGATCATTTAACACATTATGTTGAGGCTTTTCCTACCTCTAAAGCAACTGCTAACCAAGTTACTAAGGTATTACTTGAACATATTATATCTCGATATGGAGTACCCGATGTAATCGATTCAGACAGAGGAACACACTTTGTGTCAAAAATTGTTAGAAATCTAACAGGAAGTTTAGGTATTAAGTGGGAATATCATACGCCATGGCATCCACAAAGTTCGGGAAAAGTTGAAAGGATGAACGGAGAAATCAAAACTATTTTGACTAAATTAATGATAGAAACCAAATTATCATGGGTTAAGTGCCTACCCATGGCACTATTAATTCTCAGAACCAGGCCCCGAGCAGATGTAGGGATATCAGCGTTTGAACTGGTGTATGGAATGCCCTATAGAATCGAAAGTCCACAAACAAATGTTTTAATTCGAGATCATGTGATTAATGAATATGTTTCACAATTAGCAGAACATCGTAACAAGCTTTGGGAACATGGACTAATTGTGCAATGACCCCCATTGGACTTAAAAATTCACAATTTTAAACCTGGGGACTGGATATTGGTTAAAACGTGGAAAGAAGAAACCCTAAAACCCAATTGGGAGGGACCTTATCTTGTTTTGCTTACAACAGAAACAGCTGTCCGGACTGCTGAGCGTGGATGGACTCATGCCAGTCGCATTAAAGGCCCAGTGACGAGACCCCACTGGAAAGTAATCAGTACTCCAGGTGACACCAAGATAACTCTGAAAAGATAACGTAATGATAAGAACTTTAGTTGATTATTTTGCCGCATTACCTTTTGGTATAAAGTGTATATTGCTGTTTATATTTGCTATAATTATCTTTTTTAATCTATTATATATGGAAGCGTACGAAGTGTGTTGAAGGAAATTGCTAAACTTATGTAGTAACACAATATTGAATATAGAGGAAAAGCTAATAAGCATTTTAGATACACAAATTAGATGCAATCATTTGAACTGCGATTGTTATCCATTTGCTCGTTGCAAGTGTAAGGTATGCCAGGATAAATGGTGGACACACTGTGAATATGGATACCCTCCGATAGGAGTTTGCACACAGTGTTGGAAAATCCAAAGAACTCTCACTGAGTGGAAATTAAAAAAAAAAAAAAAATTAGAGTCGGAACAAGAAATTATTCGAGGATCCCATGAATGGTGGAAAGTTTTGCCAAAGGAATAAACCCTTAGTATTATTGTTACCATTCCAACGAATCAATCCCCTTTGTGGTTGAAATTTTGGCTACAAAGTGCAGAAGGGAAGTACTAGCTGTGTCTTGCTTAGTCTCATTAGTTAAAGCTGCAAAGTGGGAGGCCTATATAAACAGGCAGAAAGCCTGAAACAGCTGTTCTCCTGAAGATTTCCCTTGCTGCCAAGAAGATGGTACACCCCGTGGCTCGAAGCAACCGAGTCGACGGGCGAGGCAGAGGAGGAACAAACTGTGGAGAAAAGAACCAGAACAATGAGGCGCAAGAGCAGCTATGGTCGAACTTCCCCAAGACTGGTAAAAGTGTACTTAAATTGGAAAAATTGACAGACACCCTTTTTCCTGGTATATCGTTAGTTTTATTATCGATAATAGCCCAAACAAATGGAAAAGGAAACCCTCATGAACCCATGAATTGGACAATAATAAACATACAATATCCAAATAAGCCAATCCAAGCACAAATTATGGAGGGGGGAACAGTTAGTTTCAATATAAGTTTGCGTTACTTAATCGATGGAGAAATGGATAAGAATTGCAAGCCAATTTATATATGCCCGGCATCGAACCCTGGTAAATCATACTGTAATCGTCCAGACCATTATTATTGTGCATACTGGGGATGCGAAACATGGGCCTCTGAATGGTCTGCATCTGGAGATCAAAATCTAGAAATCAAATGGTCACCACAAATATGTCAAAAGAGAAATTGGAGCTACACAGATAGTTACTATAATGGTACATGTAATCATAAAGATATTGGATGTACAGGCATTAATATAACCATAAAAGATCCTAGTCAGGACTTCTGGCTTGTAGGAAAATTTTGGGGAATTAGATATTGCGAACAAGGTGTAGATAGAGGGGGTATTTTTCAAATTATGAAGAAACCGATGCCCCACGATCCTTTGCCAATAGGACCAAATCTGGTCCTGAATCCGCTCACTTCCTCTGAAGAAAAGATGGCCCCCGTAATTGTCATAACCCCTTCCTCAGGCTCTCCTTCGAAAACAACTAATGATGCTGTGACTGAATTCTCTTTATCCAGAGATCTAGAGTTGTCAGAACCCAAGGACCCCTTATGGAATCTAATGCAAGCCTCTTATCGTGCCCTTAATGAAAGCAAACCAAATTTAACTGAAGAATGCTGGTTATGTTATAATATTAGACCACCATATTTTGAGGCAGTTGGAAAACCAGGTATGATTCGATGGTCTAATGGTTTAAACCCACAAGAATGTCAATGGGATGACCAGAAGAATCATACGCAAGGAATTACTATTCAATTAGTAACGGGTCAGGGAAAATGTATAGGCACAGTGCCCGAAAAGTATCAGCCTTTGTGCAGCCGAACAGTCACTAACACCAATATAGAGAAACACAAAAATAAAAAGGACAAATGGGCTATCCCGACACCAGGAGCTAAATGGGTTTGTTCAGACATCGGAATAACGCCTTGCCTATCCTTGAACGTGTTTAATGAATCTCAGTTTTGCATACAGGTGATTATTGTTCCTCACCTAATCTATCACACCTCTGAGGAGGTGCTACGCCACTTTGAAGGAAACCTGAATAGACAAAAACGAGAGCCAATTACGGCAGTAACCCTAGCTACACTGCTGATAGCGGGTGGAGTTGGAGCAAGTACAGGCATAGCCTCCCTGGTAAAAGGTCAGGAGTTGCAAAATTTGCAGATGGCTGTAGATGAGGATTTAGCAAAAATAGAGCAATCTATTCAAAATTTAGCCACTTCAGTAAAATCTTTATCAGAAGTGGTGCTGCAAAATAGGAGAGGATTAGACCTATTGTTCTTAAAGGAAGGAGGGTTATGCGTAGCTCTCAATGAAGAATGTTGTTCGTTTGCTGACCATACGGGAGTAGTCCAAGACACCATGTCTGAACTCCGGAAAAGGTTAGAACAACGTAAAAAAGATCGTGAAGCGGGCAAGTTATGGTATGAAAGCTGGTTTAATGTTTCACCTTGGCTAACCACTTTGGTGTCTGCTTTAGCAGGACCGCTTATTATGTTGATTCTGGGACTTATATTTGGACCTTGTATATTACGCTGTATTTTACATTTTATTAAAGAACGGTTTGACCCAGCTAAATTGCTTATTTTGACTACAAGGTCTGAAGCAAAATATAAGAGTGTATCTATTAATGAAGATGACGATTGTTGTGAATGCATTATGCCACATAAGAACTATGATTGTAATTGTGAGATATTACCTTGTGAGTGTTATGATAAATGTCGGAATTGTGGAAGAAGATTTGCCTGCAGTGCCGAAAATGAAAGTAGTGTCTAATAAACAATAATAGGATAAAAAGAAAAAGGGGGGATTGTGAGAAACTGAACTAAGGTATTGTTTATTAAGACTTATGTTAAAGCTCAATGTAAAGCATGCGAAGAATACCTCCCAGGCGTGTTTATGCAAGATAACCATCAGATGTCCAAACTTATCGACAGAGATAAGACAAGCAACCCCATATATCACCAGGAAGCAGGAAACGACCCCCTAACAACAACTGAAGCATGCGAAAAGTACCTCCACTATCTCATTGAACATGGAAGTAAAGATGTATAAAGAGAGACTGTTTGAACTGCTCAGTACGGCAGTTGGCGGAGCGCAGACTCCCCTGCCGTCCAGCGCTGTATTTGCTCATATTCTACTTGCTACAATTAATAAAATTCTAATTGGATTATGATCCATTGTGGTCTCAATTTATGACATTCAAGATACAAAAAGGTTGTTGTAACAAAGGCACAGACATCATAGAACAAAGTTGCAAAGATACCATTCTGTATTTCCTCCATATAAAATCTCTCAGAGGAGGAGGTATAATTGCTAATTGCCTCAACAAGGTGGTATCCGAAGTACAGTAACGGTTTCAGCAAAAACCCAAATACTAGATAAAGCTGAAAACGAGTGTTTGTGTAACAAATCTCATAGGCAAAACGTTACTAATCACAGCAGACTAAACAAACCAACACCGATTTTTAACACCAACTGCAAAAAGGACAACATGGTGCTGTGACCAGCAGCTGTTGTTATCTCCAAGCCTTGAGCCCCATGTTGGGCGCCAAAAAGACTGTCGTGGTTTAGCCGGCAGCTCAGCCCCACACAGTCGCTCGCTCACTCCCCCACCGGTAGATGGGGGAGAGAATCAGAAGGGTAACGCTTGTGGGTTGGGATAAGAACAGTTTAATAATTAAAATTAAAAGAAACAACAATAGAAATGCAATGTAAAGGAGAACAACGAGAAGCGCAAAGCCCCGGGGGAGGGGGGAAGGGAGGGGAGAGGGGGAACGAACCGCTGAAACAAACTGCACGCGCCGCAGCCGCTCACCGCCCGCCAACCCAGCGCCACGCGACCTCCGTGCTGCAAACTGCCCCCCTCAATATACTGGTCATGGTGTCACATTGGCCAGTCGGGGTCAGCCGCCCCCACCATGGCCCTGCCCCTCCCAGCCCCCCCCCGCCACGCGGCAGAGCGCGGGAAGCTGGAAAGGTAGCCGACCCCCACAGTGAGGAGAATTAACCCCTTCTCAGCCAAAACCAGCACAACCATTCATGTGAATATATTTTGTACAGTCATATCTAAAATTAGGATTATTGAGCTGAATGTGCTAACGATAGAACTCCTTTGGTCTTCTTGGGTTATGGCATGGATGAATTAAAGCTTTTAGTGCAGAATACACAAAAAGCACAGTTACGATTGATTTTTTTGTTTGTGGTTTTTGTTGTTGTGTTATTTTTAACAAGGGTGGGTTTGTTTTGTTTTATATGTACGTGGGATGCTATACTATTGCTTTAACAGAGCTGCCCACACCTAATTTTCTTGCTAACACAGAAGTGCGAAGAGAAAAGCAGAAGCGTTTAATGGATGTTCATGTCTTAATTTTACTTACAGCTTCATAGTTGTATACCTTAGGTATATACAGAGGTGTATATACATTAATTGTGTATATATGTTAAAGGTGTATACACATTAATTGCTTTTTTATTTTACAAACAATATAAATGCACAGAGACAGTTTATTTTGGCTTTTCTCACCACTGAAGTATTATACAACCTAAATTAGTCCTTCCTGAAGACTTGTGCATGATCACGAAGACATCTCTTGTAACAGTGGGTACCAGAGGTAGGTTTTGCCCTACAATGGTTTCTCTCGCCCTCAACTGGAGTGCTTCAAGCTGCGTAACTGGGGAGTCGGATTTTAAAATAAACTGCCTTGGAGTGTTTGATGTGTCAGAGATGTGTGGAATACACAACCTGAAGCTGAGCATGAAATAATTAACCAGATATAACTGTATTTGAAAACTTTCTAGTGCGAACACCCACTGTAACCTGGCTGTTACACAGAAAGGACCTCTGGAAGGCAGTGCTTCGTGCCCTGCCAGTACTGAACAGTGAACGTAATGCTTTTTTTGTCACAGTTCTTGGGTGACATTGTGAAACTGCAACGCAGAAGGCGATGATAAATCTCCACGCGTGGAGAGCAGCCGCGCTGAGTGGGGTGGCAGCTCCGGGGGGCGCTGGCGTGGGCTCCGGCTGCCCTCTGCCGCTCCCCGGCCGTCACTGCACCCGCAGCGCTGGGAGGGACGTGGGTCTCATGTTCTTATTAAAAGCCTCAGTTAAAGCAGTGTTTAATCAATGGGCTTTTATTTTAATGCTCTGTCCGGTCCAGATTTAAAAAAAATATTTATGGCTTCCATAAAGTCAAGAATAAGGCTCAGATCACTGGGAGAACAGAGGGTGGGTCCTTTTCTGTTCCATCCTCTGCGATGGATGTTGGTTTCTTTAGACATAACCCAGCTTGACAGGTGGCTGGAGCAGTGGGACGTTGTGCGACCATCAGTAATTTCTGTTAAGAAAGGAGTTAGTCAGTGTCTGGAGCAGCTACTAGGAAGTATCACAACCTGTTTGTGCCAAGCGCCAGGAAGTAACGAATTGTCGTATTTAAGAAGAAAATCCTGATCTTTAAAGATTCACAAGGAGTGTTTAAAAGAAGAAAAAAATCTACCATGTGGTAATGTTGGTAGATCTTTCAGAGGTATGAGATCATGTTCCTCTGGGTCCTACTGTAATTAAGAAAAGCACCAGTAGGTTTCATTTCTATTTTAGGTTGTATATGGAAAGTAGGTGCTTTGTACAACTACTGTATTCATTATACAAAGAAGGAATATCCACATTTTTGTGTGCAGAGACCTTGGTCACTGCATGCCTGTCACTCCATAGTCAAAAAATGGAAATAGGAAATAGCAGTGCTGCTTTGGGGTTTCTGTTTTGGTCCTCTGCTTAAAGTGGTCCAGCTAGATTGATTGACCTTGACAAGAATGTTAGAGGCAAACATCAGTTCAACAGAATGGCTCTTGGAGTTCTTGAGCTGCATCTTGTGCTAAAGTGCCTGTCCACTGACACCTAGGTAATAACAGGTAAAAGAGCATTTCTGGCACTTTGTGTCTACTGTGTCTTGCAGACTCCAAGGCAAATCTCATTACCTTGCTCCCCCAAAACTAGAGAGCTGTTTATATTTTTTCTCATTAGTTTCTTCTTCTGTGCCTTTGCAGTTGGAATGACACTGCAGGTCTGTTTCTATATGTTCTGTTTTCTTCATTTGATTTTTTGGTGGAGCTCCTCTCCAGGTTTAGCGGTACAAACTGGGAATATGTCCTTTTGATGCCAAAGGTAGCATACACGTCCCTGACTGCGTACAGAAAAGGGAGCTGACAAATACCATTTTCACAAGAATTTTATTTGCCACTGTCTGCTTTTTTAAGGTAGGTGAGCAAAACATTTAACTTGACAATGCATCTGGGTATGCCTTGGGTTAATAGGATGGAGCTGTGCCTCTTTCTTCAGTAAATAGAAATGTTAAAGGAATGCCTTGTAGAATTAATGGTTATTAAAAACAGAAGTAAAAGCTTCCTTTCCTTTAGAATCTGCAGAAATTCTGATCAAAAATGGATGCATATGTACCAGAGAGCCACAAGCCAGCCTCTGCTATTGCCTGTCTGCAAAATCCTTTTTTTCTATTGTAATAGTGTGCTCTAGTACCTAAAAATACATAGGGGAGAGACCGCATACTCCAGCCGTGACTCTCTGTTGCCTTGCATCCTGTGCAGACCAGTGTGCTGCCATCAGCATGTGTCACTACCCACCTGGGAGGGAAGAGACTCTGAACTCAGCCCACACAGCTATAAATACTTGCATAGGGCAATAGCGGAGACTCACCCTCTAGGGCAAGCTGGTGGCACTTCCAGTCCTCCTCCAGCTGTTAAAGGTTTAGCGCATGCTTTTTCTTCTTAATCCCATGCATCGTTCTATCCAGAAGCACCATGTGTGCAGAGACTGTAGTTTTCCAGTGGCAGTTCAGCTGCACGTCTGTCTCCTTTCCTGCATGAATATGCTTTGCATTTGGAAGGGCTGTCTTGGCTGGACAGTGCTCTGACTGAGGTCTCAAGTGCGCTCTCTGGAAATGAGAATTGTTTAAACAAACACCTCTAGATACACATCAGAAAATAGTGCTTTGGGGTACTTCAAGCAAGAGAAGTCAGGGTGATGTATTGTGTACCCCACAGAGAGATGGGATGCAAAGGTGAAGTCTCCAGAAGACGATGGTGCACAGAAGCTTCTTTGATGTCCAAGTGTAGCAAGGATCAGACATGTGCTTTAGAAAGGACTCCCCAATCCTATCTGTTTATCTGTGCTTTGGTTCATGTTGTAGACCCGATTCTGAGCTTGCAAACTGGATTCCTTCTGGATGAAGCAAACAAGGATGTGTTCCAGGAATGCACATAGGAGAGTGCTCTAGCTCCTAACAGGTGATCAGTACCCAGGACCAGACTAGAGCTAGCCTGAAGAAAAAAAAACCAAGAGAAATGCAGTATGGACACTGGCTCTTTCTCCTGCACCCTACAGATCTGTTCCCATTGCGATGTATTTCCTATTCATGTGGACTTAGTCATAAGAAACAGATTACCTGCTACTTAAAACCAAACTCTCTGTGCTTCTGTTATCGCTGGCAGGGCTGAGGGCCACGCATTGGATCTTTGTGTCCATTTGAGGGCCGATCCTACCCTGCATTGCAACAGTCACTGTGGATGTGCAAAAGGGGACTGGATTGTCATGAAGAGTCCTAAAAACTATTCCACTGCAGCACTGGAGTTACCAAATGCTCTTCCAATGACAAAAGTAGATTATGACATTGGAGGTGATTTAACTCATGAAGAAAGTAGTAATTTCCCTGTTGGACACCCACCTCTCCCAGTTTCATTTATTACCAGGAGGATGGATAAAACAACACGCATTGAAAAGACGCTGATGTGTCAAATATAGCAGAGAAGTGGATTAAGAACAGTTAATTTCTGACAGAACATAGCCTGTTGTATTATCTAGGTCAGCATGGCTTGGGATATGTCCTATATAACTGGCAGCCATGCAAACCGATGTTGCCTGTTGGCCATTGTGAGTGGGAGAGAGGAAGAAGGCAGTTGGTGAAGCATCACAGGTCTCAATTGAAATGTGCTTATTCGGGCAGTTTGTTTGTGGCTCCCTTTTGAATCTAAACCACGCAAATGGGTGATCAGGTAAACAGTTTCTCTGCATGCTCCTCTCTGCCGCAGTTAGGTGAGGAGTTCTCCAGCCTTCGTGAACACCATGCCCTGGAAGGCAGCTCTGCTTGAGGACTTGGTTGAGGGGAGAGCTCTGTTTTTTTGGGGGATCTGGCAGCAAGCTTCCTGATAGCTTTCAGCTTCTGTGAAGGGTAGGGTTTATAAGAGTAGTCAGACAAAACACCTGGATCCTGGGTCTTTTCAGGTCATCAATGGTTTGATCCTCTCAGTTCATGCACGCATATTTCCCTTTTCCCAGGGCTGTGCAGTGGGGGTAGTAGCGTGCGCCCATGAAAGGCTTCTGCTGTCATTCAGCCAGATGGCTTGTCTTTGCAGACACTGCTGCTTCCTGGCGCAGCTGCTTTCAATCAGATTGACCTCCTTTCCTGAGAAATGAAAGGGTTAGCTCCTGAGCTGCAGATGCCCCTTTCCTCTCACCCTGAGCCTTCCCTGCTCTTTTCTTTATTAAGGAAGGCAGGGATAGAGCGAGATGACACTGCAGATACTGCACTTTACACCAGCCCAGAGACACACACAACTCACACGAACGTCCTCACATACTGTGGGCGTAATGTAATTGAAACCAAAACAGGGATGCACAAGAACTCACATTAGGTATATAGTCAGTGGATATGAGTGTAAATTCACATGCTTCTAGTACGTTATTAGGTGTGTGGGGTAGGTCACTTAAACTCTGCATTTGCCTGTCTGTTCCTTTTGCTGGTTGGGCAGCTTAAGGCCTTGCCCCTGACTTCAGCCCAGCCTATTTGTCAGCTTGCAATAATGTATTTGACGTTATTTGTGAATATATTCTGGAGTGCCTGACAGCAGAAGCAGGTCACCTCAGTGTGCAGCAGCACCTGGGAGTGTAGGGACACAGATTTCCTGATGCCAACCTGAATTCTTCCAACAGTCCTTCCAAAAGGCAGCATGGAAGAATAGTGAATTTGTAGTCACTTGGATTCCCAGCTATGGAGAAAACTCAGACCAACTTAGTTGCATTCTAAAGGCCCAGAACTGAAAAAGAGCAACCCCGTGCTGTATTCCCAGTATCCAGTGGGCACATCATCCCACTTTGTTTCTAAATATAACTGTGTTCCCTAATATGCCTACGTTCTCTGTTTTTCTTTAATCATTTGTTCTACTTCAGTGGCTTCCCTCAGATTGGTGCAAGTCAGAGATAACTATTATGAACTTTCTAATTATGGTGATACAAATATATGAAGTCTTGTGCTCCTAACCTGCTGTCTTTGGGCTGTGCAGAGATGAGTGTTTGTTGCCTGCTCTGTTACAGACAGCTGATTTTTGTCATCTCACAGGTAGCAGAATGGGTGGTGGCCTTATTTTTGTCAGCAACTGATATAAACAAGATATCAGGAGACATCTTTTACATTGGATTTTAAGATCTATCTGTTGTTGCAATTTGGGCCATTTTATTTCTGCTTCAATGTTCTTGCAGTTTTGTAAAGAGTTCAATCCTTTAATTTAAGGAACTGTTTCCTAAAATTATGTAGGGAGGCAAACAAAACCTTTCATTTGCAGGGATTCCAACTTGGATGTCTCGTTAGCCAAACCTTGGCATAAAGCCGTGGCTTTGTTTCTGTGTTGTTGCAGATTCCCTATGCAGCAAGCTTGATCAGGAAAGAAAAGCTTGGTGCACACCTCAGCAAAAGCTAAAGGTGAGCTTGTGAAAGGAGAAGAGCTCTTATTCTGCCTGGTCCAGCCATCGTGATTTTCTTTGCAGGCACTGCCAGAATTAAGAGAATCATTCTGTTGCATGATGTTACTGATTCTTGTCTAAAAGCTCTGTCTGTGGAGGTGTGGTGCTACAGTCTAAAGTTGATAACTGACACGTCACACAAATTACGAGGCTTCGCCAGGGTGGGACGTACCATTGGGTGAATCTAGGCCCAGTCACCTGAGCTGCGCTTCTACTTGCTGGGACTGGAAAGTGGCATCAATGTCATGTACCTTTGGTGGAAGAAGGGAAATACCTTGGCGTTCATAATGCAGTAAAAGTTCAGACATGGGCAGGTAGGGATGGCTTTTTCTGCCTGTAATGGAGCTTCTTCAGCACCAGGAAAAAGCAGTAAATTTTGGCAGCTTTACAGAACTACACTGATACTGTCTTCTGTAGTTCAGTCTCCTGCAGATGCTGATTACACTGTTGCCCATGTGCAGGATCTTCCTGAACCCAAGACTGCATTTTTCAGGAGTGTTTTTTAGAAGTGTTCAGTTAGAAGAAACAGGGTCTCCATTCATCAGTGGCCTGGGAGATTCGGGTTTCAAGTGCTAAAGCCTTAACATTTAAATTACATTCCCCCCCGGTAAAACAAGAAAATTAGGGCTTAGAGACAGAGAGGCAAAAAGCCAGTAGCCCTGCTACTGTGTTATGCCACAAAATCTGGCTTGTGGATTCACTGAAAAAAATCCCTGAGGCAGAGTAGAAAAACAGAGCTATTCATACGTAGAGACCTCAGTAATGCACAAAGCAGAGGTATTCGAGAGAAAGTCTGGGGCATCTGAGAAGGGTTTGATAGCATAGATGACAGAGGTTTGCCTGAGCTGTGGAAGAAGTAGATACTTCAAAATAAAAACATTAGGAGTGAGCAGGCAGTAACCAGATAACCAGTATCCATGGCCTCGAGCTCTGCCTACTGAGATAAGGAGATTAGTCTAAACGTCAAGTTGGTGTGTTTTGCCCTCTCATGCATACTATTTTACTGACTGCTAGCATTTTCCAGTTGAGTCTACATTAATCTGAGCACTGATTTAAAATAAGTTCAGTGATATTAATATCCTGAATAAAGCAGTATGCCTCCCCAGATGAGAAGCAGTGGGTCCTGCCCTGAGCGCCTCGTCCAAAGCGCTGATCTGCAATAGAAGTCTGCCTGAGGATGGCAGCATCAGATGAACAGCACTGTGCCCAGCATCAGGTTTTCATCGGCTGACAAACCCTGCAAGGAGGGTGCTGGCATCACAGCTACGAGCATTCCCTGCGTATTTGCCGAGAGTGTGAAGGATGGATGCGTTTCTTGTGCTGTTTTTGTTTCCAGTGGCACACCATCCCTGCAGACAACAGGGATTTCTCTAAGTAAGCCCTAGTGCTTTTGAAAGATTAGTTGTTACTTAACTGCTAAGCTAAATCAGTCAGGCAGAGAATCACAACTATATTGTTCAAAAGCAATTTCAGGTCCTCAGTGTGCCAAGCAGAAAAGAGTTGCCTCAAGAAAAAATGCACATGCACATACATATCCACACAATACACCAAGTGGGCGAAGACCCTCTGTGTTGCAGAGCAACCACTCAGTTAATGCTCTGTGTGTCTCGGCTATCCTTTGCTACCCTTGTTGGGCTTTGTGTTCCTTTCCACAGCAGGTCTTGTGTTTAGTCATACTTCAGTCAGTTGCAATTTGTACTTCATCTTTAATGTGAGTATGACTCTACAGGTACTAACTAGCAAAGTCTCAGAGGATGCTTCCGGAGCAGGTGACTTAACGTGTGTCCCGTTCTCAAGGATTGTAAATAAATGTTGTAATTCTGTGAGTAAGGAAATCTCCAATTTGGGCTTGGTGTTGGTAACGTGGTGTTGTGTTGGTTTTTTTGTTTTTTTTTTTTTTTAATTCCCAGAAGCACAGGATCTTTTGCAGCTGTTACCTTGTAAGTTATAACCCACCACTCAGAAACCTGACTTGTATAAAGACTGAGAAAATGGAAGGGCTTGGGAATTTAAAGAACAAACAAATCAGGTTCCTCTGAACCCAAGGACAAGTGACCTCAAAGCATCATGGACAACCATGTAAAATAGAATGTAGCAACTATTTATTAGTAAAAACAAAACAACAACAAAAAATGCCTGTCCTGGATCTTTTTTGGTGGTACCAAAGTTTAAGTCTTTGTGTCTTTAGAAGGAATACTGAGCTTGATAGAGAAAATGCTTTTGATTAATTGTACAGATAAGCTGTGAAAGGAACTGCTGATCCTTTCAATGCCACAAACACTGATAGCATCTGCCAGTTCACCTTTTGCTTTTGAATAATGATTGTTTTATGGAAAGCAATGCGCATCTTACCAGATGGGCCAGAACCATGGATGGATGGATGGAGCAGCATTAGCCATACTCAGCGCTTTTTAAAAGCAGACTAGAAATTCTCACACCCCTCTCCCTCAGCCCCTTCCTCCTTTTTGCCTGCTGTATGAATTAAGATTGTACTCCTCTGGAAATATTTTACAATTTAATATTGAGTGTAATTAAGAATATAATCACTGTTATCAAAAAAGGTATTTAACTCTGTTGTAGTTTCTTTATCATTCATGTGGATAAAAAGTCTATAATTAAAAAAAACCTATGAGGTAATAGTTGAGCTTCCCTGTAATTTAATGCTATGCTTACTCCACTAAAGAAAAGAACCAGGAAATTTATCCCCAAGAATATATTTTTAGAAGTATTTTAATTCACAGACAATGTCTTGGAGTATTTAATGGCAGAAATCCTCTGCCTCTAGTTATTTAGAAAATGTTTGGAAGTAAATGTAGTGGAATTTCAAGAAGTGCCTTGTGGATCCACAGAAATAAAGGGAGACTTATGCCAGTCAGTTGGCTTTTGAAGACTGCAGCTATAGTCTTCCAGGTCTTTTCCTGATGATCTGCACCACCCCGACTGCCAGGGCCTTCCTTAGTGGAGTTTGTCTTCATGCAAAAGGAGCCATCCCTGAGCATGTGACTGTGTAGAAGATCATCCATGCTGATACAGCACCACCAGCATCTGAAAGTCCTTTCAGCCACCCCCGGCAGTTGGATATGTTGCAGAGTTGCTCTCTCAACATTCCCCTCATTCCCAGCAAATCCCTGGGAGGTTAAATCAGCTGGCTTTACAACTCCTTGGTGCAGCCCGACAGATCTGGAAGGCAGGGGAGGAAGGGCACAGCCTGTTTATGTGCTCTTCCCTGTGTAGTTTGCTCCTCTAGTAGGTGACTCAGATTACAAGACTCATTCAACTGGCAGCATTATGGCTTTTGTAGCATGGCAAAAAAGCAATGAAAGTGCCAGAAAAGCTGGAGCAGGTCAGACCAAAAGTTCATCTGTGCCAGTACCCTGTTCTCTACAGTAGATGAAATCAGATACTTTGTAAAAGCATGCAAGCAGTTAGAGATATGTTCCCAGAATATTGTTTTAGCTTCTAATGATTTATGGCTCTTGCGTTAATGGTAGGAGTCTGAGGAGTGGCTAGAGCAAGACCCTACCATTGAGTCACGAGGTTCAGACAGGACCCCCTTGCTTTCTAAACTCCTTCTCCGAGAGGAGTCTAGGTGCGGCTAAGTCCAGTCTTAGTCTCAGACTTGGTCAACAGTTTATTTTCTAAGGGTTGTAGAAGTAACCACCCATCAGAGTATTTGATGTTAGTAACTAATTTGGCAGATGCCCAGGCCGGTCACGTTCAATGAGAACGATCACGGCTAGATTAATGAATAGTGCAATTTATTAAAGCAACAGATACACAGGTTCTTTGGATTACCGGTGATAGAATTGCTGGTTACAAGACACACATAAATGCCAAAGATATGAGTACACTGCTAGGCTACAAGTATGCTAAATGAATATGAGGCGACTCTATGCAATGGAGAGTTACAGGGTGACTCCAATGCCTTAGAAATTTATGCAAAACAAATATGAAGCGACTCTAATATGAAGCAAAGCAACTCTAATACATTGGGGATTTAAAGTGACTCTATAGAGGTTTCCAATCTTACCCAAAGGCATCCCAGTGGGGGGGGAAGAGAGGCTCAGCCTGTCGACTGGTCCCAGAAGTCAGAGCGGTACGCGATGGTATCTTCCCTAACACCGTCTTTCTCGTCACACATTTTATACTATTTTTTATCTTTCAGGTGGAGCTTGAGTGACTCCAGTCATACATACCTTTATTATGATTGGGGTAGAATTTCCTCACTTTCCTTTTAAAAGTATAGACTAGAAAAATTCAAAGCGCATGCCCAGTGAGGGGTGGTCGCACTGTAGAGGTGGGTAACTTTTGGGATGGAGGTGTGTTTTGGTATTATAATGATATTACAATGAGCAAAGTTCACCAAAAGGATGGGATTTTGTCAGAAGTATGAGAGACTGTTGGCCCAGGTAGCAAATATGCAGCGTACCAGCTCCATGGTACCTCGAGCTCCCATTTATCACAGAGCCTGGCCGCAATGCCTCCACACCATTCCACCCTCCGGACAACTCCTCTTAGAGTCAGTACGCCAAGTTTTCCTGGCATTGCCAACATCTATGGTTACTAGGGAACTTCCGTGGAATGGATTCCTCACATGTCAGCTGCACTCCACCCTGACAGCTTCTTCAATGCTGTACCTTTTCTAAAAACATAAGTTTAATTTCTAAGTCACCTCCAGCAATTATTCCTCAATGGCTTATGGGTTTTCTGATCTAGACATGATGTCTTGTTTTTAATAACCCTCTATGGATTTTTTCTTTCATTAACTCGTCCAGTGACCTTTTTAAAGCCTAGGCACACTTTTAGCAGCTTACAGCATCCTATGGGAATAAGCCCCACAGCTTAAATACAGGTTGTGGGGGAAAAAAACCCCACAGCTTTTGATGTTTGGAGCTGCCACCCGTTATCCTCATTTTATGCCCTGGGTTGCTTCTACCAGATGAGTTGGGCTGCCAGTTGGCTACTGGCAATCCTTATCCACCTTCTCCATGCCAGTCATGATTTCATCGGCATCTATCAAGCCTTTTTGGTTGTCTTTTTTCCAGGTTGAAGAGTTGTAGTCATCCCTCCAACAGAAGCCATCCCATAGCTTTGTAGCCTTCACATACCTTTTCCTGATCAGCTAAATCCTTTTTGAGATAGGGAATTAACTGTGTAGAGTGTTCAGGATACAGGATGCTATATAGATTATAGTACAGAGTGACATGATGGTGTTTTCTGTGATGAATGAACTCGACTGTAGTGTTGCGGTAAAATGTCTTCCCATTATAGAACAAAAATTTTGCCCAGGCATAAAGTAATCCTGTTGCTCAATAAGAAATTACTGTTCTAATGGCTTCTGATTGCTAGTGCTCCTGGATGTGGACAGGCGTGCAGAGTAACCTGTTGTCCCTCACCATTTGAGAACCAGCCTGTTCAGGCCCAGGAGCAGACACGAAGGATCTACAGCAGATTGATTTGTTTTCTTCTTTCTGCTCAGTAGTGTTCAGACCATCACGTTCCCCAGTGACTTTCCACAGCAAGTAAGTAGTTCATCCTTATGCTGTTGAAGTTGTGAAACTGATCTTTTAAATACATAGCTCACACCAATGACAGAATGGATATGCGACTCTCATGTTTTGAAATGACCATTCAAACCTGAAATTTCCAATTTGCTCTTGGTTCATTACGCTGAACCCCCCAGTCAGGAAATGGAAACACCGCTTGTCTGCTTTGTAACCGATTGACAGACCACAACTGCAAATGTTAAGATGGAACATACATCTCCGAATTCAGCATGAATGAAGTGTTTTGAATTAAACACTCATCCCTCACGCTGATAAAGCTCAAGAATGTGAGCCTAGAAAACAGAGAGCAACCACCACCTAAACAAATCTACTCGTTAAACATGCAAGGAAGCTTCTTATCACCAGTTGCTTTTTGTTTGCTTTCCTCTTGTGCCAAAGTTTGTACAGGTTAAAGTGATGAGGATCCCATTAAACACTTGAGTTTCACAGACTCAGCCTTCAACATTTCCACTGACTGGTGTCATAAGGAAAAAAAAGGTTGCTGGAAGATTTACCCAGTTCTATATGCAGGATGGTTCTATATGCAGGATACATACCCTAAGGCTGTGTCTATACTCACCTTCCCCTGTACTTGAACTCAGCTATGTAGTTAAATCATTACAGTAGCCCTGGCAGGGTTGTGTTGGAGCCCACCGATGCCCTGGGGAGCAGATCCCAGCACAGATGGTGAGTCAACCCAGACACACAGTCTTTCCCGATGGCAGTTTAGATGTGGCCACCCTGAGATGAAAGATAAGGGTTTCGTGTTGTGGGTACTGATGCCGTGAAAAGCCGAACTCAGGACTCAATAGTCTGAATGACTATTAAGCAGGTATCCTTTATTGCAGTGCTGGACGTGCAAGGGCTCACTCCTCCTAATGTGTGTGCCTGCACAGGGTTAGTTGCACAATCTACACAAGCTCTACATACATATTCATTAGTCCACACCCCCCAAACATATACATATTCATTACTTTTCCAATAACTCATTATCATATGCAAATGTACATTGTGAATGCCTGCTGGTGTCTCTGGGTGGTCGTCAGGGGTCTCTGGATGAAGGACATTCCCTCACTGCACCTGCTAGTTAACTGTTGCTTTTGCGCAAACTCAGTTCTGAGATCACGTATATACTGTCCTTGAGGGATAGCCTGTTCTGGTTTAGTGTTTGCTCTGCAGTTCCTTATCTTTATGGTTCTGTACATCTGCTTTTCTAAGGTCAAATGTTGTCGTAATTTTTTTTTTAGGTGCTTCTTGTCTTGAAGCCTTTCTGACTCCCTCAAAGCAACAAGTTTTAGTCAAAACAGCTCTAACTCTATCAATCCCTCCTTTTCTTTTGAGGACTTGTAGCTTACCTGCTATAGTCCTCAATATAAGAATTTACTAAGTCTCAAACAGAGACTATTATAGAAGTGTTTTATGTTTGCTTGCAAAGTTCATAATAATTTATCCTTTTCAAGGGCCCGAGTAAAATATTTCCCTGTTTCCACTTGGTGTCTAATCCTATTTCTTTTCCAGTTACCGTATGTCTCAGTTGCATTTTGACAACACCAAAGAAAACATCTAAGAGACACACAAACATTCCTAAAACCATTAGAGTAACCAATCCAATGAATAATTGTTTTAACCATCTTAGATGAGGAAGCCAAGAAGTCAATTTATCCCACAAATCTCAAAACCCTAAAGAAGTGTTATCTAGAGATACGTCATGGAATATTTATGTTTTTCCCCAAAGTGCATTCAGATCTGCTTATCTTTATTGCTATATGCACAGCAGCTGGTATTGATGATCATGCATACGCCCCCTTCTTTGGCAGTCAATAAATCTAATGCCATTCAATTTTGCAACACAACCTATAACCTGGCCCAAAGGGACCAGGGGTGGAGATTGTGATGGATATACCTTTAAATTGTTGTAACCTGTGATTTGAGTTGCATGTTATAGGAATTACTACAGCAGGAACCACCCGAACCAATGGAGGACAAGCCTTTCAAGAAGCAGTGCGAGTGCAGCGGTGACCCGACCTGAGCTAGCTTTGGTGCCCAGTGATTCCAAGCAACACACCACTTCTCCTGTCCTGAGTGACCACAAGAACAGATGGAGACCAAAGCCATGGACTAAATTATATCCGTGTATTTTATCAAAGGATAGGAAGGGGGGGTGGAGGTTAATGAGGTTGTATTGGATAATGTGGAACCTGAGCATGATGTAAATGGTATGGAATAAGGGGTGGATAGTGTCCTGGTTTCAGCTGTGATAGAGTTAAATTTCGTCATAGTAGCTAGTATGAGATTATGTATTTAACAATATTGGTGGCAAATATTTGATAAATAGTTTACAGCTGTTAGACTGTCTTTTTGTATGTGAACAGCAATGCATAACTCATCTTCCTAGAACTGCAGAATATTCATTAAATGGAAACATTAAAATTATTTGGGTGCTTAAAGCTACTGGCAGTTCAAATAGGTTAAAATTAGGGCTTTTCCTTAAAGCTGATATTTCTGGCTGTGATCTAATACTAGACCAGAATACTAGAATAACTCTATTTACATGTCTTTGGCAAAACAATAAAACACCCCAAAAGTGAGGCATGCTTTTGTTTTTGATAGAAACTAAATCCCACTTCTTTCTTAATCTTCTGTTGGTGGTGAGTTAGCAGTTTTTTATTCCTAGACTACTCTGAGGTTTTGAGCAGAGAATTACTTTAAATATACACAGCTGACTATGCAGCAAAGGGTAAATCTAAAATACAAAGATAACTGGGTTTTATATTGATA
Organism: Phalacrocorax aristotelis; assembly: GCF_949628215.1. Classification (NCBI taxonomy): domain Eukaryota; kingdom Metazoa; phylum Chordata; class Aves; order Suliformes; family Phalacrocoracidae; genus Phalacrocorax; species Phalacrocorax aristotelis. The sequence goes on along the minus strand of NC_134310.1, from coordinate 4,590,142 downwards.
CCCTTCTGGAAGGGAGGAGGAGAGGAGATAGAGCTCTTCCACGTAGCACTAGTGATGTCTATATTATGCATGCCATAAGGCAGCTTTTGTTTCAGGGATTGAAATCATGTGAGACCTTGATTTGAAAAAAAAATAATTTAAAAAAAAAATCTTGTCTATATAGATGGTTAAGAACTGCTGATGGAGAGTCAAATTTTATCACTGTGATTTCACACAGAATCACAGGTTGGAAGGGACCTCAGGGATCATCTAGTCCAACCTTTCTGGGAAGAGCACAGTCTAGACAAGATGGCCCAGCACCCTGTCCAGACGACTCTTGAAGGTGTCCAACATGGCCGAGTCAACCACTTCCCTGGGGAGATTATTCCAATGGTTGACTGTCCTCACTGTGAAAAATTTCCCTCTAGTGTCCAATCGGAATCTCCCCAAGAGCAATTGGCATCCATTCCCCCTTGTCCTCTCCATGTGACTCTGTGTAAAAAGGGAGTCTCCATCTTCTTTGTAACTACCCCTTAAGTACTGGTACATGGTGATGAGATCCCCTCTGAGCCTCCTTTTCTCAAGGCTGAACAAACCCAGTTGTCCCAGCCTATCCTCATATGGCAGCCTTCCCAGTCCTTTGATCATCTTGGTGGCCCTTCTCTGGACCCCTTCCAGACTGTCCACATCTTTTTTGTATAGCGGGGACCAGAACTGTACACAGTACTCCAGGTGTGGCCTGAGAAGTGCTGAGTAGAGTGGGATGATGACTTCTTTCTCTCTGCTGGCGATGCCCTTTTTGATGCAACCCAGCATCCTGTTGGCCTTCTTGGCCGCAGCAGCACACTGTTCGCTCATGTTGAGCTTTCTGTCCACCAGGACCCCCAGGTCCCTTTCCACAGAGCTGCTCTACAGCCAGGTGGATCCCAGTCTGTGCTGCACTCCTGGATTATGTTTTCCCAGGTGCATGACCTTACACTTTTCCTTGTTGAACTTCATAAGGTTCTTGCTGGCCCACTCTTCCAGCCTATACAGATCTCCCTGCAGAGCAGCTCTCCCTTCTGGAGTGTCTACTTCCCCACTCAACTTGGTGTCATCAGCAAACTTCATCAGGCTACACTTGATGCTGTTATCCAGATCACTTATGAAGATGTTGAATAACATTGGGCCCAATATCGATCCCTGGGGGACTCCATTAGTGACAGCTTGCCAGTTTGAGAAAGAGCTATTTACCACCACCCTTTGGGTGCGGCCTGTCAGCCAGTTCCCCACCCACTGCACAGACCACTTGTCTAGGCCATAACGCATTAATTTCTCCAGGAGGAGGCTGTGGGGGACCATATCAAAGGCCTTGGAGAAGTCCAGGTAAACAATGTCCACCGCCCGCCCCATGTCAACCAGGCAAGTCATTTTGTCATAGAAGGCCACCAGGTTTGTCAAACACGATCTGCCTTTAGTGAAGCCATGTTGGCTTTTCCCAATCACGTGCTTCATTTGACTTGTGATGGCCCCCAGGGGGATTCATTCCATAACTTTCCCAGGGATTGAAGTAAGGCTGATAGGCCTATAGTTACCCGGATCCTCCCTCGAGCCCTTCTTGTACATAGGGGTAACATTTGCCTTCCTCCAGTCCTCTGGGACATCCCCCGTTCTCCATGACTTCTCAAAGATTATGGAGAGCGGCCTTGCGATGATGTCAGCCAGCTCTCTCAACACCCTTGGGTGGATGGCGTCAGGGCCCATTGATTTGTGGGGGTCAAGCTCCTGTAGTAATTCATATACCTACTCTTCCTTCACCGATGGTGGGTTGGTGTTTAGTTCAATTGGCAATTTTGTTCCCAAAGCCCGGGACCTGACAGTGCTGGTAAAGACAGAGGTGAAGAAGGTGTTGAGGACCTCTGCCTTTTCAGCATCATTGGTGATTGACTGTCCTTTTCTGTTTAACAGTAGGCCTATGTTTTCCTTCTTTTTCTGCTTCTGGTTGACATACCTGAAGAACCCTTTCTTGTTATTTTTGACATCTACAGCCAGTTTTAATTCAAATTGGGGTTTTGCTTTTCTAAGTGCATCTCTGCAAGCTCTGGCTATGCCCTTGTAGTTCTTGACGGATAATCCTCCACTTCTCCATTTCTGGTGTGCTTCCCTTTTGGATGTGAGTAGACCCAGGAGGTCATGGTTGAGCCATGGGGGCCTCTTGCTCCGCTTACTTCCCTTTCCTTTGTAGGGGATAAATTGGCTTTGTGCTTCCAATAGAGAGTTCTTGAAGAATTCCCAGCTCTCACTAGCTCCTTTGTATTCCATGGAAGCTTCCCATTGAATCCCTCCCAACTGAGCCCTGAGTGCACTGAAGTTTGCTCTTCTAAAATCCAGAACCCTTGTCTTAGAGCTGACCTTCAGCATGTTCAGCAGGGTCCCGAACTCCACAATATTGTGGTCACTGCAGCCAAGGCTATCACTAACCAAGATATTACAAAGCAGGCTTTCTTGGTTTGTGAATAGCAAGTCCAGCAGCACCTCCTTCCTGGTTGGCACATCTAACATTTGTATCAGGAAACAGTCACAGTCCTCTATACATTCCAGGAACTTGGTGGATGACATGCAAGCTGCCCTATTGTTCTTCCAGCAGATGTCTGGGTAGTTGAAGTCACCCATCAGGACCAGGTTCTGTTGGCCAGAAGCTTGCTTTAGTGCCCCAAATAGCGCTTCGTCGCCTTCGTCACCATGGTTAGGTCGTCGATAGCAGGTGCCCACTGTGAGGTCCTGCTTGGAGATGAGCCCTTTGACTTTAACCCAGAGGCTTTCGATAGAGCAGTCACAATCACCATAGTTGACTTTGATACATTCAAGGTGTTCCTTGATGTAGAGTGCAACTCCTCCACCTCTTCTACCTTGCCTGTCTTTATGAAAGAGCTTGTAACCGTCCATTGTGATCCCCTAGTCATTTGAGGTGTCCCACCATGTTTCAGTTACTCCTATGATGTCGTACCCTTCTGAGTGGGCACGGAGCTCCAGTTCCTCCTGTTTGTTACCTAGACTGCGTGCACTCACGTACATACACTTGAGGTGTTTACTCTTTTGTTTCACCTCTTGGGAGACAGCTAAGGAACCTTTGTCACCACACTGCTTGGCCTGACTTACTCCCCCGTTGGATGTGCTGGTGTGAGCGTTTTCTCCACGGATCCCGCCCCCCAGGTCCTTTAGTTTAAAGCCCGCCTCACCAAATTAGCCAGCCTACTGCTGAAGATTCCCTTACCCCTTTTAGACAGATGGATTCCATCCCTCCCTAGCATGTTGCCATCATTGAAGAACACCCCATTGTCATAAAAGCCAAACCCCTCACGATGGCACCAACCACGTAGCCAGGAGTTTCATGGTAATATTTCACAAGTTCTAATGAATATCTTGCGTGCCCCTTTGAAGCGCACCTTGAGTTTACTTCTGAAATAGAATTGTTAAAGAATAAACTTCTGAAAAGTCTTCAAAATATTTACGTGGCCATAACTAGTAAGTTTAGGGAAGAATGTGAAGCAGTTTATAAAGCTGCACAAGCTGTTGCAGGAGGATCACTTCAGACTGAAAGAGCATGACTGCTACAGAACTATTCCTTGTTTAGGTATAAATGATGAAGGAAAGCCACAGCCAGGTCAGCTGACCCAAACTGACCAACGGGATATTCCATACCATATGATGTCATGCTCAGTATATAAAGCTGGGGGAAGAAGAAGGAAGGGGAGGACGTTTGGAGTGATGGCGTTTGTCTTCCCAAGTAACCGTTACACGTGATGGAGCCCTGCTTTCCTGGAGATGGCTGAACACCTGCCTGCCAATGGGAAGTAGCGAATGAATTCCTTGTTTTGCTTTTAATTTTGCCATTCTTTTGTCAGTGCTTGCAGCGATTAATAGAGAGAACAGTAAAAAATGTGTGGCTAATACAAAATAAAAACAGGGGAGCTGTGGGGGATGAATTTGCAAGTAACTTAGCACTGTTTGACATGTCCTTGAACTGAAGTAACGTGGCAGTAAAAAACAGAGACAGGAGCGTGGGAATGCCAAGAAGGGTTTAAGTAAGCAAAAACAAATGAGGCAGCGCAAATAGAACAGCTTATTAGAATGTAGCATAAGGTGCATGCTTAGAGCTAGCTGACAAATAACAGAAATTTTTTGTGCGCGTGATCGCATGAGGAATGTGTCGAAAAGATATATATGCAGGAAAAGCTGACAATAAAGGTCTTCTGCAGAACATCTGTCAGGAGTCCATGACATTCATCCTTGCATTTTCCTAAGTTTATAACATAATTTCATAAGTAATGATCTCCCAACTGGTTCATATCCTCCCCTTGGTACTTAGCCTGATATGGTCTTCCATAGAGTATCTCGAAAGGGCTCAAATTTTATTTAGCTCTTGGTTTTATGTGTATTCAGAGGCTTGCTTCCTGCCATATCTTTGCTATTTGTTGTTTTATCATGTGATTCATTTTTTCTACTTGTCCACTGGCTTGTGGTCTGTAAGGTGTATGTAATTGCCAATTGATTCCCAGTAGCTTGCTGACTTGCTGCACTACTTTTGCACAAAAATGTGTGCCCCTGTTTGATGACATTATCGTAGGTACCCCAAATCGGGGTATTAGTTAATGTAATAGTACCTTAGTAACCTCCCTTGCTTTATTTGTTCTACAAGGAGATGCTTCTGGCCATCCAGAAAAGGTGTCTGTGAGTACCAACAGGTATCTATACCTCCTTTTCTTTGAAGTTCCAAGAAATCAATTTGCCCATGGTCCCCCAGTATATTTCCTTTCCCACTATTCCGCAATTTTACCTGGTTACCTGTGTTAGGATTATTTTTCAAATGTATTTCACATTGCTGAGTTACCTGCTGAAGTGTAGTATATAAATTTCTCCCTATTAATTTCCCATTTGAAAAGTTATACAGGGAGTCTGCCCCCCAATGTGTTCTATTTTTATGGTAACAATTCCCCATATCTGTTTAGCAGGAATTCATCCGTCACTCAAATGTGCCCATCCTCTGGAGGGAACCCATCCTCCCATTTCTTCTATTAATTCTTTGTCAGCCTTAGAATATTCAATATTTTCTTGCTCACCTAGGCTCTTACTTTTATTATCTGGAATTAAGGCTAAAATCTCTTGCATTCTCTCCACTGCCTGTTTAGCCTCATAGTCAGCCAATCTATTACCTTTTTCCTGTTCAGTGTTACCCTTTGGGTGTCCTTGACAGTACATGATGGCAACTTCGGTTGGCAATTGGACTGCTTCTAATAAGCACAGAATTTCTTCAGCATGCTTAATCTGCCTTCCTTGTGTAGTTAGTAGCCCTCATTCTTTCCAAATTGCTCCATGAGCATGGACAACTCCAAAGGCGTATTTGGAATCTGTCCATATATTTATCTTTTTCCCTTTTGCCAGCTCCAAGGCAACAATTTCAGCCTTTTGAGCTGATGTTCCAGCAGGTAGTGATTGAGCGTCAATTATTTTGTTTGCTGTTGTCACTGCGTATCTGGCCTTTTGAGTACCTTGTTGGACAAAGCTGCTTCCATCCGTGAACCAGGAATCTTGTGCATCTTCCAGAGGTGGTTCTTTCAAATATGATCTGCTAGAATATACAGCCTCTATGGTCTCTAAGCAATCATGTGTCGATGACTCAGATGTCACCCCACTGAAGAAAGAAGATGCATTTGTAACATTAGTTACTTCAATATTAGTATCGTCTGGTTCAATTGAAATGGCCTGGTACTGTAGAAATTGGGATGGGGAAAGCCAGTGATTCCCTTTCTGTTCCAACACAGCTGATATTGTGTGTGAAACCAGTACTGTGATCTTTTGGCCTAAGGTGAATTTCCGTGCCTCCTGAATATTCAAGACCACAGTTTGCAGGCACCCTGGCCACCCCTTGCTTACTTCGTCAAGCTGTTTAGAAAAACAGGCCACAGCTCTTCTGTAGGGTCCTAGCCGCTGAGCTAGGACTCCCAGAGCTATACCTTGTCTTTCATGGGAAAACAGCCAGAAGGTTTAGTCACATCAGGTAGGCCCAGGACTGGGGCCTTCATTAGTTCCTTTTAAGTGTCTTGAATGCATTTTGAGCTTCTTTGGACCAGACCAATTGAGTGGGGTTGTTTTTTCAAAAGGTCATACAAAGGTTTTACTATTATTCCATAATTATAAATCCATAACTGGCACCAACCTGTCATTCCCAAAAAGGTCCTGAGTTCTTTTACCATCTGAGGGAGGGGGATTCTGCAGATGGCTTCTTTTCCTTCTGTTCCTAATTCCCGTTGTCCTCCAGATAATTCATATCCAAGGTAGGTTACTTGTTGCCGCACCATCTGAGCTTTCTGTTGAGAGACTCGATACCCATTTAGTCCCAAAAAGTTCAACAAGCTGATAGTCCATTGTATACAGTCAGGTTTTGTTTCAGTTGCTATTAATAAAGTTGTCCACATACTGTAAAAGGACTCCCTCCCTGGAGGGAGGATCCCACATTTTAAGTTCTCATCCTAATTGATTTCCAAAGATTGCTGGACTATTTTTAAAACCTTGGGGTAACACTGTCCAGGTAAGCTGGGTTTTCCTACCAGTGGTAGGGCTTTCCCATTCAAATGCAAATAAATTTTGACTTTCTTTGGCTAAAGGCAAACAGAAGAATGTGTCTTTTAAATCTAATACTGTAAACCATACTTGATTATTTTGCAATTTAGTAAGTAAAGTATAAGGATTGGCCACCACAGTGTGTAAATCTTTAACAATCTTATTTATTCCTCTTAAATCTTGTACTACTCAAATTCTACCTTTTTCTCTTGTCTTCCTAGCTTTATTTTAACCAGTGGATCTGCTAGGGTAGATGCCCCAGGTCCCCGTCAGTCGACCTCTGTTTCAGCTATCAAGGTCTGTGGGGTCTCCTTGTGCTTTGGGCATTCATTTTTCCAATGTCCTTCCTCCCAACAATACACACACTGATTCTTTCCCAGTCCCCCTCTATTTCCAAAGGGCCTTCCCCTTCCTCGTCCTCTAAATCCTCTTCTGTTTACCATTCCTCTCTGTTCCAAGGCTGCCACCATAGCTGTCACCATCACTTTTGTCAATTTTCCTCTATCCACATTCTCCTGATTCCTCTAAACTTTCCATGCCTCCTCATGCAATTTCTCTGTTTCTTATTTCCTTTTTTTTAACCTCTGTAGCTTCTTTCTTATATCTGTAGACGATTGCCCCAAAAATAGAGAGACAAGTTGTTCTTATCCCACATCCGAGGAGGGATCTAGGGTAGTGTATTTTCGCATGGCGTGTCTCAATTGATCCAAAAATTCACTAGGGGTCTCTTTCTGCCCCTGTTTGATAGCATATAATGCTGACCAATTTACAGCATTTGGAACTGCATTTTCTAATCCCAATTTTATCCAATCTCTGTATCTTTTTAGTAATCTATAATCACACCCATCATTGGGGTCCCAATGTGGGTCAGTCAGGGGAATATAATCATCCACATTCCCTTGTAAGGTTCCCCCAGTAATTTGGGCCTGCACATGAGTTCATGCAGTTTTTAATACTGATTGTTTTTGTTTCCGTCACTTTCCCCCAAATCAAATCTACATCTGTTCACTCAGGGTCCTGTTTTTTTATTATTAATTCAAATTGTTTTGCTACTCGAGAGAGGTTATCCCGGTATCCCCTAGCTACCTCTTTCCAGGCATCTAAATCAGTAGTGGAGAAGGGTACTTTTACTCTAGCCAGCCCTCCTGGCTGGTTGATAGAGGGTTGATCCTCTATCTCCTCCCTTTTCTTTCTGGGGTTCATTATTTTCAAACATCTCTGCCCAATACTACATGCTGAACAGCACCTCTTGATTTTCTCCTGCTCCTTCCTTTTACGTCTCTTTTCTTTTTCTAAAGATAAACCAGAGGATCTTCTGGTGGAATATCAATACCGCAATCTCTCTGCCACTCTGGATGATTCTGCAGAGTAAAAAAACATATCTGCAGACATAACCTCATCCCACTCTCCTTCTTTCCTTAAAAACAACATCAGCTGCAATACAGTGTTTTCTTATTCACACTCCCACCTAGCATCTTTCCAGTGTGCTAGGATACATCCTAGGGGGCTTTTCTTTGGAATTTTGATGCTCTGATTCCCCCCATTCTGTTTTCTTATCTACGAAGCACACAAGATGTCAATGTGTACATAGATAGCACAATATTGGTCTGTAATAAAGTTAGCAATCACTTCGTTCCGGTAATACCCCTTGTGGGATGGCAGAACCAAGGGTCAGAACTCCACACTTGCTTTGCAGCTACGCCGTGTCTCAGTCACTCATTCATTCACCAGTCACACCAGAGTTAACTTAGCTCATTCATACTTAGTTATCAATTTTACAACGCCTGATGGGTATATCCAAATTCAATGTCAACAATCCAGTAGCCGAGTTCAGTAGCAATAAATTCGTACCACCAGAAGTACAAAACTTATGTGGGTTACATAAATCTACCAATACCAGAAAGCACGTTATTGCAGAAGTACAAGGCTTAACCTGCGCCCATACCCATGTACTAAATACCAGAGTACACCACTCACAATGAGTGTGCACAAAACCAAAAGTACAAATGTTTATAAAAGCTTTGTACCAATACAGAACAACCAAGGTACACTACCCACGATGAGCGTGCTCCACCAGATGTATCCCTCAGGCACTAGTAGCCTGGATATGGCGCTCTGCGTAGGACGTCTCCTACAGCTTACGAGAACCCTCAAAATGACTGGTCTCAAATTCCAAAAGAGAAAACCAAAAAACTTAAAGAATATCTTTATTTCTTTAGATGGTCCTTGTCTGCTCCCGCAGTGATCCAACTGAGGCGAGGAGTCCCTCCGGAAAATCCTGGGGGTACCCTAGGGAGTCCTGTTCTCAGCGGGTCCTGCAGCCGAGCAGAGCGGGTCCCATCTGGGGTGCCGAATTGATGCTGTGAAAAGCCGAACTCAGGACTCAATAGTCTGAACGACTGTTAAGCAGGTACTCTTTATTGCAGTGCTGGACGCGCAGGGGCTCACTCCTCCTAATGTGTGTGCCTGCACAGGGTTAGTTGCACAATCTACACAAGCTCTACATACATATTAATTAGTCCATGCCCCCCAGATATACATATTCATTACTTTTCCAATAACTCATTATCATATGCAAATGTACATTGTGCATGCCTGCTGGTGTCTCTGGGTGGTCGTCAGGGGTCTCTGGATGAAGGACATACTCTTCCTCACTGTGCCCACTAGTTAACTGTCGCTTTTGCGCAAACTCAGTTCTGAGATCACGTATATACTGTCCTTGAGGGATAGCCTGTTCTGGTTTAGTGTTTGCTCTGCAGTTCCTTATCTTTATGGTTCTGTACATCTGCTTTTCTAAGGTCAAATGTTGTCATTATAAATTTTTGTTTAGGAGCTTCTTGTCTTGAAGCCTTTCTGACTCCCTCAAAGCAACAAGTTTTAGTCACAACAGCTCTAACTCTATCAATACAGCTTTTCGGGTGCCACGTGGGAATGGTCCCAGCCACAGTTAATTTACTGGTATAGGATAGCCCGTACTGTTGCTGTCCTTAAGATAAAATTAATGTCGCGTTAGAGTGGAAAATAAACATTCAGCTTGTCTTGTCAACACCTTTAAGAAGCCTGCATGGTTGACCAAATATTACTTCAGCAGGTAATAGCTGTATTACAGATCTTAGTTTTAGCATGGAAACAGGACTTCTCTCAGAATGGTGCCTTTAGGTACCTTCAAACCATCTCCCTCAAAGACCCTTATTTACCTTTTCTTGTCCTTGTTCTGAAATGGCAGGTGAAATCCAATTAATCATTACCAAGTTATTTGAAGCGGACAGCATATCTGAGCATTTACTGCTCTTGAGATCAATCATACTGATTAATAAATAACCTCAATTATTATAAAAAGCTATCTCCACATGAATAGGGGCAATTAACAAAGGTGTTACAGTGAAGATTTGTCTGAACTGGGTGTGGCAAGCAAGATAAGGCCCAGCTAATGAATAGTAAATAAAAGCTCTGCACATTTTTTGTACTACTGATCTGCTGTTGACTGTTCCTTTGAATTTTCTGTTCTGTAGGGTATTAAAGTTCATGTTTCCTCAAAATTTATTCTTCCTTTTTCATAATTTTTGTGTAAAATTTCAAGGCAGTTGTGCCAAAAGTTTTGTATAAATTTTGTAGTGTACAAAAAATAGCATCTTCTCAGCAAAACTGTATTTTTTAGGCTATATCAGCAAGGAATTAACAAAAACAAAGCCTAGCGTTTGCTCTGATCCTCTCGGATATCCACTTTTACCCCACTGGCTTTCAAAGCAGAATCACTCTGCTAAGCAAAACTGTCGGGATGTAACAGGGTGATGGACTTAACCAACCATGGATGTTGCTATACTCCTTGTACAGCCCTATCCAACTGGACATTAAGTCTGGGGATATGGAGTATACAAATCAGTGTATTCGTTGATCTGTATTTTAGTCCCTAGGTAATCATTAATGTGAACGAAATAATAGACAATGTGCTTCTGTCAGAAGAGGATGACAAAATGTGGTTTCGTGTAGCGGACTGAGAAAACTGGCCAGGACTGCCAAGATTAAGAGCCAAGCAGGTAAAAGGTAATTCTGGCATGGGGAGATCGCGACCACCGACTCACCGACCACCAACCCAAGTAATACCACCTACTCAAAAGAGAACAATGGGAAAGGACAACTGAGTCTGCGCAATAATTTACATGTGAAGCGAGCAAGTTTGTACCAATCACCAAAGAGAATACTATTGAATATGTATGGCTAAAATGAATATGTATATTTTTGGTCTACATAAATCATATGGGAAGGGTGTGCAAGGTATGCATGTTGGGTCGAGCAATCCCCATGCATCCGGCGCCGTGATTAAAGAATGCCTGCCTTTTAACACTACATTGTTGTTACAAGGTTTATTCCCAATTTCGGTGACAATGACAGCATGTACCTTGCAAGGAAGTTGTAAAGATAATTCACATTAGAGATGGTGAAATACTCAGACTTCATAAATGGATCTAAAATAAATGTGCTGGTTTTGAACATTAAACTGTGATCTGAATGTCTGTTGGCTTTCTTTTTCAGGATGGTCTGTGCTGGTGAAGAATGTTTCCACAGCACAGTAGTTTCCAAGGCAGAAGGTGCTTTACTTGCCTGATTTTTAGCTTTTTTAATCAGTTTTCCACCCTCAGATCCATAGGGCTGGGTTTCAGCCCTGCAAAGCAGTTTGTATGTAAGTAGATAAAGACCCATGAGTTAACCGAGCTGCGAGGTTTTTAAAGAAAAATTTTTCCAGGAACACCCTCCTAACGTAGAGCTGGTCACCCCCTCCATCCATGGCGGGCAGCAGGACAATCAGTATTTGCAGCCTGTAACAACCTGATGTAATTTCACAAAAGGTTGCATTTCTTAAAGCTATCTGTTGGCAAAACTCACCTGTTTTTCCATGCTTTCTTCAAGGTTCATCACCATCTACTTATGAGATTGTCATGGTGTCTCTCAGTGGAAGCCTCTTACTGTAGGTTGCTGTCAGCGTAGCAGTAACCATTCTCTGGAGGTGAGTGTTAGGGCAGTAGGAGAGGAACCAAGGTTGCCAAGGAAATGCGTGCAGTGATGAATTCCTGCAGGAGGCAACTGTGATCAGGGAGCCCATGGGAAGAGCCTGCCAAGCGCCTGTGCTTCTTAGGGTCCTCCCAGGCTCTTTCTCCATCAGCCTGCAGCAGGGTGCATCAACAGTGGCTGGAGACTTGCTAGGGTGGGTGCTTGGGTAATACCAGTGTAGGGCAGTGAGATCTGGTTTTGTTTTATATCTGGTCCAAATTCTTCTCCCCCTCCCCAGCTTTTATATATATAATGTATTGTAAAATTATTGAGGAAAATTAAGAGACCCAAGCTCCTAATTTCTCACTACTGCCAACATTTTCATTTTTTTCAAGAACAACCTGAAGTCATGAGAAGAGGGACATTCCTTGAGGTGTTTATTTCTATGATGAAAAAGTAAACCATAATGTTTTGAGAAATCTCTTCAAAGAAAAGTTTTGGTCAGCTTTACTTGGAATGCAATTAGCCAAATGGAGGAGGGTGACGGGGTCATAAGATGTGTTTTATGCTAAAGGACAAAAAATTAGGGGGAGTGGAAAAGGTCAGCTCCATAATTAATTAAATCAGCTCTATCCCAGCTATCAGGTCTGTACTGCCATTAGTTATATCCTGTTATTAATTGGATTGGGTTCAAAATACAAACAGCTCTTCATGCTTATCTAACACCTCATGACTGTTTTGCTCCATTTCTGCTGTGCCAGGCGCTGCACATCAAATTATTCCTTCAAAGATCTCAGTACACCTGTGGTGGTGGAAAATATTACAATGACAAACAATATCTCCGATAAGATTTCAACAGTGGATTTGACTGGCCCGGTATGTCTAAGTTATATATCTGACAAGGGAACTGTATCCCTGGAGTTTGCCATCTCTGAAGAGACAATTTCCAGTTCTGAGTTACCGTTCTCCTTTGCTGTCTCGATAACACCCCCCGATTCAGCCCCAGAGCAGTGATGGCCCACAGCTTCTTCCAGCTGCAGCTTTCTTCCAGAGAGAAGAGTGGATGAAGGACTCGGAGGTGTATGCTGGCGAATGACGGACTGACATTCCCCATGTCATTTTCTTTGCCATGGCTTCAGACTGTCAACTTGTACCACAGCAGTATTAGAAAATGCAGGAAAATTGAAATTTTTTATGGAAGTGGAGAAAAAGCATAGATATATGTACCTTATCTCTGTCATGTGTTGTGTTAAAAATTTACTGTAGACACATACATCCTTCCATATTATCTCTTCCTGTGGGATGAGTCATGGGAAAAAATGCGTGGGGGGGATTTCTGGTAATTTTTACAAAGATTTCCCAATCCCTCTGACTCACATGTGAATACCACATGTTATGCCGAGACCTAACCTTTTGCAGATGGTTTCCTACTAGCTGTACATCTCTGTGGCTACGCTAATGTTACTGGATGGTTTGCAGTTTCTTAAGTCACCAGCTTTGTGATTTTTTTTTTTTATCTGCCCACTTTTACAGCCTGAAGGACGATACTGTCTATTAATCTTTAAACCAAGTGCTGCAAATTTCCCAGCACTGACGACCTCTGCCACTGGCGTGACACCAGCTTGCTAAGGAACAAGCCTGGCTGTTCTCCCCATTCAGGTGACAGTTACAGAGGACAGGTTAGTCTGAGATCTGGCATGGAGAGGGATGGGCATGCTCCCTGGGTCTGGCCAGCCTAGTCCAACTTCATGCCCTTTGCTCACTGCTGCTAGGAACCCAGCAAGAGCTGTGGGGTATATAATTTTCCATTTATCTTACCAACTTTCTTGGCCTACCTCTTGCATGTTTCCCATACAAGTAGATGGAAAGCAGGAGAAAAGCCCTTTGACCAATAGGTATTCCTCCAAAAGGGGTCTGGCATGGTCCATTCCTCCTTTGTGCTCACATGTCGCAGAGCACTGAAAGTTATCTGCAGAATCATAGAATCATTAAGGCTGGAAAAGACCCTTAAGATCATTGAGTCCAACCACTAACCTATCACTGCCAAGTCCACCACTAAACCATATCCTCAAGCACCACATCTACCCTTCTTTTGAATACCTCCAGGGATGGAGACTCAACCACCTCCCTGGGCAGCCTGTTCCAATGCCTGACAACCCTTTCGGTGAAGAAGTGTTTCCTAATATCCAACCTAAACTTCCCCTGATGCAGCTTGAGGCTATTTCCTCTCGTCCTATCGCTTGTTACTAGGGAGAAGAGACCAACCCCTGCCTCGCTACAACCTCTTTTCAGGTAGTTGTAGAGAGCGATAAGGTCTCCCCTCAGCCTCCTTTTCTCCAGGCCAGAAAACCAGAAACACAAACGATATAGCCGCTCACCACCCGCTGACCGACACTGCCTGTCCCCGAGCCGTGATTGCTGCCTCCCTCCCCTGGCCAGCTCCTCCCACTTAACATACTGGGCATGACGTTACATGATATGGAATATCCCTTTGGCCAGTTGGAATCCGCTCTCTTAGCTGTGCCCCCTCCCCTCCCAGCTTCTTGTGCACCCGGCAGAGCATGGGAAGCTGGAAAAGTCCTTGACTGGTACAAGCACTACCCAGCAACAACCAAAACATCAGTGTGTTATCAACATTGTATTCATACTAAGTCCAAAGCACAGCACTATGCCAGCTGCAGTGGAGAAAATTAACTCTATCCTAGCTAAAACCATGACAGGGAGGTTTAGATTGGATATTGGGTAAAATGTCTTCACCGAAAGGGTTGTCAAGCATTGGCACAGGCTGCCCAGAGAGGTGGTGGAGTCACCATCCCTGGAGGTGTTCTGAAAACATGTAGACGTGGCACTTCAGGACATGGTTTAGGAGGCATGGGGGTGTTGGGTTGGCAGTTAGACATGATGATCCTAGAGGTCTTTTCCAAGCTTAATGATTCAATGATTCTATGATTCTATAGTGAAAGTAATGCTCTCAGGGCTCATGTTTCCACACAGGAGACCTAAGGTCCACCAAATGTGTGAACGGGAAGGCTACGGCCTATGCATTTCCTCCTCTTCCAGGCTTGGATGAGGCCAGACGTTCACTGTGGAAGCTGTTTATGGAGAGTCTGGCCCCAGCAGGATGTGCTGTGACACCAATATGCTCATGTAAGCCCCCATATGTGACACTTATCAAAACTGACTTAGGACAGGCACAGAAAGATGAGGCTCTCCTGCACAGATCCATGCAGGCGTTAAGCATTTCAGAGACTTGAGTGAAAATCCATGTGCTGTGCTACAAAGGCAGTCAGACTTCAGTTACCATTACAACACCTCTGGATTTGTCCCAAAAGGGGAATTTGAGTAACTTTTCTATTAGCAGAGATGGAAACCAGACCTGATTCTGAAGCTGCGGGGAGACATTGGCCATCCCTGGCAGAGGCTTGTCTGCAGCAGGGTGCTTTCTCCTCTGACATTAGCCATATTCCCATTCAAAACATTGCTACTGATGCCATTTTCCATGGTCCAATGGAAACACATGCTTGTGTGTCCGTGGTGGCAAAGACCAACCCCTTGCCCATAACAGCTTGTGCCATATTGGTCCCCCTCTTTCCGTACCTCTACTCAGTAAGCTGCTCCTGCCTGTCCACAGCCCGTAACACCCGCCTCAGGTTCCCCTTCTCTTTGCTCTCCTTAATACCCCTGCTCTTTCTTCATGCTGCTCACCGCACAGAGACAAAATCCACCACCCCCTTGTCAAAATTCATGGAGCTGTTTCCTCATCCTCCTGTAAATCCCTCCTTAAGACCCGCTGCTGCCTCAACGCCTGCAAATCCTGCCTGCCTGTCAGCGGTAAGGCAGGGCTAAGCACAGACTTCCAGTTCTCCGACAAAGTCTATTTGTTTTCTTGCTGCCCTGTTCCCTGTGTTGGCCTGCTTTTGATATCCGCTATTTTCCAGCTGAGGCATGGACTGGAAAATCCCTCCACCTGTCATCTGTGAAAAATACCGATACGGTACTGAGCGTAACGGGCTTTGGTTCTGGACTGGTGTATTCCAGCACGAACACAATGCAAATGGTGATTGGGGTGAAGATGCCGATAATTGTGGTACAATATAATGTAACATAATACTGTACTATTGATAACAACGAGATGAACAGCAGTGCATGTGTGCATGCACGCACTAAACAAATTATATTTAAAGGCTGTTATGGTTACAGATCCAAGCACGATAAACTTAGGAAACAGCATCAATAAATTTCTGTGTAAATTCGAAATGTTGTACTTGCTTTTCCTTTGTTCTTCAGTCGCCTTTTGTGTATGGAGCCATATTAACGTCCTCTCAAGGTACAATTCTTAGGAAAGCTGGCAGGCAATGTTTTTGAAGGGGATGGCTATGCACTTTCCAAATAAGCAAGGGCAGCAAGGGCAGAGATGATACTGCGCAGCACGTTTGGAGTCACGGATAAGACAAAGATCTTTTCTGTATATAGCTGCTGAAGGGTAAGAACTAGTGTGCTGGTTTTGGCTGAGAAGGGGTTAATTCTCCTCCCTGGCAGGGGGGTCGATTACCTTTCCAGCTTCCAGCAGAGCGCATCGGCGGGGGGCTGGGAGGGGCAGGGCCATGATGGGGGCGGCTGACCCCAACTGGCCAATGGCATGTTCATTCCTGTGCTGGTTTTGGCTGAGAAGGGGTTAATTCTCCTCACTGTGGGGGTCAGCTACCTTTCCAGCTTCCCGCGCTCTGCCGCGTGGCGTGGCAGGGGGGGCTGGGAGGGGCAGGGCCATGGTGGGGGCGGCTGACCCCGACTGGCCAATGGCAGGTTCATTCCATACCATGTGACACCATGACCAGTATATTGAGGGGGGGGCAGTGGCAGCGGCAGCGGGCAGGCGGCGCGGCGTCGGGTCGGCGGGCGGCTGCGGTGCGTGCGGTTTGTTCCGGCGGTTCGTTCCCCCTCTCCCCTCCCTTCCCCCTCCCCCGGGGCTTTGCGCCTCTCGTTGTTCTCCTTTACATTGCATTTCTACTGTTGTTTCTTTTAATTTTCATTATTAAACTGTTCTTATCCCAACCCACGAGCGTTACCCTTCTGATTCTCTCCCCCATCTACCGGTGGGGGAGTGAGCGAGCGACTGTGTGGGGCTGAGCTGCCGCTAAACCACGACAGTCTTTTTGGCGCCCAACGTGGGGCTCAAGGGTTGGAGATAACAACAGCTGCTGGTCCCAGCACCATGTTGTCCTTTTTGCAGTTGGTGTTAAAAATCGGTGTTGGTTGTTTGAGTCTGCTGTGTTCTGCTGTGATTAGTAATGTTTTGCCTACGAGATTTGTTATACAAACACTCGTTTTCAGCTTTATCTGGTATTTGGGGTTTTTGCTGAAACCGTTACTGTACTTCGGATACCACCTTGTTGAGGCAATTAGCAATTATACCTCCTCCTCTGAGAGATTTTATATGGAGGAAATACAGAATAATACCTTTGCAACTTTGTTCTATGATGTCTGTGCCTTTGTTACAACAACGTTTTTGTATCTTGAACATCCTTGGGTGGTTAAGGTGCAGTCATTGTTAGTTTTTGGGCATGTTGTTTTGGTTTTGACTAAGCAACTTAAGAATATCACCCAGAAATCTGCCCCGAGGCTTGATAGTTACGAGTGGCAGGGCATGTGGGATAGCATGGGCAAATACCTAGGGCAGTGGGCACCCCCAGTGTTTTGGAGTTTCACCCCCGAGCAAGTGCAGAATCCTAAAAAACTAGTAGAATATTTGGAGAAAGTATGTTGTTACGCTGGGAACTCCAGAGAGACACAGATAACTGCAACGTGCTGGGGTCTGGCCCATGCATACCGAGCCCTGCTCAACAGTATTCAGTGCCCCCAGGGGGAAGAGAATGTCTCTGGATTGAAATGCAAAGTGACTGGCACTGTAGACAATCCAGCCCTGACAACAGGCACTGCAGCCACTCAAACCCCCACAACAAGTACTGGAGCTAGCTCAGAAAATAAACCCGTACCAGTATCAGTTGCCCCCATACATAAGACGAAATATTGGAAGCGGACATCAACTCGTTTAGAACGGGATGATGAAGAACCAGGGCCATCGCGGGGAGAGGAGGGAGAAGTAATAAATGAAATAGAGACCACCCGATCCCTGTCCTTAAGCGAGTTGCGAGATATGCGAAAAGATTATAGCCGTCGTTCAGGTGAGCACATTGCCACCTGGCTGCTCCGATGCTGGGATAATGGGGCCAGTAGCCTGGAACTAGAGGGAAAAGAAGCCAAACAATTGGGATCCCTTTCTGGGGAAGGGGGCGTTGACAAAGCAATTGGAAAAAAACCACAAGCCCTCAGCCTCTGGAGGCGACTCCTGTCTGGAGTGAAGGAAAGGTATCCCTTTAAAGAAGATGTTACATATCGCCCAGGAAAATGGACAACTATGGAGAAAGGCATCCAGTATCTCAGGGAATTAGCTGTGTTTGAGGTGATTTATGGTGACCTGGATGATCAACGGTCATCCAAAGATCCAGATGAAGCCGAGTGCACACGACCCATGTGGCGGAAGTTTGTACGGAGCGCACCATCTTCGCATGCAAACTCATTGGCAGTGATGTCCTGGAAAGATGACGAGACACCAACGGTGGCAGAGGTGATAGATAGACTCCGGGATTACGACACAAATATCTCTTCCTCGCTTGTCTCTGCTGTGGAGAAACTATCCCAAGAGGTCCAGCAACTCAAAGAAGATCTGTCCTACTCCCCACCTCGACAGAGCAGTGTCTCAGCTGTTAGGAATAAGCGTCCTTTGGCTCAAAGAAGGGGATACACACCACGGGCCACCCTATGGTTCTACCTGCGTGACCACGGAGAGGACATGATGAGGTGGGATGGCAAGCCTACTTCGACCCTACAGGCACGAGTACATGAACTGCAAGGAAGAACAGTCACTCAGGGAGGCTCTTCCAGGAAAGCTGCTGCTCCAGTTTCCAGCGAGCAAGTCCCCAGACAGAGGAGTAGAAGCGCAGATTTTATTTCTAAGTGTAATAGAGGGACTCCTGATTCACATTTACAGGAAGTGAGTTGTGACTGCCATGATCAGGACTAGAGGGGCCCTGCCTCCAGCCGGGTGGAGGAAAGGGATAACCGGGCTTACTGGACTGTGTGGATCCGATGGCCTGGCACGTCCGACCCACAGGAGTATAAAGCTTTAGTGGACACCGGCGCACAGTGCACCTTAATGCCATCAAACTATATAGGGGCAGAACCCATCAGCATTGCTGGAGTGACAGGGGGATCTCAAGAGCTAACTGTATTGGAGGCCGAAGTGAGCCTAACTGGCAATGAGTGGCAGAAGCACCCCATTGTGACTGGCCCAGAGGCTCCGTGCATCCTTGGTATAGACTACCTCAGGAGAGGGTATTTCAAGGACCCAAAAGGTTACAAGTGGGCTTTTGGTGTAGCTGCCTTGGAGACGGAGGAAACTGAACAGCTGTCTACCTTGCCCGGTCTCTCAAAGGACCCTTCTGTGGTGGGGTTGCTGAAGGTCAAAGAACAACAGGTGCCAATCGCCACCACAACAGTGCACCGGCGGCAATATCGCACCAACAGAGACTCTCTGATCCCCATCCATAAACTCATTCACCAACTGAGGAGCCAAGGAGTCATCAGTAAGACCCACTCACCCTTTAACAGTCCCATATGGCCAGTCCGGAAGTCTAATGGAGAGTGGAGACTAACAGTAGACTATCGTGGCCTGAATGAAGTCACTCCACCGTTGAGTGCTGCTGTGCCAGACATGCTAGAACTTCAATACGAACTGGAGTCCAAGGCAGCCAAGTGGTATGCCACAATTGATATTGCTAATGCATTCTTCTCAATCCCTCTGGCAGCAGAGTGCAGGCCACAGTTTGCTTTCACATGGAGGGGCGTCCAGTACACCTGGAATCGACTGCCCCAGGGGTGGAAACACAGTCCTACCATTTGCCATGGACTGATTCAGACTGTACTGGAACAGGGAGAAGCTCCAGAACACCTTCAATACATTGATGACATCATTGTGTGGGGCAGCACAGCAGAAGAAGTTTTTGAGAAAGGTGAGAAAATAGTCCAAATCCTTCTGAAAGCTGGTTTTGCCATAAAACAAAGTAAGGTGAAGGGACCTGCACGAGAAATCCAGTTCTTAGGAATTAAATGGCAAGATGGTCGTCGTCAGATTCCAATGGATGTGATCAACAAAATAGCAGCCATGTCTCCACCAACTAGCAAAAAGGAAACACAAGCTTTCTTGGGCGTTGTGGGTTTTTGGAGAATGCATATTCCAAATTACAGTCTGATCGTGAGCCCTCTCTATCAAGTGACCCGGAAAAAGAATGATTTCAAATGGGGCCCTGAGCAACGACAAGCCTTTGAACAGATTAAACGAGAAATAGTCCATGCAGTAGCTCTTGGGCCAGTCCGGGCAGGACAAGATGTAAAAAATGTGCTCTACACTGCAGCCGGGGAGAATGGCCCTACCTGGAGTCTCTGGCAGAAAGCACCTGGGGAGACCTGGGGTCGACCCCTAGGGTTTTGGAGTCGGGGATACAGAGGGTCTGAAGCCCGCTATACTCCAACTGAAAAAGAGATATTGGCAGCATATGAAGGGGTTCGAGCTGCTTCAGAAGTGGTTGGTACTGAAGCACAGTTGCTCCTGGCACCCCGACTGCCAGTGCTGGGCTGGATGTTCAAAGGAAACATCCCCTCTACACACCATGCAGCTGATGCTACGTGGAGTAAATGGGTTGCACTGATCACCCAGCGGGCTCGAGTAGGAAACCCCAGTCGCCCAGGAATCTTGGAAGTGATTATGGACTGGCCAGAAGGCAAAGATTTTGGATTATCACCAGAGGAGGAGGTGACACGTGCTGAAGAAGCCCCACTGTATAACAAACTGCCAGAAGATGAGAAGCAATATGCCCTGTTCACTGATGGGTCCTGTCGCCTTGTGGGAAAGCACCGGAGATGGAAGGCTGCTGTATGGAGTCCTACACGACAAGTAGCAGAAACTGCTGAAGGAGAAGGTGAATCGAGCCAGTTTGCAGAGGTAAAGGCCATCCAGCTGGCCTTAGACATCGCTGAACGGGAAAAGTGGCCAGTGCTCTATCTCTATACTGACTCCTGGATGGTGGCAAATGCCTTGTGGGGCTGGCTGCAGCAATGGAAGCAAAGCAACTGGCAGCGCAGAGGCAAACCCATCTGGGCTGCCACATTGTGGCAAGATATTGCTGCCCGGGTAGAGAAACTGGTTGTAAAGGTACGGCATGTGGATGCTCACGTCCCCAAGAGTCGGGCCACTGAAGAACATCGAAACAACCAGCAGGTAGATCGGGCTGCCAAGATTGAAGTGGCTGAGGTGGATCTGGACTGGCAGCATAAGGGTGAACTATTTCTAGCTCGGTGGGCCCACGACACCTCAGGCCATCAAGGGAGAGATGCAACATACAGGTGGGCTCGTGATCGAGGGGTGGACTTGACCATGGATATTATTGCACAGGTTATCCACGAATGTGACACATGCGCTGCAATCAAGCAAGCGAAGCGGGTAAAGCCTCTGTGGTATGGGGGACGATGGCTGAAATATAAATATGGGGAGGCCTGGCAAATTGACTATATCACACTCCCACAGACCCGCCAAGGCAAGCGCCATGTGCTTACAATGGTAGAAACAACGACTGGCTGGCTGGAAACATATCCTGTCCCCCACGCCACTGCCCGGAACACTATCCTGGGTCTTGAGAAACAAGTCCTGTGGCGACATGGCACCCCAGAGAGGATTGAGTCAGACAATGGGACTCATTTCCGAAATAGCCTCATAGACACCTGGGCCAAAGAGCACGGCATTGAGTGGGTGTATCACATCCCCTATCACGCACCAGCCTCTGGGAAAATTGAAAGGTACAATGGACTGTTAAAAACCACACTGAGAGCAATGGGGGGTGGGACATTCAAGCACTG
Source organism: Phalacrocorax aristotelis (assembly GCF_949628215.1). Lineage (NCBI taxonomy): Eukaryota > Metazoa > Chordata > Aves > Suliformes > Phalacrocoracidae > Phalacrocorax > Phalacrocorax aristotelis. Next base: position 4,568,605 of record NC_134310.1, on the reverse strand, counting down.
GGATACACATTTAGCAAAAGCCACGTGGTTAGTCAACACGAGGGGATCTGCCAACCGAGCTGGCCCTGCCCAGTCAGAAATCCTACATACTGTGGAAGGGGATAGAGTCCCTGTAGTGCACACAAAAAGTATGCTGGGCAAAACAGTCTGGGTTCTTCCTGCCTCTGGCAAAGGCAAACCCATTCGTGGGATTGTTTTTGCTCGAGGACCTGGGTGCACTTGGTGGGTGATGCGGGAGGATGGAGAAATCCGATGTGTGCCTCAAGGGGATTTGATTTTGGGTGAAAACAGTCAATGAACTGAATGGCACAATGTGAACTGCTATATAATATTGTGTGTCACCTCTGTGTTGTATCAATGATATCAGAGTACGAGCCTCCCAACCCATGGAAGATCAACTATGAAACAAGCCGTGCAGCAGTGACAGAACGATGACTGACTCGGTATGCAGCAACCCAACGCCACACACCATCTCTCCCACCCGGAAAGACTGATACAACAGATGGAGCCCAGAGTCATGGACTGCGTGAACTCAATGGACATTTTAATGGACATTTTACAGGGAAGATCCATGAACTAAGGGAATGATGTCTGTGTATTATGTTAAAGGATGGGAAGGGGAGGGGTGGTGGTTGGTACGGTTGTATTGCATCATATGGGACCTGGGCATGGTGTAAGTGGTATGGAATAAGGGGTGGAGAATGTGCTGGTTTTGGCTGAGAAGGGGTTAATTCTCCTCACTGTGGGGGTCAGCTACCTTTCCAGCTTCCCGCGCTCTGCCGCGTGGCGTGGCGGGGGGGCTGGGAGGGGCAGGGCCATGGTGGGGGCGGCTGACCCCGACTGGCCAATGGCAGGTTCATTCCATACCATGTGACACCATGACCAGTATATTGAGGGGGGGGCAGTGGCAGCGGGCAGGCGGCGCGGCGTCGGGTCGGCGGGCGGCGAGCGGCTGCGGTGCGTGCGGTTTGTTCCGGCGGTTCGTTCCCCCTCTCCCCTCCCTTCCCCCTCCCCCGGGGCTTTGCGCCTCTCGTTGTTCTCCTTTACATTGCATTTCTACTGTTGTTTCTTTTAATTTTCATTATTAAACTGTTCTTATCCCAACCCACGAGCGTTACCCTTCTGATTCTCTCCCCCATCTACCGGTGGGGGAGTGAGCGAGCGACTGTGTGGGGCTGAGCTGCCGCTAAACCACGACAATTCCATACCATGTGACACCATGACCAGTATATTAAGGGGGGGCAGTTTACGGCTCGGGAGAGGTACGGCATCGGGTGGTGAGTGGCTGTGTTGTGTGCGGTTTGTTTCGGCGGTTCATTCCCCCCCCGGTTTTGTGCCTCTCGTTGTTCTCCTTTACGTTGCATTTTTGTTGTTTCTTTTAATTTTAATTATTAAACTGTTCTTATCTCAACCCACGAGCGTTACCCTTCTGATTCTCTCCCCCATCTACCGGTGGGGGAGTGAGCGAGCGACTGTGTGGGGCTGAGCTGCCAGCTAAACCACGACAACTAGATACTAATTCTCTCAAATGTACAAAACCTTATTGCGTTCACAGCTTTGGTGTTAAAACAAACTGGCAATTAAATCAGTTAAATATTTGATTTGTGTTTACCAGGGATGTGTTATGCCTGTAGGATGTGTTGTTAACCTTTGCAGCAGTTCAACAGTGCAATAGGTGTGATGGCTAAAGGATGACAAAGGCTTTAGTTTAACTGTGGAATGTAACTATGAGATTTATTTGTAGCACGTAACTGAGCTGCAGAACCTAAATTTTTCACACAGAATTTTCCAGTTACTGGGGTTACTCATGGCAGGTATGTAGTAGGCAGGTGTAAGGACTCAGCTCCTTGATTCAATACCTCGTTCTGCATAGCATCATGGTTTGTGTCCGTTCAGAGCCCCATTAAGGCAAAACCATGATGTAGCAAGCTTCCTTCTGGACTCTGACGGGGTCTAAAGTTTGTTCATCTTCAGCTCACAAGGTATTACCAGGGCCACGGGGAAATATCTAAAGGAGGAAATTGTCAAAGCTATTTCAGGAAATAAACTCAGAGGATGGTGGCAAGTGAGGCAAAGGATGTAGAGACTGAAGTTGTGAGAAGCCTTCCTTTGACCTGGTATTTGCTCACCAGGAATAAACTAATGTAATTCTGCAAACTTGCACACAACAAGCTCGGGTCTTGTTAACCACAGAGGATAGTTAGACCCAAGGAGCAATGCTCTGTCTGACATTGACCAATAAACCAAGAGAATAAAAAAATACCAAGGTCTTCACAATACTTCACCAGCCTGAAGTTTAATCCTTTGACATCTGTAAGGTGGTTTAAAACTCTCCTTTATGGTGATTGACTGTGCTCTGCAGATGACACCACAGGAATTTACTGCACTGAAACATAACACCTTAATGAAGACAAGAAAAAATGCTTTCCTTCTAATGCAAGCAACTTTGTCTGGTTTTCCCTTTAACCATGTAACACAATAATTCAGGGACAGGACTTGTGTGGTTGTTAAGTTGCCATGATGGATTTTACAAAGCAGAAAATAATGTCAAGTTTATGTATGTGTGGTAGAAGCTGCTCTTTGGAAATACATCTTAATTATGGGTAAAAATACTAAGCCATAACTTGTATACTTATTTTAAAAACTTAATTTTTTTTCAGCACCATGATTCTAAACATTAGCACTTCACTGAGGTTAGTATTTATAGGCTGGATACTGTAAGGAGGTAGCCCAGGAAATGTTACTTGATGATGGTGGTTATTAGACATGCCTATTTGTGACCCCTCATATTTATCGCTATTTAATTATAGAATGATGGCCATAATGCCCTAAATTATGTCTGAGAACAAAAGGCAATTCCATTTGTGAGACCATTATATGCCAACACTTGCAACTTCTTAAAAAATAGTAATGACTTCTGGGATGAAATCTTTTCGGCCCCATGTTGACTTTCTCTGTGTGTATGGAGTCTAGTAAAAGTCAAGATCAGCCTTTTTTATTATTTACAGACATGCGGAAAAAGATGGTTTGAATGATTTTTAAAAGCTTTTTGTAAATGTTGGGGGTCCCTGGGTAACTAGAAATGGCTCCATTTTAAAATGTTAAACTGATAGTTTTTAGGAGACTTGTAGTTACACTGAATTTAAAAATCTAGATGAAAAATAAAGAAGTTATGTTGGAATTCCTGAGCTTGCCAGTGTGTGTTGGCATGTGCCAGTACCCTTGAGTACTGCCACTAACTGCTGACATACAGGAAGTTAATCGTACACGTTTGCAGAATCAGAGCTGACATTTGGAAGTACTTTGAGCTTTCAGAAATTATATAAAATTATATTAGAATTAAAAATAATATAAAAAAACACTTCGGCATATGCTTAAATAATAGTGATCTCACTGGAATCCCAATAGAAGATTTACTCACTTCCCTGAATTGAGACTGTATTTCTTTTCAAGACTGAAATGACAAATACTTTTGACCAGATGACAAAACTCTGATAAATATGTTTGATTTTTGTTTCCTGTTCTACCTCCCTTATGTAATATTAGTAATTTTGGGGGTAAGTTAGTAACAAAATATGCTATGGCTCTAATGATGGGGTGCTTTCTCTTGCTTCCAGCTGTTAAAATGTAATGTAAATTTAATAGAAATGGTTATTTAGATGCATATCACATCATCGACTGTACTGAAGCAAGTGTTTCTGAAAGGAAAGTCAAAGATGAGAAGAAGCTGAGGTGTGGGTTTCTTCATGGCTAATTTGCATGGCGCCTGAGCATCTGTCCATCGTCCAGTCCCGATGCTCAATTCACTGCTGAAGTACCAGATCATCTCAGGCTTGCCGGTGAGTGGCTCTTAACCCAGAGCTGAAACGTGGAGATATAATATTGATACACTGTGAATAATTTACCCAAATCGTATCAGAAGTCTGTGACAGGGCAAGGAATCGGGATGGGGTCTTGCCAGCCCAGTGCATTAAGCACAAAGTTATTTCTGTCATGGTGTATGAGTCTAATAACCATCAAAGCGCAATGATTATGCAAATCGTTGCACTCTGATTGAGTAATAAAAGCTATCGACCATCCAGAGTTAAGGGGTTTGTGTATTGTATGATTACTGAGAAATAAAATCAGAGTGATTATGCAAATCACCCCCTTCAGCCAATCGGACTGCAAGGTGCAAAGGAAAAAAAATATTTATGTACCATAACTGTGTAGTGTATCCCTGAGCTCTGGTTATTATTATTTTTGTTATTTGACTGCAGAAGTACCCAGAGGCCCCGATCAATCAGATATAATTGTTTTCTTTTGGATTCTGCTAAGAATCTTGACTTCTGCAGTCATTACATTTTGGATAAACAACAATTGGGCTCTGAGCTGATTTCCTGCTGGAAGAAAAAATGTAAATCAACATGTAGTGAAAAAATACGGGGGGGCAGGGGGGAAAGAACCCATATATTGTCCATAAAATTAAATGCAAAAGAACATATTTTTGTATAGAATAGAATCATTAAGGTTGGAAAAGACCTCTAGGATCATCAAGTCCAACTGCCAACCCAATACCACCAGGCTTCCTAAACTATGTCCCAAAGTGCCATGTCTACATGTTTTTTGAACACCCGCAGGGATGGTGACTCCACCTCTCTGGGCAGCCTGTGCCAATGCCTGACCACTCTTGCAGTAAAGACATTTTTCCTACTATCCAATCTAAACCTCCCCTGATGCAGCTTGAGGCCGTTTCCTCTCGTCCTGTCACTAGTGACTTGGGAGAAGAGACCAACACCCACCTCACTATAACCTCCTTTCAGGTAGTTGTAGAGAGCGATAAGGTCTCCCCTCAGCCTCCTCTTCTCCAGGCTAAACAACCCCAGCTCCCTCAGCCGCTCCTCATAAGACCTGCTCTCCAGACCCTTCACCAGCTTCATTGCCCTTCTCTGGGCACGCTCCAGCACCTCAATGCCCCTCTTGTAGCGAGGGGCCCAAAACTGAAAAGAATATTTGAAGTGTGGCCTCACCAGTGCTGAGTACAGGGGCACCATCACTTCCCTGCTACTGCTGGCCACGCTATTCCTGATACAAGCCAGGATGCTGTTGGCCTCCTTGGCCACCTGGGCACACTGCTGGCTCGTGTTCAGCTGGATGTTGAACAGCACCCCCAGGTCCTTCGCCGCCGGGCAGTTTTCCCAAGGTACTTTCCCCCAAGCCTGTAGTGTTGTATGGGGTTGTTGTGACCCAAGGGCAGGACCTGGCACTTGGCCTTGTTAAACCTCATACAATTGGCCCTGGCCCGTTGATCCAGCCTGTCCAGGTCCCTCTGCAGAGCCTTCCTACCCTCGAGCAGATCGACACTTTTGCCCAGCTTGGTGTCATCTGCAAACTTACTGACGGTGCACTCAATACCCTCATCCAGATCATTGATAAAGATATTAAACAGAACTGGGCCCAAATCTGAGCTCTGGGGAACACCACTTGTGACCGGTCGCCAACTGGATTTGGCTCCATTCACCACAACTCTCTGGGCTCGGCCATCCAGCCAGGTTTTTACCCAGAGAAGAGTACACCTGTCCAAGCTATGAGCCACCAGCTTCTCTAGGATGCTGTGGGTGACAGTGTCAAAGGCTTTACTAAAGCCCAAGTCGATGGGCCGTGAAAAGCGGTGCGCAGGGCTTGCCACAGGCGAGGGCGGGCTCTGCGTGTGCCGTGAGGTACACACCCACACCTCATTCCTGCCCTCAACGGGGACCCGGCGGCCGTGGCGGGAAAACCGGCGGCGGAGGCCTCGCCCCCCGCCCCGTCCCCTCCCTCTGCCCCAGACCACGCCCCCCACCCCCCGCCTCGCCCCGCCCGCTCGGGTGGCGGGTCCCGGCCCGGCGGCGCAGCGCGCCATGGCCTTCACCCTTTACTCGCTGCTGCAGGCTGCTCTCTTCATCGTCAATGCTGTGGTCGTGCTGCATGAGGAGCGCTTCCTCCGTCACGGTGAGCCCACACCGAGGAGGGGGGAGCGGGCCCGCCGTCCCGGCCTGGCCAAGGGGGGGGGGAGGGGGAGGAGAAGAAGAAGAAGGAGGAGGGAGGCCTGGTAGAGGGAGGTGTCTCGTCCCCGTTTGCGCCGCCTGTCAGGATGTGGCGATGGTGTGAGGTGGTGTCTTTCAGTTTGTCGTGCCTTTTTTTTTGACGAGAGAGCGCTTCCTTCCCAGCCTTTGCAGGCTTCGGCGGTGCTGAAGGAAGGTCCCCGAAGTTGGGCGTCCTCCTCCTTTAAAAGAAAACAAAACACAGAAAAGCCACCACAAAACCCAAAAGCCACTGATGCAAAGATCTACAAAGCCCCAGAAAAAATCACCAACGATCCAAGGTTTCCCAATTTCCTGATCCAGAAAGTCCCACCTTCTCCAAGCCAGACTGAGCCTGGATTTTTGGCAGGGGTGTGGATAGTTATCCCTTCCTCCTGGTCTCTGGGAGGATTCACTGCGAGGGACCTGCTCGGTTTGGGTTTGGGGTTTTCTTTTGCTTTCCTGACGAGCAGCAGCTCGAGGAAAAGGGAGGTGTGAGGGCTAACAGGGTGGGTCAAGCCACTTGTTGGCCCCAGGAGGCTTGGGAATAACTCCAGGCTCACCGGAATGGGAGAGGAGTCACCTACCGCCCCCAGCCAGGTGCCAGAAGAGGGAGGGTGACAAAAAAAGGCAAAAAAAAAAATCACTCAGAAGTTGTTTATAGAGAAAAGAAACTTGCAGGTTGCACAGTACAGCTTCACGTACTGCCAGCTGCTCCCTTCTCCACTCTGCTTGTCCCCCAGCAGGTCAGGACTCAAAAATCCCTGCTCCTGTCGCTGGGACCGTGTTCTTTGCCTCCCCACAGTGGGTAGGGAAGGGGTTTTCTCCCTTGAAGGGCTCTGTAAACCCGCAGTACTTCTGTGGCCCTTTGAAAAGTTTCCAAATATTTTTTTTTTAATAGCAGTTACCAAAAAATCATCATCCGGATTTGGAATCTGTGCTGAGCGCTTCCTGTTCTGCAGCTGGTTTCTCAGTGCTGAAGCATCGCTTCATACATGACACTTGCTTTTTTATCTCCTGGTAAAGGACGGCGAACAGATGTAGTTTGTTTGGTTTTACTCCAGTGGGTATTTTTTTTGAAGTCCACATAAACTGATTTGCTCCCCTGGCACGCAGGGGATAGTAGCACGTTATAAAGGTCCAGGTTTCCTTTGCAGAAATGTTGATCTGTCATTACAGATGCATTCATTAAAAGGTTTAACAGTTTTCGGTATCCTGTTTTAAAATCTGATCTTGAAATAACGTGGATTGGTTTGTAGTTTGTTGTTCTAATGTTAATGATGTATGTAATGATATTTGAGACTGGTTGCTCGTTAATATTGCTGATAGCGTTTATTGTGTGGTTGTGGGTTTCTTTCCTAACGTGGCTGGCTGTTTTTATGTGATGCAGTTGGCTGGGGAAGTGATCAAGGGATTGGAGGATTTGGAGAGGAACCAGGAATTAAGGCACAGCTAACGAACCTTATCCGATCTGTACGGACCGTTATGAGAGGTAAGGTGATGATCTTTTGTTTAAACGTTCTTGTCTGTAAAGTTTTGCTTCTCTGCTTTAACGAAATAATCTTGGTGCTTTGACTCTTTTACCAGATAGCTGCTATTTCTGCTCGTCATTTCCAACCTGCCCTTCCTTCGGGGTCATTCCTTCACATGTGGACTCTGCGTAGGAGGGTGCAGGTCCCAGCTAAGGAGCCCCAAGTTTGATAAAGTGTAAAATATTCCCTGACTCTAGCTTGTGGCGCTGCTGCTGCTGCATCTTGTCTTTCCTCGGAATTTGGGAGCTGGGGGGATGCTCGGTGATCAATCAGAGCGTGCAGTTAGCTTCACCTTGGCTAAATTAAATTTTATGTGAAGTACCTGGTGAAGGAAATGTAATTCCTGCAATTCTTAAAGGTAAGCCAGGCTTACGCGCCACAAAGGATGGGAGAAAATAAAAAGACTTTTGTAAGTTACTAGTAATTTTTCACTATAAAGCACACCAAAAATGCCTTGTAGGCGATGATAAAGAGGCAGTAACAAATCTTACCTGTCTTCATAGAATCATAGAATGTCCTGAGTTGGAAGGGACCCACAAGGATCATCAAGTCCAACTCCTGTCCCTGAACAGGACAACTCCAAATTCACACCATATCTCTGAGGGCGTTGTCCAAATGCTTCTTGAATATTGTCAGGCTTGGTGCCGTGACTGCCTCCCTGGGGAGCCTGTTCCAGTGCTCCACCACCCTCTGGGGGAAGGGCCTTTTCCTAATACCCAACCTAAATCTCCCCTGGCACATCTTCCTGCCATTCCCTTGGGTCCTATCATCAGTCACCAGAGAGAAGAGATCAGCGCCTGCCCCTCCTCCTCCCCTTGTGAGGAAGCTGCAGACCGTGATGGGGTCTCCCCTCAGTCTCCTCTTCTCTAGGCTGAACAAACCAAGTGAATTTAGCTGTTCCTCATACGGTTTCCCCTCTAAACCCTTCACCAACTTCATGGCCCTTCTCTGGACACTCTCTAGTAGCTTTATATCCTTAATGTACTGTGGCGGCCAAAACGGCACGCAGCACTCGAGGTGAGGCTGCACCAGCACAGAGCAGAGCGGGACAATCCCCTCCCTCGCCCAGCTGTGATGCAGGGCTTGATGCACCCCAGGACACGGTTGGCCCTTTTGGCTGCCAGGGCACACTGTTGGCTCATGTTCAACTTGCCATCGACCAGAACCCCCAGGTCCCTCTCTGTAGAGCTGCTCTCCAGCCTCTCGGTCCCCAGGCTGTATGTACATCAAGGGTTGCTGTGCCCCAGGTGTAAAATCTGGCACTTGCCCTTGTTAGACTTCATACAGTTGGTGATTGCCCAGCTCTCCAGTCTGTCTAGATCCTTCTGCAGGGCCTCTCTGCCCTTGAGAGTGTCAACAGCACCTCCCAGTTTTGTGTTGTCAGCAAACTTAATTAGTATTCCTTCCAGTCCTGCATCCAAGTCATTTATGAAGAGATTAAAGAGTACTGGCCCCAAGATGGATCCCTGTGGAGCCCCGCTAGTGACTGTCTTGCCCACCCCAGAGTAAAAACTGATACTTTTTTTTTCTAAATTGCAGCAAAGCTGAGGGTAGAAACTGACTTTGAAGTGGTTTTGTTTCACTTGGGGAAAGAGATTGTTTGGATCAAAGTTATAATGGGCCACATAAAAATATTTATGTTGTTGCTTCCTGATTTTTAGTATCCTAAGCTTTGATCCTGTCTCCTTCCACTAATCCTGATTTTTTGCATAAGAAAACTCAGTGTGTTTTTAAGATTTATTTTTATTTTTTAAAAGTTTTTTAAAAATTTTGATATATTTTCCTCCTTAAAAGGTAGTCTCCCAAGATAACAAGAAGTTCTGTCACTCTGTGGCGTGCAGAAGAAAATTTTCACAGTTGCTCTTCTGTTTTTTTTTCTCCTACAGTGCCATTAATAGCAGTGAACTCCGTTACAATCATTCTCCTCCTGTTGTTCGGTTGAAGATACTTTTGGACATCCAAAGAAGAAGGTTGCTAACCACCTCTGCTCTGAGTTTTCTGGGATCCAGCACGGTTTAGCTGTCAATTTGACATTCAACTTAAAATAATAAAGACACTATTTCTATTTATGCTATTTCCTAACGTTCACTTGCAGTTTCATTAAACGAGATAACGGGATCAATGCAACAATGCTGCAAATCTATTGGACTGTGACAAGTTTTGTTGCTGCCTGTTAGTAGCGTTGACTGTTAGAGTACGCGTTGTGATATATTGCAATGATTTGTCGATAGGATGCGGTTTTTAAATGTCTCGTTACTCAGGGATGAATTTCCTCCAGTATGCTTCCCAATTTATTTTTAAGTTAAGAAAGGCAACAGTGCTTTTTGTTGCAGTTGCTACCACAGTCCTGTTGAAGAGAACACGAGTTAGGCTCTACAAACGTGTTACAAATTATTGAAGTACAGTTGTGATATCGAGGGAGACAAAACTAGCTGGGTAAAGCCCTGACCCAGTTCACACTGGAAGTCAAATGTTCCCAGTTTGATTGAGAACAGGATTTTTCTCTTGGTAGTTTTTTAAAATCAATAACATTCCGTGCTGATGGGGGAGTAAGTTGAAAATAGGTGCAATTGCTACGGAAAAATGTAAAAAAGCTGTACCTAAAGCTGGGCAACTCTGTGTTAATTTAGACTAGCGGGTGATGTTAGTGATTAGTATTTGTTACTGTTCTGTTAAGGATTATTATAATTTTTTAAATGTGCGTTAAACTTCTGCATGATGATTGGCATGTTGTAAGCGGGGAACCGCTTGTGCTCCGAGCTTCTTGGGAAACGTGGGAGGGGAATACTGCGCCCTTTTCAAATGCAATTCTTTGTTTAAAAACCGAATTTGCAGCTTCTTCAAATTTGCAGCCTCTTCTATTACCCCTGCTTCTTCCCCCGCCCTCCGTCTTTGTTAATTTAGCAGCTTACTGAGGTTGGAACTATGGGTGTGATCTCGCAGCTCTGTCGCAGAGAATATTGCAAATTGCTCTGGTGTGGATCTTGTCTCAGTTAAGGCTGCTGGGTTGGTCCAGTGTCATACAGCAAGTCTGAATTGCAGAAGGCTGGTTCTCATGTACCTTTTTAGAAAAGTTAGAAGCCTCATGTCTGTTCCCCTGCTAAAGTGTTTTAGCTTTTTTTGTTTTTTTCAAGTGGGGAAGACCAAAGGAAGGCTGGCACTTTCACTGTTTTAAAAAAGCTTAGTTTATCCTCTCTTTGTCTTGATGACTAAAGCATATGCTGTTGTATACAAAGATAAAGCTGTAATATGTGTAAATGAACTTAATGATCTTCAGTTGCAGTGTTTCGCAGAGTAGAGTATATTCAGGAAGAGAGTTTTATGTTGTTTCCTTTTTTTTTTAGAGAAAACTTGTAAATAAATTCCAAATCTCTAAGTTAACCCCTCTCTTTCATAACTTGCTCTATGTCTGCGTACAGTGGGAGTATCTCAAACCTCAGTTTCACCCCGTTCCAGATAAGAGTTACATGAAATACTTTTTTTCTCCTTCCCGTGGCACTTGGGAGTATCATCTCTGTGCTGTGAAGCTGTAGTTTGGTTTAGTAGCAAACCTAATGAGCCGTGGTAATGCTGGCCTGAGGCAGAACAGGGTCGTGCTAGTCCTTAAAGCAGGTAGATTTATTTATAAAGTATTCCTTATGATAATCTTTGTGTAATTCAGAGGTGACGAGGGCATGGTCTGGATCAGTTATTTTCATACCTCTGTTTTTCATGGAAACCGGACAGTATGTACATGGAACGGATGAAACCGGGAAGGTATGCAGGCCTTTCTGTATTTCTGTAAAATTTTTGTAAAAAAGCTGTGGTAGATGTTTCCATTGCTGACACAGTGGATTGCAGTACAGAATGAGCACAGCTTGAGTATAATTTCCTTTTTTGTATTTATTGACTGTTAAAACACTAGTTCTTCCTAAAATAAAAGCCAGGACTAGAGATTACAAGCAGCAGCTTTAAAAATGGGTAAAAAGTGATTTCCCCATCTTCGTGTCCTTTCAGAAAGGCTGAAGTTTCAATGCATGGCTTACAGCACTTGATTTCAAAATTAATTAGGAATATGCAGTAAAAAGGAGCATCAGTTCTGTGCAGCAGGAATCCTGCATTTGAGGCAAAACTGGGACGTGTTTTACCTGGCAAGATGCAAAATAGTGAATCAAAGTGGGGCAGCTGCTGAAGATCAGGTCTCCCAGGTAATGAGCGGGGATGAGGGCAAAAGGGTGGACAGCAAACAGGTGGAGAAAGGAGGAGTGTAGAGAGAAACAGCAAGGGAGGAATTACACTTCTGCCATCTCCTCCTGCAGGTCTGAGCGCTTCTGAAACATGTCTGCTGTGACTAGGTTCACACAAGGCGAAGCACCTTCAGGCTCGGGTTCTTCAGGAATATGGAACAGGCAAAAGAGTTTCCACCTGGCAAAGAGCTTGATGTGCAAAGCAGCCTGTGATCCAGCAGTCACTTCAAACCACAAAGAGCGTTATCATTCCTACCTGGCACAGAAACGACAATAACCAGAACATGTTACAGATCAGGATGATGACTAAGACTTTCTAGTATAGAATAATTGGCTCATTTCTAGTAAGGATTTGCAAATGGAAGGTGCTTTCACAGCAGTAGATTGCGGTGTGGTGGCACCAGTCGGGGCTGGCTCCGTGGTGAAAATGAAGCCTGTGGGTCACTTCACAGAGTCTTTAGTGCAAATACAGACAGGAAGAAGGGATCAGATCTGTATACCTGTACGGTTGGAGGTTTGTTTTGAAGGGTGTTGGGACAGGCAAAGGGAAGAGGAGGAAGGTAAGGGTTTGTACACAAAGGAATCTCAAAGCCACTTCAATTATCCTTGACATCTCACCTTAGGTTGCAAGGTTATGAATTTAGAATTGTACTAACTTATCTACCTTGGACTATTTTAATGTGCCATCACAATACAAAACTGTGAATGTATATCATACTTAATTCATTGATGTGCCCTCGTTTCTTATGAAATCCTAGAATCACAGAATCAGAATCACTGAGGTTGGAAAAGACTTCTAATATCATCAAGTCCAACTGCCAACCCATCACCCCAGGCCTCCTAAACCATGTCCTGAAATGCCACGTCTACATGTTTTCAGAACACCTCCAGGGATGGTGACTCCACCACCTCTCTGGGCAGCCTGTGCCAATGCTTGATAACCCCTTTAGTGAAGAAACTTTCCCTAATATCCAATCTAAATCTCCCCTGACACAACCTGAGGCCATTTCCTCTCGTCCTGTCACTAGTGACTTGGGAGAAGAGACCAACACCCAGCTCACTATAACCTACTTTCAGGTAGTTGTAGAGAGCGACAAGGTCTCCCCTCAGCCTCCTCTTCTCCAGACTAAACACCCTCAGCTCCCTCAGCCGCTCCTCATCAGACTTGTTCTCCAGACCCTTCACCAGCTTTATTGCCCTTCTCTGTACACGCTCCAGCACCTCAATGTGCTTCTTGTCCTGAGGGGCCTAAATCTGAACACAGTATTCAAGGTGTGTCTTCACCAGTGCCAAATACAGGGGCACCATCACTTCCCTACTCCTGCTGACCATACTGATACAAGCCAGGATGCTCTTGGCCACCTGGGCACACTGCTGGCTCACGTTCAGCCGGCTGTCGAACAGCACCCCCAGGTCCTTCTCCGCCGGGCAGCTTTCCCAAGGCACTTTCCCCCAAACCTGTAGCGTTGCATGGGGTTGTTGTGACCTAAGTGCAGGACCCGGCACTTGGCTTTGCTGAACCTCATACAATTAGCCTCAGTCCATCGATCCAGCCTGTCCAGATCCCTCTGCAGAGACTTCCTACCCTCAGCAGATCAACACTCCGGCCCTATGATAATTAATTTAGCCTTAAACGGAATTCCAATTAAAGTTTACAATTTATTGACTAGAGACAAGTAAGCAGCGCTGGATGCACAGGGGATTCTTCCGCCTAACGTGCATCCCGTCATACAAAATTACAGGGTTTATATTCAGTTACTTAATTAATAACAATTAGTAAAAACACGCCTAAGTTTACACTCATTGGTCAGTGATAAGCATCCCACTTGCCGTTGGTCAGCCGTAGTTAAATTAGCCACGCTTGCCATGTAGATTAGCATGCATGCCCTTTACGGGTGTGGGGGGGCAAGTCTTTTTGGTCCTGAATTGGGTCGGTGGTCGCAATCTCCCCCTGCCGGAATTACCTTTCCCCCAGTTTCCATGCTTCAGCGCCTTCTGAGCCAAGAAGTTCCCTGTTATCACTACTGGCTGATTTGTGGCCTTCCCTTATCTTGGCACTCTCCTTTGTAGCAAGATGTTTCCACTGTTAGTCCTTGAAGTTCTACTGAATTGTATCCTTTTAGGAGGCTTCTTGTCAATGAAGCATTCATTGCTAATGCCCTCTTGTCTGGCCTAAGCGTTATTTATTATCTTGTTAAAATTCTCAGGTGTTAGTTTCTACTCCTAACTAAAATTCTTTCTTAACAATTAACTTAACAAATCGCCAATCAACATTCCAACCATTAAGACAGTTAACAAGTCAATTGAACGGCCCTCGGTTACACAAGCACAAACAGAACGGTCAAATGTTAGAGGGTCACACTTCACCGTGTGACTCTAGCATTGTTCCATATTGACACGAATCAGATGAACACATTTTACAGGCCCCATTCGGTGTCAGCTACACCCCCACTGCAATTGATTAGCAGAGCCCCGCAGCCTGGAACTGACGGCCATTCTCGCCTCCCCGCTGAAGCGGCGTCGCGCGCCCTTCGCCCCTCAGGCCCGCCGCGGGCTGCCCCCCGCACTGCCTGCCGCGCTGCCCTCCGGCAGCTGCCGGGAACACCGGCCCTTGCGGGTGCCCTTGAGCGCTGCCACGGTTACGTACCTGGCCGCGGCTGCGGCTGCCGTGCCGGTAGCGGGCGGGCACCGGCGCTGGGGCAGGCAGCCCCAGCTCAGTGACGGCCCCGCCGGGCGGGGCGGGGCGGGGCGGGACGGTGGCGGGCGGCTGGAGCCAGGTTAGTCCCTGGGAGGCAAACTGCCGCTAAACTGCTCTCCCCTCTACTCCGAGTGGTACCGCCCACAGCCTTCGAGCGCGAACGGTCGGGCGGAACCATCCGCGTCACGGGAAAGGGGAGCCCGCCGTGGTCGGAGACTCCCCCCTCCAGCGAATGGACCAGCCCACCTGCCCATTGTAAACCGGCGGAAAGAGGCGGTACCATCTCCTTGACTGGGGGTGGAGGGGCGGTTGTTCCCTCACGCCCTTTGTAGGATGGCAAGGGAAGGGGAGGGCGTCCGCCCTCGGAGGCGGTGTGGGGCGGGGGAGAGGCCCCGAGGTTCCCCAGATAGCGGGAGAGGCCGGCCCTGGGCACCCCTGCCATGGGGAGCAGCCCCTCCGTGGCCCCAACACACCTCTGCCATTACAAGCCCCTTTCATGTGGGTTGCGAGCACCTTGTCGTGTCCCTGTAGGGCAAATGGGCCCCTTGGGCTGCCAAAGACTGGGTGGGAGCTGAACTGGACGGTCCCTCATGTCCTGACCAGCCTGAATTATCGTGTGGCTTCATCCCCTTGCTGAGGCTGTAATGGCAACACGAAGGTGAAGTTCCCCTAATGTGTTGGGCTGCAATTAAGAAAACCGAGGTACTGAAGTTGTTTCAGGACTTTCTTGCTAGGGCGTGAGCTTTATACTTAAAATCAGATATGCTGAAGACTGGCTTTGCAAATAATTTCGATACCACCTTGTGGTTCAGCCCCAGTCGGCAACTAAACACCACGCAGCTGCTCACTCACTCCCCCCACCCCTGTGGGATGGGGGAGAGAATCGGAAGGGCAAAAGCAAGAAAACTCATGGGTTGAGATAAGAACAGTTTAAGAATTAAAATAAAATAGTAATGATAATAATAATGATGATGATGATAATAATAATAATATAAAAAGGAAAAGAGGGAAAGTAAAAAAAAACCAACCACAAACGATACAACCACTCACTACCCACTGACTGACGCTGCCGGTCCCCGAGCTGTGATTGCTTACCTCCTCCCCCAGCCAGCTCCTCCCAGTTAACATACTGGGCATGACGTTACATGATATGGAATATCCCTTTGGTCAGTTTGAATCCACTCTCTTAGCTGTGCCCCCTCCCCTCCCGGCTTCTTGTGCACCTGGCAGAGCATGGGAAGCTGGAAAAGTCCTTGACTAGTACAAGCACTACCCAGCAACAACCAAAACATCAGTGTGTTATCAACATTGTTTTCATACTAAGTCCAAAGCACAGCACTATGCCAGCTGCATTGGAGAAAATTAACTCTATCCCAGCTAAAACCATGACACACCTGAATAAATACACTGTGAATAGGAGAACCAGCGGAGATCTAGGGTAAAAGAGGAATAAAAAAAAAAATAATCCCATTTCTGCTAACGTAGGATATTCTGTCCCCGTTCTTAGCTGTGCTGTCCAAGCAGGCACGGTGCAGTTGTTCTGCAGTCATGCATCTTTGGCTAGAGAATTTTCATAATTGCACCTTCAGTCCTCTTTTTTAATTTCTCAGCACTCAAAATTCCCTGTGCTAGAGTTGAAGTGCCTGAGGGAAGAGAGGTGTATTTTGTTGTTGTTGTTGTTGTGGAGATAATGTGGAGTCACAGAATCACAGAATGGTAGGGGTTGGAAGGGACCTCTCGAGATCATCTCGTCCAACCCCTCTACCTGAGCAGGTACACCCAGAGCAGGGGGCACAGGACTGCGTCCAGGCGGGTTTTGAATGTCTCCAGGGAAGGAGATGCCACAGCCTCTCTGGGCAGCCTGTTCCACTGCTCTTGCACCCACACAGTAAAGAAGTTTTTTTCTCATGTTTAGCTGGAACTTCCTGTGTTCCAACTTGTGCCCATTGCCTCTTGTCCTGTCGTTGGGCACCACTGAAAAGAGTCCAGTCCCGTCCTTTTGACACACACCCTTCAGATATTTAGAAGTACTGATGAGAGCCCCCCTCAGTCTTCTCTTCTCCAGGCTGAACAAACCCAGCTCTCACCTTTCCTGATAAGAGAGATGCTCCAGTCCCCTGATCATCTTCGTAGCTCTCCGCTGGACTCACTCGAGCAGTTCCCTGTCCTTCTTAAACTGGGGGGCCCAAAACTGGACACAGTACTCCAAATGAGGTCTCACTAGGGCAGATGTGCTGGTTTTGGCTGAGAAGGGGTTAATTCTCCTCACTGTGGGGGTCGGCTACCTTTCCAGCTTCCCGCGCTCTGCCGCGTGGCGGGGGGGCTGGGAGGGGCAGGGCCATGGTGGGGGCGGCTGACCCCGACTGGCCAATGGCAGGTTCATTCCATACCATGTGACACCATGACCAGTATTTTGGGGGGGGCAGTGGCAGCACGGAGGCGGCGCGGCGTCGGGTCGGCGGGTGGCTGCGGCGCGTGCGGTTTGTTTCGGCGGTTCGTTCCCCCTCTCCCTTCCCTTCCCCCCTCCCCGGGGCTTTGCGCCTCTCGTTGTTCTCCTTTACATTGCATTTCTGTTGTTGTTTCTTTTAATTTTAATTATTAAACTGTTCTTATCCCAACCCACGAGCGTTACCCTTCTGATTCTCTCCCCCATCTACCGGTGGGGAGTGAGCGAGCGGCTGTGTGGGGCTGAGCTGCCGGCTAAACCACGACAGCAGAGTAGAGGGAGAGGATAACCTCCCTCCACCTGCTGGCCACACTCCTTTTTATGTACCCCAGGATATTGTTGGCCTTGGCCACAAGGGCACATTGCTGGCTCAGGGTCAATTTGCTGTCCAAATTCCATCCTGTTCAGGCACTTTGTCTGCACTGTTTTACTCAGAGAATATGTCTTAGAAACCTGGTGCCCTCTTTTCCCATGCAGTTGATGACGCTCCCTTAGGAGTTCTGTTATCAGCTCTTTATCATAGACTTTTAATCTTGGCCTGTGTAGCAACAGACATACTATAAAATAAGCATTATGCAGTTTTATCTTATTGCAGGGAACCAGCAGGAGTAATGAAAGTGGAATCTCAAAGTTTCCTGCCTGTGTGTCCTGTACCTGAGACATCAAGTTCACATGATCTTGGTCATTGATAAAACTGTCTGCAAAGATAAAACTGTCCTGATAGAAAATTAAATTTATTAAGGCGGGTTCTAATCATGGTGTTGACCACTCTGTGTGTTTTTTCAAACTACTTACATGTTACATGTTCTGTCTGTAACCGGAAGGGCTCAACATAAAACTGCGATGACTTGCTAGTGATGACAGATCAGATAGTTGTTATTATCTAACAAACAGGAGAAAAGCTTCCATATTGGACATTTGTTAAGAAATAGCTCAGCAAACTGGCTTGTGGAGCAAAATATAGCACTTGCAGCACATGTAAGGAGAATTACTAGTTTCTGAAGACAGCTTTTTAGCCAGATGACTTGTACACAACCTCACTGTTTTCTCCCCCAGTGCCTTTACCCTTTGAATGCTGCCTTCTATTTTGGGCAAAGTCTCCTTTTGTGTGACACAGAAGCTTGCTGTAGAAAAACCACTTGACTTTGCAAGAGGAAGGAAGTAACCCTTTGGGCTGCTGAATATCCTTGACCCCTGAGAGCTTCCAGGCTAAATCCACGCTGGCACACAGTCAGTCGACCCCCAAATAACCTAAGAGTTAGGGCACCTAAATTGTGTTGTGGGCTGGATCACCATAGATCTCACTTACAAAAATAAAATTAGCAATATCCACTTTTGCAGAGCTTTTTGAGCTTTATAGTCAGAGCACTCTATCATTGCTTAGTACTATTGTGTTTATTTTAACTGGAACAGGGCCATCAGTATTGGTGGGACTTGCTGAAATGTGCTTGCTGAGGCCTTGAATCAGGAATGATCCTCTTCCCACCAGTCTTAGTTGTTTAGAGAATTTTTTGACACGCACAAATAAAGGCACTTAAAAAACAAATAGCACCTGATTTTCATATACAGAGTCTTTGGGGAAATACCACCCCATCAATTATGTATTTTTTTAAACACTGCCTTTTTTTTCTGTCTAAAGGGGGCCATTTAATACTGCGAGTAATGTTGGGAGTAATACCGGGCTTGCCACAAATGAGGCGCTTAACTGAGTTCCTTATTTTTATTATCCATTGTCTGCTAACCAGTTTTTTGTTGTTTCATTTATTTGCCTTTTCCCTGGGGAAGGAAGGATGGCAGCTCGGCGTGCGCTGAAAGCTGTCTTGGTGGATCTCAGCGGCACACTTCACGTTGAAGACTCAGCTGTGCCCAGCAAGCAGGAAGCTCTTAAAAGGCAAGCTACCTTTTTTGATGTCCTCTGACAGGTTATGTCGGCGCTGTTTGCACAAAGACGCTTCTCTAAGTAAAAGGGCCTGAAGCTTCTGCCTTTTTATGCTGTCCTGGATAAGCAAATACGCGGCCAAATTCTGCTTTTGTTTAAACTTGTATTAATACCAAGAGAAACCAGCAAAGGACCTGGATGTTGAAAAGTTGCCATGTATCACCTGAGCCCCTGCAGCTTTTACTAAGTTGCTCTCCAGGTCTTTTCTAAGTCTTTTCTAGATAGAAAATGACAATATTCAGAGTGTTTCCGCTAATTCATATGGGACTACAGCCTTAGGCAAAGTGCAAAGTAGTTAAGCTAACCCAAATTACCCCATGTACACCAAAGTCACTTCAGCTGAGCTGTTCCTTGGTGCTTTGTTTAACTGCAGGAACCTGATTGTTTGTCTGAGCCCTTAGGTCTGTGGAGAGCTAAAGTGGAATAACAGAGAGAATCACTTGGCCTAGTGTGCAACGCATCATTTGCAGAGTTCTCGTTTCTTTTGGTCTTTCAGCCGAGGCTTTGCTTTATTATTTTTATAGGTGGGGTGGTTTTTTTTTCCTGCTAGGTAAACAACCTCAGCTGTTTTTTAGTTTGAGAAATATTTGAGAATACATCCCATGTTTTGTAGGAATTTCAACACGTTAATAAATGGGACAGTTAAGTACCTCTTTCTCTTATAACGAAAGGGTGCCTAAAGAAACTGAGGCATAGTAAAGTGACTTAATCTGGCTCAGTCAGTAGCAAGACAGCATACGCAACCCCAGGGATTTTTGTACTGTGTTATAAAACTCTTTTCCTGGAGAAGAAACATCTTGAAATGGATGAAGAAAGCCACAAAGTGATGTATCCTATCATGATGAGTGAGGGAGGGCACCTTAAGATGCTGGGGCAGTAAGAATTAATCAGGAGAGAGGAACAGGGTTGAATTAAGGCTGAGAAAGTGTGCTGGTTTTGGCTGAGAAGGGGTTAATTCTCACTGTGGGGGTTGGCTAACTTTCCAGCTTCCTGTACTCTGACGTGTGACGGGGGGGGGGGGGGGCTGGGAGGGGCAGGGCCATGGTGGGGGCAGGGCCATGGTGGGGGCGGCTGACCCCGACTGGCCAATGGCATGTTCATTCCATACCATGTGACACCATGACCAGTATATTAAGGGGGGGCAGTTTGTGGCGGCGGCAGCAGGTCGTTGTCTTGTGTGTGGTTTGTTTCTGTGGTTTGTTCCCCTCCCCTGGGGCTTTGCGCCTCTCGTTGCTCTCCTTTACATTGCATTTCTGTTGTTGTTTCTTTTAATTTTAATTATTAAACTGTTCTTATCCCAACCCACGAGCGTTACCCTTCTGATTCTCTCCCCCATCTACCAGTGGGGGAGTGAGCGAGCGACTGTGTGGGGCTGAGCTGCCGGCTAAACCACGACAGTCTTTTTGGCGCCCAACGTGGGGCTAAAGGGTTGGAGATAATAACAGCTGCTGGTCACAGGACCATGTTCTCATTTTTGCAGTTGGTGTTAAAGATTGGTGTTGGTTTGTTTACTCTGCTGTGTTCTGCTGTGATTAGTAACGTTTTGCCTATGAGATTTGTCATACAAACACTTGTTTTCAGCTTTATCTGGTATTTGGGTTTTTTGCTGAAACCCTTACTGCACTTTTGATACCACCTTGTTGAGGCAATTAGCAATTATACCTCCTCCTCTGAGAGATTTTATATGGAGGGAATACAGAATAGTACCTTTGCAACTTTGTTCTATGATGTCTCTGCCTTTATTACAACCACCTTCTTGTATCTTGAACATCCTTGGGTGGTTAAGGTGCACTTATTGTTAGTTTTTGGGCATGTTGTTTTGGTTTTGACTAAGCAACTTAAGAATATCACCCAGAAATCTTCCCCAAGGCTTGATAGTTACAAGTGGCAGGGCATGTGGGATAGCATGGGCAAATACCTAGGGCAGTGGGCACCCCCAGTGTTTTGGGGTTTCACCCCTGAACAAGTGCAGAATCCTGAAAAACTAGTAGAATATTTGGAGAAAGTATGTTGTTATGCTGGGAACTCCAGAGAGACACAGATAACTGCAACATGCTGGGGTCTGGCCCATGCATACCGAGCCCTGCTCAACAGTATTCAGTGACCCCAAGGGGAATGAAGAGTGACTGGCACTGTAGCCACTCCAGCCCTGACGACAGGCACTGCAGCCACTAAACCCCCCACAACAAGTACTGGAGCTGGCTCAGAAAATAAACCCGTACCAGTATCAGTTGCCCCCATACAGAAGATGAAATATTGGAAGCGGACGTCAACTCGTTTAGAACGGGATGATGAAAAAGCAGGGCCGTCACGGGGAGAGGAGGAAGAAGTCATAAATGAAAGAGACCACCCGATCCCTGTCCTTGATCGAGTTGCAAGATATGTGAAAAGATTTCAGCTGTCGTTCAGGTGAGCACATTGCCACCTGGCTGCTCCGATGCTGGGATTATGGGGCCAGTAGCCTGGAATTAGAGGGAAAAGAAGCCAAACCACTGGGATCCCTTTCTGGGGAAGGGGGCGTTGACAAAGCAATTGGGAAAAAAGCACAAGCCCTCAGCCTCTGGAGGCGACTCCTGTCCAGAGTGAAGGAAAGGTATCCCTTCAAAGAAGATGTTACATATTGCCTTGGAAAATGGACAACTATGGAGAAAGGCATCCGGTATGTAAGGGAAATAGCTGTGCTTGAGGTGATTTATGGTGACCTGGACAATCAACGGTCCTCCAAAGATCCAGATGAAGCCAAGTGCACACGACCCATGTGGCGGAAGTTTGTACGGAGCACACCATCTTCACATGCAAACTCATTGGCAGCAATGTCCTGGAAAGATGACAGGGCACCAACAGTGGCAGAGGTGATTGATAGACTCTGGGATTATGAAACAAATATCTCTTCCTCGCTCGTCTCTGCTGTGGAGAAACTATCCCAAGAGGTCCAGCAACTCAAAGAAGATCTGTCC
The DNA here is from genome assembly GCF_949628215.1 of Phalacrocorax aristotelis. Lineage (NCBI taxonomy): Eukaryota > Metazoa > Chordata > Aves > Suliformes > Phalacrocoracidae > Phalacrocorax > Phalacrocorax aristotelis. The sequence continues at coordinate 4,546,766 of NC_134310.1, read as the reverse complement.
TACTCCCCACCTCGACAGAGTAGTGCCTCAGCTGTTAGGAATAAGCGTCCTTTGGCTCAAAGGAGGGGATACACACCACGGGCCACCCTATGGTTCTACCTGCGTGACCACGGAGAGGACATGATGAGGTGGGATGGCAAGCCTACCTCGACCCTACAGGCACGAGTGCGTGAACTGCAAGAAAGAACAATCACTCAGGGAGGCTCTTCCAGGAAAGCTGCTGCTCCAATTTCCAGTGAGCAAGTCCCCAGACAGAGGAGTAGAAGCGCTGATTTTATTTCTAAGTGTAATAGAGGGACTCCTGATTCACATTTACAGGAAGTGAGTTGTGAGTGCCATGATCAAGACTAGAGGGGCCCTGCCTCCAGCCAGGTGGAGGAAAGGGATGACCAGGCTTACTGGACTGCGTGGATCCGACAGGCTGGCACGTCCGACCCACAGGAGTATAAAGCTTTAGTGGACACCGGCGCACAGTGCACCTTAATGCCATCAAACTATATAGGGGCAGAACCCATCAGCATTGCTGGAGTGACAGGGGGATCCCAAGAGCTAACTGTATTGGAGGCCGAAGTGAGCCTCACCGGGAATGAGTGGCAAAAGCACCCCATTGTGACTGGCCCAGAGGCTCCGTGCATCCTTGGCATAGACTACCTCAGGAGAGGGTATTTCAAGGACCCAAAAGGGTACAGGTGGGCTTTTGGTGTCGCTGCCTTGGAGACAGAGGAAACTAAACAGCTGTCGACCTCGCCTGGCCTCTCAAAGGACCCTTCTGTTGTGGGGTTGCTGAAGGTCAAAGAACAACAGGTGCCAATCGCCACCACAACAGTGCACCGGTGGCAATATCGCACCAACCGAGACTCCCTGATCCCCATCCATGAGCTCATTCACCAACTGAATGGCCAAGGAATCATCAGTAAGACCCACTCACCCTTTAACAGTCCCATATGGCCAGTGCGGAAGTCTAATGGAGAGTGGAGGCTAACAGTAGACTACCGTGGCCTGAATGAAGTCACTCCACCGTTGAGTGCTGCTGTGCCAGACATGCTAGAACTTCAATACGAAGTGGAGTCAAAGGCAGCCAAGTGGTATGCCACAATGGATATTGCTAATGCATTCTTCTCAATCCCTCTGGCAGCAGAGTGCAGGCCACAGTTTGCTTTCACTTGAAGGGGGGTCCAGTACACCTGGAATCGACTGCCCCAGGGGTGGAAACACAGTCCTACCATTTGCCATGGACTGATTCAGACTGTACTGGAACAGGGAGAAGCTCCCGAACACCTTCAATACATTGATGACATCATTGTGTGGGGCAACACAGCGGAAGAAGTTTTTGAGAAAGGAGAGAAAATAGTCGAAATCCTTCTGAAGGCTGGTTTTGCCATAAAGCAAAGTAAGGTGAAGGGACCCGCAGAAGAGATCCAGTTCTTCGGAATCAAATGGCAAGATGGACGTCGTCAGATTCCTATGGATGTGATCAACAAAATAGCAGCCATGTCTCCACCAACTAGCAAAAAGGAAACACAAGCTTTCTTGGGCGTTGTGGGTTTTTGGAGAATGCATATTCCAAATTACAGTCTGATCGTAAGTCCTCTCTATCAAGTGACCTGGGATAAGAATAATTTCAAATGGGGCTCTGAGCAACGACCAGCTTTTGAACAGATTAAACGAGAAATAGTTCATGCAGTAGCTCTTGGGCCAGTCCGGGCAGGACAAGATGTAAAAAATGTGCTCTACACTGCAGCTGGGGAGAATGGCCCTACCTGGAGCCTCTGGCAGAAAGCATATGGGGAGACCCGAGGTCGACCCCTAGGGTTTTGGAGTCGGGGATACAGAGGGTCCAAAGCCCGCTATACTCCAACTGAAAAAGAGATATTGGCAGCATATGAAGGGGTTTGAGCTGCTTCAGAAGTGGTTGGTACTGAGGCACAGTTGCTCCTGGCACCCCGACTGCCAGTGCTGGGCTGGATTTTCAAAGGAAATGTCCCCTCCACACACCATGCAACTGATGCTACATGGAGTAAATGGGTTGCTCTGATCACCCAGCGGGCTTGAGTAGGAAACCCCAGTCGCCCAGGAATCTTGGAAGTGATCATGGACTGGCCAGAAGGCAAAGATTTTGGATTATCACCAGAGGAGGAGGTGACACGTGCTGAAGAAGCCCCACTGTATAACACACTGCCAGAAAAGGAGAAGCAGTATGCCCTGTTCACCGATGGGTCCTGTCGCCTTGTGGAAAAGCATCCGAGATGGAAGGCTGCAGTAGGGTGTCCTATATGAAAAGTAGCCGAAATGGCTGAAGGAGAAGGTGAATTGAGCCAGGTTGCAGAGGTAATGTCCATCCGGCTGGCCTTAGACATTGCTGAACGGGAAAAGTGGCTAGTGCTCTATCTTTATACTGACTCCTGGATGGTGGCAAATGCCCTGTGGGGCTGGCTGCAGCAGTGGAAGCAAAGCAATTGGCAGCGTAGAGGTAAACCCATCTGGGCCGTCACATTGTGGCAAGATATTGCTGCCCGGGTAGAGAACGTGGTTGTAAAGGTACGTCATGTGGATGCTCACGTCTCCAAAAGTTGGGCCACTGAAGAACACTGAAACAACCAGTAGGTAGATCACGCTGCCAAGACTGAAGTGGCTGAGGTGGATCTGGACTGGCAGCATAAGGGTGAACTATTTCTAGCTCAGTGGGGCCATGACACCTCAGGCCATCAAGGGAGAGATGCAACATACAGGTGGGCTCGTGATCGAGGAGTGGACTTGACCATGGATGCTATTGCACAGGCTATCCACGAATGTGAAGCGTGCGCTGCAATCAAGCAAGCGAAGCGGGGTAAAGCCTCTGTGGTATGGGGGACGATGGCTGAAATATAAATATGGGGAGGCCTGGCAAATCGACTATATCACACTCCCACAAACCCATCAAGGCAAGCGCCATGTGCTTACAATGGTAGAAACAACGACTGACTGGCTGGAAACATATCCTGTCCCCCACGCCACTGCCCAGAACACTGTCCTGGGTCTTGAAAAACAAGTCCTGTGGCGACATGGCACCCCAGAGAGAATTGAGTCAGACAACAGGACTCATTTCCAAAATAACCTCATAGACACCTGGGCCAAAGAGCATGGTATTGAGTGTGTGTATCACATCTATCACGCACCAGCCTCTGGGAAAATTGAACGGTACAATGGACTGTTAAAAACTACACTGAGAGCAATGGGGGGGTGGAACATTCAAGCACTGGGATACACATTTAGCAAAAGCCACGTGGTTAGTCAACACGAGGGGATCTGCCAACCGAGCTGGCCCTGCCCAGTCAGAAATCCTACATACTGTGGAAGGGAATAGAGTCCCTGTAGTGCACACAAAAAGTATGCTGGGCAAAACAGTCTGGGTTCTTCCTGCCTCAGGCAAAGGCAAACCCATTCGTGGGATTGCTTTTGCTCAAGGACTTGGGTGCACTTGGTGGGTGATGCAGGAGGATGGAGAAATCCGATGTGTGCCTCAAGGGGATTTGATTTTGGGTGAAAACAGTCAATGAACTGAATGGCACAATGCAAACTGCTATATAATATTGTGTGTCACCTCTGTGTTGTATCAATGGTATCAGAGTACAAGCCTCCCAATCCATGGAAGATAAACTGTGAAAGCAGCAAAGTGCAGCAGTGATGGAACGATGACTGACTCGGTATGTAGCAACCCAACGCCACACACACCATCTCTCCCACCGTGAAAGACTGATACAGCAGATGGAGCCCAGAGTCATGGACGGGGTGAACTCAATGGACATGTTAATGGACATTTTACAGGGAAGGTCCATAGACTAAGGGAATGCTGTCTGTGTATTATGTTAAAGGATGGGAAGGGGAGGGGTGGTGGTTGGTAAGGTTGTATTGCATCGTATGGGACCTGGGCATGGTGTAAATGGTATGGAATAAGGGGTGGAGAATGTGCTGGTTTTGGCTGAGAAGGGGTTAGTTCTCCTCACTGTGGGGGTCGGCTACCTTTCCAGCTTCCTGAGCTCTGCCTGGTGGCGGTGGGCTGGGAGGGGCAGGGCCATGGTGGGGGTGGCTGACCCCGACTGGCCAATGGCATGTTCATTCCATACCATGTGACACCATGACCAGTATATTAAAGGGGGGCAGGTTGCGGCTCGGGAGCGGTGCGGCGTCGGGTGGTGAGTGGCTGCTTCGCGGGCGGTTTGTTTTGGCGGTTCGTTCCCCTCCCCTCTCCCTTCCCCCCTCCCCCGGGGCTTTGCGCCTCTCGTTGTTCTCCTTTACATTGCATTTCTGTTGTTGTTTCTTTTAATTTTAATTATTAAGCTGTTCTTACCCCAACCAACGAGCGTTACCCTTCTGATTCTCTCCCCCATCTACCGGTGGGGGAGTGAGCGAGCGACTGTGTGGGGCTGAGTTGCCGGCTAAACCACGACCGAAAATTTTACTGGAGTTGTATTAGCTGCTTAGATTTTTGTAAAGCTGGACTGTTGCTCAGTGGAAAAGTTCACAGAGGGATTAGGAAACTGCATTTCTTTTCACAAATAATTCTGTGGAAATAATTATCTCCTAAAGATGTAAAATTGCAAGGACATAAAAACTGCTAAAGCATTGCGTGTTCATTCATTACCCATTCATTCACTGGACTTTGTTTGCCTCGGATTTCATGCTGCAGGGAGAACTTGTGCCAGGTGAGAGCCAGCGTTCTTGAAAATCCATATATAAATATATGTATATAAAAGCAGTGATATTGTCAAGAAGAGCTCAGTACCTGTTCTGTCTGGTGCTTGTCTCCATACCTCCAGGCAGTAGACTGGACAGAAGAAATGGCTTCTGTAGAATCAGAAGACAAACTGTTTTATAAAGCCACTGATTCTTCTTTGACTTCTTGATTCCTGCTGAGCCGTGCTCACGCAGGCCCTGGACTGGCTTTGGCGAGGGAGGGGGTTAGGGAAGGGGTGAGGCGCAGGGGGAGTCTGGTGCTGTTTGTCAGCTTCAGCCTGCTGTCACAGCTATGGAGAGCAGGTGTCATTTCATTGACAAGAACAGACAGGTCTTTTTGCTTAGAGCTTTGAAAAAAATATTTTCTTATGCTCTTTTCTGCTAGTCCTTCCTAAAGAGACACTGAAATGCTTGGTATGCAGCTTGCTTAGGGAACAAATGGATAGATTCCATTTTTACTTCTCAGTATTGAGGTCCATAGGAAAAAAAATACTAATTTTTATTTTATTAGCAACTAGGGGACTTTGTTACCAGTTCATTCTTGTGAAGGGTCAGCATATCTCACAAACAAGAGAAAGAAGCAGCAGCAGGTGCAAGCGAGTCTCCAGCGTTGACCAACTTCACTGTGATGTTCTCCGTGCAGTCGTGATGCCAGTGTTTGTTTCTATAGCAACAAGCAGAGAAAGTGATGGTGGGGGAATAATTAAAGGGAACGCCATTGAAATTGTCACTTAAAATTATTTGATTGTTTGGTAGCATGTACTGTCGGTGTAGGGCAATAGTGTGGTTTTATGTGATATTGTTGTTCCTCAGTAAAGGGAGAAATGGCTGCAAAAGCTGGCGCAAGTTGCCGCGCAGGTAACAGAGTCTCCTAGAGCATTCTGCATTTCTGAATGAGCCACTGCTGCTGTGAAATTCACCCAGCATGTGGAGTTCAGTATATTAATTTATCAACAAGGTTCTTCTGTTTATTTATTTTGGTTCAGGATGCTGTTGATCCAGAATACAGAACTGGTTTATTTATTTAGTTTGAATTAAAAGGCTTTTCAAACTTTTTGTTGATGATAGATGTGTTTGCTATTACTATGAAGATGGAGTTTGGAATCACCATTTTCCTCCAGACTTCTCCTGGTAGAAGCAAAGCAGGGGACACTTGGTCTTGTTCCAGTAGCTGTAATTCTTGCCATCTGTTTCACCTTGCCCTCCAGTCCACAGAAGTTAACAACCTCCTGGTTCTTCCGTGGCACCAGTACAGTACTGGGATGCATGCAGTCTTTTAATCTGCAGCCTTTAGACAAACTGTCCTTTTTCAGCCCCAGAAAGACATAAACAGAAGGATGCTGTGGCCAGTTTGCATTTTCTCTTCATCCATCAGGCTGTGCAGAGCTCCGGTTACCATTCAATTTGTGACAAACACAACGAAGGAGTGCAAGAGAGACTTGCTGGAGAGGCTGACGAAACTGGGATTTGACATTGTGGAAAATGAGATCTTCACGTCTCTGACAGCAGCCGGAAATCTTCTGGAGCAAAAGCAGGTGTGGTCTCTCCTCCTGGTGGACGATAAGGCCCTGCCTGATTTCACAGGTGAGGTGGTCAGAGAACAGCATGGAGGAAGTTACTGAATGGCTAAGGAAACACAGTGTTCTCTGTTTTGTAGAATGAGTCATATTTATACCACTAGCCATGATGAAGCCTGAAATGTGGAACTCTCCAGAGTTATAAAAGTCCTTTCTTCTTTTTAAATTAACATTAAACAGTCTGAAGTCGTAGTTTCTTGAGTAGTGGAAATGGCAGCCAAAGCCTTCAAATAGTCAGGAATTCAGGCAAAACTCGATACTTTTTATTAATTTCCAGTGTTAAGAAAAGTAATACTTATCACTGGAGATTTATTGCACCTACCAGTGTTGATTTGTTTATAGTAAGGATGTGTTGGTTTGTTGGAAATCAGGTTTCCCTCAGCTATTGTACAGTTATTTTCAGCTCTTTATGAGCAAAATCATAAAGAGCTGAAAAGCCAGAGTGTAGGCACACGTGGGAGGTTGTTTCTCTCTTAATACATTATTATTAAATGTAAAATCTCCAGGTAGTTATTGTTACTTACCTTGTATTGAACACTTAGATCTCACTCCATGTACTTTGATACCTTAATTGGTGACAGAAGGTTCATAGCCCTGACTTCTCGAGATTGTAATCTCTAAAGACCTGGTTAAAACTTGTTTTACTTTCAGATGTTCCCATTTCCCTCCCTCATCACTAAGGGGAGTATTCTAACTTGGACATGTCTGGCAGGTGCCTGAAGCTAGGGCAGTTAGTCCTTGACTTAACCACATCGTCGTTTCAAGAGTAGTGAAGATACCCACAGTTTTAATGTACTCAGGGTTGAAAACTGTATATTGTATATTCAACCTTTCATCTAAAGTCAAGGCAGCAAAAACATGGATGGCTTATCACTGCTCCCTGCCCCTTGCCTTATGAACAGAAATTCTTATGGCTGTGTAATTTAAGTAGGTTCTAATATTGCTAGGAGCTAGACTAGATTTCCTGTTCATTTCCTGTTAAATTTTAGTGCCCTAGTCTAGTCAGTAATCTTCAGAAAGATAAGTGTTCAGGAGAAAAGCCTCTTTGGGCTCTGAGAGCAATGAAACCTGATAATCTGTTCCACCTAACATCGTACCCAGAGAAATACGCCCCCAGAAATATTCTGTATTTGCATTCTCAGGAAGGCTTTCTTGGGTCAGAAGCAGCAGAGGCAGCAGCCATTTCATCAAAGGTGGTTAAATCAGTTTAATCTCCATATATTTGGGATCTTTCCATCAGTTTTACAGTAGCTGATGCTAATTTTGTAAAAGATAGCAAAGGTAGAGGTATCAGCAGAGTACCTTGGTGGCATTTTCTGTGTTGCTTGGATCTGGAATGGATTGTTTGTTTCTTTTTGCTACAAGCAGTTTTGCTCATATTCTCTCAGTGCTGCTCTTGAAACATTTAAGTACAATGGAGAATGTTTTAAATTCCTGTTAATGGCTGATATTGAACTATTCTTGGCTAATCTCTCTATAAAGTTTGTCACAGATGGATGAATGTAATCTGTTCCTGGTTAAGGGACCCAGATGCTTTTGGATGGTGCCACAAATCCACGTGGCATCTCCAAGCGTACATTTTGCCATCTGAGCTAACTGAAGGACACTTGGCAGGAGACATCAGCCAGCAAGCTGCAATGACACTCACTGGAGACCCAGGAGCTCTAGTTATCCCAGGAAAGGTGTAGGGAGTATGCTGTGTGCAGGCGGAATAAAACCCCTAGCAAGTGCAGGATGCAGCTGATATTTAACCTGTCCTAAATAAAACTCTCTGGTACTCCTGTTTCTCCTGTAGATGCCACTCTTCAATTGCTGGTTCTGTTCAGAGGTGACACTGCTGTGGAAAAACAGCCGTGCTCCTCCGGAGCAGTGCAGGACAAAGGAGGTACAAGCTGTTCTCGAGGGGACTAATCCACATTAAAAAAAAAAAGACCTTCCAGAAGAGCCAAAACTAATCTAGTGTAACAACTTCTAGGTCATGCTGCAGTACCGTCTTTGCCATCATAACCAGACTGATACGCAGAACAACAGTCAGGCTTTTTCCCCTAAGTGAAGTTTTCTGTGACTAGAGGGAATAGTAAAACTGGATGGAATTCACTAGCCTTCCCGCTTGCCTTACAAAGCAGATGAATATATGTAGCAAGAGATTCTTAGATAACAAGAAGTCATTCAGTTATAAAAGTGATTTGTGCAGTCCGCTGCATTTCAGTGGAGGCAGTGAGAGAATCACTGTTCAACAGTTGCTGTTCAGACTATCCATCTGCAGAGTTGTGTTCATTGTGAAGGATGGCAGTCTGGATAGATCAACACCTTTTCCACAGATGCTTTCCTCATTTCTAAAAGACTTCAAACTAGTCTGTGTGATGTGTCTGTGTCAGAAAATGCTCATTTTTGCTGCAAAAAGTGATTAATTGCACTTGTTGACTGCGTACTGCTAAGTATGAATAATTTTTCCCCTAGTAGCACTTAAAATAGGACAGTTGAACTGTGCCTGAGAAGCGCTTTTTCCTCTCCACCGACTGAAGAGCCCAGGCTGGTAGGCAACTACTTGGTTGATCTCCAACATTATGTTAGGTAAATCTAACCTGATACAAGTCCCAAAACGAGACAGACAGAGTAAGGCCATTCTCTAGGCACCATTTGAAATGACTGAGACTAAATTTCTCTTTTTGTATATGTGAGATTTTGATGCCATATTTAAAAGAATTCTCTCAGGTGAGATCTTTCCTGCAAACTGCTGAATGTAAGTGGTTGTGGTGCTCTGTCAAATTAAATTTTTCTGTATCCTAGAGGCAGCCTCCCATCGTGAACATACCTGGCTGCTCACAGATACACATGCCAGCTCTCTTCCCGTTAAGTTTGCTTTGGAATGCATTGATTCAGTAAAAGTGTTTTGTGATAATTAAGTGAAATGAAATATTGCCATTTGTGTACTGCTCAGAGTACCCAGGCTGCTCTGCAGGTGTGCGGGAAGGAGCAGATGTCCTCCATGGAGCATACAACTTGCCTAAGCCAGCCTCTTTGAGCAGAGCTCCAGAAAGGCAGTGAAGGGGCAAAGCAAAAGGTTGTGTTTTCTTAAAGGCTTTTTTTTTTGTAAATCAGGTGGGGTTAAGGAGAAGATAAATCTTCCTTTCTGCCCTGAAGATAGCGGCCAATGTTCCTCCTCTGTCAACCAGCTTTGCTAGTTCCGTTCCTACCTGTTGTGATAAAGACTGGAGTTGCCTGCAGTACCTGAAGAAGGTGCTATAAAATCAAACGGGAAACATTTAGCAGTCATTACCTCAACTGTTACAGTTACTGTCTGCAGGGCTTTTCTTGCACTGAAGCTGCAGCTGGGGAAGGGGAGGACTGCAATAATGTTGCTGTGCTTGTAGTACCGGGAGGATTCCTCTAGCGCAGCAGCTACGCAGGCTTCCCTTTGCTGCAAGACAGGTAGCTGCTGTGTCTGCTGTAAGGAAAAACTATCAGGCAGGTAACAGAAATCCACGGTGGTGCCTGTGGAGCCCCAAGGAGGGTGCCCGCCGGTGTGTCAGGGCAGGAACGGGCCCGTGGAAGGTGGGAGGATCTCAACTGCTGGGCAGGGAGCAGTTCCCAGTCTCTCAGCCCACTGCTGCACTCTCTTCCTGAGGCTTCCAGGTGCTGCGCCCAGCTACGACCCTCCTGCAGTACCACCATACCCTGCATTATGACCTTTATTCTGTGACCCTTTTATTGCACTCAGAAATGTTAGGAATCTGCTGACTTGTTGCTTTGAACTATCTTCCACTTGGAATTTTTGGTTCCCAATAGCAAGGAGCTCAAATCCAGCTTTGTTTCTAAAAGGCTCAGTAATAGCACTGTTAGCTGGGGAATTCAGTGGGATGTGAACGCACCTGATATCTTTGTACCTTTTCATGTAGCTGTTATTGTAATTCTGCCACCGTTAAAATATAAATTAAGGTAAAATAATCCACCTTCTACCTGGGATTCACCTGAAGACCCATCTCTGCTGGAAACACAGAGCTGTTTGGCTGTTACAGGTGATACCAACAGCCCCAAGAACTGCTGGGCTGCAGGTTTCCTGGCAGCAGCAACCTGAGAGTGCTGCTGCGTTCTCAGTCCAGACAAGGAGATTGAAGCTGTGGCCATCAAACTGCTACCTACAGCCACTCCCTGTGGTTAATGTATTTTAAAATATTTGCATGGGGAAATCAGATGTAATGTTAGGATGTTTGCCTTAGTGAAAAGTGAGGCTGCTTAGAGTAATGGGCCTAATTGCATGAGAAATGTAGACAGGCTTTTAGAAGTTACCTGTTAAAATCCTCAAGATAATAAATTCTTTATTTGGGGGATTTGCTTTTTTATCAATTTCTGGGGAAAAGAAAGGAAAGAACTTTATTTAACTCTCCAAATGAATGCCAGCTTGCATTCTCATTTGGGGCTTTGTGAAAGTCAGCATCATCAACTTAAACGAAAGCCAGTTCAGGCCTTCAGCTGTAAAAATTGTTTGTTGTTTTTTTTAAAAAATATAATTTTCATACTTCCTTCTTCATTCATTCTTTAGGTTGATTTTGGATGGGGCTCCTCTTATAGCTATACATAAAGCCAGATATTCCAAGAAAAAAGATGGCTTGGCTCTGGGACCTGGACCTTTCGTAGCTGAGCTGGAATATGCAACACCACCAAAGCGACCGTGGTGGGGAAGCTGGAGAAAACCTTCTTCCTCGAGGCTTTGCGGGGGACTAGCTGTGCCCCAGAGGAGGCCATCATGATTGGTGATATACGTGGGGACCAAATACCTTCTCACCTGCCCGTTAACCTGGCGTGTCGTGCCTCCCAGTTGCCATGAACTGATCTTTCTAAAAGCACTGGGATTAAACGAGGGGTGAAAATTGAACCATCAAAACTTGCAGGATTTAACATGTAGTCCATGGGGTTAGTTCTCTTACTTCAGTCGCTATTTAATCAGGCAAAAAGCACATAGTAAAGCATTCCTGTGATGGTTTGTCTAATAGATTCTAAATCTAAAATAGAACAGAATCTAAATCTAAAATATTTGACTCTGTGTAGCTTACTAGTGATCTGCAAAGCAGAGAACGTCATGAAAAACTTGTTAATAAATAGTGTCTGTGACCACTAACCAGCTGATCTCCTGTTCTGTCCCAGGACTGCAGGGATGATGGTGGTGGCGCCCAGAACGCGGGCATACATGGGATTTTGGTACAGACAGGTAAGTGCTCGATGGATCGGTCACTTTGGGGTGAATGCAGCAGATGGGTTTCCTCAGCTGCAGCACGGCAGCCTGTCAAGCAGTAAATTGTGATTAAGTCAGGATAGGCCATTATATTTAATGCTTCAACAACAGGGCTAGAGCACAGACTCCAAACCAATCACAGGATGATATGAAGTAATAAATGGGGGTGGCTGATCTCATAGGTGTGAATTTTTTCCTATGACTCTAAAATCCCAAGCACTAGTCAAAAAACAGAACTGTTACTATGACATCTTAGATTTCCAAAATCGGTCAAAGTAATGCAGCCTCTCATCATTCAGGAACTCTGGTGACGTTCCCTAGTAATTACACTGGTAATTATAAAAGTAATTTTGTTCCAGACAGAAGCAGAACCTTAAGGGACTGACAGGTATTACCAGTGTTATTGATGGTACTGTGGACTGGGCAAGGTCTTTCTGAGGCAGCAGCTGATAATGCCACACAGTCCGTTGTGTTGAAAATGAAAGCAAGTAATCCTACTCTTCCTCACAAAACCCAGAAGGGAAGGTGATAACATTATTATTTCAAGAACCCACAACACGAATATCTGAATAGCCAGAGAAAGAACAGCGCCAGTAGAGTGGAGTGAAACCAGTGCATAAGTAATGCTGATTTTTGAGCCAGAGCCGCCCCTGGAGGAATCTTCAGCAAAGCTCAGCATTTGTTTAGGGAAGACTTGTGAGATGTTTGTTGCAGGAGGACCTCAGATGGGCATTCCTCCTACTGTGTCTGGTTGTTACTGATCCAAAGAGGCTGTAATTTTCAGGGGGAAAAAAAGGATACTCAAAGGACCTTGGTAAATGCCTCATTTTGTTAATCTGTTACAGAAATATCAACCAGCAGATGAAGACAAAATTAATCCGGCGCCTTACTTAACCTGTGAGAATTTCACAGAGGCAGTGGAACATATCCTGGAGCGTCTGCTATGAGAAAGGGAATAGTTAGTTTGAAGAGACATCTGTTTCACATCATTTCCTTTACTCTTGCTTCAAAAATTAAGGTCACAGGATCAATGCATGCATTGCATCAGAAATCTGGCTGTATGCTCCTTCCAGTTGAGCTGTGAAAGGGCAGAGGATAGGTGTGGGCCCTGCCCGGGCACAGCAGATCCCCTTTGCTGTAGTAGTTTCACCAGGATGTGATGAGGGACCGTAGATACCCAGCAGGTGAGCAGAAAGGCTACAACCAACACAGCTGCTTTCCCAAATGACATAGGGGGCACAGCAGTGTTCTGTGTATTTTCAGTTTTTGAGCAATAACTGATGAAAAGCCCTTCCTGGAAAAGTGTCATGTTTTTCTGCTGAATAAGCTAAACTGAATAAAACCCCTTAGTCAGCCTGTAGTGATGTCACTGAGTATGCTTCTGCTCTGATTTAAAGGTAGAGATTAGGCACGTTTAGAAGTGACTTCTAAATTAAAATATCACCATTGTTTAATAATAACTACCGTTGATATCTTTCCTCTCATTAGAACAGAGCCTGGGTTTTGTTTTTAAAATTTTCCATAAAATTAAAACTGTCAGCATTTTACAGATGTTTTAATTAGATGCTGTTATGAAAAAGAATGGTACAGAAACAAAAATCTGGTATGAAATGCCTTAGAGACTGTGAATTTTTGAAATTAGACTTCAACAGGGTCCTATTAATGCTACAGTTGCAAAATTTCACTATTGTTGGGGTTTTTTTTTGTTTCTTTTTAATGTTATGGGAAAAATCCTTCAGAAGCCATGGGGACGGATTCCAGTTTTTACACGGTTGTTTAGTAGAGCTGTAGAATGAAATTTAATTCTGTAGCAGGCAGTGCTTTTCCTATGCACTAAATCCACTGATATGAACCAACTTTGTAGTGATGGTAAATAGCTTTTCTGGTCCATTTGTGAACTGTAGTCATCAAAGTCCTTTACAGTTGTTTTACAGTGCTACGGAGTGTTAAATTATTAGATTGTAATTATACATTACTGGAGTATTAACCTTATTGAAAATATAGTTTTGTGTTAATAAGCCATGCTTGTTCTTGTTAAGAAAAAAAATCATCATGATGAATGAATGGGAAGCTCTTCTCACATGAAAGATCTGTCTGTCTGCAGTCTCACTTGGTGGGTGGTTACCTGCGTTCAGATTTCATCTCTGCCTGACACAGAACGTGTGGGTGGAGGAGACTCGGCTGTGGAAATACAAGAAACAATAACACTACCCACACCACCCCCCGGAACAAAGGCCATCTTTAGATACTGTTTGCACGCCCTCAGAAATTGTAACTTACAGTTTTGAATAAATCCACACACCTCATGTTCACGCCAACAATTCTGAATGTGTTGGTTCCTGCTTGGAGTATGTCAGGGAGCTCTTTGGCCCACAGTCAGTCAGGTTCAGGAGGCGAGAGATCTATAAGCAAAAAACCTGTGAAGACATTCCCCATAAAGACTTCTGACAATGTGAGTGATGCTAGAACAAAAAAAGAGACTGTTGATGCTTTAGAGGTCCTGGAGCGTACTGGGAAGCATACAAGCTCGTGGTACTTAGAAAAGCAGCTGCACGTAAGCCAGTGCAAGGAGAACACTGGGAGAACAGCAGAGAGGGTAGCTGTCTTGCCAAGCAAGAGGGAGGGTAAGAGAGGGGCAGCCATGAGACCCGAGAGCCTGAAAACATGACTGATTAGAATTCCTAATGAAAAGGTGAAGGGAGGTGTGGCAGTCCTGACTGGTTACCTGGCTGCATTTATAAGCAGAAAAGCCTCCAACTTGGCTAGTATTTACTGCTGCGCTGCAAAGTCTCACTCTTAGCGTTTTATGGCTGGCTGAGAACCAGTGGGTAACCACCAATCCAGTTTCTAGTTAGATGAGCCTAAATGTGTTGATTTTCTACAATGTCTCCAAGTTCCTCTAATTCCTTGCCTTTTCCACCTTGGAAATATCCCAAACCAACGGGCAAGTAATACATGTGGCAAATCAAGACACTGATCTCAGCCAAAAATGATCTCTAGTTCTACAAAGCACTGCAAAGCTCCTGAATGTCATTAAAAGCAGTCACTTATGTTTCATTAAAAAGGGTGGGGTGCAGGTCTCTGCTGGTAAAGCTATGCTGATTGTGATGCTTTAGTGAGTCTCAGAAAGGGGGAATTACACTAATCATCTAACTGTTCTTAACAAGCTTTCTGCTCCAGTTCTTCTACACCAAACCTGTAAATAATGGTCATGAATAAGGACTGAGAAGCAAAAAATCTTTTAAGTCTCTATACATAAAATTAAGGCTGGAGTCTTCATTACGTAGCAACTGCTATTACATTATTTCCATTAAGTATGGTTTTTCGAATGGTCATTGAAAATGGCTAAAAAAATAACCGAACCACCACCTCCCCCATTACATTTTGAAAGTGAAGATCTCCCCCTGACATTTCTCACTGTATTCTCTCCCCTGGAAACAGCGCTTCCTTCCCCATCATCATTCAATCCTTTGGAAGCAAGGTGATGCCATTTTGGAAAGCAAAAGTCTTGGAAGTTTTCAATCTTTTGGGGTTTTTCTTTTCAAACTGACTCAAATTCTCTCTGCCAAGCTGTGTACTTCTGGCTTAGGTTCTTTGCTGATGGCTTGGTGTGGGCAATAACATCTAGGAAATCTGCCATGGTGATCGTGTCCAAGCAGATCATGGGTAAGTTACTGTTACCTAAAGAGAAGAGAATTGATTAAATACTGTTATTACTAAAAGACATTCTTTTATGCCCCTG
This sequence comes from Phalacrocorax aristotelis, assembly GCF_949628215.1. NCBI lineage: Eukaryota > Metazoa > Chordata > Aves > Suliformes > Phalacrocoracidae > Phalacrocorax > Phalacrocorax aristotelis. The sequence goes on along the minus strand of NC_134310.1, from coordinate 4,531,501 downwards.
CCTAACACAACACTTAATATATGAAAACAACAGAATAAACCTAGTGAGATAAAGAAAAACTTGTATTTGTGCATGGAGCACAGATACCAACAGCTTTAAAAAAAGGTCTGATCTTTGGGAATGTTAGCTTGGGTAGTTGTTTAAGAAATGTACAGTTTAAAACTTTTCTAAGCAGATAACAGAGCTCCACCTGCTGGGGTTGACATTAGAATTTCTGGAGTTACAGCAGTAGATCAGCATTTCCCAGATCAGATTCCCTACTCAGAGCTGTGGTACCTGGCTGATGATTTTCAAGTGTGTCAAAAATTTTCCTCACTGGTCTCATGGCTGCTTCCTTGCACACGAATTTTATGTCTGAGCAGGAGTACCCGTCTGTTTCCTATGATGGGATCAGAATGATAGATCGCAGCTTACAGGCTTACAAAGCGGACAGGAATGGCATTTACAAGCATATAGTTTTTATATCTATATATAAAAAAAAATTTGTAAAGTCTATTCCTGTCTGAAATATATGTGTATATCTACACAAACACATATATATTTCTATGTTTCCCCTCCCCTCAACATTATGCTGTTTGTTCTTGTTTTGAATGTCCAGGGTATCTTGTAGGAGCAAGGAAAATACTGGGCATTTTCTTTCTAAAGGGCAATTTTCTGTAGGTCAAATAAGACTCATCTTTCTGTATCTGTTCCCAGCTTCTCTGTTAATAAAATAACTATATTTCTCCATTAACATTTATGAAACAGAAACTGAACAATATTGCCTCTGTGAATAGATGTAAAAAGGGCCAACTGGGTAAGCTGTAAGATATTTTCAAAGAATTTAGGATGTGACAAAGGGCTAAGTGAAGAAAGCCTGGGTATCTAGTGAATCTCTTCACTGTCAACATGCTCTTTTCTCCTGCAGCAGTGGAGCTGTGACAAACCTTCCCTACACAATTAACTGTTCATTACCCCGATGAATTGCAAGTGCTCCCAGCCTGGTGAGACGAGTGATAAAATATACTGTTGCTGCAAGTCTCCCTGTATTTAAGGCTGAAAAGCTGGCCCAACAGAGAGGATCAGAATATACCCTTTGCAAGCAGAGCAAAGAGTGATTTCCACAGCTGTGCCTGTGAAATGCTCAGCCCCCATGTCTTGCTGGTCTCCCTTTGTCTGGAGCCTCAAACTGAGTTGAGGTCCTTCCCCCAGCTCTGGATGTCGCAGTTGCTGTAGACAGAGGTGCTGTCCCAAGCCCCTGCTGTGGACCTCTTCTGCCACAACATAATGCCACCACTGTGGGTGATGTATGTCACTCATGCTTGCGGTTCCCACCCAGAAAGACCTCAAGCACTGAGCGGGCACTGTCCCTGCTGCAGTGCTGTCTCACCTGGCCCAGTAAGCTGTAGTCCAGATCTGTTCTCAGCTCCACTCCTCTGCTGTTGTTCAGAGAGGGCAGCCAGTGCTGGATCATCACCTGCCATGCCTCTTTACTTGGGAGGTCAACCAAAATCCTCTTCTCCAGCCACCGCAACATGGCAGAATCTAACTCCCCGCAAGGAAAGGAGGAGAGGAATTGTCTCATTGTGGAGACATGGGTTTGACAGCAAGCTGCTCGCTGCAGGGACTGACATTTTTCAACCCCACCTGTAACTATGTCAACCTAATTTTTTTTTTGGGGAAAAAAAAGTATTAATTACCCCATGCAATGCTACAGGCTTGGGGAGGAGTGGCTGGAAAGCTGCCTGGTGGAGGAGGACCTGGGGGTGCTGGTTGACAGCCAGCTGAGCATGAGCCAGCAGTGTGCCCAGGTGGCCAAGAAGGCCAATGGCATCCTGGCTTGTATCAGGAATAGCATGGCCAGCAGGAGCAGGGCAGTGATTGTGCCCCTGTGCTCAGCACTGGTGAGGCCACACCTTGAACGCTGTGTTCAGTTTTGGGCCCCTCAGTACAAGAAGGACATTGAGGTGCAGGAGCGTGTCCAGAGAAGGGCAACGAAGCTGGTGAAGGGTCTGGAGAGCAAGTCCTATGAGGAGCGGCTGAGGGAGCTGGGGGTGTTTAGCCTGGAGAAGAGGAGGCTGAGGGGAGACCTTATAACTCTCTACAACTACCTGAAAGGAGGTTATATTGAGGTGGGTGTTGGTCTCTTCTCCCAAGTCACTAGTGACAGGACGAGAGGAAACGGCCTCAAGCTGTGTCAGGGGAAGTGTAGATTGGATAGTAGGAAAAATGTCTTTACTGCAAGAGTGGTCAGGCATTGGCACAGGCTGCCCAGAGAGGTGGGGGAGTCACCATCCCTGGGGGTGTTCAAAAAATGTGTAGATGTGGCATTTCAGGACATGGTTTAGGAGGCCTGGGGGTGTTGGGTTGGCAGTTGGACTTGATGATCCTAGAGGTCTTTTCCAACCTTAATGATTCTATGATTATCCAGTGTATTCCTGTTCAGTATGTTAGTGATAAGCTGGCTTGTGACAACGAGGCTTAACAATAACAATCAGAAGTTGTAGTTATCTTCCCTGGCTCTGATACTCATCTGCAGCATGTCTCATCAGCAATAACCTCTCCCTTTGCTACTGAGAACACACTACAAATTTTCTAGGGCACTGTCAGGACTAATTAATTGCTACTTTGTAAGGGATGCTTTGTAAGTATAAAATACAACTGAAGGTCTTGGATGTGAGGCCTGTGTTTATGGCAGAACAAGATGTCAATCTGAGACTGCTCGTGCAATACAGATTATAAATAATGCAGCCACAAAGGAAAGGATCCTTACAAAAAGGATCATGTGAAGGATGGAAAGGCTGGATAAATGTGTCAGCCAAAAACCACGATGCTGTTAACATCAACACTGATAAAGCTGTTTTGCCTTAAAAAAAAAAAGGAAAAGGTAAAATACAAAAGACTGGGATGACTATGCATTTTTTACTTGCTTGTGATGCACAAAGGAAGCTTGAAAGAAAAATGAATGTTTCTTTCTGTTCCTTTCTCAATGCATTTCATCACCATCTAGAAATACTCCTTCTTGCCAGCACCACCGATTCTGTCAAGTGCCAGGAGTCCTGCTGCACCCAACATGCCAGCTCCTCTCAGACATGCATCCAAACAGTTCATTTTAATCTCATTTTTATCCAAGTGCTTTTCAGTCTTTTGCATATAACAGTAACACAACCAAACTACTGAATACAAATTCCTACTCCAGTTCATCCCTTGTCACTTGTGTAATGGGAACAGGCCCATTAGGCCGCTGGGATTAGGCCCCTGCTTTGATTTACAGCATCACAGAATGGCTGAGGTTGGAAGCACCTCTTGGAGATCATTTAGTCCAACCCCCTGCTCAAATCAGGGAAAGCCAGAGCAGGTTACTCAGGGCTGCATCTGCATCCAGTTGGGTTCTGAGCACCTGCAAGGATGCTCCACAACCTCCCTGAGCTGGCAGCTCAGCCCCACACAGCCGCTCGCTCACTCCCCCACTGGTAGATGGGGGAGAGAATCAGAAGGGTAACGCTCGTGGGTTGGGATAAGAACAGTTTAATAATTAAAATTAAAAGAAACAACAATAAAAATGCAATGTAAAGGAGAACAACGAGAAGCGCAAAGCCCCGGGGGAGGGGGGAAGGGAGGGGAGAGGGGGAACGAACCAGCAAAACAAACCGTATGCGACGCAGCTGCTCACCGCCCGCGGACCCGACGCTGCGCCACTCCCGAGCCGCAACCTGCCCCCCCTTAATATACTGGTCATGGTGTCACATGGTATGGAATGAACATGCCATTGGCCAGTCGGGGTCAGCCGCCCCCACCACGGCCCTGCCCCTCCCAGCCCACCGCCACCAGGCAGAGAGGGGGAAGCTGGAAAGGTAGCCGACCCCCCGCAGTGAGGAGAACTAACCCCTTCTCAGCCAAAACCAGCACATTCTCCACCCCTTATTCCATACCATTTACACCATGTCCAGGTCCCATACGATGCAATACAAACTTACCAACCACCACCCCTCCCCTTCCCATCCTTTAACATAACACACAGACAGCATTCCCTTAGTCTATGGACCTTCCCTGTAGAATGCCTGTGGAATGTCCATTGAGTTCATTTAGTCCATGACTTTGGATTTCATCTCTTGTAAGGGTCCTTCAGAGAGGCGGTGTGTGTGGGGTCAGATTGTTGCATGTCAGTCCTTGTTCCATCACCGCTGCACTGGTAGTTCTTGTTCTCTCACTGCTGCACTTTGCTCGGTTCCATTGAAAGTTCATTTGCTATTACTATTAGTTGGGAGATTCCCACCATGATAACATGCCATTGATATGGCATATAGCAACCATAGTAGTGATGACATACAACATCATATAGCAATTAACAGCATATTATTCAGTTCATTGGCTGTTTTCACCCAAAATTAAATCCCCCTGAGGTACACACCGGACTCCTCCATCCTCCCGCATCACCCACCAAGTGTACCCAGGTCCTCGAGCAAACGCAATCCCATGAGTGGGTTTGCTTCTGCCTGAAGCAGGAATAACCCAGACTGTCTTGCCCAACATATTTTTTATGTGCACTACAGGGACTCTATCCCCTTCCACAGTACGTAAGGGTTCTGATTGGGCAGGGCCAGCTCGCCTGGCAGAGCCCCTCGTGTTGACTAACCAGGTGGCTTTTGCTAAATGTGTATCCCAGTGTTTAAATGTTCCACCCCCCCCATTGCTCTCAGTGTCATCTTTAATAGTCCATTGTATCTTTCGATTTTCCCAGAGGCTGGTGCGTGATAGGGGATGTGATACACCCACTCAATGCCGTGCTCTTTGGCCCAGGTGTCTATGAGGTTATTTCGGAAATGAGTCCCGTTGTCTGACTCAGTTCTCTCTGGGGTGCCATGTCGCCACAGGACTTGTTTTTCGAGACCCAGGATAGTGTTCCGGGCAGTGGCGTGGGGGACAGGATATGTTTCCACCCGGCCGGTGGTTGCTTCTACCATGGTGAGAACATGGCGCTTGCCTTGGCGGGTCTGTGGGAGTGTGATATAGTCAATTTGCCAGGCCTCCCCATATTTAGATTTCAGCCATCGTCCCCCATACCACAGAGGCTTTACCTGCTTCGCTTGCTTGATTGCAGCGCACGTTTCACATTCGTGGATAGCCTGTGCAATAATATCCATAGTCAAGTCCACCCCTCGATCACGAGCCCACCTGTATGTTGCATCTCTCCCTTGATGGCCTGAGGTGTCATGGGCCCATCGAGCTAGAAATAGTTCACCCTTATGTTGCCAGTCCAGATCCACCTCAGCCACTTCAGTCTTGGCAGCGTGATCCACCTGCTGGTTGTTTCGATGTTCTTCAGTGGCCCGACTCTTGGGGACGTGAGCATCCACATGCTGTACCTTTACAACCAGGTTCTCTACCCAGGCAGCAATATCTTGCCACAATGTGGCAGCTCAGATGGGTTTGCCTCTGCGCTGCCAATTGCTCTGCTTCCACTGCTGCAGCCAGCCCCACAGGGCATTCGCCACCATCCAGGAGTCAGTATAGAGATAGAGCACTGGCCACTTTTCCCGTTCAGCGATGTCTAAGGCCAGCTGGATGGCCTTTACCTCTGCAAACTGGCTCGATTCACCTTCTCCTTCAGCAGTTTCTGCTACTTGTCGTGTAGGACTCCATACAGCAGCCTTCCATCTCCAATGCTTTCCCACAAGGCGACAGGACCCATCAGTGAACAGGGCATACTGCTTCTCCTTTTCTGGCAGTTTGTTATACAGTGGGGCTTCTTCAGCACGTGTCACCTCCTCCTCTGGTGATAATCCAAAATCTTTGCCTTCTGGCCAGTCCATAATCACTTCCAAGATTCCTGGGCGACTGGGGTTTCCTACTCGAGCCCGCTGGGTGATCAGTGCAACCCATTTACTCCACATAGCATCAGTTGCATGGTGTGTGGAGGGGACATTCCCTCTGAACTTCCAGCCCAGCACTGGCAGTTGGGGTGCCAGGAGCAACTGTGCCTCAGTACCAACCACTTCTGAAGCAGCTCGGACCCCTTCATATGCTGCCAATATCTCTTCTTCAGTTGGAGTATAGCGGGCTTTGGACCCTCTGTATCCCCGACTCCAAAACCCTAGGGGTCGACCTCGGGTCTCCCCATGTGCCTTCTGCCAGAGGCTCCAGGTAGGGCCATTCTCCCCGGCTGCAGTGTAGAGCACATTTTTTATATCTTGTCCTGCCCGGACTGGCCCAAGAGCTACTGCATGAACTATTTCTTGTTTAATCTGTTCAAAGGCTTGTTGTTGCTCGGGGCCCCATTTGAAATCATTCTTCTTCCGGGTCACTTGATAGAGAGGACTTACGATCATACTGTAATTTGGAATATGCATCCTCCAAAAACCCACAACACCCAAGAAAGCTTGTGTTTCCTTTTTGCTAGTTGGTGGAGACATGGCTGCTATTTTGTTGATCACATCCATAGGAATCTGACGACGACCATCTTGCCATTTTATTCCCAAGAACTGGATTTCTTGTGCAGGTCCCTTCACTTTACTTTGTTTTATGGTGAAACCAGCTTTCAGGAGGATTTGAACTATTTCCTTTCCTTTCTCAAAAACTTCTTCCGCTGTGTTGCCCCACACAATGATGTCATCAATGTATTGAAGGTGTTCTGGAGCTCCACCTTGTTCCAAAGCATTATGGATCAGTCCATGGCAAATGGTAGGGCTGTGTTTCCACCCCTGGGGCAGTCGATTCCAGGTGTACTGGACTCCCCTCCAAGTGAAAGCAAACTGTGGCCTGCACTCTGCTGCCAGAGGGATTGAGAAGAATGCATTAGCGATATCAATTGTGGCATACCACTTGGCTGCCTTGGACTCCAGTTCGTATTGAAGTTCTAGCATGTCTGGCACAGCAGCACTCAACGGTGGAGTGACTTCATTCAGGCCACGATAGTCTACTGTTAGTCTCCACTCTCCATTAGACTTCCGCACTGGCCATATGGGACTTTTACAGGGTGAGTGGGTTTTACTGATGATTCCTTGGCTCTCCAGTCGACGAATGAGCCCATGGATGGGGATCAGGGAGTCTCGGTTGGTGCAATATTGCCGCCAGTGCACTGTTGTGGTGGCGATTGGCACCTGTTGTTCTCTGACCTTCAGCAACCCCACAACAGAAGGGTCCTTCGAGAGGCCAGGCGAGGTCGACAGCTGTTTAATTTCCGCCGTCTCCAAGGCGGCTACACCAAAAGCCCACTTGTAACCTTTTGGGTCCTTGAAATACCCTCTCCTGAGGCAGTCTATGCCAAGGATGCACGGAGCCTCTGGGCCAGTCACAATGGTGTCCTTTTGCCACTCATTCCCGGTGAGGCTCACTTCGGCCTCCAATACAGTTAGCTCTTGGGATCCCCCTGTCACTCCAGCAATGCTAATGGGTTATGCCCCTATATAGTTTGATGGCATTAAGGTACACTGTGCGCCGGTGTCCACTAAAGCTTTATACTCCTGTGGGTCAGATGTGCCAGGCTATCGGATCCATGCAGTCCAGTAAACCCGGTTATCCCTTTCCTCTGCCTGGCTGGAGGCAGGGCCCCCCTAGTCCTGATCATAGTATTCATCACTCACTTCCGGTAAATATGAATCATGGGTGTCTCTGTTAAGATCAGTCAGGACATCAGCACTTCTGCTCCTCTGTCTGGAGAATTGCTTATGGGAAACTGGAGCAGCAGCTCTCCTGGAGAAACTCCCCTGAGTGCTTGTTCTTCCTTGCAGCTCACGTACCCGTGCCTCTAAGGCTGAGGTAGGTTTTTCCATCCCACTTCTTCATGTCCTCTCCGTGATCACGCAGGTAAAACCATAGGGTGCCCCGTCGTGTGTATCCCTTCTCTTGAGCCAAGGGACGATTACTCCTAATGGCTGAGATACTGGTCCGTACTGGTGGGGAGTAGGACCTATCTTCTTTGAGTTGCTGGACCTCTCGGGACAGTTTCTCAACAGCAGAGACGAGCGAGGAAGAGAGATTCGCTTCATATTCCCGGAGTTTATCAATCAACTCAGCCACCGTTGGTGTCCCGTCATCTTTCCAGGACATCACTGCCAATGAGTTTGCATACGAGGATGGTGCACTCCGTACAAACTTCCGCCACATGGGTCGTGTGCACTCAGCTTCATCTGGATCTTTGGAGGACCGTTGATCGTCCAGGTCACCATAAACCACCTCAAGCACAGCTAATTCCCTTAGATGCTGAATGCCTTTCTCCATGGTCATGCATTTTCCTAGGCGAAATACAATATCTTCTTTGAAGGGATACCTCTCTCTCACCGCGGACAGGAGCCGCCTCCAGAGGCTGAGGGCTTGTGTTCCTTTTCCAATTGCTTTATCAATGCCCCCTTCCCTAGAGAGGGATCCCAGTTGTTTGGCTTCCTTCCCCTCTAATTCCAAACTACTGGCCCCATTATCCCAGCATCGGAGCAGCCAGGTGATAACGTGTTCACCTGAATGACGCCCGAAATCTTTCCGTATATCCCGCAACTCACTCAAGGATAGAGATCGGGTAGTTTCCGTTTCTTGTACACATTCTCCCTCTTCCTCCTCCTCTTCTCGTGATGGCCCTGGTTCCTCGTAATCTCTTTCTAAACGAGCTGACCTTCTCTTCCATGATTTCTTCTTGCGTATAGGGGCGACTGATACTGGCACAGGTTGGTCCTCTGGTTTAGCTGCAATGCTTGGCACTGGGGTTTGAGTAGCTGCAGTGCCTGTCGTGGGGGTTTGAGTGGCTGCAGTGCTCGTCACTGGGGTTGGAGTAGCTGCAGTATCTGTCATGGCAGGTTGGGTGGCCGCAGTGCTTGTCGCTGGGGTTGGAGTAGCTCCCTTCTCTTTCCCTTGGGGGTACTGAATAGTGTTAAATAGGGCTCGATAGGCATAAGCCAGACCCCAGCACATTGCAGTGATTTGTATCTCTCTGGAATTGCCAGGGTGACAACATACTTCCTCCAAATGTTCTACTAATTTTTCAGGATTCTGCACTTGTTCAGGGGTGAAGTCCCAAGACACTGGGGGTGCCCACCGTCTTAGGCATTTGCCCATACTTTCCCACATACCCTGCCACGCATAGCTATCGAGCCTTGGGACAGATCTCTGGATTATATTCTTAACTTGCTTACTAACCTTAGACAGATCTGATACCACCTGCCAAAGCAATATCAACAGATGTATCTTGACTACCCAAGGATGTTCAAGATACTGAAAAGTTGTTGTAATGAAGAAGGAGACATTACATAAGATGGCAGCTACGGTGCCATTCTGTATTTCCTCCATAAAAAACTTCTCAGAGGAGGAGGTATAATTGCTAATTGCCTCCATGAGGTGGTAGCTGTAGTACAGTAACGGCTTCCATGCAAGACCTAAATAACTGATAACAGTCAAGGCCAGTGTTTTAATAACAAGTCTCATAGGCAAAATATCTCTAATCACTGCAGAGCACAGCAAACTGACAAAACCAACAGCAAGTTTTAACATGTACTTTACAATCAGCATGGTAAGGACTGGACAAACTAATACTGCGAGCAGATGAATCAATGCTGTGACCAGCAACTGTTATTATCTCAAACCCTTCGTGCCCCACGTTGGGCACCAAAAATAGACTGTCGTGGTTCAGCCTCACCTGGCAACTGAACACCACGCAGCCGCTCGCTCACCCCCCACCCCTGTGGGATGGGGAAGAGAATCAGACGAGCAAAGGAACTTGTGGGTTGAGATAAGCACAGTTTAATGATTACAATAAAATGATAATGATAAATGATTATGATAATAATGACAATAATGTTAATATAATAAAAGGGAAAAGGAAGGGAAAGGGAAAACAGGAAAAAAAAACACGGAAACACAAACGATACAACTGCTCACCACCCGCTGACCGACGCTGCCCGTCCCCGAGCCGTGATTGCTCCCCCCTCCCCCGGCCAGCCCCTCCCAGGTAACATACTAGGCATTACGTTACATGATATGGAATATCCCTTTGGTCAGTTTGAATCCGCTCTCTTAGCTGTGCCCCCTCCCCTCCGGGCTTCTTGTGCACCTGGCAGAGCATGGGAGGCTAGACATGTCCTTGACTAGTATAAGCGCTACCCAGCAACAGCCTAAACATCTGCGTGTTATCTCAACAGGTTTTTTTTCCCATGCTAATTTCAAAGCACAGCACTATACCAGCTAGAGTGAAGAAAATTAACTCTATCCCAGCTAAAACCATGACATAGGGGATGTGATACACACACTCAATACCATGCTCTTTGGCCCAGGTGTCTATGAGGTTATTTCGGAAATGAGTCCCGTTGTCTGACTCAATTCTCTCTGGGGTGCCATGTCACCACAGGACTTGTTTTTCGAAACCCAGGATAGTGTTCCGGGCAGTGGCGTGGGGGACAGGATATGTTTCCACCCGGCCGGTGGTTGCTTCTACCATGGTGAGAACATGGCGCTTGCCTTGGCGGGTCTGTGGGAGTGTGATATAGTCAATTTGCCAGGCCTCCCCTTATTTATATTTCAGCCATCGTCCCCCATACCACAGAGGCTTTACCCGCTTCGCTTGCTTGATTGCAGCGCATGTTTCACATTCGTGGATAGCCTGTGCAATAGCATCCATGGTCAAGTCCACCCCTCGATCACGAGCCCACCTGTATGTTGCATCTCTCCCTTGATGGCCTGAGGTGTCATGGGCCCACCGAGCTAGAAATAGTTCACCCTTATGCTGCCAGTCCAGATCCACCTCAGCCACTTCAATCTTGGAAGCGTGATCTACCTACTGGTTGTTTCAATGTTCTTCAGTGGCCCGACTCTTGGGGATGTGAGCATCCACATGCCGTACCTTTACAACCAGGTTCTCTACCCGGGCAGCAATATCTTGCCACCATGCGGAAGCCCAGATGGGTTTGCCTCTGCGCTGCCAGTTGTTTTGCTTCCACTGCTGCAGCCAGCCCCACAGGGCATTCGCCACCATCCAGGAGTCAGTATAAAGATAGAGCACTGGCTACTTTTCCCATTCAGCAATGTCTAAGGCCAGCTGGATGGCCTTTACCTCTGCAAACTGGCTCAATTCATCTTCTCCTTCAGCCGTTTCGGCTACTTTTCATATAGGACTCCCTACTGCAGCCTTCCATCTCCGATGCTTTTCCACAAGGAGATAGAGAGGGCTTACGATCAGACTGTAATTTGGAATATGCATTCTCCAAAAACCCACAACGCCCAAGAAAGCTTGTGTTTCCTTTTTGCTAGTTGGTGGAGACATGGCTGCTATTTTGTTGATCACATCCATAGGAATCTGACGACGTCCATCTTGCCATTTGATTCCGAAGAACTGGATCTCTTCTGCGGGTCCCTTCACCTTACTTTGCTTTATGGCAAAACCAGCTTTCAGAAGGATTTCGACTATTTTCTCTCCTTTCTCAAAAACTTCTTCCGCTGTGTTGCCCCACACAATGATGTCATCAATGTATTGAAGGTGTTCTGGAGCTTCTCCCCATTCCAGTACATTCTCAATCAGTACATGGCAAATGGTAGGACTGTGTTTCCACCCCTGGGGCAGTCGATTCCAGGTGTACTGGACACCCCTCCATGTGAAAGCAAACTGTGGCCTGCACTCTGCTGCCAGAGGGATTGAGAAGAATGCATTAGCAATATCCATTGTGGCATACCACTTGGCTGCCTTGGACTCCAGTTCGTATTGAAGTTCTAGCATGTCTGGCACAGCAGCACTCAATGGTGGAGTGACTTCATTCAGGCCACGATAGTCTACTGTTAGTCTCCACTCTCCATTAGACTTCCGCACTGGCCATATGGGACTTTTACAGGGTGAGTGGGTCTTACTGATGACTCCTTGGCCCTTCAGTTGGTGAATGAGCTCATGGATGGGGATCAGGACATCTCGGTTGGTGCGATATTGCCACCTGTTGTTCTCTGACCTTCAGCAACCCCACAACAGAAGGGTCCTTCGAGAGGCCAGGCGAGGTCGACAGCTGTTTAGTTTCCTCCGTCTCCAAGGCGGCTACACCAAAAGCCCTTTTGGGTCCTTGAAATACCCTCTCCTGAGGTAGTCTATGCCAAGGATGCACGAAGCCTCTGGGCCAGTCACAATGGGGTGCTTTTGCCACTCATTCCCAGTGAGGCTCACTTCGGCCTCCAATACAGTTAGCTCTTGGGATGCCCCTGTCACTCCAGCAATGCTAATGGGTTCTTTCCCTTTGTAGTTTGATGGCATTAAGGTGCACTGTGCACCGGTGTTCACTAAAGCTTTATACTCCTGTGGGTCGGACGTGCCAGCCTGTTGGATCCACGCAGTTCAGTAAGCCTGGTCATCCCTTTCCTCCACCTGGCTGGAGGCAGGGCCCCTCTAGTCTTGATCATGGCACTCACAACTCACTTCCTGTAAATGTGAATCAGGAGTCCCTCTATTACACTTAGAAATAAAATCAGCGCTTCTACTCCTCTGTCTGGGGACTTGCTCACTGAAAATTGGAGCAGCAGCTTTCCTGGAGGAGCCTCCCTGAGTGATTGTTCTTCCTTGCAGTTCACGCACTTGTGCCTCTAGGGTCGAGGTAGGCTTGCCATCCCACCTCACCATGTCCTCTCCGTGGTCACGCAGGTAGATCCATAGGGTGGCCCGTGGTGTGTATCCTCTCCTTTGAGCCAAAGGACGCTTATTCCTAACAGCTGAGGCACTACTCTGTCGAGGTGGGGAGTAGGACAGATCTTCTTTGAGTTGCTGGACCTCTTGGGATAGTTTCTCCACAGCAGAGACGAGCGAGGAAGAGATATTTGTTTCATAATCCCAGATTCTATCAATCACCTCCGCCACCATTGGTGTCTCGTCATCTTTCCAGGACATTGCTGCCAATGAGCTTGCATAGGAGGATGGTGCACGCCGTACAAACTTCTGCCACATGGGTCGTGTGCACTCGGCTTCATCTGGATCTTTGGAGGACCGTTGATTGTCCAGATCACCATAAATCACCTCAAGCACAGCTAATTCCCTTAGATACTGGATGCCTTTCTCCATAGTTGTCCATTTTCCTGGGCGATATGTAACATCTTCTTTAAAGGGATACCTTTCCTTCACTCCAGACAGGAGTTGCCTCCAGAGGCTGAGGGCTTGTGTTCCTTTTCCAATTGCTTTGTCAACGCTCCTTTCCCCAGAAAGGGATCCCAGTGGTTTGGCCTCTTTTCCCTCTAGTTCCAGGCTACTGGCCCCATAATCCCAGCATTGGAGCAGCCAGATGACAATGTGCTCACCTGAACGACAGCTGAAATCTGTTCGCATATCTCGCAACTCGCTTAAGGACAGGGATCGGGTGGTCTCTATTTCATTTATGACTTCTTCCTCCTTGTCTCCTTGTGATGGCCCTGCTTCTTCATCATCCATTTCGAAACGAGTTGACATCCGTTTCCAATATTTCGTCTTGTGTATGGGGGCGACTGATACTGGCACGGGTTGATTCTAGTTGTCAGCTCCAGTACTTGTCATCAGGGCTGGAGTGACTACAGTGCCAGTCACTTTGCCTTTCAATCCAGAGACATTCTCTTCCCCTTGGGAGCACTGAATACTGTTGAACAGGGCTCAGTAGGCATGGGCCAGGCCCCAGCATGATGCAGTTATCTGTGTCTCTCTGGAGTTCCCAGCATAACAACATACTTTCTCCAAATATTCTACTAGTTTTTCAGGATTCTGCACTTGTTCGGGGGTGAAACCCCAAAACACTGGGGGTGCCCACTGCCCTAGCTATTTGCCCATGCTATCCCACATGCCCTGCCACTCGTAACTATCAAGCCTTGGGGCAGATTTCTGGGTGATATTCTTAAGTTGCTTAGTCAAAACCAAAACAACATGCCCAAAAACTAACAATAAGTGCCCCTTAACCACCCAAGGATGTTCAAGATACAAAAAGGTTGTTGTAATAAAGGCGGAGACATCATAGAACAAAGTTGCTAAGATACCATTCTGTATTTCCTCCATATAAAGTCTCTCAGAGGAGGAGGTATAATTGCTAATTGCCTCAACAAGGTGGTATCCAAAGTACAGGAATGGTTTCAGCAAAAACCCCAAATACCAGATAAAGCTGAAAACAAATGTTTGTATGACAAATCTCATAGGCAAAACGTTACTAATCACAGCAGAACACAGCAGAGTAAACAAACCAACACCAATCTTTAACTGCAAAATGACAACATGGTTGTCGTGGTTTAGCCGGCAGCTCAACCCCACACAGTCGCTCGCTCAACTCCCCCACTGGTAGATGGGGAAGAGAATCAGAAGGGTAACGCTCGTGGGTTGAGATAAGAACAGTTTAATAATTAAAATTAAAAGAAACAACAACAGAAATGCAATGTAAAGGAGAGCAAGGAGAGGCGCAAAGCCCCAGGGGAGGGGGGAAGGGAGGGGACGGGGGAAGGGGGAAGGAACCACAAACCGCACTCGACACAGGCCCTCACCGCCCACCGACCTGATACTGCACTGCCCCGCAGCCGCAAACTGCCCCCCCTTAATATACTGGTCATGATGTCACATGGTATGGAATGAACATGCCATTGGCCAGTCAGGGTCAGCCGCCCCCACCATGGCCCTGCCCCTCCCAGCCCCCCCGCCACGCGGCAGAGCGCGGGAAGTGCTCATACTAAGTCCAAAGCACAGCACTATGCCAGCTGCGGTGAAGAAAATTAACTCTGTCCCAGTGTCATGGTTTTAGCTGGGATAGAGTTAATTTTCTTCACTCTAGCTGGTATAGTGCTGTGCTTTGAACTTAGCATGGAAAAAAATGTTGAGATAACACACAGATGTTTTGGGCTGTTGCTGGGTAGCGCTTATACTAGTCAAGGACATTTCTAGCTTCCCATGCTCTGCCAGGTGCACAAGAAGCCGGGAGGGGGCACAGCTAAGAGAGCGGATTCAAACTGACCAAAGGGATATTCCATATCATGTAACGTCATGCCCAGTATGTTAAGTGGGAGGAGCTGGCCGGGGGAGGGAGGAAGCAATCGCGGCTCGGGAACGGGCAGCGTCGGTCAGTGGGTGGTAAGCGGTTTTATCGTTCGTGTTTCTGTGGTTTTTTCCCTTTTTTCCCTTTCCCTTCCTTTTCCATTTTATTATATTAACATTATTGTCATTATTATCATAATCATTATTATTATTATTTTATTGTAATCATTAAACTGTGCTTATCTCAACCCACAAGTTCTTTTGCTTGTCTGATTCTCTTCCCCATCCCACAGGGGTGGGGGGGGGGGAGTGAGCGAGCGGCTGTATGGTGTTCAGTTGCCGGCTGAGGCTGAACAATGACACCCAGCCAAAACCATGACACAGGGGAACCTTGCCTTCTACCTTAGGTGCCAAAATTAGGTGAACACTGCCCACAAAGTTCATGAAAGTTGATGGTCTGTGGTACAATACACCTTTGTTCATCATGCAGGAAATACTGTATGGCAGAGTCATCCACAGAGCTGGGGAGACTTGGGGAACCACATTCTTCTGTGCCTCTGAAGGACTCAGGCTTAATAGCACTAACATGTTTTGAAATGGGCCAGGCATACACGGGACTGACTGAAAGTATTACCTTTGAGCCTCAATTCTGGAGCACCAACATCACCTCTGTTGTTCAATTTTCTTTGCTTGTTCCCTTGGCTTTTCAGCCAGGCCTGCCAAAAAGGGGATCAGCTGAGGAAAGGAATAAAGCATTACCACAAACTTTATGAGAGAACATGAGGTGGTGTGTCATAACCGAGAAGTGCATTCGTACGTTATACAAAATAAAATATGCACTGGGAGTTGATGCTTTTTTCCTAAGTACTCAAAAGCAAGCAGCTGTGGATACACACACAGTGTCGCTCAGACTTGGACACTCCCAACGGCCAGCAACAGCCTGCTGATCACAGCCCAGAGCCCTCCATCACACAGAGAGGCTTTTCCAACACATCTCCCTATGGCAAACTCATGAGAATCAACCAAAAACCACTAACCATGAAAAACAATCCAGGAATGAAGCCTGTGGTTTTGTGGGTGCAGAGCCCTCACTTGTTCCCAGCCGGTTTTGGATACCTTGCTCTGCAGCTGTCACTGCAGAGCTGGGTGAGCGTCACGTCAACAAACACCGTGCCTTTCAGTCAAATTTCAAGTATTTCCACTTGAAATGCTGCTGAGCCACTGCTCACACAAGGTCATTCCTGGGAACACCTGCCATTGGGCTCCACCAAACGTTTCCCAAACCATGGTTTGAAGTTCCCTGGAAACAGGACTGCCGTCTTCTTCTTTTCAGACTCCTAGCTTGACCACCTCTACGTGTGAGAGGTGAAGAGGCCCACTTAGGTCTGCACACCTTTAGGGACACAGATATCAAGAAAGACCTCAGTGCTAGCATGATTGGCAAACTGCAAAACATTAGTCATTCAGGCTGCCCCCAGCAGACACCTTGTATTTCTCTGCTTCAGGCACACTTCAGGGAGAGAAGGAAGCATGGAAAAAAACCCTTCTTATGCCTAACTCATCGTTTTTGCAGACATCTGCCTCCAAGACCGTCCCTCACCAAACAGATAATTTCCACAGTTTAACGTTGCTGAGGTTCCCCTCTCTGCTTCCAATGCCCAGATTTCTCTGCTGGAAAAGATGTTCTTCCACTGGAAATTTCATGGATTGGTAGCCCAGGGGCAGGCAGAAATCCACAGACTAGTTCCAGATCTACAAAAATTAACTGCAATAACAAGCCCATCATCAGTGTGCTTCAATTCTCTGTACCAGTGTTGGCTCCTACTCTGGGAAATGATTAGCGAGCTACAAATCAGACTGTTAAAAATATCCGTGCTCAACCAACAGCTGTTGTTTTCCCCATGTACCATTTGCAACCATTTGATAATGTGTTGTATGAAGAAAAATATATACTACACTAGTTCAGATGAATGATCAAAGCCAGATCAACATGCTGGCTCTGACAGTGACCATGGGAGACTATTCACAGAATCCCAGAATGGTGGGGGTTGGAGGGGACCTCTGGAGATCATCCCGTCCCACCCCCTGCTTGAGCAGGCACACCCAGAGCAGGGGGCACAGGACCACGTCCAGGAGGGGTTTGAATGTCTCCAGGGAAGGGACCCCACAGCCTCTCTGGGCAGCCTGTGCCACTGCTCTGGCACCCTCACAAGAAAGAAGTTTTTTCTCATGCTTAGCTGAAACTTCCTGTGTTCCAACTTGTGCCCATTGCCCCTTGTCCTGTCATTGGGCGCCACTGAAAAGGGTCCCATCGTCCTGACACCCACCCTTTAGATATTTATAGGTATTGATGAAATCCCCCCTCAGTCTTTTCTTGTCCAGGCTGAACAAACCCAAGGGAGCACATGAGCTGGCCATTTTCTGCTGTCTGTTGGACTCCCCTGAGCATCCACAGTTGTTATACTACGAACGTTACCTCCCTACCTCATCCTCTCCTGTCTGTCGTCTTCTCAATACACATCCTGCCCATTTTGGGAACCAACATGATGAAGTGCCCTAGTTCCAGTCTTAAAACGTTTATTTGTCTATTCTGAATTATGTTAAAGGTACTGGAGAATCTTGTCCCTCAACTTTTAAAAGTCACATTTGTTACCAATAAAATCCAACATTCCTATTTATGGAGTATCCTTCTAAGCACTAGATGTTTTAAGCACCTTACAGTTCCAGGCTGAAACCCTTCTTAGCTTAAACATAGTAAATAACTTTCCTATAAAGTCAAATACTCCATTTTAAATATCAGCAGTTGGTGGCACCAGCATATGTTGACTTTATTATGGATTATTGTCATGTGGCACAAATAGCAAGAATTGTAGAGTTTAAAAGTAAAAGCTTCAAATTAATCTTTAAATGCTTTATCCAAATATCCAGGCTTTTTCTGCAAAAGTCTAAATAAAATCTTTATCTGTGCTTAGAAGCTCATGCAAATGTATTCAAACTGTACTCTCTGGATCTCTTACCATGGCAGTTTGGAAGCTGCTAAAAAAAATACAAGATCATCAGATCGGGCCAAGCCATCCATCTGCACCAGTAATTCTGTTTTCATCCACCAACTTCCTTCATGTTCACCACTACCAAGATTCAGAGAAATATTATTTGCTCAGTGCATTAAAGTAATCATCTTTATTTATAGTGTCATTCACAGCAACTGAGCCCTTGTCAGTTTTGCCCCAGTTCAAAGCATGATTAAGCTCCATTAGCTAACATCTAAGCATTAAAATCAAGCTTTCTAATGATTACTTAAATGGACTCTTTTCAGTGCATTAAAGTGAGGAGAATTCGCTATTACTGAATCCAAAGAAAATATTTTTTTTTTTCTTCATATTAATCTCCACGCAATGCTGACGTTTACTGGAAAACAGCTAAGGCTTTGATTGATTGATCTATACAAGAGAATATTTATAATGTGATAGTTGCCAACAAATAACTAACACACCTACCTATTCAGGGCAACGACTGGCGTTTTTCTGTGAGTGAACGTTAAGTGGCCACAAGAAGATACACCTACTACTGGATTCAATATTTTGCAAAATGTTCTATCATCACAAGCAAAAAGAAAAAAATGCTGTATTAAAATGAATTTAAAAATGAGGCAGAGACCACACAGAAAGGATCCTTCCTCAAAAAGAGAAGGGGAGCTTAAGCAGTGTTAAGAATTCTGGCCCTGATCCAGGTGGCCAATTTTGCAGGAAACCAATCTGAATTCTTGGTCCCAAATGTGGAGTTCTTGGAAACTCCTGGATCAAACCCAGAGAAAATATCAGGGCCTTAGAGCTACAATTCAGGTTTAATGGCTTATTTCTGCAAAGGCATCCACACATCAGTGCAAGGTCAATATATAATAAGGATATGTAAAAATAACTATATAATCTTAGATAAAAATCTTTATTAAAATATATAATCCAGTGATGTTAATGAGAGCTTTTAAAAGTATATATGAAGGCAAAATCTGGCCCATAATTTATAGCTACTAACTGACAATTATTACAAGTTGTAGTTTTATGATATGGCATATTCTATTTATAAATCTTTGTGAGCATGTAATTTACAGTACATAAAATCCACTGTAATGGGCTCCTAATGGTTCTAACAATATTTTATATTTCTCCTGCTTCTTCCCCATCCCTAACCTTTTCAATTTGTTTTTAACTATAAGCTGTCTACACCATGGATGACAATAGTAACAACCCCCATTCCTGCATCTGGAAGTCCTGACAATGCCACCAAAATTTGTCCCATTAATGAAAACACCATTCCATGGTGTACATTCCATCTTACCCTGATATGCCTAAACCTGTCCAAAGCATCACAAAATCAGCTGCTTCTTCCTCACCTCTAACAAGTCATCTGTTGTTTCCCTCCCACTACCTTTATTTCCTCTTCAAATCCATTATTTTAGAGTACAGCACTACTAGTTATACACTCGTGCACCTCCCTCCTCCTCACAGTCTTGCTGGACCCATAGTCCCTTGCTAATCTTCACACAACCTGTCTTTCACACTTGCTTCTCTACTGATCTCATCTACTGTGAATGAAACAACCACTACATCTCGCTCTTCAAATCCCCACAGCGTATGCAATGCTTCCATGAAGCGGTGCTTTTGGAGCCGGCAGGCATTCTGACAATAACACACTGCGAGGCTCCTGAAGTTGATAACAGAACAAAAGAAAAATTGCTTAATAAAAAGTCAAGAAAATTACCATTATCACTCAAAGTAACTATAATGTCCATAAAATCTAAAAGACAAGTCTTTCAGGGGCCCAACCATGCTCCTGTTTATAGAGTAGCCTCAGGCTTTAATTTAGCAAAGATTTGTTTCTCACAGGTATGCTCTATGATTAAACATTGGTCAGCAGCTGGACACACACACAATTGAAAAGATGCAGTAAAAGGGGGACAAATGTCCTAAAGCCATAGGAAGTGCTCTCATCAGTTACCCAGAAGCGGTGCCTCTTTGACTCATAACTGACTCCAGCTCATCCAAGAAAATTGTGGAAGGAGCATGGTACCAGGCAAGCTCAAACAACACCTGTTTAGAGAGAAGAGTAAATGTGAAAGAAAAGATAAACTAACACAAAAAGGCACTAAGGGCTGCTGGCACAGAAGATAAATAACAGTAGCCACATTCCAAACTTCTAGGACAAAAAGGGATATCTGCTGGGAAAAAGCTCTGGGTAGTCTGAGGGTCCCTGAATTCTCTCAAATTCTGAAAGGTTTGTAAAGGCGATATAAAGAACACAGGCTTGTAATCCTGTCTTTATATGTAAATCTTTCTGGCTAAATCCTATCAGAGTACCCTGCGAATAATGGGATAGAAGAAAACGATCCATCAGAGGATTCTGGGAACTCCTAAATTGTTATCAGAGATTAAATGTCCGTCTTTCATTGTTGCTCCATTTGTAGTTGTTTTAAATAAGGATTTGAGAGAAAAAAATTAAAAATCAGCTGAACCATAATGAAAGAAAATGGACTGATTCTCTTGAGAAGAATCAAGCAGTTCTTTTGGTTTTCCTGGTGAAAACAAACACAAACTGCTTGAACAATCAATATTTAGAAATGGAATATTAAGCTGACTCACAAAATCTGGCTCTACCCTTTTGAGAAAGAAGTTTCATCTATTTTTCTGTAAACATGAAGAGGCTTACATTAGCAGTGAAAACATACTGTCAGTTCTTCTTCAGTGAAGTGTTCTTTGAGTTTTTAAATAAATACCACTAACAATATATATTAATCCAGCACTTTGTAATTGGAACACTTAAAAAAAAAATTCAAAAAGATACATATTATTTTCTTTGGATATGAAGCACAGGGTTTAAATTACTTACCCAGAGTCACAAGGAGTCCATGACCAGTATTGTAATTAGTACTGCTTAAGGAAGCAAAAGTTTGCAATTAAGTAGAATATTGGATTATACAATACTCTTGCCATATAAGTGGCTCCTCCAAGATGGTTGAAACAAAAACTAGACGCTAGGATATCAGTTCTGTTTATACACCCGCTATCACTGTTTTCATACAAAACAAGCTGACAGTTTGCAGTCTACAATTTTACTACAAATCTAAAATATAAAATCACACCAACACAGCTGAGAACTGGATGAGCAGACATCCCTCCAAATGAGCACAAAACCAACATATACTCCACACAACTTCAGAAAACTCCTGCACCAGCCTCACGTGATTTTATGATATAAATGCACAAAATACTTTTTTTTAGATCTGTCCCAATCCACAATCTTATTTCATTTCTGGATTCTGCCAAAAACTCAACTAAGGGTGAAATGCCATGAATTCAATATCATTGTGAATGCTGCAGCATGTTCACAAAAACCCTTCTGGACAGTGGTGTCAAAAAACAGACTGTCCCATCCGTACTCCTGCCAGAAGGGAAACTTCTAGGAAGCTACTAAGACAGATGTCAAGAGAATCAAAAACATAGGAGGTATCAGAAGAAAAATGTGCCATTTTAAAGGACAAAGGAGACATGAAAAATAATTATGTTGCAGACATTGCCTAAGTTTCAAGAGAGATTAACAACACTTGCAATGCCATTTGCTGAGTGCAGTCTGACAGAATTCTTCATTTTCAAGAGCTCTCTATCTATCTGAAGTGTAGCCTAAGAGATGAGCATAAAGGAAGGCTAAGAGCTTGTGGATTTCTTACACTGAAATGGTGGACATTGTGGAGAGATTAGGATGGGCATCTTAGGGCAAGGATGCTACACCTGAACCCCTGAAGTTTTTTGTACCACAGTTGAGCCATGCATGCTACTTCCTAGTCTATAGGCAAAAATACATTTACCTATTTACCATCGAAGTACCTTCCTTAAAACAACATTACATCTGTGTTTGACTGCAACATCTTTGTGACAAAGGAATTCTTTGCCAATTCTGTGCCCTGAAGACTAAGAATAGTAGCAAATTTGGGAATCTAAATAACATTTTGTAGGGAGCCTAGGAGCCAACCCTTGCAGAAAGGATGTAAAGCACTTTGAAGAGGTGTCGTGGTTTAGCCCCAATCAGCAATCAAGCACCACACAGCCACTCGCTCACTCCCCCTTGGTGGGACGGGGGAGAGAACTGGAAGAGTAAAAGTGAGGCAACAGTTTAACAGGGAAAGAAAAAGCTGCGCACGGAAGCAAAGAAAAACAAGGAATTCATTCACTCCTTCCCATCAGCGGGCAGGTGTTCAGCCATCTCCAGGAAAGCAGGGCTCCATCATGTGTAACGGTTACTTGGGAAGATAAATGCCATTACTCCAAACATCCCCCCCCTTCCTTCTTCTTCCCCAGCTTTATATACTGAGCATGACGTCATATGGTATGGAATATCCCTTTGGTCAGTTTGGGTCAGCTGTCCCGGCTGTGTCCCCTCCCAGCTTCCTGTGCACCCGGCAGAGCACGGGGAGCTGAAAAAGTCCTTGACCAGTGTAACTGCTACTTAGCAACAACTAAAACATCTCCACATTATCACCACTGTTTCCAGAAAAAATCCAAAACATAGTCCCATACTAGCTACTATGAAGAAATTTAACTCTATCCCAGCTGAAACCAGGACAAGAGGTCACCAAGCAAACACAATTTTAGTTAGGAACTCTGCTTGCCTGTCTCTTAGTCAGTGAGTCAAAGATCTTTGCTGCCTTCAGGACATCTGCTTCATCTTGCATTACAGAACTAAAACTCCACAGCAACAATCCATTGTGAAGCTTCTGCAGAGGTGATGTTATTCCCATTTTAAGAACTAGATATGAACAGAGTCATGTTTTGTCCAAGACAGGAAAGATTATGAGCATCAGAGGAATACTCAGTTTCCAGTTCTGTGTTAAACTCCAGTTCTTTAAGTGGGCACCTGATGTTTGTTAAATTATAATGAATAAGATAATAATTCTTACCCGGACAAGTTTTTCTGAATCACTCCTCCATTTACTGACAATGGTGGATGCTGATTTGTTGAAAAAGGTTGTATTGTATTCTGTGGCAACAGCCTTAGCAAGCAATGTTTTTCCAGTACCGACAAACAACAGTGTTTGTTGCTGTACGCTTCTATGGGAGAACTTATCTTAGGCCACATATCTCCGGGACACAGGGCTCTACCCACCCTGGGGACAGTGATGCACAGACATCAATATGATGGATACAAAATGTCCGTTTATTTAACTGCGTCACACGCTTATATAGCTCTTGCGCTTCCTGTTCCTGCCACTCCTATGGGGAGGAGTCTATCTTTCCGTCACATCCCGTGATCTTCCGGTCGCCGATCCCTGTCTATTCCCCTACATCTCCCCCTCCCCATGCTGCTAAAAGTTCTACAAAGCTACTTGCGTAAGCGGATACATATTGCGGTCAGGTCTATATTCATGTAACTCTTGCAGGCGCTCTCTGATTTGTCTTATAACACAGCATAACAATGGCAGCCCACAAGTAACCATGGTTACTACACACAACAAGATCCCCCCAATTATTTCTATCCAGTCCCAGTTCATATCTCTCTTTTGCCGCCCTTTCCCAGTGTCGCTCTCGCTGCAATATTGCTTGCGATCTTGTCAAGGAGCTCATTTCTTTTCCCAATGGTACGGCTAGCATGAGGATCCATGTCAGTAGACCCTGCAAAGAGACAACTCAGAAAGGGATTATTCATTGTACATCCTTGCACAGTTCTGCTTTCACACACTTTGCAGGCACCCATTCTATGCGCCCTTCATTCTCAACCACAGCGTAGCCCCTCCCCAGGCATCTCAGTTTCCATCCTCTCTCCCATTGCTCACTGCCTGGGAACCTTACTCGTACCTGCGGATAGCGCTCGCCTGCTTGAGCTTCGCCAAAGTGCTTCTCCGCTGCTGTAACTTGCTCCTGCCCGCATATAAAATGATTAAGCGAATATAGTGCACACATTAAAATAGTTTGCTGAGCTGCTACGGGTATAGCTCCCTTATACCCCTCCCCCTCCCCAAGCTGCATTATCTTTGCTTTCAAGGTGCGATGAGCGCGTTCAACTATTGCCTGCCCCGTGCTATTGTAAGCAATGCCGTGTTTTAATACAATATACCAAGCTTTACACCATTCTTTGGTACTTCGAGCCCGAAAGCATGGTCCATTGTCTGTTTTTATCTCGGTGGGCTTTCCAAGCCATGCCATCACCGTGGTCCAATGCGCAGCCAACTGCGTTGTGGTCTGCTTCTGATGTTGAGTAGCCATGATGACTCCACTATATGTATCAATTGTAATTGCGAGGTGCCGTCCGGGGGCCAACTGTGGACATTCAGTAAAGTCAGTCTGCCAGATAGCATTTGCTTCCAGTCCTCGAGGGTTGACTCCTGCCTCCCACAATGGCGAGTGCTGACAGTAAGGACAGGTGGCTACTACTTCTCTTGCTGCTCTTATTGAGATGCCACACTCCTTTGCCAAGGCTTTAGCACCCAGGTGCAGTTGTTCATGCAGTTTCTTCACCTCCATCAATGTCCAGACTCCCACGGCTGCCTCATCAGCCATGCGATTCCCCTCAATCAGTGGTCCAGGCCCCGTCTGATGACTGCGAATGTGAATTACTGTCACAGTCGCTCCTCGCTGCGGTAAAGCAACCTCTAGCATCAAGGCAATTTCCGTGTGTGGTACACCCTCTCGTTTCATGGACGTGACTAATTTATACACGTATAAGGAGTCTGTGCACACATTTATATGCCGATCTATATCCTTTCGCAGGGCCATCTCTAGCGCTTTCGCTTCTAGCCACTGCACACTTTTACCCTGCTCCTCATACGTCTGGCGCATCCAACTATTCTCTTCTTTCCACACTACTGCCGCTCTGTTCGTCTTCGAGGAAGCGTCTGTGAAATATGTCGGTCCTGGGTGAGGGGTATCCAAAACTCTACTATCCACACTTAAATCCACCACTTTGGCTGTCTCGACCCACCTCTGTACCGTGCCTGTGACGATTTTCCCTGGGTACGAGTATACCGCCAATTGTATATCCTCTTCACTCTCTACCACCTTCCGCCATTTCTCCCCATTCCACGGCACTGTGAGCTTATATGGCTCCTTCCCAAAGATTCCCTTGCTTTCCCGTCGCAGACGCCAAATCATTCCCCCGGCTACCTTGACTTTTGTGGAGAATGCATCCTTGGGAACCTTCTGATATACCCATCGCAGTGGTTTTTCTTCCCCCGCCCGTATTTGATATAGCAATCCTAATCCTCCACCAGCGGTCAGAATCCAACCTGCGATTAATTCCTCCTGAGGGTCCCACCGCCATACTCCTTCCTTTTGCATTCGACGGTCTATCATCTGCAACTGCTGGACTGCCTCAGGGTCTAAACTCCTGGGCTCCCATGGGTCGGTCCCTTTCAGCAACGCATAGAAAGGTTGCATCTCCTCACCGGTGATGCGCACAAACGTCCGCAACCACTGCAGTGCTCCTACCAGCTTCTGTACATCGTGTAAATTTTTAACCCAAGGTGTAAGTTTAATAGGCTGAGCTTGTATGGAATCCCCTTGTATTCTAGCACCCAGAAATCCACACACTGGTCCTCACTGTACCTTTGCCTCAGCTACCTTGAGGCCCTGTCCCGCAAGGCCCCTTTGGGTGTCTGAAAAGACTTGTTCACACAACGCCTCGGTGGGCGCAGCTATGAGGACGTCATCCATGTAGTGGATCATGTAGATTCTCTCCTGATACTGTTGCCTTACTTGCTGCAATGCAGAAGCCACATACCTCTGGCAGATCTCTGGAGAGTTTTTCATCCCCTGCGGAAGTACTGTCCACTGCCATCTACTACCTGGTTCTGCGCGGTTCACCGCAGGCAGAGTAAAGGCAAATCTCTTTCTATCATCTGGATGTAGCGGAATACTGAAGAAGCAGTCTTTGATATCTAAAACAATGACTCGTCATCCTTTCGGGACAGCACTCAGATCTGGTAGGCCAGGTTGGAGAGGCCCCATGTCCTCCATTTGCTGATTTACTGCTCTAAGGTCATGCAGCATCCTCCATTGGTTTTTATCTTTCTTTTTTATAGCAAATATAGGGGTGTTCCACGGGCTCATCGAGGGCTCTAGGTGCCCTGCTTCGTGCTCTCGTTTTACTATAGCTCTTACAGCCTCTGCTTTCTCTGTTGTCAGGGGCCACTGCTCCACCCAGATGGGCTGTTCGGTTTTCCACACTAACTTGTGGTGACGAAGCCCCTCTGAGGCAGTGGCCCCTATGCTAAAGTTTTCAACCCGATCCCCATCTGGGCAAGGGCGTCCCGCCCCAACAAGGGGCTTGCTACCCCATCTGCTACTAGTATGGTCACTACGGCCGTGAGGAGCTTCCCTGTCTCCTGGTCCATGACTTCGAGTTTCACAGGGCAAGTACTAGTCCTCGTTTGTTGTTCTCCTCCCACCCCTATTATACCTTTTCCAATGGCGAGGGGCCAAGTTGGTGGCCACCGTTCGAGTGGCATCACTGTGACATCTGCCCCGGTATCCACTAACATTCCCAGGCATATCCGTGCCAGGCAACTCGGCTCTTGTGGGGTAATCATCACCGCTGCCATGGGTCTTTTGTCACAGCCTATGACCAAGGCCACGCGGGGGCCATAACCTGCAAATCTTGCTGGTTCTGCTCCCCTGCCTGAAGGTTCACTCCCCCTTGGCCCGCTACGGTGGGCCAAGCTCCTGGCACTGGCACCATGATGGGGGCCATTTGACTCACAGGAGGTGCGCATCCCCCTCGCTTCGCCCTCCTTTGGCCGTTTCCCGGCTTTGTGGTTGGACAATCTCTTGCCAGGTGTCCTGGCTTCCCACACACCCAGCACCTCCCTACTGGGCATGCTCCTCCTCCATTACGTCCTCCCCTTTCCCCTAGCGGGCACCCGGCTTTAAAGTGCCCTAGCCGTCCACACAAATGACATCTCGGCCCCGCCCCGGCCGCTTGCACCATCACCCTTTCTTCGCTTCCACAGTCAGGGTTCTGGCAGATGTCCGCTCCCACACCGCCATGCTGATTCAATGCCTCCTGGCACAAGACATGCCTGATAGTTTGACCCAATGATGCCCCTGCCGCCAGGGTGCGGAGGACATCATCTTGTGTCTGCGGATTTGCTTGACTTCGGAGGCAATCCATAAGGACTGCCTCCTTGGCTGCTGGTGGCAATTCTGATTCTATAATAACCTTCTGCAACCTGTCACAAAACTTTGTAAATGGCTCTGCTAGTCCTTGCTCTATCTTTTGCCAAGGTTCCGCTTTTTTTTTCTTTTTTTCTTTTTTTTTTTTTTAATACCTGCCCACTTCGCTATACGCTCTACGGGAACTCTCCAGCACCACTTGCAGCTCCCTGCCCCTCCTCCAGGAGCTATCCGGACAGGGAATATCCCGGGCATCTCTATCCTTACTCCATCGAGGTTACAATCTCTGGCTATCAGCCGCCAGTTAGGTAACTCGACTGACTGTCGCTGGGGCGCACCCTTCGTTAAGAGTCCTGTCTGCCCCCGAGTTACTTCCCCTAGCGTGTGCATAGCCTGCTGCAGCTGCCGCAGCACGTCCTCCACGGACCCCTCCGGAGCTGCAGCGCTCCGGACCTCCCCTTTTGGCAGTCCCTCTCCTCCCTCCTTCTGACTGGTCCTCCGAGTCCCTGCTGCCTTATGCCTCTTTTTTGAGTGCTGCAGGCAATCTGCCCCGTCTTCCCACATGTGGACATCGGTTTCTTCCCCAACTTCTGATTCGCTGCTACTCGAGGTTGATCTATGCCCATCCTGTCCTCCCCTCCAGGCACCCCAATCCTCCTCCTTGTCCGACTCCCATCTCAAGGGTTGCCCCGGGAGCCAGTCTCGAGGGTCGGGCAGAGGGCGGTGCTGCTGCCGGCGCTGATCATCTTTCTCCTTCCGCTCCGTCGCTCCCGCTGCGTCCGCCGCCACGTCCCCCTCCCCACACGCAGGTACCCGCGCCTGTGCCAAATCGTCCCAGGGGTATGCAGGGGGGCATTCCAAAGATCCTGTTGGCTCAACAGGGAACACCGCTGCTTTGGGAGCCTCAGACTGAGTAGTTGGCCAGGCTACTCCGTCCAAACTCCCCGCTTCTTCCCCATCCCCCGTGATGCTTGCCCCTGTCTGCATCCCCACTGCCCATCCTGGGTCTATTTCCGGACTACTGTCGCCTGTAGCACCGTGCAGGCACAGCCCCGCCTGCCGCCACGTCTCCTGATCATCCCGAGCTTTCAATAGTAACCGGTGTATCTTTCCCCAGAGCTGTATGTACTGGGGTTTTCCCATCATAGCCCTTTCGGCTAACTCCTCTTTAATTCTCACCCAATTATCTTTATTAAATATGTCTGCAGGACTTCGTATGAGCCCCTGCGTAATCATCCATTGGATGGCCTTTGAGGTAGGCACCTTCGAAATCGAAGTTCCATATTCCTTCCCCAATCCCTTCAGTACCTTTACGACTGATTCCATGGCGCGCCCACCGTCCTGCGGCTCCCCGTCCCACCCCTGCGTGCCTCAAGCTATCTTTTCCCCCGGCGAACTTGCCATGCCGCCCTGCCGATCATGTCAGGGTCACCACTTGTTGCTGTACGCTTCTATGGGAGAACTTATCTCGGGCCACATATCTCCGGGACACAGGGCTCTACCCACCCTGGGGACAGTGATGCACAGACATCAATATGATGGATACAAAATGTCCATTTATTTAACTGCGTCACACGCTTATATAGCTCTTGCGCTTCCTGTTCCTGCCACTCCTATGGGGAGGAGTCTATCTTTCCGTTACATCCCGTGATCTTCCGGTCGCCGATCCCTGTCTATTCCCCTACAAGTGTTGAAGAAATTAACTCTCTAATGAAATACAATGGAAATGTTTGAATAATTCCCCTCATCCTACTATCACTCAGATAAAAACAGTAAAACAGAAAGTCATAGAATCACATAGAATGGTTTGGGTTGAAAGAGACCTTGAAATGTCATCTTGTCCAACCCACCTGCCATGAGCAGGGACTTCAACTCAGTCAGGTTGCTCAGAGCCCCGTCCAACCTGACCTTGAATGTTTCCAGGGATGGGGTGTTGACCACCTTGCCGAGCAACCTGTGCCAGTGTTTCACCACCCTAATCATAAACAATTTCTTCCTTCTATCTAGTCTCAATCTACCCTCTATTAGTTTAAAACCATTACCCCTTGTCCTATTGAACAGGCCCTGATAAAAAGTCTGTCCCCATCTTCTAAGCCTCCTTTCTATATTGAAAGGCCACAATAAGGTCTCCTCAGAGCTTTCTCTGAAAATTTCTCCTGACCATCTAAACTAGGTTCTTGTCTCAGCTGAGGCGAACACTAAATAACATACTGAATACAAAGGAATGAGAATTTCACCCTCAGAAGTTCTGTGGGTTTCTGCAATTATTTTTTTTTTTGTGAATCATAAGGTATCATTTGTATTTGTTGCCTACTTTCATGTTCAAAGAGTAAATAACTGTCAACAAATTAGACCAGGATCAAGTATAACTGTCCATTCAAGAAGGAAATACACCACTCAAATCTAAATATGTTTTTAGCACTTTGGAACAAAGACAACGTCACTGCGGTATTTCATTTTGTTCCTGGTTATGTAAAACTGATATTCATTGGATGGAAAAATGAACAAACACTTACTGATGGATCTGGATAACAATTAAGGCTGTTCAAGGCTATTCCATTTGATGATACTTTGATGGCATCCTGAAATGTCCCATGGAAGTCAATTACTTGGCCTTAAAGAACAAAATTATGTTGTGATAGGCTTTAGCATGATGGTAGCTCCACTGTTAAAACTGCACTGGGCCAAATTTTGATTCCCATTACAGGAATGAGTATCCTTACTGCACATACAATCCTAAATATGACAAAACCTGATCATTGAATCTGCGCTAGCAATGGGAGAAGAACACACATCTCCTCAGTCAGTGCAACAATTTAACTGCAGAGCCTCTGTGCTGGTTTTGGCTGAGAAAGGGTTAATTCTCCTCCCTGTGGGGAGGGGTCAGCTACCTTTCCAGCTTCCTGCGCTCCACCTCGTTGTGGGAGGCTGGGAGGGGCAGGGACACGGCGGAGGCAGCTGACCCCAACTGGCCAATGGCATGTTCATTACATATCATGTGACACCATGAGCAGTATTTTAAGGGGGGGCAGTTTGCAGCTCGGGAGAGGCGCAGCATTGGGTGGTGACTGTCTGTGTCACATGTGGTTTGTTTCAGCGGTTCATTCCCCTTGCCCAGCACCCCTGGGTTTCGAGCCTCTCATTGTTCTCCTTCACATTGCATTTTTGTTGTGGTTTCTTTTAATTTTAATTATTAAACAGTTCTTATCCCAACCCACGAGTGTTACCCTTCTGATTCTCTCCCCCATCTACCAGCGGGGGAGTGAGCAAGCAGCTGTGTGGGGCTGAGTTGCCGGCTTAACCACAACAGTCTTTTTTGGTGCCCAATGTGGGGCTCAAGGGTTGGAGATAATAACAGCTGCTGGTCACAGCACCATGTTGTCCTTTTTGCAGTTGGTGTTAAAGATTGGTGTTGGTTTGTTTACTCTGCTGTGATTAGTAACATTTTGCCTATGAGATTTGTCATACAAATGTGGGAAACTATAGGCTTGAGTCCACATGTGGGTCCCCTGATAAGTTGTTTGAGATAGAAAGCGGGCTGGAGGATTATAGGTACGCGATGGAATTAGCTTGACTACAGACCCGGCGTCAGACCCGCTGATGGAAAATTACAGAGATCAGACCCGATGATGGGAAATTACAGAGAATCTGCAAGTCACCAGGAGGAGGAAGAAAGGCGAGAGATATCTCGGCCTTGAGAGCAAAGAAGAAAGGCAGGGATATCTCTCGGACTTGAGAGCAACCGACAAACAAGAACAAGGAGTTTAGGCACGAAGTACAGAAATAGACTGTTCGTTAAGGAGGTGTCGCAATCCGTATGAAGTAATTGTTGAAGCTTGTTTACAAGAGCATATAAAAGCGCTGTGACTTAAAACTAAAACTGAAGCTTGCTCTATCACTCACGTTGAGTTGGCTGCTTGCTTTCCTCGCTCGCCGCAACTGGCGCACGAACAGGGACCTGAAAAGGACTATTTCTGATATGGCAGCGAGAGACGGAGACGCACTGGCAGACGGCGGCCAGGGGGCAAAAGAGGAGTCGATTTATGCATCATTTCTGATACGTTCCGACCCTCCGGCCTGGATCCAACCTCGGAATTCAAGAGGGGATCCGCTTTCCGCAGTTGAAGCTAACCCGGGAGCGAGAGCCGTACAAACGACGCTGATTTATCCTCACATCGGGCGATGGAGGTCGAGGTAGCTTTTGAATTATTAAAGCGCTTTTTAGAAAAGCGGGGAGTAAGTCAGTTAAAAGACTTGTCAGGGCTAGTTGCAGTGGGCAAAGCGAAAGGGTTCTTTAAAGAACCGGAGTCGATTTTTGAAGTAGAGGAGTGGAGAGCTTATGGTGATTGTTTGTGGGACTTGGTGATAGATGACGATAAGACAGCGAAAAAGCTAATGAAACCTTGGCGGGAAGTTATTAACTGTATGAAAAAATATAAAACTGAAAAAAGATTAGCAACAGCCGCCTCTGATCAGCTAGACAATTGTGACCCCAATGCTGGAAAGATTGGAATTGGCTTAGGCAATCCTTCGCCTCCCTTCTCGGGGATCCCAGTTATCGTACCTCGAAGGCCCCTTATTCCTCCTCCTCCCCCTCCTCCTCCTCCTGGTGGATCTGTAGAAACTAGCGGAGAAGGAATAAGCTTGGGAAAGGGAGGTGAAGATATTGAAAATTTATGTGATGTAGTTTCTCCGGTGGAGGAAAATAAGCCGAGCACCCCGTCTAGTCACCGTTCTGTGCCTAGTGTGCGCAGCCGAGTTGACTGGCGGAAAATCGGGTTTGAGGCATTACAAAATGGGGACCTAGAGACCGCCGACTTGTTGGCTCAGGCTTTCCCTGTCATCTATCAACCGGACCCTGCTAACAATCAAAATTTATTCGCACACCATACTCCTCTTGATTGGAAAATCTTGAACCAGCTGAGAAGTACGGTCAGCGAATCGGGTGTACACAGTGAGCCGACCAGACAGATGCTAAATTACATTTGGGGAAGCGGGCTGCTTTGTCCCGAGGATATTAAAAACATTATGAAGTTCATACTGACACAGTCGCAGCAGCTTTTATGGCAGGCTCACTGGCACGCCCTATGCGATAGATCGGCAAACACCCAGCGCCAGCAAAACGATCCGCTAGCAGGAGTAATAGTAGAACAACTTATGGGAATAGGACCCTTCTCGTCTCTAGACATGCAAATGCAGACAGGCCCTGATGTATTAAGAGAATCAATGAGGCTAGCAAGGGACGCCTTACAGCGCGTCAAAACAGCACCAATCACCCCTTCTTACATGTCGATTAAGCAAGGGAGGGAAGAGCTTTTTGCCACATTTGTAGATCGAGTTACAGAAGCGTTAGATCGTACCGACTTACCTGAGTTTATGAAGGGCCCATTGCTGAGTCAATGTGTTATGGAAAACTCCAACCAAGCTACTAAAAGTATTTTAATTACACTTCCCCTAGACGCAGGCATTGAGGTGATGCTTGAACGCATGAGTCGAGTACCTACCGGTCCTCAAGCTATGTTAGTTGAGGCACTGAGGGAAGTTGGGCAGGGAATGGTACAGGTTCAACAACAGGTTTGTGCCGCTCTCGCCCCATTGGGTCCAGCTAAAAACCCTAACAGAGGGCCAGCTACTTTTAGATGCTTCCGCTGCGGAAAAGCAGAACACATGAAGAGACAGTGCAGCGAAGCTAACTTATGGTGCAAACACTGCCAGGCTCAAGGCCACAATACAACTGCCTGCCAGCGTTCGGGAAACGGGAAGCTGAGCGCCCAGAGTCGCAGCGCGCAGGCACCAATTGCGGCTCCAGTGACTTCTCAGCACTCCGTCACCACGCCACCAGTCGTGCCGAGCAGCTCCGGCCAGCTTCCAATTTGCAACCCGCCACCAGAGGAAGCCTCGGCTTGGACTTGGCAACAGCAGTAGATGTCACTTTGATGGACACTCGTCCACAGAAGATCAGCATGGCTCACAGAAGAGCCAGTATGGGTCGGGCAGTGGCCGCTCAAACGGGAAAGTCTACAGCAAGCCCACATATTAATAAAATAACAATTAGATCAAGGACATCTCCGACCGTCGACAAGCCCCTGGAACACCTCTATTTTTGTTATCAAGAAAAAGTCAGGGAAATACAGGCTGTTACATGATTTACGGGCAGTAAATCAGCAAATGCAAGCGATGGGGGCTTTACAGCCTGGCCTTCCAAATCCAGCCATGTTACCAACTGGTTGGCATTTGCTAATTATTGATTTAAAGGACTGCTTCTTTACTATAAAGCTGCATCCTCAGGTTACCCAGCGATTTGCATTTACGTTACCAGCAATCAACAGAGAGGGTCCTGACTTACGTTTCGAATGGACAGTATTGCCACAAGGCATGAAGAATAGCCCTACTCTGTGTCAACTTTTCGTAGATGCTGCATTAAAAAATGTGCGGCAGCAATGGCCGGACACTATAATTTACCATTACATGGATGACATCTTGTTTGCGCAACAACAACCCTTCTCGGCACAGCAAGAATTATATTTACAGCAACAGCTCCAGCTACACGACCTAGTAATCTCAGCAGAGAAGGTTCAACGTTCGCCAGTATGGAAATACCTCGGATGGCGCATCAGTGACTCTCAGGTAAGTCCACAGAAACTTACGTTACACACAGCAATTAAAACCCTCAATGATGCTCAACGGCTGTTAGGCGACCTACAATGGCTACGGCCAGTAGCCGGAATCATTAATGATGACTTGGAGGTTCTTCGCCCTATGTTAAAGGGCACTGACCCTGCCGCGCCGGTCCGACCGACTGCCGAACAAACCTCGATGATACAACGCCTCAGCTCTGAGATCGTTCAGAGAGCAGTAGACCGGCTGGACCCCGATCTCCCCATCGATCTCACCATACTCCATGGTTCTACTCACATTTTGGGTGCACTTACTCAGCGCAAAAAGAAAAAGGGGGAGAAGATAAGGGTGTTGGAATGGATATTTACAAGCCTACAGCCGAAGACAAGCCTGCCCTACCTGCAGCCATCACGGACCAGGCATAGGGCTAGGAGTTAATCCCAGAGGCCTTCAGGCCAGGGAAATATGGCAAATGGACGTTACGCATGTGTCAGAATTTGGGAAACTAAAATATGTTCACGTTACTATCGATACTTATAGCAAGTTTTTATGACCAACAGCACAGTCAGGGGAAAAGGCCGTCCATGTTATACGTCATTTAACAGTCTGTTTTGCTGTAATGGGAACTCCAACACAGATTAAGACAGACAATGGGTCAGCATACTGTAGTCAGAAGGTTGGGAAATTTTTACAGGCATGGGGGGTACGCCATCTCACGGGCATTCCACATTCACCCACAGGGCAAGCAATAATTGAGAGGGCGCACCAGACTCTAAAACAATATCTAAACAAATTTCGAGACGTAAAAGATGTACAAGAACGGCTTGCAAAAGTTTTGTTTGTATTAAATCACTTGTGCATATTTGCAGAACACGATAACCCTCCTGCGTGGGTGCATGGAAATGATGATAGGAAAGAGTCAAGACAGGCAGTAATGGTCCAAGGTGGATACCCAGTAGATGGGTAAAGGCTATGCCTAATGAACAGAAGAACGAAATCTGCGAAGTGACAGGAGACAGTGAAGACGTATGACTGCACCGGTAGAGGTAGCCAGGATACGGATAGAATGTCCCCAATGTAATAAGTGCCAACCCTGGGTACTAAGAGAGTGTCATAGCTGTCAACAGCGCGGGTGGGTAAGAACCCATCGAGCTAGGGGGTGGTGTGACAGTTGCTACTATCACCCATTACAGACACATAAGGTTTTAATTATCGCAGGCCACGAAATAGAGGGTTCTAGACGATATGAATTGCACACCCTTGACTGGATTAGACAAATCAATAGTACTCCCGTTAGTCATCGTAAGTATCGTGATAAGAATCACCGAGGGCATGTACATACCGCCCCAGCCAAAACAGAATGTATGGGTTACCCTGGCAAATCTAACAGGCCAAGATTCCATCTGCCTATCATTGTCATCGCCAGGAAATCCCCTCTCCACCTGTTTGGTTGGAGTGCCGGTTGATAATTGGACGCTAGTGATACCACAAAATACACCACACTTAGGGAGCCTTTGTGATACTCCCCAGAATTGTGTGAATAATTGGGATGGTTGGGCAGTCCATCGCCCTCAAACTAATCTCGAGCCACAAGAGCTTGAGCTATTGGGTTCTTTGTCAATGGATGCTTGCTTATACTTTAATTATACGGAACGAAACCAGTCTCTTTCTTGGCCTGTGAATGCCACCCTAAGTGTATATAAAAATGCCACTGCTTGGTGTAACTACACCTCTGCAAATATCTCACGCTCTAGCAATATGCCTATTGCGCTACCTGCAGGTTTGTTTTCAATTTGTGGAGACTGGGCTTGGCCTGGCATCCCGTCACATATAGAGGGAGGGCCTTGCTCTATAGGTCGCCTAACACTTCTTACTCCTAACACTTCAATGATTTATCAACATTATAGAAAGATGAGAAGCAAAAGGAGCACTCATAAGTTTGAGAACAGCTGTGACTCTACAGCTGAGTTTTGGAATCCGGCAAAGATCATAGCTGCTTCCTTCTTGGCTCCTGGAGTTGGTGTTGCTCAAAGCCTCACGACATTAAACAAGCTAGGGTGTTGGCTAGCTAAGCAAACAAATGCCACATCAAAGGCATTATCCGACTTATTACTAGATGTAGGCTCTGTAAGACACGCTACGCTGCAAAACCGCGCAGCCATAGATTTTTTGCTTTTAGCCCAAGGACATGGGTGTGCTGAGTTTGAAGGGATGTGTTGCATGAATCTATCAGATCATTCGGAATCAATACATGCAAGTATTGAGAGCTTAAGAAGGAGGGTCTCAGAACTTAGGGAGGATGATCCATGGCATTGGTTTAACGGCTTGTTTAATGGATGGGGCATTGGCAATTGGATTAAGAGTATTTTGCAGATGGGACTAATGATATTTATACTGTTTATCATTGTATTAATGTGTGTTCCTTGTATATCGCAATGTATGCGACGAATGATGGAAAGAAGTATGAGTGCCATGTTCCTTTCTCAAGGAACAAAAGAAAAAGGGGGAAATGTGGGAAACTATAGGCTTGAGTCCACATGTGGGTCCCCTGATAAGTTGTTTGAGATAGAAAGCGGGCTGGAGGATTATAGGTACGCGATGTAATTAGCTTGACTACAGACCCGGCGTCAGATCCGCTGATGGAAAATTACAGAGATCAGACCCGATGATGGGAAATTACAGAGAATCTGCAAGTCACCAGGAGGAGGAAGAAAGGCGAGAGATATCTCGGCCTTGAGAGCAAAGAAGAAAGGCAGGGATATCTCTCGGACTTGAGAGCAACTGACAAACAAGAACAAGGAGTTTAGGCACGAAGTACAGAAATAGACTGTTCGTTAAGGAGGTGTCGCAATCCGTATGAAGTAATTGTTGAAGCTTGTTTACAAGAGCATATAAAAGCGCTGTGACTTAAAACTAAAACTGAAGCTTGCTCTATCACTCACGTTGAGTTGGCTGCTTGCTTTCCTCGCTCGCCGCATACAAACACTCGTTTTCAGCTTTATCTGGTATTTGGGGTTTTTGCTGAAACCATTACTGTACTTTTGATACCACCTTGTTGAGGCAATTAGCAATTATACCTCCTCCTCTGAGAGATTTTATATGGAGGAAATACAGAATAGTACCTTTGCAACTTTGTTCTATGATGTCTGTGCCTTTGTTACAACAACCTTTTTGTATCTTGAACATCCTTGGGTGGTTAAGGTGCACTTATTGTTAGTTTTTGGGCATGTTGTTTTGGTTTTGACTAAGCAACTTAAGAATATCACCCAGAAATCTGCCCCAAGGCTTGATAGTTATGAGTGGCAGGGCATGTGGGATAGCATGGGCAAATACCTAGGGCAGTGGGCACCCCCAGTGTTTTGGGGTTTCACCCCTGAACAAGTGCAGAATCCTAAAAAACTAGTAGAATATTTGGAGAAAGTATGTTGTTATGCTGGGAACTCCAGAGAGACACAGATAACTGCATCATGCTGGGGCCTGGCCCATGCATACCAAGCCCTGTTCAACAGTATTCAGTGCTCCCAAGGGGAAGAGAAGGTCTCTGGATTGAAAGGCAACATGACAGGCACTGCGGCCACTCAAACCCCCACGACAAGCACTGGAGCTGACTCAGAGAATCAACCTATGCCAGTATCAGTTGCCCCCATACACAAGAAGAAATATTGG
Organism: Phalacrocorax aristotelis; assembly: GCF_949628215.1. Taxonomy (NCBI): domain Eukaryota; kingdom Metazoa; phylum Chordata; class Aves; order Suliformes; family Phalacrocoracidae; genus Phalacrocorax; species Phalacrocorax aristotelis. The sequence goes on along the minus strand of NC_134310.1, from coordinate 4,494,160 downwards.
AAGTGGATGCCAACTCGTTTTGAAATGGATTGTGGGAAACTATAGGCTTGAATCCACATGCGGGTCCCCTGATAAGTTGTTTGAGATAGAAAGCGGGCTGGAGGATTATAGGTCGCGATGGAATTAGCTTGACTACAGACCCAGTGTCAGACCCGCTGATGGAAAATTACAGAGATCAGACCCGATGATGGGAAATTACAGAGAATCTGCAAGTCACCAGGAGGAGGAAGAAAGGCGAGAGATATCTCGGCCTTGAGAGCAAAGAAGAAAGGCAGGGATGTCTCTCGGCCTTGAGAGCATCCGACAAACAACAAGGAGTTTAGGCACGAAGTACAGAAATAGACTGTTCGTTAAGGAGGTGTCACAATCCGTATGAAGTAATTGTTGAAGCTTGTTTACAAGAGCATATAAAAGCGCTGTGACTTAAAACTAAAACTGAAGCTTGCTCTATCACTCACGTTGAGTTGGCTGCTTGCTTTCCTCGCTCGCCGCAACTGGCGCACGAACAGGGACCTGAAAAGGACTATTTCTGATATGGCAGCGAGAGACGGAGACGCACTGGCAGACGGCGGCCAGGGGGCAAAAGAGGAGTCGATTTATGCATCATTTCTGATACGTTCCGACCCTCCGGCCTGGATCCAACCTCGGAATTCAAGAGGGGATCCGCTTTCCGCAGTTGAAGCTAACCCGGGAGCGAGAGCCGTACAAACGACGCTGATTTATCCTCACATCGGGCGATGGAGGTCGAGGTAGCTTTTGAATTATTAAAGTGCTTTTTAGAAAAGCGGGGAGTAAGTCAGTTAAAAGACTTGTCAAGGCTAGTTACAGTGGGCAAAGTGAAAGAGTTCTTTAAAGAACCGGAGTCGATTTTTGAAGTAGAGGAGTGGAGAGCTTATGGTGATTGTTTGTGGGACTTGGTGATAGATGACGATAAGACAGCGAAAAAGCTAATGAAACCTTGGCGGGAAGTTATTAACTGTATGAAAAAATATAAAACTGAAAAAAGATTAGCAACAGCCGCCTCTGATCGGCTAGACAATTGTGACCCCAATGCTGGAAAGATTGGAATTGGCTTAGGCAATCCTTCGCCTCCCTTCTCGGGGATCCCAGTTACCGTACCTCGAAAGCCCCTTATTCCTCCTCCTCCCCCTCCTCCTCCTCCTGGTGGATCTGTAGAAACTAGCGGAGAAGGAATAAGCTTGGGAAAGGGAGGTGAAGATATTGAAAATTCATGTGATGTAGTCTCTCCGGTGGAGGAAAATAAGCCGAGCACCCCGTCTAGTCACCGTTCTGTGCCTAGTGTGCGCAGCCGAGTTGACTGGCGGAAAATCGGGTTTGAGGCATTACAAAATGGGGACCTAGAGACCGCCGACTTGTTGGCTCAGGCTTTCCCTGTCATCTATCAACCGGACCCTGCTAACAATCAAAATTTATTCGCACACCATACTCCTCTTGATTGGAAAATCTTGAACCAGCTGAGAAGTACGGTCAGCGAATCGGGTGTACACAGTGAGCCGACCAGACAGATGCTAAATTACATTTGGGGAAGCGGGCTGCTTTGTCCCGAGGATATTAAAAACATTATGAAGTTCATACTGACACAGTCGCAGCAGCTTTTATGGCAGGCTCACTGGCACGCCCTATGCGATAGATCGGCAAACACCCAACGCCAGCAAAACGATCCGCTAGCAGGAGTAATAGTAGAACAACTTATGGGAATAGGACCCTTCTCGTCCCTAGACATGCAAATGCAGACAGGCCCTGATGTATTAAGAGACTCAATGAGGCTAGCAAGGGACGCCTTACAGCGCGTCAAAACAGCACCAATCACCCCTTCTTACATGTCGATTAAGCAAGGGAGGGAAGAGCTTTTTGCCACGTTTGTGGATCGAGTTACAGAAGCGTTAGATCGTACCGACTTACCTGAGTTTATGAAGGGCCCATTGCTGAGTCAATGTGTTATGGAAAACTCCAACCAAGCTACTAAAAGTATTTTAATTACACTTCCCCTAGACGCAGGCATTGAGGTGATGCTTGAACGCATGAGTCGAGAACCTACCGGTCCTCAAGCTATGTTAGTTGAGGCACTGAGGGAAGTTGGGCAGGGAATGGTACAGGTTCAACAACAAGTTTGTGCCGCTCTCGCCCCATTGGGTCCAGCTAAAAACCCTAACAGAGGGCCAGCTACTTTTAGATGCTTCCGCTGCGGAAAAGCAGAACACATGAAGAGACAGTGCAGCGAAGCTAACTTATGGTGCAAACACTGCCAGGCTCAAGGCCACAATACAGCTGCCTGCCAGCGTTCGGGAAACGGGAAGCTGAGCGCCCAGAGTCGCAGCGCGCAGGCACCAATTGCGGCTCCAGTGACTTCTCAGCACTCCGTCACCACGCCACCAGTCGTGCCGAGCAGCTCCGGCCAGCTTCCAATTTGCAACCCGCCACCAGAGGAAGCCTCGGCTTGGACTTGGCAACAGCAGTAGATGTCACTTTGATGGACACTCGTCCACAGAAGATCAGCATGGCTCACAGAAGAGCCAGTATGGGTCGGGCAGTGGCCGCTCAAACGGGAAAGTCTACAGCAAGCCCACATATTAATAAAAGAACAATTAGATCAAGGACATCTCCGACCGTCGACAAGCCCCTGGAACACCCCTATTTTTGTTATCAAGAAAAAGTCAGGGAAATACAGGCTGTTACATGATTTACGGGCAGTAAATCAGCAAATGCAAGCGATGGGGGCTTTACAGCCTGGCCTTCCAAATCCAGCCATGTTACCAGCTGGTTGGCATTTGCTAATTATTGATTTAAAGGACTGCTTCTTTACTATAAAGCTGCATCCTCAGGTTACCCAGCGATTTGCATTTACGTTACCAGCAATCAACAGAGAGGGTCCTGACTTACGTTTCGAATGGACAGTATTGCCACAAGGCATGAAGAATAGCCCTACTCTGTGTCAACTTTTCGTAGATGCTGCATTAAAAAATGTGCGGCAGCAATGGCCGGACACTATAATTTACCATTACATGGATGACATCTTGTTCGCGCAACAACAACCCTTCTCGGCACAGCAAGAATTATATTTACAGCAACAGCTCCAGCTACACGACCTAGTAATAGCAGCAGAGAAAGCTCAACGTTCGCCAGTATGGAAATGCCTCGGATGGCGCATCAGTGACTCTCAAGTCAGTCCACAGAAACTTACGTTACACACAGCAATCAAAACCCTTAATGATGCTCGACGGCTGTTAGGAGACCTACAATGGCTACGGCCAGTAGCCGGAATCACTAATGATGACTTGGAGGTTCTTCGCCCTATGTTAAAGGGCACTGACCCTGCCACGCCGGTCCGACCGACTGCCGAACAAACCTCGATGATACAACGCCTCAGCTCCGAGATCGTTCAGAGAGCAGTAGACCGGCTGGACCCCGATCTCCCCATCGATCTCACCATACTCCATGGTTCTACTCACATTTTGGGTGCACTTACTCAGCGCAAAAAGAAAAAGGGGGAGAAGATAAGGGTGTTGGAATGGATATTTACAAGCCTACAGCCGAAGACAAGCCTGCCCTACCTGCAGCCATCACGGACCAGGCATAGGGCTAGGAGTTAATCCCAGAGGCCTTCAGGCCAGGGAAATATGGCAAATGGACGTTACGCATGTGTCAGAATTTGGGAAACTAAAATATGTTCACGTTACTATCGATACTTATAGCAAGTTTTTATGGGCAACAGCACAGTCAGGGGAAAAGGCTGTCCATGTTATACGTCATTTAACAGTCTGTTTTGCTGTAATGGGAACTCCAACACAGATTAAGACAGACAATGGGTCAGCATACTGTAGTCAGAAGGTTAGGAAATTTTTACAGGCATGGGGGGTACGCCATCTCACGGGCATTCCACATTCACCCACAGGGCAAGCAATAATTGAGAGGGCGCACCAGACTCTAAAACAATATCTAAACAAATTTCGAGACGTAAAAGATGTACAAGAACGGCTCGCAAAAGTTTTGTTTGTATTAAATCACTTGTGCATATTTGCAGAACACGATAACCCTCCTGCGTGGGTGCATGGGAATGACGGTAGGAAGGAGTCAAGACAGGCAGTAATGGTAAAGTATCGAGACCCTTCCACTGGTCTATGGCAAGGGCCCGTAGAAGTCAAATACTTTGGTCGAGGTTACATGTGTGTGCTTACCCCCACAGGTCCAAGGTGGATACCCAGTAGATGGGTAAAGGCTATGCCTAACGAACAGAAGAACGAAATCTGCGAAGTGACAGGAGACAGTGAAGACGTATGACTGCACCGGTAGAGGTAGCCAGGATACGGATAGAATGTCCCCAATGTAATAAGTGCCAACCCTGGGTACTAAGAGAGTGTCATAGCTGTCAACAGCGCGGGTGGGTAAGAACCCATCGAGCTAGGGGGTGGTGTGACAGTTGCTACTATCACCCATTACAGACACATAAGGTTTTAATTATCGCAGGCCACGAAATAGAGGGTTCTAGACGATATGAATTGCACACCCTTGACTGGATTAGACAAATCAATAGTACTCCCGTTAGTCATCGTAAGTATCGTGATAAGAATCACCGAGGGCATGTACATACCGCCCCAGCCAAAACAGAATGTAGGGTTACCCTGGCAAATCTAACAGGCCAAGATTCCATCTGCCTATCATTGTCATCGCCAGGAAATCCCCTCTCCACCTGTTTGGTTGGAGTGCCAGTTGATAATTGGACGCTAGTGATACCACAAAATACACCACACTTAGGGAGCCTTTGTGATACTCCCCAGAATTGTGTGAATAATTGGGACGGTTGGGCAGTCCATCGCCCTCAAACTAATCTCGAGCCACAAGAGCTTGAGCTATTGGGTTCTTTGTCAATGGATGCTTGTTTATACTTTAATTATACGGAACGAAACCAGTCTCTTTCTTGGCCTGTGAATGCCACCCTAAGTGTATATAAAAATGCCACTGCTTGGTGTAACTACACCTCTGCAAATATCTCACGCTCTAGCAATATGCCTATTGCGCTACCTGCAGGTTTGTTTTTAATTTGTGGAGACCGGGCTTGGCCTGGCATCCCGTCACATATAAAGGGAGGGCCTTGCTCTATAGGTCGCCTAACACTTCTTACTCCTAACACTTCAATGATTTATCAACATTATAGAAAGATGAGAAGCAAAAGGAGCACTCATAAGTTTGAGAACAGCTGTGACTCTACAGCTGAGTTTTGGAATCCGGCAAAGATCATAGCTGCTTCCTTCTTGGCTCCTGGAGTTGGTGTTGCTCAAAGCCTCACGACATTAAACAAGCTAGGGTGTTGGCTAGCTAAGCAAACAAATGCCACATCAAAGGCATTATCCGACTTATTACTAGATGTAGGCTCTGTAAGACACGCTACGCTGCAAAACCGCGCAGCCATAGATTTTTTGCTTTTAGCCCAAGGACATGGGTGTGCTGAGTTTGAAGGGATGTGTTGCATGAATCTATCAGATCATTCGGAATCAATACATGCAAGTATTGAGAGCTTAAGAAGGAGGGTCTCAGAACTTAGGGAGGATGATCCATGGCATTGGTTTAACGGCTTGTTTAATGGATGGGGCATTGGCAATTGGATTAAGAGTATTTTGCAGATGGGACTAATGATATTTATACTGTTTATCATTGTATTAATGTGTGTTCCTTGTATATCGCAATGTATGCGACGAATGATGGAAAGAAGTATGAGTGCCATGTTCCTTTCTCAAGGAACAAAAGAAAAAGGGGGAAATGTGGGAAACTATAGGCTTGAGTCCACATGTGGGTCCCCTGATAAGTTGTTTGAGATAGAAAGCGGGCTGGAGGATTATAGGTACGCGATGTAATTAGCTTGACTACAGACCCGGCGTCAGATCCGCTGATGGAAAATTACAGAGATCAGACCCGATGATGGGAAATTACAGAGAATCTGCAAGTCACCAGGAGGAGGAAGAAAGGCGAGAGATATCTCGGCCTTGAGAGCAAAGAAGAAAGGCAGGGATATCTCTCGGACTTGAGAGCAACTGACAAACAAGAACAAGGAGTTTAGGCACGAAGTACAGAAATAGACTGTTCGTTAAGGAGGTGTCGCAATCCGTATGAAGTAATTGTTGAAGCTTGTTTACAAGAGCATATAAAAGCGCTGTGACTTAAAACTAAAACTGAAGCTTGCTCTATCACTCACGTTGAGTTGGCTGCTTGCTTTCCTCGCTCGCCGCAATGGATGATGAAGAAGAAGGGCCATCACGAGGAGAAGAGGAAGAAGTCATAAATGAAATAGAGACCACCCGATCCCTGTCCTTGAGTGAGTTGCAAGATACGTGAAAAGATTTCGGCCGTCATTCAGGTGAGCACATTGTCACCTGGCTGCTCTGATGCTGGGATAATGGGGCCGTTGACTGGAATTAGAGGGAAAAGAAGCCAAACCACTGGAATCCCTTTCTGGGGAAGGAGGCGTTGACAAAGCAATTGGAAAAAGAACACAAGCCCTCAGCCTCTGGAGGCGACTCCTGTATGGAGTGAAGGAAAGGTATCCCTTTTAAAGAAGATGTTACACATCGCCTACGAAAATGGACAACTATGGAGAAAGGCATCCAGTATCTAAGGGAATTACCCATGCTTGAGGTGACCTGGATGATCAACGGTCATCCAAACATCCAGATGAAGCCGAGTGCACACGACCCATGTGGCGGAAGTTTGTATGGAGCACACCATCTTCGCATGCAAACTCATTGGCAGCAACGTCCTGGAAAGATGACGAGACACCAACGGTGGCAGAGGTGATTACGAAACAAATACCTCTTCTTCGCTAGTCTCTGCTGTGGAGAAACTATCCCAAGAGGTCCAGCAACTCAAAGAAGATCTGTCCTACTCCCCACCTCGACAGAGTAGTGCCTCAGCTGTTAGGAATAAGCGTCCTTTGGCTCAAAGGAGGGGATACACACCACGGGCCACCCTATGGTTCTACCTGCGTGACCACGGAGAGGACATGATGAGGTGGAATGGCAAGCCTACCTTGACCCTACAGGTACGAGTACGTGAACTGCAAGGAAGAACAATCACTCAGGGAGGCTCTTCCAGGAAAGCTGCTGCTCCAATTTCCAGTGAGCAAGTCCCCAGACAGAGGAGTAGAAGCACTGATTTTATTTCTAAGTGTAATAGAGGGACTCCTGATTCACATTTACAGGAAGTGAGTTGTGAGTGCCATGATCAAGACTAGAGGGGCCCTGCCTCCAGCCAGGTGGAGGAAAGGGATAACCGGGCTTACTGGACTGCATGGATCCGATGGGCTGGCATGTCCAACCCACAGGAGTATAAAGCTTTAGTGGACACCGGCGCACAGTGCACCTTAATGCCATCAAACTATAAAGGGAAAGAACCCATTAGCGTTGCTGGAATGACAGGGGATCCCAAGAGCTAACTGTATTGGAGGCCGAAGTGAGCCTAACTGGCAATGAGTGGCAAAAGCACCCCATTGTGACTGGCCCAGAGGCTCCATGCATCCTTGGCATAGACTACCTCAGGAGAGGGTATTTCAAGGACCCAAAAGGGTACAGGTGGGCTTTTGGTGTCGCTGCCTTGGAGACGGAGGAAACTAAACAGCTGTCGACTTTGCCTGGCCTCTCGAAGGACCCTTCTGTTGTGGGGTTGCTGAAGGTCGAAGAACAACAGGTGCCAATTGCCACCACAACAGTGCACCAGCGGCAATATCGCACCAACAGAGACTCTGATCCCCATCCATAAGCTCATTCACCAGCTGAGGAGCCAAGGAGTCATCAGTAAGACCCACTCACCCTTTAACAGTCCCATATGGCCAGTGCGGAAGTCTAATGGAGAGTGGAGGCTAACAGTAGACTACCGTGGCCTGAATGAAGTCACTCCACCGTTGAGTGCTGCTGTGCCAGACATGCTAGAACTTCAATACGAACTGGAGTCCAAGGCAGCCAAGTGGTATGCCACAACTGACATCGCTAATGCATTCTTCTCAATCCCTCTGGCAGCAGAGTGCAGGCCACGGTTTGCTTTCACATGGAGGGGTGTCCAGTACACCTGGAATCGACTGCCCCAGGGGTGGAAACACAGTCCTACCATTTGCCATGGACTGATTCAGACTGTACTGGAACATCATACTTCCTACATACTGTGGAAGGGGATAGAGTCCCTGTAGTGCACACAAAAAGTATGCTGGGCAAAACAGTCTGGGTTATTCCTACCTCAGGCAAAGGCAAACCCATTCGTGGGATTGCTTTTGCTCGAGGACCTGGGTGCACTTGGTGGGTGATGCGGGAGGATGGAGAAATCCGATGTGTGCCTCAAGGGGATTTGATTTTGGGAGAAAACAGTCAATGAACTGAATGGCACAATGCAAACTGCTATATAATATTGTGTGTCACCTCTGTGTTGTATCAATGATATCAGAGTATCGTATGGTACCTGGGCATGGTGTAAATGGTATGGAATAAGGGGTGGAGAATGTGCTGGTTGTGACTGAGGAGGGGTTAATTCTCCACCGTGTGAGGGCGGGGTCGGCTACCTTTCCATTTTCCTGCCAATTCCACCACTAAACCATATCCTCAAGCAGCACGTCTACCCTTCTTTTAAATACCTCCAGGGATGGAGACTCAACCACCTCCCTGGGCAGCCTGTTCCAGTGCCTGATAACCCTTTCGGTGAAGAAGTGTTTCATAATATCCAACCTAAACTTCCCCTGGTGCAGCTTGAGGCCATTTCCTCTCATCCTGTCACTAGTGACTTGGGAGAAGAGACCAACCCCCGCCTCGCTACAACCTCCTTTCAGGTAGTTGCAGAGAGCGATAAGGTCTCCCCTCAGCCTCCTCTTCTCCAGACTAAACAACCCCAGCTCCCTCAGCCGCTCCTCATAAGACTTGTTCTCTAGACCCTTCACCAACTTTTTTGCCCTTCCCTGGACATGCTCCAGCACCTCGATGTCCTTCTTGTACTGAGGGGCCCAAAACTGCACACAGTACTCGAGGTGCGGCCTCACCAGTGCCGAGCACAGGGGCACTATCACCTCCCTGCTCCTGCTGGCCACACTATTCCTGATACAAGCCAGGAGGCCATTGGCCTTCTTGACCGCCTGAGCACACTGCTGACTCATGTTCAGCCGGCTGTGAACCAATACCCCCAGGTCCTTTTCCTCCAGGCAGCTCTCCAGCCACTCCTCCCCAAGCCTGTAGCATTGCATGGGGTTGTTGTGACCAAAGTGCAGGACCCAGCACTTAGCCTTGTTGAATCTCATACCATTGGTTCCGGCCCAACGATCCAGCCTGTCCAGGTCCCTCTGTAGGGCCTTCCTGCCCTCCAGCAGATCGACACTTCCACCCAGCTTGGTGTCATCTGCAAACTTACTCAGGGTGCACTCAATCCCCTCATCCAGATCATCAATGAAGATATTGAACAGGACCGGCCCCAACACTGAGCCCTGGGGAACACCACTCGTGACTGGCCGCCAACTGGATTTGACTCCATTTACCACCACTCTCTGGGCTCGGCCGTCCAGCCAGTTTTTAACCCAGCGCAGAATGCACTTGTCCAAGCCATGAGCAGCCAGTTTCTCCAGGAGAATGCTGTGGGAGACAGTGTCAAAGGCCTTACTAAAGTCCAAGTAGACAACGTCCACAGCCTTCCCCTCATCCACTAAGCGGGTCACCGCTTAGTGGCTGTGAAAGAGAAGTTCCTGTAATTGAAGTTAGGATTCAAGCCATCCCAATTTGGTTTTGGGGATCATATAATTGCTGGTGAGAGAATAGCCTGGCTTCTTCGCTTTGCTTGGCCCAAGAGAGTTTTCTACCATGTTTCTTAAAGGGGTAGTATTATCTTCATACATGGTTTGCTACTGTTTTGATGGATAGTGTCTTCAATCCTTAGAACACAAACTTCAGGGTAATTTTCACCATATGTTTGTCAATGAATCTTTAAAACTGCCCTTGGAAACAAAGGCACACTCACAGTCATGGAGGCTGTGTTCAGAACTGGGAAATCCCCACGAAAGCTCAGTTTTACAGAAAATTCAGTAAACAAATGCGGTTAAATCTGCAAGGGATGGTGCTGGCTGGCAGGATCAAGGTGTCCCCAAGCAATTCAAGAACCTGCAAAGAAACCTTGCTGGGGCACTCATTACCTAGGCCTTATTACTATTAATAAAAATAGTAATGGTCAGGTAAACAACTGTATAGCAAACTTTCAAATACTTCCCTGCTGTGCTTATAACCAAAATATTGGTGTATCACCCTGCTATGTTAGGATAGGCAAGCAAAACTAATTAACATGTGTTTCATCATCAAAACTGATTGGAATATAAAAATGAAGAACAAATCAGATTTCTAATTTACATTTTGTCTATATATAATATATATCTCTACTGAGTCTGACATCACTTTAGTTAATTTAACTTCACTGTATGCCTTGACATAACAGAAGATTATTTCCCATCTAAGCTCTGGCTTGTCAATTAGCTGCACAAAAAGTGCAGATACAAAGCACCTACAAGTATGATTTCTTTCCAATAAATAGAGTAAGCATCCAACTTGGAACATCTTGTCTTGTAAGCAAAGCAATTAAGGGCACCTGTGAGCCTCTGTGCTCTGGCAGCTCCAGACCTAACCCAAGAGGGGTGCGGGCATTGAGCACCACCCCATTACATTTTTGCCATCTGCTTTCTCTAGTGTTACATTTAAAAATAAATGGCTTTGGGATAGGAAAGATGATGGAGAAGCCTCAGGACAGCCTCATAATGTTCTTTCCTTTAAACACAGTGCATAAAAACAGCTACCTTTGACCCAGTCATCTATTGCTGCTTGCAGTTCATATTCAGTTGTCTATTAGCAACTGGTCAAGCAGTACAGGGGGAGTTTGTTGAGGTATAATGCTGATGAGTGTAAATGCTGCAATGCTGGGAGCAGCTGTAGGGCAGAGGGTTTTTTTTCTGTTGTTTTGCCTTTAACTGTCAGCAGCATTTGTGGGATGCAGGGAGAGTTTATTTAGATGAACAGATGTCCTGATTTCAGTAGGCAACACACCTGTGGGAAGAGTTAAGGCTTATGTAGACATACTGTGCACAGTCCTAGAAAGATTACTAGAGAAGGTTGAAGCCTAGATGTATTTTTTCTTAACAAGCCCACCTCAATATAGGGGGCAGGGTACTTAGCACCTATAGGTTCCCTTCTTATCCTAATTAGAGCCTCTGGGGAAAACAAGCTAATTTTTGTGGGGATATCCTACCTGATGGGAGCATGAAGTGGCTGCTTTGAAGAAGGGCAGGTTGTTTGCTCCTCTGATAGCTAGCACTGGGCTGAGTTTTAAAGCTTGTCTTGTAAAATCAGAAAGGATTCAAGGGGAGAGTGTGGGAAGTACTTTAGGAGCTGCATCAGGGGGTTGTAAGAGGAGGGGGACAAAGAAGTGTAGGAAGTGGAGGCACAAGAAGTAGTAGTATGGGAGAATGTCTGCCACTTGAGGTAGGTTTCTTGAAAACTTGGTGGAAAGAGAAATGCTGGAAAGGTTGAAACTGGTACACTGGTAAGATGACCTGGTATCTGGGGAGAGTAAGTCTGGAGTTGATGTATGTATGAGGAGTTCTGAAAAAACAGTAGGATTTTTAAGAACTAGAGCAAAATGGGAGACTGATTCTAGCTGCTGGAAAAACTAGAAGAGGGGGATTTGAGAGAAACCTTGGTGTGAAGATAAGGGAGTGGGAGAGGATAGGCCTGTGCTCTGTGCTTTTGTGGAGTAGGGACCAAGAAAAAAAGCTTGAGGAGGACCAGAAGTATGGAGTATGTGGTTTTTTTCAAGGGTATGGCCCCAGTGATGAGTAGGAGAAAAGTTGTGAGGGAAAGCTGGGGCTGGGGGCAAATACGATTAAGAGAATTCTTTTCCTCAAGCAAAAAATTAGGATAAGCTAATATGTAAACTCTGATTATCTTATGCATGTGAAGTGTTAAAGCACAAGCTATAATCTGTTTGCTCTTATCCTGGCAGATACTGCAGATGAGATGGATGGGAAGGTTGAAAGATATGGTTATGAAGTGAAAGGTGAGTGTATATGAGAAAAGAAATGCCCAGCTCTGATATGAGCTTGAATGTTGGTGTCTTTCTCGGTGTATTTGAAGGAAGAAACACGAGGGTGTGCTGAAAGAAGAAGAGAGAAGGCTTTGGTCTGGCCTGTGCTGGTGTGTGCTCTTAATGATCTAAGATATCCTAACCTGCAGCTTGCCCCTTTAGCCCGGTATTGAATCGCAGGGAAAAAGAAACGTTTGATGGACTTGAAAGTTGAACTCGCGCAGCGGTATAGTAGATGGCATGCTTTACTTGGCTGCGAATTCCTGGTTTTGACTAATAAAAGAGGTTTGAAATTAATAGAGTCCTTGTGTTTACATTTTCAAGGAAATTACTAAGACCAAGCACAGAGCCAGCTTATGCAGAGAAGGACCGTCTAGCTGTGGTTATGGTTAAAAACTTTAGCAGAACTAAGGGTTTATCTTGAATTAGCTGATGGTAAATCAAAAGGAAAGTGTGCCTCAAAAGGCTACTGCAGAATTACTACTAATAGCGTGAATTATTGGGTTCTGATGTGTCCAGATCTTGTAGCAGTGTTGAGTGACTGTAGCCAGTGTGTATGGCGGGCATCGGTATCCTCTGTAAAAGCTCAACTATTTATTTCCAAAATTGTCTACCAAAATCCCTCCTAGCAAAGCCTGCTGCTGACATGGCCCAGCTCTTGGCCCGTTAAGAAGGTGCTTGGTCTTGGTATAGTGCGCTTGTATATGTTCTGAGATATCTTATGGCTGTAATTACCGCTCTGAATCCACCAACTGTGCAAAAGCTGCTGCCTTTTGGTTAATATGAGCAAATATATTTTGTGTTTCAGACTTTTTTTTCCCCAGTGTCCCTCTTCAGCTTCTCTTTTGAGTTGTTTTGGCTGCTTGCCTGTTTGTTGGCTCAGTCTTTGCCTTTTTTCTCTCAATAAATCAGTTGTTTGGTTCAACGGCCCAGTTGCCAATGAAACTGAATACTGTGACTAGATAATGATCTCTGGCTGCTTTTGAAAATAGTATTTTCAGCTGCACCTTGATGTTTGTTTTTTCTGTAAATGTCTCAACATTTCCCTTGCAGCAGGAAACCCATTATCCAGTTTTGAAGCTTACTGCCAGTGACATTTTTGCTTTGTTTTTTATTAATAAAACGTGTCATCATTATCACACAAATTATGACAATGTTTTTAATGAGATGGATAAAACGGAGAAAGCTATTGAGTCACAGTGCAAGTCTGACCTTTCTATTTAACACATTTCCTTTGTAAGACTCTATTATTTGCTGTTCTGCCTTTTTTGTTTTATGAATTTTATAATTCTGTTTAACCGCTGAGCGAGTACATCCTCGCCAGTGTTAACTGTGGGGTGTCTGGGGGGGGCGGCGGCCCCTTCTCATTCCACTGTCCCCTCAGCCCTGGGCTTCCCCACCCGCCCTGAGGGGCCGCCTCTCCCCTACCGCCCCGCGGGCTGGGGCCTGCTTAGGGGTTCCGGGGGTGGCGGAGGGGCTGGGCTCGGCGAGGGGTGCTGCGGAACGGTACCGCCGGCGGGGTGCGGGTGTGTGTGCACACAAAAAAGGCTGTTTTTTCCTTCAGGATTCCCGGCGGGTGGGAGGCTCTCCTCCCTTTTCCCGTCTCCCGCGTCACGTGCTGGGGGAAGCGCACGGGGTGCAGGATGGTGGTGGTGGCGGCGGCGGCGCCCGGCAGCAGCAGCGGGTAGAAAATGGCGGATTTCGAGGAGCTGCGGGTGAGGCAGGGGAGAGGCGGGATAAGATATCGCCAGGCCCTTTCCGCGGAGGGGGGACAAGAACCTTCTCGCCGCGCCCCCCCGGCCTTCCCTCCCGGGGAGCCCCTGCCGCGCGCCCCTCGGTGCTTACTGGGGACGGGCGGGCGGACGGACGCGGTGAAATCGTCAGCACCTCCCGCCGAGGCGGCGGATCGTAACGGCCGCCCGGAAACTACCGGGGCTCCGCGGTTGCCTGCGCCTTCCCCGGGGAGGAAGCGCGGCCGCCCCGAAAGGCTGGTGGTGGGGGCGGTGGGAGCCGGCGGCGCTGCCCTGGCGCGGGGGGAGGCCCCTTTCCATCTCTACCGTGTGGGTTGTGATGGCGGTGGGGTGTCCTTCCACCCCACCCCGACATTTTAAAAGCCGTTTCGGCTGTTGCGAGAAGCCGGGCCCCGGGCCGGTGCCGGAGGCTCGCATGGCGCCCTGGGGAGGGCCCGGCGCCGCGGTGCCCTTACTACCTACTGAAGGGGGGATGCCGAATAATAAATGGATTTTTGTAAATACTAATTATTACTGAGTTTTTTTAAAAAAAACTATTTAAGCGCTTTTACACCGGGAAAACTGTGCCTGTGAAGCGTGAGATCCAGTATTTCTTTTCAGATCTGTTTTATCTTTAGTTAAATGCCTTTTATATTGCACTCGTGGACTTCCTGTAACAGATTTTTCAGTGGAGGGGGTGGCCTTTCATATTTTAAGGTGTGTACACAAAGCTGACTACATCGTTTCTGTTTTTCCTTACGTTTCTTGAACAATCTGTGAGTATCTTTGTTCAGAAGGAGAATGTTGTCCTGCAACATCCACATCTGCAGAAGTGCTGCCGAGGCAATACTACATGCATGCTGAAACCCCTGACCTAGACTTTCCTACAGAAGGAATAAAAGCCAGTTAAATAGGAACAACTGAGTTAGGCTTTAGTGTAAAGAAAGGTCTGATAGCTGAACTGACTGTAGTCTGACCAACAGTGGAAAATATGTTGCAATTGCCGAGAATTTCCTATACTAAGGTTTCTTCCAGCACTGACACCGCTTGGGTCTAAGTGGCTGTAGCAGAGCTGAGGAGCTCGGAGTACAAAAATCTCATGGAAAGAACTGAGTTTCTTTATTTGAGGACAATGGTGCTCTATCTCAATCTTAGGTTTGAGAAGCATTGGCTTATTTTTTTTTCCTAAGTTATGTGTTGGTTTCTTTTTTTTTTTTTTAACTTGTTTGTGTTTGCGTGTTTGCCTGTTTAGTGACCTCACTCATTTTCAGTGCTCTTTCCAAGGTGTCTCAAAGAGTGTAGCTATATAGGTGGCTAAACCTCCAGTGTTAACTTTGTAGCAGAGGTAACTCTTCTTAGCGTAGCTTCTTTTCTCCAGGCTTGAGCCGGAGCTATGATCCGTGTTTTCCAAAGCACTATAATTACTTATCTAGAGATGCATAAGTATTGATAGACTCTGTCTAGGAATTGGGTACCTAAATACCTTTGAAATTACATATGCACTTGAGTTGCTTGCCAGAAGTAACACAGGAAGTATGGGGGGGGAAGGGAACTAGGTTTTAGTCCAAATACAGGAGTGCCCTCTCGTCACTCAAAAGAATAGGTATCAGTAAAAAAAAATACTAGTCTGAAGAAATGTCTTTTGATGTTCCCATTCATCCTATTTGTAAACTGGAGTGCCTGTGAAATGAATCTGTTAGTCTGGAGCTTCTCTAAATGTTCAACATCTGGCTGATGATAATTCATGGTCTATTTGGGGAAAGCTCTAGGTATTTTTTTTGGAAGAGAATAGAATAGACTGCCTCATGTCTTCAAGGCCTTTACTGACTTTTTTCTTTTAAGAGTATGCATTTGAATGTGTCTGCTTGAATACCAGGCACTTGGTTTGCAGGTTTAAGTTGTGTGTGGTTTCCCCCCCCAGACAACCAATTCTTCCTGCTTTTGGCCAAAGAAGACACACCTACCTCCCCCCCAGTACAATTTCCTGTAGTACGTGATCTCTACCTGCCTTATAAAAGGCCACTAGGGCAATTTGGAAAGCTGAATTTATTTTAGTAAATCGTTAAGGACTGACTAAAGGCAGGAGGTCAGAGTTGTGTCTTAAATCCTGTTTTTGAGGGAAACATGCAGGGGGAGCATTTTTCTATTCTTGGGACAAAGGATCTTTTTAATATTTGTTAGTACCATCCCTGCCATCCTCTGGATCTTCAGAGAAAAAGTTCTGGGGAGCTGTGACCAAAGGGTTATAACTGAGAGGCTGTAGTGAAAGAAAACAAGAGACTCAAAGGAACCTGCTGTTAACATCGTGCCTTTTGGAAAACTTTTGTTTTGTTAAAGGATTTGGAAGTAGCCGTAACCACAGTCACTGCTCTTCAAGATATTGGTCAAAATGTCCAGTTTAAGGACATTCCAGACCTTCAGACTAACCCTTAATTAGTTAGTGGTGTTTACTGAAATCTGTAGGTCACCAGTTTCTGGAATATCAGGGAGTTGCTGAGAAGACGTGGTGAGCACAACTTTATCTATCTTGTATTTTTGAGAAACGCTTTCCAGACTCGCTCTTCACAGATGTGTTTTTAAACATGACTCATACTTTTATCCATAATCCTCACTCACGGGCAGCCCGATGAATGTCAAAGGGATTACACAGGTATAGACAGACTTGGAACAGACGTCAGTAGTCTGGTGTGGAGGCCAGAGATGGCATGTAAACACATTTTTTGAACAGAATTGGCCCGGAAGTAGGGAACTACAGCTCCTTCCGAGAGCCATCTGTGAGAAAAATGATTCTGGCTCCCAACAAATTCTGAACTTCCTGAGATTTGGCTTGAAGATATGGTTTGCATACAGCAAAAATACTGCAGATAAGAGGATAGGTTATATATTATGACTGAAGGGGAGTGAGCGAGAGATTTCTTGGGTCCCCTGTGTTTCTGGTGGCATCCTGACTAATTTGGAAACAAGTGATACAGAGTGCATGCCTTGAAACACTGCAGATCCCTAGTTTAGAAAATAACAGCTTCAGCCTCATAGTTTGTATTTAATGGGGTTTTGAAGTAATGTGTTAGTTCCATCTTTATTGGGGGGGGGGGGGGGGGGGGGGGAGTTCTTTATAGGCAAATAAATATGCATGTACCAAAACTAATTTATGTGATGCTAGTGATCAGTTTCATGGCTGTTGTGGCAATAATCTCATTTTAGTGGGAAGAGATGGGAGTGGGCTCATAAGTCTGATGTGGAAGGGAAGATTACACAATTTACTGGAAAATCAGGGTTTATAGATTCTGAAAATAAGTTCCACTTTTAATTTTTGATCTTGCACACCCAGTACTGAAGTCATGTGATTCAAATGTCACTGTCTTCCATAACACCCTCATAGGTAAGCTTCGGAAGTGTGGGTTGGATGAGTGGACAGTGAGGTGGATAGAGAACTGGCTGAACAACAGAGCTCAGTCCTGTTCAATGTATTCATGAATGATGTGGATGAAGGGATAGAGTGTACCCTCAGCAAGTTTGCTGACAATACCAAGCTGGGAGGAGTGGCTCATATGCCAGAAGGCTGTGCTTCCATCCAGTGAGACCGGGACAGGCTGGAGAGCTGGGCCCAGGGGAACCTCATGGAATTCAGCAAGACCAAGTGCAAGGTCCTGCCCCTGGGGAGGAACAACCCCATGCACCAGTACAGGCTGGGGGCCGACCTGCTGGAAAGCAGCTCTGTTGAGAAGGGCCTGGGAGTGCTGGTGGACAGCAAGTTGACCCTGAGCCAGCAATATGCCCTTGTGGCTAAGAAGGCAAACGGTACCCTGGGGTGTGTGAAAAGGAGTGTGGCCAGCAGGTGGAGGGAGGTTATCCTCCTCTTCTATTCTGCTCTAGTGAGGCTGCATCTGGAGTACTGTGTCCAGTTTTGGGCCCTCCCAGTTCAAGGACAGGGAACTGCTTGAGCAAGTGCAGCAGAGAGCTATGAAGATGACCAGGGGACTGGAGCATCTCTCTCATGAGGAAAGGCTGAAAGACCTGGGTTTGTTCAGCCTGTAGAAGAGAAGACTGAGGGGGGATCTTATCAATGCTTATAAATGTCTAAAGGGTGGGTGTCAAGAGGATGGGACTGGACTCTTTTCAGTGGTGCCCAATGACAGGGCAAGGGGCAATGGGCACAAGTTGGAACATAGGAAGTTCCACCTCAATATGAGAAAAAAACTTCTTTCCTGTGAGGGAGATGGCAGCCTGTTCCACCGCTCTGAGGGAGGTTGTGGAGTCCCTTCCCTGGAGACATTCAAAACCTGCCTGGATGCGGTCCTGTGCCCCCTGCTCTAGGTGTCCCTACTCAAGCAGGGGGATTGGATGAGATGATCTCCAGAGGTTCCTTCCAACCCCTACCATTCTGTGAAATGTGAAGAGCAGTATGGTTCAGATACCATATTAAAACACAGAAATTGAAGTCTCATTCTTGTACGTACCAGCTCATACCAGACTTGGTGGCTTTCTACTCCTCTTGCTTTATTTTTTTCCCATCTGAATGGGCAGTGTCTGTCTGTTTACCAGGTAAAGCAGTGCTTAGTGCTAAATTGTTAGCCAAGAAGAAAACACTGAGAGTATTTTCATGTGTCATCTTAAGCCTGTTGCCAAACACTCTGTTGTACTCTATTTTATTTTAGCTGTGTTAATAACATTTTTTCTATGTGCTGACCAGTTTGGGGGTTTGATGTAGAAATCAAGTTCCACATGTTGATCTGGTATAAACTTGAAATGATGGACAGAATAGATATTGAGAAGTTTGTTGGTGATGTAGCAATCTTTAGGTTGCAGTTAACATTGAGTATATTAAATAAGATACCCTCTGATAATATACTGTTATCTTGTATCTGTACATTATTTCCCTGTTCTTTCTAGATGTATACTCAGTTTTTCAGACCAGCGAGGCTTATTGTGGTACCTTAAAAGTTTGTTGTATCTAGAATAGTTAACAGTTAATGATCATGCTGAGATACGTTGATGGGGGAGAGGAAGGAGATAATGTAGTTTATGGTACTTAAAAAAATTAGGTTGTAGTGAAATGGGTCAAGTTTTGTTTTCAGTGTCTTGTGAAATGAACGCAAGTATTTGATTTAGGATTTTCACTGTTAATTAAGTGCATGCAACTTTGATGACTAATGCCTAATTTAGGAGCCAGGCTAGAGTTAGTCCAATGAAAAAATCCCTGTAATACTGAGGACCTGATGGTCATGCTGTGTGCGCCAGCTGGTGTGTTCCTCAGAGCTGCTCTTGCCTTGCTGTACGTACTTATACAGATTTAACTAGTGACATCTTCGTTCCTTCCCAGGACTTGCAGTTCTTTATCTATTGTTCCATCAGTTTCCACAATACATTTATATTTGTCTTTAGGGTCAGCATACAGGTCCTCAGCTATCCTAAGGCACAAGTTGCTCTTTCTTACCAGTATTACACATTTTTAGCCTGCTATAAATCAGCATGTATGCAATTTATTGCAAAATATGTCACAAATGTGCTTCTCTGCTATGAGTGTCCAGAAAAGGGCTTAAAGTCAGTGTGCTGGTTTTGGCTGGTATAGAGTTAATTCTCTTCATTGTAGCTGGTATAGTACTGATGGCACACTGATGCTTTAGTTGCTGTTAAGTAGCGGCTCAGTGTCGCTAAGTAGTGCCTATACTAGTTAAGGACCTTTCCAGCTTCCCATGCTCTGCCACATGGGCAAGAGGCCAGGAGGGGCGGGGCCACAGCCAAGACAGCTGACCCCAACTGGCCAATGGGATGTTCATTCCATACCATGTGATGCTATGACCAGTATATTAACCGGGGCAGTTGGGGTGTGTGGGTGGGTGGTTGTGGCTTGGGGACTGGTGGTGTTGGGGCAGTGAGCAGCTGTGTCATGTGTTGTTTGTTTTGGTTGTTCATTCTCCCTTCCCGGGTTTCGCGCCTCTCTCATTGTTTTCCTTTCCATTGCATTATTGTTGCTGGTGTTGTTGTTATTGTTTTATTTTAATTATTAAACTGTTCTTATCTCAATCCACAAGCATTACCGTTCTGATTCTCTCCCCCATCCTGCTGGTGGGGGAGTGAGCAAGTGGCTGTGTGGGGCTGAGTTGCTGGCTAAGCCACAACAGTCAGGAGTGAGGATTTGTTGGGTTGGTCCTTGGTGTGTCCCTTCCCTATAGCCTTCAGACATGCCAGAAAATGTCTTGCAGCCAGTGGGGCTGAAGCAGAGCTCTTAGGTGGAGACTGACTAGAACTTGGGAGTTGACTTGAATTGTTTCTGCAGGTTCAAGTGCAGGGTTCAAAATTATATATATATAAGTACAGTGACTGTTAAAATTGCAGGTGGCTTTGTCAGGGGGAGTGTGGAGAATCACGTACCTCTTGTTTGAGAGATATGTTTGATCCCTTTGTTCTGAAACATGCCTCCCCTTAATTTGAGTGGCATGTCAGCATTTCCTGGGCTCCCTAAGATCATCATCCCTGTGAAATGAATGCCATTCCAGATACGCCTACGGCTTAATGCTTTAGAACAATATTTCTGCTTATGAATCATGGTTGCTATAGTTCAACAATAAGAAACAAAAAACCCTGTGAAACTTCTTGTGACCTTCAAGTTTGAATTTCAAAGGAAAGAGTGTTTCTGGAATGTAGAAGTACTTCAGTTATCCAGTCTGATTTCCTTCCTTGAAGTTCTGTCAACATTAAAAATAAAATGGCTTTGGTCTTCTTTGTTAAAAAAGCTTTTTATTGGGCTGTGCAGCTGAAAAGAACTCTTCTTAAGAGAAAATTGATGGCATTTACATGACACAACTTGAATGTCTAATCTTAATGCGGTGAAAAGCATGTTAATAGCTAGGCTGCAGCCTTCTGCAGTATTGCTGGAACCCCAAAAGAAAATAACTTGGTAGGATTTGTTGGAATTAATATCTGTCTTACACAGTGAGTATAAATGCTCATAAGTGTATGTTATGCCTCCATAAAACCTTGTTGATTATAACAACTGTCCACTTTGATATAGCTGTAAATGGAATAATAAGCTAAAACGTGTAGATTGGACTAGCTGTGTTTTCATGCACGTGGTGGTTGTTGCCTTAAAGGGAATGTAGAATCAGCTTTAGGGGGAAAATGTGGTGTTTGTTTTTTGTTTTTTTTTTTTTTAAATGCCATTGTTTAATTACTTCCAGTAGAACTCAGTTTTTGCAAGACTTCTTTCAAAAGCATATGTAAGATTTTTGTGTTGATGGACAAAACTTTTTTTTTATACTCCCAAGCATTTTTAATGGAGGTGTCAATTTAAAATCTTGCTGACTATGGTACTGAAGTCAGCCTGTGTGTTCTAATAAAATGAAATCCATCTTGTAACAAAATACTAGTTTGTGGAATTTCCACTAAAACATTAGCTGTTTCAAGGCATGATTGACTGCACATTTCACCTTGATTAACTTGCAGGAATGCACAGAAGGCAGCAGGCAGGGTAATAGACAGTATACATGCCATTTTCTTAATCTTACTATAAAGGATTATTTTATTCATTTGCATTCTGATGATGGAATCCAGAATAATGCTTACTGCCTGCATCTGAAATAAAGGAGCTGACATTGCTGTCAAGCTTATGCAACTATCCATGGAAGCATGTAACATGAAGTTCTCGGTAAATTCTTGAATGTCAGTATAATCTTTAACATAATTTCTCTTTTATGTGGTGTGACTATAGCGTGACTTCGCCGTACCCAAACTGGCTGTCTGGAAATGTTGAAATTCAGTATCTGAAATAGGATAACCTCATCCCCTCAACAATGAGGAAAGGGTGTGCCTGATGAGAGTACTACCACAGTATTTTAGATGGTTGTTTTGATATGCATGAATAATGTGGTCCTTGAAAAGGCAGGTCCTGGCCGCTTGCTCCTGCTGTCTTGTAACAGCACAAGTTCAGTTTTCATCTGGCTCAATTCCCTCATCTGTCTTACTGTAAAAAACAATTTTCTCAACATAAAGGAGAGAACAGGGAGCAAGCAGCTAGGGGCACAGGGGGAGTTCAGATTTCTTCTCGGTGGCTGACTGCGTGGTTGTAGCATAGCTGTGTTAAAACTTCAGCTGAGGTGTAAATGCTGTAACTGTATAGTAAGGGTTAAGGAAGGTGAACCCAAAACATTGTGTCTTGAGTTGTATCCCCTCTGAAATCAATGCCCAAAGCTTTAAATGTTGTATATTGGAATACTATTTAAAAGTCAACAATGTACTTTTGAACTGGTTTTAAAAATATCTTTTATCATCCTAGATGTCTATTACTTCATACTTTCTGTTAGGGCCTTTGCCTGCCAGTCCTCGGGCCTGGAGTTGGTACGGTACAGCAGTACAGATTGAAGTTGGATGTTCTTTCATCTTTAAAACTTACCCTCCTTGTTACAGTGGAAGAGTCCCACAGAAATGCGAAGGAAGTTGCTTAGAAGAATTCTGGATGATTTTATCTCTCTCTGAAAAGAGAGCTTGCTCACAAAACTGTGAGATGATGTGCCTATACTAAGTTACTCATTTGTAGTAATGGATGGAGAAGATTGCTGATTCTTGCATAGTGGGCTTTTTTATTTCTCGTTTTATTTTTTTTAAATGAGAATCTTTCTGTTTATGAGCTTCATAGTTGTGGAAGACAGGATTGAACTAATTCTGATAACCAAGTAAACAGTATTATTTCCTTTGAAGAGATCCTTGTACCAGAATGTGATATGAAAAGGACAGGAAGTTTTCTGTGATGTTCTAGAAGAATCAATTATGTTGGTTAAACAGTTTGTTAGTATGATATAATGTAGCTTTTAAAAAGTGTCCACCTTGCTGTGCTGTCCTTTCAAGAGTGAAACCTGATGTGCCTGTCTGTGCATGTTTTTAACATGTTGCCCAATATAAAGGATGTTTTAGAATAAACTCTGCAGAACTTAAACAGTTGCTTATTTTATTTCTTAAAATGTGTTGGAAGACAGGTGATAATAATGATTCATCTGATTTTTGTTGTTTGTTTCATGAAGTGAGACATATTTTATGTTAGAGCTCACACTTCTGCCTGTGAATTTAAGATAGCACTGCATGGGTTGCATTAAGATGTTGCTATTGCTATTGTTTGAGCATGGAAACAATTAGAAGTCTTTGAAATCAGTAACATGACCAAACTGAACCTTGATCCTAGACACTTTGTTTCTTAGCTTTAACTGTACCCTTGTGTCAGGTAAGGGTATGGGTAGTTCTTAATATGGCAAGCGTGAAACTGGACTGATGGAAGTTCAGATGCTTCACCATGCTTCTCAAAAAGGCCTAAATAGGGTACTGTTGGTTCACCTGTGCTTCTCTCTTGTCTTTCTAGAATATGATATCAAGTTTTCGTGTTTCTGAACTACAAGTGTTGTTGGGGTTTGCTGGACGTAATAAAAGCGGGCGGAAACATGACCTCCTGATGAGGGCACTGCACTTACTGAAGAGCGGCTGCAGCCCAGCAGTTCAGATAAAAATCCGAGAACTCTATAGGCGTCGGTACCCAAGGACGATTGAAGGACTTTCAGACTTATCAGCTATAAAACCTGCGGTTTTCAATTTGGACAGTAGCTCATCTGTTGAGCCTGACTTGGCTGTTGCTGGCATTCACCCACTCCCTTCTACTTCAGTCACGCCTCAGTCTCCTTCCTCGCCTGTCAGTTCTGTGCTCCTCCAAGACACTAAGCCCCATTTTGAAATGCAGCAGCCATCCCCTCCGATTCCACCCGTTCATCCCGATGTTCAACTGAAAAGCCTACCTTTCTATGATGTGCTTGATGTGCTCATAAAACCTACAAGTCTAGGTAAGTGTTTAATAGCTCTGCAGGTCACTTAATTAATGAAATGTGTTGCTTATGACAGTACTAAGTCTGGACTTAAATGGCTTTTTGCAGATGGGGAAAAGTGGAAACTCCCTTCCCTTTTCTCTTCTACCCTTGTCCTTTCCACCACTTGTCCCCAAAAGTGCCAAGCCACGCTTCAGAAAAGTGTTCTCTTCTGTAAATGTTACATGATTAAAGATCTCTGTCTTTTGACTATTAAATAATAGAGTAGAATACTTCAGTTGGAAGGTACCTGCAATGATCATTTAGCTGCCTGACCGCTTCAGGGCTGACCAAAAGTGAAAGCATGTTGTTAAGGGCATTGTCCAAATGCTTCTTAAACACTGACAGGCTTGGGGCATTGACCACCTCTCTAGGAAGCCTGCTCCAGGGTTTGACTGCCCTCTCGGTAAAGAAATGTTTCCAAATGTCAAGTCTGAACCTCCTTTTGGCTGAAAGATTTGGAGCTGAAGTCTCTGCCTGGTACAAGTGAGGAACACATCTGTCAGGGCCAACAGGAAAAGAATTTCAGGGTCAGTAATGAATAAGTTGCAACAACATAAGGAGAACAAGTTTGTTAGCTTGTGTTTATCTCACTGCAACAATTCTGCAGGTTGCATCTGGCACTGAAATAGATACTTTGTGCAACAAATGATCAGTGTTGTACTCAATTTAATGATGGTTTTCTCAGCCTATTGGTTGTTGCCATACTCTAATTGAAAATGTAGAGTGGACCTTTGTCTGCCAAATAACCTGAAACCTCAGTTTAACTTCCTCAAATGCCTCACTTCTAAACGTATTTATTTGGAAATACATTGTTTTCTGTCTTGAAGGTCAGCCTGTCTTACTGTACACAGTAGAAAATGTTCCCTATGTATTTAATAATATTGCTTAGAAACACTTCAACATTTCGCAAGCTGTTTGCGTCCTCTTAAACACTTTAGCTTCTTAACTGAAACTGAAAGTCTTTTAGGCTGTGACTTTACCTCAGCGAGGCATATACAGATGATTGGTCATCCTCCAGTATGCTAAAGCAGCAAATATTACTAAAAAGCATTATTTATAATGCCTGTTGTCACCTTTGTGTGTCATGCTACCATGCTCAAGAAGAGTTTACTATTGAACCCGTGTATTGGTACAACAGCTTCTGTGGTGTTGGACAGCTCTGTGGCTCATGCTGCCATTACCTTTACAAAGATAATCTGTCAGTGCCACGATGTCCTGGCTAACTCCTCCTTATGTTCACTGAGTGCAGTAGCTGAGTATCTTAACTAGCTTCCTGAATTGTTCTGTATTATGTGACACCTGTTGGCTCATAGCTAACCAGATCGGTTGCCAGCCACATAAGTCACTCTGTCCCATATAATGCAGCATGTGCTCTGCATTATATTTCTGCCGTGGAGTTACCTTTTTTTTTCTGGTTAGTGATATCTAGATGTGGTGGTGATATGCTAGAAATTTCCTGAACAGCTGTTTTCCTCAACTTTGGAAATGATCCTTTTTTTAACCTGAAAGAAGAACTCTTCCTTAGGGGTGTCACTGTTATTAGAGCTGCATGTAGATTCCTCTTTCCTTTGAAGACTGTAGGCTCTTTGCATGTTGCCCAGTCTTCGTGGGAGTGAGGATTATCTAGTCCTGTAACACTTTTGTGCTGGGGACCCCAGAGCCTGAGAACCCAAGACATGGACCTGTTGGGGTGGGTCCAGAGGAGGGCCACGAAAATGATCAGAGGGCTGGAACACATCTCCTACGAGGAAAGGCAGAGAGAGAGTTGGGGTTGTTTGGCCTGGAGAGGAGAAGGCTCTGGGGAGACCTTATTGCAGCTTTTCAATATATAAAGGGGGCTTCTAAGAAAGATAATGAGACACTTTTCCCCAGGGCCTGTAGTGACAGGACAAGGGGCAGTGGTTTTAAACTGAAGGAGGGTAGATTTGGATTGGACATAAGGAAGAAGTGCTTTACGATGAGGGTGGTGAGACACTGGAATGGGTTGCTCAGAAGTTGTGGATGCCCCATCATTGGAAGTGTTCAAGGTCAGGCTGGAGGGGTCTTTGAGCAACCTGATCTAGTTGAAGATGTCCCTCCTCTTTGCAGGGGGGTTGGACTAGATGATCTTTAAAGGTCCTTTCCAACACAAACCATTCTATGATTCTATGACATAGGTGATAGGGACAAGGTTAATTTAACTGAGTACTTGCTTGCCTTCAAATTCTTTCCAGAGCACAGTACCTGAAGATGGCAGCAGCCAGAGCTACAACTCAGATCTGTGTGAGGAGGAGTGGGGAAATGAGATGTGAGGAATGGCTTAATATGCAAATAATGGGCCCTTCTGACATTAGAAGGATATGAATATTGGCTGAAAATCACTCTAACATTGATTCATGAGCAAATTTGGAAATGAGGCTTTATTTAATAGTTTTAGATTGATATGTGTAGCTTGTAGTCCCCATTAGTAGACTGGGGTGATTGGGACATGGAAAAAACCAAGGTTTTGTGTTTGAGAATTAAGGATTCAGAAATCAAATGGATCAGAGAGCTAGGAGTATAGTCTGCTTCACTGCGACACTAAAAGGGATGAGTGTAGGTGGTATTTTGTGCTAATATGAGAACATGAGAGCAGGTGTAGGTGTGCGGTTTAGTTTTAACCCACATTCAATTCAATAACAATATTTCCATGATCTTTTACATGTGTTCAAGTATTATTTTAAAATATAAAATGCTGTCTGGTGTGTGTGTATGTGTGCATGTATGCACAATGTAGCTGTTTTGAATTGCTTGAGGAACTTGGTGTGCGTGTTTGCTCCACCTGGGTTCTATTTCATGCTTGTGTCCTTTTTGTGTGTGTTTTCTGGGCATAGAGATCATCTTCTCTGAATGTCACTGTGTACAGGAGAGTCTAGTGCTTCCAAACTTGCCTGGTTTAGTTGTGCTATTTTTACATTTGTCCTCCTTGCTGGTTACTTTAAACTGTTGGACAAGTCCAGTCTACCTTTATTTCAGGTCAAGATTTTTAACTTTTCAAGTTGACAAAGTAGAAAAGTAACATGTGCGTACTGTGAACCCTTAATACTAAAATATTACTGCTTCCCATCACTGACAGATAAGTAGGATTCTGATATGAAAGTTGTATTTATTTTTTTGCTAAATTCCACTGAGGGGTAATTCTCAGACGTGAAATCTAGCTGGCTTCTCTGGCATATTAGGGGTTGTGCTCCCTTCCTTCCTCCCCAAAGGCTTGGTTACCTTTAGCTGTTTCTGAATTGAGTAAATTTCCAGCTGTCCATTAATAACTTCTGGTGCATGTTCTCTTCTTGCAGTACACTAAAATAGTTGTAAACATCATCTCTGTGGTACTCTTTTCATCAGGTAACTGGTGTTGTATCTTGTTGTGTGACCATTTGAACCTTTCTCCCTTGGGAGAAAGGATTATAATGCGGCTTGCCAAGCTGCTTTAGTACTGAAGTATAACGTGATATTAAGCCATCTGAATATAGTTGAATGAATGATTTGTTCCATTGCTTTCGTGTTGACGGTTACATGCAGTTCGACCACAATTTGATTATATAAAGTGACTTATGCCTTGTTACAGGAAAAACTCAATTGCAGATCCTGTTTTAATCAATGACTTCAATCACCATGGTTAAACCTCTTCTGTTTTGTGTGTGTTTTTTTTTTTTGTTTTTTTGCTTGTTTTTCTAGTACAGAGCAGTATTCAGAGGTTCCAAGAGAAGTTTTTTATCTTTGCTTTAACACCTCAGCAGGTCAGAGAAATCTGTATTTCCAGGTAAGGAGTAAGTGTGGCATAGCATGGGTAAACTTTTGCAAAATTTCAGGAGAAAGTGTGGGGTTTTGTTTTATTTTATGCATCATAAAAGCTTGCAGATGCAGAGTGATAATCCTCACTGAAGTTATGCTGAGTTTATCTGTTCTGTTTTCTTCAGGAACTACTGGGCACAGAATTTATGTGCAGTTGGGATAAATCCTACACCATTAAAGAGTTAACAGTTACTTGGTTCCAAATAATTGTGACTAGAGAGGTGGTAAGCTTGTCTTCCCTGCATGTTTCTTGGCTGCAGGAATGGAAGGCTGCTTTTATCTCTTGTCCCAGGGTTCATGTTGCAAGATCTGTGGTGTAAGCCAAGAGAATTCATAGGGTTTTTTCCTCTCTGGCAACATCATACTTTATTGTTGCTATAAACTCCTGACAGAGGATGCTGATCCTTAAGTCCTGCTTAACTTGCAGTAGCTAAACAGAGGTGTCGCTCGTAAGACTTGTTCATAGCTCAGTAAAAGTCAAATAAGAGCAAAGTTTAGTGATGTTGGGGCAGGCGTGCCAGTTCTTTCTGCATCTGACTGGAATGATATCTGCTGTCTAAATGGGTACTTTTTTTTTCTTTTTCCTCCTCTTTTTGTCACAGGGACTTTTTGCCAGGGGGCAGGAGAGATTACACAGTCCAAGTTCAGCTAAGGTACCTTTTTTTATAGTGTTCTCTTATAACTTCTTAATTGGTTAGTTTAACATAAGTCTGGATGTTTGTGGGGACATACGAATGTGGTGACGCTTGAAAATGATGCTTTCTCTTTTGGGGAATATAGGTTATGCCTAGCAGAGACAAGCTGCCCTCAAGAAGATAATTACCCTAATAGTTTGTGTATTAAAGTAAATGGGAAGCTGTTTCCATTGCCGGTAAGCTTGTTTGTATGTGTTTGACTTCTTTGTGACTTGGGGTGTGTGTGGTGTTTGTTTGTTTTGTTTGTGGGTGTTTTGGTGTCATCCCCAGTCCCTGTCCCCCCGTAATGTTAGCTTGCTAAAACAATCAAGCTTTTTTTATTATCATCACTTAAATTTCTCTAGTTACTAATGTTAAGCATATGGTTTGTACATTTGCTGTGTGAGATAGCTATTACTACTATTAATCACGTTACAGCTCCTGCGTGGATTGTGTTTTAGCACAGTTAACACAACAAAATATGTCAAAAACGAACCAGTGTCTGCACGTGGAATCCTCCTTGTAGGTCTTCAAACTGAGTTTATTTAACTCGATTGATAGTAACCCTCACTGCTTGAGCTATCTATATTTGCTATTGGCTTGAGTTCCTTCTTGTTACATGGGAATGGTATCACCTTCTGGTGTACAAGTTTGAATGCTGCTCTGCGTCTGTCTGCTTAGAGCAGAACTCATTGCAGGGATGAAGAACAGACATGTTTTAGGGTTCCTAGCATTCTAGTATTTCCTGATACTGGAAAAGAACAGCGTTGGCAGTCATACACTTTACTGGTGTCTAATGTTGCAAAAGTTAGTACGTAGGCAGGGTCACCTCAAGGCTTGAATGTATACAAAAAGGGAAAAGCACTCTCATTATTCTTGAAAAAATCTCTGGATATTTCCAGGGATTTTGTTTTCTCTGGAGAAAAATCTCTGTACAACAGAACAGAGAGAAACTCTTACACAACCCATTCTGAAATAGTTTTGGAAGCTATAGAAGATGGAAAAAGTAGTAGTACAGAGGTGTTTTTTCAGCAGTGGGTTTGGAAAAATGCTGTGTGGAGAGAGGAGGTGTGGAACTTCTTTTTCAGAATGTTTGTCACCTTCTTGGTGTGTCAGATGTGTTGTCCTGTACCTTCCCTCCTGCCACATGCAACCATGACTGCTTTTTTTTTTTGCCTCTACTCATTTGCCTCATCTCACTAAATGAGACACTCTTGCTTCTCTTCCCTCTACTTCTTTAACCATTTCATCACTGTTCTTCTGTCTGTCTTCAGTGTGTAAGAGGATTTCTTTCATATGTTTTCCGGTCAGTATTTCCTGCAAATGCCAGTTATGTTTTCTGTGATTAAACTTGAGGGTTTTCTCCTTTCTTCTGCAGATTGTCTTCCTTTCTTTAAGCAACCCACCAAAAAGAATTGGGTGTGATGTTATCCTGTGGTTGTCAATGTCTGCTGGTTCTCAGTCTTGCTAATGTAGTTTACACCCTGCTATGCTTTGTTATGCTATCCATTTCGTGCACAACCTATGTCACAGTCATAGCAAAAATTGTAATCTTGGATTGTTGCTTTGCTTTAGATCTAAGTCCTTTAGGTTCTTCCTGCACATCATAAGGTGATTCTTTAATCTGTTCAGCAGAAACTTTAGGTGAGAAAGTGAACAAATAACTATTGTCTTGGCAACTTCCTTTCCTCTCCTTCAATATGAGCTGAATGACGGATATAGTCTCAGTCCGAGTGTTCCTGCAAGCATTTTTTTGTTGATTTGGTCACTGCCTGCATCCCTCTGGTGGTTCCTTTCTCTTGCAGGAAATGTAAGATAACTTCTTTGCCTCAAAGACCGCTATTGTCCAACTCAGTGTTGGTGTTAGGTCATTAATCAGCGATGCCAGCCTCTATTGCCAACTTGTACGGTTAAGTGAGTACTGTTATGTCTTTCCCTGGTATAGCAGTTCATGCCGCTGCAGATGGCTGTAAATTATTCTTGGTCATCTCCTTGGCTGCAATCCTTACCAGAAACTTCAGAAAAATGCTGCCAGTGTGCCAGTACTGCTTCAGGTTGTGCCAACTCATGTTAACATGGTGTTTTCTTGTATTCCTATAACTATCTGTGTCCCCCTTTTATAGTGTTGGTTCTGACTTACAAGGAGTAAATGTAGAGCCTTGCATGCTGGTTCCTTGGCAAGTAACCAGGATTTTGTACATCATGTACTAGAGCAGGTGGTTCTCCTGGTGACTTCTCTTGTAGGCAAGACAAAACACAAAAGTCCAAAAAGGTAACTTTTCTTCTCAGGGTACCTCCATAGACCACCACAGGTCTCTTTCAAAGGACAAAATCAAATATGTCAGGTTGGAACTAGCCAGATAGAAGAGCAGTCACACTTTCTGTTGATATATTTTCTGGCTATTTCAGATTCTACCTGCTTTGACTAATATGGTTCTCACAAGAAGCGTGGAAGACTTAAAGACCCAAATAATGTAGGCGCTTGATAACCACTAGAATTGGCAGCCCAGCTAAACAGTGCTAGACCGTGCTGGCTGTGGTAGGCAAGCAGAATGCTCTTTACCGAAGTCCTGGAAGGCTAGGAAGGGAAGGTTTTTGAAGTGTTCTAGGATTAGAAAACTGAATCTGATCTCAATATCGTTGCTCTGTGGAAGAAAACATCAAAAGCTTGACTGGAATGAAGTATGTGTACTGCAGAGCCTGTCTCTTTAAAAAAAGGAAGAAAAAAATTGGGAAATGTAAGAGAATGTGCATCCTTGCTCTCTTGAAAGCAAGGCAGCTTCATTTTAGGTTGGAGGATTATTGTGGCTGGTACAGTATGTGTGAAAATACTCTCCTAAACATTGCAGGGATGGTGTGCTCCTCCGCATAACCTCATTATAAAGTCACCATAGTAGAGAAAGGCCTACTACAGCAAAGCAATTGGGATATATACTCTCTAAATGGCTGCAGCTGTTATGTCTGATTAAAGAAATGGCAAATCATTCATTCTTTTGTATGGGGACTACTGACAATTTCACATTTATCTGCTGCCTTTGCACACGTGTTAAGGTTTCTGATAGCTACTGGGTCACTCATCATCTGGGGTGAGAACCATTTTAGAGTTCTTCAGCAATTGCTCTCTGCCACTCTGGCCTGGCAGACCTGCCTGTAGAAGCTCTGAGTCCCTGTTCTGTCACTGCAAGCAAGAGTCCTGTGTGAAATTAATAAAGGGCAGTGGTGAGGCACAGCCAGGGCTTGGTTGTCAGGTGAAACGTATGGGCTAGTAACAGAGCTGCTTCGGAAACCTCAGAAATGATGTGACAATTATCAAGTCCTCCTTGGATTAAAGGCAGTGATTATCCTATGGTATACTTGACTAGCGGGTGGAAGAGGCTGTTTATTTCTGGTTTTTTATTTCCAGTCTTAGTGTCTTTCAAAGTAACTCTTTTTCCAAGTACTAGGCTGTGAATGTGTGTGTTTCTCTGGGTAAAAAAATATATGTGTGTGTGTTTTTTCCAGCATAGCCTTTCTGGGAGAGTTTCTTGCGTAGAACACCACCAAATGAAATCTGGCAGTCAGTTCTGTGCAAGACATAGGGCTGCAATCTTTTATTGGCATCCTTCTGGTACAGGATGAGTTTCTGAGATGAGTGGACTGCAGGCTGTCTGTGTGAGCTCAGAACAGAGATTCTCAGAGCTCCTGTTAGACTGGCTTGCTTTCATAGTGACAGACATAGGGCAAGATAAATAAGCTGCAGTTAGGCCATGTGCTCCTTCACAAAGCACAAGTACTTCTTCCTCACGATATGCTGGAGGGTGTGTGCTGGCCTAGAAGCAAAAGGGAACCAGGCTGCTCCTGATTCAATTCGCACATGTCATGTAGGAGATAAAACTACAGAGAAAAGCGGTCTTGGTTATGGAATTCTTCAAAGCTGAGCAACCAAAAATAAACTTGGTAATTTATTTTACCAAAAGAAACCTAGTTTATTTTGTTTCTGCAGACAACAGCAAAGCCTATTAGCTCTTAAATACAGCTGATATTCCACATACAGCTCTTCCTCAGGGGCCTTGGCAGGTAATGACCTGTTGCCAATGGGGCTGGGTGTAGTTGATATGAGGCAAAGCAGACACCAAGGAGATGTGGAGTTGTTGGAACAAGACTTTATTTTTTCTTAAATAGAATCAGTGAAGTGTTTTCTGGCTGTGAAACACTGAATTAACTCTTCATGACTTGCTGTGTTTGTCACTAAGGCTGTATCCTTGCAATGTTCTCTCTTTCAGTGGGGTGGGGGGAAAAAAAGGATAAAGCACTAACATTGTGGGGTTTTGTTTTTGTTTTGGTTGGTTGGTGTTTTTTTATCTTCCAGTAAACTTACCTGGACCAAAACAGCATTCTCTTCTACCTTTTCAGCACTTCTGCAAAACCACTTTAAAACAGAAAATGCTTTAAAATTGTGGTTTACTTATGGTATTAGACTGTCAAAGACTAATGTTTCTCAGAATAAGTGTAGAACTTAGTCTCCAGCCTAGAGAGCCTCTAGGTTTACCTGCTTCCCATAGACCCGTTTAAAACTAACAAGTCTGTTGCAGCGGGTTTCAGAGTACAGCAGGGAGATGGTAACGCTTTCATTGTCCTTTCTTCCCATAGGGCTATGCTCCACCGCCAAAAAATGGAATTGAACAGAAGCGACCTGGGCGTCCCTTGAATGTAACATCTCTAGTTAGGTTGTCGTCAGCAGTGCCAAACCAGATTTCCATTTCCTGGGCTTCTGAAATTGGAAAGGTAAACTGTATGTTCTGTAGGATGTGAAAGTTACCTAAATAACCTCATCTAGTGTTCCTTCTCCCCTACTGCCTGATGTTGCTGGCAAGGCATACACTAGCAAGTGTTTAGTATTAGGTGGCTGAACTTATTATCAGTGCCAGGAAACAAAGTTTGCTCTAGAAGTGCGACTGTTTACAGTAACATAAAATTTGCATACAGATGGTGAAGGCTTCCTTATAGAAACCACGTTCGAAAGCCTGCCGTTAGGTGATGCCTGAAATGTGTGTCAAAAATATCAAAATCTTTTTGTGGTGTACCACAAAAATAGTACCAAACAGTTCAGATGTGACAAAATAACAAAAGGAAAACCTACTTTCTTCCTTGTAGCCTGATGGTGTGAAAAATTAAGTTACGTAGCCATGTATTCTAAGGTGTGTTTCTCAGTATCTGTTTTAACTGTCCTTTGGAGAAGGCTTTTTAGACTGACCAGATGTGCCAAGGCCGTGGGTGTGGAGACATGCATTTGCTTTTGAGGTTTTTTGTATTTTCTAACCAAGTAATACTAAGTAGTTTTACAAAAGCAATTTCTATTTTGTAGGAAGAACTGGTTAATGGATATTTCCATCTCTATTCTTTTGAGATTCCTTTTTTTACATGAAAATAGCCTGAGTTGACTTTAAAATTTTACTTGCAAATAAACCAAACCAGGCATGGAATTTCCAGCTCAGAAAGCTCTTAGATGGCAGGTTGCTGGGAAGGGTTTACTGGGGAGGTGTCAGGCTGCTGGTGTCAGATGTTTCTGGGCTTGATGGATCTCAACCGTGCTTGGCTGGACCATACTCATGTGGTGTCTGTGTTTGTAATGCAGGATATCTGAGCAGTGTGTGTTTTCTTCCAAATGAAGCGTATTCTGGAAATTTCAGTGACTTGAGGCATAAGTGACTCAGTGTGGGGAGGGATGGAGAGCTGGGGAAAAATATCAAAATTGGAACATCTTCATAATGCAATTCTGAACTTGATGGAAGCTTCAGTGGGGGAAAAGCATGCTAGGCTTCAGGTGGCAGGAGGTACAGGGGCTGGTGACTGAAATGTGATACCTGTTGCTTTCTAGTGCCTACAGTCATTAATCATAGTTGAAAAGGAATTAGCCTTTAAATGGCTGTGTGGCTGTTTAGAAATCCCCCTATGGATTTCCTAAGGAAAGAAAGGGAGAGCATGAAGAATTTCTGAATTCTTCTTAGGTTTAAATAGCTATTGCAGCAGCCCTTTCAGCTGTTGGTAAGTCAAGAACTACTTATTCCTCTATCTGTGACTAGTTACGTAAATCCTTCTGGATTCAATTATCACAGTAGCTTACCTCTTTTTTTTCTTCAAAGTCTGTGAACCAGAGACACCACATGTTTCAAAGTGACTCTCCAGTAAAACTTTTATACACTAATTAAAATTTATAAAAGAAATTGGAGAAAGCTACTGTTCAGAAAATAAATGAAGGGCAGTGCTGACAGCAAAGTTTTTCTGAAACAGAGGTGGAGGGAGAGATCTAAGCCATTGCTTCCCAATCATAAAGCACAAGAATCTTGAAATAACTGCAGTGTTGTCTGTGGTCTTGGCCTCTTCTGCTGACCCCTGCTTTCTTCCTCCCCTGTATCTGCAAAAACATATTCTCATGGAAGCAGATCAATTGGAGGTTGTCCCAGCATTCCCCCTGTCCTGGTTTCAGCTGGGATAGAGTTAAATTTCTTCGTAGTAGCTAGTATGGGGCTATGTTTTGGATTTGTGCCGGAAACAGTGGTGATAATGCGGAGGTGGTTTAGTTGTTGCTAAGTAGCACTTACACTGGTCAAGGACTTTTTCAGCTCCCCATGCTCTGCTGGGTGCACAAGAAGCTGGGAGGGGACACAGCCAGGACAGCTGACCCCAACTGACCAACAGGATATTCCATACCATATGACATCATGCTCAGTATATAAAGCTGGGGGAAGAAGAAGGAAGGGGGGGACGTTTGGAGTGATGGCGTTTGTCTTCCCAAGTAACCGTTACGCATGATGGAGCCCTGCTTTCCTGGAGATGGCTGAACACCTGCTTGCTGATGGGAAGGAGTGAATGAATTCCTTGTTTTGCTTTGCTTCCGCGCGCAGCTTTTGCTTTCGCTATTAAACTGTCTTTATCTCAACCCATGAGTTGCCTCACTTTGACTCTTCTGATTCTCTCCCCCGTCCCACCAAGGGGGAGTGAGCAAGCGGCTGTGTGGTGCTTGGTTGCTGACTGGGGCTAAACCACAACACCCCCCCTTGCCCTTGTCACCGAAAGCCGGGAATAAAACTCCTTAATACCGGGTGTATTAAAGAGCCGGCATTACTTTATTCGGCACCAGGTGCATGGGGGATAATTCCTCCTAGTGTGCACACCTACCGTAATTCCTTTTTGACAGTTATACATGAAAGTAACACACCACGCCTATCTAATATGTAATCATTGACCTGACTGGGCATCCCCTTCTTCCACTGGTCTATATCTTCTCCGCTTAAGTTTAAAGGTACAGTGTGATTTTTTTTTTTTTTTTTTTTTTAAATTCACTGTGCATGCTCAAGGGGAGTGTGGGGGTAGTCCTTTTGTCCCTCAATTGAGTCGGTGGTTGCAATATCCCCCTGCCGGAATTACCTTTCCCCTAGTTTCCATGCTTCGGTGCATTCTGGGCCAAGATGTTTCCTGCTATCGCTGCTGACTGATTTGTGGCCTTCCCTTATCTTCACACCCTTCTTTGTAGGAAGATGTTTCCACTGTTAGTCCTTGAAGTTCTACTGATTTGTATTCTTTTAGGAAGTTCTTGTCAATGGGGCATTCATTGCAAATAATGTCTTGTCTGGCCTAAGCATTATTTATTATCTTGTTGAAATTCTCAGGTGTTAGGTGTTAGTCACTACTCCTGACTAGGATTCTTTCTTAACTACTGCTAACTCCTGTGCTATTCCATTTCATCCAAGAATAATATATATGTGTGTGTGCGAGGGAGTACCCTGAGGTAAAGTTAGTTCTCTGGTTTAATGTTGGTGCTCTGCTCCAAGTATCGGAACTCACGTAGCAGCTGTCACTATTCCTCCTTTAAATGAGACCCTTGGGGATGGTGTGGAGTGTCAGTGGGCTCTCTTGGTAAGGGCTTCTTGGCATGTACTTGACTGAGAGTGGAGGGCTTCTGAGCAAGGGAGGCATTAATCCCACAGAGGTGGTCAGACTTCAGCCTGTAGAATTTCTGTAGGCTATAGAGAGTGCAATGTGTGGTCATTCTTTAAGGGGGGGAATCCATTTTTCTCTAGGTTTTCCCATGCATTTCAATAACTTTATATGCTCATCTAGGTAAGAGCGCACTTTCCTACAGGTGGCAAAGGAAGAGTAGGGCAGTAGGTGTTCTTGTTTAACATTCTTGTGCCATACCCAGACAGTATAGTAGCTATAAGAAGGTGGTTGGCAGGGAGTGGAAATAAGAGATGGCAGGCTGTGTTTGTTATACAGATGAAACCATTATTATTTCACAGTAGTTGGGACTTGGAGAATTTTCTCTTCATTAGTGACCTTGAAGAGAGAGTGAACACTGAACAAAAGCTGGCAAGTGGTGTGAATTCGGGAAGAGTAGTAAATGCTAGGGAATGTGGCCAGCCTCAGGGGAGTGGATATGTGCAGTGAGGCTTGGCTTAAAAGTGCAGAGCAAGCTAAAGAAAAGGTACAGTGAAATTGGTGCAGTTGTGTGCCAGTTGATGGTGGCATGTTTTGCGCTTGAAAGAGCATTCATCTTTTCTTTTGTCACCTGATTGTCTTTGAG
Source organism: Phalacrocorax aristotelis (assembly GCF_949628215.1). Taxonomy (NCBI): domain Eukaryota; kingdom Metazoa; phylum Chordata; class Aves; order Suliformes; family Phalacrocoracidae; genus Phalacrocorax; species Phalacrocorax aristotelis. The sequence continues at coordinate 4,457,442 of NC_134310.1, read as the reverse complement.
CTCACCACTAACAGATTGACACTGAAAAAAGGGAAGGATTTAGGAGACAAACTCGATAAGTTCTTAAAGACCTCCTCCTTACTACCTGTTGGAGAAAAATGGGCAACTAGAAATAGGCAAATAATACAAATCAACTCCTGGTTATGTGGCTGGTGTTGACTTGGAGTTGCTGAATGCCTTCTTTGCCTCGGTCTTTACTGCTAAGGCTGGCCCTCAGGCATCTCAGCCCCCAGAGAAGAGAGGACAAATTGGGACAAAGGAAGACTTACCATCGGTTGAGAAGGATTGGGTCAGAGATCACCTAAGCAAACGGGATCCTCGCAAATCCATGGGCCCCGATGGGATGCACCCGTGAGTCCTGAGGGAGCTGGCGGATGTTCTTGCTGATCCACTCTCCATCATCTTTGAAAGGTCGTGGAGGACAGGAGAGGTGCCCGAGGACTGGAGGAAGGCAAATGTCGCTCCAATCTTCAAAAAGGGCAAGAAGGAGGACCTGGGGAACTATAGGCCAGTCAGCCTCACCTCCGTCCCTGGAAAGGTGATGGAGCAGTTCATCCTGGAGGTCATCTCCAGGCATGTAGAGGATAAGGTTATCAGAAGTAGTGAACATGGATTCACCAAGGGGAGATCATGCTTGACCAACCTGATAGCCTTCTATGATGGTGTGACTGGCTGGGTCAGCGAAGGGAGAGCAGTGGATGTTGTCTATCTCAACCTCAGTAAGGCATTCGACACTGTCTCCCATAGCATCCTCACAGGCAAGCTAAGGAAGTATGGGTTGGATGAGTGGACAGTGAAGTGGACAGAGAACTGGCTCAACAACAGAACTCAGAGGGTCATGATCAATGGGGCCAGAGTCTGGCTGGAGGCCTGTCACTAGTGGTGTTCCCCAGGGGTCTGTGCTGGGTTCAGTCCTGTTCAACATATTCATCAGTGACCTGGATGATAGGAGAGTGTACCCTCAGCAAGTTTGATGATGATGCCAAGCTGGGAGGAATGGCTAATACACCAGAAGGCTGTGCTGCCGTCCAATGAGACCTGGACAGGCTGGAGAGCTGGGCCCAGGGGAACCTCATGGAATTCAGCAAGACCAAGTGCAAGGTCCTGCCCCTGGGGAGGAACAACCCCATGCACCAGTACAGGTTGGGGGCTGACCTGCTGGAAAGCAACTCTGTTGAGAAGGACCTGGGAGTGCTGGTGGACAGCAAGCTGACCATGAGCCATCAATGTGCCCTTGTGGCCAAGAAGGGCAACGGTACCCTGGGGTGCATTAAAAGGAGTGTGGCCAGCAGGTGGAGGGAGGTTATCCTCTTCTTCTATTCTGCCCTAGTGAGACCACATTTGGAGTACTGTGTCCAGTTCTGGACCCCCCAGTTTAAGAAGGACAGGGATCTGCTCGAGCAAGTCCAGCAGAGAGCTACAAAGATGATCAGGGGACTGGAGCACCTCTCTTATCAGGAAAGGCTGAGAGACCTGGATTTGTTCAGCCTGTAGAAGAGAAGACCGAGGGGGGATCTTATCAATGCTTATAAATACCTGTAGGGTAGGTGTCAAGTGGATGGGGCCAGACTCTTTTCAGTGGTACCCAATGACAGGACAAGGGGCAATGGGCACAAGTTGGAACACAGGAAATTCCACCTCAATATATTGGAAAAAAACTTCTTTACTGTGAGGGTGCCAGAGCAGTGGCACAGGCTGCCCAGAGAGGCTGTGGAGTCCCTCCCCTGGAGACATTCAAAACCTGCCTGGGTGCTTTCCTGTGCCCCCTGCTGTAGGTATACCTGCTCAAGCAGGGGGTTGGACGGGATGATCTCGAGAGGTCCCTTCCAACCCCCGCCATTCTGTGATTGTGATATGAGAATGTGTATCCCCAGTCTAAATCATCTTTCCAAGAAAGGAGCCCAGGTTTTCCCTTGGTTGTGGAGTTATTCTTCTTAGTTAAGTCACAACTGGAGTAAGGCAGTTGGCCTCGATTGGCAGGAGAATTCTGGCAGAGGATTGGACTCTTTCACAGTAATGAAGTTGTCTGTCAATGCTTTTCATTAAGTATTAAGCAAAAAATCAGCATGTTTTTGTTTTTTACTGTATGCTACAACTAGTGTAAATAGTAATCTGTTGTCACTGTGGAAGTACTGTATGAAATCGATATTTAATCTTTAATCACTTTTTTGTAGAATTACTCCATGTCTGTGTATCTTGTTCGTCAGCTCACTTCAGCTATGCTTTTGCAGAGGTTAAAAATGAAAGGTATCAGAAACCCTGATCATTCCAGAGCACTAAGTAAGTCAAATTCATTTGCCTGTCTGTACTTTGAGGGTGGCTGGTGGCTTTTTAAAACTAGAAGTGGTAATACTTGGGATTTGCAGCATTTTGAAAAGAAAGTCCATGCCCAGAGTATCAAAGGTTCCTTTTGCTGTTGCTGAGGCATGATGTACTTTTTCAGTGGGGGTCCCTGAGCGGGTAGGGACACATAGATATCCCATCTGAAATGTTCTCCCGGTAATGACATGAGCACCACTTACCGCGGTGGGCTGTGAGGTGCAGGTAGATGCCCTAAATATGGGTTCTCTTCACTTGCATGTGATGCTGATTATCTTTGAAATAATCATCAGCAAGTGAGGTACATTTATCTCTCTGCATGCTGGGTTGAGTTTACTCTTCTAATCATTGTGGCTGTTAGTGCATCTGCTGCACATCAATCAATCTTGTGATGCACAGTGTTTGCCAGTTGCTTATAAATAGTGAAACTATTGTTTGATATTGCTATGAACTAGTTTCCTAGATGCTTATTTTTTTAGATTGCTGGAAATAAAGTACATGTACTGGCAAATCATGATTAGCATTTAAAATAATGATGTCTGTGTATAACTTCTTAATATATTTTAATAGTTAAAGAAAAACTAACTGCAGATCCTGATAGTGAGATTGCCACAACCAGTCTGCGGGTATCTCTGATGTGTCCTGTAAGTATGGCTGGGAATGACCATGTACAGATTTGTGTATTCATCTTTAGTGCAGACTTGGGCTGCTTCAAAAAAGCCCCCCTTTAGGAGCTTAACTGGCTTTTGGTCTATACTGATTCATTAATATAAAATAGTGGGGAGAAGAGTGCATCTATAAGCACCTGATTGTAGCAGCATTCACTCAACTATGGCTTAGAACTGTGAATGCCTCAGTTGTAATGCAATCAGAATCAAATTGCTACTCACGGGTGTGTAGTGAGGTCTTTAGAAGGAGTAATCTCATACATGGAGGCATTGAGACTAATTGGGCAGGGCGACAGAATAATTAAAGGATGCAGTGATAAATAAAAATTTTGGATCTCCTCATCTTGGTGGTATTGCTTATACTGCCAGCTACTATTAAAAAAAAAAAAAACCCACACTCAAAAAAAAAAAAAACAAAGAAATTGAGCACTGTGTAACAAGGTAACGCTGCCTTGGGGTTTCTCTTCCCAGGTAGAAGCTGGCCTTGTGTTAGTGACTGGTCTGTTAAGTCGAGTTTTAACATGGGTATAATGCTGTTCTGAGTCTAACATAACTGGAGCTCACAAAAACCCTTGAAGTATATGGCTAGAAGAAAATGATAAAGCAGGTGCTTCTGTAGGTCTTTTTATTAAAAATAAAATCTTAGAAATAACATCGATGCAGAACCATTAGAAATGTTTCTGACTGTTTTTGACTCAGTGAAGACTTTGAGGATGGCTTTATTGTTCCTTTAAGTGCACTGTATGTGCTTTGATGGGGTGGATTTGCCCGCAGCGACCTTAGCACTGGGCACCTCTGTAGTGAGAAGAGACAAGTTACTTCACCAACTGCCTCTGATTTCATTGTTAGCCATCCAGGCCTACTACACTGTCTTCTGTTCTGACACTCTTTAAATGCATCTTCTGCAGCTGGGAAAAATGAGACTGACAATCCCATGCCGGGCTGTTACTTGCACACACCTGCAATGTTTCGATGCTGCTCTTTATCTTCAAATGAATGAGAAGAAGCCTACCTGGATCTGCCCTGTCTGTGACAAAAAGGCAGCTTATGAGAGCCTAATATTAGATGGGTAAGAGACTGGGTTTGCAGATTACGCAGTTACTTATCATTTTTCATTATGTACTTGATAGCTACTTTTGTGACTTGAGGTTTAGCCATTTCATACTATTTTCTTTGTCAAAATGCTTTAGACTGGGAGGAACCATTAGACTCTGTTAGTTTCTATTCCCATGTAACAAACTACCTAAGTTTCTCCTAACTGTGTCATCAAACTCTTGAGCCTCAGTATATTTCCTCTGGAGAAATCCAAATGTGAAACCTAAGGATAGGTCTCCCCTTTTACATGTCTGTACCTCTGAAGCTATTAACTTGAAATTTTAAACTTTAATTCATAAACAAGTGTCAAACTTGATTCAAAGGATGATGATGTCTGTTTCTGTATGGAAACCTATGAATTGCAGTGATGTTGGAGTGGAATATGGGTAGGTTGAGATACTCTTCTAGGTTTCGATGTCTGCAAAGGCTGTAATTACAGGCTCTCGGGTCAGATGAACTAGGGAAAGTACATGCAATGGGTTGAAGGGGATTGTAATTAGCTTTGCAACTGTGTCTCCTTTTTCACTTGGAATAAAAACTTTACTTGGAATCAAAAATGAAACCACTCAACTTTATTTTTCAGGCTCTTTATGGAAATCCTTAATGAGTGTTCAGATGTGGATGAGATCAAATTCCAAGAAGATGGCTCCTGGTGCCCCATGAGGCCAAAGAAAGAAGCTGTGAAAGTCTCAAGTCCACAGTGCACCAAAACTGAAAGTACGTACATCTGGGTATGGGTCACAAACCAATAAAAAGTCTTGGGCACTTATTTGTAGCTCGGATAATGTGTATGGATGTTGATATTTGTTATTAACACTTTTAACCTTCTTGTCACTTAAAGGGTTGTATCTTTAAAAGTGTGCATTTTTGGGCTTTGTCTTTGGCCTTTATAGTAGCAGTTAAGAAAACGAAAGGTTGCTCTTGTTTTAGGTCCTTAAACTGATAAGCTTGTGCTTTAATATTCTTGACATGATGCAGAATGCTAATAAAACAGTTCCTGGGCCATAACGTTCTCTGTAGTGGCAAGGAAGATGAGCTAAAACAGGATTTGAGTTCCTGGTTCTGTTGCAACTAGAAACTGCTGGTGTTCAACAGCCTTTAAAAAACAGTGATATTTTACTTTCTTGTTTAGGTTCCAGTGTTGTTAGCAAACCGTGTTCTGTGATGGTGGCTAATGAGGTAAACAAGAAGAAAGTTGACGTTATTGACTTGACAATGGAAAGCTCTTCTGATGAAGAGGAAGATCCTCCTGCCAAAAGGAAGTGCACATTTATGTCTGAAACACAAGGAAGCCCAACCAAAGGGTATGTCAATTTTAAAGTTGGTTGTTATTCTGTAATGTCTCGGATAAGCTGATGTGTAAGACAAATGGACTTGTAATCTCTCTTTGGGATCCAGCTCCACACTTCCAGAGGAGAACTTCTAGATCTGTCCTTGCAGAAGGTTGTATTGATACAGTACCTTTGTACAGGCAAAATGCTAGTAAATAGCTTTACATCTCACAAAAGACTTGCGCTGACTGTTGCTGTGTTTGCAGGGATATCTCTCCATAGAAAAGGAAGCTGGTTAAGCTAATGGACAGGATTCTCCTGAGAAAGCAGATTATGCCAAGTGGAGGAGCTTTGTGCGTTCTTGTTAATTTAGTGTCATCTTAAAGGCTTTTCTCTTGCTGTCTGTATTTATCCAATCTGCTCAGGTACCCAGGAAACTAGGCTGCGTTGTGTGTTTCATCCATCCTGTCAGTCTTGGAAGGGAGGTGCTTTGCTGTTTTGAGTCAAGACCAGCTTTTCCTCCATCTCTCTGTTAAACTCTGGAATGTCTTGGACACTTGTTGGCCATGGTTATCAGTCAGTCCTGCGCCTCGGTTAGCACAACCAATGACTTCCCAAGTCCTCTGTCAACTGCTCTGGTTTTGTAGTCATGCCTGACTTCAGCGGTAGGCTTAACCAGCTGCTTTACTGTTGTGCTGCCTTCTGTCTGTCCCAATCTGTGCAACTCAGCTGAAGTTTCTGTTTATGGTTTCCATGAAGTTCTTGCTCCTGGCCTGTAGGGTGCAGGAGACCTGCAAGGAGAGAGGGGCACTGGTTAGGCTCACACCAGTCACTGCTCCACAAGGCGATTCCAAGCGTCAGCTTTTAGTAATGGCTTATTAGCTAGCGTTGCTGCATGCATGAGGTGTGTGCCTGTCTCTGTGTAGTGGCTTATGTCTTGTACTAAAGTAATAGTAATAAAAACAAACTCCTTCTGTTTTGCCAGTTCTTGACGTAACAAGCAGGTGTACTGTGTCTCTAGTCCACAGGAATGTGTGGTCTTTGAGCAGATAGTTGGTCATCTTCAACTTTCATCAGTGATACTGAAATGTTGTTGCTTTTTGTGAGGATTGTGGAGGAGTCCTGCAAGAGACTCTTTCTTATTTTTCTGAGGAAAAAAAATAGCTACAAATACATCTCTTAAGTTTCAGAAGGCACCAAGACTTCCTTCCATGCTCCTGTGTTTGAGATGGCTACATGCAACCATAATTGTAGGAGGGCTGAGTTTTCTTGTCTGTCTGTGACCAATGTATTTTCCCTACTGTTTGGGTATGGAAATGGCATGTTTTCATTCTTCAAATGCAAGTCAAAGCCAGGCTTTTGGGGAATAGTTTATCTCCTGTAAACAATGTTGCCCAAATGCTAGTTTTGGCAAAACTGTGGGGTGTCTTCCTATAGGCTGCAGTATGTGAGGTGCTTGCGAAGGGAGGGTCTGAAATCCAAGCTTCTGAAATCAGAAATGGCATAAATGCACCAATGCAGCAGTCTGGGGAGGAAGATGTGAGCAGATAACGCTCATGGCTGGTGGGTTGGAGGGAGCAATGTGGAGCAGCTGGGAGCAGGACTCTGGGTATTTCTACCTGACTTGGAGTTTATGAAATATTTTATGCATGTGGCTGGTGCCTGAATGCCTGTGGCGTCGTCTTTAACAGTGCTGCAAAGTTAATTGGGCAGAAGGTGGGGGTGCAGAAGGGTTTTAACTGGTTGCATGCTCCTGGAGAGCCAAACTTTGCTTGGCCTCAGGCTGTGAGTGAAGATGGGTTTGATATTTAACTCCCACATGTGTAATCTGTACTCCAGGGGCTGAATAATGGTCAGTCATGCCCTTGGTGTGACAGGTTAGCACTGAGGAACAGTTATGTGGAGAAACTGAAGTGAGTGCTCTCCTCCTGGCTCTGGCGTACCTGCACATCCCTCCCAGGGTGCTCTACAGACACAGATGCCCATTTCTGTCTCTGAATGGTAGACTATTATAAATGACTCCAGCACTGTACTTTGTTTTAATGCCAGCTTGCTCTTATGTCACAGCTGCTGTTGAGAGCCAAGATAGGGTCATGTTATTATGAAGACTGTTATGAAAGAGAAAATTAGAGTGGAATACTGTGTAGTGAGTAGCCATGCTATAGTTGTGTTGTAACATAGTGACCTTGTGAATGAGAGCACACAGCGGTGCATAATTTCTCTTCTGTAACTAACGGCCAGGCTGTCTGTAACTTCCCATGCTGTTTAAAACAGGGTTCTCATGTATCAGCCATCTACTGTCAGAGTGCCCAGCGTGACAACAGTCGATGGTGCTGCTATTCCTCCTTCATTAACAGACTACCCAATACCATTCCATCATCCACCAATATCCAGTATTTCATCAGACTTGACAGGTAGGTGGTTGCTATTTTTAATGTGTATTCTGATAGCCTTATTAATTTGTGGGGTGGGTAAAAATTGGAGCATTGATCAACTTTTTTTAATGGAACAAGACTATGTGCAGTATTGCACTGATGTGATGTCTAGACAAGTCCAGTACAGGCTGTGCTTCTGGTTTCAGATTGCACTTTGCAACAAGTGATGTGAAAAACATTATTTTCTAGGGTACAAATTGGCACTTTGGAATGGCAGCCAGAAACACTTCTCGCTATATTCAGTTAGACTTTGTAAACATCTGGTTGTTGTGTGTTGTAGATGCGAGGGAGAGTAGCTGCTTACTTATGTTATAGACATGGCGCTGACTCATCCCAACCCCAGATGTAGAGATGTTCTGCTAGCTGGTTCTAGCAGTGCTCTGTCTAGACTGTATGAAAAAGGTTAAGGTGAGCTACAATATGTAAGCTGACCTCTATTGACTTTCTTTACCTAGACATACCCTAAATGCCTATGATGTATTCTTCAACACTGCTGATAAATATCACACAAAAGGTGGGGATACTGACTGTTTTCTATCCTAGCTCCTTGAAAAGAACACTGTATATAGGGCCTCTAGGGGTTCTCTTTGCCAGCTGTAACGAACCCAGAGCCCAGGAAATGGTGACTTGTGGTGACAGGTGTCACGTTGGCCTCCTATACTTCCCTCTCCCCCCTCCATTGCCTGTCTCCATTTCTTCCCTGCAACATCTCTGGGTTTTTTCCTCTTCTTTCAGCACCAGTTTGGCAATGGGATGGATATCATTCCCCTTGTTTCTCTGTCCATTTTGGTTCCCTTACTGCTCCCTCCCGCCACTTCTCCCTTGTTAAGAAATCTGTTGTGTTCCCAAATTTGATAGGAGAGTAAGGTGAGAGAATGGAAGTCTAGAACTGTTGTCCATCTCTGCCAACTGAAGTTCTAGAACTTGCAAGACCAAAAGAAGCTGTCAGTTCTGTAAAAGCAGTTGAGCTTAGATCTCCTTCAATTATTTTTCTCTAATGGAGAAAAGGAGGAGGAGATGCCACTGGCCAGAACAGCCTTGAAGGTGAGGAAGAGGGAGGGAGGAAGTTTCCCATTTTTTTCTGTTGACATAGCAAACACAAGGCCAATATTTAGAAACAAAACAAAAAACCCTGTAATTTCTCATTGGTTTCATAGTTTTAAACATCTTGCCCTAAATGCTTACACGCTAATGGTGTATAAGATGGACGCTAGTTATCACTGCTCTTAGAGGATATACATTGAGCTACTTGTAGTTTCCTCTTCTTCGTTCCTTTTATTTGTCTAGACACAAAACGGGGATGATATTAGAAATATTTCCTTATTGGCTGCCCGTGGGTGGAGGAAGAGACCTGCTGCTTGTTTTTGGACTTGTGCATGTTGTGACTTTACTTCATTCCAGCATCTTTAATGTGATGACACTCTTCATGTCCCAGTTTGGCCAAGTCAGGTACAATATGCAGTGAAACTTGCATTATGAACCAACATCTCTAAATGGCAACCTCCATCTAAGCGACCACATTGAACCACCCTGCAATAGCCAGTGAATAATACATCATTATGTCATTCTCATTCTTAAGAAGAGTCACTTGTACTAGATAACTTGTTTTGCTGCTGTCTGAAGTAATCGTTGAGAGTGGTGTCACAGTGGTATATCCCATTTAGAAACTGTGTAACAATTGCAAAATCTGTTATACAACCAGAAAAAAAGTTCCTTAAATTTGTTGTGTATGAATAAAAAAAAGAATCATTGATTTATTATCCTTCTCTTCTTTCTAGGTCTGGATTTTCTTTCACTAATCCGAGTTGATTCACAGGTATGTTTCTGAACTGCTATGGGGTTAACTTTCAAGTCTGGTTTTTGTGACATACCGCTCGAGTATCTGTCAGGGTGTTGTCATCATCCATACCACGTTTGCAGTCCGCTTGCTTAGGCCTAAACACGGACCAAGAAAATACATTTTCCCAACAAGAGGTGGTGATGAAGATGTGTTAAGGGTGGATTCAGTTTAGCTTCACTGTGATAAATCCAGGCATGGAAACTCACTCTTTATTGATGGTTTGCCTTTCTAAAGTGGGTACTTGCACAGTAGTGACTTGAATACAACCATCATATACTTCGCCCTCTTACTTCGTACCGTGTATCTGTAGGCCAGATTAAGCTCTGCAAATACACTTCACTGATTGCTGTTTCTGTTGGTTTTGGTATTAGAGATTACGTTTTAAAGAAAATGTCTTTGTTAATTTGATGGGCGTATGACTGAACACTTTTATAATAAATCCCTCCATGTAACACAAACCCCATTGGCTTTGGCCTACGTAGAAATTTTGTAGGTCAAAAGTAACTGGGCAGTGCTTTTCCTTCCCTGGAAACTTAAACTTTACCCAGTTAGGTAGAACAATTCATACTGTAACTAGATTCTTAGACAAACAGGCTACAGCCTCAAAATGTGGGGGAATAGTGGCTCCCTAACCAAGACAGGAGGATCTGAAGCAGACCCTCTGTTTCTCTGTCACTAGAAGACAACAGTAACAGGACTCTACTGTAGAGTAACAAAGGATGAACTTGCTACTTTTCTTTCCACTTACTGCATCTTGCAATATTCTGTGCCTGACCTTGAGATCTGAACTGCCAAAAGTGGGAATAACAGCAGTTTGTTCATGTGGGAGACTGGAAGCAGGTATGCTGTTATGAAGTGTCCACTTTGGACAGTTCAAACAGTTCAGGCTTAGTTCTAAACATATGCCCAAGATTGGAACCCACAGGGTAAGAGAAAGTAAGATGTGTTGAACAATGTGTGTGCACACGTGTGGGGGTGTCTTATTATTCTCTTTGACACCTGGCAATCTTCTTCTGTTTCTAAGTGCTTAAAATGTTTAGCTCTGCTTTGAGAGGGCTTGTCTTCCACTTCAGAAAATTGAAATCAACTTAGTAATTTTTCTTAATCAGATTTGATCAGGGCTCATTTGTCACTGCTAAAATGTTGATACCTGCATGTATCATTGCAGGTATGTGCTATGAAAATGTTGATTAGTACAGCTGCTGCCATTTCAGGGGATGAAATTATTCTAACCTCCATTGAAGTAGCAAAAAGTATTCTGCGGTCTTGGGTGATGAAAGGAGCCTGAAATACGCAGTTGTGCCTAGTAGTTGTGAGCAGTGAACATTCTCCAAATGCTATGGGGTTGTTTTGTGATCATCATGTGGTCGTGGTAGTGTTTCTTAATGTGCTGGTAAATGCTTAAGCTAACCAGTTAGGGGAACAAAAAATGGGGAGGATGAGGGAGAAGGGCTCATGGCTCCCATCTCTGCTTGCTGGTTTGCAGAACTCCGGTTCTTGCTATGCATGTGTTAATGAGGTTCTGCCAGCGACGTGTTTTGCGCTTGTTGTAGGGAAGATGTATCTTCAGAGCATACATTTCCCTTGTGCAGTTAGTCTCTTCATTCTTCGTTGTTTGTTTCAAGCAGTACTGTCCTCCTATGTTTTTGGATAGTCTCACCTCAACCTTAACAAGCAGCACACCTGGCAGTATCATCACATCAAACAGTCACCACGAGAGCAGCATGCATGTTAGCTCCTCCAGCAGGAGCGAGACAGGAGTGATAACCAGCAGCGGAGGCAGCGTTCCTGACATCATCTCACTGGACTGAAACAAGGGGCATCACAGGACTCTGGGAGAAATTGCACAGAGCTTCTGCTTGTATCTCTGGAACTTCAGCATCTCAGAAGTTATTCTGATATTTATGGAAAGGATTTGCCTTCTGGCAAATGGAGTAAATTCATCTACACTAGGAAAAGAAGTGATAGATATTTTTGTGTTTTTTTTTTCTTTTTTTCTTGCTCATGAAATAGCTGGTTATAGCTTTTATGCTTTTGGCTTGTTCTGGGGAAACTGACTTTTTGTTGCTGGGTGGATTCCAGGAATGTTTTTTTTTTAATGTTGTTGTAAAACACCAGCAATAATGTAAAAACAAAAGAAAACTTTTTATTTAAAAAAAGGCACTCAACCACTCTAAAACACTGACAACCTGGACAAAGGTGCAGAAGCGTATGCATTGTTGAACTGAATATTTTAACTGGGGCCTGTAATAAACTTCATTTAAGACAATAAAGCTTTGTGACATAGCCATGACTTGTGTTCCATGTCTCTTGCTCCCCACTTCCCCCTTTCCTGGGGATGTAGGGGAAGCCTACACTTGGGCTGGCTTTACATTTCTCACAGAGATCCAGTAAGGACCTGAAGGAAGAGAAACACAAGCATATCCCTGTCCCCAGGTAAGCAGAGGAACTGGTCCTGCCCATTGACCAGATTCCAAATTCTTATAAAACACCTGGGGCTTCACAGTAGAGGATTCCTCAGCTTTAAAATGTCTATCTACCACGGAACTATATATTGTTTAGACCCAGATAGATTAAGAAAATTTAAAACATAAGTGGCTTTGTCAAATATTTCCTGCGGTGTTGTCCCTACTGGATTCCCCCTCTTTTGTTTATCAATAAGAGATTTCAAAGAATGATGGCACATTCTATAATTGCCTGACCAGTTGGAGAACGTGGGATTCCAGTAATCCTGCAAAAATAAGAGAAAATGGCGAGAAACATAAGCTGATGCATTGTCTGTCTTTATCTTTTGGGGAACCCTCATGGTTGCAAAACATTGCAAAAAATGTTCCACAACATCCTGGGCCCATTCCCCGGAATGAACAGTGGCTATTAAAAGCCTAGAGAAGGTATCGATAGAAGTGTGGACATGCTTAAGTTGTCCAAAGGAAGAAATGTGTGTGACATCCAATTGCCACAAGTCACTTGCATTTAAACCTCTAGGATTAGCTCCAGGCAAAACAGGTAATGGAGAAAGCTGCTGACAATCTGGGCATCCCCAAATGATGTCCTGAGCTTGTTCAGTTGTTAGAGAAAAATGTTTCTGTAAGGAGTGTGCATTTTGAAAAAATTCATGAGCCAATTCGGCCTGCTCAAAATGCCAAGGAGAAACTGCAGCCATTGTAAATTGCTCTGCTATTGTATTACCTTCAGTAAGAGGTCCTGGTAGGTTAGTGTGAGATCAAATATGGATGACAATAGAAATGTTGTCTTGTTTTCAAAAGCTGTGCCAGTTTTAACAATAAATCAAATAACTGTCCACCTCCTGTATAAAAGCAGATTCTAAATGCTGAATAATATCTGTGATGTATGCAGAATCTGTGACTATATTAAGAGGTTCCCTGGAAAATAATTCAAAAGGATGCACTGCTGCAGCTAATTCCATAATTTGTGTAGACCCAATAGATGCAAAACAGCTGAGGCCCATTCTTCACAGTCTGTTTGCTGCTAAACAACTGCAGCTTTACCTGTTTTACCAGAACCATCAATAAATACAGTATGTGCATTTTGCAAAGGAACAGAACTCAACAAAGATCGTGTTTGGAGAGGTAAGCAGTGTAAAGAACCTAATAAACAATGATGTGGCAGAGAATGCAAAACAACATTAGTATAATCGGCCAAGGCAGCCTGAAAAGTTAAACTGTTACACAACACAGCATGAAACTCTTCTTTTGTTAATGGTAAATGGATAAAGACAGGATCTTGTCCTGTTATTTTTTGACATTTCAAAAGACCTTGTGAAACAAGTCTGGCAATCATCTCTAGGGCAGTGGTTAACGTCTTGGCAAAAGAATGCGGTAGAAATAGCCATTCTAAAATGTGCAAAGCATCCTCCTGTGCTTTTTCGTCCCATTGGCCTAGAAGAGCATACGGTTGAAAAGAATGATAAATGACAAAAAATTGAACTGACAACTGGAGGGAAATTTGGTGAGCAAATGTGGAATTAATTTTATCTCACTGAAGTGCTAACTGAGCACCTTCTGTCAATTGCCTAGGAGAAGCTAGCTCAGGATTCCCCTTCAGTAAAGAAAACAGAGGTGACAGTTCGTGTGTTGTTATACCTAACAGAGGTCGAAGCCAGTTAATTGTTCCCAAGAGCTTTTGTAAATCATTCAAAGTACTCACTGTAGTAGCAAGTCGGACCAACTGTGGATATACAGACTAATCAAGATGTTTCCAACCAAGGTATTTCCATGGAGGAACTGATTGTACCTTTTCTGTCACAATTTGGAGGCTGTATCGCTGAAGCTCGGTTACTAGGCCTTCAAAAACTCGGGAAAGAAGTGATTCAGTTTTAACAGCTAATAAAATATCGTCCATATAATGATATAACACAGTGTTATTATATGGTCTGTGAATATTCGACAAGGCTTCACTGACCACCACTTGACATATGGTTGGGCTGTTTTTCATCCCTTGCGGTAGAACTACCCAATGAAACTGCTGCGTAGGTCGATCATTATTAATCACAGGAACCAAAAAGGCAAAATGAGCACAATCATCAGGATGTAAATGAGTAGCAAAAAAGCAAAATTTCAAATCAATAACCTTCAAATGCCAATTATCCAGAATCATAGTTGGATTTGGAGTTCCTGGTTGTAGAGATCCTATAGGTCCCATCACTGCATTAATAGCTCAGAGGTCTTGCAGCAATCTCCATTTACCAGACTTTTTAGGAATAACAAATATAGGGGTTTTCCAAGGGCTCGTGGAAGGGACAATATGACCTAATTTCAATTGCTCTTGCACTAATTCATGAGCCCTTTCTAGCCACTCACCTTTCAAAGGCCGCTGGTCTACCCATACTGGCTTGTCTGTCAGCCAAGTCAGCTTGAGTTGCAGCTGAATGTCAGTGGCCTGCATTAAAAATGTGTCGTTATTGCTATGTTCCATTGCTGCAAGGGATCACGACCCCATAAAGTACATGGCACAGTCAAAACATAAGGTTTTAAAACCGCTTGTTTGTTTTCAGGACCTTCTACTATCAAGGAATGCATACTTTGCCAAGGTACTTGTGTTCCTCCAATTCCAGTAACAGAGGCAAACGGCTGTACTAATGGCCATTTCTGCAGCCAATCTGACCGTTGAATTATAGAAACATCCGCTCCAGTGTCCACTAGACCCGTGAATGCCCGACTGTTTATTCTGCAAGTCAACAGTGGTTGTCCTGTGGTAATTTTCTGTGTCCAAAAAGTACGAGGCAAACCTGTGCTTCCAAACCCAGCAGATCCCCTTTTGCCAGCATGGGCGGGGTTTCCAGCTTGTATCTGTGTGTTGGGCAGCAGGAGCAACTGTGCAATTTGCTCCCCTGCAGGTATAGTGCAAGGTGGTGTAGGTGTCCAGACCATAATTTTTCTCTCTCCTGTACAGTCAGAATCTATGACCCCAGGCAAAACAAATAGGCCTACTCTGGAAGTAGAGGAACAACCAAGCAATAGGGCACATAAACCCTTAGGTAAAGGATCGTACGTTCCTGTTGCCAATAAATGAACAGATTGATCTCAAATTACTGTGGATTGACTGGTGGCCAGGTCCAACCCGGCACTGCCTGCTGTGGCTGGTTTGAGAGACCCGACTGTTGTAGGTTGCCGGTGCTCGTCTCACATGTGCCGGCCATGTCAAGGACTGCACTAGTGGAAGCTGAGTCCTGTTGTGCATTCTTGGGGTGCTGGACCTCACGTCCCTCCTCCCGTTTCCCAATGCGCTTCCAGGGAGGGGATTGCCCTGTTTGTCAAACTTAGAATGACATTGATTAGCCCAATGGTATCCTTTTTGACAACGAGGGCATAGCTGAGTAGGTTGCTGTCCCTGCTCTCCTTGACCTCGTCATCCTCTTTTTGCTTTCGGGCAATCCTTCTTTACATGTCCCTCCTGACCACAGGAGAAACACTTAGTAGCAGCTCTTGTGACCACCAACTGTTGAGCTAAGGCAGCAGCTAACATATCTGCCTTATGTTGCTCAGAACCTACATTTTGGTATGCTTTAATAAGATCATTCAAGGTTTTTGCTCGATTGCGGATAGGATCAATAGCCCATTTACAGTTGGTGTTTGCATTCTCAATGGCGAGCTGAAACAATAATTCTGCTGCTTCAGAAGACTCTGTCTCTGTATAGCAGTCTGTAAACGATCTAGAAATTGTACGTATGGTTCCTGAGGTCCCTGACAAATAACTGCAAATGATAATTCTGGTTTTCCAAAATCTGGCACCCGTCAGAGTGCCCTCAAGACTAACCCTGCCGCTTGAGTAAAAACATTTTGTGGCATACCAGCTTGTGCTGTCCCCGTAGCATAATTCCCTTCCCCCATCAGCTCGTTAACACTGATAGCGATTCCAGCTGTTAAATTGTCCATTGCCTGGACCTAAACTAGCTCATGGTATTCAGAAACCCACACAGAATATCGTGCTGCAGACAAGATAAGGCGTAAAATGAATTTCCAGTCCATGGGTATCATTACATAGGATTCTGCTATAGCTTGTAGCAAATTCATTTTAAATGATGCCTGTAAACCATATTACTTTATTGACTTACGCAGCTCCTTTATCACCTCATATGGTAAATGAGTATACTCCAGTGGCCTATGTGGTCGATATAACACAGGCATGGCTTGAAGGAGTGATATATCTCCTCTTTTTAATGTTTCTGTCTGACACTCATCAAGCAGCCTGCCTGGAGCTGTAGGCTGAACAGCTCCTTGCAATTGAGAAATGGGGGGGCACGCAGAAGGATACGGATGTGTCAAAAAGATAAACGTGAGAGAGTTTTTTGTCGTTGTTGCAAAATCTTGTCTGCTGTAGGGGCAGAAGCAGCCATCACTTTTACAGGAGTGAGCGGGGTGTGTGTGTACAAATCCAGCTCCTGTTCAGGATCAGCAGGACCGGGATCAAAAGGATCCTCAGCATTAGCTACCTCCTCCGATAATGGAGGATCGGCCACCACTTTAGCATAGTCTGGTTTCGGCTCAGGATCTATTAGTTCAAATGAACAGGGTTCTTTTCTCCTGTTTGACTCATCGGGCGGCAGTGCAGGATCATTTACTTTCTGCAGTACCTGTTCAGCAGGTAGCAGAGTTCTGAGCAGTATAAACCACATGCCAGGTAATCAATATAGCATCAGGGAGCTCCAACTGCAAAAGTTGCTTAGTCTGCATCTCCTCACCAACTTTCTGCCATAGGGCAAGATCGTATGAACCCTTGCTAGGAAGCCATGGACAATGATCCCGAATCCATACAAGCAACCTCACCAACTGCAGCGGAGTGACCTTAAAACCTTGCTCTTGCAAAATGCATTGCAAAATTTCCAGAATGTAACTTCTGTTCCCTAGTTGCTGACTGCCCCATAATGTAAAACAACAGTCTATAGGACTTCCCCGCAGCTGCTCACCTTTGCTGTCCAGCGACCGGTGATGAATGTGTATGAGCACTCGATGCAATATCCTCCGTCAGGCTGCGCAGGGGTACACCACTGGTAAATATCGTTGCTGCTTTCTCTTTGTTATTTTTCAAGTCCCTGTTCGGTCGCCGTTTGTGGTGTATGATGGACATGGACTCTGTAGGGTGTAGGCACAGAATCACTTTATTATAAAATTCTCTAATTATATATAGCATTTCAGTAAAGGGGAGGCCCCTTTACTCCCCAATCACCACCCGATTCATGTTCCCAGTATATCTCGATGCTTATATTTTCTGTTCCTTCTGGCAAGTGCTTGACTCTTGTTTCTCAGCTCCTTATCTCTGGAATTTAGCCAGCCACCTGTTGTTTGCAAACTGGT